>NC_138824.1:103808000-105008000 GCF_965183815.1 Platalea leucorodia
CCACTATATCTAGTCCTTTCCAGAGCACTAACCAAAAACATTCATCTTTAAGAGTTCTTCGCAAAATTACTTATAATGAGTATTTTATTTAATAATGAGCACTTTAGAAATAAATGTCTTCAGTGGTTTTAATGCATCACCATAGGAAAGCTTTAAAAAAGGAATAGACTTGAACATTATAATCATAATGTTTGGATTGTTAAAACTGCTGACAAGACCAATAAACCATGGTGGATTAAGTATCACTGATAGATTTCTGAGGGATAAAGATTTGAACAGCCTCCTGTTGCAGGCAAGCTTGATCTTGCTGATATGCATATTGAAAATGTCCCATAAAGATAACAGAGGCGTTCAATTCTCAAGAGAGACAAAGCTGTCCCATGTTAAGAAGTGTGTTGCTACAGGTAGCTTCTTGGATAGGAACTTACCCAAACCTGGGTCCAGTTCCCAGCCATATGCCTGTGTTGATCACAAGCTTATTAAATGTTTTATGGTTGATATTACTTCAGAACATGCTGAGCAGGCAATTTTCTTGGGTTTAAGTGGATCTTCCTATAATTTTACAGAAAAAAATATCATCTCCTGTAGTAATTCCTATCTCCCCTGTGCAATTACATAGATATGTCAGACACTTCTAGCACGAGAACAATAAAAGCTAAACCGAATTTTTTTTTTAATTCCCAAGGAGGAAGAATTAAGGTAATGATGAAAGACAGACTGTGTTGGGTAGGAAATCTCAGCTAGGCCTTGACTACTGTCAGGGGGCTGTAGGCAGACACTGGACTAATTTATTGACACCTTGGATTCATGGGTTTCTACCCCTAGTAATGTGACTGAAAATTGAAAAAGAGGTGATGTAAAATGGGACCCTTCTATAAGACAGTTTGAAGGCCATGTGGGTAAAATGATTACCAACTTTGTCAGATTCTACATGTCTCTCAAGCTATTCCTTCACACGAGTGTTTATAATGCTTAGAGCGATATTTCTTACATGGCTAAAATACTATATAATCAGGAATCCCCAGCTACCAAGGCTGTTGCTTGAAGGATCCTGAAGGGTTTCATGGACAAACTCAGGGGGTGAAATACAACCTTAATGAAAGCAGCTTGCAGCTCCCAGAGACTCAGGGGGACTGGATCTTTTTACATTAGGACTGAAGTTGGTCCGAAGTGTACAAAACTTGTGTTGTGCCTTAAAGCTAATTGAGGATTTGTGGCTCTCCGTCTCTCAGTTGGGAAAGGTCAACTTTGAGATTTCCAGGTCAAAACTGTTTGACAAGGATTTAGTGTCATCCACAACTTGGGACAAGCTAACAGGCTTTCTTGTTTAAAGGCAATGCTGCAACTGTAAAAAGAGGCTAAGAGGGCAAAACTGGGAGGAAAAAGAAGATGGTTTGTTTAAGTGATTTATCCTTACACTTCAAGACTCTGAGACTAGAAGAGGGTTCCTCTTGTTGTATGAGGCATGACTGACCTATCTTTCCATTCTTGCACTGCTGAGTTATTACAGTTTTGAAATGTAAATAGGAAAGACTTCATAATCTATGGGGTAATCTGCGTGGGCTAATTTGTACCTTCCTGGAAAGCCTAGATCCTTGCTTGGTGAAACAGGGCATTGTGGAGGCTTAGCCAACTTTTCCTGTCATTTGAGAAATCAAAGACAACAGAAGAGACAAGCAGTGAGACGCACCATTTAATTACCACTAACCCTTCTAAGCATTCCTGTTTTTCCTAGGCTACATGGCTGGACAGTTGGAATTATGCTGTAGCACGGGAGAACATTACACTGGCCTCTTGTGTACCATATGCCTTTTCATTGACAAACTAACACTTTTTTAATGAGAGTTTCTGAGGTTGTTATCCAAACTGCATTCCTTATCCCAGATCTCATCTTTAGCACCTCTCCCAGAGGTATCTGGGAGTTTGGACCCAGACATATATGCAAATCCAGGGCTTGATCAGGTCCCAGTGAAGTCAATAAAAATATTGCTGCTGCTGAACAGATATCCACTAGGCTCAAATGAAAAGTAAAAGCCATCCAAGAAAAAATGGGAGACCAATTACGGGTTCTTTTTTTAATCAAAATATGCCTTCTTCATCTCTCTCTCTCCCTTTAATTTTTTTTTTTTTACTGTCTTAACTTTATAACTAGTTTAAAGTAACTGAGAAAATGTTTAAATTTTAAAATGTTGAATAGTCCTGGACCAATGCCAAAAAAATGTCATGTGACCTTCCTGATATAGAACTCTTCATTTTGGAACTTACTGATTCCAGTCAAGAATTTTTGGTGATGATAAAACACTGAAATGTAGGAAAAGAAATACCAGGAGGTTGAGAAATTAACTTCCGTTCGCAGGTATCACCATTTCTGGAAAAATGGAAAAAGAAAAAAGAACACCTGCAAAACTTTGCTGCATTAAATATTTCATAAGCATAACCTCAGGGTTATGTTAATGTAATCATTTACATGGGAATATTAATTTTTGAAACGTTTGTTGCATTAGTTAACCTGTTCTTTACAGAAGCGTTAGACTCTCGAAGCGGCGTCGGGGAGGCACGGGGGCAGGTGCTGGTCTGCCGCTCTGCGCGCAGCCCACCGCCACGGCCCCCATCCTGCCAAGCATCGCAGAGGTGCGCATCATTCCCTTGCGGAGGGGGCGGTCGGGCCGAGAGGCTGATGCGGGCTAGGGCGGGACCGGGGACCCGCGTCCCCTGTGGAGTCCTGCAGGTAGGGAGCACCTGCTCCTGGCACCCGGCTGGGGACGTGGAGAGGAATCAGGAGATAGATAACTTTTGTTTCCCACGGGTCCGTGTTTGCGCCGGTGGCACCGAGCAGGCACCGGGGGGATGCGGGGCCGCGCACCGCAGCCGGAGGGAAGCCGGCAGAGCCGGACCCCTCCGGGGTCCCGCTCCTCTCGCCGTCCCGGAGCCCAGGCTGCCTTCCAGCCCTTGATCTCGGCAGAGGGTGAGCGGTTTGCCAATCTCCTCTCACTCTCCGGGCAGCGGTAAGGTGGAAAGGGCAGATGAAAAAGTGAAGGCAGACATCTGCCCTTTGCGGTGTCCCCCTCGGAGCACGAAGCGGGGGAAGGAAGGCGAGGGGACAGGGTGAGCGGGCGTGTGTGTCAGGCAGCCGGGGGTGATCTAAGTGTCTGAAGTCATTCGAAAGGTCAAAGCAAGCATTAGCTCTTCCCCGCCCTGCCTCCTCCTCGGGGGCTCGGGGGCCATCACAGCCCGCCCAAACTAGATGACAGCTTGCCGGGACTTAATGACAGGCTGGGTGCAGAGGAGCCGCGGCCGCCCAGACAAAGGGAGGCAGCTGGGTGCTGCCGCCGACCCGAGGAGGTGCCGGGGCAGGGGACGAGCCGGGGCAGGGCGGGCAGCGGACGGGACGCGCCCCCCCCGGCCGCCCCGCTCCCCCCGGCCGCCCCCCGGCCGCCCCGCATCACCGGCGCTCTCGGAAAAGCCCCGGCCGCTTCCCTCCCCTCCGAGAGCCAGGCGTAAACCTGCCTCCTCCGCTCAACGCTGCACCGTGACCGGCAGCGCCGGGCGGGAGAGAGGGGGGAGCGGGCAGGACGCGAGGTAAGCGCAGCTCCGCCGCCCCGGCCGGCGGTGGCACCTCAGACCCCGGGGGCCTCTGTGGCTTTAAGCCATTCGAGGGAAATCTTGCGTTTTTCATACACAAACATTTTTTTTTCTCTCTCTCTCCCGGTCTCTCTCCCCTCCCCGGCTTCCTCCCTCTCTTCCCCTCTCCTGCCTCCCTCTCTCCCGCTCCCTCTCCCTCCTTTTCTCCTCCCCCCGCAGCCCCCCCCTTTCCCCCTCCCCTCAAGTTTCTCCCTCTGTCTGATTAAATGAGAAGGAAGTGTGGGAGTGGTGGTTTTGAAGCTCTCCCTTTAAGAGGCAGCCTGCAGTGACGAATTGTTGAAATTGCCATTGCAGGATGGCATTCCGCTATAAATTCATTGTTCCACCTCCTCTCATCTTCACATTTCTCTCCCTTCTCCTCTTGTTCACATCGACAGACTGGGGATAACAACAACAACAACAGAAAAGATACAGGGAGGGGGTTTTTTGCAAAAATCCGGGACGTTTTCCGCTTCTTGGGCTTTTTTTTTTTTTTTTTCCTTTTTTTTTTTTTTCTTCTTTTTAACCATCTCACCGGAGACGATCGAGGCGGTTTTTTGGTGCCTGAATTTCTTCTCTCCCCTTCTCCTCCTTCTCTTCAAAACAAAAGGGGGCAAAAGAAGGAAAGGGAGCCCACCGGAGCCCGAGAAAGTGCCGAGTCGCAGCAGACCTGCCCCCTGCCCCTGCTGCTGCTGCTGCTGCTGCTGGTGATGATCCGGTGACTACAGCAGAGAAGTGGAAGAGGAGTGGGAAGTGCTCAAACTTCTCTACTTGCCGGCTCCGAGCCTCCTCTCCTCCTTTTTCTCTCCCCCCCTCCCTCTGCCTCCCCAGCAGCAGCGGTTTGGGATTTTTTGCCTCTCTCTCTCCTTCCATGTGCTCCCGGCTCTTCCCTGCAGAGAAACACAAAGTTCACACGCGAGCGGCTTTTGTTGACATTTTTTTCTCTCACACTTGAGTTTGGGAGGGAGAACTTTCTTTTTACTTTTTTTTTCTTTTTTTCCCCTCCTTCCCCCTTCTCTCCTTCCCTTAACTACGTCGCTGCACCCCGCCGAGCGGCTCCTTCCACCCCCCCTCCCCAACTCTCGTTATTCTTATTACTCCTGGTAATTATCACCGCCACTGTGGCCGCTGCTGACGGCGAGGCAAGCATGCTCCTGAAGCTGCTCTCCCTGCTGCTGGCCGCCGAGCTGCACCTCGCTCTGGCCCAGCCGCCGGCACCTGCCGACGACGGAGCGCCGCCGCCCCCCGCCGCCGCCGCCCCGCCGCCGCCCCGGCCCCGGCCCCGGCCGGGCCCTCCCCCCGGGCCGCCCCGCCGCCCCCCGCCGCCCCGCGGGGCCAGCGGCGTCGTGCGGCGCCTCGACCCGACCTACGCGGGGGGCGGCAAGGCGGGCTACGTCCTCTACGCCGGCGGCCAGCGCTTCCTCCTCGACCTGGAGCGGGACGAGGCGGTGGGGGCGCGGGCGCCGCGGGCCGGCGGGCCGCCGCGCTGCTACTACCGCGGCACGGTGGACGGCAGCCCGCGCTCCCTGGCCGTCTTCAACCTCTGCGGCGGCCTCGACGGCTTCTTCGCCGTGGGCCGCTCCCGCTACACCGTCAGGCCGGCGCGGCGCGGCGGGGAGGCGGCCGGCCCGCGGATCTACGGGGAGGGCCCGGCCCGCGCCCCGCACCTCTTCCGCAGGGACCGCTTCAGCTTCGAGACGGTGCCGGCCCGCACCAGCTGCGAGACCCGCGACCCGGCCGCGGCGGCGGCGGCGGGGGACGGCCGGCGGCGGCGGCGGCGGCGTCGCTCCGTCTCCCGGGCCCGGCAGGTGGAGCTGCTGCTGGTGGCCGACGCCTCCATGGTCCGCAAGTACGGGAAGGGGCTGCAGCACTACCTGCTCACCCTGGCCTCCATCGCCTCCCGGCTCTACGCCCACGCCAGCCTGGAGAACCACGTCCGGCTGGCCGTGGTGAAGGTGGTGGCCCTGGGGGAGAAGGAGAAGGGGCTGGAGGTCAACAGGAATGCCGCCACCACCCTCAAGAACTTCTGCAAGTGGCAGCACCAGCACAACCGCCTCGACGACGACCACGACGAGCACTACGACGCTGCCATCCTCTTCACCCGCGAGGTAGGCATCGCCCCGACCGACGGCGACTTGGTGTCTCTCGGACGATGTGTCGTGGGGTGGCTGGGCTGCGACGAGGCCGCCTTGGCAGCCCTCCAGCCACGTTGCCTGGCTTTGCCTGGTGGTTGCTTCCCCGCTCACGGCCTCGGCCTTTCCGTTGGGTTGCGCTGCATCTCAGGGACCGGCACCCACGCACACAGCTGCCGGGGATGGAAGAGGGGTTGATAACCCAACTAATTGCGTATGCGCTTGTGTGTGCCCCTTCCCCTGCGAGGTCATCCCCGCTGCGGGTACGCGGTTGTTCGTGTCAGTGCGGTACTGGGACTCCTGCCAGGGTGGAGAGGTGGTAAGGTGCCTGGTTGGGGGGCTTGGCTGAGGCCGCCTGACTTATCTGTGCCTGAGAGGTGACGTTGTTCCATCTTTCCCAGTGAGATGTTTCACACACAGCCCCTCTCTCTCCAGGGAGGTGGTCCAGGGCTGATCACGCTCCCTAGCCTAAATTAGTCCCCAAACCAACCTGCTAGTGAAAATGATGAAAAACACCTTAAAAGTACATGCGGCTTCCTTGTTGAGTGCGTTGAGATGCTATTTCCAGCAAGAATAGCTCCGCCGCACTGGAAGCCGGCAGCGCTTGTGGTTCAAGGGTAGGACGTAAACGCAAACCGCAGGTAAACAGAGCTGCAGAAGTTGAGTGAGTTGGGCTGGTGGTGAGGGGATGCAGTCTCTTTCTCGTTCACCAAGTGAAAAATGGGTGTCCTGATCAACAGTGGGTTGGATCCGTCCGGTCTTACCCATGCGGAGCTGTGCCTTGCTCCCTGCCCGGTTGTTAATTGCATTGCCAGAGGTCGTTAAGGGACATTGCTCTAGTAGACATGTGGCCGAGTTTATGCAATGAAGTTCTTCTGTAAGAATATCCCTTCAGCGGTTTGGGTTTGGTGTTTTCTTTTTTTCCCTTCCCCAAGTATGAAAAAAATAACTGCATGACTTTCCGTTCGTTTGAGTTCTCCTGCTTTTCTACATCATAGGAGCCTGCCAAAAAGGATGCTTTGGATGGTTTGTGGAAGGAGTTGCTCCAGAAGGGGGGAAAAAAAGCGCCTGGCTTGCTTTTATAGCTGTAAATAGTTGAAACATTAGGTTCTGTGTCAGTCAGGCATCACTTGTACAGCAGGAGCCTTTTTTAGCAGTTTAAAGCCCATCGGTCCAATTTCCAAGCTTTCATGTTTTTATCGTTATAATCTGAATGAAAGCAGGCTACCTAGGCTGAGTCAGAACAATCTTGTTTTTTTCTATAAACATCCTTCTTAATGGCTTATTAATTAAGCCTGGGCCAGAATCCATCACTTTTCACTAAAGAGTGTTTTTCTCTGCCAGTATTCCCATTTATTTCCCTGGGATTTATTACAATTCAGAAAGTCTTAGGGTGGCAGATTGTCAGTCTTAACAACAATTATTAAGTTAATTTGGATTGAGATAGGATGTGAATTTAAAGTTCACTTGCTTTACAGATGCTTATCTGTAATTCTTTGCATGGCTGCCCTCCTGCCAGAATGAGAGTGTGCTGCTAATCAGTAATCCACTTTCAAAGACCCCTGAGCAATGCATCTCCCGTGCATAGAGTTACTTCTTTTGGATGTAAGTAGTACCTAAACTAAGCAAAATGTCACAGTTCCTGTGGTCTCCTTCCACTCTTAAGATGCAAATATTGCTTGCACTGTTACTTCGGGATGTAAATGCTTTGCATGAAAAAAGCACAGGCTTCCATTCTCTTGGTTTACATTTTAACACGTTTAACTGTGGGATTAGCTCCTCAGTGCAGTTCAGTGTAGCTTAATCTGCTGTAATCATTTGCTGTGTGCACATGCACATTGTTTGGCATTACATTGCGGTATTTAACTCAATAAGAACAAGACTGTAGTTTCTTGCTACATGTGTTCATGATGTTCTTTGCAGGGAGTATGTGTGAGTCCACATGATTTTTATATGCTTGCACTTGAAATGTGAACATGAATCGATTTGCTCCTCTTGGAATGTAAACACAAAAAGGGTTAAAGGATGAAAAAGCAGTAGAGATGTTTCCTGGAGAAAACAGCCCCACTTTGAACTAAAGAGAGATTTTTTCCAGTTTAGCTTTTCAATGAGAGTGGCAGCAATTGGCAGGAGAATCCAACTTTTACAACTATGTTTTGAATGTATGAAGTACGTTGCTTAGCTACTAGACGCCAAGCCATGGCTGCATGTTTTGATGGGCTCTGAATACCGTCATGCTAATTTTTGAACATCCAGATGTCTTCTTCTAAATGGCTTGTTTTTTAGGCATGGGGTAAATGTGTGAGGTACATTTTCCATCTTTGTTTACTAACTGAGGCCACCTTGAACTTTGTGTCTCTGCGTCAACAGAATAATATTTGCAAATCGTTTGTCAGCCAAACGCATGTCCTCAGCTGTATGTAACTGTTTATGTGTAGTTAGAATCTACATGCCTGTTGCCATACAAGTCTCTAATATAATAATTATCTTCATTCTGGAGTGACATTTACTTGGATGTTGGTTTTGACACCAAAAGAGGCTCTCTGAAAAGATAGTAGCTTTACTCGAGTTCCTTATAAAGGAAGAATCCCGTCAGAATTCAGCACCATCGCTTTCTCCTCTTCTGTTGTCATTACTTGTTTAAAGATAAATTAATAACCATTCATAGACAAAGAGTGTGCTGGCAGCTCTCCCTTATTATAAAATTAGTACTGGTGGTTCCAATTTGTATCATCATTCATACTAGGAAGTACTTCCCATGCAAAAAGATTTTTAGAGGGAGATTTACTGATGTCGGATTAAAACATTCACTCACTTTTGGTCATAATCTGTATTTAATTTCATAAGGGCTTTAAAGCAATCATGCTGCAGAGCATAGTAAATAGTAAATAAATATGAGCATAGATTCAGTTCCCAGACAACTGGTGTTAAAACTATTTTAAGTCTCTATATTCCTTATCGGTGGTGGCAAGAACCATGTAACTATCCATTAGCTGCAGTGAATCTGTTTACTCTGTAACTGCAAGGAAGACTACAGCAATGTGTCTGGTCATTATTGTCACCTGTGTAGGAGGCTGTAAAAACCCTCAATGGCACAGAAATTATCTATCACTAAAAATTGCAGAAACGTAGTTGGGTTCCACAGTGATTATTTAAATTCCCAAAATCTAATAAGGAGAAGTATATTTTCCCAGTGGCCTCAGTCTCTGATTTTGACCCACGGTGGCCAGTACTAAGCCTGACAGAGATCTGACTTGTCAGAGCCAAAAGGTGATAATTTTCTAATAAATCCTGTGAGAGCTCTCGTTAAGGCGGTTAGGCCTTAACAGCCGTAGAGAATACATGGGTCCCCTGCTGTTCAACTACTTTGTGGTTGAGTCCTTGACAGCAGCTGTAAATTTTTGGGCCGCATGCATCCTCAGAGCATCCTCCGTGGAATATGGTGATGCAAGGATTTGATCGTCTGGTGGCCAGGTGAGTCCTCTGCCCCATGCGGCGGTAGAGAAGCAGCTGCGTGGTGGGAAGGAGGAAGGGCTCGTAAAGCCCTCCTCCCCTGGAGATTAGCTCGCTGTGTTCTCAGTGGCAGTGAAGTCAACAACAAATTTAGAATTTAGTCCGTTTCAGGCTTTTTTGTTGTGAACAGTTCTCGGAAGCTGGAAATAGGTTATCTTCAGTCTTCAGGTTTTTATGGGTGCCACAAAATACTTGCCAGATTGTTTGTCACAGTAGAAGAACGTATTAGACATGACTTGCAAACTGTACTTGAACTCAGACTGTTCTTTTCCGAGGTCCAGCCTGATCTGCAATTATCCTCTAGAATTCGTCCAATCTATTTCATTACTGACCCTTACTTAAATTTCAAGTGAACTATTGAATGCATTTGGACAAAATCCAGTTCCCTTCCTTTCCTTTCCCCCCCAGTTCTGAATCATGTGAAAATTAAAACAAGTATTTCTCACAGTAGATACAGGCAACAAGAGCAAGAAAAAAATACTTTCCCAAGTGCTTGTTAGCATCATCCATGATAGTACCATCATGCCTGGCTCTAACCAAAAGTTCATGCTAGAGCCAAAGGCCAGTGTCCTGCCTTTTTCTACACAGTAATTATATGGGTCTTGTGTGTGTGATTTAGTTTAACCGTCAGTCTGACAGTGCTGTTGAAATTTAACAGCAAGCTTTGGATTATCTCAGCTCTATAGATGATAATTTCATTGCGTCGAGCATATGCTTGCTTTGGCTCTAGTTCTTTCTTCTTTTTTGCTTTTCCATATTATCATCTTCCCGCAATTGTTATCCCATATTAGTAAAACAGATCACTCTAGCAATGGTCAACAGAACATATTTCACAAATGTTTATTATTATTACTGTGAAGAAATTATAACGTGATGTGTCTACCAGTTTCATAGTGTTTTCACCAATTTGCTTGCAAATCTAATACATTTAGATAATGTCCCTGGGGAAAATAAAGTGGGACATAATTTGTGTGGGAGAAGTAGCATGATTCACACTAATCTACAGAGATGGTGTGGAGTTTCCCCACAGAGGAACTATGGGTTAGGCAAGTTAAATCGCAGTTTTCCTTGTTCACCAGTCACCAGTTTCATAACTGAAACTTCGTTTGCCCTTCCCCTCCCCATACAGAGTCCAAATGCTAATTAATGTGCATTTTGTCAATATTTTTAAATAATCTGTGGTTTGCTTAATGCTGCTGCATTTTCTTCATGCACTTTAGGAAAAAAAGTTGTTTTGTTAATATGTACATTCGGAGCATAAAAGCTTAATCCGGTTTAGGCTCTGTTTCTAACACTTTGTTGCAGAGTGTCCGTGGATGACAAGTGCCAAGGGTCCCTGTACCATACAAGGGGAGAGTAAGAATGTGCCTGTATATCCAGTCCAGTGAGGAGGTAGTTTCTGAAGACAGCAAGTGTAGCATGCCTGTGCTAAACTTAGCCCAACAGGACATCACCCATACACTGGGTTTTCTTGAATTTCACCTTACCTGGAATTCAGAAAGACAGCTCTGTACGTTTGAGATACAAATGCCCAAAACTCAGGCCTGTATTTACTATATTAAACTGAAAAGAAGACGACATCAATTTTTAAGTTAAACTACTGGAAAAAAAGGTGTGATTTTTATTCTGGTAGGTATGGCAGGTGTCACCACTCCTGTTTTCCTCAAAAGGTAACCAGACTTCTGTCTTTCCTCTCAAAATACGGCCACAGGAGGACAAAGCAGTATCCCAGTGAGTCTGACAGGAGTCCTTCCTCGCTTCACAGCAATGGCCAGGCCCTCTCCCTGGTGCCCTAACCTGGACATCCCCATGACCAAGACCCACCAGTGTCTCAGGACGAGGATTTTTCACAGCAGGCTTCCTCCAAGGCAGCCTTCCACCATTTTGGCTTGTAAAACCTCTCTTTTAAGTGTCTAGTATCAGTTGAGGGGTAAAATAGACCATGCCCTAATTATTTTTTTCACCAGTTAGCCCTTATATCCAGTATACCTTTTGCAGTCTATCGACTTCGGTCTTGTGCTCCTTTTGCCTTCCAGACATCGCACGCTCTTTGGGTGATACCCGTAATCCTTTCTGTTTGGGTGAACCTTACTTTCCTCCACATGTGCCGTTCTGCCGTGCTGCGACATTAATAAGCTTTCACCCACTATGCAGAGGGGCGCGTGAGAGGGCGGACGCGTGGGTCCCGAAAACCGCCTGACCCCACCCTCCCTTTACAGGGCTGCGGTGGGAACGCTGCTGCAGGAAGTCGGAAAGTCGTATTTAATTCCTTCCCCTGCTTGAGGGATTTTAGGTCTGTATCGCCCACCTCCCAGGAGAGGTCCTTAACCGGTAGGTTGTAAGCTGTTCCAGGTGTTAAGGAAACTTTCCACCCCTCTGACCAAAGCTATGTCACTGTTTAGCAAGTAATTCAAGATTCATATGGTGAGAAGGAGAGAAATCGTGACCTGAAGCCACTGACTGGAGTGCACTGCTTAGAGCAAGGCAGTCTGGGTTCCCAAAGCACGGAGAGAAGACTGTTTCTGTAATTTACCGAAGGACTGTTCACTGTAAAATACAGAAGCAGGCTGAGGTCCAAAAATTAGGTCCCTTCACCAAGCACCGTAAGCACTGACTGCAGCCTGGGCTAGGCTTTGGCACATGGGCTGCAACAGGAGGAGCCGCAACTCCCTGCACGCACGGACACGTGCAGACCTTCATTGTAGACCATAGTCTGGTGTAGACCATAGGGCGCTCTCCTAAGAAACATCCTTCTAAGTATCCTCATCCCTGAAAGGAATTTGAAGCTGGATCACCTTCTTACTGGCTTTAACTGATGAGCCATTGTAAAGAAACCAGAAAAGCAAGAGAACAAACCCGCAAAGATGTGAAAGCTGTTAGCTGTGCTTTAAAAGAAGGTGATGTGCAGCTGTGCCTGATAGAAAGTCCAATCCTGTTGGTTTCTTGTACATCTGATCTGAGACGTCTGTAGGCTTAGCTTCCCTTAGGGGCAAAGATGGAGAAACATTAAGTATCTCAACTCCAATCAAGCTTTAGTATAAGCTAAGTGCTAAGCTGCTCAGGACTGTAAAACTGTAGCACTTTGGGGCCCATAAGGTCACGAGCTGCAAGCCCTATGATAACGCAAAAACCAGAGGACATGTGAGCCAGTTTTGTTCTTCTGCCCTTACATTCTACCAAACTGTCCGTGTTTGTACTTAAATCCTGTTTTGGATCTGGTCCATGGGCTCTGGCCTAATATCAGGTTTCACTAAACAGTTTATTCTTGTTTTTAAGTCTACTGCACAAATCAAAGAATTTCAGGTAAAATAAATTAACTGCTCCAGCAGGGTGCCACGGCAGTTATCTTTATTCACAACAATGCCACGTATACATGGCAAACAGCCAGGTCCTCTTGATGTACTTACAAATGCCAAGAAAACTTGGCCTTTAATAGGCTGTCTAATTAACTACTAGTCTTATGATGTACAGCTCAGTTTTCCTAAGTCATTCCTTTGCCAAAGCTTAAATCTTAACATCTATTGTCTCCTGTGTAGCAAATGCATTTCCTAGCCATTCTTCTATTTTGAAACTACTGTAATGCAGATCAAGGGCCAGACTCTGCATTCCTTCTTTAGAAATATCAAGAAACACTTATTCTTCGAAGCCTCTGCCGCTATTTGGAGGCAATTACATGAATATACAGATCTGACTGAGCAATTAACTTTTTAAATAGAAGCCACACACCAGAGCAAAATAGTCATTGGAAACTGATTTTAAGTATCATGTGAGTCTGCGCTTTCTTAGTGCTTTAGCTGGAGTGTGAAAAGTTGAGGAGACCCACACAGATTTTTTAGATTGCATCATTACATCAGGGCCTGTTTTTAAGAAAAAAAAATATTTTCAAGGGGAATAAAAACTTTTAATGTACTCCCAGAAACTTTACTTCATAAAAGTCTGAGACTGCTTTCCAAGACTGCCCAGGAAAACTTAAAATATGGCTAGTGATGCTGGTAACAAATGATCCATGGCCAGTACAGCTACAGGAGGTTTAAGTCGAAAGAAATTTTGCCATAAAGACTTAAATCAGTGGAAGTGTAAACAGGCATGATTTTCTATAACGTCGCTTGAAATCACGCTGTTGGGAAGGACTGTGTAGCTAGGGAATGGTGATTTGACCTTATAGCAAACTTTTCAGAATATCAGAGATGCCACTTGATAGGCTTCAATTATGTGTATTGTGTATACTATGTGTTGCTATGAATACAAATATATTAAAGTTCAAATCATGCAGAGGCAAGAGAAATGAAAAATAAACAAGACTATGAGTTGAGAACATAACGGAGCTGAGTCTTCAGTAATCTGCGTAAGTGATTATTGACAATGTCAGCATTAGCTTAAAAAAAGCATTCTCATGCAGTCACTGAGGACTGAAGTCTGCAACGAAAACCAGAAGGCTCAGCAGATGCTCTCTGCTCAAAACGTAGCGAAGGCATGCCCTGCTCCAGCAGCAGATGGGCAACCCGTAGACATCCCTCCCCAATAACAGCTTCATACAAAGAAGCTAACGCCAGAAAATATTTCCTGTCCTTGTTTCCAAGATCCTTTACAAGCCTCGTCCACCGCTGCCCAGCTGGGATCCGGTAGGCGGCTGCAGGGCTCCCCACGCTGCCTTGCTCAGACTGCTGGGGAGGCAGCGCGGATGTGGTCAGGGAGCTGGCTGAAGGGAATGGGGCTTTACTCTGTCCACCGCTTTCTGACCGCAGAGCGGTCACTCTCTTCTCCTTTATGGGGTTCGTTGGTCCCACACCAGCTGAGGACAGCTGTTTTCCAGCTGTCCGTGGGGTGGTGGAGGAGCTAGGTAATTTTACAAATAAGCAATTTTCAGAATCACTTATTTTCTGCTGTGGGATTTCCTAGGAGCAACCTTTAACTAATAGAGCCCTTCAAGAAATTCATTTTATCAGACCTGAAGTTAAGTTATTTCACAAAGAAAGCGTAAAGCCTGCTTTGTTTTGTCTAGACAACTGTTATGCAAATGAGCACGGCCTTGGAAGTTACTAGTGGGATGCCGAGATGTGTGGATATGTGTCATACTCCGGGAAATGATGGAAATGGCAGAACAGCTGTTTGATGAAGTGACTGGATTTGTGAGGAAAACCCAGGCATGCAGCGTGGTGCGATGTTAGTAACACGTAACATATGAAAAGTAATCAAGCATTGCTGTGTCCGTTAGTGCTTGCATATGTACATAGCTATTTTTTTTGTGTCTAACGAAGGTGGCGTAACGCAATCCTGCGCATAGCTTTTGAAATTTTGACGGTGGGATTACTAACCAGCCAAAAGTCAGAAGGGCTGCTTACGGTTAACATCCCTGTAGTAATTTTCCATGCTCCACACGTCCCATCAGAAGTAACTCTAAGGAAGTTTATGAGATTGCCCGCTTAGAAAGATTGTATTCTTTTAATTATACTTGTGTCATCAAGTCCGGAGGATCATTGTGAGGTCTGGTTGCATCTGCTGGTGTAGCTTCATAGCTGTATCACTGGCATAGCTTCTTCTTGTATGCAAATGGAAATAAATCATGCACTGGCATAAGACATCTTTGTGCTGATGTTATTGGGACCACATTGGGACCCGTACTGATGTAAGTATCTATGTAATAATGACACCCAAATACAAGAAAAGACCAAATGATACAGAATCTGCATGCAGAGACAAGACCTGAATTAATGCATTTTGTACTAGTATTGGCACTGTCAACCTGAGAGTAATTTACACCTCCTCCAGTAAGCTGCTTTCTGTCTGATTTATGTGCTTTTTGGTACTTGTATAAGAATTTCAGTTCAACTGCTTGTGTGGATTCAGTTCAAATTGCACTAGTATAAAGGTATCTTACTTCCTATACAGCTTACACTCATTTATTTAGACTGATTATATCGCCATGAAAAGGTATTTTTATTGGTACTATGCACATGCATTTTTTCTGAGTTTCGTTACTTATACTGCTGTGGGTAAACCACTTACATTTACATAGGGTAAACTCTATGTAAAATGTACCCTTAGACTGAAAGAGCCAGATTCAGAAGTGATACATAAAGGGCTAAATGGATGTGAACCCAAGCAAAAGCAATAGGAGTTTAAGGACTGTATCTCCCTTGTTGAATATGCCCCAGGTGTTTGACGCTATAATAAGATGACCTCACTTAGGGCCCCTTGCAGCATTGGTCTAGAGATGCTGAAGATGAGATGGAGTTTATTTGCCTAAATAAAACTGGGAAAAAAAATTGCATTTCTGTTAAAGTACTTGAAAATGGACATCCTTATTCTGTACCTTCCCATAACCCATGCAGAGCCAGAAGCAAAGTCTGGGGAGCTAATTGGATGTCAAGGGTGGGAGCCAGTGGGGTTAGAGAGAAAATTGCCTGCATGTTTTCTGCATTGCTACAGAATGGAAGGTTTTCTTAAACCATGGATTATACCTGTGAAAATTTGGGAATTGAAATACTTTTGAACTTTATTCCTTCTCTTCTTGTGAGGCTGTTTTGTTCATTGGTACTGCGGTATTTAAGTCTTGACATTAAGTAGCACCAAGAGTGCACTTACCAAAAAGAGTTCCCAGACACCTGGAAGCCAGAACTGATCCCAAAATTCTTGCTCCATATATGTAATATTGCTATGTAATTTTAGCTTGAAAATTCCTTTATTTCATCTTGGGGAAAAACAAATACACTTTTTTTGTTAAAGAGATGCTCTGTCACAGTATCTGTGAATTCAGTGTGTTTCCCTTTGACTTCAGTGGGATTTTAATCCTGTGCACTTTCAAGTTTGCCTAAATTTGAAACTATCATAATCTGTGAACATTGTTGACCTGAAGCCTCATACAGGATATCTGTTATTTGGAGGGATTAATTATGAAAGGCTTCATAAAAGAAAGTCATTCTAAAAGGAGATCTGAAGGGAGGAAGAGAGTCTTAAAAATGAAGGGAAAAAAGGTACTCTGATCATTCTGATAATAACGTTTGATAATACTGTCATGCCTTGAAAATGACAATTTCATTCAACCACAATGAAATGTTGAACTGTTCCAAACAGCATGGGACCTACTTTTCCTTCTCAACCAAAAAAGCATATATATGTATATTCAGACTAGTATTCTTCCGTCTGCTTCAGCAGAAGCACTGAAAAGTTACTGCTGATGATTAAAACACTATGTCTGACCAAAGCTGCCTTCATTGTTATCATTATCATTATTTCCATTCCATCCTGGAATGGAAAAAAAAAACTTAATGCTACCTGCATGGTTTTTGGAGACACCCCATATCTACAAGTAGGAAACGTGATCGAGTTGTTGCACTAGTAAGACTAGGAATCAAGGGATTTTATACTGTGTCATATCACTGGCTCTTTAAGCAACCTCTAAGAATTGCTTAAATACTTGGTATATTGGGTAATACATTATTAATCATTGTACTACGTGACAGATGTGACATGAGGTTTAATATATAACAATCTAATTTCTTTAAGCGCAAGTATAAGACTTGCCTTTGGAAAAGAAAGGTGATCTCTGGTTCAGGAACTGATCAGGAATCTGAAGCTTTCTGTGCCTTCGTTCATGTTCTCTAAATAAAGAGAATATTCTATTTTTATTGTCAATGAAGAAATGCTTCTACGGCATGTATTTTGAGTACCTAACTCAATGCAAGTCTGAACCTCTGTATGCATAGCAGAAATACGAACTTAACTAACAATAATTAATTACAGAACGTATCCAAATCCTGTTAAAGTCAATGAAAATACTCACACTGACTTTACCAGGGGTGGGATTGGGTCATCGTGCTTTTAAACTGCATTGACATCTGTAGATGGAAGCTTATATTGATGTTTTTGTCCAGGTTCTGCTGTTTGCAGAGAGCTGGTGACTTTAACATGTTGTTACCTATGGGTGTAAAAATTTATTTTAATGCCTTTTTTTTTTTTTCCTTCCTGGGCAGGATTTATGTGGGCATCATTCATGTGATACTCTGGGAATGGCAGACGTTGGGACCATATGCTCTCCTGAGCGCAGCTGTGCAGTGATTGAAGATGACGGCCTCCATGCGGCTTTTACAGTGGCTCACGAAATTGGTATGCAGTGCCTTTTCTGTTCGCTTGCCAAATCAAACACTTGTAACAGCTGCATTAGTAACCAAAATACTACGCAATTAATTCCAGATTTCCCCTGGTCCAGATACTCACTTGGGGATTAAGGCTGTATACATATACACTTCAGGGTTAACTAATAAGGGATCAGAAGGCAAGTGAAGGCGCACAGTAGGTGTTTCCTTTCTGACAGTGTCGTTTCTAAGCGGTAGTTGAAGTGAAAATTCAAAGGCTGCTGCTACTGTCCAAAGATGTCAATACGTGTCCCTCCTGAGAAGGCATTTGGCTCATCTGTTGGAATTCGCATGCATTTAGTGCATACACAGTGGAAAATAATTCACCTTTTTGAACTACTTCCATGCTCTACTGTTACGAAAATTTTTCTTGGGACAATGTATTACCTTCAGAGGAAGGCTTTTGTGGAAAAAACAGAATTCTAATATTTTTCCAAGTGTATGGAAATTCCACCTTTATGATAAAATATGGTACTAATGTGAATCCTGAAATAAGTGAAATAGTATTTAGGTGATGAAGGTTTGGTCAAAAAAACTGTTTAACTTCATTTCAGTTTCCACCTCAGTGAACAGCAATTTAATGTAGGAGCCTTACATGTACTCTTCAGAAGGATTTAAGATAGAATTAGTGACAGAAGAAAGTTCATATCCTGGGGTATTATGTCTGTCATGATATATTCCTTCAGAGAGACTGCTGCCATCTTGATTATTTTTAATTTACTAACGTTTTGTGAGCTGTGTTCACTGGAAATATATTCAGTATGAGGGCTATTCGCTTTGGTGAGTGAACAGCAATTTAAAAGTGGAGAACATTCTTTTTTTTTTAACATTCTTGGAAGGAAATAACAAGGAAAGGAGAACTTTCAGAGAGAGCCAATTTCTGAATTGCCTTGTACCTCATGCCAAACCAAAGTAAAGTTTGCTTTGGGAGTATCATTGCAGTAGTTCAATTTTCAAGTAGCTAGCAGGTAGAGCCCAAGAGTTGTGTGCCTTATATATACATCTGGCTCAGCAGCCAGAGGTCACCAAGTATGAAAAAGCAGCTGGCATGTCGGCGCCCTGACCCTTCAATGATTAGTGAACCTAACCCTACTGCTGTTATGGTGCTACAAAGAAATGAAATCAGTAGTGGCTGGAGAGGGATCATGTGTTGCATGAAAACATATTGTGGCAGAATGAGTCCCCAAAACAGAAATTTTATTTTAATAAACAAGAATATAATTATAAAAGAAAAAGCCTGTTGAAATCAGTAATTCAGAGAATTTGGAGATAAGTACAGCAATACATCAAATACAACTTCACATCAGATGAGTTTAGTGGCATCAAACCTGGATGCTGTGAAGCTAATAAACCATCACAAACATGGTCTAGAACTGGGACAAGTAGATAAATCGGCAAAGTTAGCCTGTCACTCAAAGGCCAGTCTGCTGGAGGGACTGCCTGTAGCTTCTTGCATCCAGAAGTGATGCTTACTGCTGAAGGTTAGTGGGCATTGGTGACGTTGGATGAGGGACCTTCTTGTGATGCCAGTGTTGATACATCTGGTGTGTGAAGAGGCGAGTAATGTGTCTTGACGACCATTTTATCAGCAGTAAATACATGTTTAGATAGGTTAAAAATGAAAGAACATAGGTCAATAAAGATAGGGATGAGCGGTAAATATACATATTATTACCTTGAATTCCACACAAAGAAAATGTAAACAAAAGTGAATTATTTTTGGTGATCTAGAAGCACATTTTTGAAATAGAGCCATTTTCATACCTAGATGCTTACAGGAATCTGTAAAAGCTATAATTTTCAATGTAAAAAAGGCATGAATTGAAACGAATAAATAAGTACCCTAATTGACAAAAAAACTCTAGTTTGAGGTTGTTTAAAATAACATCCCTTTTTTTTTCTCCTCACCATAAGATTTTAAGAAAGGAGGGGTGTCAAGTCACAGAATGATCTTTGTGTGTGTGGCCTGAAGTGGGAGAAGTTGAGAAGAAAACACAGCTAAAATTGCTTGAGTACTTACATGAAATTAAAGGTCAAAAAAGGATGAAAAATAAAAGTGTGGCCTGGATACTCTTTAGTTAAGCACTTTGGGGAAAACCTTGCTTTATTTTATTTGGAGACCAGATTTCTTCCTACAAGTCAGAAGTCTTAAAGTTCCCCCTCTTCTGTGGGTAGGGTGTAGCTTTTATTTTACAGCGGCTTAGTTATTTGGTGGAATTCACCTGGCAACATAGGAGATGCCCTGCAAGACAGAGGGGATGCTGAGGGCTCTGAGCCTAAGATGTTCCTTTCTGTCAGTAGGAAGAGCAAGGTGAGCTGCTAGGTGAATCGGAGTCACTGTCTGCAGTTTTTTAAATAACCCTGCTGCGTGTGCATGTGTAGCAGATGCAGCATCATTAACATGGACTTGATCCGGAGAATGGCCATGTGTCCTCACTTTGACTTCCAAGCGGACCTGAATGCTCTTGTTTCCTCTCTGAAGGATCCAAGAGCATTTTTGAGAATCAGATTCTTTCTCTGGAAGGCAACCAAATTAAACAGAACTGCAGCACAACCGAACAGGACAACGCACAGCCCACGGGCTCAGGTTGGATACGTGCATAGGAAGCCAAAAAGCAGCCTGCTACAGAATAAAGCCTGCCGCTTCGGTTGCCGGGGTTTCTACTACATTATGTGTTAGATGTGTGTTTTATTTTTCTCAGATAAAACAGATGGGTTTTGACCAGTGATTTTTGAGGGGGAGAGTATGAATGAGCAGCAATAACAGGCAAAATCTCCAAAGAGCTGTAAACGAGAGCACAGAAGGAAATAGGTGCAACCAAATTCTTAGTAAAACTGATAAGCTGACCATAAGAGGTGGAGATCCATATATAAAGATTGACGAGTCTGAATCTTGTCCTACTTGTATGTAGGAAAATCAGGAATAATTTATCTCCAATATCAAATGCAGAAAATGAGGATAATGCAATAAAAAATGGGAGGAAGCCTTGTAACTTTGAATATGATAATCCAGTTTCTCCTCAGAATAAAGGGAAGCAGTGCTAATAGCATAAATGTTATTTTTAAATCATAGCCTGTCAAGACATCCAGCCACTAATGGTAAATCCATATATGGTTATTTTCTAGCAGGGGACATGCTGTTATCAGTTTGGACAGCAGCAGCTTTGCTGTCACAAAAATAGTCTTCTGGATTCTTGCCTAAAATCATCAGTTCAGCTCCATGTTGTGGCACGTGGATGTCTTTTTTGACTTTAAGCAACTCCTTCAGCTACGCCTCCATAGCTTTGCAGGGATATCTGAGCTAGCTTAGGCACAGTATGTAGACATTCTCCAAGTCTTTGTTATCATCAGCCTATTGTCTGTAAAAAAAATGATGTTTCCTTATTTCAGGCACTTCCCTGCTTCACAGAGACATCTGGAAAAAAGCATTAAAGGACCTATGATTGCTCATAATCTCAGCATTTATTTAATGTTTTTCATAGACAGCACTAGCATATTGCTTCTCCATATATCGCTTAATAAAATAACAAAAATAACTAGATTCTCACTCTAATACTCTGGACTTTTGAGTTGGAGATTTGTTGCTTTTAGTGTTGAATTATAAACCAGCCTGTGCATCCCGTGAAGATAAGCATGATCCAACATCACCAACAGACACAGTCAATCGATTTGAAGTTATGTTTAACATCTCTTGCGATGGGATATATCCAATACATGATGATTCCTTGTTTATAGCCTGGTGTGTTGCATTTTGTGGTGCAATCACGGTCAGAAGTTTCTGCCGACTTTGGCTCCTCCTATGCTGGAGTCCCGCATGCTTTGGTACAGACAGCCTACCAGCCTAAAGGGTTCATCATCTGCAAAAACAAAATGAGAAGAGTTCAAGAGAAAATAAGTGGAGAATAAAACTGCTCGTTTTATCCATAGGTAATTTCCCAAAATCACAAAGGAAGTCTCAAGGAAAGCCAAGGATTAAACTTGTCTCTTGAGTTTCGATCTAGTCCTTAAATACAAAAGCATCCTTCCTGTAGTCTTTAAGCAGGCAAAGTTCAGTGAGAGTTACATGGGTCTAATAACGTAAATTGTATGTATCTTTATTCTATCCATCAATCTTGAAGAACTTTTTTCTTTTTTTTTTTTTCTTTGAAGAGGAGGTACAGAGAAAGCGCTGCCTTTTTGCTCAGTGGTAATGTTCATTTGACCTTTTGCAAAGTTCCTATTTCTCTGTTATGCAACCACGCTGGCATGCTGTTACTCCTTCTATCCTCCTGAGTAATATGGTTTACTGATGTTCTTTCCAAGTATTTTATTTTTAGAATATAGCTTTAAAATTGCTACATGGAACTAATTAAACCTCCGTTCATTAGTTTTCTTTTATCTTTTACATGTGACTTTAGAGAAGGGAAGGCCAAAGGGGGGCATAAAAGCAGTCTTCAAATATATTAAAAAAATCATTGCAAAAATTTACGTAATAAATCATTCTCCATGTCCACCTGGGACAGCACGAGGGGTAATGGCCTTAAATTGCAGCAAGGGAGATTTACTTTAAGCATTAGCCAAAATCATCTAACCAGAAGGACAGTTAAGGGCAGGAGTGAATTGCTTGGGGAGGCTGTGAAATCTCCATTACTGGAGGTTCACAGGAGCCGGCTGGCTAAAACAGCTGTGGCTTAGGAGACGCTGATCCTACCCTAGGGCGGAGGGATGCACAAGATGGCTTTTCAGCATCACCTCTCAGCCTCATTTTCTATGGTTATGTGAAGTTATCACAACTTCCTCCACAGCTATGCTGTGTAGCACCTAAAATCAAGGAACTGTACGGAAGCTAAAACTAGAAAATAACATGTTTAATACCAAATCTTTTTCAGCATGCCGTCTTTCTGTGGCATCTGCCACCACTGAGGACAAAAATATCGTAAGCGCTGTCAGCAAAGTGTAGTGCTTTATTAGAGAGCATAATTTTATGTAAAGAAGCCATTTTAGAAGTCAGGTATCACTCCTGGGGTCCCTACTCAGGTGGTTCACTGAAATACATCAAAATACCATTTTACTGAATTCTGAATGGATTGAAAATATTTATTCAGAGCCTGAGCCTGTGTTTGAGTTGTAGGCCTCTGTAGAAAGAGGGCCCTGCCTACCATGTCTAACCTATGTAACCTTTATAGCAAACTGTATGATTCTGACCCTTCTTCAGAAAAAACTGAAACCAAGAACAATCTGTATGATATTTAAATGGTAGTCTTGCTTTTGATGTCCATAGAAGAGTCAAAAAATACTCTTATTCCATATTTTACCACGTGCTCATTTTGTATACACTCAAAAGTAACTAAATACAGTCATCTTTTCTTTTCCACTGCTGAACATGTAGCCCTTTGATTTCAAGGCTGTCAAGATAAAGCAGATAAAGACAAGCTTCAGACTTGACAGGTACAAATCTTTTGTAGCCTTTCATTTCAAGGAGGATACATTGCCAAGGGCAGAGAATCTTATAGGCACATGAAAAAATGGTGAAGGTTGTCTGACTTTCGTATTATGTTTCCTTCATGACAGATGAAGTTTAGGCAAATATCCAGGTAATCATAATTAGGCACATTTGCTTTCTTAAAACAACAAAAAAGAGAGAGGGTACACTCATCCAAGTCTTCTCTGAAGACATACATCAGCAAAATTGCTTGATTCCTTCTCTTTGAACCTTTTTCAAAGTTCTGCCTAAGCGTACGCTTGCAAAAGCTCTTGAATTAAGCCCTCATGAACATATCCCCTTTGGTTAAGAGAAAAGATGGGCAGTCAAAGCTAAGCCTTCACAAGAGGTGAAGAGTGGGGCAGCAAATGTAACTGATGCTTCAAAAAGCAAACATCAGCTGTACAAAAGGTTGCTGGTTAAAATTTTGGGTAAAAATTCTTGGCTTGCCCGACAATATTTTGATTAACTTATAATGTTATATGTAATACGTAGTTGTTCCACCTGCAGTACACATGGTGCTTAAAGCAAACCTTTTTTAGTGAAGCTGAGACAGTTTTCATGGAAAGGTGGAGAGATGGAAGGGGGAAATGGATATGGTGAAGAAAAATTGAATCCTCAGGTTCTGAATGTGCTTGAGCTTTTCTTTATCTACCGCATACTTTTAAGTCTGAGTAGACGGGGGATCTTTGCCTTCCGTGAAGCGGTTCTGACAGAGCAGCGAGGAGGTGGGGGGCCATGTTCTCAACCAGAGACTTGAGGCAGTGACTCAGACACAGCACTAACATGGCCCGAGTTTTCAGAGGTTTTCTGGAGTTGTGCTGATCTTTCTGTGCACGTAACCTCATGAAGAATTAGATTAAACAAGTGCTATGCTTTGAAAAGTTGCTACAGATCCTGAAACATCGTAACTTAAAGCCAAATATATAGAGTGAAATATCAGTATCTCTGCAAGGATAAGGGAATTGACAATGAAACTGTTTTGCCTAATGTTTCAGAACAGTCCTTATCCAAAATTATTTTAGGGACATGCTGTAGTGGTGGACTTGGCAGTGTTAGGTTTACGGTTGGACTCAATGATCTTAAGGGTCTCTTCCAACCTAAATGATTCTATGATTCTAAAAGAAATCCACTTCAGATGTGTGTGCCTGTACCCCCCGTCTTCCAGACTGCAGGGGAAAGTAGGCATTCCTTTCCTCCTTGGCAGGTAAATACTACCGGTGTGATCATGTCGGTTTTGTGTGGAAAGTACTTCTGGTACAGAGAGGAAGGCAGAATTACCCAATAGACAGGCAGCAGGCAATGCAATTTTTACATTCTTGCACTATATACTTTCCCAGAGTTCATTCATTTACCATGAGCTACCATGAATTATATTCTTTGCGAGTTAAACTCTTGAGTTGCACAGATGTGAAATGGGTGTCACCATCTCCCACTTTTTCATTAAAATTAGTATTTATCTTCTACATGCCCCATTAATTAGCATAGCAGATGTAGTGCGGACCTCCAGGACCACATCTTTTTAATGATTACTTGAGTCTGTGTGGACACAGTGGTTTCTGATGGCCTAGTCCGCATTGCCTGGCCGGAATCTTGCCTGCAAATTGTCTGTCTGATGGGGGTGATGTGCCTGTGATCTCCTGCAGAAGTCTGTTATAACAAGCCATTTCAGCAGAAGTTTGTTTTGTGTAAAGTCTGCAGGACTGGTGTATGGATGTCTGACTGTGGCTTTTTTTTTGTGTCTGCTCCTGAAAAGAAGCTGCACTTCAGACTATTGTTTCATTCAGTCTGAAGAACTCTTTTAAGCCAGAAATATTAAAAACTGCCTCTGGGCTGGAGATTTAAAAGAGAGAGTGGTTTTTTTTTTCTTTTTTCTTTCATAAGTGATGGATAGCAGTCAAAGAAAAGAAAATTGGAAGGAAAGTTCAAATATGAAGAAAGAGGAATAGCCAGTTTTATATTCTATACATGGGTTTTGTAAGCTTGTGTAATTCTGAACACTTCTGTTTTATAAAAAAACAACTTTATTAATCATTATTGCTTAAGTCCATCATTTTTTATGCAAAATTCCTATGACTTCAAGAGGATTTCTGAGTGATATCAGTATGCAGTTCTTAATGAGGAGTCAAGTACTCCACACAAGTTAGAAAAACTGTACATGCAGAAAGAAATGGTTTTATTTTAAAAGAGTTACCGCATTCAGTCTTTGTTTAGCAAAGGAGAGAGCGAGAAGCTCGTGCAGAAGGTATGGGCTGGTGATTAGACCAAGGAGTGTTGAGCCAGGAGCTTCCCGAATCCCGATCCCGTGAGAGCCAGTGACTCACTGGGTAACCTTGGGCAAATCACTTGACCTCCTTTTGTACCCCAGTCATCGCCACTGAAAATTAGGTGAAAGGCATGACCTCACTGAAAAACACATGCTTCATCGGAGCTGAGCTTTTCTAAGAAAACAAATTACAATGCCTGCAGCATTTTTTAGCATGCTGTGTCACTTTGCATGTGTCTTGTGGTCAAATTCAGAGCAAGAGCTGTACTTTGACATGCTGTTCAGTTCAAGCACTAGAGATCTGTGTATGTCCATAAATAAGGCTGGTTTTTTTTTTTTTTTTTCCAGAAGAGCCACCACGATTTGTGTTTTAGCAAAAGCTCGGTTTTACTTGCTATACACTGGGGACGCTTTTTGTTTTCTTTATTCCTATGCTTGAGGTACCAGTGAAAAATAAATGAGATTAGAGTAATTTTTGCATGCTGTTCACTCAGAGAACCTCTATAGATAGCCTGGCAACATATTTTAAGGAAATTCGGAAATACCTGAACTTCTGTTTTGCTTCCCAGTGCTTCTGGGAAGAAAATACCTGCAGTGCAGTGTGCTTCACCACGCATCCAACGTAGCTCTGATGCGCTCCTGATTTACTTGCAGAGTTCTTTGTGCCCTGATATTTAGAGAGGATGTAAGTTTTAACAGACTTGTCATAATTGCTTTGGAGTGTTCTCAGCCTATATTAGGAATATACACTCCATTCCTACAAGGTGTAGGAATTCTTTTTGAAGCCATTAGGGGCATTATTTCTTGTTGGGCTGTAAGGGGCGTTGGCCTTCAGTAGTTGCTGGGGTAGGGAAGCTTGTGAAGTGCAAGGTCTGCTCTTAGGAATGCAGACAGTGCAGGTGAACTGGGATCCAGAGGCTGATGACTGCTGTTGACTCCTTCATTTCTTGCTTCAGGATCTAAACAGACTGAGGTGTGTCAAGAGCCCCTTGCAGGCAACGTTCCAAAATATTTTAGGGTTCAAAGTCTGCAGGTTGCTTTCATGCCGCTTTCAGCAGTTCACTGATGTAGTCACACCTTCTCTCACCTCAAGGGGAGAAGGCAGGCTGTGTAGAAAGGCTGTCAGTCCATTGAGCTCGTTGGTCTTTTTGCCGTTTGGGAAGGAACCGATTTACAAGAAGGCTAGCTCCTCTTCACTTGCATGAGGGTAAACCCTGCCTCCTCGCCATCTGTTTCTTTTACCATTTTGTGCATTCCTACAGCATAACTTAACTAAACACCATCCTGCTGGTAAAATTATATTATGTCATTTTCACTCAGTGGGAACTGTCAACACCAGTAAGATGCTTCATTAAGTGGAAAACATCAGATGATCTACTAACCAGTTCTCAATCAGTCATCATTTTACACAGCTGCTGGGAGCCTTTTTTTTTTTCTTTTTTCAATAGCCTGGTTTGAAGTTCATAGTAGTTCAAAATGTTGTGGTGCTAAAATTGGCATGGTTTTTAAACGCCTTCATTATAAGATTTGCGCTCGTTAAGTCTTTGCTTTTGCCCAAAGCTTTTGCTGGAATCATGCTTACATACAGGATCACTTGAAGGATCTCCTGTCACTGTTTCACATTGGTTCTTAGGAAAGGAAGCACCCCACCAGTAAATGCCAGAAACCACCGTAACGTCCTGAGCAATATGTGGTAATACCAGCACGTTCATGCATGCGAGGGGTTGGGGGGGGCGAGACTTTTCAAGTGGGAAGGGAAGTGTCCCTTCTTCAGATCTTGGATGCAAAAGGATGAAGGGCGCAGGTGTAGAAGTACGTTGCTGTTCCCACTTCTGTACTAAAAAGAGCATACATTAGCTAGACAGTATTTAGAGATTACAGATCACTGTGATATTTTGAATTTTGATTATTTTTAATGAAAGGCAAAAACAGTTTTAAGAGTCATTGGAAGTTGGTCATATATTTTAATCTGTTTTAGGCATGGTCAGAGTGCCTTAAAAGCCCAAGCTAGGATGGGGAGAGATTTAGGTTGTGATAAGTATTGGGAATTTTAATTCCATAAAATTCTTTGAAAGTTGTATTCACAGTGTTTGTAAGCATACATATGAAGTTAACTGGCAAATTAGTATGGACAGGTAGTATCCATATATTTAATGCCATGAACAGATATTACCCTCACTAATGTCACTGGTGGTTAATTTAGAAGCTCAGATACTGACAATCAGAATTATATATTTTGGAAATTATTTGCTACTTACTACTTCTTTCCTTGTCATGAATTTTTAAAATTATTTTTGACAATTTTAAAAATAAGAAGAGAGATTCACAAACACTTTGGGAAGCTTCTCCTCAAAAAGCTGAAGTCTGCCAAGTAAGTGACTTAGTTCTCGTCATGCATTAGAACAATGGCCTTATTTAATATGACAAAGTAGACACTGTTAATGAGGTATGTCCTCTGTTTACCCCATTTATCACTGTAAAGTATAGAAGTTATGCTGCCCTCTAATTAAAGGTGAAGCCAGTAGCTTGACACTTTGCAGAAGATGACCCTGTTTCAGTTTCCTGTGCTTTTGCCAAAGTATTTGGGATGAAATGTTCTGTGCTGAATAGTTGCCTGGGAAGCATTTCATTTTATTTATTTACTCTGAACTTCTCCACAGAGACTGTCCAGCCATTTCTGAGAGGGAGACTAATCTGCAATCATTTTATGGAAAAATTTGCAGTCTCTCTGCTCAAAGCGAAGAGCTTGAGATTTGGTAGCAAGCTTTCTCATATCTGAAGCTTTTTTTTTTTTTTTCATATATGGAGGAGAAAAAAAGAAAGGAAGAAGAACAACTTCAATCCACAGCTCAGCGGTTACATTCTCCACAGAGTCTGTGCGTCTCTCGGAGTAGAGAGGGAAGGAAACTATACCATCTTCAGGCGGGGAAGCCAGGAGCAAGCTAAAGCACAATATATTCCCTCGCCTGCTCCAGGAGTATTCGCATTGCTCAGCTGTAGGATTTCTGTAGTTTCACATGGTGTGACCGCATTGCTCTGACAGTAGGTAGTCTAAGCTGAGGTTGCTTACAAATCACACTGCGGGAGGAGCCAGGGATGAAAAACACACGTAGGAAAGACAAAGAGGTCTTTCCAAAGCCAGGACTGATGAAGTTAGTTCAAGGAGGAACTTAAACACACAAAAACTGTGTGAAAAGAATGTCGTAGGTAGCAGAGAAACTCAGAGGCGTCCAGGTTGCACATCCAGAAGCATTAGTGTTAACAGGGCCTGTGCATATCTGCGGTGTATTAAGTCATTTATTATGCACTCATGTGGGATGTCTGTCACGTAAGATGAACAAAGTTACGAAATGTGAAGTACGGTTATGCAAGAAAGGGATTCGTATAAAGAGCAAAGTTGTATCTTAAATGGGTGGAGCATTGCAGAGCGGTATCGGAGGGTGTTAAGGTTAAGAAACTTGAATTCTGCCCTACAAGACTGAGTCCTTCCCATCATAGAGTTTTGGGTAGTTCTGAATGGTGCTATAAAATGCTGAGCACTCTGAAAAATTCAGTTCTCAGGTTGCTAGTTTGCACCTAACTGTTATTCCTATCCTACACTGAACATGTGTGCCGTGTGATGTTACTCAGCCGAACTTTTTGAACAATCCTCCAGCTTTTGTTATTCACCCAGAGCTATTTATTACCTTAGAAATGAAACTCCTTTTCCACTGACAGAACCTCAGTACCTTATTTCACAAGCATGTGGCAGTGAAGTAATTTCTTGCAGTGTTACAACTGTGAGCAGTCTTGGGACAGTAAATACAAAATCATTGTTCCTGCAATACAAGTTGTCGCAGAGAAGGTTGCTATAGTGAGACTTAGGTCAACCAGCACGGTGTTTTCATGCTTACTAGGCTAATTTTTTGCAAGTATTTCTGTGTAATTGATTGGTAATATATGCATATTCAAGTGCACGGATTCAAGTAAAGCACAAGAAACTGGCTGAAACTCCTGAACAGCTCTGCAAAGCAGCGTGTGCACGGTCCTGATTTAAATGGGGAGCTGTGCTGCATATTGAGGGGCACATCAACAAAAGCTAGCGGATGGGGCTAAGGCCCTCTCTAGTAAATGTTTGCTTAAGTTAGCAGAACACTAGTGAAACATGCCACAAGGAGTTATTTAATGTCAAGAGAAAATGGTTCTAGTTATATTACTACTAGGCATGTGTTGAGGTTCATTAACCTGTCAGCTCTGCTCGTAGTTCTCAGAAATGAGCTGTGACCTGGTGCCATTCAGTGCACTAGCACGAATACAAGTATAGCGATAACATTGTATAGAAGGGCAGCCAAAAATAACATCATCTTTGCGTTTCCTGAAGACACTCGTTGCCAGTGTCTAGGACTTTGGCAGAGGCAGAGGTAGTCCTCATGGGCACAGTAGCTGCTGATTCATGAAACGCTTAGCTCGTGACAATTCCACAGAATTTGCTCTATAGGTGAGAAGGGATGCACTGATTATTTGGTTGCTCTGTCAGAGAAATGTGTCTGCTTGAAATCATGGTCTTACTAGTGAATTACTTTGCTCAACACCAGCATTTGGCTTAAATAAAACAAAGTTGTCATCTCTTCAGAGCAAGTATTTATATTCTGCTATATCAGATTGAAACTTGACATGTACCTGCTGATATTCAGTTGTGTCTCAGCGCAGAGTAAAAATAGCATTATCTGGCCCATATATAATAAGTATTGCCAAAGGAAAGTGGTTTTACCTATCAGAAAAAAATAAGCCCAAATCTTGCATATAAAACACACCAGTAATTAGAGTCATTGAATCATAGAATCATAGAATTGTTAAGGTTGGAAAGGACCTCCGAGATCATTGAATCCAACCTGTTAACTTAACTGCCTGGTCCACCTCTAAACCTAAGCATCGCATCCACACGTTTTTTTAATACTTCCAGGGACTGTGATGGTACCACTTCCCTGGGCAGTCTGTTCCAACGCCTAACCAAATTAGACATGCCTTCAGTATGAAAGTTTGATTCATTATGTTTTTGCAGCAATGTACTTGTTGTACAGCATTGCAATAGCAATTAGTAACAGTAGTAACACGGAAAGGAGTATTAACTCTAATCAGTGTTAACCCAAGTTCCTTGAATAAATTCTTACTAGCATTTATAATACTACAGGGCCTTTTATTCAAATAGTAGCTGTGTTTGAATGATGTTGGTAAATGTGTGCGCATCAGGGGAAAAGAAAAAAAGAGAAATGCTCTCTTCATTCTCCTTCCCACCTCCACTCCAGTGGGAATTCAGTAGCTGCAGAAGAGACTGGCTGTTCTCAGTCATCACTGGTACAACTCAAAGTGATAGATAAGGTCCTCTTGTACTTTTCCTGTAGCTCCACCCTTAGGTCAGGAACCCAGCATGTGAGTAAGGCTGCCAGGTGATACCTTGGCTTCTCTCACAGGACAGAAACCCTGATTTCTGATCTCCTGCAGCCTTAACACAGACTTCTGGTCAGATAGCTACTTTCCTAATCTCAGATACAGCTCAACAGTGAGTGCTGTCTCCATCTCTTTCTTCTTGGCTTCTCCCCCAAAGCAGATGAAAACAACATAACAGCAAGTTTATATGAGTCAAATAGATAAAATTTGCTGCTTTTCCAGCCTGTATTGTAGGTATTGTTATTGTTATTACTATTGTCATGCCTTCTAGTGGAAGGTGACTCTGCCCCTGGCAGGGAGGTTGGAACCAGATGATCTTTAAAGTCCCTTCCAACCCAAACCATTCTATGATTCTATGATTACTATGAATATCAGAATGTGATATCCTGCCATCAGTGTCCCTATTTGTGTCACCTTACAGCTAGTCTACAACAGTTATACTGAAACATGAGAGGTGGTACGTAGAAGGCTTTTAGTTATTGCAGAATAATACAATCTGTCTCTTCAGCTGCTATTTGAGGGCATCAGGTTTATTTCTCTGCAGTGGCTTTGATGGGTGGTCTTTGTCCTTATCATTAAAGCACTCTTGGTCTAAGCCCTGGATGTCTGATTAATCATCTCCTGGCCTAGGTTGAAGACTGTGAGTGTAAAAGCCAGGCTGGAGCTGCCTGCAGCTTTGGTTCCCATTCAGTCTGCTACCTCTTGGATAGTAAGTTGGCTGTGAAATAAGCCCATGTGGGCATGGAAATTAAAGTTAAACCTGATGTTTACAGAGGGAACAAAGTGTGTTGCCTGCGATCTATTATTGTTGCCCAGAGACTAGAGAAGATGGGGATCGCTGATCTACAGAAAAGGTTGCTGTCACACTTACAAGAACTCATCTAGCACGGGACTGAACTTCCCTGAACATTAAGGATTTTTGCAAGTTCCATCGTGTGCTGCTTTGCGCGCACATTATTTTGTGTTCTGGAGTATAAATATCCAATACCATATACATTTAAAAATAAAACCCAGCAAAACTAAAACTCTAACCAAAACAATACTAAAAAGCACCCTTGCACAAAACAAGACTCTCTGTGTGGAAGACTGTTTGGAAAACATTATTCAGATTGTTTGATGTATCGTAGAGGGCACTCGCACTTCAGCGGAGAGTGTGCTTTTAAGAATTTACATACAGTTTGTTTAGTTGCTCCATAAATATTAGCATTTTTGTCCATTTAGAAAGATATTGTAGCACCTTTCTAGACAGTTGCAGAACATCTTTACAGACTGAAGTATTAGTCTTTCTTGCTAAAGATGATTTGGAAAAACGTAAGAACTAAATTGTTGACTAGTATAAATGAGTACAGTTCATTTTAGTCTTCATCACGTTTCAGTTAGCCCAGTTCAATGACATGTCAGCTGGTGGCATTACTTCCTTGCTATATGTAATGGTGTAAACTGTCACAGCTTTTTTCTCTTCAAGCAGAGATCCTGCGTTTCAAGTGGCCTGCTTTGGGCTGCCGTTCAAAATTTGAGAATGAATTATACAATTCATTTTACCTTGACTGTGAGATCCAGCTGGTAAACTCTGTTATGGGTAGTCATATCATTTTATTTATTTGCTTCACTTCTATAGGGCACTTACTTGGGCTCTCCCATGATGACTCCAAATTTTGTGAGGAGAACTTTGGCTCCATGGAAGACAAGCGCCTGATGTCCTCCATTCTGACTAGCATCGATGCTTCAAAACCCTGGTCCAAATGCACTTCAGCAACTATAACAGAATTTTTTGATGACGGTCATGGTATGTATTATCACACTTTGTGTCAGCTACATGTTAGTTTTTACTGTGATCTATTTGTTTAATAGGAACATTTTATACCAGCTTGTTCATTCCTTGCTCATCTTCAGGACTGTCTCGGAAGTGCTTGCAAAACAAGGGAAAGGTCTAAAAGGCTGGCAGAGTCTCACCCTCCCTTTGCATGGTTGAAATGCAAGGGAGAAGAAAGAGTTGATGGAGTGTGTGTTCGCAATAATTTGGTTTGGAACATGGACAGGTTTTTTTAAAAGCATGAAATTAGTCTTGTCTTCCCAAATGCCACAGATAGGAGCTCAGAGAGTGCTTTAAACAGAGGACACAAGGAAATGGCTTTTTCCTCACAGAAATTAACGTGGGTGACATGGTCTGCTTAGCGTTAGACGACAGGTATGAGCAGAGTGTATGTGTTCTTGTTACCATTAATGATATTTATTATGTTTATAATGCCATTATATTTATTACATTTATAATGCCATTGTATTTATTGTTTATGTAGACAGGCTGTAAGCAAGAATTAAGACTCCTCTGTGCTGCATATGATAAAAGATTACTTCAGCCCCAGGAGCTTACCTTCCAAGTCTTGTAACTAATATTTGTTAAATATGTCATTTATCCTTTGGAGAATAAGTGCAAAACTTTCATTTTCCAAAGGCAGTAATGAAAAAGCATAATCTTCACTCTTTAATGAATTTTAAAGTCTTCATTGTGCTCCCAAAGCAACTGCTGTTCTTAAACAAACCATTCAAATTCCAAAATGCTGAGATAAAAATGACATAATTGAGTGAATGGATCAAGTTGTTATGGTAACCAAAATGCTTATGGATAAAAAGTATGGTATGTCTGCTGAATGTAAAGGGGTTTTTTGCCTTTAAATATTTTGTCGGCTAATTTCAGTGCTCTCTGAAATATTTTCTCCTATTTTCCTCTGTTGGAGAATGACTTCATTTTTTCTCTCAGTTTTATTAGATCCATTAATCTGTGCTGTCCTGTTTTATGATCCATATTGCTCTGGCATTGACTTAATAGTACCAAGTTAGTTTCCACATATGAAGAGAACTTTCCTTTTTGAGTTTAGTTACTGAGGTACAGTACAGTTCACTGGGGTAAAAAAAGGGACCTCCCTTGCCATCCGTGAATGATCTCTTAGAGAGCACAAGGAACACTGAAAAACATTTTCTCTTCTGTTCCTCTCCTGCTGCAGGCGAGTAGAAAGGTTGTTCTCATTTTTTCCCTTTTTTTGTGACCTGACTTCTTCTCTTTACTGTGCATCCAGCTGGCTACTTTCTCCAGCAATAAAGAAAGCAAAGAGAGCATTTCTCCCACCCACCTCACCTTTGGCTTGTTCGTACCTGGGGGGATGCTTGAAATTTGGACCCTTACCCATGAGCTGGACCCAGTCTCAATGTGAAAGTAAGGAGGGGCTGTAACAGTCAGTCCTACAGGTCTAAGAATATAACTGCCAGTTTTTTCCAGTAAAAGTAGGTAGGAGCTCCAGATCCTTCAGAGCTGCATTATGGTCTCCTTGTTCAGCATAAGTGCTGTTTTCCTGTACATGAAGTTTAGCAGTCCTCAACTGCTGACACTTTTCATAAAGTCTTGTATTCTTTGCTGCATGTAAAGGGCTTAGGATCTGTCAGTCTGTTAATGGATAGGTTAGGGTACATTGCCCTTTCTAGTACTCATGAGTAGTTATCTCTCAGGCATGTAGTCTCAAAGAGTTATCGACGTGATGAAATCATTCACAGAAAATTTGAACTTCTCGTCATAGAGGTCCATAGTCCTCTGGGAATTAGTTTTACTGATGCTATTGGTGTGATTTCAAATATACAATGTTTAGGGAATCTCTTTTCTTGAAAGATCAGCCCTTCAGAAACCTTTTCTAAGTAACAGTCTTCCTTTTCTGTTGAAGTTCATAATTTTTCAGTTATTTATCTTAAATCAAAGATTTGTCTTAACAGAACACAAACACTATCTATGAAGTAAAAATGGAAGTCAGTGATTTAAATTGCAGTTTCCTCAAATTATTGTGCTGAAAGGACATGCGTTATTTTAGGAAGGGAACTTCTGGTTTTATTTTGTTCTTCCAGCCAGTGAATGAATCCATAGCTCCATAATTCCCATTTGTAATGTACGCTGAGTGTACCAGAAACCACAGGATCCTAGTAGAGCATGACGCTGCCTTTCAGACTGCTTTGGGCTGATAATAAAACAGTGCAAATGTGCCATATTTCCGTGTTTCCTTCAGAATAGGCATGTGTCTGCTTTTTGGGTTGCTCATTTTTTTCCTTAGCTGGGGCAGATGTACTGTCGTGTAGTTGCAGTATTTTCCCTCCCTTTTTGTTTTCAAGAAGGTGCTCCCCTGCAGTCTTCCCATAGAACAAGAAAATCCTCTCCCTCTCAAGTGCTGCTAGGCAGAGGAAAAAACCCTTAACCATTCAGGTGTAATTTTGAGCAGTGCCGCAGGCATGATGTAGAGGAGGAAGGCACAAAATAGCAGTTGCAATGAAAGAATACAGATATTCATATGCCAGGCTTTCTTTTAGGATGTTTGTGACCGGATTTTGCATAGTCACAGGAAGCTTATGTGGGAAACACTGAACAAGAGGAGACTCTTCCATTCTCTAATAGGCAGCATAAGCAGATTGCACCGGGGTTTTGGTCTGAGCAGGCATGAGCTCATGAATTGTGCTTTGTGGCAAACAGGGCATGGCAGCATTGGTGTGGGGAAATAAATGAAGTGCTTCATCTGCTGCTGCCTATGGCTAAGCATAATGAAATGTGAATGATTTCCAGAAGTTTGGATCTGTGAGCAGTATTCTACTACAGAAGAACAGTCAATGTCTTATCAAAGCTTTACGTTTCCCATATAGATTTAGATGTTCACCCCATACTGCTGTAACAGCAAACATCACAGTCTTGACTCTCTAGTTCCTTAACCTCACCTTGTCAAATACTGATGTTCCTGTTTTCTAAATTTGGAAAGTGGTGCTAGGGAGTGGACTCATGCTATAAAATGTGGGTATTAACTATGTAGGTAGCTACTCCTAAACTGGGTATTTGAGTTCCCATCGTAGTGCAGAGGGGCCTAATCAATGGCATCAATGGTTTGACTGATCTCATGAGTTGCATTAGTGATGCTGAATTACACCATAAACTCGTTTGCCTGAGTAGTGAAACATCTGACAGCTGACTGAATTGCAGACACCAGCATTACATACAGCTAAAGTCAGCTAAATAAATCCCAATATAAATGTCTTGTCCGTGGTCAACCAGGAGGTCTGGTGAGGATCAAGGTGCTGATTCCCTGTCTCCTGAGGCCCACTCTGGGAACTATAAACATCATTGTCATGATATCACCATTTGTTTTACACCCAGGAGATAACCCCAGACAGCAGTTTGACATTTAGGAAGAAAAGGCTGAGTTAGTGTCCAGAAGACAGTGACATTTATTTCCATCTGCTTTTAGCCAACCCTCTCCTAAGGTACTAATTGCCTTTATTGTCATGCCAAGCACTAGGCTGTGGTATGATTGCTTGCGATTTATAGTGTTTGTCAGAGTGCTCGGTGCTCTGTGCAACCTGAAACAAGGACTACTTCTATTGAAATTAATTTATATCCTGCTTATCTGCTTCCTGCACAGATCTTCTTCTGCCTTTTTTCTCCCAAGATATATTGCACATAACATTGAGGAGAGATAATGAGATGGCTTAATTAACACTGTCATCAGACAACAATGTTGCTCTGTTCCAGGGCACACAGATGTTCTTTGGTACTCAGGACAAAAAATGGGAATAGCAGTATATACAAGCTCTGTATGTTGCAATGTCATGTAGTGAATTGAAGCTCTCTCTGCCCCTCTCAACCGGGGGGGCCCAGGGCAAACCATTCTCCAACTTATCTCTGTCTTTTCTGACCATTACAAGTAGGAGGTTGGGCCAGCTGGTGGTGAAAACACCTGCACTGCACCTGCAACCTGTCTAAACATAGATTACCACTGCTACTATCTGTAAATATAAAGATTTTTTTCTTCCTATGGGGAAGCCTTAGGGGCCTTTCCTACCTTCAGTTTTGAATTTATCATGTGAGATCAGCTGGAACACCTGGCTTTTATAGACATTATATGTGTTTCCTCAGAGCAGTATTGGTTAAGGAGAACTTTGGCTCTTATTCCCCTGTATTCTGAAGGGGAAAAATGCTATATTTCCTTTGTAAGCTTGTGAAACCTGTTTGTTATTCACATGTGAAAGATATTCAAATGGGCGTTAACTCAAATGATTGACAAATCAAGTACATGCAAGGATGTGACTTTTTTCTTTTTTCTCTAAGTTTATGTTTCCAGTCACGCCAGTCATGGTAGATCTATCATGGCAAAATTATGCGTTATTACGATGTTTTAAAATACTGAATAATGGTTGCACTTGGGAGTTTGTTAAACGCTGCAGTATATATGTAACAGTAGTGTCTACCACTAAATGTTGACATGCTAGTGCCTTCCCATCACCACCCTAACACCAGCTTCCTCCCCCATCACAAGACATATGAAGTAGGGCTTCTGCTGCTCTTTGCTTTTACAGAGTGTATTTTTGACAGCAACTTTTGCCAATGATGTCCTTCTCAGAAACCCCAGAAAAAAAAAATCTGTGCTTCCTCACTCTTCACCATGAATTTATATTTTACACTACAACAGGCTTTGAACGCTAGGGTACCTTAAATTATCTTTATCTCATGGCACTTAGCTCATCAGTTAGCATTGGCACACCTTGTCTTCATTAAAAAAGTCAGCATAATCCAGATGAAAGATAAGGCTAGGGTAAATCAGAGTCAGCAAAGGACAAATGGAACAAGTTTAACAAGACAGAGAGTTTTTTGGTAGTAAGTGATGATGCAGAAAGAATATTTGGCTGATTTGGCTAATTGGCCTTAGTCTTTAGAGGAAAAAAAGAACAGCTGCAGTTAAGTGTGTGTTCTGGAGGGAAAATACAAGCCATTGAGAGATGGGGTATTTGGCTTGTTTAAATTCACTGCCATAGCTTGAAATTCTATTCCATTTTTGTGTAAATAGTGAGGATTTTATAGATAGCCTTTTTTTCACCCATGATTCAACTGAAGAACACTGGTGTACGTTCCAAAGTGAGGTAAATTGTGGTAAGTTATTTTGGCCAAGGATAAGTGAAGCTTGCCCAGACCACATATCCCTTTCATGAAGTGTAAAAGAGGTTACACTGAATAAATAGTTCTGCATGTCAACAAGTAGGTTTTTCAATAGTAAAAAAAAATGCTATCAGTAGATCTTCTAGAACCTAAAATTCTCATTTTTAGAGTGTGCCAGACAAATATTGACCTCTGCAATATATCTCAAAACACATATTCAATTCTTTAAGCTTATGCTATTTTTTCCTTTTCTTTCTGTTATTTATGTATTTTTGTATAAAATGGATAGCCCTCTTCAAACTAATTTCAGAAGCAGCCAAGTATTATTCCTTATAAGGAAAGCCCAGTGCAGATTTACCGCCAACATTAGTTTTGATATGCAGCTTATATTTTTCCTTTGATCTGCTGGGGTTTTTTTCTTTTATTTTTCTTTTATGTGCCTCATTGGCTACAAGTCTGGGTTTTGTGATTTTTCTGGCATCCCTTTAGAAGCTTTAGCATTTCTGACATTCTGTCTCAAAATTCAAATGACAACTTTGCTTACTTTGCCATGAGCCTTGATCATTCCTTAAATTACAAACTGATAAATAGAGTGGAATGTGTTCAGAGTCAATTCAAGTAAAGGAAACCAGGATGAAAGGCCAAAGGGACCTGACTAAAACTCATTTACACCCTCAGACTGGAAATAGGCAGCTCGACACCTGGTGTGCTGCTGAGTGACAACACTGTCACAATAGTATGACCTTGTCCAAAACCTGATGACACCTCAGAGAGCCTTTCCATTCATGTCAGCATCCTTCAAATGAGGTTCGCTGTCATTATCGATCTGCCTAACTTGAATGACAGATTTGCAGCACTGCAGAGAAAGCTAGGAAATGAGTAATAATAGGTTGCTTTGCTCTTTTAGGTAACTGTTTGCTGGACCAACCGAGAAAGCAGATCTTGGGCCCCGAGGAGCTTCCGGGACAAACCTACGATGCCATTCGTCAGTGCAAACTGGCGTTTGGACCCGAATACACAGTGTGTCCTGGTATGGACGTGTGCTCTCGCCTCTGGTGCGCAGTTGTGCGCCAAGGTCAGATGGTTTGTCTGACTAAGAAGCTGCCTGCTGTGGAGGGAACACCATGTGGAAAAGGGAGGATCTGCCTCCAGGGAAAATGTGTTGACAAAACCAAGAAGAAGTACTACTCAGTAAGTTACCAGCTGTGACCCTAGGGAATTTTAGCAGGCATGATCCTCAAAGGCGCTGATTTTTGTGGGAGTGAAAGGGACTTTATGGAAGTCAGATTGAAAGCTGCCTTATTTTTTAGCATGTAATTGGAGTGTTATTGGCAAGGGCTATAGGAAAAATGCTGCTGAATTTGAGGAGGCATGTTTTCTTCTTGAAGTATGAAAGCCTTAATTCCTGGGAAACTGGGAGCATCCTGTCAGAGTAGAGGATGTGCCCATTCGGTAAGTCAGGTCTCAGGACATACGGAAAGATTGTCAAGGACCTATTCTTAGCTTCCTGACTTCTTGGCAATGGACTGCGAGGTAAATTAAATCTCTAAATTTAATTTACAGCCCTCATCTGAAAGGCCCCGGGGCCCTAACTCTAGTGAAGAGAAAGGTGGATGAAGTTCATCCAGAATATAATTTCTGGAGCAGAAAAATTTGCACCTCCAGTGACAGAGTCCCCTCTGTCAACTTTATACATCTGAAGAGTCCCCAGGCTCATGAGAACTCAACTGCACAATTCAGATACTTCTAAATTTGCTGGGTAGACAGTAGCACTGCCCCTTCTGTTATACCCACAGAGGAGGTATGGACTTGTAGAGCTTTGTGAAGATATTTGCAAACTATGAGAGTCATTCAAATCAAGCTACAGCCCTTATAACGCCCTTTTTGTGGAATTATGTACTTCTACATGCTGTTGCAATACTCTTTCTAGGTAACCAATTTAGCAGAGTTGCAAACTACATCTGACAGCTCCATCTCTTACCAGCAATTCAGAGCAATACCTACACATCACAATAATTGCATTTAATTAATCATAGATTAGCCTTACGAACATATTCTGGGAGCCGAATGCCCTGGAGCTAGTTTAAGGGGCCCTATTGGTAGGAATAGCAAAAAATAAGAGAGCAGCACATGAGACTATGGGTGCTATTTCTGGTGCATGGGTGTCCCGTGAAACAAGCTGAAGGCAGCTGTGCAGAGCAAGGCCTCATATTGCCTTTGCATGCGCAGTGCCAATGAGATGTCATCCATGTGCAGATAAATGACAGAAATTAACTCTGCTGGGAGAAAGAAGACTCCTAAGACCTGTTATCCCTGATTAAAATGACCAAGGAATCACCTTCAATTGAGGAAAACATTAGCAGTGTCTTTGCGATGTAGCACCTTTATTTACACTTGGATGACGTCCTTACCTCCCACTGTTCCATATATTTCAGGCTTCCAGCCATGGTAATTGGGGGTCCTGGGGACCCTGGGGACAGTGCTCCCGTACCTGTGGTGGAGGAGTTCAGTTTGCTCATCGTCACTGCAATAACCCAGCTCCTAGAAACAACGGCCGGTACTGCACCGGCAAGAGGGCCATCTACCGCTCCTGCAACGTCGCACCCTGCCCAGCAAATGGTAAGTGCCTTCATGCCAAAGTGCCTTCATGCTCCAGCCTCTATGTTCATCGATAGTAAATGTTGAGCATCTGCTGTGAAAGGAAGCAACAAGGGTCCATTGTAGTTTTTCCAAAACATATTTACCAAGGCAAGACATTCATCATTAATACAATACCGTAATTCTTCCCCCATCCCCACCCTGACGCCATACAGAAAGGACCCTTGAATGAAAAGAAATTTCAGTCCTGGAAAATGAACTGTAATGCAAACTTTAGTCCTTTAATGCTTATTATGTCATGGGAAGATTTCCAAGCTAAAACAGTTGAAGGATTTGAAGGCGAGTTCTAAATAAAGAGGTGAAGTGACGTAACTTAAAAATTATGTAAAAAAGAAATTGGAATGGGCATGATGATATTTGCAGCGTGGTCTGAAATAGTCACTAATGATGTGAATAATTCTGCAGCTAAATCTTTTCGACAAGAGCAGTGTGAAGCAAGGAATGGCTATCAGTCTGACGCAAAGGGTGTCAAGACATTTGTTGAATGGGTCCCCAAGTATGCTGGAGTACTTCCTGGAGACGTTTGCAAGCTCACCTGCCGAGCCAGAGGAACTGGCTATTATGTGGTGTTTTCTCAGAAGGTAATGGCATCTCCAATCACGATTTCATGCTCCAGTTTAGAAGTGTCCTGTATCTTCGAAATCTTTCCCTACAAGAAGGGAAAAGAAATTACTCATATGATTCAAACATTTAACTGTGTGATTAGATTTAATGGTTTGATCCACTGGTTATACATTAGGACCAGAATTGGCCTCTTAAATGAGATAAGTTTTTCCACATCTCAATATGTGGATTCAGGAAGAATATGGGCCTCTCAGAGCACTCTGCACTAGTTTGTTTTCAGTAGTGGATAAAGGGGTTTCTGCCCGGAGAGTCATCTGTCATTCTGGGGTTTTCTGGAGGAGAAAGAGTACTATGAGTAAAAAAATAAGTTTCACCCTGAATTATGTTAAGGGAGTCCAGAGTAACTCTTATGGAGCCAATTAATAAAGAATAATTAGCCAATTAGTATAGATGTGACTTGTGGTCAGTTTGTTATATCAGATGCAGTTTGAAATGAAATGTCTCCCATGCTTATACTTGCAGTTTTCTGCCTCTGAATGTTATGAAGGTGACATTTAGATGTAGATAGCTCAAATGCAAGGCTATCTACAAGTACTGTTATTGTTATTATTAATAAGCTGTGAGATCATCATTAAAGCCAGGGTCATTTTAGTGTCTTACGGTGGAGTTATCTGTCATTGCTTTCAGCCCTTTGCTAAATTTCATCTGCTTTTGTGCTGGGAATGTTAGAGAAACTCAGTCTGGTCTGTCAGGGTAGGCACTCTGTTCTGAGTAGGTGACGTAAGTAAGTAACTGGGTTTTGCCAGTCAGATTCACAGAAGCAAATCTTTTCCATGGTAGTTTTAACTTAAGAGTCATTTATTGCCTAGGTAACTGATGGTACTGAATGTCGACCGTACAGTAATTCAGTCTGCGTCCGGGGAAAATGCATCCGAACTGGTTGCGATGGCATCATTGGTTCAAAGCTCCAGTATGACAAATGCGGGGTGTGTGGAGGAGACAATTCCAGCTGCACAAAAGTCATGGGAACCTTTACCAAAAAGAGGTATTGATCTTGAGTATTAGTAAATGTATCTTCTTGTGCAAATAGTAACTCTGCTATGTGCTTGCTTTCTTTCCGTCTCTAAATGCGATTTACGTTCATATGAAGATTGAGCAAAAAAGTACATTGTGCTTTATTGCACTTTCCAGATGTTTACAGCTGGCCTGTTAACATTACTCCAAACTGGCAAATAATCAACTGGCAAAACACTGCACCCAGTTCATTTCTGACACAAAGTGCCAGTGATACAGGTGAGCACCCCATTAACAGGAAATCGGCCCAGAATAAGGCATAGCGTCTTGTGCTACTTGCTAATCTTGCTGTGTCAGATGGCTTGTGGTTTCTAGAGGAAAGGAAAGAGAAGAGTGAATCAGAAAGTTGTTGGGGTCAGAATAATCTGGGTATCTCTGAAACTCTGCATTTCCCAGATGATGCTGTGTTAGCAAGTTACACGCTGAGAATATGTTTCATCTCATCTAACTGTGAATGACAATGAGGAGATCCCACCTCATTTAGTGACACGGATTCCTTATGTAGTTAGTGGAGAGAAGCAGACAGCATTAGAGCACAGCTGTAAAAGTCTTCCTTAATAGCCAAGAAGGATTATACCCTAGAAATACCTTTTCACACTGCTGAGTGTATGTGGAGCTTAGATGACTAGATGAGATGTCAGAAGTAAACATAGGCTTAAGCATGGCATTTGCTATATCCCTTCATGTCCATTGGCATAATATCAATCCCCAGATGGATTTTTTTATGTCAAAATATTTATAGCAGTTATCAGTTTTGGGCCCCTCACTACAAGAAGGACATTGAGGTGCTGGAGCGTGTCCAAAGAAGGGCAGTGAAGCTGGTGAAGGGTCTAGAGCACAAGTCTTACGAGGAGCAGCTGAGGGAGCTGGGGTTGTTTAGCCTGGAGAAGAGGAGGCTGAGGGGAGACCTTATCACTCTCTACAACTACCTGAAAGGAGGCTGTAGCGAGGCGGGGGTCAGTCTCCCAAGTAACAAGGGAGAGGATGAGAGGAAACAGCCTCAAGTTGCACCAAGGCAGGTTTAGGTTGGATATTAGGAAAAACTTCTTCACCGAAAGGGCAGTCAGGCACTGGACCAGGCTGCCCAGGGAAGTGCTTGAGTCTCCATCCCTGGAGGTATTTAAAAGATGGGTAGCTGAGGTGCTCGAGGACATGGTTTAGTGGTGGACTTGGCAGTGTTAGGTTAACAGTTGGACTCGATGATCTTAAGGGTCTTTTCCAACCTAAACGATTCTATGATTCTATGATTCCATACGACATATTTCTGTCAGAGTTCAGCTTTTAACTATAGTAAAACTTAATACAAGTAAAATAAAAGGAACCGCCCCATCGTTTTCCCTGACCACATTGAGGGCAGCAGTAAGCTTTGTACTGAGATACCAATGTCAAGTAAGTCTGCTTTCTGTCTGAATTCTTGTTTCCCTCCCTCTTCAAGTCTTAAGATTCATAGAAAAATGAGGATTTTTAATTATCCTTTACATAGATTCCAAGGACTGCTGTAGTGATCTACTCTTAGATACTTTCAGTTGACCATTTCTACTCAGTATCTGTGACTGCATTAGTGTACCATCTTTTAAAATGTACATAAACTTGATTTTGGTTTATATCTTCCAAATTCTTACATAGCATATTGAAAGCTACCAGAAGTTGAAATCTGACTCCTGAAATGACCTTTTATTTCTATACATTTCAACATACTGATTAATAGCAGTCAAAAATGGCTTTGAGAGTGAATTTATTCTGAAAATAAACATAACTAATCTTCTTCCTGGTAAACCAATGATTACTCACCTGCTGATGCCAAAGCACCTCTGCCAAAAAGAATGACTTTCCATCCAAATTAGTAATTATATAAACCAAATCTTTTCCAATTTGTAAATATTGCAATGTCTGGGATGTCTAAATGAAGAAGCCAGTGTGAGATATACTTCATGTGATTCAGTAATGATCCTTGTGCTGGAATCCAGGCTCCAGCAAAATGTTAAAGGGACTCCATGAATTTCAGTGAAGCCAGGTTTGTAGCATAGATATACTTGGAAATTGAGAGATTTTATTACAATTATCCCTATGAAGTTACCATCTTAGTCCTCAAATCATGCCTTTAACTGAAACGAGACTGGTCACAGAGTAAAATATTAATACAACCTCAATGCATTCAAAAAGTTGCCCCATTTAGAAAGTACTAGTCAACCTGTAAGTAAGAAGTATGTTCTAACTTGATTTTGATTGAATTTTGGAGTGACGAGGATTTATTTTTTACTGGAAATATTGAGACAATTCCCTTATGCGACTAATTGACTTTAAAATAAACCCCTCATTAAAATAGTGAAATCTTAATTGGCTGTAAACTGTTTTTACATATGAAAGGGCAGTGGCTGTAGTAAAATTATCTTTTCTCCACTGAAAAATAGCAGCTCCTGAGTTACTGTCCATTGTGAACCAAACTGTAGCAATCTGTACATTAAATGTACAGGGAAACTATTGAATGTACAAGGGGAAAGTAGTATTTCCCATTGCAGAGGATTGCCCTAACAACATTCGTTGGTACTTTTTTAAAGCAGTCAAAACATAATCTTCTGGAAAACGTGCTTCCTAAGAACTTTTTTCAAAAGGCTGTAAAGCCAAATTGTCAGAAGTAGGGAAAGGGCAGAATTAAGGCTGCACGTGCTTCTTTGTGCACATGGAGTGTTACAGTTCTTTCTGCAGACGACTTGAATTCTCCAGCATTGCTTTTAGTTTTTGAACAAGTGATTTTGTAACTTTAATAACATGTTTTAACAGAGCTATTTTGGCAACTGTTATGTAAAAATATTTATGCGGTGCTGTAGAGCAGAGTCCCCCCCAGCTCGTTTTTTGCACCATTATTCCTTCAGCTTTATGGAGGTGCTAAATCAATAGAGTTTTAGTCGTTGTCCCATAACTGCTGGAAATAGCCGGGTTTAATCTGTAGTCTGTGCTGTCTCTACTTGTGCAGCCAAAAATTCTCAAAATTAGCAGTCTGTTCTTTAAACAATCCCAAAGAAGACCCCTTCACTTTTACATATTTTTAGTATATTTTCTCATTCCTTTTTTTCTAGAAGTTTCAGCACTGAACTTTTCAGATATGAGATACTTGCAGAATGGTTTTGTCACAGGTTTAGAAATGAAAATACATGTCTCTGAAGTCCAGCTGGTAGCTTATAGCTATGTATAGTCTTTAGATTTTTTTTCCATATATCAGTGAAGTTAAAATAAATAACATACTTGGAATAGTGATAAGTTCCAGCACACTTACAGGTTTTGAATGCTTGTCACTTGCAGTAGAAGAGTTAAATATCTTTTTCTAAATCTGAATTAAGATACTTCATAAGTAGCAGCAGAGAGAACTCTGTGATGGTACAAATTAAACATTTGGGTGCACCTCATATTAGACACTTGACAATTAATCTTTGGCTTTATGAATTTAAAAGTAAACAAATTTTTTCTCAGTGATCAAGATTATTTTTAAATGTTCCCAAGGTACCTCTACCCAGCTGTTACTCTGCTCATGCTTTCCTTAATCATCATTATAGCAAAGACAGCAAGAAACAGCTGTAACCAATGCATATCTCATTATCTTTTCCTTGGCAGGCAAAGCGTGCATCGTATTTCATATCTCCCACCCTTTGCTGAAATATATAAACTATCTGTTATTTTTCATTCCTCTTGTATCTGACTCACGTAAAATCATTACTAAAGATAAAGATTAAGCAATTTGAAATAACCGCAGTAGAAATTTCTTCAAGAACATAAAGAACAATACAATAGACAAACAGTGGAGCCTGGTTAAATTAATCTTAGATGAGCCTCAAGCTGGATGGATTCAGGGCCTGAACTAAAACGAAACAAGATGTGTCACGCCAGTGACTTCATTAGGCATTGCAGTAAGACTTGAGGCTTATTTCACGCTAGCTACTGAGTACTCTTTTTTTTTTTTTTTTTTTTAACTTCATTCAGCAAGGGCTACACAGATGTAGTGAAAATCCCAGAAGGGGCAACCCACATCAAAGTTCGGCAGTTCAAGACTAAGGACCAGAGCAGGTTCACTGCCTACCTGGCCCTGAAAAAGAAAAATGGTGAGTACCTTGTCAATGGAAAATACATGATCTCCACTTCAGAAACAATCATTGACATCAACGGGACTGTCATGAACTACAGCGGCTGGAGTCACAAGGATGATTTCTTGCACGCCATGGGACACTCTGCCACAAAAGAGGTTCTTATTGTGCAGATACTTGCAACTGATCCAACTCAACCAGTGGATGTCCGCTATAGTTTCTTTGTGCCAAAGAAGCAAGGGCAAATGACTAACTCTGTCACCAGCAGTGGCAGCAGCAGCAGCAAAGTAACTCCACAGCTCACGCAACCCCGCTGGGTTACGGGGCCGTGGCTTTCTTGTTCTCGAACGTGCGACACAGGATGGCACACCAGGACTGTCCAGTGCAAAGACGGGCATGGAAAATTAGCTAAGGGATGTCTTCTCTCTCAGAGACCGTCAGCATTTAAACAGTGCTTGTTGAAAAAGTGTTAACCTGTGGTTGTGATCTTCTTTAAAAGAGGTTTGATTAAGCCATTGTTGACATACTAGTATTAGGTCTGCCCAGACAGAGAGAAGCAAAGGCTTCAATGTACTTACATACAGTCTCAAATTATGGGCAGAATCTGCCTATTTGGACCAAATGAAGATGTGCACTGCTTTAAATAATAGTAGGGTGATCTTAATTTGTCAAGAAAGTAAGCATTAAAGTTGTTATAAGCCCTCTGTGTCTGCAAAAATATAAAATAAAATAATGCAAAAGAAGAAAAACTAGTGAATGGAGGATCCTGGGATATTTGAAGGTTACAGAATCATCTCCCCTTTTTCACCTACCTCTAATACAGTATGTCCTTAGAAAACGTCACATGTACCCATGATACCACAATAGCTAATTTTATACTGTTTTGTAAATATCTTTCATTTGGTATGTCACTTTATATCACTTGGTTCTATTAAAAAATCAAAAGACAAACTACATAAGCAAAGTGATTGACCAAAGTATATCTGCAGCCCTTGTGGACTTGGTCCGTTGTTCAGAAGGAGCCGCAGATGTTTTACTGGAAAATGAAGAGCTTGCTGCTGGTTTTAAAAAGTAATACCTTTTGGTTTTGACAAAAGGAAACACATTTTCATGCTAGGAATTTCCTGCCAGCAGATCATTATTCTATGACAAGTACTGTGTTTCCACCAAGAAGGAGCACTGCAGCAGCTTGCAGACCAGGGATCCCCCCATGTACGTTGCTCGAATACCAGCACCATCAGCGACTCCTCACCCTGTGTACGTCAGGTGCACACAGAAGGAGGATTTGGCTGCTAGGAGGAATTCATGTACACTTTGCTTGTAAACTTTCCACTAGTTCCAGCTGTGTCACAGCTTGGGGTCCTTGTTGTCAATGAACAATAGCTGCTAGCGTCTTCTTTCCATAAAACAAAGGCATACTGTATTTTGTAGAAACTAGTTAGAGAACCAAAAATTACAGGTAAGATAATCAAGTGTCTTCTGACTCAGATATTCTGAGGCTGTGTTCAACTGCTTTCTCTGTTATTTTCTCTATGGCTTCCACCTTCAATCTAACAATGTGTAATGTACCTACATCTTTTGAAGAGGCTATAAAGGTCAAAAAAACACAGCAAGCAGTTAATATTTTATCACTGTTTTGTCCATCATGTCTAACTAACTCTGGTATTCATCTTACCAGCAAAAGTTTGTAACTATTTGTCTTTTTTGATTGTTTTGTGTGTGTTTTGGGGTTTTTTTAAAAGCTATAGAAGGCATTCATGTTTGTATATCTACCACATTGGGGAGGAAGAGGGGTCACTAGGAAGTCAGACCACATCAGGATGTGGAGGACTTGCCCGATATCAATAAGACTGTTTCCACAGTACAGGCAGTAGCTGGTCATCGTTTTCATTGGCAGCAACTTCTGAATCCCGTTATTGTCTGGTAGAAGTTCTGTGAGTGAGGATGGGCTTTTCACCTTATGCAGGTAACAGGTGGAGGCCTGATAGCAACCCTGTTAAAATTGCTTCCTTTTATATCAGCAGGCTTTGGATTAAGCCCTAGGATAACAGGTAGGGAAAGAAGTGGTTATAATAGGCTGATGAAAACAGAATCCCATCTGTCTTTTATTCCTTCGTTCACGCACACAGGAGAGTGTGAGACTGCAGGAGGATTTTCAGACAAGCCTCGCAGCTGTAAGTCAGTGGTACGCGAGCACTGAAATACCCCAGGCTCTTCTGAAAATCCCTATCATGAAATCTGTAGAGAAGACTTGTTGCCGTGTGTAGCAAGGGCAGGTCTCACTCCAGGCTGACACAAACATGTTTTTGCAACTGTGGCATGTTTGTGTGAACTCTAAGAAAGCATGTGATGATTTCAAAACAGCATAGAATTGCTACATCTACAAGGATGAAACCTGGAGAAGTATCTATTTTTGTAGCCTGTTCTAAATAAACAGTAATAGGGGCAGGGCCTCCTCCTCTGTCAAAATCAATTACCAAGGGATGTTACTGATCAGCTTTCAAGAATGATGTGGCCTCCTTATTAGGAGTAGTCCTATGCAAAATTGTGGATCTTGAGGAAAATTCCCCACTTAATCTGTGATCCCACCCTAAGAACTGAGATCAAGGCTCTGAATGTTTGCAGAGTTCTGGAAAGTTAAGATTTATGCCTTCTCTAGCTATTAACATAAGATCACTTTGAAGTGTCTTATTTTCCTTTCAAGTAATCTAATTTTTATACTTATATATGTATTACACATGTTCTAGAACCTCTCAAAAAAGTTCATAACAAATAGAAACCATCAGGAGAGGAAAAATAAGACTTAACGCGTCTCAGTGTAGACTTAACATTTGTCTCTGCATACAGCTGCTGGATTAAGTAGCATTTGTTTTTCCTGTGTTTTATCATAACAGAGACAGAATGTGCAAGTATTTGTGTTTGCATCATAGTAATAATTTATTATATATTCAACAGGATTAGTAAAGCTTTTGGATGCTATTCAGGCTCCAGAAGAGTAATACCATACGCGGGTATAAATTTAAAGCTTCCTTAGATCAAGAGTATCTTTTTTCATAGAAAGAGTTTATTTATAAAAAATAAATAAATATGAGAACAAACCACTACAGCAATTTTTCCCTTTTCACCAGTGTAGTAATGAAGCAAACTGGCGTGAGCCAAAAGCAGTTGCCTTTACATGGTGAGGGGGCAAAGGGGACAGCCCAAGGAAGCAGCCCTGAAAGTGCAGGACAAACTAGGTCAGCCTGCTCTAGTTAACACTTGCTCTTTAGCTGTTCTTTGTAATCGGACTCCAATTCCAACCCTTGCTTTTGTCAGTCATAGCTATCTCCTGTAACTGGTGAATGAAGCTATGTGACTTTGTCATTTCAACTTCTCAACGGAATTCCTCGTCACTCACACTGTTACGTCATTGTTTACATTACAACCGAGCGTTGCCAAACAGGATTTATAAAATCCATCTAGGGGATAGAAATCCAGAGTATTGCTCTTCGCATAGAAAGAAACAATCCTCAGTGGTAAATTCACTGCTGACTTTTTGGGATGCATCTCCAGTGGCCTTAAGTGGAGTCGGACCCCTAAGCATTGGTGGTTTTTAGAGCATCTGCTTTTCAAAGAAGACATTCTCCTTAGGAAAAAGCCTATCATCTTTGGTTTGACTGTATACAAGAAATATTTAGCTGCCCTCCTGTGGAAACAGTTTTATCACAAGGGGGAGAGGGAATAATCTTGTGGATTAATCACAATTGTAAAAAAAAAAAAAAAAAAGCAACACAGCACTGAAAAAAATAAAATAATTTATTGTTTTTACAACTGGTATGTGAACGGATGTAATGAATTTATTTATTCTTATTTAACAAAAATACCAATTGTGCAAATCCTATATTTAAAATGTTTTGCTGTCGTCTCTGTCTTTCTCTTTCTCGCTCTCTTTTAATTTATGCTTCAAATTTATGTTGAAAGTACGCCTTGTGAGTTTACATAATGTATGGCACTGGTTATTTTTTGTATGTTTTTATTTAGAAAGCTTTCTGCATGAAACAGGAGTATATGTGTATACATGTGAGCACAATGTATAGATGTATATTCTTTTTCTGCTACCATCTTTTTCTTAGAGAAGTTGTAGATTTTTAATTTTGTGACACCTCATGCTCAAAGCTCCTTGTTACACTTCGAAAATCTCTCAACTAGCGAGTCATAAAGGTCTGTGGACCAAAAAAAAACCCCATACTAGCTCCTAAAGAAGTCAAGCAACAGGCTCGCTTCGCCCAGGTGCATGCAGTTCATGCTGCAATGCCTCAGTGATTTACCACCGAAGCTGGTGGGAGTCTTACCCCTTGCTTCAATGGGAGCAGGCTCAGGCTTGTAGTAAATGGGAGTCCTCTATATGTGAATGAAGTTTCTCTGAGTTGTCAGGGTGGCAAGTGAGTCTTCTCTCATGCAGCTTCTTATGTTTAAGTGAAAATACTACAGAGAAACTCTTGTGTGCCTCTTTAAAAATATAGCTGAAACAATGTATGATTTGGTTTATGAAGACTGAACCATTAAAAAAGCTACTTTTTCAGTCTTTCCACTGCTTATATACGTATATAAATATGTATATATGACTATAAAAAGTCAAAAGCCCACTTTGGAAGGCTCTGCAGTGTTTTACTTCATTGTATTCTAGCTCTTTGCACCACATCAGGCAAAGTTAGACGCAAAAAAGCCAGCAAAGCATGCGTTCCCAGTGTTCCCTTGAAAATAACAGTATCTGCTTGCTTCCACTTTTCATCCAGTTCAACGACTGCTGAACTGAAGAGAGCTTGTATTGGGTCCAGCGTAAGGAAAAAAAATATAGACAAACCTACAGCTTTTCTACAGTTTCTTTAACAATACAAATGACTTCCATAGCCACTTCACCATAAGGGCAGTTATACAGACTGCAAATAATCTGTTTCAAACTGTTGAAAGTCATCTTGCTTATCAGTGCCCACATTCACACAAGTTAAATGCCAGCTCAGCCTCTCTGCCCAGTGTCTGCTGCCGTCCAGCCGCTACCAAAGACCCAGAGCCCGCCACGAGGCTTTAGATGAATTTGTGATGGCCAGCGGGTGATGCTTCCTCACTTAAGACCCACTCCAAAATGCCAGGGAATGACTATAAGCCTTGACTTTGACAATCTTTAGGGCAGCCTTTAAACAGAATTTGTAAGGATGGAACATGAATAATTGTGGGTTTTTAGCAATGTGTTTAGGTGAGTGTTTCTCCTCGTGCTAATGAATGCCGTGCTGTTCTTTGTTGCTGAGGAAGATGGTGCCTATGGCAAGAGCCAAAATCAGATTCTCTGAGCACGTGCTGCAATTTTCAGAAAAAAATTTGCTGCTTTGGAGGGGTTTGTTCCTTTTTTTAATTAAGTAAGTGATTAGTTTTTATAGAGTTGCCAGGGTACATCATTGCATTCATACTTGTCATCGGTAACATTTTCAAGAGGGTTTTTCACAGTGGGTACACTGATACTAGCTTGTATCATAAAGCTAGTTCAACAGTCTTGTTTCAAATAATGTTGCAAATGCAGATACTTCTGGTTTATCACGTGTACTGGTAATGACTCTTAATGTGAGAGAAATTTTCAGGCCCTCAGCTGGCACCACAAAATGTAGCTTAGGGGTTTAGAAGATTTTATTACAAGTGCAAGTTTCCAGTGATAGCGTACAAAATTTGAAACGCCCCAAACATATTCTTAGTCTTGCAGGTGAGCGGTGTAAGAACTTATCTCCAGACGTGCTGCACCGAACATCTTGATACTGTCCTGCTGCTCTGCACGCTGTGGAGCTGCAGGGTGAAAACAAAACTCACGATGTCGTTTGCCCTGAAAGGTGTCTGTAGAGGCTCACGGTCACTGTAAGGACACTAAAATCATTTCCACATACATCAACCTTGCATAGTCCGTGTTGAAACACATACGTGGGCACGTGTAGAACTTAACTATGGCTAAATGCAAATGCGTATTTTGTGTGTGTGCATGTGTATGCTTGTGTATATATAAACACCTACATGTACATATATACACAAATGAGCATTTGGGTCTCCATTACTCCCACTCACGGGGCAAAATCGTTACACCGGTTTTAGTTATACCTATGTAAATTCAGAGTAACTTCATTACATCGTTTGGCTTTGCAGGAGCTGCTTCAGGCTTATACCACTTTAAGTGACAGCATAATTTGGGTTTTAATTTATAAGAACTGGTTTACGCAATTTAGCATATGAACTGTGAAATTTTCAGATGGTTTATCATATGAACCTTACTCACTGACAGTCAAGCACACGTGCATTGTTAAAATCCCATCAGGTACAGGAAATAATATACCCAATTCCAGTAAGTTGGAGACAGTGTATACTCCTGTAAGCAATAAATCCATTTCATTTCTATTGCCAGGTCATCTGCCTAACATCAGACAAGATAAACTGAGACAGGTATTGTAGGGAATACTAACAGGAAAGCACAACGTTTGGTTTTGTTTAGTTTATTTCATGTGCCTCTTTATACGCTATTGTTGTCAGCATATTCTGGGAAGTGTCACTTTGTGCATTACAGATAACTTGACTGAAATACCTTTGGAAAAAACCTTTGAAAAACCAAGATGTGTCACAAAACTTTTTTTTTCATCCTAGTCTGTGTCTAATCAAAGAGAGTTAACATTTTTAGAGCACTACTATGTCAGCCAGTTTACATCATAAATAATATGTTATGCAAAATATAAATTCATTTGAACTGAATTGTACAAGGTCTACACTGTACTATGACACATTGAAGGCCAATATTTTGTTTTGTAAACTATTACATATGTATAATTTACCAGCTGTAATCTTAAAACATTTGATTCTGTGACTTCGGTAAAAGTAATAAATATAAACCGTATCATAGGTCCAAAATATTTGTTCTATATGGTATATTTGTGGGCTACTGTTTGCCATTTGTGCCTCAGTAGAGACAAATGAGCTAGAAGAGATTGAGCTGATCCCTACATTAAGGCATAAATATTCTTTCTATATGTAAACATTGCACTTTAGTTGTGGTGGGCTGGAGTTCTGTCAAAGTGGGTTTGTGAGTCATGAGATACGGCAGGAAAGTGCAGGAGGCGGCGTTCGGTGCCGCTCCAGAGCCTTAGGCAAAGCTCCTATTCCCTGGAATTCAGAAAGATGAGATCTCCTGCGCCTCCCCAAAGCCCCCAGGAAAGCTATGGGATCTGTCCAAAAGCAACGTCCTGCAGAATTAGCGGATTAAGATACTCAGAATGAAATTCATAATTAGCCATATAAACCAATCTAAGAGTGAGTAAAAGCCTGCCAGAATGGGTAATGGAAGAGTACGACGTGTGCAGAAGTGGTGGTACAGCGTGTGTGTCAAAGGAAAGATAAAAGCAGTAACTAGGGGATTGGGCTGGTGAGAGAGAGTTGTGTGCACCCTCCAGCTGAAGCGTGGCTCTTAGGATGCGTTACTACCAACATTTACTTTTCTAATAGAACAGTATTATTATGCATTATAATTCAATTTTCATGCTGATTTCTTGCTTATCCTTTCTCATTCCACAACACTAAGTTGGAGTTTTTCTTGTTCCCGAAAACAAGGCTCTCCTTCCAAAGTGAAAGCAAACTCATCCTGTCTAAATCTTACCCCGTGTGTGTGTCTACTCTATTGATTGCTGGCATTTTTCTGAATTTTGTATTTTGCCTTTTTTTTTAATGTGGAGTTTTTGCTTTATTCTGTTTTACAAATTGTAAATGAAATTGATTCTTATTTACAGAAACCCTTTATATATGCCTAGGAATAGCTTTTTTTCCTAGGTTGTTCATACAGTGGCAGTGAAGCTTTACAGAGCTGCCAGTACCTATAGAGAGGCCCAAGGTCTTCAGAAAAATTTGTCTTATAATCTGTTACACTACATATAAATCTGCTTGAACCACATTACAGGAGAGCTGTCCTGCTACTGCTTGGTACAGTATATGTCTATATATATGCACAATATTACCTATTTGTATCCAGCCTATATGTATATAAAGAAGTTTCAGAAAACTTTGCTTATACATTTACACTAGATGTTTATAAACTGGCTGCTGCCCATCAGAAAGAATACAGTGGTCAACATCAGTGAAGGGTGCAGTGAAAAACCTGTGTTAGAAGGCAGTTTTACTATTTGTCCTGCCTAAAGCATTTAGGGAGATGAGTCATCTGCTACACACTCTCTTCAGTAAAAATTGGCCAACAGGTTTTCATCCCTCCCTGCATCTTTCCTCAGCCAGGGTCCTGGGGCAGAGCAAAACCTCAGCCAACTCCTTGTCTCCCCCTGCCTACCTGCAGGTAGAAATAGCAGACATGCAAACTACGCCACGGCTTTGTCCTCTGCTTTTAGATATTTTTTGTCTCTTAGAGAACTCCACAGGTGTTAGCACCTCAAAGGCACTTCAGTACCTCCTCTGTATTTTTGTCTGCATAGCAAGCTGCAATGTCACCGAGTGGTTATGGCAGGTCCTATCTTCACAAAATTCCATTTTTTATTTCCCATTTTAGAGTTTGCAGTAGTTCAGAGAACACCATTATTGGGAACGGAAATCCACTCGTATACAAATCAAATAGAGCGGAGACAGCAGTATAGACTTTCTCAAATGTCCAACGCTGTCATAATCCCATTACTGTGCAGGGACTGTTCTGTATCAGGAAGATGAACTCATTCTCTCTTAATGTATTTTCCATCTCTTCGTAATGGGACATTTCACCTCTTCAGAAACTATACGTAATTATATGTCAGGAGGGAGACTTCTATTCCCCAGATTCTCGACTTGTAGACCCAAATCTCATTTTTACGTGGGGATGCAAGACGGATTTGATCCAATTTCAGTCCTCTAGCCAAACTAATCCTTTTAAAAAAACGTAAGTTTTGGAAACCTCAAAATATGTCCAATAATTAAACTAGAAAATGCTCAAGTCTTTCCACATTGCTTACACCGTTACATCACTTCTTGTGCTATGCTCTGTGAAGTGTAAAGTGATAAATTCATCATACTTAGACCACTCAGCAGTCTAAGCTGACCCAAGGACAAGGTTGAAGAGAAAATGTGTGGGAAAAATAATTTAACAAAAGCCAAGGAAAAATTATTATTTCCCATGCTTGGAGGACCAGGGCAGCAATCTCTTTGCTTTCCCTTGATTATTCTGGGAAAAGTATGTCAAAGTGAAAGTGCACGGACATTTTCTTAAGCAGCTGCTCAAGAAAGCTTTGTTGTAGCAATCGTGCAACCTAAGGATGAGCTTATTAAAATGGCCATTGTGGCCATTGCCTCCACAGTCTCACTGCTCCAAGGGTTGCTAAACAAATACGGTAAGACAGGCTAGTCGGATGAAATTCTGGAGAATGCATGAGCATTTAGGTATGGGAAAGAGAGGGGTGCCTCAGAAGATGTAAGGGGTAAGAGGTGTTGCATTCTATAATCTTCATTAGCTTTAACACATTTTGCCACAGGAAGCTTGTAAGCATGTATATTTGCCTACCTGTAATTTGGTTTACTGGTGTGTCTGTATTTTATTTCTTCCATCTATTCCTCTGTCTCAGTAACATTTTACCTAAAGGACTCGAATCTGTAGAATTAAAGCCAAACCCTCCCGCACGTCTGACTGCATAAGCCCGAGTGCTGCTAAACAGACTCACGTTAGCAGCAACGCTTCCCAGTGAGCCCTGATGGCTGCCAGATGGGCGCTGAAGGACCGGCGTCGCCTGCCCTTGCAGCTGCCAGGAGAAGAGGAGGGTCGGGGGGTGAGCCCCGCAGCGCCGCGCGAGAGCCCTGCTGGCATCGACAGACTGTCTTGAGGGGTGAAGCCGGCTCAACTTTCAGATCCTGTGTATGTGCAAGGACATGCCTATCTCTAGCTCATCTGAGCGCTTCGCACAGGTGTGCATCAGAAATTAATTCTTTTTATAGCGCTGGCTCTGCTAGTCGCCTTTTTCCCCCTTACACATTTGTGGTGTTATTTTGAGAGAGTGCAGTCAAAATGGATTTTACATTTTTTTGCTCTGGAGGCACTGAGGCACTTCCTCCTTTTAAGTTTTGAGTTGCTGTGGTAGCGGATGTTGTGCCTAGGCCCTCTGCTGATGGGAGCTGGGTGTTCCCATGCCCATTGATAATTTTGCTTATCATCTGCTGTAATGATCAGAGGCCATATGCCCCGGTGAGGTTTGCAGATGTAAATCCTGCCCTAGCCATGACGGTAACCACAGAAGGGCCGTACACATGTGTTAGTGCACATAAAGTGCACCTCCTTGCAAAAAAATGTGCAAATTGCCCTTGACTGGCAATTCAGCAGAGGCCCATTGGAAACCGACCCCGTGCAGCCATAAAGCCGTGAAGGCACCACAGGGAAACATCTGCTTGGTAAGCAGGAAGGCACCGGTGCAGTGAGCATCGCTACGGTCCCGTAGTGCCCGAGAGCATCAGGTAACTCACATCTTGAAATAGTTGAAAGCTGGCAGCAGTCCACCGAGGCAATTGCTTAGATGGCAGCTACCCAACGGGTTGGCAAACAAGCTTAGTTACCTAGTAAAGGTGGTCTGTAACTAAAGGGTAACGAAAATTATACTGGAAACTTTCAGAGCACTTTAAAGTGGTCAATTTAAGACAGGGCCCTGCCCACTGGAAGTGGTCCTTTGCTGAAGGCCTCACTGTACTTATGGATGGTTTTGTCCAGAAAAAACAGTGTTAGGTGCATTCTGTGTGGGCTGGGAGGAATGTTTTCACACTGATATTTATGTGGCATGCTAACATCTGACAGCCATCCAGAGGGGTTTTGGCCAATATTTCATTTTAAATATATGCTGCGCACAACCAAATAAAAGCACGTGAAATGGCATTGCTTCTGAGGGGTAAACTGAACGGCAGAGCGGCCGCAGATAGCGGAGACAGACTCCATATGGTAAACCAGCAGCTACAGAGATATAGGTTCTTTCGACAGGAATTTGAGCTATGAAAGGATTTAAGGGGAAATTACCAACCAGTCTGGCATTCAAATGCCAAAATACACAGTCAGACTCTTGGCCGTACAGGCACGCTGTAATGCTCTTCAGCTTCACTTCAAAGGGAGAATGGAAGTTGCAGGACTTCTCTGTGTAAACCTCAGCCTCTTCATGTATGCAGGAAATCACCATCAAAACACGAGTCCTTCGTTGGGTTAAAATGAAAAGGTGAACTGAAGTATCATATATGAAGAGCTTTTCCTTCAGAGGAGAGGAGAAAGAGGCAAAGGATGTTTTATTTCCCTCCCCATCAAAATAATTATTATTTTGGGATGAGTTCACTGTGTATTTTTGGCTATTTTTTTTCCCCAAAATAGTTTCTTAAGGCAAGGCAGACAGAGCCAGAACCTAAGACAAGTTGTGAGGTTACTGTGGAGCAACTTTGCCTCCAAAAGGTCCCTGGCTGCCTCAGCCTGCTGAAGGCCTTTCCAGGATGACTCCAGTCTTGGGCTCCTGTTCCCCAGAGCCTGCACCTTCTGCCCCAAGAGCCATTTCCTTTGGCTGCATTCATAATGTCTATTTAAATCATCACCTGGTTTCTTTTCAGAGCTAGTCAGATTTCTAGAAATATGTAAAAGAGGATGATAGTGACCTAGTAGATTAGGAAATAAAAAAGACATTGGAAAAAAAATTAGGAGATGTAGTTACTTCTCATTTACGACTACAAAAGAAAAAAGAGGGGGGGAAAGCTCCAAGAAGGAACAGTATCTACAAACAGTATCTCTTCTACCTTGAATCTGGATGTAAGCCATAACCAGGCAGCATCCAAAAACTCTGGAAAACTCAGGGAGTTAATCTGGATCTTGTAGAAATCCATATATTGGGGTAAACTTTACAATATAAAGCAGAACAGCTAAAATAAGAGAATGAAGTATCGATAGAGGAAACATGCTTTACTTCTCAGATAACAGCGAGGGACAAGAAGTAACTAAGATGGGTGCTCAGACAGTTTAGGATAATTTCACACAAGATAAAATTCATTAGATAAATGTAAGGAGCAAAAATTTTTCCTTCTATAAGGATAAATATGGATTTCCATTAGAACTAGTAGCTGAAGATTTCATAGCCCGATTATTTATGAGAATGTGGATATTGTTACTAAAAAACCTGAAGACTGCAGCCCAGATGGGTTTATCATTTTAAGCCTTTTTAAAGCTTGAAATAAAGTCTTTCTTAGTTGATTTATTTAATTAGATATGCCAGGAGGTTCCTACTCTTATATGGAAGCAATTGTAGCTGTAATATACATTACACCTCACAAAGGGGTGGGAGTGAATCAGTCATTCCTAACATACTTCCTAACGTAACAACACTTGCGTTTAAAGCAAAGGGTTAGTAGGTGGACTAGAAAGTTTCTTCGATACATGTGCTCAGGTCAGTAAGATGTACCATAGGAAACGCACCTCACAGACAAGGGATTTAGGCTGAAGCTTGATTAACAAATACCCCAAGGGCTCTTGGTGTCATTACACAAGAGAAAGCTGCTGGCTGAACGAAACGGGGACGTGGGAGCACTTTTCCTCTCCATGGGACCAGAGTAAGGGTCCCGGCTGAAGGTGCACCATGACCAGGGGTTGCAAAGGCTCATTGAGGGACAGTCTCATAGGTGCTGACCCCAGAAATTTGTGAGAATGGAGGGATAAAGCCTGCCTGGGAGCCAGTGGTTAAGCAGGGGTATGAGTCCAATTCACCTGACTAGTTCAGTAAAGGTCCCGTGAGTAAATACATAGCCTGGCCATTTGGGACACACCTCAAAACACTGCAGGAAAGTAGCTAGAGGACCACAAAAACTACATTGGTATCCATATGGCAATAGACAGAGGTTATTTTAGCAGTGTGAAATGTTTTCTGATTCCAACAGCACACAAAAAAGTGCCAAAGCAGTTTGCCAGTGACAATAATGTGTGGTGTAATGCTGAGGATGAAAAACCTTCGGCTGGGCTTGACCCAGTATAAACCATCCCTGGGTCTACTCCAGTAATATTCAGTGTTAACCAACTATACCTGGGCTTTTTATCTGAGTAGTATCTGTCACTTGAATATAGATAAATATTAAATTATGTCTACACTTAAGGCAGAGTCCTTAGTGTTGACTTAAAATGTAACTCATGTTTCTAAATCATTTCAGTGCATTTGTAAATCCTATCCTTAAAGTTTTTGAAAAACATATATTATTATTTTTTTAGTCTGCTATTTAACACCATAGTGTGATTCTAGCCAAGCCCTGAAATCCCACGCAAGGCAGATTATGCTCGGTTCTCTGGCTGTCTACATATTTTCCTCCCCTATGTACCTTACAAGCCAATGCCTGAATATAGCCCTAAAATCATATCCTTAGTGTACACCCAAGAGACCACATTCACTATCCTGCCACCCATCATATTGAACTCATTGATTCTACCAGGACTGTTAATAAAAGCATAATTTCGAAAATGTATTTTTACTTAAAGCTTTTTTTTTTTTTTTTTATGATATAGTAGTTATGGCAACTGCTTCCTGCCACCTCTGCTGCCAAAAGCCACAATCCATCCATGAAAAAGAGCTCCTCCATCCAAACACATTTTTCAGTGGACAGCAGCATTCCCTGGCTAGAGCACACTCTTCCCTTCCCTTCTGGCAAACGGGAAGCCAAACAAAATCTGTAACAAATGTGAGCTGAGAGTGAGGAATTAAGTGAACTTCTTTCAAATTACTTTGTATTTTTACACGTACATGCAAGAAAAAAAGAAAAAAAAAACCTCTCGGGGAGGGGGCGGGGGGGCCAGAAAAAGCCAGCCACCCCCCAGGGCTGTTCAATGAAAGAAAATGTTTTCCTCTCTTATGCATGTTTGGGATTCAAAGTCTCTTAAAAGTCTTGGCATAATAGTAATTAAAAAATTGGTGAGTTATTTCCCCTTCTCTCTCAGTTTTATTCTACAATAGAGGTCAGTGGCAGGACTTCTTTAAGTCCGGTGTACTTTCTCCATGATGATCGAAGTTTGCTTTATGAATTTGAAAACAAACTGTCCCTATTCTTTGCTAGTACCAAAACTCTGCTTCTATGAATAAACCTTTCTGGTCTTGACACAAAATAATTCTTAAATTTCCTGTCTGACAACATGGTAAAGCTTTTAGAAAAGCTTTACAATTATTTTTATGGGCTGTATTCACAAATATTTTTCCCTCCCTAGGCTTAATTCCAACACACAGTTATATGGAGCTTGCTTGTCTTTCCCTTGCCCCGTTGGCTGTGACCTTTTACCCACTCAGAAAATAATTAGCACATTTTCCAGCAGATAGATGGATGATTTCATGCTTTGTTATTGTGCGAAAACATTGTAACAGACCACTTCAGCAGTCTGATGTACTGCTCTTTCAAGGCCCTGTATAGCAAAAGAATACAAATGTACAAGAATGAATGTCAAAAAATGGAATGAATCAAGAATCATGATAACGGTGAGACGAACAGCCACTTGTAAAGCAGGAATTATCTTACAGACCGATTTGGGAAGCTTTGTTAAAATGCAACATAACCCTCATGATACAAGTCGCTTTGAGATTTTTTGGCTGGGTGTGAGAAGAAGATAAGGTTCGAGTTCCGGTACTAATTAGGCATTGCACACATTGCGATCATTAATAATTTCCACCACAGTAGCTTCAGTCTACAAGATATTTTGCAAACAAATTGCAGAAACACGGTGTAGACAGCGTAAGCACCCAAAAGCCCCTTTTTCTCCCCATGAAGTACCTACCTTACTGAGATTTTTGCCTTCAAAATTATTTTCACTGCCTCCGTGCAAGTGATGTATTATATAGCTATATGTTAGGCATTTTAGCTTCTTTTATACAATAAACATAGAGAGCTATTGCAATAGCACTTCAGATTATTTAAAAATCCCTTCCCACTGGTTAACTTGATGGCAGGAGCCATCAAGTGGCCCCCTCACACGTTCTCAGTGTGCAAGTGAGTTGTGTGGCTAATGGTGGAGTCATGCGAGCCCTCTCTGAAGAGTAGTTCCAGAAAAGAGGAAGGCTGTGCACCAACAGGGATGTCTGCCCCCTGCTCTCGTCTCCAGTTCCCAAACTTGAGCCAGCATGCATTGCAGCAACAGGAGAATTAAACAAAATCAGAAGAAAAGGCAAAGTGTATACGTCTGATGCCGCAAAATAAAACTAAGTTTGTATCTGTCTCCAAGGATTCACTGATTAATTCATTGCTTGGATTTTCTCCCAAACAAGTTATGCTGGGTTGATCCAGGACTAAGCTAGCTAAAAGAAAGTGTCGCCATCCAAAGCATAATCCTAATCAAATATCCCCAAGTTTCCCTTCATTGTAAATTTGAGCTGCAAGGTTTCAGAATTTGCCTGTGCTTCCACAGGTCAAATGAAGTGGTGACAAACAAAGAGGCACCAGAAGATATCCTTACCCCTGTTTCCCAGCTGAAGCAACTGGAACACATAAAAGTCGTAATTATCCTGTTTTAAGTCATACAGTGAGCAGAAGCACAGCCAGGAACGTACTGTGGGCTTCTAGGGTCCAAAATAGCGATATAAAACAACTGTTCCTCTTTTACCAGGATTTTTTACAGCTGCTTTCAGCATCAGGTTGATATACTCAGTTATTTTTTTAATTCAAGTCCCTTCTTGCAGCTGCATCCATAGAAGCAGTCCCCCACTGCAGACAGAAGCACTGGTCCTGCCTACAGCAATCTTGACATGCCTTGAATTAGTCAACCCAGACACCTTTGCTAATTGACAGAGAAAATTAGGCACTTAAAAGGTACAAGATTTGTGGCTCTTGCCATTGACCTTAGGATAAGATGAGCTGTGCCTCGCAGGCTCTTGTTCCTCTCCATTGACTTTAAAGGGGGTGGAGAGTGTCTAGGTTATTAGATGTGGAGAAGGCTTCCACCTTTGACCAGACAAATCCATCCCTGGCCTCAGACTGCTCTACAGACTGCTTTATGGTACAACGGTTGACTTCTATGCAAGTTGGTCTATGAAGACAAACACTGCTGTCATAAATTATTCCAGTGGCATGTTGTCTGCCAAGGGTGTATTACACTGTTCCTCCTATTAATTTTGTTAAGTCTAAATTCATAAAACTGTAGCAACTGTTTCATAGTCTTTCAAAAATTTTTAAAAATATTTTTACACTGGGGAGGGGTTTCCTCCCATGGACTTTCGAATCTGCATCTGCAACAGTCTTTATGGGTGCCTTTTAGATTCAACAGAGAGAAAATGGGCACTTCACACGTGCTATTCATTTCACCCTGCAGTAGGTGTCCATAATAGGTGAGATGAATTGCACATTACAAATGTGTATCGCTTTCCAGTGACAAAGGGACACGGGGTTCAGAGGTAGACAGCCACAGTGCAGATGTCTGAAGCTGAGTGAGATGAATCTCATTCCAGGTCTCAAAAGGGCTGAAAGTGCTTGGGAGCAGTATCCTGTTTCCAAAGAGTTTTCAAGTAAAAACGCAGTTCCAAATGGCTATAATTCTTTCCAAAAATTGACTGGATGAAGGCAGGTTTGTTCTGCAGCATTTTTTTTCACTGAGCTACCATTGTGAGAATTAGTAATGTTCCAGTTCAGACTCTCTCCCTCCCTATCATCCCTCCCCCTTACGTCCTCCAGCTCTTACTTCATTGCAAAGTTATCTTTAAACTTGTGTAAGAAACTATACATCCTCTTTGGTATAGAAAATATCTGCAGTGAATTCAAAACCCCTCAGAATGTGAATTTGTACATTTTGCAATGATTGTCAGAAAAACGTTTTGCTCCCCCCCTCAAAAAAATATATTCCTGTGGAGTGATCTAATTTTTATGCTAAGACTTATTTGCAGATTTTTTTACTAATATGAAGTTGTTTAAAATCAAATTATGAAGGCCTTGGAGAGATGCAAAACTATTTGGTTCTCTTAGCCTTGTTATGCAATATTAAAACTGTGTGTTACTACAGAGCTTTTAAAGTCCATTAATGAATTATATATTAGTCCTGGTTATTACAACTCAGTATCCCTATTACACGTCTAATATTAGCAAGCCTTTAGCTTCCACAAGCTGTGACAGTGAGATCCAAAATGTAACTGTGAAATATATGGTGGCTTTGAATGCTGTGCATTGTGCAGAATCTCTCAGTGCATAGATCTCGTTGCTGTGCTACAAGCACAAAGAGAACCCAGCTCCTCGCCCATTCATTGTGTGTATACTTCCACTATCTCTTCCTTTTTGGCTCATTTACCCCATGGTGAATAAATGTAATCAAGCCAGCTGGTGCTTCCATGTCTGTGCACGGTTTTTCTGCAGGTGCCACTAAGTTCTCTTGAATATGCTCCAGCTCATTCCCTGAATAAAACCCTGACATCCAAGTTCCTTTTTTCTATTATAACCAAATAGTTCTTATAATATAACCATATTATAACCAAATTATTATATGAGCTAAATGCCTTACCCAGGCTGTCAAAAAAAGAAAAAAAAAAATCCCCAAATGTAAAACCTTGACTCCCTTTTCTGAGCTGATACAGTTGATTTAAATGTCTTTAATTTCCTGAGTGCATAGGGCTATGGAGAGCTCAACACTCCATATGCATCCATGCTGGCTGTGGCAATAAGAAAGGCAGAAGTGAGCAAAATATTGGACTTATCAAGAGGACAAGCTTTGGAGAAAGTGGTGAAAGAAGTTTTTGTGTCCAGGCAGACTTGACACTGCTCGATTCCCACTACATCTCTCCCAGTTCCTCAGAAGTTTCTTTTTATCCTTCTACTTTAGCTGTAGGTTAACAGGCAACCACATTCAAAAGAGAAGCCTCATAATACAGGGGAATCAAACATTTGTGGAAGGCATCAGGTCTCTCAACTCCTTTTGGTACCCAAATTATTTCTCTTATAAGCAATGGTGGTGTTCTTTCATTTGTATCGTTTATTATTAACATGTGGTATTTGATTAAAATCATGAAACTGAAGTAACAGTAAAAAATGACTCCTACAGGATGTGAGGATTCCTTCTCCAGCACTATTTGTGAACACTCTCATCTTTAGGGTTTATTATAAATTAGATCCCATGACTGAGTTTTCAGAGGTTATAAATATGAAAGGGATTTTTTCCCCCTTCAACTATTCCATCACAAAATGGAAGGTGACTAGTAGAAACGTGCCTGTTCTTTCCATCGCAGACCACTAAGCTAATTTAAAAATCAAAGTAATCAGCCCTACCTATTAAAAAAGGTAGTGACAATAGGCCAGAGCTTCCCCTTGCTAACTCTTCCCATTCCATGTAGCTCTGTGGGCACTGGTGGAATGACTCCACATTGCGCCCACATAAATAAAAGCACTTTTGGCCCAATAACCACAGATTTACGAAGGTCAATATACAGCAATGGCATCAGTAACTCCTAAAGAAACAAATATTTTAAGTGCAGTGCCTAACTCCTGAGTAATTTTAACACATTTGCACTGCTCACCAAATGTCACATTGTTATGTTTACAAAAATGCGAATGCTTTCATGTGGGTGTAGAAAAGTAATATTTACAGTGCAAAGTTTATCTGCTTATATAAAAGTGTTTGTCCTCAATTTTCCTCTTGGTCTAACATAGAATTATCTAAAATGACTTCTACTTTTGCACACAAAATTACAGAATTAAGCTAGTGAACTATTTCTTTGAGTATTATTAGCAAGGGGGGGGGGGGGGGTGTATGTATGTGACTAAAGGTTGTTTAGTGCCATCTTTTGGGTGGTCCTAATACTACAGAACAGCTTAATCAAATCAATTTCACATTTGCCATCATTCACGTGGCTAGGAAGCCATGTGTTACTAGTTCCCTAAACTTGTTTCTAGAGAGTTTGGGGGTTTTATCCTAGATTACAGCTCTCCGTAAGATTTTGCTTTCTAATGTGAATGAGGTCTCTCAAGAAGAAATGGGCAGAGATAAAGGGGGCTGCACTGGTTTCAGGCTGTGCTAGTCAGGGTGCAGGAGCGTGGCCACTATTTGCCACCGTGGGACCAACCTGGCAGAATCGGTGAAGCGAAGGTGAGGAGGTACAACCGGTGACGGCAGGTGTAGTTACACCATAGAGGCAGACTGATGCTCAACAGCTGGGTGAGAAAATACACACTTAGTCCTCTCTTGCTTGGTGCGAGTCTGTTGTGGAGCTGCTGGGGATGGGAAGTGCCTGTATCAATCTCGTACCAACTTTGAGAACTGAAGGGAAAATGGGTCGGAGGAGCCTTGCCCGTAGCAGCTCTTTGAAACAGGACAGATACTGCAATTTCTACGAGCTCCTTTAGGGCACTCCTATGGTACAGGAGTATATATGCACCCGCGTAAAATCAATCAGATTTCACCCTCTGCTTGCACTGTTCAGTTCATGATAACTGCAAATTACCTTGATAGGCAGCAGACACCGATGTAACAGCTCATGTCTCCTGCATTTTTTTTTTTTTATTTTTCAGGGGAAATTGTTTAAAAAGGTATGTGCCTTTAATTATGAGATTTCAGTCTTCTTCCAGCATCAAAACGCTTCCAGCCCTCCCCACAGCCACAGTTACATGAAGACCATACATGGCTGAGTGGCAGTAGTCAGATGACAAAGAAACTCAGTGTGAGGATGAATTGCTGGGAGTGTTTCCATGCTGCATACAGAAATCCCCCAGCCCTTTCTTAGCGCACAAATCCCCAAATCCCCAGCAGCAAAATATTTTCCTATTTAGAAACACTGGGTTTTTTCCAACTTTGTCCAACGTTCATGCTATTTTATAAGATAATTATCTGTGTATCCCAGTCACACCCTGTATCACCAAATTTCTTTCTTCTGACTCCTAACAGAAGACCAACAGTGAACTCATTAATTGTTTATATTCTGTCTTTATTCCATATTCCCTGCTAGGTCTAAAAACAGATCATATGTGAAAAATAAATAAAAAAACAAGCATCCAAAAATCCAACTTAACACCTACACTGATGCCACAGAATTAAAAGCGTACATGAAATGTTACGCCCATGGTACCTGGTACATGGTGATTAATAACCAAATCTAGCCATAAAACCCTGCCTTGTCCACAGATGGTCTAAAATAGGATTAGATGACCATGTCCCTTTGAAAAGGTTGGTGGTCAACTGGTTTCATCTTAGGCAAGAACAAATGCAGTGTAGTGAAGCAGGTAATGCTTTCAGCTGGGTTTCCTTTTTCCTTAATGAAGTGAGAGGCCTTTCTACCCCTTATCCCATTCTACCCCGGGACAAATGACCTACTTCCCACACCAAATCCTAATTTCACGTGCGATAGGGAGAGTCCAGGACCTGGAGGTAGCTGGGCTTTGGCTATCCCCTTGCCAGCAATGTAGGCCCAGAAAGAGCAAGCAGGTCAAGGTTTGTACTGTGCTCCCTGACTCATGGTCCCAGAGACAGCACAGGCAGAGCCAAAGGAATTACTCATGTGTGGAACAGCATTTATTGTAGATATTTACAGCATTTGGCCTTGAAGTCTAGAGCACCAGCTGATCCTTTTTTGCTAGTTGCTAGGCTTGAAATGACATATGCACACCCTGCAAAATTTTGGACAAGGCAGCCTCCCCAGTAAAATGCTGATGTCTGCAATTAAACTTATCTCTGTGTGGAAATGTTCCCCAGGCACCACTTCCTAGTCCAAGTGCTTGTTGGAGGCTTTTTGGAGGTGTCAGAAGGTTTGCATTCCCCTGTTCTTGGACAATCAAACACTGCTCACAAGCTTGTTTGGATGTTGAAATAAGCCCAAGCAGGGAGTTTATGCATGTACGGTTTGTAGCATTTTAGGGACCTGAGTCTGGAAGGTACTCCCTTCATTGGCGTATCCCTTCCTCTGCTGTGGTAGGAGATAGATACGTGTAATTCAGTTCAGAAATTTATCAAGTTCAATTTTATAGCCATTGTGCCCTTTGTCTCCATGCCTCCTGCTGGAAAGCAGGTCTACACATATGCACCTACAGCAGGCCTTATCGTGAAACTGCACCCGTGAGAGGCCACACAGGCTATGGATGCGGCGGTCTCCAACATCAATAATCTGGTCTCTTTTCATTGGCACTAATAATTAAATGTCTGGCTCGTGGACAACCACCATTTATATTGCTCACAGCTAGAGCTTTTGGTACTTCTCACATTATAACTGTACAACCAAATGATCTAACGGGAGTTAAACGCACAGCGTATTTCCATAGTTCTTTGCAGAGTTCCAGTAAAGAAGAATTGCACTATGCTAAGAAAGCGGCGGGTGTGTGCTGGGACACTGCTGTAGATGGAAGCTAAGAAGAGACTTCCAGCCACATAGATCAAAGCCCTCAAACGCAAAAGAGATGCTCGAATGACATGAAGTCAATGGGCCTCTGTTCAAGTGCAGCTGTCCACCGATATGTGAAAAATACTGTGGGATTGGGGCCACAGAGATCAACATAAAGCAACAAATTCTGGCAGTTTTAGCAGCGGATGTCCTCACCTTAATTGACTTTTGCTTTTCTGCCCTCCCTGAAGCAAACAGCACGAGTTAATGCTGTCACTTCTTACAGTTTCTGAGCTTTTAGTGTATTATGTCATAGCTTGAGTGTTTATAGTTTTTCAGCTTGTTTCCGATACTATGTTTGAGTTTGAATTCTTTTGAAAAGGTAAAAAGAGAACATTTTTCTTGGAGAGTTTTGAAATCCACATTAATAAAGCTGGCAGGGCCCTCCCAGTTAAATTTGGTTGCACTTTTTTGTCTTATTAGCAAGTTCTTTACACAATCTATTTTAGCTCATGTGTTTACCATATAAAGCAATGACAGCTCAGTTGGCATCACTAGAATTATATACATGTATGGTTTTATAAAGTGGAAATTTTTTACCTCTCTGTTTGCTAAAATACCTGATGAAGCTTTGGTTTTAAAAGGTGTGTTACATGTGACAGCTGTGCATATTTGCCCTGTAGCTAGGATTTTTATACTACACTCAGTTCATAAATTTTATTGAGCAACAACCTGTGAGATTTTTAAATAACCAAGAAAGAAAATGTTGGTGAGAGAAGCAGCACAGAATAACACCGATTTTCTTCTTCCCAGCTGAGTAGGAATAGTGCTGTTCTACTTTGTAAGCGTAAGAACAAGTCCAGGCTCAGAGGGAGCCCGCCTATGGGACCTTGGAGGTTTCAGGGAAGGGGTTTCCCTAGCTGCTTTCATTTATGCCTTTGAAGCCACATAATATGTAACCAGACCATGCTTCCTCTTGGGGTGTCAGCCTCAGAAGCCTAGAAAGTCTCCTCCAGTCCATGTCCCTCATTAACTTTTACAGGATTATCCCGGGCTGCCCCTGGACCAGCCTAGCACCACCCTGCTCTCGCCAACGCACCACTGAAGAGCAGCCCATCAGCGGCCACATGACTTCGGCCAGCAGCTCTTCCGAGCCCGAAACAGCCTGGATCGGCCGCAAGCAGCTGGAGGACACTCTCGCGCCCGCCTCTTCACCCACTTGCATTTCACAAGGGGCACGCAAGCGTCCCTCTGCCCGGGCTTCACCGGGCAGAGGCAGGCAGAGGCGACTGCAACCCCATTTGGGGTTGCCTCAGCTGTACTCCCTGCGGATCCCAGGGAGCCAGAGGCCAAACTAGGCATCAGACTCAGGCCTCTTTCACAACAGGAGAGGGCATTGCCAGCCGAGAAGGGTAGATGACGCCTGCCTTCCGGTTAGGCCCGGCTTATGATCAGAAATGACACCTGAGTTTGCGCAGGCAATAAAATTAATTATTCTGTTAAAAAAAATTATTCCATGTGAAACTACCATGCATTTTTCTGTCCACAATATTTTAATCACATATTTAAATATATTTTGAACTAAAGCTTAATATCCTCTAAATAAACAGAAGGTAGAAAACAACAAGAGAATGAGTCAAAATACTGAGATTAATTGGTAGATATAATAATATCAGGAAAAGCTTTCCCCATGCCTACTTTGCCCCTCACCTCTCTTCTTAGGCCCACATATTCCTAGAAGACTCAAGACATTTCAAAACTTGTGATTTTTTTCCTTGAGCAACCTTAATCATACACCCAAACCTCTACTTTTGCTTTAAGTATAGCTTTTAAGTTTAAAGCACACATTTTGCAATCTGAAACTTTCAGCCAAACATGCTGTGACTTCCCCATGACGCTCATGGAAATAAAACTGAATGAAAAGGTTTGATGAGCATCCCATGCTCCCAGATTTTAGTTCTTTATCACACAAGGCAATAATATATCTTGTGGCACGCTATGTAAAAAAGAGTTGGGGGCACAGTGAAGGCAGCACATCAACAGGGGTCCCAAGCATCTCTTGCAAACATGTTCACATACTTAGCTTTATACCCACTGGAAATCAAAAACCTCATCTACACCACAACAGCGAAGGCTTTGCGTAAGGGTTTGCGTAGTAAAGCCAAGAGGAGAAATTTAGCGATGCTAAATGGAACTTAAAAAAGAAAGTTTTGTTGACTGGCTTTTTGGTGTTTAGTCTTAAGCAGGGATGATGTTTTTCCACAAGACCTACCGGTAACAGGAGTGAAAATACAAATCTGGGTATTGATTTACTAGCGTCTGTTTATTTCTTGCCGTGCTCTCTTATAGGGTCTATGGTATAAACTGACACAGAGGATGGATGGAAGGAAGGGTGTTTTGTTTTAAAAACTTAATTTCTTGTATAAGCCATTGCACATGCTACCTCTTGATACCATTTGTAAACAGAATATTTCAGCCAACATTTTATTAAGTTTTCAATCCTGCAAACACTCAAGGGGTTAGCAAGATGCTAGAAGTCAAGCCTAACTATAAATATTTCCAGGATTGGGGCCTACGTGTCTGCTCCAGTTCTCTTTGTTAATATCATGTGATTGAGCTACATGTTACATTGCTGCAAGGAGGGTTGCTCACATGAGCAAAGTGTATTAATAGTCTTAATGTGGAGTTGCACAAGCGAGGTTATGTGCCAGAGAAATGGCTCACATGAGCTGCTCCAGATGGGCTGGGGAGATAGCAAGTGAAACTCTGCAGTGAACTATGACAGCCATTTAAAATCTTCCGAAAACAGGAGGGAGCAGCAAAGGGAGGCCCACACCGCCCCCGCGCTCACGCTCTTGCTGCTGAGAGCCGCGGGTCCGATCCGGCCCCTTGATGGCGGAAGGCAGCGGGTGCGGGTGCACGGCGGGAAGCCGAGGGCGGCAAGAGGCCTCCTCACCTCACCTGCCCTCCTCAGAGAGGAGCAGAGGAAGCGTCAGCACGGGACGGCCAAAAACGGGCTATCAGCAATCCAGGCCTAGTAAAAATGGTTTGATCGATTTCGTCAAGCATTTAGCTCCTGAACAGAGAGCCTGGCATTAGATTTTTGCATGGCTTGGGAAAATCTTCCTCTCTGAGCAGGCAGCCGAGAAAATACGAGTTTCTGTGACAGCGGCAAACATGACACCACTGCTGCGGTCGTTCTCCCCGCCTCTGCTGCCCCCTCCCCGGCGCCCCGGGCCAGAAGGGGAAAGGCAGAGGGAAACGGCAAAGGGGAGGAGCAGCAGGTGACAGCGACAGTGAAGCCAGGCAAAAAGACAATGAGTTAGAAAGCGAAAACCACAGGATATCGTTCTGCATCGCCTTTCTGCAGTGTTTTTAATCAGAGTACCTGTACCAGGTGCAGGTGCCCAGGCGCTGGCAGGGGGCTGCAGGGCGGCCTCTGTGAGGAGAGGCCGGGGCTGCCCCACGCCGGACACAGCCGGTTCCAGCCGGCTCCGACGGCCCCACCGCAGGGCACGGCTGAGCCCCGCAGCCACCATGGCGGTGCCTCGGGGAAAGCCTGGGTAAGGAAGGGCAAAACGCTGCCCGGGAGTGAGGGGTGAGGGGGAAAGTGTGAGAAACAGCCCTGCGAGCCCCGAGGGGAGAGGGGGAAGAGGTGCTTGAGGTGCCGGAGCAGGGATCCCCTGCAGCCTGTGGGGAGGACCCATGCTGAAGCAGGTTTGCTCTGAAGGACTGCAGCTCGTGGAGGGGTGCCGTGCTAGGGCAGGGACACTATCTGAGGAGGAAGGAGCAGCAAAGAGGAACTGTCATGGACCCTCCATTCCCCGTCCTCCTGCACCACTTGTGAGGGAGGCAGAGGAGTCAGTAATTAAAAAGTGAAGTTAAGCCTAAGAAAAAAAAGTAGAGGAAAGAGGGGGTCAGGTTTTGTCTTTGTTTCCCAGCATCCTACTCTATTTTAATTGTTAATAAATTAAATTAATTTTTCCTAAGTCAAGCCTGGTTTGTTCATGACAGTAACTGGTACGTGATCTCCCTACCTTTATCTCAATCCATGAACTTTTCTATCTTATTTTCTTTCCCCTGTCCTGCTGAGGAGGAGGAATGAGGGAGCAGCTGGATGGGCAGCTGGCAGCCAGCCAAGGTCAACCCACCACAATACCTTGTGGTTCTTTGCCTAAGATTAGTGTTACAACCTTTTGTTTTACTCATTTCATCGATAAAATGGGAGATACTAAGCATCCCAATATCTTAGGCAAAATCTGTGATGAAGTCTTGTAACCAGCTCAGTTGACTTTGTGATTAAAACACCGTGTCAGCGTTGACATACACATACAGTCAGAACTGAGGGAGACCTTTTAGGTGTCTGTTCTATCCTAAGACACCTAAACAAGTCTTACTGACTTGTGCCCTTGAACCTGAGAGCAAACAAGGATTTCTCATTTACCTTTTCCCTAACATTAAAGAAGTGCAAAGAAGCAATCTGAAGTTCCAGACTAACATTAGAAAACAAGGGGGATTGAAAGCAGAAAAACATAAGAGGTAGCCATCCCATGTCCTGGTCAAAATGTGGATAAAACTGTCAAAAAGCGAGAACAGATTAGCAACACCATGTGCCCTGTCCTGTAATAGCTGAAACAAGTTATATGTCAGAGCTAGAGGCTCTGCAAGCGTCTGTGAACTGCATTGATGTAACAAAGGTATTTTGTCTTATTGCTAACAAATTGCTGAATATCCTTGTACCTCAGCTTTCTACCTGTTAAGTAAAGATAACGCTGGCTAGGGGCTTTTGAGGAGATACTCCTTAATGGCTGTGAGTTGCTCATTTCAGAGCCATATAAGCACAATGAGGAAGTCAAAAATATAATGCTTAGAAGGAGGTAATTAATGAGGGCTCCTGAAAGCCAACAAGCTTTTGAAAATTAGAGTTGACCCAGCTACTGGATTCAGTAACTGCTTTTTACGTATTTATGGCTTTTGTTGGATTTAAGCTTAGGTGATTTGCTCCTCATCTCAAAAGGAGCCTGTAGCACAGCTAGGTCTCCCAAAAGCTACAGAGACATCTTACCCTGTTTTGGTATACAGCAAATATTAAAGACAGACACACAGAACTGTACTTAAAACCATGACTTTGCATTATAATCTCTTGCAGCATTTCTGAAATATTTGCTTAGGTCACGGGATAAATTGATGAATGCCCGGATTACAGCACCTAAATAAAGATCCTGATGCAAATCCCCAAATTTGCTGTTAAGTGAAGCTGCCTTTTAAGGTTCTTTCTCTTGAGGTATGTATTGCTGAGATTTTTACTCACTTACATGTTATTTCCATCAGTTCTGAATAAAAGAGATGATGGCAAGAGTATTTCACGCTTGGCTGGCTAGCACTTTCTCCACTTGTGATACAGGTCCAGCTTGGCAGCAAGACGATCTCCATTACAATTGCTTGCAGGTAGTGCTGAGATTAGTGAAAATGCTGGGACTAGCAACTCTTAAAAAAGTTGTACTGACATATCAAACCCCTCTCTTTAGGAGAGGAAAGCTCGGAGCTGTTGAGGCTTATTATTCAACTGCTGGACACAGAAATGCATAACTGTTGCTCGATTCCGTACCATTTTTTCCCAAAGTTTCACTCCGCTTTTTGAGTAATAAAGGCATTTCCCCGTTTACTTCTCAAATGGCTGCTGTTGCATGTTGGTTTGAAGCCTCAGACTTCAGAGAAAGAACCCCAAGAGTAAGTTGAAGAGACTACAAGTGCCGTTTTCCATTTTGGATCCAAGTCTCATGGAACTCAGTGGCTACTCAGCCAATATAGGCTCTTATTTAAAATCAAAGCAGGCTTTAAGATGGAAAACACCAACCATGACCTAGTATGTAAGAGCTGGTACTAAAATACATGTAAAAAAGATTAAGACTGCTCATAACGTCCACCTGTGTGCCAACGCTGGCAGAAAGAGTAGCATCTTCTGGTCCCACAGTCTACAGATATTCTGGTCTTAGCGATCCAGATGTCAGACCACAGAGACAGGAAGACATTGTGGTTTTATCAAAAGGCAAAGGAAGCAATGTCAGTGCCCCAGCAAATTTAAGGACCATGTCCTCAGCATACTGAGGACCACAGAGGTGGCTCACATATTTGAAACAACTGAAATTCTTTTTCACTCTTTCTAGAAGGTGGCGGAGGGCTTCTGGCCTGCTTGTGTAGCAAAATCTACCCTTAGCTGTACTGAGCAGGGCTTTAACTATGTGTCAGACACCAATGTGGCACAAGTTGGGCATTATTTAGTATCAACAAAGGTGACAGTGAGCTAAGATATTTGGATGTTGAAGTACAAGATATCTAACTTTTATAAAGGATACCAAATACCCTTGGGACTGGTGTCTGGGGAATTCCCTTTCATTACAGTAAGTGCAGAGAAACATTTCACAAGATATAGAAAGGCAAGACCCATGTCTAAAGAAAAAGAAAAGGGGAAAAATTGCAATCGAATGTTTTGAACACTACCTTGATTACTGTGATTAGTGTAATATCTCTGTCATAGGTGATGGAGAACCTGATAATGAATACAAGCCTGTATTTTAAACTGTGTTTTTAGGTAACCTCAAGCAGTGTATTGGACTATAACAGAGAGCAGACAATACACTGACCCCCCATACATGAATTTATAACCACAGTTAGAAAGGGTCTAACTTTCTTGCCTAGATGTTATCGTTATTCAAGAGAGAAAAAAGCTGTGCCTGGCAAAAAGAAAGTTTTCACACAAATGCTACAACAAAGGCCATTTATCCAGCAGCGGCCATCTTCAGACACACATAGGAAAAGTGAGGCTTTTTGGAAAGGGAGAGGGAGGAAAAGAGGAATCCTCTCAGAACAAGTAAACAAACCGAGACCCAGAGGAGCCCCAAGAACTGCAGTTCCAGAGGGCCAGCCCCATCCCTGCAAATCAAGAGGAAACCCCATCTAATCCAGCTTTTAGCAAAGCATGGATTAGATGAGTCTAAACATGTATATAAATTGTTTGGGGAGTCGAGAGTGGTTAATCACTTTCTTTAATGTTTTTTGCCCTTTGTTAAATGCAATTACTGCCAACTCTTGATTATGCAGCATAACAGGGAGGAAGGGTCAGGTAAGAGGGGATGAAACAAAAATATGGATAAGGTAAAGCATGTAAATGAGGCTATTAAACTGATACAGGGAGAATATGAAGCAGAAAAGGAAGGTTAGTAAAACAGATCCTCATATTAGTACGTCCTCATGTGCGTTAAGTTCAGTACAATACGATGTGTACGTGGCAGTTTAGGTCTGGAAGCAGCGTTGCAATGAGACCCATAGACCCAGCAATGGTAGGACAGCAAGACCGGCTCAGGGGGTTCCCTGCCCTCCCCTGCCTGCCAGGCTGAGCCGCCCGTTTCCACCACTTGCTGCAATGTCTCACAACCTTCGCTAAGCTGACACAATTGTTTGCGTGGCTCTGCTAGAACCAGGGTGAGGGAACCGCCCAGCTTGAAATGTAATGCTACAGAAAATATTTGTTGCTTATGATACTTTTTATAGAGAGTATCGGCATTATATAGGCTCTGCTCACAAAGAATGACCAGTACATGTCTGAGTAGACCAGGAAAGCAATAAGGAGAGCACTGCCTAGCAAGATGGAAGTTTCCCTGGAATCAGCGTGGCCAATGCCCACATCTGCTAAGTGATGGTAATTGTCTCCTACATCACACAGACGTCTTGAAGGTAAAAAATTATTGATAGGTACAGTGATGAGTTTTCATTATGAGGACTTTCACAGAAACTGGTGACACTTCTTGCAGTACTTGTGAAATCCTCTGTCCAAAGTACACGGAGAAAATGTGGTATCTGTTGAAATCGCAGTGTGATAAAAATATCAAAATGTCATGGAGCTCAGGGTATGCACGAATGTGCTCCTTGCCAGTTGGCGAGGGACTTTGCAGCCAATGTTACAGCTATATTTAACTTCTGAAACACTTTTGCAGATGTACTATAATGCAACATTTTGTTTTACCTTATTCCTTTTATTGGATCCCTTCTTTCCAGGGAGATTTTTTGTATATTTGACACTAGCAGTTGTTTTGACCGTGAAAATTTGGATTTAGGTCAGCTGTTCACAAGCAATTTAGATGGTGACACAAATTCTTCAGTAGGAATACTTCTGCCACCAGAAATTGAGATACATGTGTCAGACCTCAACAGTCTTTTAAACCACTTGCCTGTGGATTTATGTGGGATACAGTCATGTCTGAATTCACGTTCTTATGCAAACCAGAGCATTAAATATATGCACAGCTTTGCCTCCACTGCTCTTAGAACATATCACTTAAAATGCATTAACTCACAGGTTCTAACAAGCACATCGGTCAACAAACAGCCAGGAGGTGCTAACAGCCTTTGATGGCTCGGATCAGATAGGGATACTACAGTAGACAGTTATACACGTGGTTATGAACGTGGCCAACTCCTGGTCAAGATCGAAGCCTGGCCTTCCCCACAGGGCGGACTCAGCTCAGGTGCATCAGCCAGTGTAGACCATAGGCAATGCACTGCCATCCTCCTTCGGGCACAGGCAGCTACAGAAGGAAAGGCGCTCTGCGTCGGTCCCAGCACAACCCACACCACCATCTTCATCACCAGATCTATCCTACTATTACTGTCAGGAGAAGACTATGACTTGTGGCTATAACACGAGGAGGACACTGAGGGCCACAGGTGACTAGGGGGATTTTACTGCTGCCCAATAAACAGTAAGGGAATGACAAGACCCATGGCTGCAGTCCCCTACGCTCTGTAACTGACTTTTGCCCTCCCTGTTTTTCATTTCCCTCCACTCCTGCCCAATGATATAACGGTTGAAGACATTTTATCGTGGACAAAACTCAATACTTTTTCACTGTGCTTATTTCAGGAGCAAACAGATAAACCAGATGTAAAAACTTGTATGAAGAAGCCACAAGAAAAATTCAGCTGAAAGATAGCTTGGCAGTCTTTAGGAGATGTGCAAGGTGAGCTGGATTACATATGCTCCTACCTGTGCCCAATAAAAAATTGTTAAAGAGAGAAATTTTGCCATCAGTTATAATGCCTGTAATTGTACTAAAATCATAGGAGTGGTAATACATTAGTCAGTGCAAAATATCTACAGAAAATTTCTTTGTGATCTAAATAAGGACCAGCACCAAATGAATGGATTCTTATTGCTACAAATATTGTTGAGTTTAAACTCAATCAAGCTTCCTGGCTGCCCTTACCTCTATAAATTGAACTAACCTAAATCCTGAACCCCAAAGTCCAGTGCATTGTATTTGCTGAATAACAAAATGTTTGACTCACGCAGCCAGAGGCAGACGAAGTTCCCATTGAATCCAATTTTGATAAAAGTTTACTAATGGAAAGAAGAAAGAATTGGTAGTGCTTCATTTTGAGTGCATACAGGCCTATGTAGGCTATTTAGGAATAAAATTTGGGGGCTTCCAAAATTTTTGCATCCATTTTTTTCAGCAACTTTGATAATGAGCTCATGTAAAAGCAGAAATTATGGGGAAACAGATAACCATGGTACATCACATGATCCTCCGCCTCAAAAAAAAGAAAAAAGTATCTTTCTCATTAAAGTGATGATGGACATTGTTTTGCTTTTTCCCATTACTGCTGATTATCAAAACACTTAGGCAGAGGTTTTCTCTCTTATCCGTGTTATCCTGCTTAACAAAAAACAACTGTTAATGACATCAGAATCAGTAAATAAATGGAAAAAAACAATAGGCTAATCATGCATATCACAAAAGAGGAACAATCTCCACAAATAATCGTTTGGTACAGTCATTTGCTCTGAATGACAAGGGATTCCTGTCCTCTGCACAAAGCCAAACCACTCAGGCTGCTCAGCAACTAATAAGAGAGTGCTTAGAATAGAGGCATTGATTGAGGGTGAGCCTTTCAGTAGCCACAACCAGCAATGAGAAAAGAGTTCTGCAAAATCAGATGATGTCTGACCAAAAAAAATGGCTTAAAGTTATTGGAAGTGTTCGTCTGAGGATTTTTTTGAGCATCAGGTCTTTAATCCCCTATTCAGTGGGCCTAATGTGCCACCTGCTGTTTTAATTCTAAATCATAACAGTTTATGAAGGAAGCTATCATTCTGCAGGATTTAAAGAAATAGGCTGGAAAAGGGTGGTGGTTTTTTTTTTTTTTTAATTTTGGAAACAGCAGTTTATACAAACACTGGCGAAGAAATTAAAACGTCACCATTGTTAATACTGCTCAGATACTGGTAACACTTTGCCTAAAAACTTGTTCTTGCACTGGAGACTAAAATATGATGATCTATTAGCTCCACCTGGTGGCTTACTTCGCATTACAATTTTTTCACTCCTTGATAGGTTTTTTTCCCCAAGAAGCACTAGAAATTTATTAAAAAGACAAGTTTTATGCCTTTTCTAGGTTTTTAATCCCACTAACTGAAATTCTGCAAAAGTTCAGTACGCTTATCTTTCTAAATCTTGATTTACACAGAATACGATTGGAGTTGATACAGATTGCAAATACGCGTGCCCATGCCTTCTAGTCTTGAATAATCCAGCTGAACTCCCTGGGGTTATTCACAGAAACAGATTTAGGCACTTGCAGGACTACACGCGTGGCGTGTGGCAACGTCGCACATTTCTCAGGAAGCAAACCTTTTGTAGATGTTCCTTCACGACTCGGTTCCTGTTCACGTAGTGCAAAGTATTTACGTGCCGGCCTGCGTGTTCACAGCAGCACAGCTGGCCATAAGGGGAAAACAGGGCAATTGCCGAGTTCTTTACTAAAACGCTTTCTTGGATATTATATAAAGGCCAGGAAAACTTCTGTCTTAATCACGGAACTACTGAGAACAGTGCTAAAATGTAAGCTCTTCCACCAGAGCACAGTTTGAAACCTGGGAGATGAACCGTGCAACACGCTTTGAGAAAAATTTTTTATAGGCGAGTGCCACCTGGTGGAAAACCAGGAAGACTTGTCACAGAAAAAAAAGCTGTTTTAAGGTGGTCAGGACCTCTTCAAGTCAGAGATTTCTAAACCAAAAAGTAACAGCAAAACATTACCACAAAGGTGCAGCCGGCCGCTGGGTGGACATGTGCTGGGTGGGCACCGAAGCGGCCTGGCTCTGGTCCCTGCTGATCTATGCGTTGCACTGATTACGCTGGCAGACTAGGAGGTTTTCGTATTTTTAATTCATATCTTTGCTAGCTTAACATTTTGAATCTAGCATAAGTTCAAAAATAAATTATAAAAATGCTTTCCTTTCAAGACTATGGTCTATATACCATACTTCTAGACTTTTAAACTTGTAATTCCCTGAACATGCAAAACATCTGCAACTGCTAGCTACGTATCACATGCAACACAAAATTAACAGCACCAACAAGCCGTGACTTTGTTGTGAGTTTTCTATCCCAGAAAAAACGTTACAGAGTTGGGTACACATTGCCAGATCTCAAAGATAAGGGTGGAGATTGGCACACCTCTCCGACTCGAGCAAAAAACTAGGCCTCTGTTGTAACCGAATGGATATTTCCGCTCCTGACATAGTAACGGGCAGCAGTCGCAGCCTCTCAAGGCCAAGGCTCTGCTCAAAAAGTCCAGCATTTCCTGCTGTCTACCAAGGAAAATCCCTCATCTGAGGCCCAGTTCTGATTTTGCTCATCACTCCATGGGACAACAGCACTTTTGTGGAATAAGTAACTGGAAAATTGGGTTCATAGGCTTTTTGCACGACTTCCAAAATGTGTGTTACTAAACTTGTATGATTTACAGAACACCATGGGAAGTAAATGTATTATTGGAACTGAGCAGGCAGTCAGACTGTGCAATTGACACAGAAGCATGGCTCTAAGTTTATCTGACGTGGTTTAAATTAGGAAGAAAACCTAATTTGGTTTAGATTTAGTGGCATAACTGGGGCACTGCATCCTAAGAGAACAGCAGATAAGTAAAATTTTAGAAATGTTTGCTCTGTCACAAGGATATTTTGCTACTTCTGTTTTCAGCCTCTGAGGTTTACGCTTGTGTAAAACGCAGTGTCGACTTGACACTGAAGCATCCTTCTTTAATTTGGAAGCTCCGGAGCTGTGACCAACAGGTACACTGCTTCTGTTTTCCTTCACACGTTTGCTCACCACTTCTTTGCCCTCATCCTGCAAAAAGGCCTCGACAAGGAGGAAGCGGTATTACTGGGGCTGCGCACATCCCACGCATGTTGCATATAAAGAATTAAGTGGATTAGCCGTACTACGATGGTTGGTCATGACTTCAAAGGAAAATATTGGCTGCACCTACGTAAATGTCTCTGTTTAAGTGATTTGAAAGGGACCATTTCCCAGGAGTACAGGTGCACAGCTGACTGTAGCTATTAGGGCCGTGAAAGGGCAAGAATTGCTTAAAAAAAAAATTTAAAAAAAGGAAAAAAAGGAAAGGAAAGGAAAAGAAAAACCACGAACACGACCAGGGATCTCCCTCCCTCCCCCGCAGGAGCTCCGCGCCGTCCACCTGCCGCTGCCAGCCCCGGGCGCAGACCCGCGCCCCGGCCGGGGGGTGGGGGCCTGCGGCCGCCCGCAGCCCGTCCAGGCGCTGCAGCGGAGCGGAGCGGAGCCGAGCGCGGGGTGAGGCGGGGACGGGGGCGGCGGCGCTCCCCTCCCGCCCCGCACAGCCCCCGGGCCGAGCCCGGCTGCGCTCGGGGCCCGGGGGGGGGACGGAGACCCCCGCCGTCGCCGGGCCCCGGGGAGGGGGAGCGGCGGGGGAAGGGGCCGCGGCGCGGCGGGGCGCAGCCCGCCCCCCGCCCGGCAGCCGGGGGCCGACCCCGGGCTCTGCCCGCCGCGCCGCGCCGCGCCCCGTCCCGCCCCGTCGGGGGGGTGGGGGGGCCGGGGGGCGGAGGCCGCCCGCGGCAGCGTTACGCAGGCGGTGAGCTCAGCGGCGCGGGGCCGAGGGGCGGCGCGGCGGGGGGCGGCGGGCCGCGGCGGGGTGGGGGCGGCCCGGGCAAACCCCATAAAGGGCGGCAGCGGCCGCCCCGGCCGCCGCACTCACCCCGCACGGCGGAGGCGCCCGGAGCGCGGCGGAGGGGCCCGGGCAGCCCGGCGCGGAGGGCCGGGGGCGGCGTTCGCTCCGTTTTCTGCTCCGCTCTGCAAGGACGGGAGGCTTCTCGGCGCTCGCCTCCCCCCGCGCCGCGGGGCCGTGGAAGTGCAGGCGAGGCCGTCCCGGGGCTGCCGGAGGGGCGAGCGGAGACTCGCCGGAGCTTCCTCCCCGACCGCCGCTGCTGGGGAGAGCCGAGGAGGCGGCGGGAAGGAGAAGCGGCGGCGAGAGAAAGAGGACGGACAGACGGAGCGACAGACGGGGGGAACGGCTGCTCCCCTCGCAGACCCTCACTCCCCGCCGCCGCCGCGCCCCGGCCATGGGGAAGCCGACGCCGCCTCTGCAGTGACCGCGGGACCCGGCGCCCGCCCGGCCCTCCCCGGCCCTCCGCCCGCAGAAAGAAACTAAGAGACCCCCAAAGCCTGACAGCAAAAATTCCAAACTATATCTACACGTATATATAAAAGAGCAAATAAAGACATAAAAAGGGCTCCGTCAAGCCAGCGGCCGCAGCAGCAAGCCTCCCCGCCCTGCGCTCGGCGGCCGCGATGAGGACCGGGGGGCGCCCGCCGGTGCCGCTGCCGGCGGCGGTGCCGGCGGCGCTGCTGGGGCTGTGCCTGTGCCTGTGCCTGTGCCCGTGCCCGTGCCGCGCCGAGCGCCCCGCCGAGCGGCAGGCGCTGGTGCTGCCGCGGCGCCTGGGCGCTGCCGGCGGCCGGGAGCGCTTCCGCCTGGAGGCCTTCGGGGAGCGGCTGACGCTGGAGCTGGAGCCCGACAGCAGCTTCCTGGCCCCGGACTTCACCCTGCAGTACCTGGGCGGGCCGCCGCCGCCGCCGGAGGACGACCTCTCCCGCTGCTTCTACTCCGGCACCGTCAACCGGGACCCCAGCTCCGCCGCCGCCCTCAGCCTCTGCGCGGGGATGCGCGGCGCCTTCTCCCTGCGGGGCCGCCAGTACCTCATCCAGCCCGCCGCCGGCACGGCGCACCAGCGCGGCGCCCACCTCCTCCGCCTCCGCGGGCCCCGCCGGGCCGCCCCCGCCGCCCGCTGCGCCGTGGCCGAGACGGGGGCGGAGGCGGCGGCGGCGGGGCCGGAGCCCGCCGGGCACGCAGGTACCGTCGGGGCGCCGCGCCGCCCTCCGTGGGACGGGGAGGGGAGGGCGGGGGGGCGTCTGCCTCGCCCTATGCCTACCTGCACCCCGGCCGGTGCTTCCCCCTCTTCCCCGCCCCGAGGGGCTCCCGCCTGGGCGCGGGTCCGGGGATCGCCGCTCCGCCCGGCGGCGGCTCGGGGGGTTATTCAGCCGGGGCTGCCCAAGTTTGCGGGCGGGAGCCGGGCGCGGCGCCGTGGGGTACATCCCTTAGGTGCAGATCTTGAGTATCGGTGTGGTTTGGGTTCCGTACGGTGGTCTCTTGCAGTGGTGTTTCTCTTGTTGCGCTAACCTGCCCTTTCCTTCTCTTTGCCTCTCTCTTGTTAATGCAGAAACGAGCAGCAGAAGGAAGAAAAGGTTCGTGTCCAGCCCCCGCTACGTGGAGACCATGCTGGTAGCCGACCAGTCCATGGCCGAGTTCCACGGCAGCGGGCTGAAGCACTATCTCCTGACGCTGCTCTCCGTGGCGGCCAAGCTGTACAAGCACCCCAGCATCCGCAACTCCATCAGCCTCGTGGTGGTGAAAATCATGGTCATTTACGAGGAGCGGAAGGGACCCGATATCTCTTCCAACGCAGCCCTGACTTTGAGAAACTTCTGCAGCTGGCAGAAGCAGCACAACCCGCCCAGCGACCGGCATGCCGAACACTACGACACGGCAATCCTCTTCACCAGGCAGGTGAGGGACACGGAGGTCAAGTCCATCCCCATGCCCATTGCTCCCTGCCCCCGGAGGCCCCCTCTGCCTGGAGCCCTCTGAAAAAGCGTTCAGAGGCAGTCTCGTGTCATCACGGCTTCAGCAAAGTAGGCTAAAAATGAAAGGAACTGCTTTCTCTTCAGTCGTTTGTTTTGTTGTTTGCTTCGTCTCAGGTGAAACGCACAGTATGTGCAACGTATTTCCGCCTCATATATTTTTAGCAGATTTAGTATGGAAATTATGCATTTTATTTCTACGTGTAACCCTTGTGTTTGTTCCAAAGACAGATTTTTGCCATCATACCCATTGAAGTGCTGAATATTTATGCTCTTTCCATAAGTAAAGGCAAACGGCCAGGGCTGGATGTTTCTTGCCAAGGTTAAGTCTCTGATCTGATTAATAATGAAACTGCCTTTTTTTACAGGACCTCTGCGGTGCCAAGACATGTGATACTCTGGGGATGGCTGATGTGGGAACAGTTTGTGATCTAAACCGTAGCTGCTCTATCATAGAAGACGATGGTTTACAGGCTGCCTTTACAACAGCCCACGAACTAGGTACTTGAAACTTTGAAAGGCGATTTCACGTGATTAATTGAAGCCAGCTCGATGCCATAAAGCAAAGAGCTGCCAGCCCGCACCGCAGGCTCGCCCTGCGGGGCACGGCGCACCCTGCGCTCCCCGGCGCAGTCGGGAGGAGGCAAAGCTTTGCCATGTAGCAGGGCTGAACTGCGGAAAGCAAATCGGGTCTGCGCGGCACTGCCTGCAAGAGCTGTGTGTTTGACTGGTTGCAGGAAAAAAGCATGTGAGAAGCCTGCGAGGGGAGCGAAGATACGGTGCCATCTGCTTAAAGTTTGGCAGTGTTCAGATTCGGGTTATTATTTAAAGACCAGGCTATGAGCAGCTATAGAGTAATATTTAAAATAGCATTGGTAATGCATAGGACAGACTTCCTAAAATCATGGACTTGACTTTTTTTTTTTTAAAGGCCACGTGTTTAACATGCCTCATGACGATGCAAAGCAGTGTGCTGGTATTAATGGAATAAGCCGGGATTTCCACATGATGGCATCTATGCTTTCCAATCTGGATCGCAGCCAGCCTTGGTCTCCCTGTAGCGCCTACATGATTACAACATTTTTGGATAATGGTCATGGTAAGATTATTAAGCTTTCCATTCATGTGGCATTTAAGCTCTTGTGTTTTACTGCTTTCCTTTTTTTTTTTTTTTGTTCTTTCTTTCTTATTTTTTTAACAGAGTGCTTTCTGCTACAGCATAGAGTTAACCTTTTACATGCTGCAAACGAATTTAGAAGACCCTTAGTTTTACAAAAATGGTGGCACAAACTGGCTTAAAGACTTGTTACAAAGCAAATGCAGTTCCAAAGATGGAAATACATTTTTCCCTTTTGAAACCAAACTCACTGACAGCATCGTCTGCTTTTTTTTTTTTTTTTTTTTTTCCTTTTCAGGTGAGTGTTTGTTGGACAAGCCCCACAAACCAATCCAGCTTCCTTCTGACTTGCCTGGCACGTTGTACGATGCCAACAGGCAGTGCCAGTTTACATTTGGAGATGAGTCCAAACACTGCCCCGATGCAGCCAGTACGTGTACGACGCTGTGGTGTACTGGCACTTCTGGAGGACTGCTCGTGTGCCAAACCAAACACTTCCCTTGGGCAGACGGCACCAGTTGCGGGGAAGGGAAGTGGTGCATGAATGGCAAGTGTGTGAATAAAACCGAGAAGAAGCATTATGATGTAAGTATTAAAAAAAAAAAAAAAGTCAGAATATATCCTGGGTTGCAGAGTAGCACAGATAATGCTTCAGTGGGAGTAATCAGTTAAAAGGGCTTGAATAAATGGAGGTGGATAGCTAGTAAAACAAACTTAGAGCTTTTTTTTTTTTTACAAGTGGCTTAGGTAAAAATGCGCATGGTTGTGGGTTTTGTGGTTTGGTTTGGTTTTGCTTTTACTGTATTGACTTTTTTGTTCTGCTTTTGCTTGTCATTCCAGACACCGGTGCACGGGAGCTGGGGGTCCTGGGGGGCGTGGGGAGAGTGCTCCCGGACCTGCGGCGGTGGAGTGCAGTACTCCTTCAGGGAGTGCGACAACCCCGTCCCGAGGAATGGGGGGAAATACTGTGAAGGGAAGCGGGTGCAGTACAGATCGTGTAACATCGAGGACTGCCCGGACAATGATGGTAATCTTTTCCCCGTTTTTGAGGCGAAGGAAGAATATCTCGTAGAGGAGGAGCATGTACAGAAGATGATCTCATGTCCACCTGTCTTTCCTCTGCCTGCAGGCAAAACCTTTAGGGAGGAACAATGTGAAAAGCACAATGAGTTTTCCAAGTCTCCCTTTGGAAGCGGACCTGCAGTGGAGTGGACACCCAAGTTTGCCGGTGTCTCTCCAAAAGACAGATGCAAGCTGGTCTGCCGAGCAAAAGGAACAGGATACTTCTTTGTTTTACAGCCAAAGGTATTTCAAAACTATACCTCTTCCATCTAATCATGAATAAGATTTTTATTTACTCTAACTCTTTATGTGAAGAGTCAAGGAGTGTAGAAATCTGAAATTACATCTTTCTCATATTTAAGCTAGATTCTTCCTTCTCCTCTTCCTACATGCACAGCTTGATTAGTGCAAGCATGCTTTAAATATTCTGGCACAGTCTTTCCAGTTATTTCACACGTACCGCCTCTTCTCCTCACTCCACCCTAGCTTCCTTTCCTCTCCTTCCACCCATTTGATTACATTGAGATATGTTTGGAAAACTGGGGGGGTTCTTTGCCAAAACATTGGTGCTTTCTCATAGTGGTTACTAATATGCTGACAGCTTAAAATAAACAGAAGGAAAAATGTTCGTCTTGCATAGCTACTTGAACTCACTGTCATAAGATGTTGAAAGCCAATAACTACCAGGGCGATGACACAGATGGTTTTTGTAGAGCAGTACTCCTAGAAATAAAAGATACACTGAACACCATTAAAAGCAATTTTGGTCCTGTACTTTGAGGACATGACTGCCTTCTAGTGAAATTAGAAAACAACATTCTTCTTTATATGAAATGAGTAAAACAGTTTTGTGGGTGGAGGGGTTTGGGGGGAATGTTAATAGAAAATTAATTTGGTTGTTTTCTCCTGTCACCATGGCATCATTTTTGCAAGTGAGATGAAGTAGCACCATGTACCTTCAACTATATATGGGCTGCTTTGGTTTTTGGTTTCAAAAGCCTTGACAATACAGGTGCTGCAGGTCTTCCACCTGTCCATATTTTGTATGTGTCTGTATCACGCAATTTCAAAGCAATGTGCATCTTCTAATCAAACGCCTTACCGCTTCTTTCCTGCAAAGGTTGTGGATGGTACCCCGTGTAGCCCCGATTCCACCTCTGTCTGCGTCCAGGGACAGTGTGTAAAGGCTGGCTGCGACCGTATGATAGGATCCAATAAGAAGTTTGACAAATGCGGTATCTGCGGTGGCAATGGATCCACTTGCAAGAAAGTGTCTGGCACACTTGTTAGAGCAAAGTGAGTGTGTAACTGCTGCTATTATTTTGTTCTGGTGAATGTTTTGTGGGTGCAAGGTTTGGGTTTCCAAGTCAGTGAGGTGTTGCCCCAGTTCATTGTTGGAACTGAGATTTGATCTGTCAGAGCCATCTTGACTGAAGATAACTTACAGCGAGATCCCAGCGAAAGGAAGCCGTAAGGCGTGGGCACGCCTCTGCCATAGCAATAACGTGGGATGTGACTTTGCAAATCCCTTAATCCATTAGTTCAGTTAGGTCAGCAGCTCATGAGCTTAACGCTTTGGCTTCAAATGAAATTCAGTCTTGTGCCGAGCAGCTTCTTCCCTTTTGCAGGGAAGAGCGGAGGACTCAGTCTTTCCCTTTTCTCTTGCACAGACCCGGCTACCACGACGTCGTCACCATTCCAGCCGGAGCGACGAACATCGAGGTGAAGCAGAGAAACCACAGGGGCGCAAGACATGACGGCAGCTTCCTCGCCATCAAAGCCGCAGATGGCACCTATGTCCTCAATGGCGATTACACCCTGTCGACGCTGGAGCAGGACATCACCTACAAGGGCAGCGTGCTGAGGTACAGCGGCTCCTCCGCTGCCCTGGAGAGGATCCGCAGTTTCAGCCCTCTAAAGGAGCCTCTGACCATCCAGGTCCTCACGGTGGGAGACCTGCCACAGCCCAAGATCAAGTTCACCTATTTCGTGAAGAAGCCCACGCAGCCTGGGTCAGAGAAGGCGCCCAGTAGAAAGAAGGAGTCCTTCAACGCCATCAGGGAGATAATCTCCTCTGAGTGGGTCATTGAGGAGTGGGGCGAGTGCTCCAAGTCGTGTGGCTCGGGCTGGCAGCGGCGGGCGGTGGAGTGCCGGGACCCTCAGGGGCGGCTGGCCGCCGACTGCGCCCGGGAGCTGAAGCCCAGCGACGTCCGTCCCTGCGCCGACGTGCCCTGCCCACAGTGGCAGCTGGGGGACTGGTCGCCCTGCTCTAAGACGTGCGGGAAAGGTTTCAAGAAGAGATTGTTGAAATGTATTTCTTACGACGGCAACGTGCTGCCGCAAGAAAGCTGTGAGCCTTCCAAGAAACCGAAACACCTAATAGACTTCTGCAACGTTACGGACTGCAGTTAAATAGTATAAGTTGGGAAAGCTAATTTTTTTTTAATTATTTTATTTTTTTCCTTCAGAACAATGCACTGAAAAAAAGAGGGCTAGAGGCAGCGCATGTGTTTTTGCATACAAAATTCATGGTGAGGATCCGTTGAGGTGGGACAGTGCAAATAGCGTTAGTTGGCATTGCATCCTAAAAATACCCTGCCAACTGAAAATTTGGATGGCAGACCCATGTCACTCACTCGTCTTCAGCAGATAAGGCCCGAGGGCATTATAATTGCCTTTTTTTAAGTCTGTTGCAAATTAAACAAAACATGAGCAGTGGCCAAAACACGCTTAAGGAAACATTTTGGGGTTTGGTTATTTCTCCCTTCTTTTGGATTTATATTGTGGTACTGATCAAGTCCCCATGTGTAGGAAGGGGATGGAAAGGGGAGTGGAAAAGATAGCTTAAAATAATTGGTCAGGGCTTACCTACCTCACGAAGGGCAAAAAACAGGATTGGAAAAGGAGCTTTAACTATGTCATTCATGGCTGCTATTGTTTCAGAGAATAGTTTTATATAAAAATAAAGCCATATTCTCTACCTGTAAAGAGTAAGAAATACCAAGAACAGTCAGTCAACTCCACAAATAACTAGAATGTCATTTTTTTAAAGTATCTTTATGTCATCCCAATGTGCCTCTCCATTTCTCTCGTCCACTCTGATGCCGTTGCGGTGACATACGTAATCCAGAGGCTAGAAAAAGTGGAAATCTTCATGGAGCAGGTAGCGTCTCTGAGTAGTTGCTCTTTGTGCCTTCTGCATACCTTCCACTGGCTTTTCTGATTCGAGCTTGGTCCTACCATCCTGTCAACCAGACTGATGGCATTTGTGAGCATTTGAGTCATGCTTTCACATTCAAATCTTTTACCTTACCCCAGCCAATGGAAATTATTTGCATTTGGGTTAAAAAAAAGATCAAAGAAATCCCGCTCTGAATGGGAACCTCTCCTATGTGGCCTCTGATGGGTTTGTAGTGCTCAAATCACTGATAAGGCGGGAAGACAAAGCTGAAGGATAGCAGGTCCATCCACAGCAATACACTAACATTCGCATAATTAAAGTTTGTGCCAGTCCATAGACAATGAGAGAATATGGCTTTCCATATGTATATAGTAAAATATATTACTATAGATGTTATATACTTTATAAGTATTTTATATTTCTTTCCCTTCTGGGAAGGGTTATAATTTGTAATAAATGCATATAATGAGCGTATTTATTTTTATACTTCTTGTCTAATGTGATCTTCTAAGTTATCGCTTTTTTAAAAGGACATATAACAAGGATAGAGTATTTATACAGTATAATATGTTACTAGAGGTAATAAATGAACCCTATAAATTTTGGAAATGGAGCGTCTTTATTTCACTGAAGTAAAACTAGTCCATCGAGCGGAAAGAGCTTGGAATCTAAGGCAATGTTACAAAAAAAGCTAAACCACATTTTTCAAAATGACTGGTAGCTTAGGCTACTAATTGACTGTGTTAGTGAAGGGGTTTGGAAAACTCTACCCATAATGTCGTATACCACGGTAAAAAGGGTAATTTTGCATTTTATTACTTAACCACTAACAGGGTGCTCAGCACTGTTGTTTCATCTTTTTAAAAAAATGGAGTGCAACTAGACTGATGCCACTGGTTTTAATAACTGCTTACAGAGGGAGTATTGCTGTCAGTGGTGTTTATAACCAACAACATATGTACAAAAGTAGCAGTTTTACCTGGTCCGCTTAACCTTACCCTACTAGGAAAGAAGCAGTCAAAATTCAAAACCGTTAACTAACAGGCAGAGGTTTCCCTCACAAATTTCTGGAGGGCCTCCTCATCATGCTTTTCTAATTAGAAGTACTGTATGAATGAACTGTTCTAACGCTGTTGGTAACACGTTTTATAACGTTAAAATACATACGAAGCATCAAGAAACTGATTTTTGCTCCCTCATTTCTGATCTCATGACCACTGCAGTCGAGGGAAAATCTTCTGTTGAACTCGGTAGGATTTTTGCCATGGAATTTGAGACATCAGTCATTTATGAATACTTTTGGCTTCGTGTCATGTAAAAATCTATTAAAACTTCCTTTGCCAATGTTTGGACTCTGTCTTGCAGAAATAGTTCCCACTTTATTCCACGGATAAAATCCTGGCCCCTCTAAAGCACATAGAAAAATTCTCATCACGTCACACTTCATTGAGCATTACTTTGTCTTTGACATGCAAAAATACTGGGGAACATTTTACTTCTAGCATTATTTAGGAGGGAGCCAATCACTTCGTGTTTTTATAAATACTTAAAAGTATTTATAAATACAACAAATAATACTTTATTTAATTTTATATTTTACTACAGCAGGTTAAAATGAGGGATATATACATTTCCAAGAGGAAAAAAAAGCATTTTTATTTTCATTTTCTGCTGTTGCTCTTTCTCCTTGTAGACTTCATGTCCTAACACGTAGCTGTCGGTTGGTGTTGCCTGAAACACCCTCCGTTTATGGGCCCACAGAGCTACCGTCCTGAAACTGCAAGACCCTGCCATATCTACCGAAGTGGCGAGATCCCCCGACTTCTGGGTGATAGTGGTTGCCCAGATTTGCTCTCATCAACCTAGGAGAAACATTCAACGCAAGGCTAAGCAAGCCCTGCGGAGGAAAGCTTCTCCCAGACCTACCCCTATCAATTAAAGCAAGCCCAAGGTGCTGACATACTCTCACTTCTTGCAGTAGCGCTTAAGGAGGCTCGTGGGAGAGAAAAATGGTGTTTCACAGGCACCGCCTTTCATGCTGAAGGGAATTCGGATCCAATCAAATGCAGCAAATTCCCCCTTCTTTAACAAAAGGTGCTGAAGTGTTCTGCATTTCCAAAATGCTTCGGCCGCATTACCTAGATTAGATCAGTCAGCCCCGCGGTTAACTAGAGCTAAGGGAGGAGTCAGAGGGGGTGAGGGAAATCAAACACATACGGTATTTACAATAACAAATGGCAATAACAACAACTTTTTTTTAACACTCTTGCAAATGACTGCATAATAAAACGAGTGATGAACTAATAAAAAGTTACGATATAATGGCAGCCTATTTGCTATGGTGGCATTCATTTCTTTAGAGCATAAGCATAGTAGCAGAAGGTCAACTTGTTACCCATATTTGCAGCGCAGATGACCAAGACTGCATTTCCAAGTCATAGTTTACTGACTACATATTTTTCTTTGACTAGATCATGAATTCTCAGCAGTTGCATCTGTTATACAGTAATATGGTTCATGAAATTATATCCGATTTTTAATACAGCTGGGTTGTAGAGAACATGCTCCAAATATAATGTATTAATTAGGCAATGCGATCAAAGAACTGCTCCCTTCCAAAGCTCCCTTTAGTTACAAGAAAGTCTGCTGCTCTGGGTGACCCAGCAAAGGGAAACAAGCAAAAACAGCGGCACATAGTTTAGTTGTGTAGCAATCAAGATCACAATTAAACATATCCTCTGCACCAAGAGTCTGGCGATTTATAGCTTTTATTACAAAGGACTGGATAGTTAAGTGCTTTTTGTGTGCACGTTCGTTTCTGCGAGCAGGAATCGCAACACTTTTTATTACTGACTCACACAGCACGCTCTCGGGAGCAGAGGTGGCACTGGAGCTTGCGTGGGGGTGAGTGTAAGAGCTGGTGCTTTCTGCCAGCCCAGGCACTCTCTCCTTGGGCCAGGGCCACCGTTCCACGGATGCCCAAATGGGCTTCAGACCTTAGACGAAGATTGTTGTTTTCAACCAGGTTGTCTCAGCTGTCCAGCTTGACAGGTTGGGTGGGAGGTTTCCAGTGCCCAGCATTTCAGCTGAGGACAACCTCACTCCACTTTGGAGCCAAATTTGTCCAGCTTCTTCCCAGGTTCAGGGAAGCTATAGCCTGTTTTTTTAACATTTTGGTGTCATAAGATAAATGAGCTGGGTATTGTGGGCTTGGTAGATGAAATCTGTATCTTCAAGTATTTTCAGAGGTGTGGGGAGAGACAGGTGTCTAAATGAATGAAATGTGTCTTCCTTAATCACCCTTGGTTTCATTGCTTCCAAGGCTGAGTGATCCTCCAGTTCTTGGTAAGGCTAAAGTCTCTCCGTTGGCGGAGTGGGGCAAATGAAAGCAGCATAGTGAGTAGTTCTTTGCCATTTCAGGCATCATGAGACTGAGGAAAAACTCTTTCCAGCATTTCAGTGGCCTTAAAGAGCTTGGCATTGGGACACAAGTCCGGTCTGAGGGCTAGATCTCCAGAATCCAATCTTCAAACTTCACCATCTAAGTTAGAAAATAAGTGGCAGTTCGAAGAGGAAAATAGTTATGCTGGAGAACTACCTTCCAGGCTGATTAGATGTAAAATTGTGGTATCTATGCTGGGTAAGCACTGTAAATGGTGCTACTAGAAAATCCGGAGTAGCTGTTTTCCTGTGGCACTGTTAAAATAATAAATAATATGATTTACTGCTTGAAATTGTATTAACAGTAAACAGGAAAAAAAACCCAGTATGCGATAGGGTTCTTACACTGCTGTGTTCCCCTCTCTTTAGTCCAGCTGTTGTTCTAAAAACAAGAGATGTTGGTGTTGCTCAAATAACTATTTTGCTACTGATTGTAATACATGTGGTTTCAGAGCAGAGAAAGGTCGGTTGCTATTATAGAAGTTGGTTCTGTTTGAGCTTTCAGAGTAAAGATGTAATTCTATATTTCTGGTATGGAAAAACCCTGAAATTGTCTAGAGCTGCTATATACTTTAGCAGCTGATACATCCATTTCAGAGCCATCAGTTGCCTGAGTATATTTGGAGCTGTAATTTTAATGTCAGACATTGACTTAGAGCATAAAGACCCCAGAGTTATGAACAGCACCCTGATGTGCCAGGTACTAGCAAAGCTGGCATTTCACTTTTTGAAATGCAGCTCCACATAGCTTGTAATGTGGCAACTGGATTCCTTCGTTTGTAGTTTCACAGTAGCTTTCATTCAAATCAACATCGCCAAGCATTGTATGTGTTTCAGTAAAGTCTGGCACACCTTGTACAGAAAAACAAGTGAGACCTTTGCTTTTACCATTGCCACATTGCAAGTGGGCAAGCAGATGCAAAATAATGTGATTTGTTGAGTGTTGTAGGACAAATAGGTGATATGGTCTAGGTGGAAGGAAAATTTTACATAAAATATCTTAACCCACTAGCTAGGTTAGGGAATGGAGAAGAAAACACTCCTAAAGAAATTCAGAAAGGCAGCTTCAGAAGAATAGCCCAGACTCCTCAGCAAACACTCCCACAGTAACATCTGGCTTCTGCTCATCAGGTGGCTATGAAATTGCTCACACAGCTTTGCTTCAACAGCCTGACGTTATTGTGGGCTTCATACACCTGGGAAAGCTTTTTATCCCATGCAATTGCAAACATGCCTACCAACCACCACTTGGAGCAAAGATCAAATCCTGTGTGATATGGTCACGACTGCTTAGTCCTCAAGGCAAAGAGGGTATAATTAGGTGAAAAGTTTTCCCTAGCAAAGATCACCCAAATATAGCAAACTGATTGCCTGCCCCCACAACCCCGAAAACAGAGGCGAATCCCTAGGACATGTCTAGGCTACAACAGGAGTGTAAGTAAGCATTCAGCAATAGCCCTCATTTTGCATAAACATTTGCATTTTACCCCATTTTGCATAACCAGAGTGCACTGTTGTAACATGTGGAGGCAGAAAAAGAACAGACCAGGAGGTTGCCACCTCTCCTAGTGGTGCCTGCTTGCTTGATAGCTCTTCCATGGCAGCCCCAAACCTTGATGCTTTCTTAGTAAAACAGCAGCTACAAACATGCATTCATGCATGATATTCCCCCTCAATACACAAAACAACCTGTATCGACAGAAGGGAAATCAAAACATAGTTATCAGGTTCACAACAAGTGGTGCTAGGAACATGGTGTTTTAATAAATGCTTGTGCTCCCAGAGCCTGGGGCAGACTGATTCTTGCTGGAGATGAAAGTAGCGTTGTTTGGACTCGCAGATCTATTTTATGGTACCCGACAGTGTAAGAGGGTCTTGTGCAAAAGAGATTTAATATTGGGCAATAGAAGTACAGTTTCATGCAGCACCTTTGCCTGTAAGCTGGCTACGTGTGCTTGATAGCTTCAATCTGATAAAGGATAGCCCTTTGTTATATGGCAGCCTATGACCATAAGCTAATGAGATCCCAGATGTCTGGGCAATATTTAAATCCAAGCATCCCAAATCTAAGTTGAACCAGTGCAAAATCTGTCATCCTTAATACACTGTACTTTTGTGTAAGAATGCTACAAAACTAATTTGAGTTTCTACCAGCTCATGATTCTTCCCAGATACTCCATTTGAAAATTAATATTTTCTCCAATATTAGTTGCACTCAACTATAACATAGTTTCCTATAAGCGCAAAAAGGAGCTGGTTGTTCCAATATAGTGGGAACAATTGGAGCTAAGGGAAGAGGGAAGTCATATGGTAGAGATTATAATCAGGCAAGCTGAAAGCAGTGGCCATTTTAATTGTGCACCAATATATTTTTCAGTATAACTGAGACAATATGCCTGTCTTCTCCCAAACACTTTAAATATATACTGCCACTTCGTAAAATTTTTCACGTACAAAACTGGAGAGGAAATTAGGGATAAGAAAACAACTGAAATTCAGTTATTTGTATTAAAAATTTCTCTGTCAAGCAACATATGTTAATGGGGAATCTTTTCTAGTTTTTTATTCGAATTGAAAACAAATGCCATCAAAAATATGAAGCTTTAAAAGAATTCACTTCTGTTTTTCTTATTCTGTTTTCTTCAATTTTCTGACAGCCAGACTAGCAAAAAAAATGGGTGCTACAATATCAAGAAAGAGGGATGCTCAAAGACACACACTGAAGGCACAGCTAAGCACAAAAAAGTGGGTCATTCTGCAATGTCTGGCAGATGGGCAGTGGCTAAATCTGACATCACCAGGGCATTGTTTATATTAAAAATGGCTTCAAAGTTGCATAGATATTGACCACATCCTACTAAAGTCTGTACTCCTTATGTTTCTCACACATATGATCCACTTTTGCCTACCAAGAGCTTTGAATAATTCACTTAAACAGCAAAACCATGAATTAGTCTTTAAACTGAGTCACAAAACTGGCCTTGTCTGTAGCTACTTTAATAAAAGAAAGATGTCTTGTGGGTACAGCTCTGATTCAATAGGGCACTTAAGCGCACGCTGAAGTGCTTAATTCCGGGAAGGGAAGGGAAGGGAAGGGAAGGGAAGGGAAGGGAAGGGAAGGGAAGGGAAGGGAAGGGAAGGGAAGGGAAGGGAAGGGAAGGGAAGGGAAGGGAAGGGAAGGGAAGGGAAGGGAAGGGAAGGGAAGGGAAGGGAAGGGAAGGGAAGGGAAGGGAAGGGAAGGGAAGGGAAGGGAAGGGAAGGGAAGGACTTTTGTGGAATTGTTAATTGTGGAAACTTTTGAAACATATGTCAGAAATTCGATTTCACAATCAGGTCTGGGCAGATTTAGAAGTGAATTAAAGGCAATGTAAGTCCATCTCCTTTTTCTCTCCCAGTGAACCAATACGCACATTTGGGGATATGCTAAAATAATGAAGACTGATGTTTTCCATTTCTCATTATCCTCCTGCTGGAACAAGTGCAGAGCACAACACGGAAGCACTAGAGGGACTCAGCTGCCTTTGATGAATTAAAAAAAAAAGATTAAAAAAACCCCATCTGCACATGTTTCCTCTTGATTCTTTTAATTTATAGCTTTATTTATTTGCACTTTTAAAGGAATAATAGCTGATGTCAGAAAGGAGAGCACCCAGAGTGACATCTGAATTCAGCTCCAGCTGGAGTGGATCCAAGGGGACACTAAACAGCTGCCTGGCAGACAAGAAGGTCGGAGGCATTAAAGAATATAAATGTTAAAATCCTGCATAAAATAATTTTGAATCTGATATAAGCTAGAAAAAAGCCAGGCAATTCAGAGCTAATGCTTCTATTTGCATAGGGACAAAAATTTGTATAAGCCTGTTTCCAAAGCTCAGTCTGAAGTAATGGATATTAGCCACATAAGGACACTGGCTTTGGTGAGGCTAAGTCATATACTTCCAACTTTATTCCAGGTTTTAAATTAGATTCCCATTGGTCTGACTTTAAAAATCAGTAGATTGGTATCGTTTAAGTCTGTGCCGCAGATGTTCTCAGCACTGCATGACAGCTTTAACTGCAAGGAATGAATGAGAGAGCTCCAACCTTCGGGGTGTAGCGCAGAGGAGGAGGAGGCAGAGACTGACACCATCCTGCTGAAGACACCCCCGGTGCTGGGAGGGCAGGAGGGGGGCTTTGCAGCTGGACTCTCCTATGGGGAGATGGGCTCTCGAGAGTTTCTGGATGGGAGTTCAGGGACAACACTGACAGAATATTTGTTGGGAATTTGACAGGTATGTCAGCGCTTGAAACAGTCTCTAGGTTGCTTACAGCAGTATGGAAATTTCACTTTCTAGTATTGAGAGGGTCAGGTAAAGACTTGAAGGAGAAGACGAAGATGTTGGCAAGAGCAGCTAATTTAAATTAAGCTAGTGACATCATCTTGGTGCCAGCGGTGCTTTGGGGTTTTGCAAAGTAACCTCTCTAGCCAGGCTCCCCTTCCCCAGCTGCAGGCACTGCCATTTCCCTTGGACTCCAGGGCTGCTGCTGAGCCGCAGACCGATTGAAACCCACTCCAGCGTGGGGCCGAGCACAATCGTACACGGCCCGCAGCCAGGGTGAACCTGATCTGAGCTCAGAGCTACCGAAATAACTTGCGTGATTGGCATCATTGATTCTACACATCACTGGTTTCTCTCGAAGACATATGTTCTCCCTGCTAGCATGCAAATTATTTGTTCAAAGAATGAAAAATAAAGCTAAGGTTTGCACACTACATTCCCTAAAGATACCAGGAGAGGGCTTCCCATTGGAAATGGTTGATCTGATGACTGTTTGCAGACTACCTAATGTGCAGCAACAAAGCTGCCTGTAAGGATGAATAGGCCATAACTTCCAAGAATAGAGATAGCAGGTCCCAGGCATTCAGCTCAAACAGCTTTGCAATGGCAAAACTACAAAGGACCTTGTTAAATCAGGAGGGGACAAAATCTGTTTTATTGTCTCCAGCAGAGACTTGGTTTAGTGACTTGGCCTGAAGAGGAACACCGTGTCAGAGAACAGAAAATACAGTTTCAAAAAGTTACTGTACTTATTGTCCAGGTGTTTTCAGCTGTCAGTTCTGGGGGAGAATCACTTTTGTTTTTAATGTCAGTGACTATGGAGGGTCCATTGACAGAACTGGGTTGAAGAGCGACGTTTGACCTGGTGCTATCCAGTCAGCCCCAGCTCTGCACCCATGAAGACCTGGCCTGTTGTGAAGCGCTGTTGGGAGCTATGTAGGGGAAAACGAAAAGATGGTGGATTTTTTCAGTGCCAGGAAAAGGGATCCTTGATTTACATTCAATTTCAGTAGGATGCCAGGAAAGTGCTTCAAAGAATGGAAATTATTTGCTACTCAAGACCTGAACTACTAAAAGGTAAGTGTTTGGCACATGCATTTTCACAACTCTAGAGGAGAATTTTTAACTTAAGGCATGCTGCTTAGCTGCTTTTCACCACAATTCACATGGCCATGGGTTTTTCCATCTACCTGAGTTATCTGACATCCTGAATGTCAATTGGCCTGACTCTACTTCATGTTATCCTTCAGTGGAGCCTGATGCATATTGTAGCCAGCCCGTTCTCTTCTTGCTTCAGGTCTGCCTAAGCGTCTGACTAGTGAGAGCTTGTTTGCTTTTGCTAGGGGCTGTTTGACAGACTCACGCAAGACCTGCCTTAGTAAGGCTTGCTCTTAAAAGCATTGCTGGCATAGTAATGTCATTGAAGAACACGGAAAAGAAAAACACAACCCAATTTGTTATAGCTGTAACAGCAAAAAATCCTAATGAAGATGCATTTATACTGGCCTAAGTCCTTTATTCTATTCTGAGAACTGATCTAAGCTATACCAACAAGGAAATTTCATTCGCCGATCTAAATTAGGTTTGCACTTTCACATGTACAGAAATAACTCCACTGGTTAAAGCCATGTTGGCAAACCCAGTTACATACAGACAAGCATTAAATAGCTTTCTCTCTCTTGCGTGCGTTAGGGAATCAGTCTCCCTCTCCCCCTTGCTTTTCATGTTGGGTGGGAGGAAAAGGGAGGCAATAACTCTGTTCTCTCTCTTACCCCTCCTTATGCTCGGAGGTGCAGGAGATGACAAGGCCAGCGCTCCTGCTTTTCTCCTGCATTTCAAACTACAGCGTGGTGGGACTGTGAAGGAGGTTGGGTGTCACACATCCTCTCCTACATATCCTCGTGACCCTGCTAGTTATCCACTACCTTTAAATATTTGGGCCATCAGAAACCTGGGGGAGATTTCAAAATATTTCAGGAACAGGGTAGCACATGAGGTTCGCTGATGCCTCCACCAAAACCATGTTAATGGACATAACTTTACACAAATAAGCATCCAATACCCGGGAGAGTAAAAATTCCACCTCATGTGCCATTTCAGCTGGCTGAAGATAATAAATCCCACCCCATATGCTTCTCAGCAGGGTCTGTGATGGAAAAGCTGACAAACTCACAGAAGACAAAGCACAGTCAGCAGCACTTTAAAATCTGAGGATGGCAGCATTATTTTTGGAAACAATAAATGCTATTTTTAAAGGATTTAATATTACAATCCTTTGAAATCCAAATGTGAAGGCAGTGTCACGCAGAAGCAACAGTTACAGCAGTCTTGTTTAAGCTTAAATTTAACATCAAATAGTCATTACAGGCAAGCTTTGTTCCCTAGCAATAAGATGTCTGCACATTACAGATGCACGACTTCTTCAAAGAACTGCCAGATTATGGGATTACTCTAAGGAAAATTTCGCAACAGTGTTTGATTCCTTCCTGATGAAGTGATTTTCCACAACACTTCGCTCTTATAGCATATTGGCAGATGAAGAGAGACTGGGGAATGAAATGCATTTGCTAGTAGTACATAGTAACAATAAATGCAAACCTCAGTGTCTTGATTAAGGAGTCCAACCCTATGGATATACTTATAACAGTAAAGCCACGTGAGGTCAATGCGATTCCCTTCATAAGCAGAGTAAGATCAGCCCATTCCTCTTAGCAAAGTCACAGCAGGGAGGTTTGGGCCCAGAACCGTTAAAATCACAATTATGACTGGAAACACTTATCGAGTTTGAAATATTCCAGATTCCCCAATCTGCCCAAATTGTATGCAAAGCAAGGATGGCACAGCTGCAGAGAAAGAGTAGGAAAATGGAGAGCTATACCGCTTTCCTCCGTCACAGGCAAACAGAGGCAAGTGGCCAGGCAGCCGCTGCTCCGAGAGAGCTGCGAGGGACCCAGCAGCTGCTCGGGTGAGCTTCCTCCACGCCGGGGATGTGGAGCAGCTTTGCTGAGAAGCTTTTCCACATCACCTGAGGGCAGGAAGTCCTTGGGATGGGGAAGAAGAAGATCCAGCAGCTTCACAGACTCCTTATCCTGCTGAAGGAGGGGAAGCAACGGCAGCAGGGGTGAGCATTTGGCCCATTTATTAGTTTTAATACTTTGCTAGTATTTAATTACAGGCTATCTCAGCTGAGCAAGACCACAGACTCAGATAAGGCTTTTTGACTTGGAAAATCTTGTCGGCAGCTCTGACACACTGTTCAGAGACGGGTGGTCTCCAAAGAAGCAGTTCTTAGCACTGATATTTTCTTTGCAGTAAGTATGGGTCAGAGCCTTTTTTTCTCCTGTTTCACAAACTAAAGGGCTGTTCCCAAGGTAATTCCACTGTTTTGGAGATCTGACCATGTCCTCCTCCCCAGCCAGCGGTGTGCCAGTAAAGCCATGCACACGAGTGAGGGTCAGGCCTCCCAGACCAGGAGGTTGCCTGCACCTTCCCTGCTCTGTCCATGCTGGTTAATTTAATGTGACCCAGGTGGCAGATGCAAGAAATATGCCTTGGAAGAAAAGACTGAGTGGGACATGTTGGCTGCAGCCCTTGAATTAGCTGCAGCTGGTTGAATCTGGGGCAGTGGCTTTCTCTTCCTCTGCCTGTAAAATGCTTTGTACTATAGTGCAACAATAATACAGCTAATTACAGGCCAATGTTTGCTGTAAGTGATGGAGGTTAAGGCATATTGTGATGCAGTCTTTAATTACTCAATTTCCTGAGTTTTAGGTACTTATCTTTACAGCCTGCATGTTCTTTTATGTCTGTAATAAGTGGTGAAATGATGCTGTTGGCAAGTTTAAGATCAAGAGGCAGAGTATTATTCTAAGTGGCTTTATCAGAAACAACTATTTTTGAGAGCAGGAAGCTTTCCTTTTTTGTTTGAAATGTAAATATTGTGCAATGGTGTATGTGTTGCAAATGTTAGAAAGGAATTCTGAAAAGCTGTTAGCAGGTGCTAAAAGAAATACCGAGGAGCCTATTTGTAATGGCTGGAGTAAAGATAATTTACCCCTTATTGTTTATATTAATCTATAACTTTTTTTCATCTCAGTAGTTGCACAAATAAGCAAACATTTTTTGTTTTATTGTGGTTTTTAGTGTAAAATCAGAGAAGATGATTTTTTTATTTGCTAAGGGCTGAGTAGGTCTTTCAAATGTGATGGGCTCTACATTAACAAATGTCCTTGTGTTATTCAAGCACAACAGCAGAGCATAAAATCCTGTCTCTGCATGTACAATAAGCAGCTATAGTATCTGGGCCATATGGTCTTCTCTTTCTTCTCCATTCTCTTTCTGCACTGAAAAGCTTGATTTCTTTTTATCTTTTTTTTTCCCCCCATCCATGAAATGTGCAATTTTCTTGGGCAGAGAGAGTGCTAAAATAAAAGGAGAGAGAGCAAGTTAATTTATAGGGTGAGATAATGCGATATCTGTTTTGAAGCAAAATTAAAACTCCTGTTGAAACTAAGGATGAGTTTCACTTCAAAATCAATGAGATAATGTTAGTCCCTGCAGCCCCCTAGAAGAATTAGGCTTTCATTTTTTTCTTTGCATCTCGACCGATCCCACCTCATACACTCCACTTTCTCCCATTCCTGAAAGGAGAAGATATATATTCCTTACATAGCTCTGCACTCTGTAACCCTTCTCCTCCTCCTCCACCTGCAATAAATGGTGGCACAGGGACTCAGAGATGGGGTTGGCGGGGCACCCAGAGAGAGGGCACCGCTGGTTTTCGTGCGCCCTGCTGGGCGCAGCCCCCTTTGCCCCCAGCCCGGGGAGGGACGGAGACGGTGCTGGCGTGGGGCTGCTGTCTCAGAGGTGCCTCTGCAGCCACCCCTGCCCGTTCCCCTCATCCCTGCCGGCGCAGGCCTCTGGTCCTTTGCAGGCCCTTTGATCCGAGGTGAGGGCCGGGACACAGTAGCCTGTCGGGCGGGCTGGAGCCGGTCAGCTCACCTCTTCCCCGCCTAAGAGGGCCTTCTCTTTTCCCTCTGTGTCTGCTGTGGGGTAATTTATCTCTTCCCTCATCGTGCCTCTTTGGCTTCCACTAACTAAAGAGGGTTGGTTTGCTCTAACTCTGTCGAGTCAGGAAGGACAACATCAACCAGGCAAACAGAGATGGGGATGATGCAAAGAGAACCCAAACAGGCAATACCCACCCCTGGATACTCTCCACACCAGCCAAGCCAAGGTAGACCCCCCCTTTGCAAGCACAGGCACATGCGCTTTATCTCATACTTAAGCAGCCCCAGAGAAAGCAGTCAGCATCAAACAGAGCCTGTGCAGAAATGCTTGAGGGCTGTTGGCCGCAGGTGATGTGTTGGGTAGCTTGCAGCAGCAGGGCAGGGCTGGCTGAGGGGGCAGGAGGCCATGTCTCCTCAGGGAGAGGGCCCTTGGCTGCAGAAGCGGAGCAGAGGGACCCGGCTGCAGGCCTGTGAGACATTTTCTTTGCACTCTCGTATTTATCTTCTGCAAAATGTTCATGTGAAGCGGTAAATGCAACATCCAATTCCTTATTTACAGAGATCAAGCCATTAGGATAGAGGAAGCACTGAAACAAGTATCTTCCTGCTACTTGTGGGTGGAGAGCAAGGCAAGGGGTAAATTGTGTTTCAGAAAGGGGGGAATGCACAGATGGTATCTAAGAATTCTGTTCCTAAACAGAAGAGACCTGTATGTAATAACACAAATTAATGAAATCCAGCAGTCAGTTTGCTTTTCAGATGAAAGTCTTAATGCAGAGCTGTCGTTAACTGTCACTTACCTACCTCTAAATTTCCTAGGCAAACAGCTCTGCTTAGAAGCACTGAGAGGAGAGATGCCTCTTTCTTTTTTTTTTTGGGGGGGGGAGGTGGTGGGGCAGGGCAGATGGATCGACATAGAGGACTTTTTTTTTCTGGAGAAAAATGTTAAGGCTGCTTAAAAAAATTTAAAATATCTGTTAGACAGAAATTTCCACAAAAGCTCCAGAGCGGGATATGAGGCCTGTGAACAAAGAGTTAAACCAGCTGCAGGGGGGGGCTCCCTTTCCTTACACAAGCACTGAAGGGAGGATCTAATTAAATGGCTCCTTGGGAAGTGTGGAATAGGAGAGGCTTTTGGGGAATCCTATGTATACATTCAGGATTATAGGACACTAGGCCTTAATGTGCTGCTTTTCTGTCCATTTTTGTTGATGTTATTTTAGTTTCCTACTAAGAGAACTTTCTGTGAGGAGAAAAGCCTTGTTGACAGTGAATATATCTTGCTTTTTCAGTCTGCATTTTGCACTATCCAGATGGCTAGTGGTCATCACATCTCAGACCTCTTGCAGATACATCTTTACGACTGCAGTCATGTGCTGTATAGCATGTTAGTTCATTTGAACTTGTTACACAATATTGCCGTGTCTCAGGTTCCTTCTGCCAATTTGTACATTGCATTAGTGACATACCCGCCATGGCTCTGAGCAGCGTGCTGTGCACACTGACAAATTACATGACCATCATAAAATAAATGCTCCAGTTCATCGACCCCAGACTGAGCAGTGCTGACATACTCATTGCCCTTAGATCAAACGGCAAGGACAGGTCTTTGGGACAGGGGAATTCCCTTCCTGTGACAGTACGGCACGTAGCACTGAGATGCCTCAGCCCACAGCTGGGATGCTCACGCCTTAGCACACTGCAAGCACCCAGGAACAATTTAAATTTTGGTAAAAATGAAGGTAAAATGTTTGTTGGTGCTGAGCACCCATTATGGCTGCCCCAGGCCACGTATAGCTAAGACAAATGGAGCTGAAAGCTCATTGCAATAGGAGCAAATCAGACTTGATAGCTCACATATAGGGGCTTAATTACTCCGGAAAGACAAATCTCTGTGCCCAAATTGGTGTCAAGGTCCCCAGGGCACTTTAAAGTCTGTACAAAAGAAGGAAAATTTAGTCCTTCTTAGAAAACATGGACTTGCAAAACATCCTCTAGATAGTCCTGCCTGTTAAGAGGATGCCATGAACACCTTCTCAGCAATGTATTTAGGTGCATCGTGGAGAACTGCAGTTCTCAGTATGTTCAATGGAGAAAGATGGGCATCTTGGAAGAAGATGGAGGTGGCAGAGGAGGTGTAGTAATTCAAACCATCGAGACCTCTGCCTCCCCTCACTTATGTCTCCTCTTCCTGGGGTCACACTCCTCAGACTTTGTGTGACAGGTAGCTACCTCCAGTCAAGTTCAGACACGCAAACCCCTGCCTCCTTTCACAGAGAAGGGTCAAACCTCGGTGTCTCCATGACATTGGACCCCATTCCCCTATCCTGCTGACATTAAACATATGATCTCAGAAGCAAGGGAGAGAGAAATATGACACTGTCAGCTTCCCTTCCCTAATTCTACTTCCTTCAAAGAGGTAAAAGTTTGGCAAAATGGATCTTTTTGGCAGCAACTGCAGAAAGAATGATTTTGCATCGACACATGAAAGCCAAGTTTTAAAATTCTTGTCCCAAAACCTCACGCAAAATACTACGGCTCCTTCAATGATTAACCCCAGTTCTCTGTCTGGCTCAGAGTTGTCTAAAAATAGACAAGCCCGTGAAAGGACTGTGGGCAAATAGTGGGGATTGCACCACACGTATGGTTAGACAGGCTTCCATTTTTTCCAGCATTGGTTTCTTTTTCCAGTAAATACTATAAATTAATAATATATTAATACTGGTGAAAAGAAACTTTTAAATGACATGGGAGTCTAGAAAGTGAATGAGATCTGGGAAAGGGAAATGAAACAATTCTTCACACCTTGTGTAATTTGACCTGACTTGCAACATTGTGTCACATCAACTCGCTAAGTAGTCTTAAGCCAATACCTAATGGTTTTTACTGTAAAAACTCTTAAATTTTACTTTTTTTTAGCTAGGTAAAATATGTAAAAAACAAAAGATATATAGACATGAATATGCAACCTCTAGGTAATCTTAAAGATATATCCTAGACTTCATTAATAGTATATTTGCTTGATTTTAAGCAATTCTGTCTCCGTATTTTTAGATTTAGCTAAATAGCATGAAATCTACAACATAGGCCAAGCCAGATGTGAAGAGAAGAAAGTCCCTTTAACGGTTCTCATAAAATCTTTTGACTTGCAGTCTCCATGGTAGTTTGTCCTTAAAAGATATCAGTATTTCCAGTTACAAAGGTTTGTGAAGGGCATGCAGGAAGCTTAGTTACATAATTATTACCAGTGCTTATATGAAATTCTAGTTATTTTCTTCATCACTTGGTCTTGCACAATTTTCCAGTGCATTCAGTTTCAAATAAGCTTCTATCCGTGCAGTATGGCAAACTGATTTTTTGAATCTGCATAAAAGCATAGGAAAGTTCAGGGCCACAACATTTATTTATTAAAATTTTGCTTGGTAGGCTAAAATACATGAATAGAAATTAATCTTCTCAATATCAAGCATGTCGTAAGGCAGCAGCTTGCAGAATAATAAGTTAACCATGTCACTCATTCTAATTTTGGGTAATTGAGTACTTATTTCACAGTCCTCTTCCTCCTGGGGCAGAGTGTCTGGCTTGTACGCACATGTAGCGGAGAGTCCTTGTAACTTCTTGTTCCTTGCCTAAATCCCTTCTCCCACTCTCTGAGGAGTAAACAAAGTTCTGCCATCCCAGCCCACGGTGGCTCCCCTCTGCAAGTCCTGCGAATCACAAAGTCCCATAAGTTTTCCCTCCTGCTGTTTTATTGACAGTTTCTGAGCATCCTCTTTCATGTGCTCCTTCAGCTTCCGCAGTGACTGACAGATTATCTCAGAAGTCTTGGTTTTACCCTGTGTTTCAGACAGCAATTTCCATTTCCCTTTCTGGATTCTTTGGAAATAAGTGACCAGTGACTCTTCTGGCAGGGCTCATTAAGTGTTATGAATCTATTCAGTGTATTATTGGATATTTTAATGACAATTTCTTTCAGGGTTTCCACATCTGTGTGTTGAGATGGGAAGAAGATATGAGCTGAGGTTTTCTGCTTACAAGGCATCACAGTAGGTTTCCAATGACCAAATCTTGCTTCAGTCAGTGAACGCAGCTGCCACCTAGGGACTTCACTCCGTCCCAAATATATATCTAGGCTTTCGTATTACTGCCACTACAGAAAATTGACTCGTCTCTTGCACTTGCATGCTTTCGGACATGAAGACAGAGATAGACTTGTTCTCACCCAGTTACAGTTTGGAAAGCAAGACCTTTCAATCCTATCCTCCACAGCAAAATAAAACAAATGAGATAATGGGCTGGTAGATGTGCTGTTTATGCCAGCAGTTTCAAGGAACTGTGACTGGTCAGCTTCATGTCAGGTGCCCTCAACATCAGAGAAACCAGTTTTTGTTCCTAGTGGAACTAAATGGAGATTTTATTGATGTTGGCTTGGTAGTGTTCAGTAAGGAGATAAATTCTGATCTTGCTTTAGCGTAATTAAGGTTCACAGTTTGGGGGATTACTGTGACACCTGAAGTATCTATAGATTTATTTTTAAATTTATCCACTCCCCTCACCAAACTCCTTCTTGTTGGAATAAAAATATTAATAAGGACCTCTTAGAAGAGGAAAACTGTTGTAACAGCCAAGAAATTCAATAATGGTTCAAGTTAACATAAAATAAGAGTGTTGATTAATTTGAAATCTGCTTTTCCCTAAAGTGTATGGGCAGTCTCTGAGGCACAAGAGTCAAGACAGTGTCATTTCCAGTTATTGAAGAGAAATATGCAGAATATGGCATTCTCCCTTCACATCTCTTATCCAGCTTGAAATTCTTATTTTATGCTTCCTTCTGTTTGTTTTTGTTCATCGCTGACCTTCATTTCTCTCTGACCTCAGTGTGCCAACTGGTGTAAATAGGGGATGGAGGAAGCTGGATTCCGGAGGTCAGACATCCTTGTGGATGGCCCCACTCCCTTTCCTCCCTTTGCCCATTTCTCCATCAAGGACCTAGAGTTATTAGATTACTTCTTTGCTTTTGCAAAACATCTGAAAAGATTTGGAGTAATTGAAACTCCTCTAGACTCTCAAATTTCCACTTAGAAGGTAGGCCTATTATAGACTTCAGTGAGAGAATAACTTATCATTTACAAAATAAAATTCATAGCAACTGCCTATTGTCTGAAGTGCTATTTTCATTATGTTTTTGAAGATAATAGTTGCCAGTCAGAAAATCTGATGAGTTTCCACAGATTGCATTTCTTTTTTATCAGAGGAAACACACTCCAGTTCTGTGATTGCATTTTTCTTTAATTTTTGTGGTCTGTAGAGAGAGAGATTCCTTGAACCTTTCCCCATTACCTTTCCATAACCTCATCACTTCTCATGCCCAGCTCTACTTCTGAACATATGTTTATATTTTGTGTTATAATGTGAGAATAGTTGTGGTCATTACTCAGCCAGGGTGAATTTCATGGTAATTAATGTTTTGGGTTTTTGTTTCTAAAAGATAAGTTGCCTAAGGGGCCGTATCTATTTATAAGCTCTCCCCCACCCCAGACTTCCTAAAATTATTATCATGTGAAAAAGTGCCTTGCTTTTGATGTAGTAGCCATCTGCATTAGGGGGAAAGATTGGTATTTCTGCATCTCGCGTCTAGTTCCTGAGCCAGCTAAGGGTGTCATATGCAAAATAAATAATTAAAATATCTTCTTAAAGGACTAGGGGAGCAAAAGCCATCACTGTTAGTTAACCCTGGAAATAATCTCACACAGATACAAGGAAAAGAAATAATCTTCAGTCCAGAAATCTACATGCTCAAATTATGCACTCACTGGACTCATATATGCAAAACCCACTGCTATAAATTATTCATCTCAAGAGAGCACCATTCTTGGATGGACTGCAAGAGTGGGCTTGCAGTGGCTGATACTTTCTGCTCACCTCATTTTTAATTTCTTCTAGACAAAAAATGTGTACGCTAGCATGCAGATGGCACTAAAATGACTAAAGGGGTGAATCTGGCTCAGTGGAATACAGGCTTGTATGAGGTCAGTATTATTTTGCTGTAGTTGAATGCAACTTCTTTGAGCATGCTGACTGCTGTAATTCGATTGCTAGGAATGTAACCAATTTCAGGACTAAAATTGTTAAAAAAACAGGTATGGGCCTTGTAAGGCTTAGGAAGTGGAATGAGCACTCAGCATAATACTTTGCTAGATATATTTGCTATAGATAGATATAGATATAGATACAGACATCACAGAGATTTGTTTATTCTGGTATCTCTTGTGGTGTTTCTAGTCAAAGAGCAGAAGGTAACAGTTCCCATAATGTCTGCCTAACATATTTCATCTGAACTAGCTAGAAGAGAAGTCCTATCTTGTTTATGATTATGTTCTTTCTCAATTATTGCAAGGCTGACCGTGGCATCCTCAAAACAGTAGCCATTAGAAGGCTATTCAGTACTATAACAGGCTATATGTTTTACTGCAACAAAAAGTCAAGTCAATTTTAGGGGCTACTTATAACTGTAGCTGAAAACTGAAAAATCTCATGTATCGCCTAGGAAGTGAGGGGAAAGATGACTAGGGCATATATTAAAAGATAAATGGCATTCAACAACATTTCCTGAATAATAAGAGTCAGAGAACACCTCTATACTAAGCTGCCTGTCAGAAAATAACCACTCCTAAAATATATGACAAATTCCAAATAAGGTATGGCACAATGGTCTGTACTACAGCAGTGTGGCATCTCAATTCATCACTCTCAAGAGAATCATACTTATTTCTAAAGACCCCATCTTATTAACATTGTGATCTTTCACTAGTAAAACATGGCATCTGTTGTATATTATTGTTTCACTCTTACAGCACAATCAATACTCTAATATGTTTTGGTTCTTTCAGATTAGTGTTGTTATTTTCAGAATAAGCAAATAGCAAAAATGGAGAGGAAATGGAAGAAGGGAAGTGTTCCACAGAGAGCAACATTTCACAAACAGCAGTGGATCATCCAACCATGCTCTCTGCTGTGCTTCAGGAAAACAAGTCATTTACCAGATGTTTCAAATTGTGTGTAAAATATAAAAGAGCATATTGGGGAAAATGTATTTAATGCTAGACTACTCGTCTGTCTATTGTAAGAATACTAAATGTGAAACATGAGCTAGGTTAAAAATATTAAAATGTATCCTATTTTACCCTTGCAATATATAGCTATATCCTTCTGAAATTATTCTCTTTGCAGATCTGAGGAGATTTTTAGGTTTGCTACATTTTTCTATCTGTCAAAAATGAGCTGATTCCTCTTTTTCTTTTTACTCTCTCCCTTTATTGGCTTCTTCCCCCCTATTATTTCACTTTCTTTCTATGATGACTCTTTTAAGCAGGGTGGAGATGTGGACATGTACAATAAATACTTGGGTGAATGTCAAAAGACAGAGATCTTCTACTATTCCAGCATGCACAAATGGAGAGGAGTCCAGACTGTGGAGATTACAGACAGGGTGCCTGCTACACTGAGTCTGCTAGAAGCAAGACAGTAAAAGTGTATTTTAAGATAGGTCAATCCAAGAAATTTGGTTTTTAGTGACTCCTTATTACCACAAGAGGGGAGAAATAGGGGCCAGTACGAACACTGCCAAAGAAGTGGGAACGTTATGTCTTGCAGTGCAAATTGTTACTTGAGGCACTGGCATTTTGGTCTGTGATAACTGAACACAAAATTTTTGGTATCCAGGCTTGGTTGAAATAGAGGTTGCAGTCCTGCGCACACCTAGCCTACAGCACCACTGATCACATTTCCCAAGTAACAAGCAAGTTATAGCAGTGCACGGCAAAACCCCCAAAGTCCATTTTCATATAGATTTTGTCTTGAAGGCAAGCTCCTGTGTATCCTCTGACATTTGATAACGATAACTAGAAATTCACAGTGTTTTCCTGTATATTACACACACTATAAGAGAGTGGAGAGCAAAAAAAGAGAAAGATAATATCATCTCGCTTCTCAAAGTGCCAATGGGATTGCATTAAGATGTTCACCGTGTTCTCTCTGAGCAAAACATCAACCCCCACCCATGAAGGACATGGGCATGGCAGGGGTCTGCATGCAAAGGGGCTGAAAGCACGGTCTAGCTCTCATTCTTCACAGGCCCTTGTGAAGTGACGTTGCGGTGACATCAGTACGCACGTGCTGAGGAGAAGCTCAAGCGCAAAGGAAGGCTGTATGACTGCTTTAGAGGTGTGCTGAAAGAGCTGTGCTGAAACTGAGGAGGCAGACAACATGAGGTAACAGGCCTGACCCAAAGGGGCCTCACCCTGCCTGGGAAAGACGTAACTCCAGTTGAAACTGGGGGAGCAGAAAAGAGTGGTAGTGGAGCAGCTGGAGGCATTACCAAGTGTCTTCTAGTAATGCTGTGCCAGCTGAGTTCTCTTTTTTCTTAATCTTTTATAAGCCTTTCCTGAAAAGACATTACTTAAAACATGGCTAACAGCTCTTGAAGTAATAAACTTTCCTTTAGGCTATATGACTGAGGTACAGCATTTGGGGTTTGTAAATTTTCAAGAACTGGCTGATTTGCATAGGTGCGTTATTTCTTATAAGCGGAGCTGGCAATGCTGCCAATAGTTACATTTGGCCAACAATTTCCCTTGTAAAATCCTGCTTCTGCTGGGGTAAATTATTTTTCAGTGTTCTGAAATTTCTTATGCCAGGCCTCTGCCTCAGGGTGAATACTTGCAGTTTTATTTTACAGTTACTGATGTGTTTTTTTAACATTTCTGCCAAAAAGAGTCATCCGTTCTCAAGATAATTGTGGCATGATGAGTTTTCCCCTGTCCCTGAATTCTTACAAGTGTTCTACTGGGACTGGACAAGATTGTCATGCTTTGTAGCAGCAACTTGACTTCTGGACAGGGAGAGCTGTGTGTGTCTCTGTGGAAAAACTGCTTTGCTCATGAAATTTTGCCCAAATGTGGTTAAATGCATAAGCCTTTGAAGCATCTCTCTTCTACTACACTAATTTGAAACTCACTGGGGTTTCTTGGCAAAAGCTCTGACGCTCCATCTCCACAGGCTCAGAGGTTCAGAGTGGAGTGCAACATTGCATCTAGCAGTTGTCAGGGCTGTTGCAGCAGCAGAGCCAGGGCTGGAGCAGCTGGTGCTTTCCCGGGTCTCACAATCCCTCTGTCAGCCCTGGGACCATCCAGCCTCAGCGCGGGGAACACAGGCATGGGCTGAGTCAATGAGTCCTGGGGAAGAAAAAGGATGGAGCTGGTTTGACTGAGGAAGGAGACTGAGATTTCTGTAGCTCTCATCCAGGGAGTTCTACTTTTTCTGACTCAAACCAAAGCCTAGAGGCTTTTGAAAAGCTCTAGAATTTAAGAGGAGCTCTAGAATTTAAGAAAATCAGGATAAAACCATCAATTTCTCAAACCCCTCTGCAAAGACTAGATTTAAAACCTGGGCTCTGAAAGTGCCTAGGTTTAGGATGGCTCAGTTACAGTCCCAGAAATGAAGTGAGTTGCTTAAACTCATGTCAGTTCCCCCCTGCCTGCCCCAGAAGAGTTCTATATTTTTTCCTACTTGCAAGTGCTGAAAGGATTGTTTTACAATATTTTCAGTCTAATCAGTTCAGTAAATCAGTAAATGTGATTACATTTATCACGGTTGCAAGGCAATCTTTAGAAGCAAAACTTTCTTGCTCTTTGAGGTTAGAAAGGACCCATGTGGCTTTAGAGTGAAGGATAGAAGTTAAGAATACTCAAGGCAATGTTTCAAGTCTACAAAGACGCTAATAAGTTCTTGTGGGGTTGTTGAAGACCACTGCCCTCACACAGGTATGACAAGGGAAGAAAATTATCTGTCTGAGGTAAATATAAATCACTGAAGAGAGAGTAGGCTGAATCCAAATGTTTTCCAATGTGCTGCAAAGATACACATTACAAAAACATATCTAATCAATCTGTCTCATTACATTAGAGAGAAGTAAGTCATACATTCAGAGACATTCAAGGGCTGATGGAGAATTTGTCCAATCCGACAATTTACCATGGATTAATACCCATGGTCCTTGTGGTCCCAGAATAACCTAATGATTTATGTCTGAGGTATTTTTTGCACATGAAACAAGTGCAGGGGTACTTCTCCTAACAAATGGCAAATATGTGAGAGGATAGAGTCCAACTGTTTTGCCAAAGGAACTTACACTGACTTAATATCTGTTTTGTTGGGTTTTTTTCAAAAGGAAAGAAAGACGACTGGCATGTTAGAAGGCTTTTGGGGAAGACAAATGCTTGCACTAAAGGGAACTGCTGGAATGGTTAGCAAAGACAGGACTTGGGCTGTCAGAAAACCCTGGAGTTTGCCTGAGGTCCGTTCAGCTGGTCACCTTGGACAGTGCCACCATTTGCCCTGTGACCCTTCCCATTCTCCCAGGCAACATCAGCCCTGGTGAGGAATGGGTGTAAATCAGTGTCCTCTCAAAGAGAAAAAAGCAAGAAAACAGGCTTCAGGCACAAATTAGTTTAATTTAGCTGTTGTAACCCATTGTTTCAGAGAACATGGGAACTGCTGTGTTACATAGAGACCTGATCTATTCTGATCACAGCCTGACTGTATAATTCACACTGATAAATAGCTTCTTTTATACTAAACATCTGTGGGAAAGGCTGCTTCCCATGCTGGCCACATGCCTGCTAAATAAAACCCAGAGGAAATTGGCCAGGCAGTTCTGCATGCCATTGTGAGAGAGGTTAAGGTTCAGCAATGACCTCTGGTCCCTCGCCCCTTGCACTGGTGGGGCTAGATGCACCATGAAGTTGGCGTACTAAGTCTTCGCTTTGCTATAGGAGTGCCTGACCAGTTAGGTTATTCTTTAAAGGGATTAGCTATCACAACTTCGGAAATGTGTCTTAGATGGCCAGAGTCCTCCTCTTCCTTCCCCATCAAAAACAGAGGTTACAAAAATGCAGAGTAAAAAAAAAAAAAAAAAACCTTTAGAAAAGTTAGAATGCAGAAGCTAGACTGAAATATTTTTTCAAGCTGGTTGATTTATGGAAGGAAGCTTTATTGATAGTAACTTACCAGTTACATAATTGATTGCATGCAGAAATCTGCAAAATTATAGGCCAATAATCTTTTTTAATAAATGTATTCATCCCCATAAAATAACCAATGATCAGCTGTGAAGCAAATACTAACTATGCTCTAAAGACAGATTTCAGTGATGAATGACCCAATTAACCAGACTGCAGAACTCTTTTAAACCCCTTTTTCTCTCTTGGTGAAGTATCTTGGTGCTTTCACAGTGTCCTATAACAAACCTATCAAAGGGACTGCAAATAGAAAAGTCACATTGCAGTATGATTTTGCAGTTCAGTGTTTGATGATGGAGAACAATGCATGCTGAGACACATTCAGTGTACCAGAGAGGATAGAAAGAATTTCAAAGAAGGAAAGAAGTACTGTTGTGAACTTAGTGGCAACTCAGACCTCTGATTCTTTAAGTGTTTTGGGACCCATTTACCTTTATACACAAGTAAATCCATTGAAGACAAATATGCAATAGCTGAAGCTTAACTTTTGCATAAGTTTTGAGATGATTGGGTGTATATCTCTATGTGGTTACTCCTGAAGTGGAGTACTTGGAAGTGGTAAGTGAGAAATTCTGTTTCATTCAACTTGAAAGATGTAAATCAAATTTAATAGCTTACGGGTCTTCAAAGAAAGGAGGTTGAAAATTGAGGGAGTGTCTTGTTTGAACAAAACAGAGATTTCCTTTGCCTGCCCTTGTGCAAATTTTCCTTAATGCTTGATATTAGCAAATTGTTTTTCCTGCAGAGAAGTGCAAAGAAACAGAAAATTTTAAAGAGGTTATTTATGGAAAGTAAATATTGAAATCCTTGGTATAAGAGCTTGCTGAGATGCCTGATTTTAAATGTCACTCAGCTCTTAAAAGAAAAGAAAAAGCCTGCTTTATATGTCAGCTTAAATACAGACCAAAGAGGGTTAGGGGTACTGAACACTTATCATTAGTCACTGCAAGTAACCTAGTAAGAACTGTTTGCTTGTGTATAATTGCTGATGAATTTTACCTATATATGCAAAAAGTGATCCTATTCTAGGCAAAAAAGTCTAACTTGAGCAATTGCAGATCATCACTTGTTCAGATGTAAGTGTAATGCTTCATTCAGCAATGTTACCCAATTCATAAGACATCAGAGAATGTACAGAAATGGGAGTTCTCATGTCCTTCTCCGCCTGTCCTTGTTTTTGCGGGTATTTGTCAGACCTTAAACAATGTTTGTGTTTTTCATCAAAGATAAGCTCTCAGGCAAACAGGAAGAGGGTGTAGTAAAAAGTGAACACAAACCATGAACTGGAACTGCTGGCATCCAGAGATTTTTATCAGCCTTTTCTTTTTTATTATGTCTGTATTTGCAATATACAGCTATTGTTTTTTCTTTCATTGCTGTCTCTTGGCGCTAGTAAATATTATATAACACAGGGCATCTTCATGTCCAGACTGAAAGCTGCTACACAGCAATTCTTTCGTTTGCGTATCCTCTATGAATTTGCACAGTTTGTGTCAGATCCAGTTGACTCGCAAGTGATGGCTTCAGGAGAATGAATATCATGAGGAAAACTCGGTCTTTCTCTACACTTACCCAGCCAAATAAGAACAAAATTTTTCCTGTATGTTTGTTTCCTGTACATTCTTGGAGTAAAAAAGCTCTACAGTTAATACGTGTGATCTGAGGATTTGAAAGCAAATCAACTGATACAAAAGCAACTATTTCAACTTCAAAAAAAGTCACTGATCTGCAGAAGCATTCATTGTATCCCTCAGCGAGGCAGCTTTTAACTGTGGCTTTCTCATACAGAATACGGATACTGTAGAGTAGACTAAATCTCCCCAGAGGCTAGAAATAATTTGGCCCTCTGAAGAAATTGCTTGAGTAATAGATACATTCAGCACTCTGCCATCTCTTAATTTGTCTCTAATTTTGGCTCACCCTATTTCTCTATGAACAAAACTATGCAGTCTCCTGGAAGCTTTTTGATGTAGATGCAAGACAGGCTCTGTCACAGTCCCTTTCTGGAAACGAAGCATTATTAGTAATACTTTTTTTTGCATTATTTGTTCAGATTTACAATTTATTCTAGGTTTGGTTTTGTAGTGTGTTCAGCACAGTAGTTCCCCAGGCTCAGTTGAAACCAGCATATAGTGTTGTCGTATAAACAGAGTCCTGCTCCTTCATCTGCATAGTGCAATTGCAAACAGCCTGCTTTAAGCAGCATTGGTACTTGGTTAAGTTACTAGCACCTCAAAAATCATATTAAAAGGTTTCCCAAAAAATATTGCCCACCTTAGCTGGCCGAAAGCTGTCTTCCTGTCCAGTTTTACATGTGTCCTTTTTACCTCAGTGGGAATTGCACTCTGTGACATACTGTGCTCAGAAATGTCTGGAGCGATTTACCTTGATTTTGTTGTGCTGAAGATGATTTTGCCCTCAAGGACGTGAGATATTTGCAGGGCAACAGAGCCGCGCTAGGGTAAGTCCTGAGGTCAGACTTTGCGTTACCCTTCATTTTCTAGCAGACGCTTTGTTGTTTTCTTGAGGTTGCTGCTACCACTTTAAAAACAAGCATCCCAGGAATTTTCTTTTGAAACAGGCTTCTCCTCTCCAAATCCAATTACACTCTTTCAGCTGGGTCATTTTCAAACCCTACCGCATTTTTGGGTTTTTTACTGAATTTATTAAAAAACGTGGCCCTGCGGTGGGGAAAGCGAGGGGAGTTTTCACCGCGCTGACTCACGGCTCTGCTCCAGCGACCCTCGTGGCTCTGGAGTCTGGCGGGTTCCCTTTGGAAACCGCGGGCAGGCGAGACAGAGGCAGTCCCGCAGGGGCCAAGAGAAGGCGCCGGCTCCCCTCGGCAGGCCAAGGGCTGTCCGGCTCAGCCCACGCAGGACGAAGAGCGAGCTGGGCAGGCCTCGGCCACCCAGGGATGGAGGGGAGAGGTAGTGCCCAAGAAATCCTGCACCTCCGTCGAGCGGAGCCAGGCTGCACAGCCCGTCGGGCTGCTTCCAAGGGCACAGGGAGGCAGGGACGACCCCAAACTGCTGGACTTGCCATCCATGACTCCGGCAGCGCCTGAGCCCGGGCTGTGCTCTGTGTAGGGATAACGGCTGGAATGACATGACAGAGCGGACGTGGGGGGAATTGCAACAGGACAAAGGAAAAGGCTGGAGGATGTGGAAGTGGGAAACCGAACTTTATCATTCATGTTCGTTTAGATAATGGGGTATGTTTTAGTTTAACAACAGGAGAAAAAATTCAGCATGCCAGATGCCCTGGTAACACTGCTACTACCCCACCATCTAAATCTTTAAATTAGCAAAAGCAATTTGGAGTTAAGGTTGACAACTAGCATTGCCCTTTGATCACCTTTGCATCATTTTTGAGCGGAGGGCATGGTGTCAGTGCAGAAACTCCAGCGTCACAGATGCCATGAAACGTGTCCCACAAGCAGTGACTCTACCCTGTGACTGTAAAATGGCACACCTGCTCGCTTCAGGTGCATGATCTGGGAGAAACTACCTTCAGAGCTTCGGAATTTCATGCGAAATCATTGCAGTTTAAAGGGAATAAATATACAAGACTTTATTAATTAAAAAACCCTCTCTGAAGAACTTCCATACAATTTCCCCCTCTAGCAATGTTACTCTCAAGTGTCAATTAGCATTTGTGTTGTAGCCATGTATAAAGACCCTCTTGTTATGGGAAGTGATGAGGACAATAATGAACCGTGTACCCTTCTTCAGAAAAGTGGACATCTGTTCTTAGAAGACATTAGGAAATTTTCAAATACAGTAGAATTAAATGTATTCCCTAGCTTCAAATTAAAGCATAACATAGTCTTGCGCAATTTGTATTTTTGCTATCTCCAGAGTGCTGTTATCCAGGTTTAAATGGGGATTATTTAACATGGATTTTTTTTTCGTATGAAACTCTCAAATTTGTCTTTCGAAGACTTCTCAGTCTTTCCTAATTTAGTGCTCTGGGCAGCCACAGTGGATGTTGCTGCGGCACTTCATGCCACCGGGCGTGAAGTCCCTGCCTAGCTCCCTGAGAGCTCCCAGCTACGCCGGGTGACAGCAGGCGCTGCGCAGGCTGAGATACTGCAGGAGCCTTTCGGTAAGGCTAGAGGCGCCAGGCGGTTCCTGCAGAAGGACGTGTAAATTGGGAGGATGCCATTTCTCTACTTAGGTGTCTTTTTGTCAGAGCACTCGGCAAATGGCTTGTTGTGTAACATTTTGCATTGCAGCACGGCTTTGCAGTCAGCACTGCCTTGCTCGGCAGAAACAGTGAAACAAATCAAGTAGAGAAGCTTTCAGAACCCAAACGCACGTTCATTTCTGTTGTGAAATCCCGTATAAATCTCCAAACAGTTGTGCCACACACAGTGAGGGAGGGCAAAGGCGTCTGTTTCTGACAGCTATCGCTGTTTCTTGCTTCAGCACAGCGTTTTATCTCTACAGCTGGAAAGTGGCTCAAAGTTTATAAAATGCCTGAATCTGGGTCAGGAAATATTTCTGCTTATTGTAAGCTGATTTCCCCATCTGATGTATGCTGGAGGTGTTGAGAGCAAGATATTGCTGCACAGCTGCTGAGTCGTTGCTCTCTCTCCTGATAATGAGCTGTTTGGAGGCCAAGAAGAAAACTCTGAGGCGAAACTGCCGGGCAGGCAAGCAGCCCACTCTATTAACTGATAATTCCCTGTGCTCCTATTGTCATATAAGTGTTTAACCTGAAGGAAAATAACACACATCACAAACTCTCGTATCTGAAGGAGCACCCACCAGCACACAGGCAGGGAGAGGGACACCGGGCGTGTGACTGATCCGTCAGCTGTGGGTAGGGTCCCCTGGCATCCTGTATCTCTTATCCCCTTTCTTCCTTTCATGCTACCATGTGGCAGCATGGTAAGATCCTGTCCCCACCAATGCTATTTTTTACACCACAGAGAGATGGGGTCAGTCTGACCCCTGGCAAATCCTGAAAAATGGTGTGTTAAGCCCAGCTGGGGATTGGGATGGTGGGAAGGAGATACAGGGTCAGTTGCAGCTAGTGTGTGTCTTAGAAACACCCTTCAGGTCATAAGCTCTGTCCTTAGAGGATCCGGCATTCTCATTGCCAGGGAAGATGCTCACAGTTTCACCCTCTGAGCTGTGGGGAATAATTCCTGGCAGTTTCTCCTGCTATTTTCCCAGAGAAAACCACAAGGCTGTTTTGCATCTCTGTTCCTGAGCATTTAATCCCTCCTAGACCTCACCAGTGTTGGAGTCGGGACAGGCATTAGATGAGGAAGAAGATTTAGCGGTTTATAGCCTCTGCCTCTACGCTGCCAGCATTTTGGGTTAGTGTTGGGCTTAGCAGGGTTGTCCTCAGTTCTGTACCATGGAAGCAGATCTTACCACATACAGCATTTACAGTTTCCCCATCCCTGTTGTCCTCTGAGGTTTGTTCTTGTTGTCCTGATCAGCATTTGTTGCTTCCCATCCTAGAGGCAGCTGTATTTCACTACTGAATGAGCTGCGTGTTTTTATTTCAGTTCATTTTGTACAGCATTTATCTCTTGAGATTAAAAATATACCAGAAACCAAGATTTGTAATGTTGTTGTGATTGTTCTCCTTTTTATAAATTGCAAACAGTAAATCACTTAGTCTCATTTAATACATCATGTCATCTAAGCATCTATTTTGTTTGTGCTGTTTCTTAGTTCACCTTGGCTCCCTTTTTATTCCAATCATATGAAAATGCTCAAAATCATATACTGGCTTGAAAATGGGACGTTTTTCAAAGAGAAATCTTTATTGCTGAGTCTAACAAGAAATACTGCTGCATATGGGTGTTTGGTTGCAGATATATTAGAACATCATGTCGAAACAGACATTTTGAACATAAGGGAGTTAAGAGTTGAAGTCTAAAAATTTTTTTTACTTTTTTACTATTATTTTCAAAACCAAATTATCTTTTTAAAAGCTGTGGCATGGAAATGCAAGGAACCTGTTTTTTTTTTAACTCTTCCTTTTACGACCCCCACTCTTGGATATGGTAACACAAAACCTGACTTTGGCTCAGCCCCCTTCACCAATCTAGTGAGGTTAAAATATAACACAGGTTACCAGTGCAAGCAAGAAAGCTGTGCCTCAGAACGGTCAAAAGACAGTGAGGATGCCCTCTAGAATATGGAAAACTCAGATGTACCAAATGTGAAAGGGATGTTTGAGCCCAAACTTCCCAGCTGCCCTGCTTTAGGCTGTGGAGGGTTGCCTGCTATTTTGTGAATGGAACGTGAACCGTGTGCATGTGTCTGTGTGTCTGTGTCAGGGTTTTTGTTTATGAGCTCGGTCACTGTTTCCATTTCAGAAGAAATAAGATAAATCCTTTTGACATTCCAGCTCCTTCTCTTCTTGGCTGTAACTCATGGTGAATACTTCAGATTTGGCAAAGAGTTTTGTCTGCCCTAAAACTACATTTCTCGACAAATAAATTATTTGCTGGTAGAAGTTTGCCAACTCTAGTCAGGACTGCAAAGGTTTTTATGCATTTCAAACCTGAAGAAGAGCCTGTGCAGGTTTTTTCCAGCTCTCGATTGTTCTAGTAAAAGATATGGCCTCTCTCAACAAGCCTTTCTTACCATCATAGATCATCACGGTTCTGTGTCTGCATATAAGTAATATTATGCATGCCTTTATTTCTGTAATGTGACTTGAAAATGTTTACCACATGCTTTTCTTCAGCATTTTAGAAAAGGGGATTTTTTTTTTTTTTTTAAGATTTAAGGACTAAATAGATGATAGTTTATTACCATAACCTGTTAGCCTCGGTCAGCAAATGGCTCTTGAAAAATCATCCCTCTAGGATGTATATGCATTTTATGGTTTTCTGCACGCTTTGGAAAGTTAATGTGAGAGTTGCTCTTTGCATCATTAACAAGTCAGGGCAGGACCATCCACTCACCACTGTTAAAACGTTCTACTTTGGGCAGCAAGTTCTTCAGGCAGGAACACAACAGGGGGAACAGATCTGTTACCAATTTCTCATGTTTTTTTTTTTTTTCTTCTTTCTTTTGGGAATTCTCATCAGAGTCTTCATCCCTTGACAGATGCAACATTTTCCACCTCCATTCTCTGTGAGGTGGAAGACATTACGCATGTGATGATAGGAGTAAACTTTCAGAGGGGAAGCTTGTTAGTTACGCAAAGCTGCAGAATCTGCGGAGAACGATGATGTATTCTCTGTTAGCTGAGAAAAGCCAGAGGTTGACTTGCTTCTGCCAAACCATGTCATGTAGTAGGCACTAGGATAGGAATGTGATGGAAGCAGTACAGCACGCAGAGACATATCTTTCATGGATTTCAGAGGAATGTATATGTCCTGCGTTGTCATTTTTTTGTTTTAATTATGACAGACTAATGTCTTGCTCGCTGTAAGCTGGATGAGGCTACCTGCAGAGTTTTCAAAAGGAGGACCACTACAAGCTTGTTTGTGAAAGAAAACAGAACTGGAAGACACGAAAAAATGAGAAAGTAAAAAAGCTGAAGTGCTGACTCCTTAGATCTGTTGAGAAATACCCACACATGCACTCACGTTCATTCGCTGTTTCTTTTCCTTTCTAGTGCAGTGACGGGCTTCTTCCAGAACAGCCAGTTTGCTGAGATTGTATCCAGGAGTTTTTTCTGCTGTTGCCTGAGAAACCTGGGCTCAACAGTAGCAGCAGCTCTTAAAGGAATGTCAGGTAAGGTCCTTAATTTGGTTGTCTGAGGTTTGGGTTGTGGGGTTTGGGGGTTTTTTTGTTGTCGTTGTTTTAAGTGCATCTTAAAAGGATTCTAACTTTTACAGTAAGAGCCTTGAGAAATATGTTTAATCTGAAAGGCAAAAATGCATCTGTAGAAATCTGACCAGTGTTTTATTAGATTTCTCTCTACCTGCAGCCAATATGTACATTGTGTATATTATTTTGGATGTGAGTATCAAGAGCTCTGAAAGAGCAGAATAGGACATTGTGATGATGATAGCATTGAATGTTTTGTGGGGTTTTGGTTGTTGGGGGTTTTTTACTGGAAATAGATAGAAATCAACTGTTTGAGTCGACGCTCTGAGTGAGTTCTTAATTTTGTAGGTATAGATACTTATGCATCAAAGAAAACCAAGGTCAACCCTGTTCTCTTTTCAAGAGAGAAAGGGGGGGAAAAGAACAAGGGCTGTACCACGGCATTGTGGCCGTCCCTGTCATCTCAGTGCTTCTGCTCAGTGACGTTTGTTGGCCACATTGCTGGGTAGAGAGCAGCGAGGGAGGCAGCAACACCGCTAGAACAGAAAAGCCCAACTGGCGTAAAGTAATTTATTCGCTAACTAATGGAGACCGGGGTGTGAGTTATTCACCCAGCTCAGACTGATGAAACATCTGTGAATTGTAGATAAGCAGCTTGCAAGTCCCTAAAGTCATAGGTGGCTCTTCGTTCAGGTGTGAGACAGGGAATTAATGCCTTTTCTTTCTAGCTTCACAGTACTTCTCAGAAAAAGTGTAAACAAACTGCTCAAAAATTAGATTAAGGCACAGAGATTCAGGTGATTTTTTTTTTGATTAATTTTCAGACCAAGTGTAGCTTCAACACTTCTTTTACTTACAACCAACTTCAGTAGAACTTCAGTGGCTTGAGCTCATTACTCAAAAGCAGGTTGAACAAATTTGAAAATGTTGGTTCGTTTCCCCTCAGCAGCGCCGGGACAGCAAAACCCTCCTTAAATAATCAATCAACGTGCAGCATGGCCATCGTTAGCTGTTTCTGTACAGCACCTAATTCAGTAGCGCCTTGGTCTCGGGTGCGGTTAATAATAACGGTGCTGCTGGGGAGAGGTTTGCAGGTTGTGACAGGACCACCTGGGCTTTCTGAGGCAGCTTCACCAGCCGAGTAGGGGGTTTGTCAGAGTAATCACGACCAGTGATGGATGCTCTTCCTCTGTAGCTATTTTTAGCAAAATAATCTGAATACAGGATATTTGGTAAACGTCAGCATCCGATGTTTATTTTGTCAAAATAAAAGCTCCTGCATGATTTGTAAAACTGTAAATAAAGCAAAAGGTTCCTCTGCATTGAAATTTGAGTCATTATTTGCTTGAATGACTCCACAAACAGCACAAAACCCCTGGCCATGAATATGAAGCATATGATAAGAAAGACAGATGTTGTATTTGCTTCTGCTCATTGGCATCTAATTGCTAAGCTGGTTGCTCTTCAGCCTCTGTTTGAGGTAGTTGCATGGGAAGTTAATGGTAGCAGCATGGCTTTTAAATCGAATATGAAAAAAATGCTTTACTTGCAAGGTGGACATCTGGATTTTCCTGGTTAATTTCCATCTAGGCCCCTCAAATTGCTGGCTAGTTGTGTATTTTGACTATTTTAATGCAAAGTGATGAAATATCCGGTCACAATTGCATTCTGTTATTTTGACATGTAAGCAATAAAATACGTTAGTGCAATCTCTGCATGGCAAAGAGTAGAAAAGGAAGGTCCAGGGGAGTGCTCAGGACAGACAGGCAGCGCACAGGTAAGAAATTCCAGCCCAAGGCATCCAGATGCCATGCGCAGAGCGCGCCGAAGCGGGCCCAGCCGGTGCCTGGTCCAGGGTGGCTGCAAATGGCTGCAATGCATTCAGCTGCAGGGCAACACCACTGCAGGAAGACACGCACGTGCACGCAGAGCTCTACTGGTGACGCGATTGCCGTTTTAGCCTTCTTCAATCTGTAGAATCAGCTCGATGTTACAGCAAACCGAATCCACTCATTCCTCTAATTATATCCAGTACAAATGTAAGTAATCATAAAGAAATAAACACATAAATACAACATTTGAGTATTGAGCAAACTGAATCCATTTGAGTATGGAAAAAAACCGAACATTTGAGTATTGAGCAAACTGAATCCACTCATTTCTCTAATTATACCCAGTGCAAATGTAATTAATCATAAGAAATAAATACATAAATACAACATTTACAGGCACAGAAGAGACTTTTCAGTAAGAGTTTCCGCGTAGGAATTTGACCGGGTTTTTGTACCAGCAACAAAAGAGTGCATAGACAGCATTTTGCCGTCGCAACACGAAGTCGCTGTAGGAGAAGGATACCCGTTCAGAGCTACGGCACTGACGTCCCCGGCTCCGCAAGTCCTTCGTCACAATCTGTGCAGAACCGTTAGCTGAGGCGAAAACAACGTCAGAAATCCTGAAGGGGAAGGCGTCACTCGGACCGCGCATGACGGAGGAGGGGAGGCAGCGGCCCCCGGCCCCCCCCTGCCGGCGCCCACGCGTGGCTGCCGGCCCCTCCCGTGGGCGGCGCCGCGCGGGGCGCGCTGCGGCCGGCGGCCGCTGGGGGGCAGGCAGCGCGCGCCTTGGGCGGGCGCCGCGCGCTGCCGGCGGGGCCGGGGCCGGGTCCCGGCAGCCGCCGCCGCGGGAAAGCCGCTGCATCTGCTTCGGTCTTAATCCTCTGTGGCAAGTCGCGGGCGAAGCGTAAGCCGCCTGTGAGTCTGTAATTGAAATCTGCATTTCAAAAGCCTTTGGAATAACGGCTACAAGGAGTTTTGAGTTCAGCTGATGTAGAAAATGGTGATAAACATCACGTGCGTTGAGTAAGTTTAAGTGCGCACTTGCAGCGGGTAAACAAATTAATTTGGGCTTTCAGTCGCATTGAAACATTTAATTTACTTGATGGGAAGGCAATCCGTTCATATATTTTTCGGTAAATCTTCTCCCACAATACTAAAAATCTGTGAATTAGTTCTGGTATCGCTACTTCTTTGGGGCATGATAACAAAATCCATTTTTCTATTACTGTGTACCTAAATAGAAATTAATTCAATCACTTTTATTGGTGGTTGCCTGATGGGAACGCACTGCTCGACTTTGCTGGAGCAAATCTGGGGCCCGGGCTGGAGGTCCAGGCTGCCCAGTGCAGGACTGGGGTTGCAGCTGGCCGTACCCACCCGTGCAGCGGCGGCCGTCCCAGTACGGCCCCGCTCCCAAGCCAGGCAGCTGTAGTGGGTCTCCCCCATCTGCTGGGCTCTCCATCCCCTGCAAGCGATGTCGGCCCTTTGCTGGCAGAGAAGTGGATCTTGGGCTGCTCGGCAGAGGCAGCCCGGCCCCTGCCCTGCTCACTGTGTGAGCAGAGGAGGAATCCCGTGGCCACCCCAGGCAGCTCTGGGCCCAAAATTCCTGGGTCTGGAGCTGTTTGCCCGTGATCTCTGCAGGGTCCAGATTTCAGCTTGCAGTGGCGTTGAGGAGCCATGCAGGGCAATCCTCTTCCATGTCCATTAGTCCCTTCAAGCCCTCAGCCTACTCTTGGCCCCAGGGCTGATGGCTGCTGCTCCCCTGTTGGGGATACAGCCCATGGGGGTCGGAGACTTGGCATGTGGCAGGGCCAGGCGGCAGCTGGCCACCCGCTTGGCTTCTCCAGGATGCCTGCCCCTCCTGTCATGCAAGCACTAAACTAACATGGATGTATCTGGGAGCAGCACAGTCATGGAGAGACACCTGGTTCGCTCCGCGGCGCCCTTCTTCCCTTTGGCCTTCCTCCTCCAGTGCCACTAAGTGACAAATAGCTACCCTTTGGGACAGGGGCTGCCTGTCCCAGCAGCAGCCAGGCACATTCACACCGCGCTTGCATCAACAGGGACCCACCAGGCTGCAGCTTCAAAGAACTGGTTCGAGGAAAACATTAAAAATAGAACAATAATGCTAAATGTCGAAGTATATTGATTTAAGATAGATTGGGAGATACGCATTTTTAATACCAATGAGGACTTCCATGATTAAATAACATGGCCTCCAGATTAACACAGCCACTGAATTCCCCTGAATTAATTTGTGCTTCAAGTTCAAAATGAGGTATAATGAGCTATAAAAGTGCATAATTAGATGGCCCATTTCATCTTAGAGAAGCTGGTCATATCAGCCTCCTTAGCCCAGCTGAGTGAATTGTCTAATTAGGTATAATAGCTGATCAGCAGGCATGGACTTCTGTGGGTTTAGTTTACTCACTCTGTAGGGTCATGGATTGTAAGAACTTCGCTATTCCATACTCTTTTCAATATTTTTCTTTTTGAAATGCTAAACGTACTACTTCTGGGGAAAAGAAAGTGTTTTAAAAGAATAACAGAGTAAAACATTTAGCAGTAGCCTTCTGGGAGATTGAAAAGGTGTATATGAACTTTGAGGGGGCTCCTATCTGAAGTGTTGGGACTGCTCTCTGTAATGTGGATGCTTAGGAAAGTGTTTAGGGTGAAAGACCTTGAAAGCTGAGAGACAACTTTTCCCCCCTTTCAGTTTCAGAGTAGATTATGGGTTTATTTATTTTTTTAGTGCATTTGTACTGCGAAATAATGCATGGGGGCATGTTCTACAGTAGTTATGGTTATGTGAAAGGTTATGCCTTTCTGCCAGTTTAGATACACTTTCCCAAGCTCGCATTTCAGGAATAGCGTACAGAAAGAGACAATTCCTTTAAGATTTTCCCATGAGGAAATTAAATCCTAAAACCTTGTGTTCTGTCCCTATTCCAGTATTTTATCTATATTTTCTGATCTAGTGAAAGATGTCCCTGCCCATGGCAGGGGGTTTGGACTAGATGATCTTCAAAGGTCCCTTCCAACCCAAACTATTCTGTGATTCTATGATCTATTTTTTCTTTTTTTTTTCTTTTTTTTTCTTCTTAACGGCCATTTTTTAAATTATACTTTTCCTGCTCTTTTAGACTCAGTTACCATTTGTGCTAAGTCCTTATTTTGTGTGAGCATTCTTCGTTGCATATAGACTAAAGAAGTAACAAGATGTTTGATAAGCGTTCTCTACCCTTGTTAGCAGTTCAACGTTACCCTTCCAATACCTTCCAACAGGTGACAGACATCCTGTGACATGGTAGTTAGCCGCCAGACATAGTTCATGGCCATCTTAGGTGCCACTGCTTTTTTTTTTTAACTGAAGTAAACAAGTAATTATGTGTATTGAGACCACTTCTTCATTCTAAAAAGCCTGCAGAACAGCAGTAATGCTTTTTTTCTGGAGTCATCTCATCCTCAGTCTGTCCCTAGCTAATGTATGAGCTGGCTTTTGAACTATCAGTTATTGTCAGGAGCAAACAGAACTGAGTAAAAAACACATACATATCATTGTGTAGCAAATTTTTCTTGTCCCCCATCTCCCAAAAAGTATTTCATGGAGACTTCAAATATTTCTGAATCCAAAGGTGGAAAGGAAGGATTTATCATTTGCTTTGACAAACTGAATATGAATATTTTGACTTTTCAGTTTGAAACAATATTTGGTAAAATAACCTCGGAATGTTTTATTTTCACCTTCTCACCCTGGCTAACTGGCTGGTAAGGCTGCCCACCAGTCAGTCCCCACCTTTCTCTCCTAGCATCTATGCTTGTCTGCAGATGATGTTCTTTGGAGTTGTAGGAAAAGTGACTGAGTGATAGATGAAACCTACTCTCTTGCTGGAGTGGTGATTTCTTCCATACAAAGACATTCAGGAATAATTTAACATTTTACTAAACAACTAATCCATCAAACTCCCAGTCATCAATCTACATAAGGGCTGTCAGGACCATCGCCATGAAGGAGCTATCGGTGTTGACACAAGGGAAACTGAGAACTCCTTGCTGAAATAGAAACTTTGTCAATAGAGCTGGGTGTCCCTGGTATATACCCAGCAGTGGTGATATTCAAAGGACTAATGTATTCTTTCTGCAGTGCTACAGAAACTTTCAGAAAAAAGTTAGCAATAGGGAGGATGGCAATGAAACACCTGAAAAGGTTAGTGGTCTATTGGGAGGCACCTTTCCCCTGTCCACCTCTCTTCACTGCCAAGAGCAACACTAGTATTGATTGTCAGTTTCAAGAAAATTGTGTAATGAATTTAAGTATATTCATAATTTGCTAAATATTTGATAATTATAGCATCCATCTCCAAGCTTATTACATAGGAGATGTGCCTACAGAAATAAAGTGTGTAATAACTTACATGGGACTATACTGACAGGCAGATAGTGAAGACTGGGGAGTATGAAGCTGTTTCTTTACTTGCCACCCAATCAAGAAAGTTTGGTACTGCTTGTGTACTCTCAAATGCTCGGTCCATTCTGTACTGAGATGACTCTGGTAATGTGTCTGCCTCTTCTTTTTGGGAAACGGCTCTACAGTTCGATAAGATGTTTTAAGTTTTCTTATAATAATTGCTTTCCTCTTCTGGGTACTCCAGTTGTTTACATCAGCAGAGCTGAGAGAAGTCCTTCCGAACGTTTTTATAACTTGGCAAGTGCAAAGAGGCAGCTTTGTTCCAAACTGGGAGGAGAAATAAATGCATCGCTTAACCAAAATCTCTTTGCTCAAGGAAGAAATTGGCAGTTTAAAACTGCCAGGTCACATCTAGTCCCATTTAATATTTCAGAGGGTTGCTTATATGACTGACTTCTAAACAAGTGGACATGTAAGACTCCCAGTATAAAATTCTGATGTATGAGAACAGATCATTTTAAACATGAGACAGATGCTAAAGATAAAAATATTTTTGAAAGAGAATTTGATAGGGTTGTGGCAGAGAGAAAGTTAAAACTGATTAATTTGATTCGACTAATATTGAAAATGAATGTAAGGATATTTTCCACAGCTGTTTGTTAGTAAAATGGCTGATTAAGTTGATCAAAAGGGAAAGCTTAGGGAGGGGAAAGAAAATGGAAAAAGTAGCATATACTTCTGGGGGTACATTTTCAAAGAAAGACAGCTGTTTCTCATGGAAAATCCTGCAAAACTCCCTTGTTCATTTCTGAAAATCTTCCTTTCTCATGGTTTCAGATGAAGGTTGACTTTGCTGTCTTGAAGCTTACACACACACAAAATGATCCTCATGTTACAGGAAGGTTATTTTTATAAGCTGAACTGCTCTCTCATATTCGGCTGATCACAAGAGATGCTGTGCCAAGCCCCACGGCCTCCCCTGCAGAATGTCTAATATCTGCAACTGCTTTCTCTGGCAGAGAAAAGCACAGTGGGAACTGTGGATTTAGTGCTTGCTGAGACTAATGAAAACCCTCTCACTGATATCGGGACTAAGGACGAGGCATTAGTTCAATGCAATAAAAATGAATGCATATTAGTAAGTAGGTAGGTATGGTAAATTTCATGCCGTATCAGTGGAGACAAACAAAATCAAGTCTCTCTAATTTCATCTGCTTTCCTTCCTGAAGAGTATACATTTTCCAGCTTCACTGCAGCAAGGCTGATCTGCTACATTCAGTGTATTACATACACCAGTGGATCCATGTATTTGAGCATTAGGACCACAGTGTTCAAACTCGGCTGAATGCGGTGAGACAGGATACTGTCCCTCTCCTCAGAGTGAGACCTGTTGCTGCAGTGATCAATAGAGCATTAAATATCACCTCTTATTACAGTGAAAGCCAAATAAATACCACGAGTCCAGAGCAACCTCAGCTGGTAAATATTGACCACTGAATGCCTTCAGGTGAAATGACTGATCTGAGAGGCTCTTTTAATTATGGGATCTCTGTCAGTGGTCAGGGGCAGCAGCATGATGGGTAAATTGGAGATGAGCAGAGTAGGGAGAAGAGCTCTTCTGAGCGTGGGTATGGCAGTGTGTATGTGTGTAGTGTGTGACCAGTGTGGGCATGGCTTGGGATGCAGGCAGGGATGTTGTGGGCAGATTTCATGCTTACCTTCCATGCCTAATCAGTGGTTATGTGGTGGAAGGTGGAGGGTACCCCACATTTTGGTTTGTTGAGCCAAGTAGGAAATAACTTGAAGGCTCTGATGTTTGTAAATGTCTGCCTTTCCTTCTGGGATGGGTTACCTATAGAGACTACAGCCTAACGGCCTTATGTGAGCAGTGGGAAAGTATGCCTGTCTGCCTCGGCCATGTTAGCATTTCTGTACAGGCAGTCTGCATGACACAGCTTTATCCCGTATCTCTCTCCTGCCTTGTGAGACAGAGAGATTTGCATTCAAGCTGGCAGACCTCTGTTTTCAGTGTTTCTACTGCTATAGTTTCTCTCTTTTAAAATGGTCTTTTCTGAAATTATTGTAATTTCATTTGGAAATCATTAGATTGATATTATCAGTAAGTACTAATGTACGTTTGGATTTGGATATTCACTGTATTAAATGATAGCATGTAACATTCTGTTGATTGTTTCTGAAGATGCAGCTATTCTGTACAGCTATTGCTTTAAAAGAGTGTGTTTCTCTGTCGTCACCTCATACACATATTTAACAGTGGACGATAGCCTAAAAGTAAACACATGTGACAGTTTGTGCAATAATTATTGGTATATAGCAAAGACTTTTATTATGTTATTCATTGCAAAATGTTCTTACAGCTACAAAATTAATCCTTTATAAAATGTGAATATATTCTTCCCCCTACTGAAATATTGCTGAATGCTCAGTGTTACCTGGCATCGTACTCCAGTGGGAAGCTATTGGACATTTCAGAGAGACTGGAATTTGTCCAGGGTTTAGTGCTTTTGAAAAGCTTCATCAGAAAAGACCCACATGCTACTTTAGCCCATTTACAGCTGATATTGTTCTAAATTTTTTGTTTAGAGAGGGGATAAGCAGAATCAAGTTAGATCCACAGGTACCTACCACAGAACCAAGGTATTTACACACCTCTCATTGTGTATGTATTGTTGGAGTTATTTCATTTTCCATGTGCTTCACTTTATATTGACTGTCATCTACCCTACCCAAAATAAAATATAAAAATCTATTAATCTTAATATTGGTACAGTTCTGAGTGATTGGTGATGTCAAGAGAGATGATCAGAGCACTGGAGCACAGCTCTGACAACCAGTGCTAGCTGAGAAGGTAGCCCTGAGCAGAGTATTGCTCCACAGAGCTTCTCCAGAGATCCCTTCCAACCCAAATTATTCTATGTTTTTGTGATTCTTGTGTTTATTTGCCCCATGGACACGTTTTATTCTGACCTCTGATTTAGGATTTTTGTTTGTATTTAGGCATCACGATTACTAGGCCCTTTTTATTTCTTGCTCAGTATTGCTGATTTCCTACAATTTAAGGAGAAGATAAATGCCTTCTACATATAGGTAAAATTGACATCTTAAATGTAGGTGTTATCAATAGGAAGCTTAATATAATTCTTAAAGTAGTTAAACTGTAGCAAAACTACATTTGAGAAGTCCCAGCTTGGATCTTAAGTCAGACATTTCTTTGTGTTCTGTTGTATGTTGGAAAACCAAATATTTTTCATCATATAGAGAATGATTTTTATAAATCAGATGGATTATACCAGCACAATGACGGTCCTTGTTTCTTAACAAAGGAATCTGATGCTGAGACTAAAAGTATCTGAAAATTTGCCCTGGTAAGCACTGGGAATCTTGTGCCAAGTTTCTCCCACCCTCCTGCTTGGGAAGGTGAAACTACCTCCAAAAAAAAACCCTGAGGAAGTTTTGTACGGTCTGCTGCTGCATCGCCTGAGAAGGCAGACAGCATGGAGCTAGCCTTTCTAGCTAGGAGAGAACAGCCAGAAGAAAGATATCCCAACTGTTATTCATTTCCTGGATCTCCAGCAGGTTGTTTCCAGGTCCTTTTCTTTCCCTACACTTTCTCCCTTGCCAGGAGTGCTGAAGGGTAGGTGCATGAGGCTGAGGACCCATGAACGAGAGCAAATCGCCCAGGGAGATGGTCATTCTGAACCCATGCTCATTACTCTGGGTTACCTGCCAAGTCTCTGGTGAAGACGCTGACTTTAAGGCCAGGTTATACATCTATGCCTGCAGGGGGAGATGCGGCTTCCTGTCTTGCAGAGGTATTTTTCTGTAGTTGCTAGTAAGCATCAAGTACGGGAAGGCTGCAGAGCAGAAGGGTATCTATGTTGGGTTGCATATCAAGCTCCCTGATTATTTTTAGAAATTATTTGGTAATTACATTGTAATTTCACTGGTGCTCCCTAGCTCTTCTTGTGACTTTTTTTTAATTCCATATTCAATTTGCCTGTGTCACCTGTGAGTTTATAGGCTTTTATCACATCACCCTCCAGTCATCTCCCCTCTAAGCTGTGCTTCCTCTCTCCAACAATGCAAACAGTAGCATAGCAGTGTCCCCTGGTTTTGTTCTCCATTCCTTCCTAAAATTTTCTGATGTTGTGCTCATGTTTTGGTCAATGTGCAGCAATGAGATATATTTAGAGAACCATCTGTACCATCTATAAGGTCTCCATGAAATGACTATTTCTTTCTTGAGTACCTATCATCGTATATGTACTGTTGGAGTTATTTCATTTTACGTGTACTTCACTTTACTTATATTGAATGTCATCTGCCATCTTTTTAAATCACTATGCTATGAGCTTCCTCTGCTGCTCTTTAACTACCTTGAAGTTGATTTTTATATCCTTCGTGAATATTGTCAAAATTAAATTTCTTTTCAGGCCACTTATGTCTATGTTGAACTTCACAGTCTCTGCATCTGTGCTTGCTAGGCTCTGCTGGCTACAGGGCACCTTGTGGAGGAGACTCCATTTAGGCTACCTGCAGGGTAAAGAAACGTTTTATTAAATTCACATTGAATTTAATAAAAGAACAACAACTTTTCTGGCCCTTTTCTCCGTTTCACCTGAGCATCAATGTCCTGGTTTCAGCTGGGATAGAGTTAATTTTCTTCTTGGTAGCCGGTATGGGGCTGTGGTTTGGGTTTAGGATGAGAACAATGTTGATAATACACTGATGTTTTGGTTCTTGCTAAGTCGTGCTAAGTTGTTGCTAAGTAGTTGCTAAGCAGTGCTTACACTGGTCAAGGACTCTTCAGCTTCCCATGCTCTGCCGGGTGCACAAGAAGCTGGGAGGGGGCACAGCCAGGACAGCTGACCCAGACTGGCCAAGGGGTTATTCCATACCATGTGATGTCATGCTCAGCATATAAACTGGGGGGAGTTGGCTGGGGGGCAGCGATCGCTGCTCAGGGACGGGCTAGGCATTGGTCGGCGGGTGGTGAGCAATTGTACACTGTATCACTTGCTTTGTGTTACTACTGTATTATTATTATTTGTTATTATTATTGTTATCATTACTATTACTACTGTTCTATTTTCATTTTACTTCAGTTATTAAACTGTTCTTATCTAACCCACAAGTTTTCCCCTTTTACCCTTCCAATTCTCTCCCCCATCCCACCGCTGGGGGAGTGAGCGAGCGGCTGTGTGGTGCTTAGCTGCTGGCTGGGGCTAAACCACGACAATCAACAAAATGAGTTTGGCAACTTCGTATTTGAAGGGGATATAAACATTGTAATCTGCAAAAGTTTTGAATATTTGCTAACAGAGAAAGTGCAGTGGTTATTGCATGTTGCTCCTTGAGAGTCATCAAACGCACCTCTCCAGTGACAAGGGTGCATCCCTTTATCTTGGCTGGCTGTGGGCCTTGAACCACCTCCTTGCTTACTGTCCGATCCAGGCTGGGCTGCATCTTCCTTCCTCCCCACCTGCAGCTTCCATCCGTGATGAGTTCAGCCGGTCCAGCCTCAGCTGCAGGTCCTCCTTTTGGAGCTATGACAGTGGGCCAGGTGGTGTAGACAGCTTCTTCAAAACAAAGCACAATAAAATCAGCATAAAGTGAAAGACCAAGGTTAATATTTCTTTTTCCTAAGCTGAACTCCATAGCAACAGCTGAGGCAGGTTTGCCTTGTCCCACCTCTGTCTCCAAGCTTGCCACTGTCTCCCCTGGCAGCCTTCTGGGTTACACCTGCAGCCTCCTCTTCTCTGCAGAGCCAATTTTTAACAGATCACTTTGACCTTCTTTCTCTCAGGTAAATCAGGACTGTCACAGGGCAAGACTGAGGCCTTCTCTGTAGTTATAAACATCGGGTATTAGATGTATGGGAATGCTCCTTGTGGAGTCCGTTGTTTTGCCTTCCCTAGGGGTGCGCTTAGGTAATCCTGCACAGCCGCCTTTCATTTAACTCTGTTCATTTTGGCAAAGGGTTCTGCAACACTTAACAGTGCAATCAGATCAGACATGTTATTCCTAAAAGCACCAGAGATTTATAGCACACTTTTTTGGTTCATGTCAGTTCATTTGGGAAATCACACTACTTAGTTTTGTAAGTGTATCTGCTGCTTGATTGACAATATTGTGACTGACCACCAATTTTACTGAGTTTTATGGCTTCACTTTTTGCTTTGATATCATGCCTCCTGGATCATGTGGATATGAGAATCTCATTTATAAAAATAAAAATTTTCAAACCTCATGAGTCTGGAAGGAAACTGGAAAGTAAGAACACATTTCGATGTGTAAAGGGAAACAGAAAGACCAGAAAGTTACTAATATACCTAAAAAACCACATTTTCCTTTTGAAGGCAATAAGGGCATGTGGCCATAGGAATGTACAAATTCATAACTTGCAATACCTGGAATTAACAAGACTGAAATAAGGTGTTTCTTAGGGCTGGCTGTTGGGCTTCATTTGCCTGCTCAGAAGACACAAAGAAAGTGAGATATTTGGTAATGCAAAGCTTTAGTATGGGAGGGGATTTTGGTTTTTGTGGTTTTTTGGGTTTTTTTGTTTGGTTTTTTTTTTTTTTCAGTGCATGTCGGTCTTATGCAGGCAGCCCAAGATGAATTAAACATAGGATTACTTTTTTCCCTTTAGTGAGAGATGTATCTGAGGAGACTGGAATGAGAGGTATCTCAGAAGGCTATAGAAAGAGGACATTGCAGTGTCTATTGATTGATAACCAGTCCAGAAAGTAATTGCACTGAATGCTCATAAACCCCCTCAAAATATCACTTGAACAGAGGGAAGAGACAATAATGATTAATATCTAGTTGTCCAGACTACTGTTTCACTGTGGCTTCTTCAGTATTTTCTCAAGAGGTCTTACCTGTATTGGCTTAAGTTAAGGTATTGAAAATGTTTCAGATGTGCAAGTTACTACTTCTGCTAAAGGAAAATTGACTCTATTATTTGAAGGCTTCTTCCTATGACTTTTTTACCAGTCATTAAAGAAAAATACAGGCAGAAGAACAGAAAGAAAAATACTTATGAATGCAGCTCCAAAATACACAACTGAATCTAAATACTTGAATGAACAGAATTAGATGTTATGATCTCATTTTTTAGCTGTATGTGGTTTTCTCTATAATGAATAGTCCATCAAACTACATTCAAACCCTATCCTTTTTTACAAGCATTGTAATATGGATTTTTTTAAAAATTATTGTGCTAGCACTGCTATATAATAAAGTGCAGAAATATGTGCAGATTATCAAAGACTTTTCATAACTGGCCGTTAATAGAGCTTTTGGAGAAAGTCAATGGTGTCACAGCCATGTCAGAATTCACCGGTCTGTCTCTTAATTTTTATCTAAAATATCAGTTTTATAGATGATAAGAAAATCTTTGCAGCATACATTTCTAGTAGCATATGCACTGTGCTAGTGGCAAAAGCCGGCCTCTAGTCTTGCAGTAGGACAGTATCAGAAGTATTATTTGATTTTTCAGAAGTGCCTCTGTATATCATCCCTTGATGTCTAAATCTAACATCACCATTTATGGCATTGCACACTTCTTCCAGGAGATACTTTTCCTGCAGGGAACTCTCTCTGGCATTATAAAGCAATGATGGATTAACCATCTTCCGTAGTGTTTCTGCAAGTAGCAGTCAATGTGGTTTCAAATATAGAGAACTGGTATTATTCAACCACCCCCTTCTTTTCGGTTTGGGGAAATTTTGGTATTGCTTTTTTATGAATACTTGCATAATGAGGGTGGAAAGGAAAGGAATAGAGTATGTGTGTGAATGCAAAGCAGGAAGATAAAGTATTAGATTTTCACTGAACTCCACCTGTGAAATGTACAGCAAAGGGGTAGTCACATTTTAGTTTGTAATCAAGGTTCTTATATGCCATGGCTTTGGCAATTTATCTAAGTAGGGTTGTACATACATCCTGCATTTCAGATAGCAATCAGTCACTTTTTGAAATTTGGAGGGAAGGAGGAGGTTGTTTCTCTACCATTTATTCTTGCTTTTCCTGCCATGCCTCTTTACTTTTTCTTATTTTGCTATGGAAGTTAAGAGAAAGTGAGGTAGAAGGCAAACAATAAAAATGGACCTATGCATAGCTAGCACAAAAAAACTTGTAATTCATTCTGCAGGAGTATTTGCCTCCCCAAAATGTTCACAAAGATTAGATTAAAAAGGATTTACTTACAAAGCTATAAAAAGTTGGTACTCTTAGTTCTGTCTACTGTGGTATGCAGTATTGATATTATGAACTTGCTCCAAATGCTAGCTTTTCATTCCTATGTTTTTCTCAACCCCTTTTGAGAGGGGTTTTGACATACATTCTTTAACAATCCACTGCAATCAAAAACTCAGATCTGTTCAGAAGAAAAGGAATAATGCAACTTGCATGACATTGTTATGTTCTTACATTCTCGGTGCCCTCCTCTCTGAGTGATTCACTTCCATTAAATGAAGAAAGTAAAGTTGAAATGAGTGAGGTGATGTGGAGTTTCAAGCCACAGATGTCCACGTCTTTTTACCCGTTCCCTTCAAAGGTCTAGTGTGGAGGCATGCTGGAAATCATAAAAAGGCCTGAATGGACCTATGAACCCATTTATTAGCCCCCAGAGCCACACAGTAACTCTTGATATGCTCCAGATCTCTGTCAGCAGTATCACTGGTGTCCACGTGGATGAGCACCATGTAATAGCAATGGGCAAGCCTCAACAACATCCCAGATCAGAGCTCCCAGCAGCAGCAAACCTGCCAAGAGAGCAAGCCAGGTCAGTAAATGAGTGCCTGTGAGTGCCTAACTGTTACTAATTTACATGACTGAAAACATATAGTTCCCAAAGCTTTTAAAAAAGCTACGGAAAGAGAAAGACAGCATTTCTAGACATTTAACAGGGGTCGGGAAGGGAAAGCAAGTTTCCTTATGCAATAAGGACTTATTTTATTTCTTACTTTTGCTCACATTATCTTTAAGATAGCCCCAAAACTGGGACTGTTACACAAAGCAAAACTATACAAGGCCACCACAACACAGATAAAAATACTAAGGCAGTCAGAGAAAATTACTTTTTTATCTGATTACTCTTTTTTTCCTCAGCTGGGTCAGGTTTTCACTATAATTCTGTTTCTCCCTTTCTCAGTCTCAAAAAAGGGCTTTGCTGATCACATATGATAGGATCATCAAACTTGTGAAAAAGAATTGTGTGAACTTACGCTATCTGCTGATAAATTTTACTTGAACCTGAAATGCTCCTTAAACAACTTCAGAAAGTCAGTAGGCACTGGATACAGATAGGTCAAGAAATCTCTAATAAGAGCTTAATAAATCATTGTTAGGTCATAGGTGAGCCTTGATCTCAGACAAAATTCTTCTCTTCAAGTAGAATATTTCATGCTGGTCCAATAACACTTCAGTGAAAATCAGCTCTTCTGCTGCTTAGGTGTTGTTTTGTCCTAAAAGTGAGGCCATGTTGACAATGTAAATTTTCTTTTCAAGTTCTGCCATTAGCACTTCTCAAGTGGTGCGGTTCCAAGGAAAAACCATCATGTTTTACCTTACAGCCTCACTATGCGGACTCATCAGTGCTTGAGAAAAAGAGGAACTCATTTTAAATTTTCAGGTAACAAGTACTTAAAAGCAGAACTGAAAGCTGATTTGAAGCTTCCAGTTCAGTTTCTTAACAACACAAACTTTAAGTGAATGCCAATTGGCTTGCAGGAGTTGCTGATAAAATCTATAAATCACTGATTAGAAATAGATAGGTTGGGGTTTTTTGTTCTTCATATCTGCACCTCATACTCAGAAATTTTCATGTTCTGTCTGTCTGGGCAAGATGAAATATCTTTGTCCCCTGTAAAAAATGTTGAAGAGATGTTATAGAGCCTAACTTCTCTTCTGTTCCTCCCACTCCCAGTCCAAAAAAACAGAGGAAAAAAAAAAGAGAAAAAATCATCACATCAAATGCCGTAAATGACAAAAAAAAGAATTTATGAAGAGGGATTGATGACCCTAATGTGAAACCACGTGCATCTAAGGCAATTTGCAAACCCAGGACAAGCAAACAGAAGGATCAGTTGAGTGCCATTTAAAGTAAAACAACCTGGTTCCACATTGCTCAGTATGGTGCCATTTGCTTTGGATTTTGTTTTTCCAGCCTTTAAATAGTTCACGTGTTCTGTTTGAATTGTCTAGGGTTCTTGTTTTACTTTTTCTTTCATCAAGAGCTTTTAATTTAGGTCATTCAGTATAGCTTGTACTGAAAAAAAAAGACACTAGGAAATGAAATGCTTTGTTGCTGTAGGCTAGTGCTTACTGCGTGATCTTTTCTGAAATTAGTACCATAATTATTATTTGTGGTATCATGCCATGTTCAACAAATGAACATGTTTTAAGGCTTAGTCATCTGCACGACAGTGGCATAAATGAGTATCAGGCACTGTGTCCTTTTACAACTTACATGAATACAACAGAAGGGTAATGAGTATAAGCAGGGAAGAAAAGACTCAGATTTGAGGCTGCAGCATTATACTGTTTCTTCTTTTTTTCATTTTTTTCTTTCAGAATCACTGTGGCAGAAGTTATAGCTGTGTGAGTATCTGCTGGTGCTATCTAGCCTATGCAAGGCCAAACTGTAGGCTAGACAAAATTTTGCATATGGTCATAATAAGAAATAAAGATTAGTTGCTTAATGTCAAGTCTGTGCAAATCACTAGCTCTCTGCTAAAGAAATAATTTGGCTGCTTAGAGATTGGGTCTGCTTAGCAAGAAAGAGAAACTGATAAGTAGGCATTACTATCTTATTCCCTGCACCAAAAATGGCACAGAGGAAAAGCAGTGCTAAGCACCCTCCTGCTGTTCCTCTAACATCTTCCTCAGAAGTAATTTCTTTCACTTCTCTTTCTTTCCCCTACTGCCCTTCCTTACCCCTGTGCTGTTATCGTTTTCTGTTGTTCTGCTTTTCTCTTACAGCAGCCACCCATGGGCTCTAATTGCTAGTAGGACCTACCATGCTGGGCACAACACGAATACAGGTGAAGAGCACTAACAAGTCAGTCCTCGCACTGAAAAAATTCCAGTGTGTAGAACTACCTGTTCTCTATTTATCTCCCTGACTTCATTCACTTCTTTGACAGTAAAAGTGATAGGCTGTTAAGGATATGTGCGATGAGTTCAGCCCCATATCAGCTATAACAGATTTTGGAAATTTCTAATACGGTGCTGGAACTATCCTATGAACACAAGAGTAGAAGTAGCCTTTTCGAGCAGCCTTTGTTTTACATTAAATAATCATAACAATAAATCATCTTCTGCCTCTTCTCCCATACACCTTTCCTTTTCTAGGCTGTCTTCCCCGTTTTTTTTCTGTCTGATATGGCTGTCAATTTTCAAGGTACGGTTAGCATGATTGCATAGGGGGCTGTGTGAGGTGCTTTGCTTATGTAGCACGGAACGGATACTTGCGAGTAATAAAGTTCATGGCATAATCCATGGTCAAAAAGAGCTAGCTTGATGATTTTCACAACAACCGAAGGAAAAACCAGTTAAAAACAGATTTTGCCACAGCATGTTTTTTAAAATATGTATTCAGGCATTGGTAAATACATGTGGAAGGCAGGCATGGCCAAAAGAATAATTTCTTCATTCTCCAACTCTACAATCAAAAAGTTAGTCAGAGGGGAAAACCACTCCTCTCAATGGGAAGTTCACAGAGGGTAAGTGTCCTTATCTGTATCTCTCCGCACTCAGCCTATGGCATCTCAGACACATCAAGCAGCACAAGGGCCTCACTGAGCCAGTGGTTAAGAAAGCAAATAAAAAGCAAATTATTAAAATGACTTCTAGTTGTGCCTGATGCCCCAGCTGAGAGAACAGGGTTCCCATTGTGGCTGGTTCTGGACCACTATGTGGCAAAGAACCAGGACCCACACATGTACCCCCAATGACATTTTCTGACATTTGTAATGCCTTTGACCTAGTGGCCATGGACAATTTGCTGGAGATGCTCTGGTCAGGTTTCTCACACAGCAGCGGTATTTTGGGACCACTTTCTGCTGGTTGGGCTTCGCCCAGCTGGGACACATGCCAAAGCTCCTGGCTGAGCTTGCCATGAGGCAACCTCACCTTTGGCTGGGAATGGCCAGGACTCCTCTCAGGCAGGGATCACAGCAGAAGCAGATGAAAGTGTGTTTAATTCACACTGGCTTTTGGTTCCCTTTTCTTATAACCAGCCCCTTCTACCTGAATGACCTTCTTGCAACAGGAGATCAGACAGACACCCTTACGCTAAGGCATCTGCCCACCTACACAAATGCCTACCTTGGCCAGGACTGTTAGCTTCTGTAGGGCTTCTTGCCCTCCCTCCTCAGCTGCACATGCATCAAGAGATGTTGACTCTTTCAGATCTGCTTTTTTCCAAATAATCAAACTAACTTTAAAGTAACTTGCACAAAATGTCACACAGAACCAAAGAAATTTGACCACCATAAAGCTGAGACACAGCAAGTGAACAAAATGAAGGGGCAGGGACAGAGGAGCAGATGACATGGCAAAAATACTAATGTGTTAATCAGCAAGAATAGGTATGGCCAGAAAGTGGCTCTCCTCCCACCTTGCCCACGGGAAGATCTCCTTGAAGCCATGCTTTCACACTGCTGCAGGACCAGCTCATGCCTGCCTTGCTCTAAGGTTAGAGACATTCAGTTCCAAGCTATTAAGTAGGATCTTTTAAGAGACTGTAATATTTTAGCTCTTGTGTTTCCTAGATAGTTATTAAAATTCCTGTAACAGAGTTAATGAGAAGAGGGGGTCATCAACCTTAATGTTTGGGTAGAAGATGCTGACTTCCCTCCCACCTCTCCTAATGCTGTGCAGTGCAGTGATTGGCACAGTTTACTTTGGAGAGAGGGCTGCTTTCCAGTGATAGGGAGAGATTAGACAACGGCAATGGTCTGGGACCTTCTAGGATGAATGGCAGGATTAAAATGAAGCATTGTGAGAGATTCGTGACACGATTCCTAAGAAGTAGATATGACCCTTAATAATTTTATCAGATTCATCAGTAATGTCATGGAAGGCAGTGATGTAAAAGAAAGAAAATTATATTTGTAAATTACATATTATTTTCTAAAAGGTATCAATACTTAACACTGTTATGTTTCAAGGTCTGTGGCAAAGTTTGTGCCAAACTAGAACTCACCTACAAAGTTGACAAAGACAACTAAAAAGAAAGGAAATTTAGTCAATTTTACAACTCTCCTCAGTCAGAAACACCATAGGATACATTCAGTTGTTTAGTTTGGGGGCAAGGGGTGTGAAATAGCTTTGAAACCAAAAGTCATCCTAGCACCAACTGCGTGACTGATACTCATATTAATTTCAGTAAACATAATGAGCCTGTGGGAGAAGAGATGAAGTCAGGTATGACTAACCTCAATGTCTAGTGATAATAACTTGTCCCTAGTTAGAGGAGTGAGCTTTATCCAGTCCTGCCTACGTGATGTTTCTACATCCACCATTACAATTTATTGTTATTATTATTATGCTTTTATATGTCTGGAAATGTATGCAGCACCTTATACTATTAAACCTATGAGTTGCTGCTTCTTGCCAATTCAACTGTGAAACACAGAGCAATAATATCAGTGATATAAAAATTATATGATGTTTTCTATAATCTATTTATATGGAAGAATAAAAATCTTCATATAAAGTATTCTGCTTAGTTCCTTCAAAAGACAATGAGGATTCCTAGCAAGACGAGGGAACTTGCATTAATCAAACAGGAGAAAGAGATAATTTTGAAGATTTACTATTTTAACAGTCTAATTTGGTTATTTTTGAAGTGAGAGAAAGGAAATAAGATATTGAGAATGGAAGTAAGAATGGAGTTCATAGCTCATTAATTGGTTAATACAGCTTTTAGATGTTTTTAGTGAGGTAGCACCTTTGGAGATACGGCCCCTGTCTTCCTTCCTTCCCTCGCATCCCCCACATCCGAAAGAATCAGCTTTTCCCTAACAGCTGCGGCCCTTCCTTGCATAACAGCAGTGCATCTGAGTGTGGTGCAGACCTGGAGCCTTGCCCAGCAGAGGGATGTAAGGAGAAGGGGCAGGAGGCATTTACTCACCGCTCTGATAAGCTGGGAAGTTCAGAAGCAAATGCGGGACGCAAAACTTTTGAGTAGATTAACAGCACCAAGCCGCTTACTGATTGATCACTTTCGTTTTCCCATCTGTAGGATACCAAACATTTTGGTGTTTATTCATTGACAAACTACTCAGTAGAAGACCTGGGAAAATGCCTTTTGAAAATTAAATGGCTTTACCTGCATTCAGACATTTGCAGCCATGAATTTTCTAGTAAATGGGTTTACAAGTGGGAACAGTCACGGCAGCATTACAATTATATGCAGTTTAAGAAGATACTCACGAAAATGATGTTTGAATTCATAAATATCATTAAAAAGTCAAAGAATTACACTTACCAAACACATGAAGAGCAAAGACTCCCTGAGGATATACATCCAGTCTGGACCAAGCAGTGTATGCCTTGATCCTGCATTCAAGTCTCTGTGGCCACAAATGTTCACCCAAGTGGTTTCAGTAGTGAGATCCAGCACAACTGATTGAATTTTGATTGTAAGAGAGTCACAAGAGACTGCTTATAAACTGTCTGAGGGAAAGCTGAATAATGAACAGATTCAAGCAAATAGCATGCTGCTCTTAGGAAAATGAACTATTGCCTCCAAGCTAAGGTACCCTTGTGGCCAATGTTGCTTTCCATTGGCTCTGCAGAAAACAAGAAGACAGAAGGAGCTGGCCACAGATGTTAATTAGTTAAATTACTCCATGTTATTTTTACAGTGCATTATCAACAGCTTTTATTATTTCACAGACATCAGTATTTCTAAAACAATATGAGAGCTCTTTCCTTCATCATGTTTTTGTAACCTTCCCCATTGTCTCCCCTATTGTACCTCCAGCAAAATTGTCATTGATTTCAGTGCGAGTCCCAGCAAGATCCTCCACATTTGGCTTTTATTACTTAGGGTTTAATCTGTGCTCTTAGAAATAAATATGTTCATTTGCCCTTCATGTAATTAGCCTGACAGATTCAAAGTTGCAAGTAATATTGAACTTACCATAAGTAAATGCATTTAACAGTATGATTACCAAGCTGTTAAATCTGAAATACTAGAACCTGAAATTTTATAACATATGCGTGATTCATAGCCTTGTCATAGCCTAGAAGAAAGATACGTGTTATTTCATACCAATACGCTGCCCAAAGATGCTGCAGGCTTCTGGTGTCATAACTCTGTGAAAAGTATATTATCCGGCTGTTCAGTTGCACAAATGCAACAAATTAATGCTGTATTTGATCATTTACCATTTTATTGCTTCCTTCAGCAATGAAGAAGTGTCAGGGTTTTTTTTTTGTTAGGCATAGCCATGCATGCAAACTGATTAAGAAAACAGAATATCATGGAAATATATGACCAATATATGACCCACTCTGAACTACCAAATTGCAGCATTTCTGGCATCCTGATGTGATCACACCTGAGCCATGTTTTCCAGTCCTACTCAAGAGTCCCATGCACGAGGGATGCACTCCCAGCCTGAAGGAAGAGAAAAAAGTCCAGCTGCTAAATATAGCTGTCCCTGTCTCTCCTGCCAGCTGTACTCCAGTCCCAGAGCCTCGCCTGGCCTGGCATGACTGATACAGAAAAAGAAAGGTCCTCACTTCTAATTCTGATTCTGCAGGAATGCTGCAGCTGAACAGAGAAAGCAAACGTTATGAATATAGTTGACTTCTTTAAGAAAATGATGATTCTGACCTTTGTAAAGCTCTCTGTGATTCTAGCATGAAAACTGAAACACCCGACAAAAAATGGCTAGAGTGCCACTAACGCTTCTGTCCTGTGCTCTGCCTCCACCCTGGTCTTCCTTTTGAGATACTGAAAATCAAATCCTGCGCGCATACACTAGCATCTGGTTCAATGTACAGTAAGGAGAGGGTTAGTTTAATTGCTGTTCAAACCCCTTACCATAGCGCTTCATCATATTTCTCAGTGAACTTGATCCAGCTCTGCCGATGCTAACCATGGAGCTGGGCGTCCAGGGGAGCAAGAGGCCATGATGCCTGAAGTTACTAAATACGATCCAGTTCAAGTCCAAGCTAAATATAGACATACAGACATTTTTATTTGCTTCTTGGTTCAGTTAAGGTGCCACATTGTGTCTTAATTATCTCTCTCTCACACCACAGGTTTTAAAGGACACTATTTGCCTATGAGAAGAAATAGCCTGGAAATGATACTGAAGTAGCCTTTCAAAGTAAAGGAATCAAACATTTTAAAATGTTTATGTTATGTTATTTTAGTCGCGAAGCATAAACATACAAGCAACAACACTGTGCTGTCCCCAGTGTCCTGCTGCTTGCCCAGTTATGACAGCCCCTCAGTAGGGACTGTGTGGGGTGTGTACAGTGAAGCGATTTTTTGAAAAAGATGGATTATGACGGGTTTTAGGTTCATTAGGTGGCATGTGACTTTGAGATGTAGGGAAAAGTGAAACTGAAGAAGTGTCTGCAATGGAAGCAGTAGAATGATTCCCATAGGGTGCATTGCGATAAAGAAATGTCAGACTACTTTATTCCTGTCTGTTCTTATTCGGCTAAGCTAGTTGATTTAAAAGTTTATAGTTAAAGCTTGTAGGCCTGGTACAGCTTTATGTACTCACAATGTCGAAAAGACCATGAAGGGCGCTCTTTTTGCCATGGCTATTACAAAGCCTTCCCAGTCTCAGTCACAGAGTCTTAAAATAGAACCTAAAGATCACAGTCATTTCAGCTGAACTGATGCCTGCACGTGATGCCTGTTCGGAGTGTCAGCTACTGTCCCCAGAGGTGGGGCCCAGACCAAGATGTTCACTGCCCCTCTTGGGCAAGCAGCACCTCACTCTGACTACGGCAGAGCGGCATTTCCTTGTCTTTTTAATGCCACCTACTTCTTTTCAATTCCTAAACCTCTCTGACATAGATGAGAGTTAATAGGGTATGACCACACTGAAAAAAGTCATTCTCAAAAGCGATGCTGATGGAGGTGTTAAAAATGTAATGAAAATAGGCTGAACACAGAGAAGCAAAATGAATGAGGTGGACAGTTTAGTATTTTTATTTTTTAACTAGTCAGTCCTAGACGGTTATGTTACAAACAAGCCCAAGTTTGATCCTAGGATGGGCAGACCCATGAGCTCTTCTCCCAAGGCATTAGTCGCAGATCACTTCCCTTTGAATGCACCCAGAGGCACATTTTGTAGGGACAAACTAGGAGGGCTCTGGCACTCTTCTTCTGTGACGGCTGGGTTCTATACTTTTTACTCATCCCAGTAGTCCCAGTGATGGATCAGGACTTTAAACATTTTGCTTCAGCTAAAGCTTCATTGGGCACCTAAAAGACACATTAAATGACTAATGTATGCCCTTCTCTTCATGTCTTAAGGGGAGCAGTGCATAATGTTATCAAGGGCCTCTTTGACTGTACCTTATTAGCATGGGTTTGTAATATTAAGTATCGTTTTAACTTTGATGGACTTGTGCCATTAACATTTAGTGGAATATTATAAGCACTTTATCAAATCATATACAGGAGGGTGACAGGGCCATTTTACACCCAGGCCGACATTTTTAACTCTACATTTCCAATGTTTTTGTGTCACTCACTGACCTTGTAAGCACATGTACAGAGTCCTTAACTGTGAACAGCAAACAATGTGTTAACAGTTTCAGCAGGAGAGTGGCATTTTTGTTGGACAGTTTGTTTCTTTCCCTCCATAAAATATAAGCTGTTAAGCTTGGCAGATTTGGATTTGCAGTCACAAACAAAAGAGAAGGAAGAAAAAAACCTCAGGCATGGTAGTAGGCAATGACTTTGGGTTAAAAAGCAGGTGGGAGTGGCAGGAAGTCTTAGATTTCTTTCATTTTATGGCTTTCTTATTTTTACTGCAAGGTTCAAGGCAAGCAGGGGACATCAAAAGCTGTATTTTGTTTTCATATAGTAAATTTTAACAATAAGAATCTGGAAAGTGCCACAGAGCAACATGTTGCTTCAGAAAATCCTGTATTGGAAGTAGCAGCTGAAAAGAAGACTCACCTGGCAGCTGGAGTTATGAGAAGGGGGCTGGGAGGATTAGTTCATTTCTAAGGTGAGGCATAAAACAATTTCACCTTTTAAGATTCCTTCTCCTTCCTCCTCTTTCAGTGAAGAGCAATGCACAAGATAGGAGGAAGCGGAGAAAGGAGATTAATAACATATTTTTTATTGCTCTTGGAACCAGATAGAAAAGAATGCACACTGAAAGTACATACTTTCTATGCTTTGCTATATTTGCTCCCTGGTTTTCAAGCAGAATGTAGTGCACACAATTTCTGTCATAATTCATGTGACAGGAATAAATGCAGCTGTGACAAGCAATCAGAAGGCCTGTGCTGTACTGCCGTTCCTCCCCACACCCATGCTCAGCATCAGCTAGTCCTGTCTTTTCACCAAGGCCTTTTTGTTCCTTAATTCATGTGACTAAGTAAAATGTACAGCTTTATTTTTTTTCTTAATTTTATAAACAAGAGCTTTTCTCAGAGCGATATTTGATGCCTGGATAGTGGAAACAGAAACCAGAAGGTGCATAAAAATAATGCTGTATTTATTTTATTTTTGAACTCTTACATTCTTGTGGAGGTATGTTTATGATGCTTGAATAATTGTGTTGGCAAAAGCTAGAAAACTCCAATGATTTTGAGTTCTAGTCTATTGCCTCTAGCCTGACTTCCCAAGTACTCTCTACTTGCCAGGTACAATCTATATGACAAAAGATTGCAGGACTGAATTGTGACCTGACATGTGTGGTACGACCTGTTAATTCAAATAGAAATGTACGCAGGGGAATTGTGGAGGGCGCAGGATTCTTTGGAAGCCCTTTTCCCTGTCGGTCCTGTGAAGGGTAGTAATTAAAAGCCAGACTGAACCACATGGATTCTCCAGGCATGAACCATCTCCTCCACTCTCATGGCTGACACTAAGGGAGGTGCTAGCCTTCATTTCCCAGTTATTGACCTCCTGAGAAGTGGCAAACGCTGACCCATATGAATTCTAGTGCCCCATCCAGACACTGGACATCCTCCGCTCCTGGCCTCATCAGTAAGTTCTTCCTCCCTCCTCTCTTCCCCAGCTCTTCCTCAGTTTTAGTCCCAGGCTTCTTCCGTGCCAGTCTTTCCCTTCCCTTAGTTCTAACCGCGCTCTTTGTGGGTCAGTAGGTGAGGGTGGCTGGGACCAGGGTGAGGGCTGCTGAGAGCACAGGGCAAACACTCGTATAGCCTCCAAGTTGCGGTGGGGAGTTTTGTGCAGCCCTTGGAGGAACTACACTAGGGCATAATCCACAGCAGATGGAATGAACAGAGATTAACAGCTGCCAAATGCTCTGATGAGCAATATGAACTGAAGTTTCCAAATGCACATAATTTGGCCAAATTTAAGTAAGACTTTTCAGGGGACAACCCACAGTGATGAATCCTTCTCGCCACATTTGAACTTGTAGCTTCAAAATTACTAGAACTGTCACATGCAGTATGCTATAGGAAATTTTTAGTATATGACGGGCAACATGTTTGTTCTTAATCTCCTTAGAAATAACTGAGTGATTCTAAATGATCAGGTGTAGGTGTCAGGTAGACAGCACAGCATGTTTCAGCCCAGGAGATTTAAACATGCCAATACTGTGATGCAATATTACCTCATACTTAAAAATCTACCTACCTCCAATGCCTGGACTACTGAATTCAAGTTCTTTACTTAATTACAAACTTATGTTGTACAGACTCTTTCTGCAGATAAAAAGTATTAATGTTTAGGAAGCTGATCCAGTCCCTTGGTGTTCCCTGGGGTGGGATCCATCTGTTCAACTGTCTAGGAGTTAGGCATTGAATCTCAGTCAAGGGAGAAGCGGGGAGACAGGCATCCTCTAGCAGTATGTTATGTCTCCACAGCCAGCATCTCAGTCCCATGGAGTAAATCATACTTAAGCGTTGCCTGTCTCTATCAACTGACCACAGTAGGAATTTAGGCAGTGGGTACAGTTAGACATCTAATGTGTAAGTATCTGAAGTGAGGTAAGATAAATCCTGGCAGAGGAAGCTTTCTATTAACAAATTGGAGTTGGAACCAGCACTATAATACATTCTGGCTTTTCATCTAAGCTTATAACACTTTGAATCTCAGTCTCATAACTAACCAGAGTAAAACCCAAAGCAGATTTTAAGAGGAGAGTGGGGGAGGCAGCCTTTCTGTAGCAGAAGAAGCCTGATACCATCTTGTGTGATGATAAACCCAAGCCAAGATCTGTATCAGTCCTGACGGTTTGGCAGGGGAAAGTGTGGAGAGGATGTAGAGGCCTGTTTTTCACTCTTCCACTAAAGAAGCTAGTGTGGCTGAACCAACAGGAGATGGTTACAGCTTTCTCCTGGTATAGGGCCAAAGCAAATTACCTTTACTCACGCAAGTGAGAAAGCAAGAAAAGAAGTTTAGGATTAGCTCCAAGAAGATAGTCACCACCCTTCCCACACAATTGTTACTGTGGAAAATGTCACCGGTCTGTAGGACTCCAGGGTTCAGGTGCAATCAGGATACTAAGATGAAAAAGACCCAGTAGGTTGACACATATTCTGGGTGAATGCTAACATCCTTTTTCTCAAAAGAGTAATTTTTGTATTTTGGATTTTGATCTAATTTTGAAGTTCAAGGCATTACGAAAGAACATTAATTGAGTCCAGAATGCTTAATCTCTGCAGGAGGGTACATGAGTCATGTTTATTTCCAGCTAAGAGAAGCTCAGTCTCGCTATGACGAAAGATCAAGTGGTCTCAAATGTAGTGCAAGGATTATCATCTTATTCCAAGCTTTTTGGACAGGTGAGATTAAAATTCTTTTAATATGTAATATTTTTTGAGTATTTGAACACTCCCAAAGACTATGAGGGGTATTTTCTTTATTCAGATTTCAAGAGATTGAACTGTAAGCATAATGGATCTATAAAGGTTTGTGTTGGACCCTTCAAAAAATTCAGCCCCACATTTATGCCTTGTATTGTAATGAGCAGTGACTCAGCTAACATTTAGCAGAACAATTCTTTCCTTTAGATTTATTATAATTTGAGAATTAGAGGCCATCAGCCACTGACTGCTCATGTGCGACAGGCTGAGTGTCTTGCTGATGTTAGTGGCAGACGGTATCTTCAAATAGTAAAACATGATGACATCAACATTACTGTGATACAGTTGACTGAGCTGAGCACTTAAGCATCGCAAGCTAGAATCAAGGGCACACAGTTTTCACTACAGCAAGGTCAATTATCACTAATAATCTTCCCTGGAAGTTTATGATGTGTTATAAACTGTTTCATAGGGATCCCGGGGTTTGGGTCAGAAAGATCCAGCATCACCATCCTGAGATTTTTTTTTTAAGGTGAGAAGCTAAGATCAGTGCTTTGGGTATATTCTCTGCTGTGCCTTGTATATATGTGGCTATAAAGCCAGTATAAATGATGCCCTTGCTGCAGTAGTGATACTAAGTAAGGTAGAGGGACTGGCTGGAGTATGGGAGATGTACGCTATCCTCCACTGCCTCTGGGGAGTAATCTCTAAAGGAATAGAACATTGGCTGTGCTCTGGGAATGCAACAGAGAGGAAGCTCCTCATAGCTCTAATGATTTTTCTCCTGTTCTCTTGAGGAGCTCTGAGGAATATGTTGAAAAGTAGAGGGCTGTTGTCCTTCCTGAGAATCTCCCCTGCATTCAAGCAGATTGTTTGAATTCTTGCCTAAGAAGGAAAGAAATAGTAGTAGTTAGTTCTTTTCCTCTGTGTGTGCATCACTGACTGGGTATGGGTAGGTTATGTTTTATTTGTTTGGGTTTTTTTTTAATATACATATTAAGTTCTTTCAAATTCCCAAATTCCGTTTTACTTTATTTTGTAGGCCAGACTGGTTCATCTTTTCCCTGCTGTGTTATTGCTGACCATGTCTGAATGGACTGTTTTGTATTTTGAACATCATTACATTTAAAGTGTACGAACTTAACACTTTCTTTTATCATTTATTTTACCATTTTGCAAGGAAATACTCAATTTTGAAGGTAAGTGGTGTGACTCCCCCTGCAGTTTTCAATGGAAGAGAGGATTTACTATATCCTACATTCACAGCATTAATACAGTAATATTACAGGTAGTTTTCAGTAAGGTAGGTCAGGTTCTGGAAGCAGGCAACCATGGTAGCACAGAGGTCCATGTGTTTCAGTTTGGTTGTTTCTTTAAAAATAGCTAGTGTGTCTCAATATTATGCTGCAACTTGTACAGACACTTCGTTTAACATCTGAACTCTTTGCTAGACTTCTGTATCTCAAAATCAGATACAGTAAGTCTATGTTTCCTTATAGCTTTTAGAATTTAGTTCTCATCTATAAAATCAAGAAAAGGTTGCTATCTTAACACAAGATATAGGATGTGTTAATAAAGCAGTCGATGGGATGCTTTGTTATACAGGCTGGAATAGAGTTTTGGTTGTTTGGTAGGATTTTTGCTCCTCAATTGAATTTTGGAAGTTGTGGACTAAGAAACTGTATTTTTTTCTAGGCTGGTTTTAAAAGAAGAATTACAGGGAAAAGAGTGTTAAAAATAATTAATCTAGACCTATATGTCTTACATGTAATCCCTGGAGTTTCAAAACTGAATCCAAGAGCAGCGAGTCCAGACAAGACAATTTAATATAATGAATTCAAAATATTGTTATATTTTCTCTCCGGATTACAGCTCTATACTTCAGCAGATTAATAGGAAATATATAACCAAAATTAATCTCAAACTATTAAAAATGGATTATAAATTTTTATATCCAGTAAACCTTACAGATTTCCATTTTAATCTGACTTGGATTTTGGTGAAAGCCTGGAATCTTTTACAATTTGCTAGATGTCAAGGGATTTGGGACAATAGGTATACAAGTAATCTTTTGGACTCTTCATCTCCCTTCTTATGATAATTAAGAAATTTATTATGTTTTCATTTATATTCCATGAGGGAATTTGATCATCCACATGTATAGCGATTCTTTTCTTGTTTTCAACCAGTCAAGGAGCATTAATCAAAACTATTCAGAATCTCTTAACCTGCAGCAGCGACAAATGTTATACTCATAACGAGCCAGTGCACATCAGCATGACAGCACGTGCATGGGTGTTTTGGCAGGACTGAGGTTTGCATGGTTCTAATTCTGTGTAATATGGCATTTTAGGTACCAAAAAATTTTGAAACAGATTCTGAACTTTCAAGCCAATACATGCAAAAATAATAGGGCAGGAAAGAACATAAGCTTCCATTCTTTCCTATTGAAATTACTTTAGCCCCGGTGTTGTTTTTGAGACACTGATTACTCTTCCTACCTCATTTGGCAGACTGCCAATGCAGACTTACATTACTCTAGTCATGGACAGAAAGCCAGAACAGGTGATTTTTGTACAAAACACCTATCAGGACCTGTCATGGTTTAACCCCAGCCAGCAACTAAGCACCACACAGCCGCTCGCTCACTCCCCCCCGGTGGGATGGGGGAGAAAATCAGAAGAGTAAAAGTGAGAAAACTCGTGGGTTGAGATAAAGACAGTTTAACAGGTAAAGCAAAAGTTGCACGCACAAGCAAAGCAAAGCAAGGAACTCATTCACTACTTCCCATGGGCAGGCAGGTGTTCAGCCGTCCTCAGGAAAGCAGGGCTCCATCACGCGTAACGGTTACTTGGTAAGACAAACACCATCACGCCCAATGTCCCCCCCCTTCCTTCTTCTTCCCCCAGCTTATACACTGAGCATGACGCCATACGGTATGGAATAGCCCTTGGGACAGTCTGGGTCAGCTGTCCTGGCTGTGCCCCCTCCCAGCTTCTTGTGCACCTGGCAGAGCACAAGAAGCTGAAAAGTCCTTGACTGGTTTAAACTCTGCTCAGCAAGAACCAAAACATCAGTGTGTTATCAACATTTTTCTCATCCTAAATCCAAAACACAGCACTCTACCAGCTACTAAGAAGAAAACTAACTCTATCCCAGCCGAAACCAGGACAGGACCTAATGTGGGGTGATGTTCACTTAGATTGCTTTTTACTCCAAATTTTGAAAGAGTGTGGAGCAAACAATTCCATTTTAGAGAGTGTGTTGAGAAAACAAGGTTGGAAGTTGCAAATCATTGATTTTGCTTATTATCTCAGTCATGTAATACTGAGATAATGGTGACTACCATTTTTCTGCATGCTTATTTGAGATATTAAAGCATAACTCAGAAAGGTAGTATAAGGTTAGAATACTTTTGAGATTCCTGCCTAGAAGGTGCTGAAAAACTGGTAGCTATTGTTAAGGCCCACTGGCCTATTCCTGCTTCTTTACCAAGATGCTATGAAATTCCCATCTGTTCTTTTGTGGTCTAACAATCTGTTGTTATGGTGGAGGTACATAGTAATGCTTTTGAATCTGTAGGGATGTATTTACCATTGTGTAATTGCCATTTCAGTCTCTGAGTAATTAATGAGAAAAAGGAGGAGAAGTATCATTTACACTATCTGTGGTCCATTCACTACTATCCATGTGCTCAGACTCAAAGGCAAGCAAGTCTCTGTGGCCTCCTAGGGAGGAGTTATTTGGATCCAAAATATTAGACTAGTGTTTGGTTTCCACCAGCACAGCCCATCAGGCAGCTTCTCTCATGTGCATGTCAATATTTTCTCCTCGTCTATGTTTCCCGTGAAAAACTCTTTCAGAATTATTGTGTGCCACTACCTCACCACCTGTGATGTCCATGCAAAACCTCCCAGTGACAACAGCTATATAAAAGACAAGCTAACACAGTGACTTCCGATGCTCGCTTGCAGTATTCACAATAAAAGCTAGTTAACATAATTTAAGGCTGAAAAAAATTTAAAAGATCTTAAAAGGACTCAAAAAATCATAATTCAGTGCTGCAATTCAATATTGTGGTGGCGCTTAGGATAAAACATGTTCTGCATGTTGGTCATTTGCAATACATCAATGGCTTCTGGTGCCACGCACCAGCTTGCTAGTTGAAAATTCTGTCTGAATAAAGACCATAGTTATATACAGAAGATTAAATGAACAAATGGGTTTACACATTTGTCCACAAAGTTTCTGATGAGATTATTGTGAGGTTTCTTTTGGTTTTCCCTTTTGCTCACGAGGCAGACCGTCTGTCCTTATCCCAACTGCCTCCAAGTCAGCTTGTTCCTCCACCTCCCTGTTCAAACATAACAACTGACAATTTAACGTCAGCTTCCCTTTCATACCTGAATAGCCCCGCATGATTGTGTTTTTTCTCTCTTTTCCTACAGATCTTCTTCCATCCTTGGCCATCCTTGTTGATGTTCTTCAGAACAGCCTTTTGTAGGCATAATAGAGTCTGATTCCTTATTATAACCATGGGAATTTAGTTAACGGCTTCATAATTTTTTCTTTAATCAGTGAGGAATCAATTCCTTGTTCCCTGAAACACAGTATGTTAGGAAGAGAATAAGAAACTTATTAATCTGGAGTGGAAAAGTCGCTATATATTTTCTCCGTGGAACGACCCCGAAAGATGCAGGGGTTGATGAAGACTGGCAATATGTGGGTGTTTCCTGTTTAACAGAAGGAATCCACCATGGGGAAAAGGGCACCATGCTGAGCTCTCAAAATAATAGGGTAGCATATGTGTTTGTAATGTGGAAGCTCTGTTAGGCATTTCCCTCTCTGGAGTAGCATGTTTCCTGCCAAGCACACAATGAGTAAACAAACAAAGCATGAGTGTGACTCCACGCTAAAATCATGCAACGTTCCCTTGAGTGAATTTCCCTGCGTTATAGGAATGACCTATATGGAGAAATGTAGTGCAATGTAGCAAATGTTCTCTTTCCGTTTACATGTTTAGGCTTTGCTTAATGATATTCTTGATTATAACATTTGTGGTTGCTTTTCTCACTCAGACATCTACGCTCCACTGTGCTTTTCATCCAGCTGAAGTTACACATCATTGACCGCAAGTTTGCTATTAGGTCTTTTACTACATGGATGCTTGTCACTTCATTAACAAATCCATTGCAGTATCAGCTTCCAGACAATATTCTGCCCACGCAAAGACTTCACTTTAAACCGTGATACACTTATGTGATTCATGGAAAGATTAATACATAAAGTTAAAACTTGCTGAGCTATTGAAAAGTGCCCTATGAAAACCTTTACCTCCTCTCCAAGGAACTATAACTCTGTAAGGAAGGGAGAAGTTATTCCAAACAGGGTTTAGCCCTTATGAAGATTAATATTCTAATAGGAGGCCGCTGTCTATATAACCAGAACTGTTCTGCAGGAGATTTTCCTTTCTTTGTGTGTCTCTGCCTTACCGTCAAAGAATTTTATTGAGGAATACTTTTTATTGTTGGATTCGACTGGGGGAAATGGGGTCCCTCTCGCGTTGCTCTGCAGCAGCAATTCCAGTCCCTGCTCTGCTGTCACCACACGCGTGCATGAGCACACGCATCTCAGTGATGAGGCACAAACTTCTGTTTACATGTTTCATAGCTGAGAAATTAGACTTCTCCTAACACATGCAGTGTTTGCATGATCTATCCAGAATAAGCACACTTACTAAGACACTGAAAAAGAGCCTAGTTGGAATTTCCCTAGACAGTTTGAAGTAAGACTTAGAGAGACTACTTCTTTTTCCATATTTATGGTTTCAACAGTTTGGTGGCAATGAAAAATTTTTGCAAATCTTCCTTAACTTTGAAATCTGAGACTCTGACCAAAAATTGCTTTTAATATAGAACTTTTATTCAGAAAGTTGACCCTGGGCTTACATTGTCAGGGCTCTGCCTGGGTCATTGGCTCCTTGGGGAACAGGGTACTAGGAATGGCGGAGGCTCCCCTGGGATGGCAGGGCCCATCCCACTGCCCCAGCCAGGAGCAGGGCAGCCAGGGGGCATGGGGCAGCCCCAGCCCCAGGCATCGGGCAGCTCCCTGGGGATGGGCCAAGGCTGGGCCAAGCCGTGGGCCCGTGGGTGGGCCCAGCTTGGGGGACCCATGGCTGGGCAGGACAGGGTTGTGGGGAGATGGAGACCGGTCCTGCTGTGTCATTGCTGGGGCTGGGGCTGATGGCCCCAGGGGGCTGAGATGGGGTCCTGGGCCCTGGGCAGCTGGTGGAGCCTCAGGGGGGCTGGAGATAAACTTTGTAACCACCAACACAGCTCATCCAGTACCTCTCCTGGATTTGAGTTGGAGTGGTTTTAAATGGCAGAATTGTGAGTGGGATGGCTAATGGCTTCTACCTGCAGCAGGCAAGATTTTGAATCATTAGGTAAGCTAGTCCAAAAGACTGTTGTAACCAACCTATATTAGATGAACAGACATGATCACAGCAATCCCAGTTGCTTCTAAACTTTCATCAGAAGGAGCAATCTCTTTCTAGTCATTGCCGTATGACTCAGTTTTCTGCGTTTCATGTCCTTGGAATCGTTTCGAAGAGATTTTACTCCCACTAAAAATAGAATTACAGGTCTTTTTACGTGTTGTTATTCTCACGATTCTCCTTTTGACACATACTGATACTGTATTTGATATGACAACAGCTTTGTGATAAAAGAAGTTCATATTAGCCCTAAAATTGCATTTCTTCAGCAGCGTATCGCACAGCTCAGGGACCACGCTAAAGCCGTAGTGAGCAGACCTCTCAGCTGGAGGAAATTGTCATAGCTCCTCTGACTGGCAATTAACTCAAACTGAAAAGTCGATTCTCAAGTTTTAGAAAAAATGGGAAAAAAAAATCCATCAGCTCTCTTCCTCTGTAGAAACACACTAATGTCCTGTTCATCTCTGCTGGTATTGACTTATGGTCTTTTATGAATATGCTGCTTGTCCATCTTATTATTAAAGAAAGGTGCTGACAGGCTTTCAGACCTATTTGGAGCCAGGTGTTACAAATAAAATATCTTTGATGGGTTTTCTTAATTTGGTTGTTGGTACAACTGCAGCTCTCTCTGCTTAGCACTCTACCGACAAGGGAGAGACAATATTTGTATCTTATTTGCACAGCTGGGAAACCAAGGCACAGGAAGATTCAGGGAGGTCTCCAAAGCCTCCAGAGCTGGGGAAAACCAGATAGGAAATCCAAATCTGCATCCAAGACTAGTGTTTCAAGCACCCAGAGGCAAGAGAACAGCATGTTGTTACAGTGAGAATTGTGTTTTCTTCTTCCCAACCCCCTTTTTCACAATTATGGGAGAATCAAGCAAAGAAAATGATTGAGATGGCTTCTGAATTATGCCAGGGTGCTGAGCAGCTGTAATAAAACAAAACAGAAATTTTGTGGTCTGATAGCCTAATTTAGATAGATACAGGGATTTGTGTGTGGCTGTCCTGTGCTGTCAGCATGAGGGAAAGTTTTCATATATCCTAGTCTGTGGCCCATAAAATACAAAAAGATAATGCATTAGAAAAGGATAGCAGCATGCTGTCAGAATTGAACTGTCTGTTAAAAGTAGTTTTGAAATAAGCATTGTACAATCTTTGTGATTAATAGAAATAAGGGGAGAAGAGAGCTTAAAAAAGACTTCTTTGGGAATATTAGAAATTCAGCTCTAATCCTTCTGGGCTCTGTGGATGATTTGGAATAGCCAAAAGTGTATTTAGCAGTGTTTTCACTGCTTTTAAGCCAATCAAATAAAACATACTGAAACTCAGTTAGCAACATTATTTTGTTATTGCTTTGTCATTGTCAGTGTTTTGCACTACTCAGTGGCTGCTGGAAAAAAATTCTTCCTTGAATCTTGGAATAAGACCTTCCTGTGCCACAGGGACTTGACTCTGCTATTTGTCAGATCCAGCACTCTCCTTCATCCTCAGCATCAGAGACTGCACAACTGGATCCAAGCAATGGGATCAATTACACATATTTCTGAAAACCCCTGCAATGAAAGCAATCCTGTTTATTTCAGTGAGAGTATTGACCAGAGCAGGGAGCTGAAGAACAGACCCTGTTGGGGCAGACACCTTTCTCAACATACTTCTAAGTTGTTTACTCTGTGAACAGTCCATTTTGTTCTACTAAAATGACAACTTACTAGGAAATAAAAAGATCTGATTGCCAAAGAAAGCAGCAGTTAATGGGGAAATTCATGGTGAGAAGAGCAAACATCAGGAGGAAACTCATCTCATTTTTCAGTGTGGAAGGTCCTCATTTTAAAACCATAAAATGCAGTGCATAGCTTTGGGAAAACATAAGATCCGTATTGCATTTGTGTCTGCCTGTCAGCATTGTTAGCTATTAGAAACTGATTTTATCATTATATTTTTTCTCATAATAGTAGTTTCTGCCACGGTGAGTGCTTTACTCCTGTGTTTTTAAAATATTTCAATGATGTAAAAGAAATCAAGCAGCATTAGGAAATTCACACTCTTATTGATTGTAAAGCACATGGTGTATAAGCTTCAGCAGATCATTTCAGTAGTGTTCCTCAGTTATATAAATTCAGGGGTGGGGGGCAAGGACAGAAAAACTCAGAGGAACGCTTGATGGTTTCTTGAGAATTGACCCATCGAGAAGGAAAAAATGTTATACCTGTGATAATACTGGTCATTTCTACTTGTTGGGCAGGTGATGGGTTATTACTGTCACATACTTTCAAAACAATAGTTCAAATACCATATGCATTCATATACCTCTACTATTTAGAACCAGATCCTGATACTTTTTCCTGCACTGACTGTGCTCTTAATCTATGAACTCCCCATGAATGCAAGTAAATGCTTGAGGAATAAAATCTGAGTGTGACTGCAGGTAGCAGAATTGGGATTATGCTTTTTGAAAAGCAAAACTGAAATATCCCAGATCTTTCAGATAACTACCCCATGCTTGGGAGCTTATTACAGGTACATACCATGAAGTGATACTGGACAAAATCCAAATACAAATTCCTCAGTAGGAACACTGTCTTTAACCCATACGAGAAAAATTTGGTATATATCTGTTATGTCTCTTTGAAGTTGTGACATAGCACACCAGCCTGCACACACCTATTTCTTAAAAAAAAAAAAACTTTTTAGGACATTATAAATATTGTTAATAAATGGAGCATATGGAGGTAATGTATTTAGTCTTGTGCAGCCTGCCTGAGTGGCCACTATTCTGTATTTTGGTCAAGAAATTAGAATGATTCAGAATCAACTGGGTATTCACTAAAGGGATCTAAACCGGCTTAAGTGACATTATCTCCAAGTGTAATTGTAAAAAAGGACAAGCCATGGGGTTGCTGGCTCTCTCTGAAGACCTCTCTATTGCTGGCCTTGATTTTGTGCTATTTAACATTTGAAGTGTGACCTGTAAGGCTCTATAAAATCATTGCTAACAAAGTTTGAAGTGAACACAAGTGCTAGGACCGCAGCCAACAGCGGAAAGGACGAAGTCACTGATTCAGAGTCGTCTGGGTAAGCAGGAGGCAAGCTAGCAAACCACCTTCCTCTGGATACGGCATGGTGCAGCCACACATCGGGAACTGGGGACTGGAGGTGACACTCCAGTAGGAGGCCATGGTAGCAGATGGTCAGCTGAACATGCAGTCACACAACTGATGTAGCCAATGCAATCTTTGACTGCATCATTGGGGGTAGAGAGGAGTAGGAGATACACCTGATTTGGGGGTTTTGCTTTAATGCCCAGTTTTGGTATCAATGATGTCTGCAAATCTGACGTGCTTCTTCCTGATTAGAAATAAGCCAGGCTTTACAGAGAGCCAAATGTCTTGGGGTTTTTTTAGATTTAAAGAGGAAAAAGCAATGGGTAACTTACTTAAATACCCTCAGTCAGTTCCTGCATGGGGAAGAAGAGGGGATGTGGGACCATCAGGGCAGTGTGATGCCCTCCTTCTCCAGCCAGGTCCCGTCCCACAGGCCCCATCAGGGCAAGCCCAGCCCAGCTGGGACACCAGTGTCCTCAAGGGCAGAACTGATAAACGCTGACAGCACACGACGGTGGATATTTTCCACTGCGGGACATTTGCAATGGCTAGCAACATTCCCGACTTTCTTTCTAAAACATGTGGTGTGCCAACATAGGGAATTGTGCAGGAGAACCTCAATCAGGATCAGACCGATAGCAGAGTGGAGTTAGGTGTCAGAGGCATAACATAAGGAACAAAACTGTGCTTCAGGCAAGCCATGGTCTTTCTACAGTCCCATCTGATACTGACTTCTCACAGCATCCTGCATGGCAGTTCTGGTTTCTTGCTCACTAAATAAAATTTGGCTGCTGACATGGGCTTCCTTTTAAAGGGCAGTAGTGTTACCTGGGCATTTGCAGTGTAATTGCCAACAGGCTACTTGGGCACTGGCACAGTAATATGCCTTCCACGCAGAAATGGTAGGCACAAACTCTTGCTTCTCCTTTCTGTTCAACTTCTGTAAGCCAAAAAAACACAGAATGAATTATACCACATAATAATCCCTGTGCCCCAAATCAAGCTCACCGCCTGCAATGTTTGGACAACAAATGCCGTTAATAACCTTTCTGTCTAAATGTATGACAAGAAGATCTCCTTCTATTGACAACATTTTTCTGTGAGTGAAAATGAAATCTTAAAACTCCTGTCAGTAAAATACCCTCAGATAGGAAAGTCTGTCCTATCTCTTATTACTTATGGGTCATTGTAACTCATCTCACTAGCAGTGTCAGGCACTCTGTGGCTGGCTCTGGTTGTTTACTGGATCATTTTGTAATCACTTTCAAGAGAATTCTGCAAATTAAGACAGAAGGACCCTTAGAAATTAACCCAAAGGTGAAATGAAAATACAGGGTATGTACATTTTCTATGATGAGAGCTGGTTTACGACAAGCTGTGGACGGGCTCCAGAAATTTGAATCTGATGTTTTGAATTTCTTAATGGCTACACCAGAAGAGCATCAAGAGCAGACACAAGCTATATGACTGGTGTCAGGTTATGGTTACCTCAACAGCACTCCAGTCACAGAGACAGACTCATGGATGCAGAGACACTCCTCCTCTCCCTCCCTCTCTGTCTTTCTCTTGCTTACCACCAAATGTTTCCACGGAGGATGTAGCTATAATATGAGGATCCAACACACCTAATGCAGCCCTGCGTGGAGAGGTCTGACAGCTCCCATCTCCTAGAGAGATTTGTTTCCAGCCTTTCTGTGCTCTTCCCTTTCTATTGATGCAGCCGACGTAGGGTGCCACTCAGATGGCATGAGGCACCCCTCTGGGGCCATCTGGCTCACAAGAACTGCTATGAAGACAAGGAGCAGTGTGCCAGCCACATCATCTGTGGGCACATCTCATCTACTAATTTAGTATCATAGAATCATAGAATCGTTTAGGTTGGAAAAGACCTTTAAGATCATTAAGTCCAACCGTTAAGCTAGCACTGCCAAGTCCACCACTAAACCATGTCCCTAAGCACCACATCTACCCGTTTTTGAAATACCTCCAGGGATGGGGACTCAACCACCTCCCTGGGCAGCCTGGTCCAATGCCTGACTGCCCTTTCAGTGAAGAAGTTTTTCCTAATATCCAACCTAAACCTCCCCTGGTGCAGCTTGAGGCCATTTCCTCTCGTCCTATCACTTGTTACTTGAGAGAAGTGACCAACCCCCACCTCACTACAACCTCCTTTTTTCAGGTGGTTGTACAGAGCAAATTTTTTATTAAATTAGCGAGCAATTTACCCATAACATGAGAGCAGGTTTTCAGTTAAATAAGGTGCTGTATAAGGTACGGAATAAAGGATTACTCTTCCAGTCTTAACAGACAGGATGAACAAGAGGTTGAAAGCAGGAGGATGAGAACAGACTTGCTGATGGACAGGGAACTCCAGCCCAGCGTCCTCAAGGATTTTGGGCACCTCTTTTCACTGGGTGTCAGGTGCTTGAAAACCCATTGAGTACATGGGCCGCAAGAAGCTTGTGAGGGACCCAGAAATTGAGATCACGTCCTCTGTTTTCCAGTCCAGGCCCTGCTCAAAAGGCTTCTGGTTAAGGACCAGCTGTTGCAGGGAGCAGAAGTGGTACGTCCTCTGAAAGTATGTTTTTACCAATAGCCTGTTAGTTGTGCCCTGCCCACTGCAGTCTGGCCTCTCTTACCTGTACACTAGAAGAGACTGCTGCTCCTGAAGTCTGTTTCCTTTTAAGTCTACTTGACAACTTCATTGTAGATGTAAAACTGGACCAGATGTTGAAGGGGAAGCTGAGGTTTGCTTACCTCAATTAGTCTCACAAAAATAAAGTTACAAGGACCGAGTTGCATGGCTTTTATCAGTAGCTATTTCTCCTGTATTTCCACTTCAAAAATAGCAGAGAGGATGGAAGTATACAGGTGAAAAAGAAATCTTGTGACTGCTGGAAGCTCTACTGAATCTCAGATGGAATATCAAAGAGTTTGAAAGGTGATTTTTTTCTATGTTTTTTACAGTTGTCCTTAAACTCTGCCTGATTTGTACCTTAGTTTATGTGTTGATGAGGAAAAAAAGACCATTAAGTAAAAGTTCAGCATGAGAGATTATCTTTCAGCATTTGAGCTGAGTTAATTAACATGAATTGAGAACATGTATTACTTTCTACTGACAGCATACCCTGGAATATATAAAACCAGAAATAATGTTGGTTTTTTTGTTGGGAGACAGTCTAATGATTGTTTATTTCAAATTCTTAAGAGAAACGCTGAGAGTGTAGAAATTTTAACAGAACCTTGCTGATTTATACAGAACATGAGGTGCTGAAATTAAATAGGTGTTAACAAAAGCAAAACAAAAATTACTTTTAAACAATTGTGTTGAAACCCTATTTTGTTGTAATAGCTCATTTTCTTGTCTCTCGTGCAGTCGTGGTTTCATTAGTTCTGCAAAGAGAAGAATCATCCAGTCCAGGCAGAATCTGAATCCCTAATGATAGACAGGGTGGAAGGAAAAAACTAAGTAGCCTTAATATATAAGGCAGCCTAACTTTGGTCCAGTCTTGGAGAGCATCCCAAATGTAAATAAAGTATTATACAGAATTGCAAGAGAACCTTTCCTCTGACTTAAAGCCAACATCCCTTTCTTCAGCCCATAGCTCTTAAATATGCAGCTTTATTTTTTTTCAAAGCATTACATTGTCAATGCAACATGTTGCTTTTGGTGATAATCTCCAATCGACAACACATTTACTTCTGCAGTGGCAGGTAAAGGAAATTTTCCAGGTCAGATTTTTGTATGTCGGGTGACTACTAAGCTACCCATGAATTAATTAAAGAGACATTTCCATATCATACATGACAAATTATTACTGATACTACAAGGAAGAGATGTGTTGGAGAGGAGCTGCCATTTTGTGATTCATCATGTTTCCGGCTTTCCTCCTGCTTTGTATGCATCCTACTGCAAGTAGCTGCTACTGTGTTGTTACTGATGCATTTTTCACACAGGCTGTAATCTCGGTCTTTGCTTGCAGCAGCGAACATTGTATTTCTATATTTTCTGCATTGTTTCAGAGGTCAGGAAACTGCAGATTTACATGCCTTGCTCTGTTACACAAAGCATGCGTATTCACTAGAAAAAAAAGTCGACAAAAAAGAAGAGACTGTCTTGTAACTCTCACGCAGATAAAAGGAGCTGAATTCTTCTACATTAATTACACCAGTATTCAAGGATGAGAAGTCTCCATGGCAACCTTATTGTCATATGGCATGCATAAAGCTCCAAGTATCCTATGAAACTACTATTTACCTTTTTAAAATACTGAAGGACAGGGGAAAAGACATATTAAGGTGTGCTTCAGTAAACATCAATACATAGCTGTGTCCATAAATAACCAGAACAAATGTGAGGTCTTGACTGGTGGGATTTTTTTAATCAGTCTTTGCATGTGCAAAACTTTTATTCATGACAGTGCTTAGGATCTGCATGAGGACTCCAAGGTCAGCCATGTCCTTGCATGAGGAGCTTCCTCATTCTTCTCATTAACTGCATCTCAGATTATCATTATAAGGGGGGAATAGCTATTGTAGGACCCTATCATACACTACAGCAGGGAGTATACCTACTGCCACAGAGAACTTACCGGAGGTGAGTCACAGCAGAAAACAGAACATGGCCACTTCCTTTCCCCAACAGCTTTTAGCAGCATCATTTTTGTTGTTTCTTCTTTTTATAACGGCAGATGAAGACCTGTAGGCCTGATATCAGTGTAGGGCAAACTGACAGAAGCTGCACTAAAGAACCAAATTCATAAATGCACAAACAAATATGACATTGGGGAACATTATTTTTTTATAGAGACAAGTCACGCATCACAAATCCGCATGAGTCTTCTGAAGTGGATTGAGTGGACTGAGCACACAGACAAGTGTCACAGGCTTATAGTCTGCTTCATCTCCAGAAAGCTTTCAGCAAGATTTCCTCCTCCTCCCCAAGCAGAAAGCTCCTCAAGAGACTCAGCTGCTACAGACTAAAAGGAGAAAGACCTCTCATGGCTTAGTACTTCACTAAAAGGCAGGAAATAAAAGGTAGGAACAAATGATATGTTCGCAAAAGGGGAGGTTGCAGAAATTGATGCCAGGACCTATGCTGTCTAACATGCCTAAATGATCTAAAAATGAGTAGAAGTGCAGTGTCAATTTGCAGATGATACTAAATTTTTCAGGGCAATGGTCAAAAGAAAAGAAAAAAGTAAACTGTGACAGGCTGCAGAAGGTTCTTAGACGAATGATGGGTGAATAAAATGGCATATGAATTTCACTGTTTGTGAGGTGATTCACAAGAGGAAAAACAACCCTCACTTTGCATACAGAATGATGGGCTCTGAACTAGCAATTACCATTCAGAAAAGAGATCTTGGAATTATAATAAATAGTTCTGTGAAAATGTCAGCTCAAAGCTTGGCAGCGGTCAAAAAAGCAAACAGAACAGAGAACAAAAGAACAAACATCACTAGGCTGCTGTATAGATCTGGATGGTAGCTGCAGCCTCAGTAGGATGCATAACCTTCATCCCCCCATGTCAAGAGAATACAGTACTATTAGAAAACGTGCAGCAAAAGGTAACAGAGATGGTTAAGGTGTGGGGCTTCCATACAAGAAGAGATTAAGCAGACTAGAACTCTTCAGCCTAGAAGATAAATGACCTTTATATCTATAAAGTCATGATAATGCACAGGTAAATAAAGGATGATTATTCACTGCTTCCCTGTGTAAGGACAAAGGGGCATCAAATGAATCATAAAAGCAACAGGCTCAAAGCAAACAAAAGGAGTCACCTTCTTATACAATGCATAGCTCAGGTGTGGAATCCCTTACCGCTGGAGGCTATAAGTGCCATAAGCTTTCTCATGGGTTCAAAACCAAATTCAGACACATTCGTACAAAAAAAAAGGTTCTTCAAGGATTATCAAACAAAATAAATCTGAGTCTCAGACTGAAGAAGCATTGCAGTGTGGTTTTGTCTCTTCCTTATGCTCCATCCTATGCACCCCTTCTTAGTCACCATCAGAGACATAGCACTGAATAAAGCAGACATTCACCCTGGCCTGCACCAGGGATTCTTACATTAAACTATTATTCCACCACTTTAGAAGTGGAATACACACATTCAGCAAGTTTTCCTCTGTAGCATGGATCTGTGCTTCCTATAGAGTTAGGCCACCTCTATCTCAGTTTTGTATATGCTTGCTCTGAAGAGATATCAGCCTTCCCTAAAGAGACTTGATCCTTGAGCTACAAATCTATCCTATTCCCTTTCTGACCACTGAAGGATATTCCTGAGCTCCTGATGCAATTCTTGATCAAAACAAGGGAAGAGGTCTTCCCTTTCAACTTCAAATTCTCAACAGGTCAGTTGCAAGTAGAGAAGCCAGTCCTCCATCCATTGCCTCTAAGCAGCTACTGCCAGTGTTGTACATGCCATTCCATAGCAAACTCTTGGGGAAAAATAGTCAAAAGCCAGCTGCAGATATACTCCTTGTATTGTCTAAATGTAACTTGGCACAATCTAGATTTGGACCAGAAGAGGGATTAAAAAAATCTTAATGTATGCCTTCCTGATTATGATGGAGGGCCACTTTCATCGTTCTGAGCTTCTGTGCAGGAACTCACTCTCTTGGTCATGCAGTACTGTAGTTTTTCATCAGAAAAATGACATGTTCAAGGGTGTGCACTTACATAGAGAAACATACTGAATGAGTAGGAAGGATGGCAAGCTGCATTCTGCAATTATGGATTGCTACAAGGTTCATTTCTTTCTCTCTCTTTCCATTCAGCATCTGTATGAAGTCACGGTATGGACTCAGAGTGATAAAGTGCAAAAAACATTTATTATTTCTCATCCTTACAGCGAATTTGAAGAGTATGGACTGGGTGGGTGGACTGTAAAGTGGGTGAAAATCTGACAAGAGCATTTGGCTCAAATAATAGTACTCTGGTTCAAAATCTAGCTAGCAGCTGATTACTGTTATCATTCCTCAGGACTGAGTACTGAGCCCAACTGTTTGACATCTCCACCTGTGACCTTGGCAATGTGACAGAATTCAACTTTGTGGATAGCAGCAAACCAAGGGTAAGCGGTTGACAAGGCAGAGGGGAGAGCTGCATGCAGAGAGACCTCAACAGGCTGAAGAAACGGGCTGAAAAAATCCTCCTGAAGTTCAACAAAGACAAATGCAGTCTTTCACCTGGGACTGAACAATCCTGTGAAGCAGCATGGGCAGAGGACTGACTGGTCAGGAGGCAGCTTTGCAGAGAAGGAGCTGTGGGTGCTGGTGCCTGACAGGTCCAACATGAACAGCAGACCACCCTTGCAGCAATGCAGACCCACTGCGAACTGGGTTGAGTTAGAGTGTAACCAGCAAGTTGAGAGAAGTGATTCTTCCCCTATATGCAGCTCTTTTAAGACCACAGCTGGAGGACTGGCAAGAGAAACACCAACACGCTGGAGCAAGTCTGGGGACAGATTGCTAGGACGCTAAGAGGCTGGTGCACATAGTGTGCAAGGAGAGGCTGAGGGAACTTGATTTGTTCAGACTGGAGAGAGATGGCTTCAGGGTGGCCAGGGGACCAGTTGGCTTCTTCAGCAGTCTTCTGGGGCTTATAGAAGAGAGAGACACAGAATGGTTGGAGGTGCACAGCAAAGGGACAGGAGGCAATGTTCACAAGTCACAACGAGGGACATTCCAACCATAAGGTAAAAAGATAACAATTACAGCATTTACACACTGGCTCAGGTTGTCCAGTGAATTTTCAGAACCTCCATCCTTGGAAATATTCAAAACATGACTATATAATGCCTGACCGACCTGATCTGACTTTGAAGTTAGCCCTGCTTGGAGCAGGGTGTTGAATTAGACTTACAGTACCTAGTTGTCCTGGGATGCAAAGGGATGCTGGGCATTTCTCTAGCGTATTCAAAGAGAACTGGGTACAGCTGGTCGTGTGTGCTGAACAGGCTGGTGTGGAGCTGCTTATGCAGCTGCTCAGAGCATCTGGAAGGACCGTCTCCTCAAGGTCTCTGTTGATGTCCACCAAGCCCCACAGAACATAAATACCTCCCAGCTGGCAGGCCTATGTATCCTCTGTAGCACAATTTGTCCTGCATGGAAGGAAATTACTATATGGCTGTTGGCATTTTAAAGATGTAAGGGGAGTTTCCCTCTCACCTGTGGATATTTATGGCTGGAACACTGTATCTGAGGAGAGACTGGAAAAGTGTTACTTTAATGCTTTATTGTCTCTGAAATCTTTTGCATGTGTTTATTTTTATGTAGTTATTCTAGTAGGTAAAAATACCTTATTTTGCCCTTTTTCTGGTTTGGGGTTTCTTTTAATTATTATTCTTTCATGTTTGGGTAGAAACTAACAATTCTTACCTTTCATTCAGGAGACTAGGAAGGCTCCATCTTGGGTAAATATATATTTATTCATACTTAATAGAGCAAAATTACTCCCACTGGAGCTATTAGTCTATCAGCTAAGTATGTAATTAAGCTTTTTTTAAAGCATATTATGTACTCGGCAGACCAGAATGACAATACAGAAGTTACTCTAGAGTATCTGGTAAATAGGCAATTATACCTGTTATTCAAATTTTTATTTACCATTTAAGAGAGTCATTCAAGTCCATTAAATTTTCTACAGACAGTACTCTTTTTCATCTTTGTATGTAACGTTTCATTTATTCAACTGAATTGAACATATATTTTGAGTTGTTAATGGAGTGTGCATGAAGAAATATGTGTTATCCAATGTGTCATGAAAGTCTTAGACATATAAAATATTGCATCCAGGGCGCATCACTTCTGCTTGTTGCTGCCTCTCTTGGGGCTTCTCCAAGCTTCCCAAATCCCTACCATGAAGCATATATTAGGATTTTGAGAGTTATTAAAATCTGCCACAAAAATAATTATTTGCCTTAACATGAGAATGATATATAAATCTATGGTATTTCTGTCCTGAGTAATGACAGGATAAACATGCAATACAACTAATAGGAACTGGGTATGAAAGCTTTATACTATAGCAAAAGGAACATCCCAGCTTTTCCATTTGTTTTTCAGGACCATTTCATGGAAGCTTTTATGAATTAAGCTCATCCTTATTTAGCAATAACTTAACTTAAACTTAAACACGTTTTCTTCCCTTGAAGTAAACCAACGTTAAGGATAGGTTTCAGCACCCTGCTTAAGCAGGTGCTCAGTTTATATCAATTTTGAAAACATCAACACTAAAGAGGGATGTCTTTTAAATAATTTCTAGAGACTTCTAAAATATTTTTATTATACTTTTATGTGTTATGTATGCAATTTAAAATGCCTTAAAATGCCACTTAAGTAGTGTAATTTTCTATAAAATTTGTAGGACCTCCATTGTAAATGGATCAGTCAATAAGCAGTGATCTGCAAAAGTAAACAATCTGGTAAAGTTACAACTTTCAGGTGTTGATCCAGCACTGCTTTTAAGCATAAACTTAACTTTACCAAACAGGTAGTCCCACTCATACTAGTAGCAATAATGAGATCATTCCTGGAAATATGAAAAATGAGGCTTTTTCATCTTTTAAGTTTTGTACAGAAGAAGGGTGTGCCTGAATTGATGAATGCCCAGATTCATCATATCCTAGATACCTGTAAATGGCTTACAACAGTTAGACAAGTCATTTACTGTCAGGAGTAAGAAAAGCAGTTATTTTTGACAAACAATTGAAATACCATTGCAGATTTTTAATATTGCCATCCTAATATTGCCGTTTATTGCCTTTTAATATTGCCATTTTAATATTGCATAATCAACTGCATTTTTACAGGGATTTTTTAAAAGGTTTTTGTGGAACACAGAATTTAGGCAAGAGGCATTTTTGAAACTAGGAGGATGGTGGTGGTGGTGGTCTTTGTTGTAGAACTTGAAGAAGAGACTGAGCAGGAATCCCTGGGCTCAAAGTAATGCTTCTTTTTTCTTTACTCAACAGAGGGAACAGCAATAAAAAAGCAGCTCTTGTAGGAAACAGACCTTTAAAATCCAGGCCTATTAAAATCTGTAAAATGACCTCTGTTCTGGAAAATGTGGATGATGCTGATTCTCTTTCTTCCTCCAAATAACAAATGGCGTTGGATATATTCAGCTACATTCCAGCCTTCAGACGTGGATGCTACCATGAACTATGCATTCACTTGCACAGCATATTAGTAAAGACTTTTATCCTGGTATAATAATGGAACAAAAAATAAGAAAAGTTTAAAAAGCCTCGTTTTTACATCCTGTGTTGGCAGGCGACCAAGATTTTTCTTCTCTGAATTTTGGTTATGATGTTTCTTACTATAGCACAAGTTCATCAGAAATCTTTGTGTTATCAAAAAGTCCTTCTTTCTTTTATTGTCATGCTGGCAATGCTGAAGGTGTTATACATTTAAATTTAGTAGTTATTGATTTATTATACCTGTAATTATGCCTTTGAGCCATAAGATATAACTTACCTTCTATTGCAGATGCTCATGATGGCTTTCAATGTATATTACAAAACAATAGTGAACTAAGCACTCTGTGGGTAGCTGTTATTGTCCAATTTAATTCATGGTTTGATAAATAAGGAATACAAAGGTTAGGGAGCTCACAAAGGAAATCCTTGCCACTTCTGAGAATAACTCTCATTTTTTACTTTCAGCCCTCCGTTCCCGTTATTTTTTCCATTTCTGATTGTGGCTTCCAAAAAGTAAATGGGTTCAACACCTCCTCAGTTTATAAGTTTGCATTTATGTTTTCTCGCAGTTTGTACCTTCTGCAAGCTTTGTGCATAAACACCATGAGCCAGATCCTTATTTGCTGTAGACTGGTGTAACTGCTCAGATTTCAGTAGCTCTCCCACAGTTTACAACAGCAGAGGCTCTAGACATTAATTCCAAACATAAACAGCATGTTTCAAATATCTTTCGTTAATTTAGTGGGCTTTTTTAAATCTGAATGCTAAAGTAGGATTTACCTAATCCTCAAGAACACTGCTTTTTTATGGGCATTTTCCATTTTTTTTTCATTATCCCAGGTGCCATCATGCCCTGTAAGGATCTCTGTCAAACAGGAGTTAGAATATCACTGTTTCCTGAAGAGGTCACTCCTTGACTGCTTGTCATATGGACACAGATATTGTTGACCAATAGCATTGCCTTTAGGAAGCCAAAACAGTATTTCTTTTGAGAGTTATGGTTATGAACACATATGTACTATATGTGCCAAGTTCTTTTTTTAATGTTTTAGTAAAGCTACGTGTGGCCAGCTGGTGTAATACAGTGGTTATAACTAAGAAAGACGTCAATTTTTATAGGTAGAAATATTTTCTATTCTGAATAGAGAAAATATCAATCATTGTGTGATAAGTGTCTGCAAATCCTAATTTTCATTGACAATCACTTTATTGTAACTACTGACATGTAAACTTATGCATAGGCTGTGAAACATCTCTGAGATTCCTTGTATTCATTGCTACTTTTTTTTAATCGGTGTTGCATTACTAGCTGAGTACACAAAAGTAAGAGATATTTGGAGAAGATTTTCAGGAGAGGAATTGATTAAACATGACCTTTCATAGCTTCAGTTTTCCAGCTGATTTCCCTGAAGTGACCCTCACTGGTCATCAACCAGTTACAATAATTACCTCTGATCACCATGAACAGGTGAATGGCATTTTAAACTCGTGCTTTATCACAGGCATGTCTGACAGGAAGAGAAATAATGAATACAATGTAGAAGGCTGGTGTCTTAGACAGACAGGGACCCCAGACAGAACAAAGGAAATGGATAAGGATATGCTCATTATATATGTTGTGCCTTACATAGACATCTGGCCCAATTTTGCTCTCAGAAAATCACCCAACCAGAAAAATTTAAAAAAAAAAAAAAGGAAGCAATGGTTAACTCAGAGCAGTTTCCCAGTCCTCCTCACCAGGCGATCCCGATTCCCAAGCCAGAACAAGAGAAGGGGATACCAGGAGCAGAATGGGAGCACGGGTCCATAATGAGGTGGCTTCTTCTGGAGGAAGTTGTGGTGTAAGGTGTTTGCAGGGCTGAGCCCAGTTACAGCTGTCCATATTGACATAATGCCACTGGTTTTCACAGGAACTGCCCCGAGCTGGTAGGAGAGTCTAGGCAGCTGTCCTGTAAGTGAATTACATGATTGCATTGGTGTGTTCTCAGTAAAATCAATTATTTGCCCTGTCAAATTTGGCACATGGACAAGCTAGGTGCTGAAGAGCTGTAAAGACACAATTTTCCAACAGAACAGATTTTTAGCCACTAAGCGTCAATACATGGATATAGAGTTTCCCTATGTCCCTTCCTCCTCCATCGCCCACCTTACTGGGACCCTAAATAAATCTGCACAGAGTGTTGCTTTCACAACATAGTGAGGACAAAGTCTTGTGCTGCAACAGTTTTCACAAACTGACCCATTCTGGTGTCTAAACGGGATCTTCAGAAAGAATGTCCCTACGGGTGAGGGCTGAAGTACTTGACAAAATGTTGCCCCTACTGCATCCAGTGCATGTGGATTAATAGCAGAGAGAAGAGCTCGCTTTTCCCAATGTTGCCCCTACTGCATCCAGTGCATGTGGATTAATAGCGGAGAGAAGAGCTCGCTTTTCCCCTACCCTTTATAAAAAATAGTTACTAATTGTATACTGGGTAATCCATTGTGTGATCCATTGTAACAGGATAATTCCGGATAGATGCAATTAAATCTAAATGTACACGGAGATGCCTTCTCTTCTGATTAAGTTAGTAATCTCTTGGCTTAACTCCTACAATCCATTTTACCAAGTCTTTCACCACTCTGAAAAGAGAATTTTTTCAGTTCCAAAACAGAATGTATATGGCTTGATTATAACGGCCCCCCTTATGATTATACGCCTGTGCTGTTCCAGCCCTTTGCTTTTCAGTTCCACATCTTGTGTCACCACATGACAAACACTGCAGAATACAATTAACAGCTGATGTGCTGCTGGCAAGGGTGACATTGCATGCAAGCTGCCTCCCAGTTCAAAAGAAAAACCTTAAAAAAATGTTAAAAGAGATTGAAAACCTTCCACCCCCAAAGTTAAAGCATACCATGAAAAGTGGGCCATTGCTTGGAAGTGGATCACCTGAACTGTTATGGTAGCTGGCCATGAAATCTCTAGAAAATGTTTTCCTCTTTGAAAATTATTCCTTAAACAAAAGCCTCTGAGCCTTGATCTCTGTAGGAGACAGCAGGACCTCCAAAGGCCCAAGTATCTGGGAAGAATGAAGAAGGTGCATTTGTCACTTGTTAGACATGTTGTTATTAATGATATTTTTTATTTGTATTAACAGCTTCTCAATTCCAGTAAGGCCTTCTTACGGCAAGAAGTCATTGTGAGATGTCTGTGGGGCGTTTCTCAGAAGGCTGAGCTTTAATCTTCCATTTATTAGTCCTTGGCACTTACTTCTGAATCCCTGTGCTTTTTCTCTCTCTCTAGCCCCAGGACTTGGAGACTGTCAGATCTCAGGGTCTGAGGAGGAAGCCTGTGGCTGCCTCACGTAAGGGCCAGAACACAGTGCCACCACGGAAGAGCATGGGGAGAGTCTTTGACAACTGCAGTTTCCTCCTCTGAATCCAGTGCCTCCTATGGACATTGCCTCCTAGCCTTAGCCAGAAGCACTGGTTCTCCACGATGAGCATCTTGTGCAGCTGGTGTACCCAAGGGCCAGACAGGCAAGAACCAGACCAAACAGCTCTGGTTTTCCATGCTCTCTGCTACGGAGGAGACTTACCACTACTCACTCTTCTGAAATCCTGCTCTATCATCTTGTGAGGCCTGGAAGTGAGGGGTAAGGCTTGGGGCTGCCCACCCTCTAGCTAACACAACGATAATAATATTAAAAGGATAGCATTAGGCTGTGTCCCTTGTCCTCTTTCTGCAACATCCAACCACGCTTCAGTTACAACACGGGTGATGTGTATGAATTATGCACTGCACTTCAGTTTCCTTCCTCCAGCTTCACTAGACCTCCAAATCACTGGGTTTTACTGGATGCTTATTTATCAGAACCCAGGCTCATTGCCTATTTCTATATATACATATACAAATATGTGTGTGTGTGCATGTACGTACGAATGTAAAAATATTTATATACACATACAAATACATAAATATATATATACACATATACAAATATATGTGTGTGTGCATGTACGTACGAATGTAAAAATATTTATATACATATGCAAATACATAAATATATATATATATGCATGTATGTGTGCCTTTAGTGTATTACTAGGAAAAAGAGCAACACGTTTATAGCTTTTATATGGGGCTACACAATCTCTGCATTTTGAACCAGAGCAGAGCCATAGTTCTTGAAGCACCTTTTTTCATTTACGTGTGTGGCCAGAATGTCATAGCAAGGTATGGCCAGTTTTGCCTTAACTTTCTCACCAGAACCTGTTGATGAAACCAGTCTACCTAATATTTCTCGTGCTGTATTTGGGATATCATTCATGACTGCACTTGAAGGAGGAGCTCAGGATCATTTAGATTCAAACCTTGCTTCTGTCACTGACTTCTCATAGCAGATTAGAAAAGCCATGTAGTCTCTCTACCTTATGTTCTTCCAGACCAGGGAACAGAACACCACTGTAAGAATATTGACAATATTTTTATTCTAATGTCCTCTACTTCATAGGGATCAATACAAAGACGCTTGCATAGAGCACTGAAAAGAAGAGACACAAGTTGTTCAGCTGATCTTTTTTGGGAAGCTGAAAAACATCTAGCAATTGTGAGGATGTGTTTTTTTCCCCACAGTTTATTAATACAAATCACTTGTTTCTATTGCCAGTTCTAGTGAACTAGCAAGCTGCCAAGGTGCTAATGAGCATACAGTCTGAATAGTAATTCCAGTGCCACTGGCCGTGATGCTTAGGAACATTGCTGAATATAGATGGTGCTGTCTTGACCCTTCTCTCTGCCTCCAACTTGAATGAGTTTTACCCTGCTCCAAAACATTTGTCATCTTCTTTAACTGAAAAGTTTAGAACATTCTGTTTTTCAATGAAAGCACGCTGCCACTTCTGAAAGCATCCTTATGTAAGACAGAGAAATAGCCAGATTTGCTTCCACATCCTGAAGTTGCTCAAGGAAGAGCAACTGCATTTTGACCAGAGCAATTCAAATACTGAAGCTAATAAAAGCGGCTGCCTTCAGACATGTGACTTTGAGCCCTTTCATAGCTGCAGGCTTGTGATTATGGTAGTTGGGTTTCTTTCTCTTCCCCGTCTCACCAACTCCTCATCTACCACTGCTGTTCCCCTTACCAATTTATATAAGAATTTGAGGTGTAGGCACACAGGCAGAAAGAATTTTGAAAGGCAAGGTGTTGAGTCCAACTAACAGGGACTGGGTTCTTTCTTGTGCTAGAGCTTAATAAAATAATATTATCAAATACCACTCTCCTGTTTCAATCCATGGAATAGGATACTGAAAGGAATGACCAGGGCCCATTAGCATAGGGTGTCTGCTGGGCTAGCGACGTTCCACCACCATTTCCACGAGCAGCATGTCAGACTGCCATCCTTTCAGACCAGCAATGCCCATGTTCCCTTAGGCTTCAAGAGGAAAAGTTAAGCTTTCTCCAATGTAATGGTTCCTGTCAAGTCATGCCATGTTGACAACACCAAGGGAGCCGTGTATATTTTGCTGCAACCATCAGGATTAAAAGGATGTTATACAAAAGATGGCCTTTTAAAAATAGCAAATAGCTAACTTTGCCCAAGAAAATATGTAAGAACATAGCACTACAGAAGCCTACCTGTTTCAACCCTTATAACTGTAGGCCAGGGACCAAAGGATCAGCAGAATAACTATTTCCTCCCTCCTAAGTGTAGAATCACTATTTCCTCCCTCCTAAATACAACAAGCTACAATTCCTACCCAGTGTGCTCCTCTTCATTTGCCACCAGTCTTAGCTGGTTTCTGCTACTTGCTATTTCATCTTTATTCAAGTAAGTAAGTGTATTAATTTGTAATCCAGTTTACCAGCAGACTGAAATGAGTAATGCATAGCCTGGTGTTTGTTTATATAAAGCGTTTTCCTATACCCATCTGTTTAGCAAAGAAGAAAAGTAAATTTAGCAATATTTTTCACAAAGTTCTCTGAAGGTCACAAATACCAGCCAAGCACCAGTAATTACAACGGACACTAATAAGGGAACTGGAGGCTACTCGCCCTATGTGCTGGATGCTGCAGGAAAAGGGGACATTTGGCTGTTGGCACTGTATATTTCTTAGGAAAAATAATTTCAGTAGGTTCATTATGGGGGTTGGAATCCCAAAACCCAGAGACCTTCCTACCACCCCTTCGTTCTGCTCTTACTATAGGTGCTAAATAACAAAGACAAACTGAGATAATACATGATGTGTTGGGAAAACACAAGATAGAGCAGACTTTGTAAGAGAAAATGCACCATACCAGGCAGAGCTATTCTTTGGACTCTAACGCATCCTTCACCAGCAACTGCTGATCCAATGAAACTTTCATCTACCTGTCCCCAACATAAGCTTTTAAAATCCCGCGCAGCACTGAATGGGGGAGGCATCGTGACTGTGCTCTGAATGATTCTGTTTAAAACTAAAAAAGCGTTCTGTTTGGAGCAGAAACTTGAAGTTCACTGAGTTCGTCGTTTCTTAAGTGGGGATATTCATCTGCTTCTTGTAAATAGTTCTTTAATGTTAGCCTCTGGCATGTCTTCAGAGGTCTTGCTTTGTTTGCATTGAATGTGACAAAGACCAATGCTTCCTATGAAGTTTACAGCACAATAACATATATTTGTAAACAATCACCTTTATTAAAGAGGCGATAATATTTAGTAATTTCTAAATATTTTCTACAAGTATTTCATATAATTTAAAAATTCCAGGTGAAATTCTTAGGTGTAGCATCCCTGAATCAACATGAGAGAGAGCTTTAAGTCACATTCATGGTTCCCTGAATCCTGGGCTGCTGGATTTTTCCTAAGGCACAAACTAAGTGTTAGAATAATGCTAAATCTTGGCTGCTGGTAATAGCCCCTAACGAACCATGGGGATTTATTGCTTTCCGGGGTACATCACTTTTCCTGGCACTGAAATAATTTGGTACAGAGCTCTCCATACTATATCAATGCTTTCCAATGTAATTGAAGGTTTGGCTGATCATATAAAATGCTCTGTAGAAGGAATGTGAAAAGTAACAGTGACCAGGACATTGATACCACATTTTAGCTTGGTAATCTCCGGCTTGTTGCTCATCCCCTTACACACCTTCCTCATTGACTGTCATTCTGAAAAGGGATGCTGTTCACAAAAACTTACCATTGTCCCCTAAAACTACGTGCAGGATAAAATTTGCAAAATAACCCCCCTTGAAAGTTTCTTCACTTACTTAAAAGAAAAGAGGATTATTATCTAGATGGTAAGCTAGCTCTCCTAGTACCTTTTACTTTGCTAGTTAACTCACTTCAACCACGGATTTTATGTCATAGATGAGTGTTTAATGGCTAATGCTTAGTTTCAAAAGGAAATACAAGTCTAGTTCGGACTAAGTTCTTATATTTCTGATTTTGATCCTGTCAAATCATACATCCTCAAAAGCAATATAGATATTTAAGAAAGAGTATTTCATTACTCAGATTCTGAATTCTCATACTGAATTATGAAAAAAAAATTGATTGTTTGGGAGGGAGGGGGTTTGGAAGAGAAAACACATCAATGTTAACGCCTAAATCCAAGACTGCTGTGGTTAGTGAACTTTCCACAAATGTTGTTACTGTTTGCTAAGCTTCACCAAGCACTACTGATTAGTTTATTAAATAAACGTTTCATTAAGGAAACCAATAAAGCACACAAGTGCCTGTATTTTTAAATAGAGTGTATCAAGTCCGAATGAAATTCAGCCTTTCAGCAGATGCCTACTGTCAACATAGGTTTATAAATCACTGTCTGGTGCTCTACCAGGAAGGATACAGTGTTTTTGAGACACTCCTTGCTCTTAATAGAAATAATGCCAAAGGTGTTCCACTATTTTCCTTCCTGCAGGCAAATGCGTGAAGACGGTATGAACAGGGAAATTTCTGACTTGCAAATAATTAAAAAACATCCACCTATATCTTCTTTTTTGCTGCCTTGATCTTTTCTGTCGGCAAAATGTAGGTAAAGGTTTCACTAGCTTTTACACAAGTTTACAAAAATAATGTCTTTCTACCTGTAGAATTATTCTGCTCTGTAGAGTATAACCACTATACTGAAGAGATTACATCTACCGTAACATGGTAGATGTAACTGAAGGGGCCATGAGGTATGTTGTTTGCTGCCTAGGAATAATGGCATTCCTGCATTATGCTTTTTGCAAGCTTTATAGGGCAACAGGCAGGAGCATTGAATCATGGAATCATAGAATCATTAAGGTTGGAAAAGACCCTTAAGATCATCGAGTCCAACCGTTAACCTGTCACTGCCAAGTCCACCACTAAACCACGTCCTCAAGCACCACATCTACCCGTCTTTTAAACACCTCCAGGGACGGAGACTCAACCACTTCCCTGGGCAGCCTGGTCCAATGCCTGACTGCCCTTTCGGTGAAGAAGTTTTTCCTAGTATCCAACCTAAACTTCCCCTGGCGCAGCTTGAGGCCGTTTCCTCTTGTCTTATCGCTTGTTGAGTAACGTTCCTCATGTGACAGGGACCAGCAGTCCGTGCAGAGAACAAGACTCTCGTAGCCTTATAGGAGCTCTGTGATAAATTCTCCAGTGTCAAAAATACCGGCAGAAATCAGAAACCCTGAAGGAGATAATAAAGTGGCTTGTGTGGAAATAAGTAGCAATGTAATCATAGACAGCCTTTTTGAAAAAGAAAGCAAGCATGTTATCATGTATTTTTTTGTGTTATAGTCATCAACAGTGTATGTGTAACTATACGCCAATACTACAATAGACCTAACGCGTGCTAATGGAGCGGTCAGGAAAAGACATGGCACTCTGTCAAAGGAGGACAAAGTTTGATATTGAAAATCCATTTTAAATATTGCATTTAGTATTCAGGCCATCCTCAGAAAAAGATGTAGCAGAAAGAGCATCCAAAAGTGGCAACGAAACTGATGAGAAGTGCGAAAAGATTTCTGTTTAAAGGAGGAGAAAAGATTAAGTCTTTTTAACTAGTGATGAGATAAGTAAAGGGAGACGGGAGGGAATCAGAAATTAAAAGCCCAGTCCAGCTAACAGTGGAGCTGTTGGGAAGCCATTCATTAACTTCAGCAGAGGCTGGACTATCCCCTCTGTCAGTTAACCCTGGTTGTTCTTTCATGGTGGAGGAAAAGAGAAGACACGAAATCAAATGTACAATGAAATGATATTTGCCATCTGAAGTACAGTGTATCTATTTTACTCCTCACCGCTGGACATTGACGCGAGGAACCTACAGGAAAATAAGGGTGAGGTTGACACCTCTCCCAGGTACCAGGGCAGATACAAGCACCGCTCCTGACTGAGAACCACGCACCCGAGTCTTGCAGGGCCAGTAGGAGCAGGTGGCACTCAGAGGTGGCTAACGCTCAGAAGATGAGACTACCTCTCAATGCCATTACAGGATAACATGGGGCAGAGATGAAAAGACATCTTCCCAGCCTCCCTTCTTTCCAGAACCAGGGCTTTGCCCAACTCACCAGCTCCCCTGCTGCCACAAAGCGTGTCCAGGCTCTTTTGGAGGTGCTCTGAAGTTGATCGGCTGGTTACATGCTGGAAAACATGTAGAAGATTTACCATTCCTCATGTTCAGCCAGTTAGCAGCCTGAGTTCAACAAGAGACATTTTCAGTATGTATGTAAGAAATCCTGTTAATTGTTTTGAAGTGATTTCTCTAGAGGTAGTCTGGAGGTAAAGAAGTTTAAATGCTTGTCCTAAGCATGTGCTTTTTTCTCTATTAAATTTCCTCTAGTGCTCTGTGTGTGATAATTACTGTTTCTAAACTGCTAATTAAGCTTCTGGAGACAGAGATGCCTGATTATAGTGAGTTTCGAAACACTAGTGCACTGGGAGCGGGATTTTCCCCTTGAACTGTGCCTGAAGATTAGTACTTCAGGGCTTGTACACTTAAACATGATTTTATCAATCCTGCATGCTTTTCGAAACCATCTTTCAAAGAACATCTCTGATAAGATATGATTTTGCCGTCATGTGGTGCTGATATGGAGTTTTCTAAGGAGTATGGCTGTGGCTAGGACCTTAGCTCTAATCTTCTGTTGTTCTTTGCTATGAAGCAATTTTACCCAACAGTTTGGGGAAATACTGAAATGTGACTTGCCGAGAGAGCTATGAAGGGGAGGGGGCTGCAAAGGGAAGGAATCAGCAACAAAAACGGAAGAACAGAAAATAAATACCAACAAAAGGCTTTTCTAAGACAGTCTGCCATGGTGATCAAAGACGATTAATTAAAATTAAAAACCTGGAGATGTCAGAGTTTCTGGGAGTTACCTACCGGATCTGAGTCTCCTTTATCCGATAAATTCTTTTCCTTTACTACCAATGCTATCTATTGGCAAAACCGTATTATTTTGTCAGGCATTTGTTCAGTGACAACCTGTGGCCTGTGACCAGACAAAGACACAGGGAGCAGATGCAATTCCTTTGAAATTAAGTTACCCACCTGGTCCAAGTTTTACTCTCAGCAGCTAACATAGAACTGAAATTTCCTTTTATACACTTAATTCAGGCTGTTGCATAAACTAGGATACACCCTGCAGGGTAGTTAAAAACATGAAAAGTTGTTTGTCTTCATTGAAGGTCAGGTTCTGGCACACATTTGAAAAAACACTCAGCTGTGTGTTGATAAACAAAACAACCGGCTTTCAAGCGATTTGGCTTGGTGATGTGGGGTTTTGTGGTTGTCGTCAGCGCAGAATAGCTAAATCCTTTAAAAAAATGCCATTATACGTTTCTGGGCAGCCTTCCCCCCGCGCTGCCGGCAGCGGGAAGCCCTTCGTGAGCAGAAACACCTGTGGACGTTGCTCATTTTGGTGCGCGCAGCCCAGCCTCTCCAGGGGGATTCCTCGACCCGCAGCCCGCCGTGGGAAGGCAGGGCTAACCCTCTCCCTGCGTGGGAGCGCGGTACGTGTTCCGGCCTCCGCGCCCCCTCCGCGGGAATTCCCGCGCGGGGTCGGTTACGGCAGCACGTGCGCCGTTGTCAGAAATGACGCTCGAAAAATACTTCTGGGCAGAGCGCGTGGTTCTGGCCCGGTCGTGGAACACCGCTAATACTGAGCAGCGCGGACAAGCGCGTTTGGGGATTTCCGTCAGCGGCAGGGCCCCGCTGCGGCTCCCGGCGGCAGCCGCGGGGGGAGCGGCCCGGTTCCGCCGCCGCCGGTGGGGCCCCCGCCCGCCTCGGCCAGAGCCGCGACCCTGCTCTCGCCCTTGCGAACAAATCACGATTTTAATCCCCGTTTACAAACGATCGCGACTGTAAATCCCATCGGAAAACCCCTCGAACACAGCGCCTGGCCGCGGCGGCGGGAGGGAGCCGGGCGCAGCCTTTCCCGCCCCCTCGGGGCTCCCCCCGCCGGCCCGGGCCCGGCCGAGCGGGGCCGCGGCGGACAAAGGCGGCGGGAGGCGGGGAAGCGTGAGGGGCCGCGCCGCGACGGGGCGGCCCCGCCGCCGCCACCCACGGCGCCGCCGGGACAGCCCGGGGGCGGCCCCGGCGCGGCGGGGGGCAGCGGCCCCGGCCCGGCCCGGCCCCGACGGCGCCGCCCGCCACCGCCACCCTCCCCACCCCGGCCCCGCCGCCGCCGCCCCCGGCCCGCCTCCGCGCTGCGACGGGGCGGTCGGCGGCTCCGCGCCCGCCGCCGGCATGGAGGCAGCGGGGCGGCGCGGCCGGGCCTGGGGGGTCCTGCGCCCCCCGCTCCTCCTCCTCCTCCTCCTGGCAGGTCAGCGGGGCCCGGCGGGTGCGGGGCGGGGGGCGGGAGCCGCGAAGCCGCGGGCAGCGCGTGCGAGCGGGGCTGGGAGGGCGGCGAGGGCCGGGGCCCGGCGGTGGCCCCCGCGCTGCCCCCCGCCGGCAGCCGCAGCGGGGCCGCGGCGGCTTCAGGCAGGCGCAGGGGCTTTTTCTTGCTGCCGGCGATTGAGTTGGCAGCCGGAGTTGGCGTGGGCGCCCCGGGGGGTCGCGGCAGCCCTCCCTGGGGCAGGGAGCGCGGTGGGCGAGTTCCTCCGGGGCTGCCCGGAGGTGACATCCGCGCCCTCGGGCCGAGGCGCCCCGAGGTGTCCCGGCCCCGGGGCGGGGCGGGGGCCCCCCTCGCTACCGCCGGCCTCGGTGAGCAAGCGGGGGCGCCGGCCGCCGCCGGCTGCTGCCCTCGCTGCCGGTGCCGGGCGGGCGCCGTAGGGGCGCAGCCGGAGACACGAGTGCTTGTGCCAAAACACGGGTGACAGCGCAGAAGCGCGCAGGTGCTGGCGCGGGGAGCCCCGCCGGGGCCGGGGCGCAGCGGCCTCGGCGCGGGGCGTCCCGCGTGGCCGCGCCGCCGCCGCCGCAGGGCCCGCGCCGCTGGCGGGGCGCCCCTCGCCCTCTGGAGGTGGCCGCCCCTCCGGCTGCCCCCCTGCGCTGGCTGGGGGGCTGCTCGTCAGGCTGGTGGGTCAGTCGTGCCGCTTTTTTGTGCGTCTGCGTTTCGTTCGTGCAGGGGTCACTGCACAGGTTTAGGGTGCAGCCGCAGGAGCTGACGCATGTGCTGCGTCGCACAGCCCTCGCCGGCCCTCGCCCTCAGTTGGCGCTTGTTTTCAGGCAGATACCAAGCACGAGCAGGTTCAGAGAGCTGACCTGCTGCAATCTAATCGAGCAAGATGGCGTTACTGGGTTTTGGGGGATCAGCAGCCCGAGCCGTTCAGTAGGTGGTCAGCGTGCAAAGGAGCCTCGGTGCGAGGTGGGAGTTTGCAGCCAGAGGTGGGGCGGGAAGAGGAGCGTGGCAGCAGCCGAGGTGAGGTAGGGCCGAAAGCTGGGCTGGCCTGGGTGAAAAGCAGTAGTGCGAATGGCAGTAAAGCCTATGGGGAGAGCGGGAACCCCTTAGCACGATCTGCTGCCTGGGGAACGGGAGCCACAGCGCATTGGGAACACAGAAGCGTAGTTTGTCATCTTCAACTTCAGGTCTCCACTGCGGCAGCGTGGGTTTGCGTGACCGAAGAGGTCACCAAGGGTGACGGTGTGCGGGGCAGGGAGCCTGGGTTCATCCAGGCTGCAGCTGAGGTCTTGGCAGCGGGGAAGGAGAGACCGGGATGAGATTTGGGTAGAGTGCGACTCATGAGGATGCTTTTACAGTGCAATAGCAGTACCTAGAGACAAGAGGTCGATAGCTTTAAAAGAGCTTCTCGCGGCAATAAAAGGATGCATGTTCTTCCATGTTTCTTAATTGTAAGGAGCTCTCTTACTGTTGTTTCACAATTTGCGTTGTTCCTCAGTCCGGCGGAGCGTCGCTGCTGGAAACGTTTGTGGCCCCGGCTGGGCAGGACGGTCTCTGGCGTGGCAACGGTGCAGAGAGGGCATGGCTGGCCCCCGCGCTGGGCACTGTCATGCCACGCTGGCCATGGCCCGGGAGCTGCAGCAGAGCAAGGGGAGCCACTGCCAGCTGGCAGGGGATGAGAGAGAGCCCCAGGCAGCTCTGATTTATGCCTGGGGCTGGGGCTGGGCCGGGCCTGGGGCAGGTAGCCAGTTCCCAGGCAGCTCCCTTCTCCTCTCCCGCAGCTCAGCGAGACAGGCAGCCCGGCCTCAGGGTTCTCTCTGGACTCCTTGCTGCAATGGAAAAAGGTGATCTGTGGTCTCTTGACGTTTCAAAATGCTCTTTTTTTATTTTAAATGATTAAATAGGAGAAGGAACTGATAGGGCCAGCTACAAAATACCATACACAAAGCACCTAACTCTGAACTTCCTACTGAAATGCAGAATGAGTGGGAACAGGCTGCCATTTGGATTACAGGGTCAGGTCGTGCCTCAAGTGAAGTCGTGTGATTGTATAAAACTGTTAGATTGCATTTTCTTTAAAGCTGTGCTGTACAGCAGTTTGTTGTTGCTGCCATTTGACCGCATGAATGTTATTTTTATTCAGCAGAAGATTGTCTGGCTCAGTGTGATAATGACTGCAAAGCTTACTGCTGTGATGGGACTACTCCCTACTGCTGTTCGTATTATGCCTACATTGGGAATGTCCTTTCGTAAGTATATTTGCGCTTTAGAAAAAAACTGATGTGCTGCGTTTGTGGACTTGATGTAAAATTGGGTTGTGGGAAACTGTGTTTTGGCAATAAACAGCGGCAGGGTTTGGGGTTTTTTGGGTTTGATTTGGTTTTTTAACTTGCTGGTAACAAACATGGGTATTCCTCTAAAGTCTCACGTTGCATTTATTTTTGAAGCATACCAGAAAGCTTGCTAAAATTGAGGGTTATGTCCTTAGCTTGTGTACAATAATATAATTTGTGGAAGTAAGCTTTAGAGGTGGTGAAAACTTTGTTTCAAGCTCTTCAAATGAAAAGGACTGCGAATAGAAATCTTGTGGGTTTTGTTGAAATGCTTTGTTACAATACCTGAGTCAAACTACTATTCATATGACTTGGATTTGAAATCCTTTTTGCTTTGAGTACTTTTTTTTTTTTTCCTTTTATGTTATTGACTTGTTTGTTTTTGTTAAATGATGTTTTGGCTTTTGGTGGAATTTGTTGAATAGATTCTAGGTGAGGGTAATCTGAGCCTTTAACACTGTGGTATGAACAGCATGTTTCACGGTGTTTAAAAAAAACACGGCATGTGAAATGGGGTGGATATTGAGTATTTCCTATCTAGAGAAAAATATAGAAGTAAACTGTTGGTTAAAAACACAGGCTCCAGCGCAGCTGCTAGCTCTGCGTCGGTGAGGAAGAAGAGAAGCTTGCGTGCTAGTGGACCTGACTCTAGGCTCTGGGCTTCATTTAAGTGACAACCCATAAATATTACATTTGTACGCGTGGACATACCTAAACAAAACATAAAACATTATTGTTCAAGATAGAGCATGTTACTTTCTGTTTTGTCAACCCCACCAGTAATTTCCTTAACCTTTAGCATGCAGTCTGTGATGTATTTTTGGTTTATACTCTTGACTAAAACCAGAAAAGGAAAAAGAGGTACATCATACGGACTGCTCGGTGCTTGAGGAGGAGTGCGTGGGAAGGTGGTAGTTGCTTTTTCTAAAAAGACTCCTCTGTTGCAGGTTTTGTTTTAGCCGTGGTACCTGGGGAACATGCCACTGTTCCCTTCTGCGTATTTTATAGCACTTTGAAGGAGTGGGCGGAGTGATGGTATTTTAACAGAGAATTGGTCCACAGTTTTTAAAGCAGATCAGACACTTCCTGGGCTAATGTAAATAAAATGATGATACAGCACCAGAATCCTTCATTCCTCTGGAAATAAAAAAGCATGCACTTAGGATTGATTACTGTTGGAGAATGACAAGGGATTTTTTTTCCCCGCTCACCTAGGGAATGTCTGCTTTGGTATTTTTTTTCTTTTGTCATTCCAAAATTGCTTTCCCATTTACATGCGTGGAAGGAGGTGCTGTTTTTGAATACCTTATCCCAGCTCACATGTGGTTAGGGATGATGGACACAACAGCATAGGATATCACATTATAAGAAGGAGGCTTCCCACAGAGCAACAAAGCAAGTGGATTTCATGTCCCACTTCCACGTGGACATCACTGGCATTTGTCTAGCCTAACGTCAGAGCTCTGCTTTGGAAAGGATCGACCAGGGGATTCTTTAGAGTGACTGCTGAAATGTTCAAACAAACCATGCCTTCAGCACCAGGTTGACACCTAGTCTTTTTGTGTGTTTATCTAACAAATGTAAGCAGCTATTGAATTAGAGTTTAGTGCAAGTAGCTCTGACACATTGGAAAGGTTTGTGTGTGTCTGGATGGTTTTGAATACTGGAAGGGCTCTTACAAGTGCTGTTTGCCACAATGTGTCTCGAAGGAGACATTTGATTCTTCTTATTTTTTATGGTTAAGTACTCCAATTCATAGACTTGAAGACCAGTCAGGAGTCATTGTACTTCTCTGACCTGACATTTTGCGTGATTGAGCCATAGATTTCCGCCCCCCCCCCCAAAAGCTGTTTTGGGCATGTCTTCTTTAAACGTGTAATCTCATTTTGAAAACTTCAGGCATTAATGAGTTGGCCATCTGTCCTGGTAAATTGTTCTATAGTTCATTTACTAATACTGCTGGGAAGTTTTGCTGGGAAATGAAGGTTGAAATTCCTACTGTCAGCTCTTAACTTATCTGCGAGTTTGAAATGTGGCCATAAATAGTCATCATGACAGCTCTCAACCTTATCACTGAGCTGGGTGAACTCTGTCAGCCTCGCATGTAAGATTTGCTTTGTTTTGCTTTGCCCTGCCCAGGGGTCAATTCTTTGGCCTTCCTTTGAGCTCCCTCTAGTATTTTCACTTCCTTCTTGAAGTGTGGCTAGCAGGGCTGAGCACAGGGTTTTGACAGAAGCCTTGCTAGGATTATTTTTTCCTGTATCTTTCTTTGAGTACCTATTTTGAAGCAGCTATCTGTGATGATCACAGAAGACATAGATGAACTCTAGCGATTCGTTCCAGCTCTAAGTCCTTAAGTCACGCTCTTCAAAGCATGTCTGCTGCTTTAAGCCTGCAAACTGGTCTTTGCTAGGGTTACCGCCTTGCATTTAGTTGCATTGCAAAAGACGTTATTGTGACTTCCACTATGCTCCATAAGAATAACTTTCCCTTTTCATTATTTGGCACTATATTGGTCTTTTTTTTTTTTTTTTATGTGCAAGCTTTTCCCACAGAAGTTTCATGTTGCCTCACCCCCAAATTACAAACTGATGAAATTGCATTAGAAGAAGACACGGTCCCTGGAATTTGGAAATGGCCACTAGCGACCTATCTGCTTATGTCTCTCTGTTAACACCTGTGTGCTGAAATATTTTAAAGAACCATTTTTAATCTAACAAGCTATGTATCCCGATAATGCCGTGTAATCATGTTCTTTAAATACCCTTATTTTCCCGTGTCATCATTTTTGATCCTACTGTCTGCACCAAACAATGGACTTGATCTGCGTGGGCGCTTGCAGAAGTGCCTTTTTACTGTCTTAAACACCATTAGTAGTCCTCAGTGTTGTACTGGCTCCTCTGCTTCTTTAGAGGTTGCCTGTGCTTCTTCATTTGTTTACACTAATTTTTCTGCTCTCTCCATTCTTTATAAATCTGCATGTCTTTCTGAAGTTTCTGCTCTTTATGTTCTCTGGGATTTTTTTTTTTTTTTCCACGAGTGTAACTCTGTCTTGCAGTTTTGGAAAAGCCTTTTGGCATGCAGTAGGTTTCTTTTAAACAATTCTCTGTTCTGTTTCACGCCTCTCTTCTCTTTCTAGACCCATATGCCAGCAATTGTGCAAACAGACTATAAACACCAGGCAATAATGTATATACTGATTTTAAAACAAAGTCAGTGTGACTAGATCATGATCATTGATACTTGAGTTGCTTGTAGCTTTTAGGTGATTAACTCTCTTCACTCATTAAAATGAGATTCAACATTGGGATATTCCATGTAGGGTTTTAGAATTTTCTGCTTTGAGAAATCATCATCTTTTTAGGACACCGGGGAATTTTTTTTCTTTAGTCAGATGAGGTTTTCAGCAAACATCCTCCAGGCTGTGTGCATCTGTGATTAGCCTGTTTTTCTTTCCACGTATGAAGAACAGATGCAGAGTTATCGGCTCACTCTGGTATTAGGATTTCAGGGCCTGTAAGAGTTGTTCCGGGACTCCATCTTCAGTTGGACTACAGGTATCATCGGTAGCATTTGAGGTCTGTGACTGAGTCATCTGTAATCCTATGAGCATCTCTAATGTAAAGTAACACATCCTTCCTCCTCCTCTCCCCCTCTTCATGATACCCTTTCAGAGCAAGTTGTTACAGCATTAATGTTCCAGCTATATTTCCCTTCCCACTAGTTTTCAATAGCTACAGCCTGTCATTATTTCCTCTGATGCATATGCATTTCCTCCTGTTTATTTGCTCAGCATCTAGTGCTTAATAGTTAGCCCTTCTAAAAATGTTTTGGTTTTTTTCTTGGACAAATTACAGATTTATGTTTGGACTTGTGCAGCTTAACGGAGCTGTGTCTGTGGGATGAAGGAAAAGGTGCAGAGCTGCTTGAGTGCTCAGACTGTTCCTCCTGCCCACCTTTTCACTCCCCACCAGAAGAAAGCTTGGAGGCACCCTTCCCAGCCTTCAGCATCATCTCATCCCTTTGAGTCAAGAAGCTCAAACTGCCCTCCTCCTCAGACACTGGTTTCTAAGCAAGCTATTGAATCATTTGTGACTGACCTTTTTATCAGTTTCCCTGTGCTGTGTCTGCTTCTGCAGCTTGCTGCCAGGCTAGGGACTGCGAGGACTGCCACGTGTGTTCTCCGCGACAGATGCTCCAGGTTTGCCCACAACAACAGTACCTCCCTAACTAACCGACTGGCAGCGTTTTGCCTTCTGTCGCTCAGAGGAATTGGAGACATCTGGGTATTGCCTTCAGCTCCAGCCTCGAACCCCTGAGCTCCTCCGAGGTCGGAGTCAGTACGAAAGGGGTTTCTTCTGGAGAACCCAAATCTGAGTGTGCGTTTCTGATGATGCTCTTTGTATTTGCTTCTGAGAGGCCCCAAATTGCCTGGCCCTCATGCTTATCCTGGTGGGTTTTCTGCGGGCTGATTTCCAGCTTAGTCTTCTCCACCACGTTGTGCCTTGTGTTTATTGTGGCCCACAGGTAACTTTTGAGCCGCGGGGAACTCTCTGGGCAGAGATGTCAGTCCTTGCATGCTGTTGGGGGTGGTTCTGCATGCTGCCTTTGCTCTTTCATAGCACTTCACAGCCAGCAGCTGTGAGTTCATGTGAAATAATCCCAGATTCCAGGTAAATAATGGAGCAAAGAGGGCAAATAGTCCAGCTGTTCTTTCAAATGAACGCTTCTGGGCCAGTTGAATATTCAGTGGAAATGAAGGGACTTACACCCAGATTTGGCCCGCAGTATTTAAGAAAACTCGTTGATAAAATATTCAGCCCTAGTGATTGGTCCGTATTTTCCTGGGTAAGTCTTTAAGGGCAGTAAACGGGAATATTGGCTTAAGCAGAAGAAGAAAGCTAAGATGCAGTGATGCTACATTACATTGCAAAGTGTAGGAAGTTTCTTGGTAAATGTCTTCAGAATTACTTACTCTAAGGCAACTTTTATTTAGAAAAAAACAAAATAAAACAAAACATGTGATTCCAAGGACCTCAGAAGTAACTGGAGGAAAAAGTAAATAAAAACTTTAGAGAACTGTGATCTCATTACAGGTAGTGGATGGTGATTTGCAAGAGAGTAGGTGGGAAAATCTTACCAGAGATAATGAGGATGCAACAGCCTGTTCAGTGACTGCTGAAATATCAGGTGTTATTTACATGAACTTAATGTATGTTGGAGGGGGTGAGGTTTTGGGTGGGTTTTTTGTTTTGTTTCAAGTTTAGAGGTTGCACAATGTGGCCAGGAAGGAAGGAAGGCAGACAGAGAGAATGGGAGGAAAAGAGGCAGAAAATACATTTAGCATAAAAATCGTCTGCATGCCTCAGCCTGCAAAACTGAAGAAAAAGTCATGTGCAGTGTCTCTAAGCGTCACCTTTGACGTGGAGTACTTTGTCGCAAAAGTACTGCTGGATATAAGCAGCTGACCTCAGAGGATGCCATTTTTGTTTGTGAAAGGAAGAATATCCCTTAAGCTGATTCACTTGATATGAGAATATGGGATGGAGGAGGAGTGCACCAAAGAACAGAATTAACATTTTAAGAGTTAGGAATACAAAGATGTAGCCTCTGGAGTTCATAGTGAATTAAAAAAATTCAGGAAGCTTGGCATTCGCTGTAGATTCCAAATAATTAAAATTAGACACTTTCAGGCATCCCACAGTAAATATGTGAAGCAGCATATGGGTTGGGGATGGTTCTGTGTCTTCACGACAGTTGTATGGTACTCTGCTTAAAATAAAATTGTGTTCCTCTTCATCAATGTAATGTTCAAAATTTCCCATGATCGAAGCACTTTGGGACAATATGTAAAACTGCAGTTTACCTGGCAGTTGCCACTTCACGCCTCTGGCTCTGTGACTGATAGGATGACAGAGGTGCACCAAAGGCCTGGTTCAATAATTATTTTTTCCATTCGGCTTGAGTTGTGGCTTCTGATCAGGAGAGTCTTCCTGAATGAGCACACGGAGCAGAGCCTGAGGATGCTTGTGCTGAGTGCTGGGAGCTGGCTATAAACGTGTCATCGATAGGGGCAAGACTCTGGTAATTAGACTAAAACCATTTCCCTTTCGTTCTAAGAGGTGAATAGCAGTTCAGCCTTTTAATCCTTGGCCTTCATCATCTGGAGTACCTGTGGCAGCACGCTATCTGTGCTTCAGCCTGGGAAAACCTCTGCAAGAGAGGTATCCAACTCTGTCTGTGGAGAGGGTTGATTAACCACAGCTTAGAGAAAGACCTAGGACCACGTTTTCATTGCAAGATCTGCTGGAGAGAGAACTGGTATTTGAAATGTGACCTTTGCGAAGTGTTTGAACTTCCAGTTGTTTTTTGTTCCATGCCTATTGTCCCAGTTCGTATCCTTCAGCGGAGAATGTGCGATCAGATTTACGACCAGAGCAGTATCTGCTCTTGATGACGGCTGCAGAGGAAACCCCTGTCAGCACCAGAATTAAAACACAGGACGCCTCTTCTTTAGCCCTTTGTGTGTTCATTTCTGACCCTGTGTTGTGACAAGCAGCTCAAAATGGGAAAAAACTGTTTTGCTTGCCAAACGGCAGCTCTCAAAAGATAGCTCCCGCTTCAAGTCTCCTGCCTCTGTTTTTCTGGGTGTCTGACTAACTGTTTTGAAATGTTTGGGACTAATGGGACCGGGTTCTTTTGTTTGCTGGGTCGGTTTTGGAAGTTTAGGGTTCTTTATTTAGTAGGTAGCCATAAGAACTAGAATACTTTTTTTAGTGAAAACTGTAAGTCTTTGGAAACATGCAAGTTCAGTTGTCCATAAGAAAAAAGGCTAGCACTGTTTTGCGCTAGAGCTTGAGTTGTTGACGTCTCTGTGGATCATCTGTTTTTCATCATTTGGAAGATTGTTAGAATTTGGACTGAAAATGGAAGCATTAAGGTATAAATCACTGAAATGCTGTCTGTGGCTTACAGAAAACTCTAAGGGGGAAAAATAAACATTCATGAGGAATTCAGTGAAATTAGCTTGCTTATATAGCACTGTTTATTTTGAAAAGATTTTTCAGTGAAAAGGAGAGATAATTTTGTGTTTATCACTTGCAGTGGTCTGTTTTGGAAGCCTGTAGGATTTTCCCATAAAGTTTGGTCATGTAAAAGATAAATGTTTTCGTAACACTTAGTGAGGCTGACCTAAAGACTGAGCCTGGGGATTATGTTGATCACAAGAGGACTGTCCTTTCTTCATAAGAATTTTACCTTCTCTCTGTTATTTTATTACCCCCCCTTTCGCTTTTTCAAGTGGGGGAAAGGTCCACCTCTGAATTTGATAAGAATCTGTAACTTTGTTCAGTCAGCTGTACATCCAAAGCTTTCGAGAGAATTCAGATAGTCTGCTAGGCACCAGTTCAGCAAAGTAGTTAAATGCATTTGTAACTTCAAGGCGGTGAGTAGATGCAATGGATAGACTCCTCATTCTGTTGAAATCAATAAGCTAATTACTTCAGTGGGGATTTCATGCACTTGGCTCTAATGGGACAAGTTGTAAGCTCAAGTACCTTGTTGAATCCAAGTGTTAGAAAAAACCATTTTTTTCTTTCTTTTTTTTTTTTTTTTAATCACCACGGTACCCTCCATGTTCACTGCCACTTCATGCTCCCTTGCTCCCGGTTCAAGCACTGCTTCATAAGGTGTCACTCCTGGAGCATCAGGAGATACACAGGACAAATCCACCTCAGCCGACTCCTCCACTCCCTGCACATCCAATGCATACATACCTCCCCTACCCCCAGCAGGAGAATTTCTGTTTTATTGCCTAATTCTGAGATTTCACCGAGCTCGTGGGATTCTCAGAGGATTAGTCTGTTGCATTTTGTACTGGTTGCTCTGTAGTAAGTAATATCACACCAACTCAGAGCAGGGTTATTAATGAAGATACTTCTGGGTCAAAAGCTGTGCAAGGGGGCTATTTGATGCTGCACACAGTGTAGTTGCAGCCAATCCAAATAAAACCTGTAGCACAAATTCAATATTTGAACAATATTGTCCTAGAAAGATAAACTCTCATTCTAATCTTAATGCGCCTCTTTAAGGGACAGAAACGAAGTTTGGCGTATATAAGTGAGTTATTAAAAATTAAAAGAAATGAACTATTAATTCACAGGGCAGCCACAAGTTCCTTCGAGATTTATAACCACAACTGGATAGAAATTCCACAGTTAATATAATCTTTAGAAATCAAATGAAATTTTCTCAGTGATTTTTCTCTACTTAAAAAAGAAAAAAGTTGTGACGTTTACTTTCAGAATTACTTCCCCTATCATAAAAGCTTCCCCCGCCCCCGCCCCGTGAATTATTTTTGTAAAATGCAAGATTTCTCCTGGGACTTACTCCATGCTTAAGTATTTAGTATGGGATGGAGAGGCATTAATACCACAAACTGAGTAGGCATGTTCCATCATCGTGTCTCCCTCTGTTGGCTCATCCACACAGATAAGAGATTTTTACTGCTATCATTAAATGGAGTTATTCCTTTTGCTCACAAGGGAGGCTTGGTTTAATGCTGAATGTTCCAGCTTCTCTTTCTTTATTGAGGCCCGTGGTACAGTTTGTCACAAGCACAGGAGGTACTGAGGATCTACAGCTATTGTTGAAACATCTGTTCATCAGCCAAGACGCAGTGAACCTTATTTTTAGGTGCCTTGTGGACTTGCTGTGCTGCTATTGAAGCGTAAAGGGACTGTGCAAGCTATCTCTACTCCAGTCCTTCATACAGTCCATGGTCAAGGTGATCTAATGAAGGTATAATTAGGGTACTGCTGCCCTGTAGCTATTTCCAGCTGCTGAGCAGCCCATAGGGCACCAGTGTTAGTAAACTAGGAATAACATATAAAATGCCGTCCCAAATGTGTGTGCTTATGCTATCACATTAACTGCAGTTTTGGTCTCTGATACTCTGTACTGCTTATTCCTGTTGTGCCCATGCATTTGACTTTTTCCTTCCAGCAGCAGGGTAAGAGAGGGCCTGGATGTAAGCAATGCCCCTTCCCTTCCCTCCCCTGACCACTGGTGCTCCCTCCTCCTCCCCAGTAAAAGGAGCAGAAGATACGTAGTCGTTTGGGACAGGAGGGAAGCCGGTAGCCTTGCAGAGTGGCATGTCCCAGCGTGGAGGGGGAGGCTCCAGCTTCACCAGCGGATGTCTCGCACTTCAGAGGACAGAGCCCCCCAGGAGCAGTTTGCAACCCCCTTGGTAAGGTAACATAAACTGGGAAGAACAGGAAGGTTGTCAAGGAGAGGGCAAGGGATTGCAACTGCTACCTGTTATCTTTTCTACGTGATGTAGATGTGTATATACCTCTGTATATATGTATGTGTGTGTGTATATATGCACACAATTTTTATCTTATAATCCATTTTCTTTTGAAATTCTACTTTCCCATTTTCCTACAACGCTAAAACCATCTAGAGTACCGGCTGGCATTATGATCCTGTTCTGGTATCTGTATTGTTGAAGCACCACGTCGGTGGTGCCCGTGGGCAGCGCTCGGCGTTCGGAGTGCAAGGCTCCGCGGAGCCTGTGGGACCCCGCCGCCAGGAGCGCTCCGGGCCGGCCGGCCTCTGCGGCTGTGGCTGGGGTGCTCAACGGGGAGGACGCAGGAGCGTGGCAGAGCGCTCGTTCGCCTGTCGCGATGCCTCTGCAATAGACCCCTAAGCGTGGAGAAGCGGAGAAACAGAAATATTCTGATATCACATTGAGGAGAGTTCAGAAATGGAAGACAAGCATTGGAGAGACCCAAAGCTAATTACTTATGTACAGGTAGCACTTATAATATGATAATGTTTAAATGATACATGACAGTAGCTCTTAATTCTTTTGTTTGGATCAAATCCTTCAAGTCCCTGAGCTTTTGGGCCTCTCCTCAGCTGCTGCTTTGGAAGTGTAAACCAAGAGGAGAGAAAATAAGCAGGCAGCACAAATTTAACACTTAACTTTTCATTGTTGGGACTAAAGCAACTCTAATAGTATTTTGTACAAGACCTTTTGAAATACATTTCTTGGAATCTTTGAGGTTTTCCTGGAACAGGAACAAAAATTTTGTTAGTGCGATATTTTGTATAAAGAATACAGCTTTTTTGTAATCATCTTTGCTTTCCACTTGTGTAGCATATTATCTTCCAAGGGTTTAAAAACACTTCAGATTGTCAGTTGTTTCAGTCTTACGCTGACAATATCCTGTCAGGCAAGGCTACAGTGTCTGGGCATCGTGTCCTGCCTGCCATCCACGTAGCGTGTGCTCCTGCTGGTGATGGGTCCTCAGTTGGTAGAGCAGTATAAACTACCACAAATAAAGATGAATTATTTGGGTTATGAGCAGAATTTTGATTACTTGGAGCCGAAGTTTGATGTCTGAATATAGACATTGAATATGCCACGGATAAGTACATTCATATGAAAACCTCTTGGGATGGAGAATGGCCTTGCATGTCGGGAGTCCTGTGTGCCACACCCAGCACAAAAGCGCTCTCAGCTGTGAGTGAGAAGCCTTGGTGTTAATCTAATCTAAGTAATTAGTAACCTTCCCGCAAAACTCTTTTGTCAGAGCATCTCATGTGCAAGCATTGGGTTCTTTTAAGACAGCAGTTATTTTTGTCTGCCTTTCTGTTTGCTGACATCTCTGCTCTGGGGCGCAGCTTCTCCCGCACTGCAGTGTGCCGACCACTTGCTATGCTGCGTGGTCCTAGTCCCCAAAGACCTTGGTGAGGCTGTGTCCAGTGATAGCTAATATATTTACATGGCTGAAAGCTAATAATGTTTGTTCAGTCCACGGTGGTAACCCTGTGTTTGGCTTGGAAATAGATGGCCTATTTACGTAAAGTGAAATTATGAAAATGGATGACAGGATTGCCAATCTGCTTACCTCGCATTGTTTTCCTCCGGTGGCTCCTTGCAGGGATAATTTGATATTAAATTCCAGTGGAGAGCGAAAGAATAGAGCTTCAAGGGGATGGGGGATGGATGAAAAGTTATGGCTCTCATTCTCCATTTTCAACAACATTTAAAATTGTCTGAAGTAAAGCACAACACGTCTTTGTTCCTGAGCCTTCATGATTGTTGAATGAAACTTAAAGATTGAATTAGCATATTTCCAGAAATGCAATAAAGTGTAAGCTTGGCAATAATGCCTTCAAAATTGCTATATGACAGAGGTGCTGTAAACATAGTGGCATGTCTGCTGTATGTTTCGAAATAATATCCTACATTAAGATAATGTGCTGAGATGAGGAGGGGAGCTATGGTATTTAATGTCTGTATTTGGTAAGCTCACGTTGTCGCTATCTTCTAACATAATTTATTTTGCATTAAAATTCCATATTTTCCTTCAGGAGAGGAAATTTCTCCTGCTCGCTCCTCACGCCCCTCCCCAGTCATCCTTTTCTTCTGAGGCAGGCATGTGAGGAAGCGCGATCAGGTCCTGAAACGGCCTCTGCGGCGCGGCCGCCTGTGCTAGCCAGGGGTGGATTTGATGACCTGGGAAGGTCCTTTCGCATTAGCCACAGAAGTAAGAGTTTGTTGCGTTTTGGACCTGGGCTGATCAAACATTTTGAAGCTCTCGGCCAGCTGGTAGATACGGGGTCTCTCTCCCGTATTCTTCTGCAGCACAGGCTGGCAGCAGCTACTTGCAAGCTGACCTCCAGGCCGGCATCTGCGCAGCAGCCGGTGATCAGTATTGTTCATCCAGCAGGGACAGTCACCTCTGCCTGTCGGCTGGCCCACGCACTGCCAGGGAAACAGCCCGGTTTGACATCACTCCAGTTTGGCAAGTTACAAAGCAACTTTGGGTTTCTGAGCCGTGCATCCTTGTTTAAAGGGAGGAGGGTCTTTTTTTACCTCCTGCAAGGGAGGTTTTGTTCTGCGTGTCTGTGACCAGTTCCCCAGAAGGATGCCCCAGTCTGAAGAGCCTTGTGATCCCCTCCGAAGGGCTGGGAAGCCGTGCCGGGGGATCCCGCTTGAGCAGACGGGCGATGGGAGGCTGCAGGGAGGCTGTTGTGATTGCCAGCCCAGGGCTTCTCCCTGGGCTCTGTGCTGAGTGTCCACTAGATCGTCAGATATTTTTAGGAGTCCAGAAAAATAACGCCTATAGTTTATCTCCACGTCGCTTTAAATCTGTCAGGTACAGGTACAGTCAGATACCTTTGGGACAGCATTAGTTGAGTTTCTGTATACTTCTGTTTTATTTTCCTTCCAGAGATTTGTCATCACTGCAGAGCTACTTGCAATCCCAAATTACCCCAGGAACTCACAACGACTAGGTTATACTCTCATTAAAGGTTCACTCATCTCTTCCGTGAAGAAGTTGCGTTACTTGGAAGTTCTTGTTGCTTAAAAGGTGGGGAGGTTACTCCCTGGAGGGGGAGGTTTGCTGTCTCATCCAGAAAATCACGAGGACTCCTTCTGAGGAGTTTCCAGCTGCCCGGACTGCGTGGGGGAGAGCAGAGCTGTGTGGAAGATGGAAAACTGCTGCTCGGTACTCTGTCGCTACACCTCGTCGCGTACTGGGGTTTAAAGGAGAATTGCTCACAGCATTTGTGCTCCATAGTTGAAGGGAAAGGGCAGGTTGTACCTCGGTACTATGAGCTCTTCCCCTGAGCGTGCTCGCTCGCTGGGGGCCTGACCCCGCTGCCCATCTTTGCTGGACACCTGTGTTTTGCCCTCCCTGACCTGCCCACGGTGCCGTGCTCTGGGAGGGCACGGTTTTGGGTGCATCGGTCCAGCCCGGTGCTCAGCCTTCGCGTGGCGGCTCGGGGCAGCTGGAGGGGCCCCCCGGGAGAGGCTGGGACCTTGCAGGGACGATGCAGAGGCCTTGTGGGTGGTGAGGACATGCTCTTGCTGCACGGGTACCCTCTTGCACCTTCCCGGTAGGCTTTCAAGGCCACCCCATTGGGACACTGCTCTCACGCTGAGGGAAAGTTCAGTACCTCTTTTAGCTAACATAAAAGCAATTACTGCTCTGTGAGACTGGTAACTGGAAAGCAAGTTACCAGTTAGCAGCTGTTGTTTAAATCTGAAGGAGCTGCGACTCAAGTCAGGGTTTGCACTTTCACTTCGTTATGTGCCACTAATTTAATGTACGTTGCAGTTGCTGATAGGGCTTTATAATGAGATGCCGTGTTTTTTCTAGGCTGAATACTTGCTGTGCTTACAGAAAACACTGGATGTGTGGGTACGTGAAACAAGTCAGCTGATTTATTACTGTTATCTGTCACTTGCATTGAATGGTTTTAATAATTGCCAGAACTAACGGCTCCTTCATAACCGCCAGTAGCACCGCTGTAGCTGTTGCTGTATTTCTATGACTCTCATTTTTTTCAACTTGTGTCAGGAGATACAAACTGTCAATTAACTGGGCGAAATCCTCAAGTCAGTTGATTTGTACTGACAAGCACTGGCTGAAAATATGGTCCAGCATGAGGCGAGTGATGAGATTTTCCTCCAAAACGGGCAAACAAAATCTTTCGGGCTGTCTCTGGCCCGTCCAGAGGAGCGTTGCAGTAGCTCCACCACCGTGAGGATTCCCTGTGCTCCACTGGCCACGCTCAGGTGTGAGAAGTACCTTTTTCCTTGGTGTTGTCAACAAAATCCTAATGTTGGCTTCACAGGAGCGAGACAAACCTTTCTGTGCAGGTGCCTGTGCCTTAAAACGGGGATTGGAGGTTTCTCCCCCTGTGAATTCAAGTCTTTGGCTTTGGGTTTTGTGCTCTGACCTACTTAAGAAGTTGCTTGAGGCTGAACATCAAACTGGTCCCTGTTTTGTAGCCAAGTGTTTCCAGTCCTGTTTTCTTCTTGTGATTATTATCTGCTGCTTCCTCAGAAAATAGCCAGCTGATTTTACTTGTTGTCTCTGTCCCACCTGCCTAGCCTGCCGGTGGACTTGGAAAGCCTTCACGATGACTGCAGCAACACAAAAGCCTCAGCCGTGAGCACATCGCTTGGAAGAGCTCCCCTCTCCAGGCATTTGCTCTTCCACTGTAGCATCTCCAAACAGGCCCAGGAGCTAAAATAAAAACAGTTTGGGCTCGAAAGTGCAGCTTATCCACTGCAGGACCCTAATGCTTGGGAGGAAAAAGCTCTCCTTTCTCTTCTTTGCACAGGCTCAGCGTCATCGCTGCTGTTCCCCAGGGCGACGATGCTGTGCCTCTCGCGCTGTGGGGATGCATGTGGGCATGGATCAGCCATCCTAAGGAAGGCCGGGCTGCAGCCCCTCGGTGGGAGCTGTCGCTGCCTCCGCCCAGGGAGCCCAGCTGCAAGCAGGACATCTCTTTAGAGGAAATTACGCATTGCGGCGGTGTTACGCCTCAGCCCTAAATGCCTGCTGCTGCTCCTCCCAGGCTGGGAGCCCCATCCTCTCGGAAGGTGCGTGTCCCAGAGCTGTCCATCCCCGTGAGCAGGATCCCAGCCCTTTTCTCCATGCCATGTGCCAGGGAAGCGCTCTCAAGGGACAGATCGGTGACCTTCCACGGGACGCCACCATTGTGTAACTACTCCTTCATTAAGAAGTTAAAAGGATTAAGAACTGGCTGACATGTCAGAAAGTGGAGGCAGCAAAGAATTATTTTGTAATGAGGGCTGTTTGCAGTGAGGTTCTTCAGGGATTAGTACTAGCACTGAAAATTTTCCAATGCCAGTCAGGACCTAGGATGTAAATGAAAAATCCCTGGTTGTAAATGTGTGTGTGTGTGAGGAAGATACATTTTAAATCAATGCACTTTGGAAGTTCTCAGATGACAGATTTAAGGGTGTTTCTGTGACCTTAGTTTGGTCCTCTTTCATGTACTTTGTGGTGCAACCTTCAATTACATGGTTTTCACAGAGCAGTGGGATTGTAATATTCATATATGTCTTCCATGGAGATGTTTTCAATGCGTAAGGGCATGTACAGATTTAAACTTGGCCCCTTAATACCTACTGCATGCAGCAGTGCAAACGATCCCCTCTCTGGTCTTGATGTGGGAGGTTTCAGACCTCTAAGTGGCTTGAACCTTTGATGGCCAAAATTCTTTACCAGTTCATAGGAAATATGTTGCTGGCCTCATTCCAGCTGCTACTGATTACAACCAAAATTCATCAGAGCTGATGCCAAGCAAAATATTTGTTGGATAGCTCAAACCAGAAGCACAAGGGCCAGAGAACTGAGCGTGCCCTCTCCTTGCAGAGGCAGTACCTCCTGGCCAGGGTGAACAGCAACTAGCAAAGCAGTGCAGGGATGCTTTTTTCTTGTTTTCTGTGGCATAACTTTTCTGAACACAAACAAGATGTGTTCTCCTGTGATGTTAGCACGTTAAGAAAAGGCAATAAAAATTTCAGCGTTCTAATTAAGTGTCATTTTTATTGTGGTGTTTCAGGAATTCAGTGACAATACAATGAGAAATGATCTATGCAACCTAATTAAAACCATAACAAAGTGCGTTCCAGCCTCTATGTTCAAAAGTGTTTAGGGATCCCAGTTCCCGTTTTCATGTATCCAGCATGAGGCTTGCTTCCAGAGGAAGGGCTCTGGGAGGCCTCAAAAGACTCAGACTTTCTGCAGGTGGTCTCCTGCGGAGTCACCCCTGGCTTTTGGGACACTTGCTTTCCGTAACCAAAATTTTACTCCCTGTATTGGAAAACTGCATGTCTTTGTGTACGCTGACTTCAGTGCACTTACTTCCTGACTTTTTAGTCTCGGCACCTTGGCTCTTTCCTGTTCCTTTTAAAAAAAAAAAAAAAGAAAAGACACACAGGCACATGTCAAATGGCCCTTGCATCCTTTGCTTGGTCAATTACTCTGATTCTTGATCCTTCTATACTTTCTACTAACATTGGTACATTATTTCTGCTAAACCGTGAAATATAATAAATAAACTCTTAATCAGATGTGACTGCATTCCTGTTTTTGAAAGCTGTCTGAGATGGTGAATTAAATGAGGGAGGGGGAGGTTTGGATTGCGCTGTGATCTCTGATAGTGGAATATACGTTGAAACCTTCTTTGAATTAGTGCCATCAGATGTAATACAAAATACCTAGAGTTTCAGGGCATCTTCTCAAATAAAGGTTAAGAAGAGAGTGAAAATAAGCTCTATCCTGTTTGAAATAGATTTCAGTAGCAATATATTCATTCTCTTAAGCTACTTAGCATATTTTTCATAGCAATGTTATGAAACAAGATTTTTGTAGTTGTATTTTTAGCAAGATATTTTCAAAACTGTCTTTTTTAAAAAAAAAATTCTGCCTCTGTATGTCTGTCTCAGGCTTAATTTCTCTAGTCTGAAAACAGATTTCCAATGGTCATGAAAATGCCAACTTGATTTATCTTGAAGTCAATAGGAATCTTGTTGAGGCTGTAGAACTGGACTGGCAATAAGTGCCTCTGGTCCACGTGCACAGCGATGGTCAATGCATGGTTCATGTGTGCCATTTTAATCTCTGAAATAAAATAGATGGAAATGATGGTTGGAGCCCAATCATCGTAGCAATGCATTATCCGTGTAATATCTTTGTGGCATTCTCCCATCTCTTTGTGAACCGGGATGTCGTACCATCCAGCTTCGTACAGTAAATGGGCTCTAGAAATTTGTCCAGAGACTCTATGCTGAAAGGGACTACCTTCCCTGTGGTTTACTGCACAGATCTAGCAACTTCAAGAAGACGTTGCCTTGATTTAAAGCTTCTCCCACCCAAAGTCAGGGTGAATTTACTGTTTTGCTTCTTTTTAAGTTCTCAAAGTGTTTGATTATTCCCTGGCAAATCAGTTGTTGCTTGCATCTTGCCATTTAACAGCTCTGTCAAGTAATCTGTTTGGTTACTTTATGTAGTTGTATGAGTTCATGGTAAGCTGTCTGTCCAGAGGAGCTCACAAAGGTGGTGGCAGGGCTCAGCAGGCACGTATGAGAAATGAGGGGTGATGGTGGAGCATATCTGCCCCCTCCAGGGGTGCTTCATGTTCAAGGAGAGGCAGGAAAGGGGTAGCAGAGGTGGTCATCCTCCAAATATAAGCGCTGGTTTCCAGGGATGTTTCTTCCGTCTTGCAGAGCGACCTGCAGAGTGTGGGAGCTGAAAGGGGTTGTGGAGGAACGTCATCCACCTAATCCCTCTCTTTCTGGAAGCCTGGCCTGTTGTCAGGATACGAGAAACCAGCCCAAGCCGTAATCACCTCCTCTTTCTGCCAGGTTGCTGGCATGAGCAGCACGTGGAAAGGCAGCTCGCTCCTCTGCGTGCCCGACTCGCCCATGCCCGTGTGGAGGTGACCACCCATCCCCAAGGTCTCCCACCATACCTCACCAGGGCAGCAAGGAGGAAGATGAGGAGAAGGCGGCATTTTGCTCTAGTGGGGTCAGCGAGGCAGGAGGGGATGTGCTTTCAGATAGCCCGCTGGGCTGGTTCTGACAAGGAGTGGGGCATAAGAAAGAAGCAAGCATCTGCTGCGAAATGCATGGTGATGTCTGAACCTAAGTGACCCTTCCAGCACTGGTACAAGTTTCTGAAAGCCTTTGTGTTCAGTGGGAACCAGAGTAGTTTTATGCTAAGGCATGTTGTAACGTTCCTTGAATCGTTTACAAGGGCCAAAGTGTTGTTTAAAACACTGTTTATTTTGTAAGTACAAGTGATTGTACTGAGAGTGTATGGATTTGCTGTAACCCATGTAGATGGTTTCTTTTTGGTTGTTTCGTTTGTAATGAACTTCTTTTAAAATCTGCTTGGTGTGTAACCTTAGTCCCAGTTTAGCTCCCAGGGAATTGGCAGAAAGTTTCACGCTGTATTTCATGGACTGTGGTGGAGGAGAGTGGAGGACTGGCGCCTTCTTAGCAGTAATACTATCCTCTCCTCCTCCACCTGAGCAGAAATGGCATTTGCTTTTCAGTCCTACTGCTGAGTTGACCAGTCAGCATCATGGCTGGCACTGGTTATGGTGGCTTAATAGCCAGTTATGGTTATTGGGAGCTGGATCCCTTTCAGTTCAAAAAGTGGACTGAAGCTATCCAGTCATTTCGCTGCTGGTCTTACAGCAGTATTTCAGAACTGATCACATGGGTATAAATTTTATTACAGCTCCCCTGGATGACTCAAGCTCTCAAGCAGTGCATTTAAAAATCAGTGTAATCTCCATTTAGCACCTGAAGCGAAGTCGTATACTAAACACAAGACTGCAGAGTTTGGCTCCAAGAGAGGTGCTTTGATGTAAAGCTGATATATTTTGAATCTATTCGCTTAATGCCAGGAAGCAGGACAGTGAATTTTGCAATCTATAGTCCACGTCTGGCAGTTTCCAGTGAATTAGTTATACTGCCACGAAGAAGGCAGTGTGTAACAGAGACAACTCCTGCAAAAATAGCTAATGTGCTGTCAGCTTTAGGACTCCATTTAAAAGGCAGGGTGATAATGGAAGCACATAATGTTGCTCAGACATGAGTATCTACTGCCGTGGTCTGCAGGTCATGCTGTAACTGCTCTCTAAATTTAAATAGGTACTTACTGCTTGCATCTGCACCAGATGGCATCAGTTTAGCACAGCCTGTGCTGCACCGAGTGAAATGGAGCCTTTTCTGGTGGTGGTGGTAAGGATATGTCCAGCAAGATAGAAATAGATTAAGTAGAGACTTTTGTTCCCCACGTAGTACCTTTCACTGCAGTATCTATCAGTCAAGCAGATGATGCTCTGTAGGAATGAATGACCAAAGCGGAGTGATGACCCCAGGTGGGAAAAAGTGATCAGCTTCGGCAAATGCTTGATTTTCTGGAAGACTCCTTGTACTGAGATAAGTTGACGTAGCCAGACCAGCTACCTTTAATAAAGTAAAAGCATAGTCTTTTTAGCAACTCACTGTAGTACTCTCCTATTACCACTTTAGTAAGGGGATGCAAATGTCTTGTCTTCAGAGAATTTGCATCTGCTAACTTAGCTGTGGTGCATCTGTCCTGCAGTTACCAAACCAGGAATTTAAAATTCCACAGATAATCCAAGTTATAACTAATTTTAATGTTCTGTCACTGGACTTAAGCTTTTTTTGTGGTCTGTTTAAACCAGGACGCTTAGGAATTGCCCATTCCCTCTGAAAGCTGCGCTCCCCTTAGCCGGCAGAGGCTGTGTGGCATGCTTGGGTGCTCAGCTCCATGCACGTCTCCTGGCTCCCTAGGCTGGATTCACAGTGGTCCTGGCATTTATAAGGATCTCTGTATGCACAGTACCTCCACAGAAGACTATTTATAGTGCAGGCTTGAAGGAAATGTAATTAAGGCATACACTAGCAGGTGACAGAGATAGGACGTATTTTAGAGCTGAGTGGAAGGCAGGTCAGTTAACCTTTGTTTTGCCAAATCGGAAATACAAAAAATATATATGAAATCACTCCACGTTTCATGAAAAATAAAAGTAACTAGTTATTCTGTAATCAAACGACTTCAGAAATGCCAGGTAGTAACAACTGCTGTATTCCTGCTTGCGAGGTGCTACGCATCTGGAATTATTTTCCTGATGTTTCAAAGGAAGTAAAATTGGGTTTGTTCTCCTGAGAGTCAATTAGTTCTCTGCTGGTAAATACTTCTATATCTGTAGGTAAAAAAAGAGTAAAGCTTCATCAGTGCTACAGAGAACAGGTCAATTGTGTAACTGCTTCTGCAGAATTCGTTAGCAGAGTAACAGTCAAAGCAGAAGGTTAATTTGCAGAGGCTTGTGCTCTTCAGCCCCAAGTCCTCCAAGCTATAAGACTGCTGCGCTCGCCGAGGACCCCGGTGCCCACAGGGGACCAATTTACCTGCAGCTTTTTTGAAGTCCCACCTTCTGGTTTCCAACTAAAACAGGAGCTGCATTTTACAGGTATGATCGGGTAGAGCGAGAGAATCCACCCGTCAGTGGCTTTTTCCACCGACTGCTTTGTATTATGGGAATACTGGTTTGGCCCTTAAGTTGTCAGATTTGCCACCATCAGTCCCCTATGGCTTTCCAAGGACCAGTTTTGTGACAGTGTGTCACTGTAGGCTGTGACCACCATTTTAATTTCAGAATACAAACTGCTGCCAGGGGAAAGATAATTATGATACAAAGGCTGTTATTTCTTCTTTTCTACAAAAAAATATACAGGTGTGGTGTTCAGAGCTAATGTCAAGGAAAGCCCTAAGATGTAAAAATACCTGCTTAGTCTAAGTTCAATTTTTAAAGAGAAGTCAGTTACATGGTGAAATCTCGTCTCCTTTTGTATGGATGAGGAGTGGGGACTGGGCTGTTAAACCCAGGATGTCAAACAAGTTGCAGATTCTTACAAGTTGCACTCATACATTTAAAAAAAATTCATTACACTTTTTAGAGAAGGAGCCTGCCCCTGTTCTCCAGTTTATAAATATTTCATGCTGAAATAATGCATGAGGTAGCAGAGCTCACACCATGCTGCAGGGCTGGAGTCGCTCTTTTCGGATTCTGATTGAAGTGGATCACTGGGGAACTGCGTGTACGCTGAAGCCAGCATAGCCAAATCTGCCACTGCAGGGTTTGCTTCTCAGCAGAAGCGTATTAGGGGAACAACTTGGCTAGTGGGGACTGCGTCTGGTCTGTGTGGCTTGCTCTCTGGGTTGGTACAGAGGTTGAGCTTTAAGAAAATGGGAGAAAAAAGTAATATTATGTCTAATGTTATTCTATAATGCAATTACACATGCATTGCCTTTTTAACCAGGTAGCGGGTAAAGGAAATCAGTGCATGACTCATTAAGAAAAAAGCTGCCTTTTTTCCCCCCCTCCTTTCCCCCCCCCCCCCCCTTTTCTGGCCCAGAGGTTCAGATTTTGGGCTGCTGGTGGTTAAGAAGGGCAATTAAAGAGTTGTTAGTCTCAGGAGGCAGTTATGGGAAATAAGGAGAAAATCTCCTTTCCTTTTTTTGGCTTTAGGGTGGAAAGGTAGATTCCCTGAGCACCAAGTCGGGAGTGCTTCATGGAAATGGGGTTTGGCTGCAGCCGCATGTGGCGGTGGAAACCACGGGTGGGTGAGCTGCCCCTACCCCAAGCATCGGCCGGCTCCCCCTTGGCAGAGCTGGGGAAGCTTGGCAGACCCCTGGGAAGCAGCAGCTGCCAGCCTCCAAGCAGGACATGGGGAGAAGCGAAATGAAGTTCTGGGGAGGCCGTGCAAGGAATGCATGAATGCCCATTACAGCTCGTCATTTATCATGGAAATTAGGTGTACAGGGCAGACTATGTAGTGTAATTTAGTACTATTCGTATTCCCCAAGTCAGCTCATTTTATCAACATAAAACAATTTCCTGTGCTTTGTCTCTCCTAACACTCAATTTTGTCATAAGCCCCACAGAATATGGGGATTCCTGGAGGTCGTATGTTTCTAGTTATCTGAGGGGGAAGATGTAAAAGAACTGGAGCCGAAATAAACACTCTGTCAATTAAAATATTATATGCGTCCTTTTCTGAATCACTGGTAATTTGCATGATCTGGTGAGAACTACTGGGAAAAAGCCCGTGGAGAAATATTACAAAATGCCCAGATGATTTGCATATTCAAACAATTTATTCAGCAATCTGTTAAATCTTAAATGATCTGTTGAAACAGAAAATATAAATCACCCAATATTTTAGTACAAATGAGGTTTCTTTGTCGAAAGATAAAACTTAATTGTACATTGTGCTGAAGATAAAACTTAATTGTACATTGTGCTGTTCTGTTAGCAGGATTTTTTTTCCTGTTAAACCTTTATAAGGTCAGTAATTAATTGTTTTACCAAGCCAGTGGTTTGTTGGGGATTATCTGCATCGTCCCTGTTTCTGATGCGTGGGAGAGAAACACATGTTCAGCCAGACTATAGTTTTTGTGATTCATCAGAATTATCTCAGCTAATACTGGGATTTCCTCCCTCTTGGTTCATTTTGTGAAAGTATCAAGGAGGGAATTCAGGTTGAAGTGCTGGATTAGGACTAGTGAAAGTTACAGGTAAATTCTTGGCTCTGGCACTGCCGTCCTGGGCAGCCTTGGGCAAACTGTCATCAGCTCGGACTGTAAACGCATTGAAGGAATCAAGTGTTCCCAAATCTGTGAGCGTCTGTGTACAGTCTTTTTTATTTTCTTTTTTTCGTGGCTGAGTAGGTTCATAGTCTTGGTTGAAACCCTGTGGTACTGTTAGTTATAATAAAGAATATTCCCTGTTCACTGGATGCACTTTGACAGAATTTAAGAGTGAAATTAAATCAGAATTACCTCCACATTTTATACTGCCCGCAATCCCAAAGCTGCTAGGAACCGGGTACAGCTTTACAGCTCCTTTTGGAAGTAGCAGAAAATCATTTCTTTCCCTGCCCTGTGTTTGCAGTGCAGCACCATGAGATGCAGTGAGTTGTCTAAACATTTTAAAAGAGCAAGGGATGGAATTATATCACCACTCTCAACCCATTTCTCCTGATATCCAGTCCCTTGCTCCACTGACTGCATCTCAGTGCAAATCTTAACCAGATGCAGATTGGCAGGGCCTGGCATAGCTAATGGACTTGGTCCCTGATCTTACCCTGCCAACAGTTGGCCCTAAGGTTGGAATTTGCTTTCTTTAAAAGTAATTTTCATTGTTTGAAAAGAAACAGGCTGTTCTAGCTACTGACACGGGAGACTTAGAAACTGATGGGCATATTTGAATGCAGAAAACAGACTCTGGTTAAAATCCAAGCGCATATGTGATACTGGTTGTTTTTAACGTTACTATAATCAACTCATTTCTTGTGGATAATTAAGTACTTGGAATTCTTTTGTCTTGCATTAGCTGTTTCAAACATCAGGAACAGGGTGGTTGTTTTTTTCTCTAAAATGTAAACTTGTAATTAAGTTAACGGGTAAAAATACTGACAGACTGTCAAGGAAGAATTATGAAATGTGAAACTTTAGTCATGGAAAAAGGATAGCATGGGTGCTGCTACCTCGGCAGCCTGAATTGTGCCAGCACCTCCTGTGATTCTGTGGTGGGTTGACTTTGGCCGGCTGCCAGATGCCCACGCAGCCACTCTCTCACTCCCACTCTTCAACAAGTGGACAGGTGGAAGAAAATAAGATGAAAAAGCTTGTGGGTCAACATGAGGACATGAGATCACTTACTGATTACCGTCATGGGCAAAACAGACTTTACCTGGGGAAAATTAATTTAATTTATTGCCAGTTAGAATAGAGTTGCATGGTGACAAACAAGGACAAAACCTAAAAACACCTTACCCCCGCCACCTCCCCTTTTCCCAGGCTAAACTTCACTCCTTCATCCCCGACTCCTCTGCCTCCCCCCTCCTCTGAGCAGTGCGGGGGGATTTTGGGGGATGGGGGGTTGCAGTCTGTCCATAACGGCTCCTCTGTGCTGCTCCTTCCTCTGCACACATTTCGCCTGCTCTAGCGTGGGCTTTCCATGGGCTGCAGTCCTTCAGGACAAACCTGCTCCAGAATGGGTCCTTCCCATGGGCTGCAGCGTCCTTCAGGGCATATTCTGCTCCAGTGTGGGGTCCTCCACAGCTGCAGTGGTGGATACCTGCTCCACCATGGTCTCTCCAGGGGCTGCAGGGGATCCCTGCTCAGGTGCCTGGAGCACCTCTTCCCCCTCTCCCCTCGGGGCTCGCAGGGCTGTTTCTCACACTTTCCCCCTCACCCCTCACCGCCGGGCAGCGTTTTGCCCTTCCTTACCCAGGCTTTCCCCAAGGCACCGCCATGGTGGCTGCGGGGCTCAGCCGTGCCCTGCGGTGGGGCCGTCGGAGCCGGCTGGAACCGGCTGTGTCCGGCGTGGGGCAGCCCCGGCCTCTCCTCACAGAGGCCGCCCTGCAGCCCCCTGCCAGCGCCTGGGAAACTCAGTCCAGTAGAGTTTCAAAACCTAAATCTATTTAGGATCTAATTTAGTTTAGGTCCTCAAAATAAACCCTGCAGAGATAATGCAACATACCTTCTCCAGCTTGGGAAGGCTGGGATTTCAAGGATTAGCAGCGTCTGGATCTTGGTCTCCTGGGTAGCAATAAGCTTGATGGTAGCGTCCTTACTGAAGCACGAGCATCTCTGGCCTGAAGATGTGCTGGTGGGAAGCAGTGCTGTGAACGCTGTGAACTGAGCTGTCAGAGCTGTCACTCGGCGTGTTTGGGGGTGCCCTCACCCAGACAGGGATAGATGCAGGAGGGAGGTCCATCAGAGCCAGGGTCAGGAGGTGTCATTGGGTTCATCAGCCTGGAGACGGCCACGCTCCACAGACAGCTGTCCCAAGCTGTGGGTTGGTCACCCACCAGATCCTTCACTTCCCTCATCTCTACTGCCCTGGATGAGCTGGGACAGGGCACACAGCTGGGTCTGAAGGAGGAGGTGGTCTCCTGTCAGCCGCTCTGGGGCTAAGAGCCTTGGCTGTGTCCCTGCTGTGGCTCAGGAGGGGTGGTGATGAGCAAGCAAAGAAGGTACTGAGAAGAAAGTTGAAGACCTCTGTGCCATCAGTGTTTCTTCTTCTCCAGCACCCGTCTGGCTGGAAGCCGTGCTCCTTGTCTCCCCTGTCTCTGTGGTAGGCAGCTGAGGCGTTTCCAGACAACCTCGCTCAGTGGCAGGGCACTCTTGCTATTCCAGTGGCTCTCACTGATGAGGATGTGACATGGTTCAAAATTTGGGGGGCAGGGTTGCCTGATTTTTAATCATGAAATTAAAATTACATTAATTGGATTTACCACACAAAAATCCTCAAAAGCTTTTATAAGTGAAAAATTAGATTTACAAATCTTTCCATGCCTTTACAGTACAAATCTTGCCAATAAATCCTAAATACGCTTTCAAATATAAATCCTTTCTTTACTCTTGGATGGAAATCACTGATTTATGAATCAGAACAGTAAAAGTCTATCAGGGCTAATCAGGTCAAATCAGGTCTAATCAGGTCAAATCAGGTCAAATCCTGGCATAATTTTTAAACGGAAAATTCTGGTCTTGCGTTTCTGTGTTTTGTATCACTTTATCCCTGGAAGAACAGTGCATGGCTTATATCTGCTTCTGCTTCTGCGTGCGCTGGCATAGGGCCTGGTGTTTTATTTCAGCCTGGGTCGCCAGTAAGAAACCTCCTAGTAGACATGGTAGGAAGGAGAGGTTTTTTCTTCCCCTGGAGACTTTAAACAGTTACATGTGAGGGGCAATGGAGTGTGGTTTGTTGCTGGCCCTTCTTGGCAGTGGCATGGCTCCCTTTGGTTGGTGCGTTTAGAGGTTGGCTTCTCCCAGGGCTGACTGTCCAGGCCACCCTCTTGCTCCTGATCCCGAGATGAGAGGCAGGACTGGTAGAGGTCCTGTGAGGGTCAGAGGGGTGGGGAGCTCAGCAGCAGCTCTTAGCAGGAGATCAGCCTGGCCAAATGCGGAAACCAGCAGGACGAAAATAATCCTGAAAGGCTGCTCAGAAGGAAAAGTCACTTTTGCCAAAACGGTAGTGGAGGCTGTCACGTATTTAAAGTGATTTCTGAGACATGACTAAATTTACTTCTGAATAGAATGGAAAATAACTTTTGCATGTAAGAAGTTCTTTTCTTCTCTTCTGGCAATCATGTTTGTGTCTTCCTGCAGACTGCCCTGGTCTCCATCTTCTCCACTGTTTTCCTTTGTCCTTGCTCCCCAAGGCAGGTTGCTTAAGTCGTGACAAAGAGAGAAGAAAACATAACCGTGCCAGATAGCTACAACCATGTGTTCACTGTTCACTGATGCAAGCTGTTGCTCAGGGTTGCGCGGCTGGCCTTCTCCACGCGTCCATCACACTTGACTGTTTTCCTTTGAAAAGTCTGCTCCCCGCAGCCAAGGGCACAGCCACAGCTCGGGTAACGTGACTGGGGGGTACTGGCTCGGCAGTAGCAGCTCTTGCTTCGTCGCTTTCCACTTTGAAAAACTGAGTAGCTTTCTGGAACAGCTCCAGAGGCTCCCCATGTGAAACTGTGTTTTCAGAGGCGTTGCCGAGGTGGCAGGCGCCTCGGTCAGCAGTGGCTTTTATTGCAGCCCAGCCCTGTACAGGAACAGATGCTTTCAGGTGCTGCCTGCCTTCCTGTCCTGTTTAACACCACTACCCCAGGACCCTCACAAAACTGAGCACAGGCGCTTCCAGGGCGTGCAGCACTGTTGCAGCCTGTGAACTCGCTTTACATGCCGCTGCTCTGGTGTGGACACGGCCCTCCACAGCCGTGATATGCAGACCCAAGATTGCCCTCACTGAGTAGCTCTCATGAAATAGCCATATCATTTTTCTGTCTTAGGCTTTAACTGAGCAAACACCTATGCACAGGGATATAAACCAGGAGGAAGGAGGTGTAGTGAAAGAAGGGAGAACTTAAACAAAGCAACAAGGAAATGTTGAAATGAGCCCTGTCATTTAAGATTCTGAAATGAAAGCACACTGGATTTTGACAATTACTCTGTTTAAAAAATCACAGTGGTGAGATGGGAAAACCAAATACTTCCCTCCATCAGTGGATGTATTGTCACTAATGGAAAGCTAACCTAAAGACCTCTTAGTTCTATTCCCTTATTTTGAAACCGCCAAGAAATTGTCAGGTCCTATTTTGCATTATTTGCTAGTAAAAATGTCATTGTACTCCCTGTACTATCATTGTACTCCATATAATCCTTGAAAGAAATGTTGACATGGATATGATTAACAATGGGGGGGAGAACCCGATACACCTGGGTCAGAGGCTTGAATGTTTGGTAGGTCCATGCCAGCAGCCGTTGGCAGCTTGAGTTCTGCTCCACAGTTTAATTCTGCATGTTTATCATGCTCACTGTACTATTATTTAGTACAAAGCTGAGAGTTTAAATCATACTGACTTCCTCAAAAACACCCTCTTGGAAAGACCTTAAAAATAACTTTGAATAGTCACACTCCCAAGTGGCCAGTGGGACAACTTAGAAGAACATGGTTACAGGCTGTCTTTAATTATCTCAAAGGCTGTTTCTTTTACATTTGACCCCCTACTAGCCCCTAGAAATTACTTGAATGGTTTTAAACTAGAAGAGGGTAGATTCAGACTAGATATAAGGAAGAAATTCTTTACGATGAGGGTGGTGAAACACTGGCACGTGTTGCCCAGAGAGGTGGTAGATGCCCCATCCCTGGAAACATTCAACGTCAGGTTGGACGAGGCTCTGAGCAACCTGATGTAGTTGAAGATGTCCCTGCTCATTGCAGGGGGGATGGACTAGATGACCTTTAAAGGTCCCTTCCAGCCCAAACCATTCTATGATCTGTCAAACCCATCTTTGGCCATTCTTCTGTCATGCTTATGGAGCTGAGGGGTAGGGATGGGCCATCTTAGTGCAGGCCCGGGTCCTGGGACTTCCCATAACCAGGAGGATTTCCATTGTGAACACCCCAGGGGTCAGACTCTGATCATCTGTGCCCAGAGGTAAGAACTGCACACAGTAAGGCCAAAATTTCCATAGTCTGCAAACCTCATGAGCAGGCATTATACCATTGACATAGAGACAGTTGGGCTGGCATGGTTTGAAGTTGTTTTTCCTTCTATCTGCGGCCCTGTTGTGTCCAGGATGCACTGCCCTTACCACATGTATGCAACACAGTACGTACCCACTTATTTCTTCCTGGGAACAAGTATTCGTTTTCAAGGTGGTTAATGAGAAGCTTAGGTTCAAAAAGATGACAAAGCAAAGCTCAAATGTGACTGTCTTGCCTTATAAAAGTGTGAAGAATATTAGCAGAATGTAGACTTACGGCTTTCAGAGGAAAATTACAGGCTTACCTCAGAGTTGCTTCATTTTTCTGTTTTGTTACAGCTAGAATTACCCCAAGAATGACTGATGCATACCTTCTTTATAACACATGCTGTTACTTGTACTGTAGTTGTACTTGTTGTAAAGCATGTTCTCTCAATGTTATTTTGAAGGTAGTTTATGAACAATGCAAACAAGTTCAAAATTTTACAAAAAGGAAGAACAGGAGTAACTCTTATACTGTTGCCAAACTTTGAGACAGTGCTCAGAAATGGTAAATAAAAACATAGTTGAGAGGTCTTTCTTTATGAAAGATGTAAGATATTTTTTTTCTGTTTGCCAAGAATGCAGAGCTTCCATGACAAAGGAAACAGGGAGTAATATGTCAGTAATCTTGTGTCCAACTCCAAGATATGTATTATGCATGAATAGTTTTGCCTGGCAGGCAATGAATTTCAAAAAAGGTTGGATTTACACCACACAGATAACATTGAAAGAATTATGTTGCCAATGCCATAGTGGCTTCCAAAGCATTTTATGTTCATGCAGACCCAATGCTGAGGCAAAATAACTATTTCCAATCACCACATCCTGAGCCAAGAGCCTGCCTAGTTCCTGAAACGAAAGAAAATGCATTAATAGTTCCTGGTTTATTTGAAACGTGGGGAAGTTGACACAAAGATTAAAAGAACTGAAGTGTTGAAGGCGGGGAAACACATTGGTGGGGATTTTGATCAGACTTGTTCTACAAAAGCTCACTTATCTTTTATTACATACCTTCTAGACTTTTCTGCCTGGTTCAAAAGTGCACAGCAGTGCCATTAAGATTCCCAGGGGAGCAGGTACTGTCTTCTTGTATTACATTTGTGCCACCATTTCACTCCTGGTTTTTAAGGTCTGAGCATGTAATAATGATCTGAGAAATGCATGTTGCTTGTCAAGTAACTCACCCTCTGCCACAGCACCAGTTATGTGAAAGAAGGAGCATCACAGAGATTGACAGGGGCTTCGGGCCATGCATAGCCCATAGGGCATGACGGGGTCCCAGCATAGCAAGGTCTCAGTGTTGTGCTTAAAAGGCTCTTCTACAATCTGCCATGAGGATTTCAAGGAAGCATTACAATCTCCCTTTTCCTACAACTTCTACCATGAATGCCCGATTTACTCTTTTTCCCCCTCCACTGCATCTTGCATGTTTCTGCAGGAGCAGAGTGAGTGTAAATGCCTAGCCTTCTAATTTGCAGACTTTTTACTGTCATTTTACATGAATGTAAATGGCCACTCTAAAGTTCAAAACACTATGAAGAATGGGATGCACTACCAGATTTTTTCCTTGTTTATTACCAGATAGGTGAGAAGACCTATGTCTTTTCTCCCAGGGAGTGACTCCATTCCACCCAGCTTCTTGCCCCATGACTTCGTGCCAAGTAAAAGAAGCATTCTGTATTTACCTGGACCTCAGGAAAGCTGGAGGACTTTTCCCCACTTCTAGACAACAAGCAAACCTACAGCATAACTCTGCCTTGGATTCACTCCTTCCATTCATTGCCCAGTCAAAGGGGGAGAAAAAATCTAAGGGTTACTGTACAAAAGAGGGGAAATGCCTGAAGTTTACTGCTTCCAGCAGGTACACGAAGCTTATCTGCAGTCCTCGATGCTTGTGTATTGAGCAAGCACATCAAGGGTTAATGTTTCGGTAAGCGTCCTGTTTGCCACAGCGCCTGAGGCAGGAGAAGCACCCAGTAAACCCAAAGTCTGTTTTTGAATAGAGATGCCTGGATGAGATTGAAACTACCTGTAGTATGTTCTGGGGCTGCACTTTTCCATTTATTGCCAGCCTTGCTTACACAGCAGTGCTCTGACCCGTAACTTCTTCAGTTTCGGTTCATATTTAGCCCAGATCCAAACTAATGGATCATGGAAAATTTCTGGTAGCCACAGACTGCTGTACATTTATTTATGACTGCCAGCCTCTTTGGGTGAGAACTCCTTGTGAATAGTGACAGAAATTCAAGCCTGGAGTCATACTGAGTCACTGGAGGGCTCTTCAGCTCAGCACCAATTGCTGGAACATATTCTTTATGTGTTAGACCCTTTGAATGCATATGCTAAGAGAAAGGAAAGGAAAGCATCCTACAGCCTGCATCAAACTCTGCATTTCTCTACAGATCTTTGTGCTCTGACTGTTGAGGAAGCCTCTAGCACTGCTTTTCAGTATCTCCACATCAATGCAGTGAGACACTTGGAAATTATAAAACTTTATTTTGCATGGGAAGCAGCTAATATGTATGAGGACTGGAAATCCTGGGTTCTTTTTCAGGAACTGCTGCAGTTCAACCTCTTGTGCCTCCTCTTCTTTCGTAAAATGGGGTTGTTGTTTACCTACCTTACAGAGTCCTTTTATAAAGCTAATTTGCTGTCCTAAACGAGATTTGTAAAACCCAGTTAGGGACACCAACATCAACTTCCACAACTTAAAAAATGTGATTTTCCAGTGTTTATCTTGGCAAAGCAAACCTTCTACATAGGAGTGAATGTATAAAGAATCCATTTGTCTTTTCAGATAGTGAAGACAGGCACTGAAGGCAAAATCCAGCCTGTGACCTCTAGTTTGTCCAGCCATGCTATCCCTTCCAGCATGACATCTCCATTTTATTTGATTGCTTCAGTCAAACTTACTCAGATCCTGTCCCCAGGAGTGGAGACTGGTAGGGTGGGAAAGGACTAAATATCATCCACTTCTCGCTGTTAGTCCCAGGACAGCAGCAAATCTTCTTTCTGCCACCACTATAACTTCTAGGCTATGATTTTCTTGGCTGCATTTCCCAGCTTTGCCCTTCTAGCACTGACTAATTTCTTTACAGCTCCACATAATAGGATGCTGCACATGTGCTAAAAAAAGTGCCTGAGGTTTCCCTGTGGAAGGTTAATAGGGTGGGCACAGGTATTTGTGAGAGGTGTGATCTTCATAAATTTAGATGATACACAGGTATTTGCTGAGGTTAGCCTTAAAGACAAGAGAATGTGTTTCCTTTTGTTTTGTAGTGTTGGGGTTGTCTTTATTTTTCTCTTCCCACATTAAATCATGGAGATTTTTGTTTTTTTCTGGAAATGATGATTAACCAGCTACTATAAAGTCTTTTTTAATGTTGTTGGACTGCTAAATAGGGAAAATTTTTGCCCCTCATTCTATTTTTGCTTTCTATTTAAACGATTGTCACTTATCTCCAGTGTTTCAGTGTGACATTTTAATGAACGGCCTGTTCCCTCAGCTCGGTTCGCAAAAGCTGTTCTACCTCTGATTTTATGTCATGTCAGCTTGAGACCAGAACAGGTGAGCTTAACCTCTGAGCACCTGTGTGTTACATTTTTAAATATAATGTATTCTTTGCCGGTCTGTGCCAGTTCTGATATCTCTATAGTGATTTGCTTTGGATTTGCTCTCACCAAACAGAAAATTTTGGAAGAGACAGAACTTTTCTACTGTCCTGATTCAGAGGTCGCATTAACATTACCAAAACAAACAAACAAAAAAAAGCCCAGGCATTCAATGAAAAACTATGGCCCCTGCCCTAAAATGGCAGTCAGGCTTCGTGCAGTTACGGTAAACTTGATCCAGTTTTGTGTTTTCTTGATACATCAGGCTGTAATTTGCGGCAGTTGAGTAAGGAATTAGCAGAAACCTGAACGGTCCCTGCAGTGTGGATGGGAATCTCTGGGGAGGAGGTGGAGCAGGCAGCTAAGGGCCCGTCCTGGGGGTTTCTAAGATAGATAGATCCTCCCTGCTAATCCGCTAAAAATCTGCCTCCTCCTGGCATAGGTGCTGGGTACTTGGATATCTTGGAACATCTCTCTCCAAGAGCCTGAATCACTGAAGAATATTAGGTTTAGGGCTCTAGATTATTTGTCTGCTTGTGGTGGTTTGACCTTGGATGGCTCCCAGATGCCTACCCAGCCGCTCTCTCACTCCCCCTCCTGAACATGACAGGGAAGGAAAATAAGATGGCAAAGCCTGTGGGTTGAGATGAGGACAGGGAGATCAATTTCCAGTTACCATCACGGTCAAAACGGACTCGACCAGGGGAAAATTAATTTAATTTATTGCCAATTAAATATAGAGTTGGATGGTGAGAAACAAAGACAAAAACTAAAACACCTTCCCCTTACCTCCCCGGACTTTATCCTAGGCACAACTTCACTCCTTCATCCCCAACTCCTCTGCCCCCCCGCCCTGAGTGGCACAGGGGGGATGGAGAATGGGAGGTGTGGTGTGTCCATAACAGCTCGTCTCTGCTGCTCCTTCCTTCTCACACTTTTCCCCTGCTCCAGCATGCGCTCCTTAGTGGGCTGCAGTGTGGGTACCTGCGCGGTACAGTGCTGTAGGAGTTGGAGAAAATACTTCTTCTCTCATTGACCATAGTTTTACACGGAGGAAGTACAGTGAGGGTCATTTGAATGCTACTGAGGAGAAATTATTCTGAAACCCTCTGAGCTAGGTCCTTGGCCAGTGAGTACCTGCAGTAATATTTGTCAGCTTTCATAGACCTACATTCTCTCAAGCCAGCTGGGGATCTGTAACAACTTTTTTGTCCTCTGGAAAGAAAGGAGAAGCTATTTTCCATATTGTGAATATTGTCAGACATGCACGGTGTTGATTAATTAAAAAGAGGTGAGGCTCTTCAGGAAGCTGGGAAAGAGATCTTCTCTCTCCCCGCCTCCTGCTTCCCCTCACCCTGAGATGGCTTGTTCACTTGAGGCTGAAGGTTGAGTAGTGGGACCAGCAAAACGCCAGTCAAAGGCAGTCAAAACCCTATCGTGGTGTGCATCTCTGGAAATCCAGCACAGCTGTAAAGCTAGGAAAAGCGGAGTATTTGATCGTGACTTCTGTATTGGATATGCATTTAAACTCTCTCTGGCTTCAAATCAGACCTAACTGCTTGCCGGTAGTCTAAACTGTCAATGATTGAGCATGATTTATATTTTGTTTTTGTAGAGTTTAATTCTGTGAGGAACTAAATAAGCCAAATGAAACAGCTTTCTGTGCAATTAGTAAATGAGGAAAAGGCAAAATTAAAACATGGCTGTTCCCTTTGACAATTAAATAGGAAAAAAGGAACACCATGGTTTAAATCATATGAGCTTTCAGCTAAGCCTCACATTAGTAGTGAAAACCTATTGCTTTGAAATCTCCTGTTTCTCCCTGTTTTTGAAAGGGGGAAAAATAGGAAAAAGCACTTTGTCAAATTGCTGTTTTGAAATGGAAGGATTTAATTTATCTGTTTCTCTGCTTCGCAAAAGTTAGTGTTTACAACAGGGTCTCCAGATCACCCGTAATCTGGTAATGGGTCTAGCACAACCTTCAGTCTCTAAACAGATGTTTATCTGAGCATTATCTGATTCCTTTGTGGTGGGAGGGTCTGTTCATAATCCCCAAACCCATTAAAGAAATGAGGGGGTTGTAAAAACATTTTGAAATAGATGAAACACCTTTCAGGATAAGTTGCTGATAAAGGAAGGCAAAAGCACAGTGAGACTGAAGTGATTCCTTGGATACTTCATGCTACTTCTTTGGCAGCTGCAATGTTTGTATCTTACTGTGGTGACTGTACTATGAGGCATGTACTGAACAGTAGTTCCGAAATAAATATCTTAGATGTTAGAAATACAGAGAGACTACTTTTTATTTTACTTTCTTACATTCACTTCTAAAAATGCAAATTGCTTCTTAAAAATAATGGTGGTTTGTCATTGACACGGTCCTGTTAGAAGCTTTGTGGTCTTTGGTGAGTGCAGGAGATGAAGGCTGAAAATCAAGTGATACCCTGATGTTTGCAATTAAGGTCTTATAAAACATGCAAGCATGTATGTTACTTTATCCGCATGAGTTCTCTGATCAGAAAAAAAGAAGCTGTAAATCTCTTTCTTTGTAATTATCTATGTCATAAAGCAGAGTAGAAACACCATGTGGAAAAAAGGATTATTAAATAATTCTTAAGCAAAACAAACTACAGAAACGTTGCAATAATTAACTAGCTAGAAGAGCACATACTTCATTACTCACAAGCTGGCAGGTCATAAGAAAGGCACAAGTGCATTTTTATGGCAGGAAATAGGTCCATTAAATTACACCATGAAGTCATATACACTGGTCATTGTATTCGCTTGCTTTATGGGTTTCGTATTGACTTTGCCTTCTATTCAGTGCTGTAGACAAGAGGGTAGCATTAAAGACAGGCAGATAAAAATGCATTTACCTGATTGTAAAGTCATGGTTTTTGTTCAGGCAGATACTCATAGCTGAAGTATGAAATAGTGAAACTGCAAAAAAGCCACTCAAGAGTGTAAGCTGTCCATTGCAAAAGCCTGAAAATGAGAACTGTATGATAAAACACCTTCATATTTCCCCCTCTTTTTTCCAGTTTCTTCATTATACCCACTAGTGGTTTGCTTTCCTCCTTTTTCCGAAGTCTTAAAATTTTTCTTTAGTGTTCCTGGTGGTGCTTTGCTTTTGTGCAGTGATTAAAATTCCTTATATATGAGGATGGCTAATTTGCTAATTAAAGCAAGCTGACACCTTACTCCACTGCTGTTCTTATTGTCCGTGGCCCTTTCTGCAATTTGTGGCTGGACGTATCTTCATCATGCAGCCAAAACGTAGTGGCTTTCCATGACGGGATCTCATTCTGTGATGGGAGTATGTGTGTGCCAGGTGATGCAGTCACACGTTTCTGGTGCGTTTCTCCTACTTCTGGATGCTGTCATGTCAGGAGACCAGAATTTGGGCCCTTCCGTCGCCCCCACCCTCGCTCACTCCCACGATCTGTGTGTGCCATTGCTGTCCTGTTCCTAAAGCGTGCCTGTCCCAAAACACCAGTCCAGCTGAAATGTTCACTATTCACGTGAAGGGCGAGAAGCAGCAAGGCCATCGTTTGAAAAGTGAGGTGCAGTCCCAAGGTAGAGCGCCACTGCTCGTAAAACTCTGATCCATTTTAGAGAAACCAGTGTGCCTCATTAGCTTCACTTAACTTCAGGATTAGACCTTCTCGGCCATTGTGTCATCTAGGCTGTCGGTACTTAAAACCCTGTTAATTCTTAGCTCTGTTCCCAGCCTCCTTCTGTTTCAGCTCATATCACATATTAGACGCAGTGCATTCTGCTGCTTCTGCCAAGTCCAACATACTGCCACTTATTTTTCTGTTCCTGCTTTCCTCGTTCCCCTTAAGCGCTGGAGTCCCAGTGCAACAAAGCGTTTAAACATATGTTCAGCTCTAGGTGATGAAGTGTTTTGTCGAGTCAGGACCTTTGCATTCAGCTCGGCCTGTTTGAGTGTGAGTAGCCTTTGAAGTTTGAAAGGCACAAGGAGAGATCCTCAGCAGCACAGAGAGGACCAGTTAATTCTTTCTTTTATTAGTCTCTTTGGTTCTTCAATATAATTGCTCTTAGATTCCCATTTTTTGCTTTCTCTGCCTTATTGTACCATCTGCCTTTTTGCTTCACATCACACTGTTCTTCTTTCATTTACCACTTGTCTTCCCCAGAGCTGGGAAGCATAATTCTACTTTGTGCCGCAGAAAATTTGCTGTACAGTACAATTAGTTTAATTGAGTTGGCAGTTCAGATTGGCTGGTCCATGACATGCTTCTGGTACCACCGGGCAGGTGACCAAGAATGCCACTCCCATGCCATGACGAGACCTGTCCAAGGGTACTCTCTCACCTCCATTTGTCCTGATGGGATAAAAATATCTGTGCTGGACTAAATGTTTGCTTAAAACAAGGGTGTTCCTGTGCTTTGTATGGGAACAGTCGATGCATGCAGCGGCTTCAGAAAGAAAAGAATGGAAAATTTGGAGATGAAGTTGGAAGGAAAGTTTGGAATGAAGGTTGCTAATTAGATCCTTCGCTCAATCTTTGAGCCCAGAACTTTCCCAGAGCCTTGGTGACTTAGCACTGACTCAGAGACACGCGAGTCCTTTTGATGTCTTTGCATATTTTTTTTTAAACCTACTGCAGCTTAGATTTGAATTCAGAACTTTTGCTTGCGTTGCACTCCCGGGTCACTGTGACCGGGCTCCCGCTATCACAGGCAACCAACCCATCACGTGATTGCTTTCATAAATGTGCCAAGCTCAATATTCACACCTCTCAAGTAGCTAACCCCTGCTGCATCTCCTGGAAGGCTGTTTCAGAGCCAAACTCTTCTGATCATTGAAAATCTGTTATTTTGCAAGCTTCCTCTACAAGTGTGTTAATTCCAGTGATGCATTTCGAAATTGACCCTGCATATGCTATTTTGATATAAAACTGTGAAAGAGCTTTTTTGATCCTTTAAGTGATGGTGTTTCCAGACTGGAGTTGTTCTGGGCAGCTGCTCTGTGGCAGAGTATATGTCCTTGCATTGATCACAGCGTTCCTGTCAACTGTGTAGGCTAAAGTGCATTTCATGAGTCAGGGTGTAACTCTTGTTTAAGCGGTGGGGTACATGGTTTGCTTATGCCAAGGGACAGAAGTCGGTCCGTTTTCCTGGGGAAACATTTTTCTGTGTTACTTCACTGCACTGTTGGCTGACCTGTCTGCTCTCTCCAACAGTTGCATGTATGTCTGAAGTTACTGTAATGGACTGTGACGCTTGGGAAAAAAATAGACCCCATGAGCATGTATCTTAATGAAAACAGTATTAATATGTGGTTTAGTGGTTATGGATGCTTTTGATGTTAAATATTTCACAAGCCACATAACGGCATTCAGTCACTTCCTTCACACTGTTGCAAAATGTGTAAAGTTTAGATTAGTAACAGGTCATGACATAACAGCAGTACTTAAAGCCTCAAGGAAAACTTCTCACAATGTTATGTTTACAGATTTTTCTGTCAAAATAGCTCAGATCTTCGCTACATCTCTATTTTTGCTGCCAGAGATATTTGCATGGATATGAGCTCTTCTGGCTTGCGGATGCCGTTGTTGTTTCACAGAGCCATGACGAACGCTCAGCCCTGTTAAAGAGCACGGACTTACTAGAGCGTGCAGTATGGCAAAGGACACCTGAAGGTTGGCTGCGCTTTGGTGTTCCTGGTTGTGTTTAACTACTGTCAAATGTGATAATCACAGCATGGGAGAGCCTTCTGCCAGGCTTCCTCGCGTTTCCGAGAGGAGGGAGCAGAGCGTTTCTTTTCAAACAGTCGAGCGAACATCAAAGCTGTTACCTTAGGCAAAACTAAAATGGAAGGATAACATTTTAATTGTCTGAGAGGCAGTGGATTTAGGCTTTCATTGAGCAAAGCACATGAAGTCTGTTGACTTCGTTGGGAGTGTGGTATGTAAACCGAAGCATATGTTTAAGTTCATTACTGAGGTTTCCAAGCAAGGCCCTTGGGGAGAGCGCTTCTTACCTTCCCTGCACAGGAGGGGAAAAGGCATTGGGCTCTCTGTCTAAAGAAATCAGGGCACTTTATTTGCTACATCCCATTAGCGTAAAAAGCAAGGTAAAGTGACACCAAAACTGTGAGGAAGGGACCAGGGCAAAGAGGTGTCTCTTCTGCACATCTCTGCAGGAACGAGCAATGTCCCGTCTCCTGGGAAAGGGGAGCAGGGTCCTTGCTCTGCTCTCCCTCGCTGCTCAGTGGGGTTTCCCTGTCCTTCATCCCAGCCATGCAGGCAGATGAGCAAGGATTTCGTTCACTTGCAAGGAAAGTTATTGCTGATTCATCAGTAACCGGCTCTTCTCCAGCCCCTAAACAGCTCCTGAGGTGGAAGAGGTCAAATCTAGCTCAACGTTACTTAATGTAGCCTGTGCACATGTTTCTATCGTGCGGTGACTTCTGCATCCTCAGCATAGCTGCCTTCAGATAAAGTGACTTTCATCATTTTATGGAATCAGTAAGAGCCACAGCATGTTTTTGTAACTACAGTTTAATTTTCAGGTTTTTTTGGTTTTCTGACTCATAGTCCTTTTCTCCAGAAACATAAAATGATTCATATACCCAAGCACTTAACTCCTTTTACATTTGTAAATGGCACTTCATGCATGCTTAACGAGGGTATTCCAAACCACTAAAACCATAATTTACTTATGCTACATAATAAGGTTTGAATCCTGCAAAGACTTACGTAAATACTTTCAAGTTCATTGTAGGTTTTTGCAAATGGTGACTTAGAGCCAGAATGTCCACTGGCTTGGACTCAGTGGGTCTTTGTGGTCCTCATAAGCTCTGACACAGCACCTGGGAAGAGAGAGTAAGAAAGAAAAATGGAATTGGTGCTATAAATCTGATGCAGAAAAGAATGCAGAAGAGGCTCTTTTATTGCTTTCACAAGGTAAAGAGTTGAATATTAAAGTACATTAGAAAAAGGAGATGGAAAGAGAAGATGAAAAACATTTTTTTTCTTCACTCTGCTCCAGTATTTCTAAAATTAAACTCTCAATGTCTTATTATTTTTATTGGAAGATATGAGGGAAAAATCCCTATGCTGGATAATTCAAAGCCCAGATAGATTTATTTAGACTCAAAATATACAGTACTAGCTAGCACTGCCTTTTAAAAAAGCTATTGCACTGTTACTCAGGCAATGCACATAATTTATGATTTTCTTTTTAAAATGGAATCAACTAATTTATGACGCTGGGGTTTAAAACCCTTAATCCAGCCTTTTTCTCCCAAATCTTCCTGGAACCACTTCAGATTATTCAATGTCCAGAAAAATCGTACATCTTTTTCATTTGTCCATCTAACAGACAGAATTCTAAAAGCAGTAAAATCTTCCAATTTGAGTTGAAATTTAATAAATCATAAATGCATTTTGGGGCCACAGTTTATGTTCTGGGAATCAGATTTCTGAAAAAGTCAAAAACCTTTTTTTCAGGTCCATAAAGCAGTGTTGTTTGCAGGCATCTGTTCTTTTTCAGATACTTTATTGCTTTGTCTTATTCTATGTTATTTTCACTTTGTTGTTGTTGTTGTGAAAAAGGATTTTTGGTTACAATCTTCCTCTTCTCCATAAAAAGGCAAAATTCTCTCCTTCTTCCTCCCTCAATCTCCAAGAAGAAAAAAAAAAAAAAAGAAAAGAGTTAATAGGCTTCTGCTCTGGCATAATTTATAGCTCACTAATGTCAGTGAAAGAGTACAAATGAAACAACACTATTAGTTAGGAAGGGACCATGAATTGCGTATCACGTGCATTGAGCTTTGCAGGAACTGGAAGGGGCTTGGATTTTCACCACCAAAGCTGTTTTCTGGTTGCAGATGTCGTCACCAGGTAACTGGCACCAGCCCTGACACTGCTGCAGCAAGTGGGTCCCGGTGCTCCCTCCCTCATGGTGCTGGTGTCCATGCGACGTTCCATTAAAAGGAGCAGGAGCATCGCTGGTCTTTCCAGAAGGTGCAGGGGGGAGCCAAAGCCTCCAATTTGTTTATACTCTTTGGATGCTTTTCCAGTGATGTTCTGTATAAATATGGTTTGCACTCCTGGCGTTGGTGGGTTCAGGTGTCTACTGATCTCTTCCAAGACAGTACTTATTTCAGAGATAGGCAATTTATGAAGAAAAAGAAGTGTTCCTGAAAAGCAGTTACTCTGGATGATCTGAGGTCCCGTAGAACTTTTAATAGGTGATGAGGATGTATCCTAGAATGGCAGAGGAAGATCTGTGATCCCCCTTGAGGGAGAATGATGGACTCCTGAAAAATGGGCTGAATGAGCAGGGAGCATTTCAGGTATGAGGGTCTCTATGATGCTCTTCCAGTTCAGTTTGCACAAGAAAGAGCTGCAATTGGTTTTGTAATATCTGGTCTGTGGCATTTGCTTGGTGGCTTCTCCCTCTGTGCTCTGTGGTCTTCATTCGTCTGAAAGCTCATATTTGGCTTGTGCCGTCTCTGTCGGGAGCTGGTAGTGCACTTCTTTGCATGAGTCACCAAGTGTTTATTTAGGAGCTACGTTGCATCTAGGCAGAAATCTTTCAATATTAAAAATATGTCTTACTTAGCAATTTACATAAGCTACTAGATTGGCATCTAGGTTACTTTTGTCTTCAGAGCTGACCACCAAGAAGGAAAAAAATGTTTCTGTTGGCCTCAGTTTTTCCACAATTGGGAAGGAGATCTCGAGTCAGCAACATGCAATTTTATATGAAGCATGGACCGAATGCAAGATACCAAGTTTGAGATTTTGCCTCCGTTAGAGTATTTTGAGACTGAATGCTTGAGCCATGGCTGCCTTTGAGAGACGCTGAGGGGAACCTAGGAAGTCCAGGGTCAGAGCCTAGAAGAGCCATGTTTACATAATGCAAACAGGTTTCTCATTAGCAAACCAAATAATAACATTGTCTTAGAGTTATATTCAGTGTCATTTTACTTCTCAAAGAGAACACTGTCATGGAAAGGATTTAACTGGCAGGGAAATAACATGTTGTCACCTCGATTCACTCAGTCATTGAGTTTGGCATGAGTTTGTGCTGCCAGCAGGAACGGGCAAGGGAAGCCTTTTCCAGCACTGCCCTCCTGAGCCACCCAGTCCTGGTCTCTCCTGAGCCAGCGCAAGCGCTTGTGGGAAAGCCTGGAGGATCCCTTGTCCAGGAATCAGGTCCCAGCTCTCAACAGCTGAGGAAAGTCACCCAGATGCCTATCCTCTTTTACCCTGCCACCCAACTGAAACACAGAGAGGAGAGTGCTACTGCTATTTTTGTTGTTGGTTTTGTTGTTATTTTTCAGAAACTGCAATAAAAAGGTGTGGTTGTCATGTTAAGGGGCAGGGGGTTTTCTGCCAACAACCAGTTCATTCTCTTTCAGTGGTTTCTTTGTTCCAGCTAAAGGAAATGTGGCAGCAGAGGATGGGTAGCTTGTGGCTCTGCCAGCGACTACAGCTCGTGCCGCAGTGCTCAGGGTAGCGGCTAGATGGCACACACAAGGCTGTTGAGAAGGAGACAGTCGTATGTGGAGAAAATTAAATACAGTGAGGACCAGCCTTCACCATGCAAAACTTTGCAAGTGAAGTTGATCAGAGTGGGCAGAGTGGTGTGAAACTGTGAAGACAGACATCAAGGCCAACAGCAAGAAAAACAAAGGGAGGACACAGACGACGTCCTGGAGCATGGCAGAGCTCTCCTTTGGTTCATATTGAGCGTTTACTTCTTTGTTTAGCCCATTGCCTTGGAAATCATGAGGAACTGCTCTTTTTAATTACAGCCATCACAGTTATTTCTCTTTTAAAATTAATTAATCTGTGGGTCACCTTCATCCTGGCTTGGTGCTCCCCTGCCTCACGGAGCAAGAGTTAAGAGCCCCATCTTTTGGCCCTTTCCCTTAGTGCCTGCTCGCTTGTTTCATTGACCAAAAACGGGCCCCGTGCAGGATGTTCGCTGGCACATCAAAATCACATCACGCGTGGCTGGCTTCAGGGTTTGTTACAGGCTCAAAGCAGGCAGCAGACAGGCTAAAAGGTGCGGAACTAACCTTCCTGGCAACCGTGACTCTACAGGCTTGGCTTAAGGTTGGGTAAAAATACACTCTAGATGCACGCCTGGGTAAAACTAGGTGGGTTTGACTGTTGATCGCTCAGAGATTTCAGGATCGGACAAGCAAGAAGTCCAGAAGTCAGAATAGTAAGTCAGGCTCCTACAGCAAGAACTTCCCAGGAGGGGAGCTGCAGGGTTCTCCTGCGCTGAGCTCATGGAGCGTGCAAAATCAAGCGTTTGCAGAAGCTGGTATCAATAAAATCACTGTCAGAAAGAGTATGTTAAGAATTACCAGAAAGATAATATTCCTGGGATTGTCCTACGTGTTTATACCCAGTAACCTGGCTGCCAAAAGTGAGCTATTACTGGGGGTTACTAACTTTGTGGTATTCTTGGAAGCCCACCATATCGTCCCGACCTCTCGCGCTTTGATGCTCAAAGGGCTGGAAGCTGGGCAGCAATTACAGCCTCTCCCTTTGCTGTTGATTCAGAAAGCATTTTAAATGTCAGGCTCAGCCAGCAATGCAAACTGCAGGCACAAAAAGAATAAAAATCCCTAAATTAAAGCAAAGGCTACGTTAGATACAATTGTGCCATAATTTTCTATTTAAGTCAACATCAGGTTGGGCCTTGGATTCGTGAGCACAATGAGGAGCATTTTGGAAAGTGGAAATTGCATTATGGCCTCTGTTTCCTTTCCAGGGAAGCATGTGAAGCACATTACAGAGCGAGGGAAGGTCATGACTGCAGGGAACAGCACAGGATGTCTGAGAGGGAAAGGTGGGGCGAGAGGAGCTGCTGCAAAACAAGGACAGGGAAACAGCAGGAGAGCATGAGGGTGAAAAGTGGTAACTGGAAGCCTTGCAGTATCTTAATCAAAATTCTTTCACATAAAAGGTCAAAAAAAAGCTCCCCCCATTACGTCTGTATTTCTGACTTTTTAAAATCTCTTGTTTTAATTTAAATATGCATTGTTGGGTTTTTTTTTTCCCACATTCTGGCAACGTTCCGAAATTTTTGAACTGCCAGACAGATAGGCTCAGTGTTTCAAAACCAGCATCTGCATGTGTGCATGTATCAGTCTGATGAAAATGCTGGGCAGGCTGAGACTGATGAAAATGTATTTGCTTAGCCGTGATCAGTTAATACCACCACTGTGTATTAAGTATTGTGCTTGCTATATTGTAGCATGCGCCGCCTAGCTATATTACGTGCATCATTCCCTCTGCCCGTAAAATTACTTCTGAGCCTGCCCTGCACGGAGTCTTAAGGAGGGTAGAAGCGATGCCATCCCTCCCTCCACCCCCTCTGTCTAGGGCAGCGGGAAGGTCTCAGGCCTGTTGTGCACAGGCAGGGGAAGCAGTTTGGGAACCAGCTAGAGGAAGAGCCCACTTTCTCTGCTCTCCCTTTACTGTAGCATCTACGTTGGCCTTTCCAGGATCGCTTATCTGACACACTTTGCAGCACTACTGGCCAAGCAGCATCTCCGGCAGAGCGCTGGGGAGAAAAGCGTACGGTTTGGCATAAAGGAAGTAAGCATAAAATGTCTACATATTTCTCAAAAGGCAAATTGGCTGAAAAGTCTGTGTGATGATAGCCCAAACCAGAACAAGCTGTAATTACGTATCCTTTTGGTTTGCAGTTTATATGATTTTCTCTCTGGTTTTGCAAGTGTGCCACAGTCACACTTCAGTGGCTCAGCGCACTTTTAACAAGCTGTAGAAGGTACCCTGTTGCTCAGGCACTGGCAGTACTAAAAGACAGAACCTACTATTCTTTAACCCTTTGCAAGGTTATGGAGCTTAACAATATGGAGTACTCTCAAAGGGATGACCTGTCCACAAGGAGCTGGGAGGAGGGAGGTCAGGAATTGAGATCATTACCCACTACCTTCTCTTTGTAGAGCGGCTACTCAGGATATTTTGGTGCTTGAGTTAATAATCTTGTAAATATAACAAGGTAGAGAGGGAACGGCACAGAGGAAACTTATTTGGAAGGAATTAAACATTAACAACACACCTTAAATGCAACCGAGTAGGAGCAAAAGAAGGGAACTGTTCAAGTACAGTCTGTACCCAGTTTTAACAGGCAGGTGGGATTTGTTTACGGAAGCAGACAATCACCTCCTTCCTCCCTGCGGTAAAATGTGATTTAAAGGAAGTACTAGTAGGAATTTTGTCTAAGTACAACTTGCAACGTAAAGCTTGGTCCATTTGAGTTGCTACTCTGTAAACTAATTCTTGAATTTAAACCAGGAGGCAGCAGCTAGCTGACTATTTAACCGATTCCTGAGTTGGATAGCTTTTCAGTCCATGCTACCCTGGTGTCTGCATTCCAAGGCTGTAAAACTCTGTGGTGAGAAGGCTGCTGGCTCAGCCATGGGGTACCCCAGCTGATTCAGTGGCTCCTCCATCAGCTTGTGCCATGGGGTTCTCAAGGTACCCCAGCCATAAAGCCAAAATGCCCTGGACAGCAAGTCCAATCTCTTAGAGGACCACTCACTACGTGGTTTTGTCCTTATGAAAGTAAAGGGACAAACGTGGAGAGGGGCAAACCCCCCAGAATGGGTCTGCCTGCTCCAGCAGAGGCAGGAGAAAATGGCATGCAACCCCGCTGCGCTTCTGCTGTCGGTCCAAGTAAACCGGGGTTTGCCAACCAAATTAAATAAATAGCCCAATACTCCCTCCCTCCAAGTAACATCAAGTCTGATTAAGAATCCAAAGAGTACATTTTTCAAAACGTCAGTGGCTGGATCAGAAGATCAAAGATCATTGATTTTTTTTTTTTATTTTATTTTATCTCAGAGAATGAGTTTTAAAAAATCCCTTATCAGCTTCTTTCTGAATGCCTGAAAGGGGAAAAAATTAAAGGGTGTTTATTAGTATTAGCAGTAGTACTCCAAAATGTATTGCATGCATTATTATTAATATTATTCTAGATATGCAGTGCCAGCAAATCATAGATACAGAGAGTTGGCAATAAATTAATTGGAGAACTGAAAAAGTACTGGAAATTAGGGAAGATGATGAGATGGAAGAGATCAGCCGAGCAAAGTGAAGACCGAGAATGGCATGTCTTTCTTGCACTAATATGGTAATGAAATATAGCAAAGGCAGAGTGGGAATACTGATCTTCACATGCTTCTAACAACTTCTTGCCATACTCAGTCAAATTTCTGTGAAATTGCTAACGTGAGCTATTACAGGATGAAAAGACCTTTATGCCAACATAAATGCATCTCTGGTGCGGAGCTCTGTCAGTTCTGCAGTGATAGTTTCTAAATTGATACAGTATTAGAGAGTGAGCTGGGCTTTGGAAAAACTGGTGGCTTAAGTTCACCTGTGCTAGCTTTGGTCTGTGTCCTCTGGTAGAGGACGTGCGTCCAGGCACCATGGCAGGAAATCCTGGGCCCATAAACACTATGTAATGCATGCAGGGAAAACCAACCCAAACTCCCACACGAATTGATGGGCTCTCAGAAACGAGACATGGTATTACGGTAAATAGTGCCATAAAACTGTTTGACAGTCAAGAAAAAACAGATCTAATACCGTGGATTATTTAAGAAGAAAATAGAGAAGAGAACAGTAAATGTTATTGTGCCCCTGTGTCGTACGTGCTTCTGCTGCAGCTCTCAGAAAACAACAGACGAGGATGAGAAGAGGTGCAAGGACGAGTGGCCGGGGTGACCAAAGGCATGAAGTGGTCCCTCTACGCAGAACAGCCAAGTAGGACGGGGCTCCTGCAGGGAGGGGAAGAGTTGGCTGCCAGCCGTGATGCTAAAGGTCTGTAAATCACGGGCAGCGCGGCAGAGGTAGCTGGCATCTGACGAGCTGAGAGATGGGAGGCTCGGGTGAAATTACTGGGCGTTTAGTTCAGAATAGACCAGAGGAGACAGATCTTCAGATACGTAATTAAGCTGGGGAGCTCTTTGCCTCATGAGGCTGTGGATGCTAAAATTTACATGAGCTCAGGATGAGGCTGAGCAGGTTTGCAGAGGAGAAATCCACTGAGTGATACAGTTAAAAAACAAGCCAACCTGTCTGGGTCAGAAAGTTGCTGAGCAGCGAATCATTGAAGGACACCAGAAGAGAAAAGTTTTCTCCCTTTTCTTATGCTCTTCCCAAGGCATCTTTTTGGCTACTTGCCCCTAGTGACTTCTCCAGTTTAAGAAAGCCTTTAAAGGTGTTCCAGGGAGGGAAAGGGCTAAAGGAAAACGGGAATCAAGAGAAACCACCTGCTGGTGAAGGACAACAAATGCAAGAAGGGCAGGGGTGTGAGCGTCGCACAACCCAAAGCTGAAGAGTCGGGGGCGCGGGGACAGCCAGCAGAGCGCCGGGCAGCACCCGCTCCCTCCAAGGCACGCGGGGGACAAGGGGTGCTGCCCGGTGGGGACGCGGGAGGACGTGCAAATGGAAACTGTCCCCATGGCATCTTCAGAGGAGAACGGCGCCAGCAGCTGGGGCTGTCCCGGCATGCTGAGGAGGTGCAGGTGTGGAGGCATGAGTGCTAACATGAGGGGAGGAGGGCAACCCAAGCCTCAGCAGGAGGGTTTCGGGGGAGGCTGAAGCAGCATTGGGATGCAAGGATGTGGCTGGAGGTCTCTGGTGCAGCGAGGCTGGGTAGGTGGGCATCTGTCCCCCTGTGCTTGCCTGGTTGCCCTGACCCAGAACTGGAGCCAGACCTGTGCGTGCCCTGCTGCTGAGGCCACCTTAGAGGCAGGAGGAGGCCAGGGGGACATGCTGCGCAGCCTCCCTCAGCCGCAGTGATGCAGGGAGGTTTTGGGACATGCGCTTCGCTGGGTGGAAAGCAGGGATAGAGGGGGCAGACTCAGGAGGGTCTGTCTTGGTGCCAGTGGGATTAAAACATTTTGCATTACAGTCTGTGGGCTTTCTGGAAAAGCTGACTAAAAAGTTTTTTTTCTTTTCTTTGCAGTTTTGTACTAATAAACCAGGCTTCCTGGCAAATTTTTATGCTCCACACCATACTGCGTGTGAAGTTAGGGCAGAACGCAAGAAGGGAAAACAGAGGCCAGTGGACTACAAAGTCCCTGCCGTACAGCAGTACAGGCTATGTATACCTGGCTCCCAAATTTTGACAATGCATTTAAAAATTGATGCCTATTCAGTAATCATTCTTCCTTCAGGAAATGCTAACCTGTTGAGCCATAAGATTTTTAGGCCTCCGAGATCCACTGTCCCCACAGTGGAGATGACTGCAGAGGTAGTATTCATCTTGAGCAAACTTGGCATCCACTTGGCTTGCCTAAATGCCAAATTAGTAGCCTTCTGGAGGGGGAAGGGGTACTAAATGAACTCCATTCCTACTCATTAAGACCTGAAGGAGCAGGGCTGCTCTTCAGCCTATCTCCTTTTCTCCAGTCGTCTCAAGCCTAGCTGTCGCAGGCTGGAGCAACTGTTGGTGATGCCTCTGCCACTTGTGTAAAACACCCAAGTTACCGGTTCCCCTGAGGGACGGGTTCTCTGACCCTGGGCACCTCCAAGTTACTGGTTCCCCTGAGGGACGGGTTCTCTGACCCTGGGCACCTCCAAGTTACCGGTTCCCCTGAGGGACGGGTTCTCTGGCCCCGGGCACCTCAGCCGTGCCAGCTGCAAGAGCAGTGAGAGCTCTGCCTGGCTCCAGCATTGCCAAGCCATTGGTGCCACCCAGCAAATGGCCTGATCCCCTGCACAGGGTTCTACTGGTTTATGAGAGATTTCTAGTCTTTATATTATTTATTTATATTCTTTATATTATTGATTTATATGAGATTTATATGAGATTTATATTCTTTCCAGTGGGATGTTGTTAAAAGCAGGTGGAAAGCTGCTTCTTTGAATATCTGATTTTTACCCCGACAATTTCTCTTGACATTTCCACGGCTTTAAAATTATTTTTCCCCCTCTCTATCTTTACTTTTCTGCGCATTGTTTTTCTGTGGCAGTCTTTTTCTCTTCATTGGTTTTGCTTCTGTAAAGGACTTTGCATAATGTTTTCCTTCAAATTGTTCCATTTCAAAGTTTTCCCTTTATTTCAGACTTCCTAGTTGCTACGTGACTCTGCTGTGTGGTTTCTAGGTCTTACTTTGCTTTACTGTGTCCTTTTTCTCTTAGGCACTTTCTCTTGAACAGCTCTACAGTGGTGATAGCGTGAAAAATCTCTGTATCCCTCTGTGTCTCTATACAGAAGTCTAAAATATCAGTGAGAGAAAGAGAGACAAAGCAAGCATTTTTTAATATAAAATAAGGGATATTTATTGATAGGATATTTATTTTTTAAAATTCCCTAATAGCATGAAGAGAAACTTCCTCATTTTATAGAAGATACATGTTTGTTTTTCTTCATATGTTCCAGTCATACCACAAGCTTTCCAGAAAAAGAACAAGCACTTATTTTTGTGCTGTGTGCCCAGAACAGCTACTGCACGACCATCATCCTGCCAGGATTTGGTACTGAGAAGGTGCAGCCTGATGTTCAGAGGCAGAGTGCTCCTAGTTCTGCTGGGGACCGTTGTGAGTGGCAGGGGCTGCAGGTCTCCGAATCAGGATGGGTTTACACTTTGATTCACTGTCAGAGCATTTTATATATATATATATAGCGTTATATATATTCTGTTATAGATATTTGGGAGAGTACATTTCCTGAAGTCTTCTCAAACAGATCCTTTTCAACTCACTCAGTTCCTAGGACAGTTTCACGTGCGTGGCACTGGGCCTGATCTGAAGCCCACTGAGACCAGCAAGCACCTTTCTGCTGGTACTCAGTCAGGCTGTAACCGGATTTAAAAAGTGACCTACATCTTTTGCTCCATATCTCAGGCTCTCTTTGCGTAACCATCCATAGGTGGTCTAAATTTACCACTGCAGTGTGAAAACCTGAATCCACGAGCAGCGGTGGGTCTAGCTACTTAAACTGCTTTTTGTCCTGATTTCAGAACCATGAGTAAGACTTGCACTTACCAGTTTTGTCAGCAGAGCTAAGCTGGTGAATATTTTCTTTGGTGACCATTTTTGTTAGCAGAAGCTACAGTGGGGACCAGCAAAAGAATTCTTCAGCTGATATTCCTTATTTTGCTTACTGGCAGAGGTTTGCTAGCTCAACAGCAGTGGTTTTTGCTTTCCAGTATAGTTGTGTTTAGACTGAGAGGCATTTTCCAGCTTGGAAGTTTTGCCAGTGGACTTCAGCCCTTTTTGAATTTCAGATGCAGGCAGATACAGATGGGCTTTCTACAGCTGTGTCTTGTCCTACCACTGTTTCTTTGCAGAGATGAGATAGTGCCAGTCAGCCAGCGCCACCAAAGAGTCACTAGGAAAAGCTATAGGAATGCAAGTGAGTCCTCGGATCTCAGTTCTATCACCCAAAGCAAGCTGGCAGGTTTCTAAGTATCTGCTTAATATCTGAGGAAAGGTGGAAACTCCTTTTGAAGATGGTATCGGACCTTTTGTCATCTTTTTTCCTTTCCTTATGAATACTTCTACTTCTTACGTAAAGTATCACAGAATTGTCATTTAAATTAGTGGAGCGATATTGCTTTGGAGCAGTTACTGTTCATGCAGAAGGGGAGAGCGGGCTTTGGGTGTGAGGCTGGGGTGTCTGGTAGGCACCGGCGCATGAGGAGTGCAACCCATCGCTCAGGGCAGATGACCGAATGGCATCTGGCTGACCACTTCTGGAACAAACGGGACACCTTTGCCTTTGGAGGCAGCTGACACAAACTCTATTTAAGCTGTGTTTAAAATGGGCTTTCTTAATATAGCACTTTTAATTTAGCACTGGGAAGGTAACGTGTGCTGTGTGTTACCCACTTCTGTCAGCCTTTAGGATGGAGGTTGGGTTTTCCTCAGGGTGCAGCTGAGGAAAAGAAACTGAGAAGAAGAAGGTGCAAGAAGCAGCTGAGGTGCAAGAAACTTGTGGTTTCTGGGATTTGAGCAGATCAGGCAGGCAGAGCGTACCTGGGATGCAGGAGCTGGGCAGCAGTGGACCATGTACAAAGCAGAAATGCAGTGCAGGACCTGAGGCCAGCGGTCAGCAGTGGCTGGTTCTGCTTCTTCCACCTGGGAGAGGGGTTATTTCAGCATAACGGAGTTCCCTGCAACTCTGCAAGGCAGCCCTCCCAGCAAAGGGCACAGTGATTCATCCACTTAAGTGGATGTAGCAAAAGCAGTAGTGATTCACTGTTGTTTATAATAGGGCTACTGTCCTTTATGCCTGATTTTTTAATTGTGATATTATAAGAAAACTTTCTGGGATGAAGAAAGCACTGTGTTTGAAGTGTCTTCTGAATCAAAACTGTTTTCTCATATGGCATTTTCTCTCAAGGTAGAGATAATGTTCCCAGAGAGAGCAGGATGGGAAAACTGGAGGTCTCTTGGTCACATCTTCCAAGAGCATCAGACTACCTTTTTGTTAAATACAAACTATCGGGGATGTGCAGAGGGTAGGGAGGTGTTTCTCTGTTACTTGTGGTGGTTAATACCAAAGCGCTTGATCACATCAGTGTTTTGAGCTACTGGTTTTGCGGCCAGGTGCTTGCTGCCATGAGCTAGGGTTTTGTAAATTAGGCCTTTATATATTCTGCAAAATATTAACAGGTTTACTCTCCCTGCACACTCTTCATTCATTGCTACATAACAGCAGAGAGCAATTTAGGTCCCTGGCAGTGTATTTTAGTAAGACAGCAAATTGTCTGTGTTTACTTATGCTGTACAATTCAGTAATTGTACTGCAGGTCTTGGCCAGGTTCCTGAATAGTTGGGGCCTAAAAACAAGCTCTTAAATTCATATTTAGGTTCCTAACCAGAAGTTCGGATTTTTCAAATGTTGAGTCCATCCTGACTCTTGCTGACTTTTTGGAAGCCAGTAGGCTATCAGCAGTTTGAAAATCAGGCCTGCTATGTGTTCCCACGCTTGTATGGGGAAGCTAAACTGTGGTTTAGATGCCTTTTAATATTTGTCTTTGCAGTGTCTGTTTTATTCTATACATTGCAATAATTCCTAGTGGACCTTATTCATGTTGACAAACTATCAGTTTGGATTGATTAAAATGTCCAGTAAAAAAGTGGCCAGCAAGGTTGCTATTTGAAATCTTTGCTGGAAGATGAAGAGATGCACAAAGTAAGAATATTTCTGGCAAGTCACTGGCTTTTTTTCATAAAAGGGCAGGCTATAAATATCGTCTTTCATATAACATATGCTTCACAGCCTGTGCCTGACAACAAACCTGAGTGAACTAGGGTTCATCAGAAAGGCTGATTTTGCCCTCTATTATTGGGAGCTCTTCAGTGTGTCTTGGTGAGGTTCTTCTCCCACTTGTCAGTGCAATAAAGCTTTCTTTCCTTTCTCTATATAATTTCAGGGAAAGTCTGATTCATTACTTCAGGGGCTGAGCTAAATTCTTTCCTCTGGACCGTTTTAAAAGGAATCGTTTAAGCCTCAAATACTTACGCTGGCTGCAGCAGCAGATGTGTGAAAGAGTGGGCATTCGCTTTGCTTCTTGCTGCTCATCCTCAAGAAAAGGAGGCTCTCCTTAATCTGTGGGCTCAGAAGCACAGCAGAAGGACTTTTTGACCTAAGATAAAACAATGACAAAACTATTCCTGTGGAAGCACAGCATGCAGGCGCTTTGGGATGCTTCTGGAATATATTACTGGGGATAACTTACTCTTCCTTTTCAAAAGAAAATCATACCAGTGCCTTTAGGGAAAAAAAAGTCTTGTGTGATGAGGGGAAAGGGAAGAAGTTATTCTTGGTAATATTTAAAAGTTGTTAAATTCAGAAGGCCCTGGAATGGGAGGATTTAACATAGGGTAGATCAGCAGAGTGATCTGGCATGATTGCAAAGGTGACTTTGAAAGAGTTTCTCATTTTGGTCTTGAAGATTTTCATTTCTTCCGTTGAGGTGCCCTGATGGATCAAAATTTGCAGCATTTTCAGTAATCAATATACACTTTTTTTCTCAAATGAGGGCTGCTCCTGAGAAAAACAAATTGTTTTGTAAACGTTATTTGGCTGAGACTGACTGCATGTTTCCATTCCCCTTGCAGAGGCACAGCAATAGCTGGAATTGTTTTCGGTATAGTATTTATAATGGGAGTGATTGCCGGGATTGCCATCTGTATCTGCATGTGCATGAAGAGCAACCGTGGGACTCGAGTAGGGGTCATCCGAACCACGCACATCAACACCATCAGCACGTACCCAGGTAAGGAAGCGAAATGACACCCCTGCAGGAGTGCCTGCATTCATGGCAGAAGCGTATCTTTGGATAGTTACGGCTCCGCAGCAAATGGGGGATGTGAATACAGCAGGCAGCTCTTCTCAGTCCGGAGGGGAACGGCACGACTCCCTGCTGAGAAACGCAAGACAGCTCAGCGTGCGCAGCGTTCGTCAGTGCAGCACTCTGCCTGGGCTGATTTATTCAGCCACTCAGCGGGCTAATGAGATCTGGCGGGGTGCCATACTCACACAGCTGTATGGCTTGCGGTGCCCGCAGTAGCACATTGAGACCTCGCTCAGGGCGGTGCTGCATTGTGCAGGATAGACCTTCTCCTTGTGCCAGAGGCTCTCTGGCGACGGATCAGTTGTTCTTCTTTTGTGTTCTGGTTCTTGTATTTGCTCTTGGTCACGTGCAGTCAGCTCCCTTTCATTGTCCGATATAATGGGGGCCCGGCATACCACAGAGGGGGGAAAACCTGGACAATAAGGTCTGTGGATCATAGTGCAAAGGCTTCGAGTGATGCCATGTGGAGTCTAATGCAGCCTGAGCTGGCTGGTACTCGGCCAGAGCTCACAGGCCCTGCCGGGTGCTGCAGGATCCCAGGTGACTTCTGCAAAGGCACACAAGCATCTTTGCAGTGTGTTGCTCTCTGCTGTGTGTCCCAGGAGGGACTGCTGGCTAGCACGCGGTGCTGGATCCAAGCTAGCTCTCTGCATTCACCTGGCACCGTGCCTGAACTGATAGGAACTTGGAGCACGGTGCAGAGATGCCGGTTGTGCCTTGATCAAAGTTAGCTAGTGAGATCTGGCAGTGCTTGTTAGCTCTAGCTTAGTGTTGGACGTGCTCAATGGAGTCTTGTCTGTGGGCTTACGTTGATTTGGTGTCATGGCTTTTAGGTGCAGGGCAGCACCAGGGGAGGCACAGAGCCTAAGTCAGATCTCGCACTGAGCTAATAAGCTGTCACAGGCTCTGGGGTGCCCCAGGGGACAGTAGGGACCCCTCATGGGTCTGCTCCAGTGCAGTTGTGCCCATAGTGAGTGGGAACTGGTACCTGAGCTAGTTCTGTGCAGAGCCACTTGTCAACTCGTGCCAGTCTAGGATTGGGGTACAGGAGCACTAAAGGTGGATCTGCACCGAGCTAGCTGGGGTCTGCAAGGCTGATTTGTCTGGGCTCCCCACCACAAGAAAGTGGCCACATTGTTGAAGAGCAGAGCTGACCCTGGAAGCAGCATAATGGTGTTTATGCAATGCAGCTATGTCTCTGCTTCAGTGACACTGTTAATTACAAATGCAGGAGCGATTGCCTTGGGATAACTTGAGAGTTCACTGTAATAAAAGGCAATGGTGTTTCATGCATGAAGTCCCCTCATCCCACTCTTAGAGATCCCCTCCCTTTATATTCCCTCCTGTTGCAAAGGTTGCAGCAAACCCCAGGTGCATTACGTATACTTATACGAAAAGCTATGCAGTATTTATTAGGTGTTCTTTATCGCATTCACTGCTCTGAGTGTCTGTTTTCTCCCTCATGCTCTTACTTTCCAGTTAAACTAAAACCATCTATAATCATCCTTATCATTGCAACATTGTTTTGCATAGAGAGATGAGTATTGAAAGAGAACTGCAATATTCTCAACTATGAATTGCTGAAGAGCTACTTCAGACTCTAATAGTCACTGCAAGCTGTAAAAACAAGAGCAAAATGAAGACTCCGGGGCTGTAGCCTTTTCCTCCCCAAGTCTGCTCCTGCAGTGACTCACCCCTGTCTCTCCACCTCCAGGCAGTTTGACTCTGCACGCTCCCTGTTCTGGTGCAAACATTAGTTCAAGCAGTTCTTCCTCTCAGCAGCAGCAGGTTTTTGAAGGATGGGGAAGCTCTGAAATTATTTGTGTTCCCCGCTGTCGTGAACACTTCTGGAGTAATGACTAACCTGGCTTTGGCTGCAGGGTTTGTGATCAACCCTCCCCCCTGCCATTACCTGTTTTGGACAGGAACGGCAAGCAAGGGGATGCCCTTCCTTTGGCCTCAGCCACAGTGGCAGCAGGGTTTTCAGAGCGCGGGGAGTGCTTTTCATGGCACACTGGGATTTGAGTCTCTTACCCCCATCACAAACATCCTAGGTTTCTCTTTTCTCTCTATTCAAGTGCTATTTCACTGCCAGTCTGCCTGAGACATCTAGGGAGGGGATAGGAAAGCATCCATGGTGACATGGACAGAGAAGAAGCAGACTCTGGACCTTAAAATTTGTAGAGAGTACTCTAATGGAGTCTTGATATGGAGCCGTTGGTTCCTAACATGCTATCATTCTGCAGCATTTACTGTCTTTATGATCACTGAATTAATCCTTCCTCTGTAAGGTTATTAGAAGTAGTTGAGAAAATGTTTTCAGCTGTTTGTGAACATTTTTGTTGTTTCCTAAATGCCTGACCCAGTTTACAAATGCAGGACTCTCCTCAGATGTCTCTGTTGGGGTGAACAAGGCGAAAGCTTTGTTCTTCCGTCGCCCAAGTCCCGGGAAGATGTCCAGCATTTGTGCAGTGAGGAACTGTCAGCTGTGTTTGGCATGGCATGGCATGGCATGGCATGGCATGGCACACATCTCCTGGGGATCCAGAGGGTGGTTGAGAGGTCTGTGGAGATCAGCAAAAGCCCTGGCTACACCATCAATTTGAGATGACATAAGTCCATGTTGCTGCTGAAGGGGGCGAAAGGGAATGGGTCTGATAAAAAAACAACCTTCCTCCCCTGAGAAAGTTTAGCTCTGCCACATCACCCTGGTATCATCTGCCATATGGCCACTCAAACACTGTTACCAGCACAACGTGTCAGTGGGCACACGGCTAAGCAGTGAAGGAAACGGCAATAAGCAAGGACGTGCACTGACATAAAGTCCTAAGTATAATGACAGCCTGAAAAAAAAACATGAGCGCATTGCCAGGAGACTTTGCATCTGTTGTATGAAAGTCTGAATGTCAACTAGAAAATACCTGGGGGTCTGCATCTGAAAAAAACATTTTTAATTATATCTTCTTTTTTCTCCCCTTTCAGTGGCTCCACCACCATACAGTTACGAATACGAAATGGAGTACCCAGCTGACCTACCTCCACCTTATACTCCAACTCCACAGACTTCGATACAGTATCCCCCACCCCCTCCTTACCCTGGATATTCAGGGAAATAATTACATGCCTTCACATGGATATTAACTGCCTGTTGAAACAGCCAGCACCGTTGGAACAAATACTGTCAGCTCAGGGACAAATAGGATGGGGTCTGCATCAATACATACGGCCAGGTGTTGAAATAACCTGGGAGGGTTGCCATGGCTCGGGATGAAGACAAATACTGTCCGCTCCAGACCATCACGTTTCATGATTAAACAATGCGTGACCAAAGAAACAGTTCCTGTAAGTTAGTGCCTGACGAGTAGTGCTTAGCATCAGTGCTTAGCTTCAGCTGCAGCCCGTTACAGCACATGGGAGAGGGGGCCTTCCCATGTAAGAACATGCAGGTGGTGCAAATGGTTCAACAAGCTGTTTCGAAACCACAAGAGGCAGCTGCTGGGGCTTATTTTCGGGGAAAACTCCCAACTGTTGTCTTCAAGCATGTGTTACGCCTTTTCTTGAAACAAGGGGAAGAAGAAGAACAAGGAATCATAGAATCATAGAATTGTTTAGGTTGGAAAAGACCTTTAAGATCATCGAGTCCAACCGTTAACCTAGGACTGCCAAGTCCACCACTAAACCATGTCCCTAAAAAGAAGACTGAAGACTGAAGCTATTTTCAGTTTCTACTTCAGGCTGATAATACCCAACGATCAGCAGTGCATATTGGTCTGATAAGCATAGTATCAAGAGAAGTGCTGTTGGAGTTATTCAGTAACCAAGAAATGATGGATATTATTTTTGGCCAAGTGCAGGTTGTTTTAAGTGCCTACTTAGAAACAGTTTGAGACTAGTTTGTAGCCTGAAATGTAAACATAAAGAGCATTTTTATATGTGAAATACACTAATTTATAGCTGATTTACTTTTACCTGGACTTAAATACTGTATACAGTGGACATATGCTACAATGCCTTTTTTATCAGCAAATGATACTTCCATTTTTTTAAAATATACTGAATCAGGAGAACTCACAAATGGGAGAAGAAATACAAACCAAATATTAAAACATCATAGATTTGTCTTCAATTGGATTGTGTAAAGACTTTTATTTTAAATCATATTGTTTACCAGTAATAATGATATTCAGCCTAACCAAAGAGATGAGCAGAGAGACTGAGCATCAGATTGCTTTTGAATGTTGTCTTGGGCATTTTAAAACTGTAAGTCACCAAATAATATTTTTTGCATTTGTCAGACATATTGTTCAAAATTACTTAATCTCTACTATGTAAAGTACAGGCCTTCATGATTTAAAATGTTCCATATACTTATGGGGCTAACTGCGATTCAGCAGCAGCTGTTTGACTTCAGAATAGGGTATCCCATTACCTAAAGCATCATCCTTCAGTGGTAAGACTAGTATATTTCTCAATTTTATATGCGAAGCACAAAGACAGTGGTTCTCTTTGGGAATTTAAAAGTGCTGAACGTCCTTAGTTTGAGTTGGGTGGCTGGGCAGTTCGAGAACGCTACAGCCAAAATAGCAGAAGGTGACAAAAATATGGCACCTAGAGTTCAGGATGTGGCATCAGGTCCATTTCAGAGGGAGAGACTACAGCTTACCGCTGATTCCTGGAGATCAGAACGCATTTAAATGTTTTCCAGCGTAGCCCTCATCTTCTTTTCAAGTGTGTCGGTGTATTAATGAATAAAAAAACAACTTGCAAAGCGTGGTACCATATCCAAGTGAGGTCAACTGACAAGCCTTCATCGCCCCCTAAGTCTGATATTTTTGGCATTCAGTCCTGATTCAGGGAGGAGCTCAAGCAACCTTTTAACTTTGAGCACAAAAGTTATTCAGAGGCTTTCTTGTAAACAAGACCTTATTGACTGTTCTTGCTCAGATTCTGTAATTGTATTTGTCCTTTCCAGGCTGACTAAGCTTATCTTCTTGAAACCCTCCTTGAAAGCGCAAACGGCCTTAGTCCTCACTGCTGTAAGTTCAGAAGAAGTAAGAAAGAACTATAAGTTCTGTGTTGTGGCCCTTGGCCAAACTGAGCCTTGAGTCACAGGCCCATTAGCTACCCAGGCATTTGTAACCCAGTCAGAGGAAAACTGAGCTGCATCACAGGTTTTGGTTGCTGCTGGTTATATTCTATATATGTATAATTATACATATATATATATATGTATATATAAGGACAGTTATATTCTCATTTCTGTTTTGCTGTTCAGAGGTGACAAGTCCTGAACTAGGTTATCCTTACAGTTACTTCTGCTCTGGGCTATGTCCTGCAACATTTCAGCTGGTACTGTGACCTCTCAAGAAACGGATGTTCCTCCTGAAACCCTCCCATGAAGTGCAACCTTCTGCACGCGGTGTTTTGGCAGTCCCTTCTCAAAACCATCTGCTGGGGTATTGGATGTGCCTGCCAATGTGGTGGCCAGCATGAAGAACAGAATAAGCATAGTTTTCTCTGCGGGAAATCTTGTTTGTACCACATCAATTCTACGCTAGTACCTCAGCACTTTCCAGTTGATCACACTGGATGACATTTCTGTGCCAAAAAGTTACCTATAGATAACAAGTATTGTCATTTCTCCCATTCTTGCATTTCATTTCTTTGTGCTGAACATGCAGACACACAAATCAAAGAGCAGTTTGTATTTAATGAATCCAGTCTCCTGGAAAATAGAGAGAAAGAAAACTATCCTATAGATCGTAAATCTTCCCTTAGAGGAAGAATTTCTCCAGCTGTGACATTTGTCAGAACAAGTTATAAAGTAGGTTTCTTAAATAAAAAGGCATTTCTGGAAAATAACTGTAAGTCTTTGATCAGAGAGTCCTCTGTTTTTCAGCTTTGTGTGTTGCCCCTGTTGATGTTGCATAAAGGTCACGGTGACTGAAGTACCTACAATGTATACATGGCTTATTCCAGGGGAAAATTATGGAAATAGCAATTTGAGAATTTCATAGTGATAGCGAGCTATTTGTTTGATATGGAAACACTAATGAGGATGTTGATTTTAGTATGTTAATTAATGTTTTGCAGATCCGTATATATTGGGCCATACCAGACAATGATTTTAATCTCAAAGGACACCACATCCCTTGTCCTTGTGAAGTGCATAAAACATAAAGGCGTTGCCCTTCCAGCAAACCAGGTAAAACTAGTACAGAGTAGCTTCTTTTCGGAAAGAGGCGATGATTGCATTGAAAATAAGCAAGCAAACTGACAGCCAAAGAGTAGGAGGGAGTCAGAAAGATTTATAAAAGTAAAGGAATAGAACAAAGAAGTTGCTGCATAAACAAATGGGAGCATTTGCTAATACTGAAGTTTTATTAGTTGAATTTAGCTGAAAAAATTGAAGTGTTGTTATACCTTAAGTATTATTTTCTTTGTATGGGAATGTAATTTGTTCAACACCTCCATATTCAAAGTTCCTGCAGTGCAGATATTGCCGGCCAATAGTCATTTATTCTCTTTCACATGAATAGCTTGCAGATGAGTGGGTTAGTACAAAGAGTTTTTACTTAGTCACACCAACTTATTTCAGTCTCATGCCCTACATCATGTTGTAAAGTAAGAAAAAAATACAAAAATGTAGTCTATGGCTGGGAAAGGCCAAACGATCTTTTGCTTTTCTTGCTTGGCAGTGGACAATATTGCTAATTTGGTCAGTGAATGTAGCATTGCCCTGGGCAGTTCATACACTTGAGCCAGGTGCCACTGATTTTCTTGTGGTCTTGGGTTGCTCTGCCTTTGGTTCACAATTTCTAGGCTGAGCTGGGGAGGCAGCCAGGGAAGGTCACCGTGCCAGGAGTACAGGACCCGGTCCCATGGGCCTTTCTCCTTGGTTTCATAGTTTAGCACATTAGATGACTGCCTGGTTTCACGATTGCTGTTATGGATTGGAAGCAGCAGGAGTTGCAGGTGCTTACAAGGGCACATATGCTTGCATATGCGCTGATTTCAGTCCTCTTTTGTGGAAAAAAATAAATTCTGTGTGATGTCTTAGTTAATCATGTATCGGGGATATTTCAAGCCATGATTCATTTCGCAAACTTAATTTAATCTGGCATTTCTTTAACTTTTTTTTCCCCAGAACGAGCTACTTCCATACCAGTTACCTCTCTGACAGCCTACTGTTTCTTGGGTATATACCAAACAGCAGGAGAAATGTATTTAAGAGCTAATGACCCATTTGGGAGACTTTACAAATTAGGTAATAATCAGTTGGAGGAGTTAAAAGGCCAAGGCAAAGCCAAGGGAAGTTAATGTGCTAGGCTGCCGTTACCTAAATGACACACTCCAATGAAAGGATCGTTAATGCTATTATAAGCCTTTTTTAATTAATGAAAAATGTAATGATTTTCTTTTTTAGTGTTTGTAACTTTGAAAGATGCAGTTTTACCAGTGTACTAGACCAGATTTTCAATAGTGCCACAATGAAAAGATCAAATTGCTCCATAGAGCACCTGGATCAATATTAACTCTGTTCTTGGTATAGTAGAAAGAGAGTCTTTCAATTTAAAGCAAATGTTCTCAAGACCCTTTGTGAAACCGCAATGATATTTTTTGGATGTAATGGGATAGCTCATAAAGCACTGATGGCTGTCTATTAGAACAGTAAATGTTTGGCATTTCTGTGTTCACTTTCATCCTGGAAGCTCTCCAAATGCTTTAGTAACTAGAAAAATAATTATTTTAGTCACCTTGGAATAAAATGCAACAGGTATTTAACGGCACACAGTAATAGTATGTAACATCCTGAGGCAGAAATTGCACAAAAGAATTAAGGGAGATTGAATATATTTCTTCAGTTTCACTAAAACGTCAGTGCTTAGACAAAACACCTTGAGAAAATAATGACCAGGACCTTTTCTCAAGTGGTCCCTATTGCTATTTTCCAATGGGTGTGCCCAGTCTAGTGGTGTTTTTTATATTGCAGCAACATATGAGGTCTGAAAAGCAGAGCCCCAGTCCACGCCTGGATTGTAGTGCACCCATTCTAAAAACACCCCTCCCGCTCCATCATGATCTTGTGCAGCCAAAAGAGATGAACAGAGGACTAAAGAAAGGAGGGGTGACGGTCCCCCACTTTACAAAAGGGAAAGAGATATGGGGAAAAACAAAACGGTCAAGACTTTTTGATTTTGTATGACCTACAGAGGACGGCTCGCTGATGCTGTTGCCAGTGTTTCTTCACTGTAGGAAGAGGGAAAGCAATGAGCACGGACTGTGCTGAAGAGCTGCCACGCAATCGGGAGAACAGCCTAGAGAAGGAACCAGGGAGCTCCAGCTCAAGGGATCATGTAGCTCAAGGTGCTGGAGGCATTAACTAGACCAGAAATGTTTGTCTGTCTGGTTTGCTGTGAAGATTAGATGGTCAATATTTACACAGCAGTGGAAATGGAAAATGTGAATTATTTTTGTTATGCTGTGCACCGTTAGTATTTTGCATCCTTGGTGGAGACTAGGAAAGGGCAGCCTTTAGATGCCATTGCTATCACAGTGATGACTAAGAATGGACTAAAGCCAACAGAAACAAAAGCAAAGCCAAAGACTTAGGTGTTTCTGAAGAAAGTGGGATTTTTTTTGTCAGCCTAGCATATGGAGCCAGTTCCTTCATGGAGGCGAGCTGGCCTGCTGCCAGTGAAGGCAGCTGATTTTAAACAACTGAAGCCTGCAGGAGGGAGGCTGAAGTGGGAGCTGTGTAATGCTGGTTTTCCCCAGGCCTGAGTCTTCACCTGAACCCCCTGCTCACTTGCAGAAAACCTGCTGGGGGGAGGCTTCAAGGCAGTTCTCCTTTCTTGCATTAATGCCAAGCTGGTCATCTTTGCCCATAACACAACACATCTTAGCCCTTTGCAACACATCTATAATACGTTCATTTTCAGGGACATGGGCAAAACCATTTTTTCATGGCCAGTAAGCCATCCCCAACTTTCTCTCGATAGATATGGCATCGTATTGACGGGAAGTCCTCCATTACAGGAACTGATCTGGGCACTGGTACGGCCTTTCGCCAGTTCATCCAAATTGCCCGATCTTTTTTATATTGCAGCATATTTACCGGTGACTCATCTCGTTGCCTTTATTTTACATGCTCCCTTAAGATCCCTCAGGGCTGTGTCCTTATTTTACTGCTGCTTGCCAAAGAGCTTTTCCGAAGAGTGCTGATCACAGGAAAACATTTTCCAAGCAGACCCTTCCCCTGCCCCCCTGCATCACCGCTGCTAGGAGCTGCCTGGGGAGCCTGGGCTCTGCGAGAGTCATCCCTACCCCGGTTTTAAACATCACCTCCTCTGCAGGGGAGGAAGAGCAGCTGTCAGCAGCTATCCTGAGATCACCCTCAGCCCAAGCTTTGCTTGTGATGAAACTCCACTCTCTCTCTGTTTCCAAAAATCCAAGTGTGGTCAGGAAGTTTAGAAAGAGGAAAGGGAAATGGAAAAAGAAGTCATGCCCACATCTGCTTTCTGGTTTAGCTCAGCTCTGAGGGATGTCTGTTTCCCTGTGTACTGCCAGCTATCAAGTTGATAGCACGTCTCCTCTTTTCTGAATGTTCCTGTTTTCCTTCGCTGTAAAGCATCTTTACCAGGAGGGGAGGGTGTGCTATGGGCATCTGTGCAACTGCAAAGCCCAGACATGCCCTGGGGCTGCTTTGTCATCTCGGTACCTATAGCCCCCTGCTTTGCGTCTGGACCTTTATGAACAAGCACTCAACTGGGAAATTGTTTTTACCCTTTTTGTTGAAGTGTAATACACTTCCTGGCTGAATTTTTAGATATCTAATGATCCTTGGTCTTGTACAGGCAGTAACTTGTTGGTGACAAGGCTGTGCTTAATTAAACAAAATGTTAATCTATGTCTGGGAATCCAGTGAACCCATGTAGTGGGACTCAAACACTTTCATTATACCCTGAAACTTGAACAATAACTTGACAACTACAGATTATATAGATTGTACGGCAAGATATGCAGAATGTATACATGGAATAAATCTGTATACTTGAGACTGGCCCTTGTTTGAGGCTGAGGATCATAGCAGTGAGCCGCTTTGTTATGGTAGTGGGCTTGGGGTGGTTGATTACTTGCCAAGGCATAAAGGGATACCAGGGTACCTGCCGTTTATTGACAGCTAAGAGACAAGGTTGTTTCTGTACCTGCTGCCTCACATAACAAGAATTTATGAAATCATCTGAGGCTGCCCTTGTCAATTATCATCATCATTATTTCTGTGTTTAAAAAACAAGGCAAAGTTCTTGTGGGCATTCATCAAAGAAGTGCTGTGGTAGTGCAGTCTCCACTACCGTGCCTCAGCTGAGACCTCATCAGGTAAATTCTTGAGAGTTAGGAATGAAAATGAAGACATATGTGCTGCATTACTGTTCCTCGTTTGGTGGTGCTCTTCCTCTGAGATGGAGGGTGGGGCATCGGCCATCTGATTCAGGACTGGGAAATCAGCTGATAGGTGTGTGTGCACATAGTGATGAACTTGGAGATAAACCATCCCAGCTGGGTGACAGGTTTGGGCTACTTACCGACAAACTGTCAACCTATGTTTCAGAGGTCTGCCGCAGGCCTTGCTCCACTATCACTGTATATTCCTCTTCATAATCTACAAGAGACTATAGCGAGGTATAAATGGTCCCTGACACATCTGAGAGACCAGTAGAGTAAAATAAAGTTTCCACCAGCTCTCACTATATGTGATTACAGTCAAACTAGGGCAGTTTAGTAATCCTTCCGTACAGGAGAAGGCTCCCTCTCCCCAGCCGTGAGTCCTCATGCCCCACTGTACAAGTGGCTGCTCCCTGGTTCTGCAAGGGTTGGTGTGCGGCACCTGCAGGGTGGTAAAACAAATGGGGGACATGGCCGTAAGTCAGCTTGGCAAGAGCCAGTACTTACTTTCATTGAAAAGTCTATCATTAAAATCCTTCTGGATGTTGGTGTTCATTGCTGATTATGATTTCTGGTCAGCCTCAGTGAGTAAAATTGAGAACAAGCTGTGACTAGTGATGTGGTGCAGAGAGGGGATGCTGTATGTCTCAAGGATTGAAGTCCTGCAGAAGGGTAAGGTTGACCTGATGATAATCAAGAAGCCTGGGAAAAGTCACAACATAAACAGGTAGGTTTGTTGATGCTTGTCTTTAAAGCCAGAAGAGTAGCATCCTGATGTTCCTATCCCTTCCACACCTGTCATACTCATTTAAAAAAAAAGATCAGGAGCCTGGCTCCTGAAAGAAGTTCTTTCTCTAGCTGATGAGTGCAGAGAATTTCCTTTCTAAGCCTGATGTACTCAGTGGTAAGCTTGGACAGTGATCCTTCTGACACCAGTAAGGATAATAAAAGGCATTAATTCAGACCTTAGATCTTGGCTTGTGGGAAGTGAGGGAAAACAAAGCATCCCACTAGTTGGAGCTCAAGATTCACTGAAGTTTTCAAGCACTTCTGCATCCATGGATAATAGACTTACTTTGATCATGAAAGTCAAGGTACCTGATGAGAGTTTTCATAAATGAAACAGGACAACAGTGATCGGTTCAGTCTGCGACGGAAGAATAATTCTGGTCTAGACAGAGCACAGTGTCTGGTTCATCTGGTGCCCTGTTCACTATGATCCTCACATAACACTTGTATGATAAGGTTGGATTAAGCAAAGTGGGATCTACAACCAGAAATACACTCGCTCATTTTATATCAATTTGATAAGCTGGTATTTTTGACCTTTGCAATAGAAAAGGGCAATTAAGTCTCTGCCATTTGTTTCTTCCATGCCCCAAGAGTAAGAAAAGGGAGTACAGGCTGACCTCTGGCAGTAGCTCTGCCTAGCCTTGCCCTCCTGCAGAGCCCGGTGACAGCACGGACGGAAGGAATGGGCACAGCTCCAAGCATCTGCATCCAGCCTTGGGAACTGCTGGGCAATTATATGGCCAACTCTGCGATCTCTGGGCTGTTAATTTTTGAGACAGTATAGTTACTTTGCATAAGTTGTCCATATCTGGATGCCTACCCAAGAGCTGAGACCTCTCAGCTTCTGAAAAAAAAAATACTCCTTCCTGTATGAATGATATATTGCTAGGAAAGGCCAATTCCAGTGGATCTAAGGGCTAAACAAACAAAATGATAAATCTTCCCTGGGCTTCACCTGGAGACTTCCTCACTTAGGTAATTAGCTGCAGTCGACCCTGGGTACAAGGGCTGGAAAATGACAGCCAAGGATTTCTGCTAAGGGGATTTTCTCGTGCTGGGCCGTAGGAGTGACTTTAATGCTGCTTCTTTAAAATATGCGTATGGCAATCTAATTTAGAAATATTTCATATATCCTGGTTATGAAAAGGAAACAGAACAACAGGAGGTAAGGGAAATTTTCAAGTGCAGATAAATCTTTCTGTTCTTCATATCTTGGAGGTCAGTGTTTAAGAAGCTGTAGATAGAGATCTTCAGCAATTTTCAGTCTTCTCTTGCCTATATATTTCCCAAGTGGCTGTCAAGTGTTATTTCTTCCTGGTGTTGTCAGCTTCTGTTGCCTGGTACATGATATATATTTTAATTGACAGCCAGTAACAGCCATTCCAATCATAGTGAAAACGGTATTTTATAGCCAGTGTGGATGGAAGTCGTAACTTGAGGATGTGTCAGTTACTTGCTGGAAATATGAATAATTGATACTGAACATAATACCTTTTCACAGTCTCTATTTATTAGAGACAATGCAATCACAAAATAGCTTTTTTTTTTTTTTTTAAATGGTTTCCTTTACATATGATTTGCTAGTCTCTGTGTAATTCAGGAAGAAAATTACTCAGCATCTAGTTAGGGTCTGAGTGAAGACTTGAACTTAGAAATGTAATCAGGCATGACAGAATACTCAGTTTTGCCCACAGAAATAGTGGATACAAGGTCGACAGTTAAAGTGTCTTGCTAGCGTCGTTCATGGAAATGTGCCAGCAAGACTTCAGGTTAGGTCTGCGTGGCGACATGGAAGTGTGACTGTCACACGTTGGTGCACAGCTGGGAGGGCAGCAGAGAGGACACAACATGCAGACCTGCAACAGGGAGGTACGCAGGGGCTCTGGAGAGGCTGCACCACGCTCCCAGACTGCTGCTGTAAGCCCCTTGCCCCCGCGTCTTTGCTGCTGCCATTACTCATGTCATCACTACTGCATTGGAGTTGGGTGTGTTGAGTTGAGTGAGATCTGATATCCCGCAAAGGCAGCATGAGAACAGAGTGTGGTAGGAGAGATAATGCCTTTTAAAGAAACCCTTTGGTCTGAGCATCCATTTACATGGAAGATGAAACTCCCGTGGTGTATTGGGTTTCACTGGTGATTAATATGTTTTCTATTACCTATGTGGTATTGCTGAGCTTGACTAAGGCTCATCATTGGCCTTCCTCACTGATCTTGAAATTTACGTTTTCCTGGGCTGGAGTGTGATACAGAGACTTAGTGATCTAAACCTTTCGCTGAGGCCATGCCACCGACATCAGTTCTTGTGATGACTGCAGGCCACCACGCCTGCCCTACGCCCCTTAGTGGAAGGAAGCATCGTTACCCTTGTGCGCACTGCAGGGGTATCGCCAAGACCAGAAGGAATTTAAAACCATCTAAGTGGGTTGGGAGGCGCCCCTTTTTTAAACTTTATACCTGGTGTAGGTTATAATTTGCCTTACAACAGACAGCCTACAAGAAGGTTGTCTTTTGATAAATGAAGGGTGAATATGAGTTGGATAGGACGATTTTCTGAAATTTGATTTGTTTACCCTGAAATGAGGAGCTGGCCTGTGGTTTTGGGAAAAGAAGGGGTTTTTTCCTCCCTTGTTTTCCATGATTGTTGAATGCTGAATAAACTTTCACGACCTGGAGGCAAAAGTAATGAAATCACTGTAATACAGGAAAGCCTTCCACCTACTCTGGGTTTGTAGGCCACTTGGGCTAAGATGATCTCGTCTCCCAAGTTTTCAGGGCTTTTCTCTGTCTTCCTTATACACCCAGAGGGTTTTTCTTGGGGGATACTGAGGACTTTCCAGAGTTTCGCTGGGAATACGCAGCAGACCTGTTGGGGCCACCACATGAGTTACAGGTAGAAAGGCTGCCGCTGTTGGGAAGAAACACTGCTGCCTGCGGCACGGCTGCCCGCACTCCTCGCGGGCCTGATGGGTCTGGGAAGGGCCAGAGAGGTCTTCAGCTCAGATGCTGCCGATTGCCTGCTACTTGTGGTAAATTAATTTTATCTTTGAAAGAGATTTACTGCATCTTCACAGAGCTTTCCAGAAAATTCAGATTTATTGTGCATGCATTCATATTTCTGTCCAGGAAATCTCCAGGTTTAAATAAAGGTTGCTGAAAAAAAGGAGGAAAAAAAAAAGATGTTTTACCACAGGCTAAGCTAATAACCACTCCTAGTTATCTTATTGCAAAATCAAGTGGAAATAAAAGTCAGGGTCGTTTGGTTTAGTATTGACAGCAACTTTCCTTTCCTCAACCACACTCTGCAAACAAGAGGAGTCGCTCCCCCCTCACAATTTTTCAGTAAGATAATTAGCTATCTCACAGCTTCAAAAAATCAGGCAAATACCCATCTTTCACATAGGGAAGATAGAGTCTTTTAAAAATCTCAATGGAGCTGAAGAAAGGAAGAGCTGCCTTCCCATTTAAACCTGAACCAAAGCTGTAAGTTCAATTTTTATGCACTGAACGGGATGGATCCTGATGGTTGCAACACGGCACAGCAGCACAGTGCCTCGCTCTCTGTGACGGTGCCGTCGGCATCTGCGTTTGGTGGGGACCCTGCGCGGTGGGGACGCTGGGGCAGGGGGAGCGGTGGAGCTGGTCTGCACTGCCGTCGCACAGCCATGGGGTGGGCTGGGTGCCCCCGCCAGCCCCTCTCCTTGGACTGTCTCCATCCCTGGAGGCTGGCACCTCATAGCCAGCTGGGATGCGCCAGCTTCTTCATGAAACATTGCCAGAAATGTGAGTTTAATGAGACTGAAGTCAGCAGGTAGTTTGGCAAATTATCTTTTTGTGTCCATAGTTGATTTTCACACATCAGTTCCCTCTCCCTTTCCTCTGGAAGCTGTCTGTTGAGCAAAAGTATGAGTACACAAGTAAAAGTTCCTTGGCCCCAACTCTTCTGATCTGAATGTAATTCCTCCTCTCAGGAGGGTGAGCAGCAGCTCTGAGCCCTTTGTTTCTCTTTTTTGAGAGAGGACGGTGAATGTGCTGACAGGTGAAATCCCAGCACAAGATGACTGGATCATCCACGGATATGGTCCTTCATTGTGTCACAACAAAGCAAGCACAAGAAAATACCAAAAAAAACCCTTGCAGGTGGAAATATTTATAGAGTGAGACCTGTGCCCGTTTGCTGTCACTGGGCAGTCTGCTCATGGGTGCCCAAGCCCAAATCGTGGCAATCCCCAGAAGAAGCGGCAGCCAACACGTTTGCTCTGGCGAAGAGGCCTCCTCTCTTGCGGAGCAGGAGACCAGCAACTCACTGGTCTGTGAGTTGGGGGCTGCCCGTCATCCAGCGCTCAGTTCTCCATGCCATCAAATATCCTCTTTTTGGCTTCATGCTTCATCCTGAGCTGAAACATTCCTATTTTATTTTAATAACTGCTTTAGTTACTGAGATTTTTTTCCCCCCTTTTCTCCACTCCCCAACATATAATTAGGGTTTCTATTGGCATGAGGATGCCTCATTTGGCTACATCGCCCTGTTCTTCCTGGGTGGGAGTAACTGTATAGGAATTAAGTACCTCATACCGTAGTTACAACAAGGGAAAGTTGTACTGCTTCGCATGTACTGTTTACCATTTAGTCGTTAAGTGTTTCTCAGAAAGGCAAGGAAATTATATCCCTCTTACGTTACTCTGCAAGGCAGAGCCCTTTCCCCTTTTGAGGACCTTGCGGACACAAACCTTAAAAAAACAAGCTAGCACAAAAACCATATCATTGCCTTAAAGGTTGCTTGACTCTTCTAGTGAAAACAGTGAAGAAGTAACTAGGAACTCTCACAGAATTTCAGAAATAAAAGACCGTATTTGTTATCACTAGTAACAGCTTATTGTGGATTTTTTTCTGTAAGCTCCCCATTCCCAGAGAGTGCTGTGAGAGGAGTTTGTTGAGGCACGGTGCTGCTGGGGGACAAGGCGAGTAGTGGAGTAGGCAGAATCCCTCCGTTCCTCCAGAGGGGTGCTTGCCTTGCTTGGAGTTCAAATTCACATGGTTCTCTTCTTCCAGAGCCAGCTCAGCCTCCAGTGGCTTTGGGTTGATAGAGGCCAGATGAGATCTTGCCCCCAAATACAAGGTAGGGCACCACTACGAACACAATATAAACCAGTCTCTTCCTTAGTGTGGATTTAACCATAAATGTTTTAAAAAAAAAAAAAAAAAAAAAAAAAAAGAAAAATGTTCTCTTACCCATTTTTCAAAGAGTGGTCAGATTCTTATTAGGTAGTATTTCCCAAAGGGCAAGATGTTATGTCATTATCTCTAGGCAGCTGGTGTTTCTCTGTTGTAGGAAGCTTTGGAGAAACACCTAGGCTAAAGAGGAGTTCTTAACAGAAACTCTGTGTCGTGAATGGGCACGGGCAAGCCTTGTGCACCACGAGGGCACGAAGGAGTGCCTTTTGCAGGGCAGAGAATAGACAGTGTACAGCATAGTCTGCCCACCTGCTCTGAATAAAAACTCAGTGGATTTATTTTAGTCATCTTTCTAGGAGGGACAGTTACCTCCACGACTTTAAAAAAGTTTAGAGGATGAAGAGCTTCTCTCATGCTTGACCCCGTTCTTGTCACCAAAGAACAACGGTGCATTTCAGGATCTCTGCAGAGCTCGGCAAAGCAAAGTTTTTCAGTTGACGAAAAGAAGAAGAGACATTTCTGTAAATGCCACATAGGCATGAGGTGGTGTAACCTCACTGCATTTTAAGGAGAAAGTTAGTATTTCAGAACCTTCTTTTTTTTAATATGTATTCCTCACAGGGTTTCTAGGATAGGGGAGATTCTTACAAGTGAACTGCTAATGACAGCTTTCCTTGACTCGGCACAGGTGGGCAAGAGTTTTTGGCATCCAGGGTAGGCTGGCGGTGTGGTACTCGACTCCTCAACCCTGATACACGATAGATCTGGGGCCAACATTTCTGCTCCCTGACACCGAGCTGGCATTACAGCTGGGGCTGCCTGCCTGCTCGTGCTCCTGCCGGCACCCCCGCTCCCCATGCGGCACCCCACCTCCGAGAGCAGCCTGTGGAGGGGTCCTTCATCTCTCCCACCTCCCATCACCCCGGCGCTGGGCCATTGCCCCACCAGCAGCCCTTCAGGTGCTCCAGCCTGCGTAGGACATGTCTCAGCAACGTGGGCCCTTCTGAGGATTTCTGATCTGTTCCTCATGCTCCTCAGCAGGCTGGAGAAGAGTATTAAGGCTGAGGCATTCGAAAGCATGAAGCTGGGGTAACTACTTCAGGAGGGGCTTGGGAAGACACGTGCAGACTGGCAGGCTGCGGCACCGTGCACATTGTTGGTTTTCTTGTCACCTCAGCAGAAAACGGAGCTTTCTTCAGAGGCAGCCTGCGACAAATCCCTCCAGAGCCCAGGGCCTTCGCAAACCTTGTTTCCATTAGGGATGAAATGTGTGTACGTTAAGTAAAGAACTGGCTCCTAAAAGGCAGCGTTAGCCCAAGAGCAGAATGGCTCAGCCCCGGTAACACTGGCTTGTGCTGCCCTTGGGGGGGGCTGCGCTGCCGAGGGCAGTATCCTGGTCTGGAGGGGAGAATGGCTGAGTTCACCAAAATCAGTGGAAATATTCTCACTGCAACATGTAAAGCGTGTACCTTGGTCTTTCTTATTACATTGCTTTCTTGATGGCAGTCTTATTTTCATCAATTATTTGAAATGTATCATTCCTCCAGCAGTAATACACAAAGTCCTCTCTCTTCTGCATGCCATTTCTCATAGTTTCAGATCAAAAAGCTTTTGTGATAAGCAGTTATTTGTTACACGCACATTACATGCTGATGTGAAGCCTAATTTCTCCGCAGCGCAGCGAAGAGGTGGAATAGTTAATATCCCCTCGCTCTGAGAAAGGCTGCAGAATAATAACATGGGAAGCTGAAATAATCATTCTGCCATCAGTTGTTCTCCCCTGGGCCTGCCCACAAGAAGTCATATGGAGAACTGCTAGAGGCAGGCATCGCTGAAGATTGCCTGCTAATTTTACTCCCTGTAACATAATCTGTTTATTCAGAAGATGCACTCTTATCGTCTCTGCTGTGATTCAGAAGAATCTTAATCTGACGTGATTTCTTTCATTCTCTCTCCTTAGTAATTAATATTGCTGCATGAAATCTGAGGCTTACTCTTTATTGCGAGCAATATATTATGAAGCGATTCTTTTCACTCAAGAAAACATAATCCATACTTTATTATTAACTCTCTAAATCTGCTTTTCTTTATAATAATAGCATTGTCTTGGGAGATGGTAGTTAAATGTCTAGATTTTTGTTTTTATTGCAAGAGAAAACTTGATTAAAATGGGAGCAGGAATAGTCTAGAAAAGTATCGTTTATATAATTATTTAAATACAGCCTTTCTTTGAGTTTCAAACAGCTTCCCAACGGTGAGTATCTCTTGATAACCCTATTTATGAGATACTCAAGGGACAGTGGCTCTGGCTCACTTTGCAGAATGGCTGGTTTTCCTTTTCTTATTTTTCTGTTCTTTTTTTTTTTAATGTTCAAATTGAGTTTGGCCTGAGTTTCTGAAACTTGAGTGCCTGAAACCCTGAGCCATTGCTCCAGAACTAAAATCTGACTCCAAGTGCCTGAGTTGGAGTAAGCCGTACCCAGAGCTGCATACGCTTGCAGTGTTTAGAAGCAGCTGGCCAGTGATCAGCGTTTAACCTATTTACAGGACGCGTTCTCAAACCACTAACCAGAGGTTTTCTTCTCCCTGTCCTGCTTTTCTCTTTTCTGCTTTCCTCTGGGGTCCTGGGTCACAGCAAATATTGCTCCCTCATCCAGTGGCCCTTCTCATTCCCATACATCCCACACTCGCAGCAGCACTAAAAGAAATATGAAAACTTGCCCCAAATGCCATTTTAGTTATGCGACAGGGGACACTCTCAAGCAGTCAAAATGGAGAGCAATTGCCTGATTACGCAGTAAAATCAGTTGATGATAAATCTTTCTTTCCCGCGGTTCTTTTCTTTCTATTAATGTCTCCTTCCCTCATTATTTTACCCTCGTTTTCCTTTCCAAATATGTAGCTGTTAATAGGATAGTTGAATGAATAGGACACTCACCTAGGATGTACTTTGCTTTTGCTCATAACTGCTGCAGCTGTGATTTTCAACGTCTAATCTTTGCTGTGCTTCAGTTCCCTGTCTGTAAGGTAGGGATGGCATTTCTTTGTATCAGAGGGGCATTGTAAAACAGAACCACTTAAAGTTGGCAAGTGATTCAGGTATGGTTCTGGTGAGGCCATTAAAGAACTTGAATAGATTAAAGGAGTGGTGTGCCCCTGTCTGCTAGCCAAATAGCTTTTAGCAGACTGCCACTCACATCATCTGTACTACCTGTAACAAGCAGGGAAATGGGGCTGTGGAGGTTTGTGTGTGTGTGTGTGTGTATTCATGAAAGACAGACCATACAGAAGTCTTTACAAAGTAGAAGAGACCTGTGTCTTTAACCACAAAGGTGGATAGCCCTCTGTAGAAATCTGCCTGTGGGTACAGATGAAGACAGAATGATTCTGACAATTTTAAAAAATTGCTTTTGAGAAAAAAAATTGTGAATTCCCCAGCCCTGGCTTATGTATGATGGAGGAGTTTTGCAGAAGAAATACTGCTCCCCAGTGAAAACTGAATGACACTCTGCAAGCTCCCTTGAAGCCCCCTCGAAGCCCTGTCTTGCCTCAAGGCACTTGCTCTAGGATGGACATTTCTTGCCCAAAGGCCAGGAGCGCCTGGGTCTAAAAGGGCTTGCCTAAGTTGCCCATGTAGAAAGTAAAATGAAAGACCTGAGTATCAGTGTTGGAAGAAATAACTGAGACTCCCCCCAGTGCAAAACTGAGTTGAGCTCGTAGCCTAAGGAAACCCATCACCAGCACAGCTGATTCATGGGTCAGGTGCCTGGGCCAGGTAAGTCCCTGTCGTGGTGAGCTGTCCCCTGCTTCACCTGAGATCAGTACAGTCATGGGCCTCCTCAAAGTGCCCTTCTCTCCACTTCTGACACACGCAACTGCACACACAAGCGGTTGGCCTTCTGCATCTGCAGTATGTTCTGCCTAGCATCATAGTGGCAACACCAGGGACTTAATATTTCAGCCAATCCAGGAATGAATTACTGTTTAGGACTATAAAGAGGACAAATGTAGGTGGTTTAACAAAAGATGGTACAGCTCTCTGGGCCTTTGGGAGAATCACTTGGAGGGTAAGCAGAGATATCCTTATTTTGCTTGACCTTAAGAGTCCTACTGGGGCAAATAGGTTCCTCCTTTCTTTAGTTCTATGTCATTGTTTTAATTTTCTTATTGTGCCTAATTTTCCTTCAGAACCAAAGCATTCTGCATAAATGATGGCAGGGCAAATAATAATACAACTGTGTTTTATGGGACACACACGCTAATGAGCTGGGGATTGCTCTGTAGCTGTGTATTAGCACTGTAAAATGGCTTGCCACATGGCGGTGTTGGCTTAAATCACCCAAAGCGTCTGAGGAAACAGGCAGGAAGGGGGAAAAAAAGGCCCCTAGGTTCAGGTTCAGTCTCCCTTTGAACCTGCAGGAACTCATTTCTTGATGGTCCAGAGAACAGAAGCAGGGAAGAATACAAGGGCTCTGACAGATGCTAAAAATTCATCTTCCCTCAAGGATGGTGATCAGTTAAGGGACCAGACTGGTGCATCACCTGATGATGAGCTTCTAAATGTTAGAGATCAGTTCATGTGGATGGTTTATTCTCAAATCTTTTTGTGTATCAAAATGGGTCGATCCTGCTTTTCAAAACAATTCTTTGAGTTGTACCACACCGTACATGGATTCTTGTAGGGAAGGCCAGGACATGCCTGAACTCAAGCAGATCCGCTGGATCAGCACAGTGAATACGCACCACACTCGTGTCAAGAGCGCGGCCAAAGTGGTCACAAGTGTGAGGTTGCTCCAGGAGCAGATCTCAGCAGTTTGGTGGAGAGGAGAGATCAGAGTGAGGTAACGCTGCGGAGGTGGAGTTACATACACCCGCAGCCATGCCACATGGGTCACTTAGCTGTGCAGGTTGGCGTAACTCCCGTGGGACCTCATTTCCAAGATGAATGTTCTCGACAAGAAATCTGAAATTCATGGAAGGCAGACAGAATTGGTGTAAGCAGCTGAAGTCTTAGAAAATAGGAATGCATATTCATGCAAAAATGTGTTCACTGTTCGACTCGGCCAAAAACCTTGCTCTGACTTTGTTGTTCTCCTTGTTGAGAAAAATGGGTTGCAGTAAGCAAGCACAGCTTCTCAGACTACAGTTTCCTACATTTGTGTCAGTCTTTGGACTTGTTATTAAATATTGAAGAGACAAAGGAGACTTGGCAGGCAGTCATACACACAACAGTCTAATGTCATACGGTTTCTCTGAAAGAAAAATGTTCTGAAACAGATGAGATAATGTACTTAACTTTGAAAAAAAGCCACTAAGCACTCACTGGACAAATACTCTCATAGCATTTTATCATCGGTACAAGAAAATCAACATTTCTAAAACATCTGACTGTGGCAACAGCAGCTGAGGGTCCGTGTTAACATTAGACCAGATTTTTGCAGCACAATGTTGAGTTTTCAAGGGCCACTATTTTTCTGTTTCTCTCCAACCAAATTAGGCTCAAAGCAGTGGGAGGCCAGCTTGCAGACGTCTCTTGAACAGTGTATTCCTTTTATGCAGTGATAAGTAAGAGGGTTTTTTCAGGTTCTCCTAGTTTTTGGTGAAAGGCCATCTTTTCTTCTCCCTCCTATTATGATTTTCAAAAGAATCTCCAATAAAACTGTACAAACCGAACTGCAATAATTATATCCATCTTGGTAGAAATAAAGGGTTGCTGTCTGCCTTTCCCAGAAGAAGGGATAAACTCGGTGCTTTCCTAGAAGCTTTTGGTTATTACGCATCCATGTATCCCTGACTTCCCGTTTGCTTTCAAATGAAGATTGTTGAGACTGAAAGAATGAATAAATAAACACAAATTATTAAAAAGTTTGCAACTACTTGAAATGCTTCTGCCACAAGCAACCCCCAAACACTGTGACAAGAAAATTCTCTCCTATAGCCTATTCCATTTCATTGGCCTAATTCTTCACACAGCTCAGTCAGGGAGTGAATAACTCCAGAAGCTTAATTCTAAGTAAAACGTGATATATTTGCATAAAACTTTCTTCCCTGGGATTCAACAAGTTTACGTTCCTGCTAGTTTTATGGCTTTTCTCAGAACCGGTTTCCTTCAGAAGAACAAATTGTGCTTCCTCGTTCCCGACGGCAGGAACCAGAGTCAGACGTGCACGACCACGCACAGCTCAGCTGACCTCGGTACAGCCAAATGCCTTCCCAGTACAGATCTGCCCCATCCTTTCCGTGCTAAAGGCTACCTTCCAGGTAACACTAGGGGAGACGCCAACCTCTTCCTCCTCTTTTAGATCCTCACTAACCTGAACATCATTTAATGGGTTATTTGTGTGTTTACTATATGCTGCATGAAAGTTAAACCACTGAAAACTCAGCTGAACGGGACATTGCTTACACTGAAGCTACCTTTGCAACTTTTTTACGGCTATAAGATCGACTTGTGTTGGCAAAATTAATTAATACCACTGCTGCCAATGGAAGTGGCTATAGTTAATAATGTTCCCCCTGTTTTTTTCTGATTATCAAACCTGAAAGTCGTCTTTTTTTTTTTTTTTTTTTTACATTACAGAAATTTCATGTCTGGACTCTCTGAAATTGCATCAAGCTGACCCTTGCACTGTAACTTGTCAGTCTTTTCATGAAGAGAAGGTTGCTTCTTTGGGGAAACAGGGACAGCCATAGCTCTTGTCCTCTCCACAGAAAGCAAGGCAGACAACAAGATCCTAGGTCACACTAAACCAGAGACAAAAGCCAGGTCTCAGATTTATCTCTGTGGGTCCAGAGGACATGGACCTCGCTAGAACAACTCAGCAACCTTGACTCTGACAGTCTTTGATCTCTGTACAATGCCTCTGGTAGAGCTGACATACTGTGTGAATTATTTTCTCATAAATCAAATCTGAATTTGAGCTTCTTATACCCTATCACTTAAACTGGCGTCTGAAGAGAAGACAGCATTTGTGTGACTTCTATTCTGTACCATAAATTAAAACAAGACAAAACTCAGATTCCCATAGCCAAAATGACACGCAGTATTTGTAGTACTCAGCAGTAAGGAAAACTTCATTTCCTCATTTTCTCCCATCTTCTCTGATTCAGTAAATTCCATTTTGGAAGCTAATCATATTAAGTAGCTTAACTTATTATAGGCATGATGGTGGGGAAGCACACATAAGTCTAATATCCAAATTATTCCCAGGGAGACAATCCATTGTGTCAGCTAGTGATCAAAGTGTCCATTTGTATTCACAATGCTATATACAAAATGATTTAATTTCAACATTAATTTTTTTTAGCCATAAATGATTATGTGATAAACAAATCATTTGGAACCGAAAAGAGTGGTATCATTGTAAACACCCCTTTGTGTCTCAGCTTGCTTAATAAGGGATGTCAAAAATCTGAGAAGCTATGACCCAAAATGGTTCCCTCAGCTGCTCAAGAAAGAGAGAGGGTACAGGATATCTTTACTACATTTTCAAAGGCACATGTAAAGAGGGAACACTATTAGAAGAGATACTGGTGCTCTCTGTCCTCTCTGAAGTTGTACTCCAAACATAGGTATTTTTATATTCTTGCTTTATACTGTAAGTCTTGTTTTAAAGAAGCAACCCAAGGAGCCAAGAGCTCTTCTGGTGAGCCTTTGCTTTGTATTGTCTCTCTAAAATAAATAACTGGGCCTCTTTTCTGAATAAGATTTCACATTTGCAGCAGAAGGCGGCATCCTCTTCATGGGACACCGTAGAATTCATTGATGTTTTGGAAGTAAAGAAGACAGAGTTTCTGTGAATTCTAGGATAAAGTATTGTAAAATAACACTGGCTCTTAGCTGTTTCTTGGTTAAATAAAACATCATCTGTGCTAAACACTTACAGCACTTCTTTAGTCTAATAGTCAGCATTTGCCCCCAAATCGCAGTCTCAGTGAGAAAAAGATCAGTCATTACAGCTCACACATATGAAAATGTTTTGTGGGCTTTGGTTAGTATCCTTGTGTTCACATATAGCAAGAAGTGAACATCCTTGGGGTTATTAATGTTAAACAGGAGAAGCAGCTGTAGAAAAACTCATGAAAAGGCTTAAAACAATCCAAGGTGTTCTTGAGATACTAGCACTTCTAGAAAATATTGAAGAGAAACATGTGGGTCTTTCTTCAACCTTTGAAAACTTCATTCACTTTATCTCATTCGTCATCTCTGAGCACGGTCAGTGTCTGTGGTCTTTTATGCTGGCTCCCCTTCAGTTATAGCCAAGGCTGAATGTCTGAATACTGACGCAGATTTTGGTGGCACCCAGCCGAGTCTCAGGGTGTGAAGAACCTCCTGTTTCCCCAGCATACAGCTCTCTACCATTTGCGCAACTGGATCCTCATCTTCCTCAGGAAAATCTCACTGCTCTATTTCCAGATGCTCCTGCAACAGCTCCCTTGCCTCTGCTGCAGATGCCTCTCGTGGGGAGCAGCTCTGCCAGCACCAGGGCTCAATGCCGGCAGTTTGGGTCCTCTTCATCTGCGCAGCCTTCCCTTCAGTGTGGTGGCCCGAGGGGCACCGAGCTTCACACCAGCCCCAGTGAACAGTATGTCTGGGCAGAGGTTTTGTCCCTGAGGCTGCTAGTAAAGCCACTCTGAGAAGAGAGGGCTGGCACCAGTGCTGCAGTCAGGAAGCATGCATCTGCATAACTGGTTTAAAGGCTCCTGGGCACTGGGACGTGATCCCATACTGGTTTTTTTGAACAGTTTTGGTCCAGGAGAACTAGTACATTGCCAAACAATTCCTGGGTACGACTACGGGAGTTAGCGTGGACCAGGGAGCCCATTGACAGCCTGCCCGCAGCCAGGCTATGCGGGGGATCCGGGGCTCCGGGTGCTCCATGGGCTCCGGGTGCTCCGTGGCTCCTGGCCCCAGAGCCAGGGGACAGCCATGGATAGGTTTGATTTACTAGTATGCCTTCAAGCTATGCACGTTGGTTTTGATTTCAAAAATTGCCATAGATATTGCGTCTGTGGCAGATCCTTTCTCTGGTATATATATATATGCACTGAGCAAACAGGGATTTTTGTTTTTCATTGTTTGAAATTCTCAAAATTTGAGGTTTATGTACCCAGGGATGTATGATAACAAAAATAGAATTTGATACTTGGTAGCAGAATAATTGGTTCCTGCCTTTTTTTCAGGCCACTGTCAATTTGCCACCTTGTTTTTTTTTAAAAGGCCAATGAAGTAGCCTTCGTGCAGGCAGCAAGTCACCCTGATGCCATTAAGGTAAACATGAAAACAAATAAAAGCTACATCTGTCATGTTGCCTACACTATATTGATGAGGAGGGAAACCAGACCATAGAAGTGATTATGCGTATCAGATAGCTGACAGCCTATGCTGTCATTGTTCTCTGACTTAAATACTTTGCTAGAAAGAGGACGATACTGCCTATAAAAAAGATTATCTGAAAAGGAAGTATGCCTTGCTTCTTGAGGATCTGGGCTTTTTTCACTTCTGCTTTTTTCTTTTTTTTTTTTTTTTCTTGCTACTATCTTTAAGGTAGATAAATATGAAATTTACAGACCTTCATAGCAATAGCAAGTATTAATAAATCTCTTTTAAAATATGCCTTGTTTAGGCTATCTGAGTCTCTGAGCTCCTGAAAAAAGAACTACCCATTACAGGGTAGCTGTTAAGTTAGATGAATCACCTGCTGAAGACACCTTGTTCTCTTCATTGCCTGCAGATGGATCCTAGATAAAATGTGTAGTCTAAACACCTGGGGTGGGATTCAGTTGCTTAAATATCAGTCCTCAGGCTGATTCAGGTTTCTTGGAAGGGTGGTGTGGGGCTGGTAGGGATGACCTGGGACTGGTGGATCCATACCTCTTCTGAAGTAGCAGGTAGGTTAGGCTGAGGGTACCCAAATGATACTGGGTGTTTGTGGCTTTGTTACTGAATTATACCTAGAACGCCACAGTTAGCAGAGGGGAGCATTCCCCTGGTTTCTCCCTGGTTTATTTCTCTCCTGGTTTTTTCTCCTTTCTCCATTTCCCCTGGTTTATTCCTGTTGGGGAATATGCCTTGATAAGAGATCTGCGGCTCTTCAAATTTCAAGTGAAAGACCAGAAAAGCAATGTAAATCTCTTTTGGCTGTTTCAATGCTGAGAAAAGGCTTTCATTGACTATGTGATAAAAAATAAGCTTTAAGCCACAAGGAATTATGGTAACTTCAGGAATCATTCTTAGCATGCCCTGTAGCGCTGGGTAACGTCCGTGGAGCTCTACTGTTGTGACAGCAATGAAATCAGCTGAGGGGGTGTGGGAGGGTGTTTATCTATAAATTGTGGTGGTTCTTTGGCACCACTGTAACTACGAGAACTTCAGACTGGTGAAGTTCTTGAATTCCCAGTTCCTGTTTCAAGAAAGCAAGAAATCATTTTTAAATCTGACCCTTTGCTGGAGCGGTGACACTAGTAGTATCCTGCTGATCAACACTTTTGTTTCTGGAGTTCCTAAGCCATATACACTTTGACTGTGGTATCCATTAATATTTCTTATCTACACACTAGTATAGCAAGTCATTCATTTAGTTTTAGACCTATAATTGCTTGCTGGGTTTTGTTTTCTGATATGTAACAGAATATTTTTGCTGCAGTGCCACAGAAACAAGACCTGCTTTGTGTGTGAGCATGTGTTTACACATGCATATGTGCATGTGAGCAAGCACGTACCTTTGTGTATGAGTGTAAAAATCCTATAGGGAGAATCGGGGGAAGGAGGGGAATAAATGATTCCCCATGATAGCAGCACATTAATTCAAATGGACAGGAAAGCCTCTACAACTGGGAGGTGAATCACTTGCCAGCACACTCCTCAGCCTGTAAGACCCAGAACATAGTATGAAGTCTGCTCCCACCCCAGCATGTATGGGGAAGAAAGTTCGAGGAATAGGAAAATTAAAGTTTTTTTGTTGTCAGTACCATTTTCTGTAATTTCTTTTTTATGCTTCTGCATTTCTGATGTAAGCAATGCTAGTGATAAAAAGAGAGCAAACAAAATCAGAGGGAGGGGTAACTGGAACAAATCCAGAAGTATCTCACAAAACAAGAGGCAGGAAGATGTATGCTGTGAAAAGTCTCCTTCTCCCTCCTTCCATTATTCTTCAGCTGCCTAGAATTGCCCCCGAATATCCTTAATACACTCACAGCTTGTTTTTTATAAGTAAATATCTAGTGCTGTGCCCTGTTTCAGATAGACAGCCTCATGGGCTGCAGCAGGGAGCTGTGTGCCTAAATAAGGACGAGTCCTCTGCCAGTGCCAGCTTCTGCCTTATGGATCTCTGAAGTGCTGGGTAATTCGTCTCCCTGTCTGATAATCACATTTTGTTTGATATAACTTCTTAATTATACCATGAATATGTGAGGAAACTGCTCATCTGTTTAGAGTGTGGAGATTAAAATTAAAACTGTCTCAGTTTTCTCTGTTATTGTGTGGGTGTCGGTTCAACAAACTAATATGGAGCAGACAACTATCAACTGAGATGTCAGAAAAGGCAGTCATTACAGCAGCTGGAAAGGCTGCCATTGACTTTATTGCTGAAGGAAATGTTTGCTTAGTCTGTGTCTGCAGGTAACAATGAATGTATTAAAATAAACTCTAGATTCATTTCCTGGCACTTCACATTTCTTGAATGCCTAATCTCTCCCTCGTAAATAGAATTGTTCAGGTTTCAAGGATGAAACACGAATGGGTCTCCAAAGATATATATGTTTAAATATTATGTTTATTAACAGTAGTAATGAGGGAGCCCTTGCATCTTCCATTTATTCTTCTGATCATCCAGGACCTGGTGTAAAGACTTCAGATCTGCCGCGTTTCAGGAAGCCGGTTATTGTGTGATGACTGCTGTTCTGCTGTTTCTGGTATGTGTTAGATTAAGAGGAACAACTGCTTCTTCGGTCTAATCCTTCAGCCTTATCATTCTGGAGGCAATAGCATGTCAATTCAAGTAGAAAAGGTGTGGATTATAATTTTATTCACCGGCTCAGTGGAGGAAAACCAGCTGTTCCATGGTGAGGCTTACCCAGGAGTAACAAAGAAAAGGGCAATACAATAACTGTCAGTGTGTTTTGGGGCATCGCCTGGAAGGCAAATAGGATATATCCTTGTGTCAGCGGGCATTCAGCAGCACCAATTTCATTAATGCTTACTGGTTAGTGTTTTGCATTTTATTTCATGTAAGAATGAGATCTAATTATAAGATCAGTTAGGAGAAATACTAAGTATTTCATTAGAGATGCCAGATGCTCTCAATATAAGTTCTCTTATAACTAGCCAAACCTCTTACTGCTAGAACACCTCAAAGGTACCAGACTGTGCTTGCTACAGTGTACTTTAAGACCATATCTTTCCTCTCATTCTCGACAAACATCTGTTTGTCCAGAGAGTTCTTCTAAATGGCTACTGGAATATGTGAATTTGGGCTATAGCTTGTATTAATAGAAGGTAAATCTTCCAGAGACATGAAGCTCTTACTTATTGAGTTTTCTGTGCTGGTTGGGAATGAGTGAAAATTCTGGAAAATGTGTGAGCAGCCCAGAGTATCCATCTTATTACTGTCAAAGTGCTGCCAGCGCCCTGAAACGCGGAGGTGCGGGGTTGCGGTCCTGCGGATGGTGGAGGAGGCGGCGGTGGCAGCCTGTACGGAGGCACCCCGTCCCACTGGAGCCCTGTTACAAGTCATCCCTGCTGCTGGCTGGAGAAGCAGCAAGAAGTGGGTTGTTCCTTTGGCTGCCTTCTCTGCCTCTCTGCCAGGGCTGCTGCCCGTCTCTGGCACAACGATCACTTGCCTGGCTGTCTTGAACTGCTGGGGGATGCCCTCTGCGGTGCCTCTGCTGCTTTCTGGTCATCATTTTGGGATGCTTTCTGCGTAAAGGTGGCCTTTTACTTCAGGTCCTCCTATGTTTACCATTTCACTGTGTTTCAGCCCTTGATAATGACTTGCCTGGGTACTAAACTGGCAGCAAAAGACTGGATTAGTCCAAAGGTATTTCTTTCTAATTGGAAATCATCTTGAAATGGGAATTGGTGCACAGACCATTAACTAGCTGCAATTGCATGAGGCCTGGTGCAGCTCCTTGCTGTGGGTTGTCTCTTGGAGATAAAATACGTAAGTCAGAGACTTCACTTTTAACAGTTACAATTAACAATTGTACACCTAAATATTATGAAGCTCAATGAAAGAGGCAAAGAAACAAGTGCAATGCAAATAACCATGGAGTACTTCAATAAATTGGAATAAACTCTTTAAATATTGCGTATACACAGTGCTGATAATCATGGCTAGGTTTAAAAAGACATGTATTTTGAGTCTTACTTCTATCCTAGAATAAAAACTAAGGATTCTTCTGCATAGCTGGAGGAAAAATCTGTTCTTCTCTAAAAACAAATTTCCAACTTTACATCTTTGTGTTGAATAAGGGCATAGCATCACAAGTTTTTATTTTTTCTTTATTTTGTGAGTGTGTGGGTGGTTCTTTTCCCAGACGCTGGTTAAAGAAGTATTGTCACGTGGCTTTAGTTCTCACAGTGCATGCAAAGGGTGGTTTCAAGAAGACTTTCTAAATGTAAAGCTGGTATGATGTATTGATTGAATGTGCTTCCTGACATGTTGTCTTGGAAGTGAAAGAGAAGCAGCCAGTATGCTGGTTTGAGAGACTTAACTGGGAAATATTCTGAGCTGTTATCTGTATACAGAGAAACAGACCTTAATGAGGCTTAAGCATCCACTCAAAGTATATGCTTGGGTGTTGACCTGGCACTGTGGAAGGTTTCCCTAATGTTTTTTTCCCTCCAACCATCAAGACTTTGAATCTGAACTTGAAGTTTATGCACCCGGTGCAAATGAGGCTTTGGAAAAAGAGGAAATATTGGATTAAGCTGAAAGCACCATTAAATATGGAGGAAAACTTGGAATTGTAAGTGCCTGGAGGAATGACCAACCTGTTAGTAGGATAGTCATTAAAGAAAATTACACATTACATCCAAGATAAGAAATTACTCAAAATAATCTTAGAGGCTGGATCTTCTAGAAGCAGATTAAAAGCAGGAGTTCAGATTAGACAATGTGAGTCCATCTTTGAGGACAGATATATTTCTAGAGATAAAAGTTTGCCTTTGAATACAGCCAATATCAAGCTTTGATAATGCGATTGTATCCCTTAACCTTGGTATAACTTTTCACTCAAGAATGAATGCTACTCTTTTATTTGCTGCTAAGCTTCCAGTTGCTGGAAAGGAGATGGTGAAGTTTGCTATTGTGACATCTGGATTCTGAATTAAAGCATTCAGCAAATGGGGCAGAAATTGAGCATGGCATATGTGATGTTTATTTTGACATACTATTGAGCTGTTACTCCAGGCTTTGACTGATGCTAGATGCTGTCTTTAGGAATGATAAAAGTTGGCTAATTAATGGCTGGTTTGCCTCTCTTTCATTATGTGTACCACAGTGCTACATTAAATGTACTTCTATTTCGTGTTAATCCACTTGGGTTATTCTTATTGTATGCAAAAATTTGCTTCTGTCTCTCTACCACTATGACCTTTTCTTATTTTATTTTGATCAACCTTTTTTGTGGGAGTTGATAATAGGAGGAGCTTCTGTGACTTTGATGTGTTAATATATTTTTAACTACAGGCAGATTAAAACTATGTTGATAGAGTGGTACAGCTGTGCTCTGCAGTTTACCCTCAAGCCTTACTCCCCAAGAAAAATGGGAGGTTGAGGGGAGGTGAGGGAGCACAGAGGGGTTGTCCTCCTTGTCCTCATGAACACACTAGGCTCTTCTCAGTGATCTACACGGAAGTCTTAACACACATGATGAACATGAGATGCAGGTGGGGTGTGCATCCAAACCTAGAGCTCAGCAGATGCTCCTGGTCCCTCCACCTTGGACATAGTTCCAGCTGGTAGGGCCTGTAGATTGGTGGGTTCAGGGGGTCCACATGCATATTAGTGTATTTAATACTGTTTTGAGACATTCTTCTCTTGAGATGTAGAATTATCTCCTCCCCACTGTCAGGCTGGTGTTACATAGTGTTCCATGTGGACTGTGTGGGTGACATTAAAAGGCACAAAATACAGATAATGCACTTGGTGTTCTGTGAAAGTCAGAAACACTGAATAGCCAAACATGGCCTGGAAGAAGACTGAGTGAAAATTTCAAGCTAGAGTAACTTGTTCGTAATTGTTAGTTTGACTTTATAAAGTGAATTGGTCAATCCTTGCTTCTTACCCTGGGTGTTTTATGGGGCTCTCTACAAGCTCAGAGGAATCATTACATCTGTTCATATTATTCCATTTTAAGTTTACTTTACACCATATAAGACAAGAAATATAACTTAAAATTAAATCTAGCTCGTATACTAGAGTGTTTTCCTTTGGCAAGAAGCAAAATGGATTTTTGTGGTAAATTTTACAAATACGAAGTCGCATAACAGGAACAGAATATAGCATCACCCTAGACTTGGCAACAGCAGTATCTCCCTGGAGAACGAAAAGGATATGATAGGTAAAACTCAGAAGATAAAAGCAGTTATAACTATGTTTGGGGCTTTATTTTACAGGCAGAGGAAGAGGCAGAGCTGCTGGTTTTAATTAATCCCTAAAAGATAAAATGTAGTGAATGTAAAATGGGGATGGCTAGACAACTGTAAGGAAAATAATGCTTAAGTGTTGAAATAAAGTAAGTATTCCTGGTCTCCTTCTATGACAAGGTGACCTGCTTAGTGGATGAGGGAAAGGCTGTGGATGTTGTCTACTTGGACTTTAGTAAGGCCTTTGACACTGTCTCCCACAGCATTCTGCTGGAGAAGCTGGCTGCTCACAGCTTGGATAAGTGCACTCTGTGCTGGGTTAAAAACTGGGTGGGCAGCCAAGCCCAAGGAGTTGTGGTGAATGGAGTCAAATCCAGTTGGCGGCCGGTCACGAGTGGTGTTCCCCAGGGCTCAGTGTTGGAGCCAGTCCTGTTCAATATCTTCATTGATGATCTGGATGAGGGGATTGAGTGCACCCTCAGTGAGTCTGCAGATGACACCAAGTTGGGTGGAAGTGTCGATCTGCTGGAGGGTAGGAAGGCCCTGGAGAGGGACCTGGACAGGCTGGATCGATGGGCTGGGGCCAACTGTATGAGATTCAACAAGGCCAAGTGCCGGGTCCTGCACTTGGGTCACAACAACCCCATGCAATGCTACAGGCTTGGGGAGGAGTAGCTGGAGAGCTGCCTGGCAGAAAAGGACCTGGGGGTGTTGGTCAACAGCTGCCTGAACATGAGCCAGCAGTGTGCTCAGGTGGCCAGGAAGGCCAATGGCATCCTGGCCTGTATCAGGAATAGTGTGGCCAGCAGGACCAGGGAGGTGATAGTGCCCCTATACTCGGCATTGGTGAGGCCGCATCTCGAGTACTGTATTCAGTTTTGGGCCCCTCACTACAAGAAGGACATCGAGGTGCTGGAGCGTGTCCAGAGGAGGGCAATGAAGCTGGTGAAGGGTCTAGAGCACAAGTCTTATGAGGAGCAGCTGAGGGAGCTGGGGTTGTATAGTCTGGAGAAGAGGAGGCTGAGGGGAGACCTTATTGTTCTCTACAACTACCTGAAAGGAGGTTGTAGCAAGGTGGGGGTTGGTCTCTTCTCCCAAATAACAAGTGATAGGATGAGAGGAAATGGCCTCAAACTGCGCCAGGGGAGGTTTAGGCTGGATATTAGGAAAAACTTCTTCACCAAAAGGGCGGTCAGGCATTGGACCAGGCTGCCCAGGGAAGTGGTTGAGTCTCTATCCCTAGAGGTATTTAAAGAACGGATAGATGTGGTGCTCGAAACATGGCAGTGATAGGTTAATGGTTGGACTAGATGATCTTAAGGGTCTTTTCCAACCTTGACGATTCTACGATTCTAAGTATTGGGGGGAAAACAGACTGAATCTTAGGAATAAATCCAGGACACCAATTTACTTTTATGATCTTCCAGGGAATCCTAAGCCAGTCCAGCTCCTAGTGATTTTTGCCTCACATCCAAATGAATTCCTCTGTGTGTGTCCAAGTCCTGCCAAGTGGAAATGCAGGATTGCTGGTAACAACCTGTGAAGCTCCCCATTGCCTGCCTTTCATGGGCCACTTGAAATGTTGTGCTATGTGTTTGCTGTTGACCCTTTGGCTAATGCCATGAGGAGCAGCTCTAGTGAAACAGGCATAAACAACTACAAATTGACTTTCAAGTGGCTGTCAGACACCTGGAGGCCCGCAGCTTCTGTTTAATGGAAGCACAAAGCCAACTCTGTGAAACCCTAAAGGCAGCCAGAGTTACAAATGTGGCTGATGTAGTTATTCCATTGAGATACAAAAACACTGCATTCAGAGCCAGCCTTGCCATCAAACTCACAGCAGAGCTCAGTGTTTCCAAATTATAATTCAGAGGATTTAATCCTTCTGAAGGAATATTTGTGTGATCACAGAGAAGGGAACCTCTTACCTTCATTATAAGATAAGTAGCTCCTCAGAAAAATGAACCTTTGCTACATCCATGAAATCTAATAAATGTAATATTTCAGTCTTTTTGACACAGCACAACTTCAGCCACTGATGAGATCTGTGTCATGCATATGCATGCATAGAACGCAATGACAGAGATGGATATGCTTTTGAAATAATATCAAGTTTTCTTAACACTAAATTCTTTATTGTAAGCATATGGTGCAATAAGCTTTTATTTGGTTTATCTTAATTGTTAAACCAAACAGATACAAAATGTATGCCAATATCTTGCCTTATTCTTTTTTAAAAAATGTCTCTTGGAACATTAATCTTCCCACTGACCATGTCGGCAGCTTTCCTCCTGAGCTCAGCAGGAAAGCGAGATGCCTGCTGAAGGCCCTGTAGGTTCCAAAACTGCATGTTTGGAAAACGTCAGTTTTACTGAGGGCGTTCTCTCATGAATTCTCATTGCAAATAAAATGATCCTGAGGGGAAGGGGAAATGCTGAGGGGCTGGAAAATAACAAAATCATAATCCAGCTTTTCCAGCAGTGCTCATAAAACTGAAGAGAGGAGGAAGCCTATAAAACAACACCTAAAAGAAGTATTTAATTACTATGTTAACCCTTCTTACACATTTTGAAAATTAGTCTATTGGATTTGTTCCCAAATACTATAATGTAAAAAAAGGCTTAGAATGCTAAACAGTATTGCACAAGCTGATGTGATTTAATATACCACTTTATACCTGATGTGTTGCACAGAAAACCTGCTTTATAAATTTAAGGAAATTTTTTGTGTTTATCGTTTGATTTGTTGATACCTCCTCGCTAAGGAGCAAAGACTTTTCAAGCCATTATGTTAAAAAAAAAAAATCCACTTTAATTCGGAACGAGGGTGAATATATAGTCTTTTCACTAGTCCAGCTGGACTGCTTTCAAATCCTACTTTAACTTGATCCATGGCAATTTGCTCTCATAGCCTCAGATATCAGCTATTTCTAGAAGTGATCAGGCAAGAATGTTTTCTTCAGGAAGGCATTGTACTTAATGGTCTGAAAATTATTCCTTCAAATATGTATACTCAGCCTCTTAAAAGAGTATGTTAAAGGATGTAATGTAGCCATAATAGTGTTATTCTTTCTTAGTGTTTGTTTCTCTTGGCTTAACTGTTAACTCTTGACAAGCTGCAGCAAAGAAAAATCTCATCTGCATGGAATTAGGGTTGACACAAGCTGAGTACTGTTGCTGGGTACTTTTGAGGGAGGAAAAGGTCATGCTACCCATTTTCGGCTTGCATGAACTAACTCGCCAGGCACTCGTACCTTCTGTTCCACGACCAGTGCGTGCCTGAAAAAATCAGTTTAGTTTCTCAGTGCGCTTGCGAGGTGGGGATTCGTGACAGCTTGTGTTGAGGAAAGCTGGAGAACCAAGAGGATATGTGACTTGATGTTCCTGGGCATCTGTACTAGTCAGCCAGCAAAAGGAAGATCTCCAGACTTGTAATCCTGTACCTTAAGAGAAACGTGACTGAACTTTTATGAGTGTTACTTCAGCGACTTTGTGACATTTCAGTAGAATATTTTTCTCTTTCTGGCCAGTTCTGCAGGATGTTCCTATTTGTGTGCAGCTTTCATGGGACAGCCCTGTATTAATATGAGTACGGAGTTGGGCTGGCTCTGATGCTGTCCTAGTCTATACTAATGGGAGTACAAAGTGGAGTGAAAACCTGGGTGTCCAAAAAAACCTTCCTGCTTCATCCCAAAACGTTCGCTGACTTTGCTGCAGTCGGATGTTTCACACAAAGATATTCTAGTTCCCCTAATGCTAGATTAACAGTATATCATGCAAGGCTCATAAGGCTTCCAAAATCCATAGGTGTTCTAAGTAGCAATACTGATTAGATAATCTTGATTTACTATATCATAAATCAGTATGGAATCCACTGTATTCTGTGGTATATCTGTGCTATATAAAGGCTCAGCCTGTGTAGTTTTTCTGTCACCATTATAGCCAAGGAAGCATTGCTCACATCTCTCGAATTCTGTAATTTTTCCCATGCCTAAGAAGCAGTAGTCATTAAAAAACTTAACTATAAATCATGCTATAATTTTGCAAGAAAACTTGATGGAGTAGCAGACTTCACTCAAATTTTGAGAGATAGAGCTGTCGGAAGATTTACCTAAATGAAATCCAAGGTAAAATGGATTATTGAGGAATGCTGCTTTCTGCTGGCAAGCAAAGCTGCCCCAACATGTGGCCTGATAGAAATGAGGAGAGAATCCTGAAAGCTTCAGAGAAGGCATTTCAGTCTGGGCTTTGGGGTGGGGGCTGGGAGGAGAGCCCAGAGCACATCGTAGAGCTGACCTAGAACAGAAGTGTATTGTAGCAGTGTGTAATCTCTGCTCTGCTGACATACTGTCATCTTTTACCTCTAACTTGTATCGCTTGTCCTGAAAGACAAGGATGTGAACAGTGTCTCCCTGAAGTGCAGTCAGGGACAGCTAGAAGAAGCTCCAGCCTTTCCCTTGCCCCTGCAGAGCCTCGGCTTCCTCTGACACCCAGAGGTCTGGAGACTGAAGGGAATAACTTTGTTGGTCAGTCTCCAGCTCGAATACCAACATCCTTCACAGCTCTCACCTGCTGCATGGTCCATCAGTATGTTCATAAGAGATTTTATGGCATTTTATGCACTGTGTATTTCCTGACTAGATGTGCTCAGAGCTTCACTGCAACTCCCAAAGATGTTACCATGCAGCCAAATATAATACAAGGCCAGAAGAATGCTGATAGCTTGTCAAAAACAAGGGAAGATGGACTCTGCAAATCGCCGGAGGGAGAGCTCTGGGGGCTGAGATGCATCCTGCTGAGGGGAACTTTGTCACAAGCTGCATCTGTTCTTCCTGGGAAATGCCCAGGTTGCACTTGCACGGGGGTATCGCTCTGGGGTGTTGCTGGCTGTTGGTGCCTGGTCTGCCACCACCTTGCAGCAACCATGGTTAATCCATCGCTTGAAGCTGGGGAGAAAAAGTCACTGGAGCCTGCAAACACAGAGAAGCTGCATGATCAGCCCCTCTGATGGCTTTGGGAGCCTGGGGGTGGGGTGGTGTGTGTTTATCTGCTGAGATAGTAACTGATCTTTGACAGATGTATACTGGAAATGGAAGTATGATTAAGGAGACAAGATGTAGACAGAGATGATAAAGGGCTTTATTTACTTCTCATCAGGTCTTATTTCATGAAGATTTTAATCTTCTCTTAAAATAGATATATCAAAATGGAGAACATGAGCCTATCCACAGCCTACAATTTTAAAAGTACTGTAAGGACTAACATTTTTTTTTTTCAGTGCTTTCCCTTGCTACCCTTCAGCTCCTGGTGCACTGCTCACCTTTTTCATGCTGAAATCTAGAGCAAAATTTCTAGGCAAAGCTGGCGATTGTGTTTCCTGAAGTGCCCTTTGCTAATCAAAGGTAATTGCAAAGTTAGAAGGGTTTCACTGATTATCAGTTAAATGCTTTTGCAGTCAGTTGGTGTTCTGCAGGCTCATTCTCAGGAGGTTGAGGAAAGCTCACTAAAAATGGAAATATCAGACTTTTTGCAAAGCTTATTTGTTCTTTTTTTCTAAAAACAATTTATCCTAATCCCAGAGCAGAAAACTTAAATCTTATGCAGCAGGAAAGTAATTTATGTTGAACCTTTGATATTCAGTAATCAGATCGTTGATATTTGATTATGGCATTATGTACCAAGGATATTTCCAAGTTAGAGCAAGAAAATTTCAAGTGGTGAATTTCCTTTTCTTCCTTCAGCAAACACTTTTGTCATAGAAATGACTTCCAGTATAGCTGACTGCACAAAGGAACCAGGACTGTTCCACAACTATTTTAGCCAATTATTTAAACTATCTAAGAAGCTTTTAATCGGAGTTTACTGAAACAAACCAAAGAATTGCAAGGTTATGATGTTTGTATGTGTTCTTGGCTTAACATATGTAGCTTTGAGAGATTTGTTTGTAATTTGCCGATTTTTATTAAAACCACTGCTTTAATCATTTTCAAATGTGAAAAAAAATGGTAGGACTAGAAAAAAAATCAAAAGATTAAAAGGGTGTGCTTTCTTACTGCATAAAGACTTAGCATATGTTTTTAACTTTTAGGAAATAATTAGGGGAAAACAAACCCAAAACCTTTGCAACTTGCCTCTAAAACACCAAGCTGCTAAGGTTCCTGTTGGGATGAATGTTTCTGGGACAGCAGAACAGTGACACTGGCCTGAGGGAATATTTGACATCAGAGCCCACCTGTGAAGACATGGTACACTTGGCTTCACGATGTGAAAATCACACTTACTTCATAAGTGAAGCTCATTAAATTGTGTTTTTCCTCTTTTTTTTCATGAAACACAAGCATTACGGTTTTTTTAAGAAACTGCTTGCTTGAGTGAATTCAAGTAAACTATTTTTCATTTTTTAGTTCTATTCACTGCTTGCAGACCTCCGGCTGCAGGGGACTGTTATTCAGTGCTTTAAAGTTGAGCTCTGGAGGCTAGCTGCAATTGATCCTGAAACTTCCCCTTGTTTCCTGACTGACCAGACAATGTCATTTTGTTTCTTTTGCCAGCTGCTTGAGTAGCAATTCCTGCGTTTCTGTTGGGGGGAGTATCAGAAGATGAGGAATTCTTTTAAAATTGAAGCATCCCTTCCTTTGAACTCCCCCAGGTCTTGCTTCTGTGCAAGTTAGGCTGCTTTAAGACTTCTTGGTTTGGGTGCAAGTTTAAATTGTGAGCAGGGGTCTCATCACATTGAGATAAAGATCTTGGTATGTGTGCATAGGTGCCTGGAGAAATCCCTAGCTGTTTCAGGGAGCTGCTGTGGGGCTCTGGCAGGAGGCCTGGGCTGAGTGGCCCCCTGCAGCCGTGCTCCTCCCCTGCTGAGAAACCCCTGCTGCTCCCCTCTGGCTTTGATTTTTTTTTTTTTTTTGCAAGCATAATAGGCAATTTATTCATAACAAAACTGACCGTTTTTCCCTGATTAGAGGAGGTAAGTCAGGAGGAGAGAAACTGCAAAAAGTCACCAATGTGCAGATTCTCAGACTTCCCTAATTTCTCAGCAGTTAAAGTCCAACAGAAAAAGCTGGCAAACCTTTTCTCACGTACCTCAGCAAAAATACTCTTCAGCAGAGTTTATGCTGGAAAGTGCCCGCAACTATTCCTGATACTGGGATTACATTGACTAGATTAAATGCACCCTCAAACATCTAACCTTACACGATGCAGTGAGGTGAAGACAGAGTGTCAAGCACAAGAGTTTACTCTTACAGCACAGTCATGAGTCTAACTCCAGAAACTCCCAGGTGTGAATGTGATCCTTCATCTCGGGAACCCAGGGTACCAAGTACCGAACTCACAACAGTGTCACAAGGGCTATAAAAGCGGAACTTGCAGTGCCAGGTTTGTACTCTGAAACTTAGTAATTTGTTTCTGTCTTCTAAAAGCAGGCTTTTGTCCTTCAAAACTTTGATTTAGATAGTGGAAAACTGATACTATGCTCTTCTAACAGGTAAAGCACAAAGCACAATATGACATCTGTCAGCAAGCTTTGAGTATTTCTCTGTTACCACAGAAAACAGCAACTTTAGTTGATCTTGGTGATCTTTGGTAGTATTTCTGCAAGTTTATATGTTTGGGAACCATTTTGTGAGGCATGATACAGCTTAACTCTACCAAGATTTTCTGCAAGTGTATTTCACATTGATGTGGATTTTAAGTCTTTATTCTGAAGTGTTTACTGTTTTGGGCTGCTTTGATAGCCCTGTGTTCTTTTAGAGTGAGCACTCAATGGAATTGAAAAGCAAATAAAAATAAGTATCACATGTCAGGCGTTCTCATAAACCACCCCAAACTTGTTCTGCCAGCTAACCAAGCAAACTAAGGAGCGTCTCAATTACTTCCTCTTAATGCAGTAGATGTTCTTGCGGGCTTTGCTCATCTCATTCTACCCTCACGCAGACATGGATTACCTAGATTTATTCCAAGCTGTATTGATTTGCAAAGTAGAGCAGTGGCCCATCCACATTTGAACTGTTGCCCCTTGAGAAATTGTTGTATCTGATAGAACGGCATCAGGGTTATGCAGTGGTGAGAAATTTAAAGAGGAAGGAAACAGCCATGCGAACAAAGCCTTACAAACTTGCTATATATAGTTACAGCTTCCAGTTTCATTAATATTGTTAGATGTTGCTGACCTCCTCTATAGTCTCCAGCTATTCAGCTGAGGAAGCTGGGCATGCACAACAGCAGAGCTGAGGTCAAATTGTGAGCGTGTATTGATGCAACCCCACTGACTTAACTGGATGTGACTGAGAACAGCGTGTGGCCTGCTAGATGACTCAGAAGATAGGCCTGTTCTTTCAATGGATAATTGTAGTCCTCTCCCTTCAGAAGCTGTTTGTGGGTTATAAACAGAGGGGAGAGAGAAACCTCTCTGTAGTCACAGTTCAGGGATGTGAAATCCAGAGGGGGACAGGACTCGGGCACACCAAGTTTTTCTCTTCTGATCTTTGGACCACATTTGAAGGCTCTGAATTGCAAACAGGGCAACTGATATTGGGTTAGCAGATGATGCATCTGCCCTCACTCCACGGAGGCTGCGCTGGCCCAGAGCAGTTCCTGGGAAGGTTTTGTCTGAACACATCATGTTGCCATCAGCAGTAGGGAAAGCTCAGAGGCTTCATCAGCAACTTGTCTTTCCTTGTAGGAAGAAAAAGTGGAAACCTATGAGAGAAGGGTGTTGTGGGCAGCAGAGGGGCACCCGTGTCACTCACCATTGCAACATGACATAGTCCCTACTTGCAAGGCAGGGCTGCCTTCTACCATTGGTAGATTTGGTGCTTAGCTCTAGATCCTACTCTGGATAAGTCCCTAAAATCTGTGGGTGTGGACATAGATGCTGGGTTTAATCAGTGATAGAAGATTTTTTTTTTTTTTTTTAAAAAAGGCAGTATTGCCCAGTAGTCTGTTAGAGATTTCTGCTCTTATAGCTGGGATAATGGAATGGCTTGTGAAATAATTCAGAGTTATGACCTGAGTATTACAATACAGTGAAACTGGTGTTGGGTTAGAGTAAAAACCCAAGAATGTTGAAAAGCAGACATTTTTATATAGAAGTGTACAGGTACAGGATGGAATATACAAAGGATGTATGTGAAAACTTGTTTGCAGCACTGTGCTGTTCATACACCTGCCTGGGTTCTCAGTTTAAGCTTTCCAAGTTAAAGATGCCACAGTGATTGTAAAAGACGTGCTGTGTTTTGTATCATCACTTATGGTTGTGGATTTCCTTCCATCTCTAAACTGCAATTAAATGTTCCTATCATCCTGTAAATTAGCCTTTCTCTTTTAAACATCACATTTGCAACTCTATGTTCATATAATCCTGTAATTATGTAACTATTTTCATTTCAGCACTGATTCAGCAATGTACTTAAGCATATGAGTAATCTCTCTGAACCCAATGGGACTCCTCACATGCTTAAAATTAGGCATGGTTTAATTACTTTGCTAAATCAGCAGCTATACTGGTATACAGAAACAGGGATAAAGGAGGTGGCTTGTGTCTACTGTAAACACCGTTATTGAACTGGACATTTCTAAACTCTAATTTTACCTTCCTACTTTAAATGTTTTCAGCTGAATCATAGTATTGGAGACACCATATGTGAGGTATTCAGATTGAATCACATCTTTTAAAACTACATTTTCTCTAGAGGCAAAGCAGTTTTAAGAGGCTGAATCCCTCCCTTGCCCTGTCTGCTCTCTTGAAGTTGACTGCCCTTTCAGGCATGCCATTGCAACTGATTGCAGACCAGCAGCAGAGAGGAGGGATTTTTTTTTCCATAAAAAGTGGATTGCTGTGCTTATCAGGATTACGTGGTCTCAGATTGCATAGGTATATCTGAGATAGTGACAAACCATGATGCATGAAGAGGAACTGATAGTGGAGGTGGGAAGACTTTGGGCCACCTCAGTCCACTACACTACTGAAGAAAATATATGTATATATCTACATATATAAATCTCTACTGTGGTCTTCTATCCTAAAATTGCATGTTGTCTAGGACCTATAATGTTGACGGTTTTAACCAAAGTGTATCCATGAGGTCTCTAACTTTTACCTTATGCTGTATGAACTAGGAAACTTGAAGCATAGCCACTGAGTTGGAATTACAGCTCTTCTATATTCAGAAGAAATGGGACAGCAAGAAGTACTCCTGAAGAAAGTGGGAACATAAAAGAATGAAATGAAACATTGCGGACTCCCTTTTGTAGCAGAATATGAAAGTCTGTACCAAGTATCTCCAATTTTTACGTTAGGAAACAGAGGCAAACAGACTAAGTTCTTGAGAGTTAAGTACAAATGAATGACTTATATGAAGCCCAATGTTGTGATAATTTTAAAGAATTCTTCTTACTGTCATAATGTGTTGTCCTACCATAGAAGAGCTTTCAGAGAGCAATGTTCTTACCCTGAGTCAAAACAGGACTGATAGGTTTGATATCTTTGGTACTTACATAAGCAATTATTTTAGAAAAATATCAACACACAATCAAAATTCTCTGCAACAGGGCAGGCAAGAACAGCATTCTGTCCAAAGTCAGAATTTAATCTTAGCCCACCAAGAGCACAAAAAAAGCATGAAAATATGCTTAAAGACTATTTTAGAGAGACAAAATCCATACAACAGTTGTTAAAGTTCCTGTTTGTGGCTCAATATCCACTAATGGCGATGGACTTGGCCGAAGCTGTGAGTGATGAGAGGCTGCCCAGACAAATGTTTATGGAAGAAGGTGGCAGTCTGCAGGGATCCTGGATCTCAATTAAAAATCCGGGGCACAGCCCCATAAAAAAGACAAAAAGAGTAGAGGAGGGGTATTTGTACTCTTTGGCTAGGAGATCTATTTGGAGATGCTCATGGAGTGAATGGGAATGGACACCTTATGAGGAAAAGAGGCTTTAGAAAGGATCAAACAAGAGGGGATTTAATCTACTTGTTTCACAGATTAGGTTCTGAAAAATAGATCCATCTGTGAAGAAAAGGCGTGATTATTGGTTTCTAGTTGAAATTCTGTTTCATGCAGGTTTTAATGGTAGTGGTAACACTGCTGCTAGCAAAATGACTAATGCCCTAGAAGGCATTACTGGAATAATTTGCCATCTTGCAGAGCTCAGTCCATAACTTTACCAAATGTTTTTTGCATCAAGCCCTTACCTTCTGCCTGAACATATCTTCTAAGCATTTAATGTTGATTTACAGATTTGCTTGGATAGAGAATAAATACCTTTCATCTAGTGAGATGCACTTTTTTTGCCTGAATTTCTCTAGCTTCAGCTATCAGGCATCATATGAGTCAGTTAAATAGGTGTGTTTATATATCATTCCACCAAAAAGATCACTGAGGTACTATATATTATATAGAAAACCTGCTTTACCTTCTGATGTTCTAACAGCAGTCACCTCTGACTCCAGAGCTAGGCTACTGTAGTACAGGGAATCCAATTAAACAGCCTCTGTATAAGAAAAACATAGCAATGTTTAGCACTTCAGAATGTAATTTAGCTACCTAAAAGCTATTCTATGCAACCTAAAGTTGGGATTATAAAGCTCCTGTTCCTATTTACCTATGCAGATTAGAAATGAATGCTGTTTTGCATCAAAAATTGAGTTTTGCAAGTGAGAGGAAGGAACGCAGCTTTTTTTTTTTTTATCTTTGTTTCGTTGTCAAGCACTGAGACTGCAGTGTCCCCACAACTTCAGTATTGCCACAGTGAATTTCTAGGCACTTGGCCTCAGTGGAGTAGTGGTATGTGCTGGCTTCTCACGTGCTGCAGTAGGAAGAGCTGGCTACCACGGGAGGGATCCAAAAACTATACAGCTCCTCAGTCTGTATTCTGTCTAAATGTAATCTTAAAGAAAATAATAAGGAAATTCGCAAATTCTGCCTCTCTTTAGGTCTCTGGAGTTTACTTGTGGCTCCCTGTTTTCCTTCAGTTAGGACCCCAAGTCCAATACCTGTGTTTAATAGTTGTTTTCTTTGTTTCCTTGCAAGAATAGATCAAGGGTTGTTTTTTCTTTAAAAACATTGCTCAAGAACTGTTTTTGTGTATTTGGTTGCAAGTTTTAACTGGTGAGTGTGAAAAGTCTTTGGTAATGTACATTGAATGTACATCCTCATTTTCTGCAAGATGACTATTTTGGACGTATAGTTATTTGTATTATTTGCTTTCTCAGATCTTTCACAGTTCCAGTAAAAGGGATAGGGATTATTGCTCCTTGTTCCTATGCTTCCATTTGCATGGAATCTCTTGGGTTGGGAAGGGCCTTCAGGAGGTCACTGATTCAACCTCTTGCCCAAAGCAGGACCGGCTCTCAGATCAGGCCAGGCTGCTCAGGGCTTTCTCCAGGCAGATCTTGACAATCCCCATGGAAGGAGGTTTCTTTTCATTTCTTCTCCCATGGATGACAGCTGTTATCCTGGTGATCAGACCATTCTCTTGAAGTAAACAGGCTGAACAGGTCCTAACAGAATTGGAGGATTGATATTTTCTGTAACAAAGGGTGGTAGCAGCATCACTACTTCTACCAAGCCTGCAGCCACTACTATAGTCTCTTAACACATCCAGATCTGCCAGTAGTTGTCAGGTGCCTTCTGAGAGTGTCTGCCTGAGTATGGGTTTCAGGAAGGGCAAGTAAGGGTTGACTTTATGGTTCATTTAATGGCAGTAGATAAAATAACTTCTATTGATATTTAACTGTGTGTTCTTATTTACAAACATAGGGACACATCTTCTCTGTAACGTACCCTTCCCTTCTTGTCGATGGTTTTCTCCTGTTTCAGCTCTTTGATCTTCTCAAAACATCCTTCAAAAATTGTACTCAAGTTACATTGTGGGCAAAGCTCTTTATAGAAATTAAAGGACAAAAGGTTCATTAATATTGATGAATAATGAATCATAGGATGTTGCCCTTAGATAAACCAGCTATAAACATTAATACAAGTGACCATTTATTGTAAACACAAGTATGATGTTCTAATTTATTTTCTGTTTCCTTCTGTTTGCTAATTCATTGACTTATTAAATTGCTTAACTGGAAAAAAAGACTTTGCAAATAATAATTTCATTTGTTACATACTTATAAATGTTTAATATTAATAGTTTAGGAATTCAAGAATGGAGGTCTGATGGAATGATGCTACCACCTGGGCAACATGATTTTCCCTTATCTTCCCATTGCTTAAGATTTGGATCAGCACAGGGCTCATGATAATCTGACTTGTGTGTACTCTGTCTGTGCAGGACAGGGATGAAACAGCTCAGAAGAGCCTCCTACCTACCGTGTGTCCTGTCATCTAGGTGAGTAACCACTGTACTGAAGAAGAAAAAATACCTCAGGCCCCATCTTGCACTAGCAGATGAGTTGAGACATAATAGATTTAAGGACTGTATACACCAGAATCTGTTCTGCTGAATTGTATAGCGCACAAGGTACAGAAATTTTATGCTTGGTGCAGCTGTTGGATTCTTACTAGTATTGCTCTGATTTCTCTCTGCTTATTAAGAAATTATTCACACTTGTGATGAGCATCATACAATGATGAGTCATAAAATAGCTTTTTTTATGCTATATCTTTCCAACATTCATGAAGCTGTTTGTTTTTGCTTTAAGAAAGGAAAGCAAGTCCGAGTAGCTGCTCAGCTCCTGCCTCTTCCATTTTACTTAACTTTCTCATGACCTAAGTCTTCAGATGTTGGGCATAGAATTATTATGATGTAACTCATGATCAGTAACTCATGATCACATTACTGAAATGATTCATTACGGATTATAACCTTTGACAACAGGAGGCTGGCTTCTAGCTGAGCAGCTTCAGTGCAGCTAGACTCCAAACAACCACCTCTGGTTTGCTTTGCTCCTGGAATACACTGGAGTGGAGAAGCTGCCTAATGAGAGCTCATCAAGGGTCCTGTGGACACAGGGTTTGTGAAGTGTAAGCAAGCAAGTTGTACCATGACCAGCTCCCAGAATTAATCTGTTTTCCTATTAATTCAATAAAAAAGAAGGAAAAAGCTTTTCCCACTCTTAACCCCTTTATTCTGTTCATTCTTTACTTAGGATACTCTGCTTTTTCCATTTGTTAAAAAAAGACACCTAATTTTGCCTCATAATTTCTATTCAATTAACCACTCCATTCATGGTATGACTCAATTGATCTTAATAAAGTTATATCAGTAATGCATTTGATCCACTGAGTTTTAAAGGAGTAGACTGTTTCCTTATTTTCTCCTACATGCACTTGTTTCTTTAATTTTTTTCCTCACAACTGGTGATAACATTCCTATTTTGTGTTATAAATACATGGTTATTTGTCTTCATGGGCTTGAGGATGGTTTGTTTACCACATTGTAATAAACAGCCTGATTACCAGGAGGCCTTGATTTTAACCCATAGGCAGAACATTATCTTCGGTCTTCTGAGTAAGAATTTTCTTACATTTCACAATACTATTCAGAAAAAAAGTAAATATTCCTTTCTTTTGTGTTTTGTCTTGTTAGCAGCCATTGTCCCTGCTCTGTGGCCAGTATAGTTTGCCTCCAGGGATTTATATGACATGGTTAAATCTGTTTTAACCATTAGACCCCAAAACTGCCTTAACATCTTTTGTGAAGATACTTTCCAGGGGCTCAAATAAGTGTTTGGATTTGATAGTCCCCATGTTGCTATTCTCAGTGAAAGCTGACGAGTGCTTGCAGCAGAAGCACCTGTGTGATGAGATGCCCCAAGTATTTGTCATGAATGCTACAAAGGTAACTGGTACTTTTCCAGAGGTAGTCTGGTGAGGATTTAATATCCTTGGTTTTGTTTTTATAAAACTTAGAAATCTACTTAAAAGGGACAATAGAGGATTCAGGAAGAAGCTTGTAAGCAAAACAGCCCTGAAACTTTCTTGTTCTTATTTTGTTGTGGACACTTGTTCAGCACCATGTGAAATGATAAAGGGAAAAGTGATGTTCTTGGGTTGTTGTCATAACATGGAGGAACTGAAAAAAGCTGCATAAAAAGAAGCATGGCCAGCAGGTTGAAAGAGGTGATTCTCCCTCTCTACTCTGCTCTTGTGAGGCTTCCAGCTGCAGTACTGCAGCTTTGGGGTCCGCAGCAGAAGACAGACATGGACCTGTTGGAGCGGGTCCAGAGGAGGCCACAAAAATGGTCAGAGGGATGGAGCATCTCTCCTATAAAGAAAGGCTGAGAGGGTTGGGGTTGTTCAGCCTGGAGAAGAGAAGCCTCCAGGGAGACCTTATTGTGGCCTGTCACAAAGGGGACTTGTAAGAAAGATGGAGAGAGACTTTTTACCAGGGCCTCTAGTGCTAATGGTTTTAAACTAAAAGAAGATAGTTTCAGACTAGATATAAGGAAGAAATTCTTTACTATGAGGGTGGTGAGACACTGGAACAGGTTGTCCCAAGTTGTGGATGCCCCATCCCTGGAAGTGTTTGAGGTCAGGTTGGATGGGGCTTTCAGCAACCTGATCTAGTGGAAGATGTCTCTGCCCATGGCAAGGGGATTGGACTAGATGACCTTTAAAGGTTCTTTCCAACCCAAACCATTCTAAGATTCTGTGAAAAGAGTAAATTATTGAATTTCATGCTGCCTACAAGAGAAAGGAAGGACTCAGTCATTTATATAAATGTACTGGTATATGAAATTAAGGAAAATGCGACTGTTGACTTTTGTTTTTATGTACTTTTAATTTTTAACCTAAGAAAAACTTTTGGAAAATTTTATGCCAGTTAGCAGCTGCAAAATTTACCTTCCTACTTAAAATTTTGTTTTAATGAATTGAAGCCTGCCTTTACAATGTTGTAGCTGCTGCTCAGACCTTGTAAGTAACTTTCTATTTACTGTCAGCACTTCACTGAAGTTCAAAACTGCTGCCTTGTAGCATAGCTACAGGGGTTTGGGTTTTCAGACTAGGTATGCTGTACATCTTCCATGAAAAATAATGGAAGATTAGTGTCTCTTGCCTAGAAAACCTTAGCCAGGACATTTATTTCATAGACGTACTCAGCAAAGCATTCTAGGCATGTAATCACCTGAGATGTCTCATAGACAAGAGATAAGTGCTGTAACACACAGGTGTGTTGCTAATATTGATGGGCAGGTACTAACTGCTTTGCGATTACTGGTAGTGTGATGTATACTTAGATACAAGCCCAAAGTGCGGAAAGCAGGGAATGATGAATTTAGAAAGATAGTTTTGATAACATCTTTGCTGTTCTATTAAATTATTAAGGGCTGCCTTGGCTTGAACACTCTGGGTGTCTATCACGCAGCCTCCCAGATGCACCAGGTGCACCCCAGTGAAGTGTTCTCAGGCCCCCTCCCCTACCCCAAAGCCCCCCCAGTTACCTCCAGACGGGCTCCTCCTGCCTTGAGCTACTGCTCTTGGGTTTTCATTTCCCTGCCAGCCTTGCAGCCCCGCAGTGAGGGCCCCCCGGGACCTGACTGTACCCCACTGCCCACCCACTGCAAACCTTTCCTGCCTTCCCTCCTCACCTCTGAGCAGTGGCAGGGGGTGGTACTGGTGCCCAGGACCGTGCTGTGGTATGCCCCCTGTGTGGGCGGCCACCTGTCCTTAGTGGCTAGGATCCCCACAAAAAGCAGATACTCAGTCCTTCAAAGCTGAGACACTCTGGCCTCCAAGCAAAGACCCGGGCCCTGAGGATAGCCTGCTCCTGCCTTTCCCCAGGCTGTGGTCCCCAGGTGCCAGCTCATGGACCACTTCAAGCCTCATGTCCCACTGGAATGGGTGTCAGAAAGGATACCAGGCAGGACCAGGAAAACCTCTCCCGAGGATACCCCTGCTCTAAGTGCAGTCCCCCCTCCAGCGTGGCACAGCCCTGGGGTTGCTGGGCCACGCTGCCAGTGAGAGTGTTGAGGTCCCATATCTCCATCCAAGCAGGATGGCCACCTTTGCCGGTGCCATGCTGTGGGGTGGAGAGGAGACCCAGGCTGCCAAAGAGAAGCCTAGAGCTGCCACATCTGTCCTCTGCTGGGTCCAGATGGCACAGGCAGGAGTGCCCCAGAGAGGGATGTTCAGGAACGGTGCTGATGGAGGCACCCAACAGCGCTGCAGACAGTGTTCCCGTTCCCTACACAGACTGTTTCCAGAAAGCCTGTGCTGAGGGGAAACTCCTGTCTGAATCAGAGTCCTGCAGCAAAAATGTTGTGAACCTCCTTAAAAAGCATGGTTTGTGTGAGAGAGGACGAGTTTTGCTACATGAGCCCTTACTGCCTCCTGCCTGGCAGGGGATCGCCGTTCTTCCCACATGCATAAATCTGTGCTGCTTCTTTCCCCTGGCTAGAGTCTCAGCCTGGGTAAGTCAGCCCCTTTGCGCTGGCTGGCAGGCTGGCTGCTGTGCTTGCTATTTTTTTTAACTGGTATTGGGAACACAAACTGAGGCATATGCTGCATCTGCTATCTTCTGATCCTTAAGCTGATCTGTAGCCACAAAATCTGGGCATTTAGTGTTTTTACTTCTGTATCTGAGCAAACCATGCTGAGTCTGACAAGGAGGCCCCTCTTGGCACGCTGCTTTGCAGGAGATGCCAAATATTTTCCAGTGAAGAATAAATCTGATGAAATACCTGGGCTTTGTTATCCCAGATGAGCTGTGCGTTATGGCCAAATCAAAATAGTTTGCTCAGGGCAGGCAGGAGGGAGGGAGGTGTAGAAATGGAAAACCGTTGCCTCAAATTTCCCTCCAAATGCTCTAACCCTGTGCTTCTGGGTAATACAGAGTCAGTGGTACCATCCCCATCTGTCTGGGGATTCAAATGGACTCAAGTGGCATGTTTTGAATGAAATTAAATGTACTGTGGAAGATTTTCATTCTTGTAAAGCAAAGATCTAAAGACCTTAAATTTTATCTGAATTATATGTGCATGCAACTTTTTGCTTCTCTCACTGTCCAACTGAAAATAAACCTAGGTTTTGCACATCTCTCTCATGGACCAAATAGAGAGAGATGTTGCTAGAAAGGCCTTAGATCCTCAGACATTTTCATGGTTTTATAATACCAGACTCACAGTCTGCCTCTTCATGCAAATGTTCATGAAGTGCTTAATGTGTAGCTAAAAGGGATAGCAGAGAGAGATGCGGTTCTTTGAGTACAACCTCATTAGGGCTTCTATAAATGTCTGACTCAGAGGAAATCTTCTTGAAAATGGTTGCCTTCAAGCAGTATCCTAGTTGCCCTTCTGTATTGTAAGAGGAATGAGGAAAAAGATAATAGGAAGAAGCCAAAAAAATTCTGCTACAAACACAGAGCTGTTGAGATCAGGACAAAAAGTACTAATAAGGCATTTTTATGCTGAATTTTGTGAACTTTGTGCTAGAGCTTTCAGAAAATATAGTCCCTGTCCTCCTGATTAAATTCTGTCCAAAAGGAAAGAAGATTTAGTCTGTTCTTTGCACAGTAAACTAAAAATGTTAGTCAGGTGTCTCATCAGTAAGGATGGACACAGACTGTGTACACTGGGCACCATGCACATGACAGCAAATTTGCCCCTATTCTAGAAGCATGAAGATTTGGAGAAGACTTCAGTGTTAGCCTTCCCTGCTCCCATGAAAACAAGTGTGTGCCTTTTATTTTCAAATGGCAGTTATAAAATTTAAATGACCAAATTGCGGTAAAAGTGAATAACTTTAGACTATCATTGACATTCAAACAAAAGCCTAAGCCAAATTTAGGAGTAAAAATTCTGCTGTCTCATTTAAACAGAGCATAAAATGTTCCTTTTTACTTAAATGGTTATGATCGTTGCAGGTGCTACCTGTTCCTAGGTATTGTGCCTTTCTTGAAATGCGCCTCTCTAACCTAGGCCTGAAGCTCTGGAGAGCAGGCGGCAGCAGGAGACCAAGTGTTGAGTCTGTTTCTAAAAACACACACACACACACAATATGCTAGGACTGAACTGGCTGGAAATGTTTCTCCATGTGAAACGCCAAGGAAGAAAAGATTGCTTTTCAAATGGATTTCTTTTCTCCTTTGGGATCATTCTAACAAACTGTTTTCAGTTTGGGTGGAAAAATCCATCTGCCTTTCATTCCAGTTGGTTTTAATTCCCCCATCACCTGCTGCTAGGAAAGCAGCAGATAGGGTGGGACTAGTGAGGAATGGGAAGCAGAGGGCAAGGAAAACACTGATTTTTATCCAATACTACAATTGTTTCCCTAATCCTGTGCGTGTGTGTGTATGGTTGGTTTGGAAGGCACACCAGAGGGAAGATAAATCAATAAAAGCTGTTCTTACAAGTTTGAAATTAAACATTTATGAAGCACTGATAGAAAGCAGGTTTTGTCTTTACATTTTTTCACTAACCAAAATTTAGTGGATATTTTAGTAAGAATTTTTACAGCTTACAAACAAAAGTTAGTTATTTTTTAATTTCTTCATGGTTCTAGACATGACTTTCAAAATCGACCAATGATTTTGACTGGGGAAAGATTTTGGCATGCCTTTACGGTAACAGTTAAGGAATGATGAATTCCCATATTGTAAAGATCCAGATTTTTATTGCTGTCAGGTAGCTAATTTGATGACTGGTCTTTATACAGGATAGAAAAACTAATGCAGTCAATATAGCCTTGGAATGCATTTCTTTTAACATCTGTCAAATGCCAATTAAAATGCTTTCATTAATGCAGTAATACTCTTTTATCATGTAAACTGTATTAAGTCTACTTCTGATTAACTTAATTAAATGTGTTCACTAACTAGAAATCTGAGGGGCTGCAGATGAGAAAAACATTATTTGATGAGCTGTCCTTTGAGTCAATCACCATTATTCCCTTGGCAAAAGATGTTGTAAACCAGCAAGAAACAAATGAATGTCTAAAAGCCAAAGGAATGGATGGTGTTGTAATTACAGTTAATAAATCTGGACAAAAGGCCAGTTCCACAACTGCCTTAGGTCTCTACTATGGCTCACCTCTGCCTGACATAAAGGGAGAGGCATAACTTTAGGCAGCCCTGCCACATGTCAGAATAACTTCCCTAAACTAAAGCAAATTAAGACGACAGGGGTGTGAGGATGACTTGACCTCTCAGGGCATGAGCTCCAAGCAGTGCAGGAGAGGATTTGTACCATGCACGTGTTTAGCTAGCAAAAACTCTTCTGAAGGGAACGTAAAGACCTGGTGCTGAGCTTTCCTCTGGGCGCTAATGCCCCTGGTGTTACACTGGTGCTCCGTAATGATGTGCGAGGTGGAGTTGCCTGACCAGGTCCTGAGCAAGAAAGCTGCAGGAGGGGGGAGTATTAGTACCCCAAGCCCCGGAGAGGCAGGGCACCATTTTTTCTGACTTGCCCTTGCTCTCATCTCCCCAAGCCTGGTGTTTCTGTACTGTGCCACCTGAGCTTCGTTTCTGTTGCTCTTAGCACAGGAGTGTGGTAGTTAAGCATTTGTAGCTCTTACCTGATCATCTGCATGCTGAGGGTTTCTGCAAACCAGCTGTGCATGAGGGAGGAAGCGCTGATGAGAGAAGCGAAGGAAGAAAGGTGTGCTTCAGGGATGCTGCCTGCCGAGTATGCTGAGGGGCATCCTAAACCAGACAGAAGGATGTACAGCATAAATTGCTCTTGTCATCCAATGTACTACTGCTGCCTCAAGGAGTAGAGTTGCTTTTGTTTTGTTCCTGTTTTACAGAAAACATGGTGTTCAGTATGCTCAACTGAATTTGGGAGAATTTGGGCTAACTGTTTTTTTTTCCCTCAAAAAAACCCCTCCAATTATTTATTGAAGTTGAAATAGCACTCTTACTTCTGAGGAGAAATGGCTGAAGAATGAGCATCTGAAAAGGGGATATTCTAAGTCTGCCTTAGCAAAGAAAAGCAGTGTCTTGGAGAAAGGAGGCCTATGCTTCTTGTTTTCAGGAAAGGTACTTTAAATGTATGGTAGATGGGTAATAGTACAGGTACTTGGTGTAAGGAGATCTTGGATGGCTCATCAGTTGATTTAATTCAAAACAACTGTAGCATTTTCATTTTCTTCTGTTTATCCCAGCTGAAGACCAGGTCTCTTGACTTTGTAAGTGGATACAAGTGTATGTTTGCACAGCAGCAATGCTTTAGGTTTTATTTTGACAACAGAAGTTATAAGTCATATCAGCATCAGGATGAAAAGCAGCCTACTCAGGCTTGTTGATCAAAAACAATTTTCATTGGATACCAAAGTAAAAGATGAATCCTTGAGGCATCTGTTTACACATAAGAAAATAACGTCCTGTGACTCAATTCCTTTGACTTTCAAATACGCACCCAGGTAAAAAGCATACCCAAATTTACTTTCATCGGCTCTGCTGCTCTTGATGTTCTGACTGTAACACTGTATATGCATTCTTTTAAATATTGTATCTCCCCTATTTAAAATTCAGCCTTGGGTTTGGATGCATACAGGTTGAAATTCACTTACATTTACGATACAGAAAGCAGCTGTGGTAATGGATCTATTATAGTGTCTAAAGATAAACTGTATAGACAAGTGAGGAAGAGCATAGAAGATGAAGGGTTAAGTGATGATGTGAGCAGAAACTGAGCTTGAAATTGGAGCTGCTATAAATTGAGAAAACAACATAGCTCCGAGGTGTTTTATGACTTGAAAAGCTATTCATTCTTTACATAACATTACCATTAGTTACCTATGTAGGTTGTATTAAAATAAAGCCGAGAGTTAACCGAACCTTACATTTTATAGGTGCACGTTTAATTAAATTGTATGTTTTATCTGTAGTAATAAAATACAAGACTCATCTGAGTTAACACACAGTTTTACAGTTTTAAGGTCTGAAACATCTCCGGCATCTCCATTCAGGGCTGTTTGGTATATGAGCCATAACATCCATCGGGGGAAAGTGCTTATCTCTGAACCTTTTCATTTGCAGCTAGGAAGCTCTCCTGCTCATCATGCTGATGCTGTATTAAGCAAGTAAATAAAATGGCTTCCTGTTCTGGAATTAAGTGAACCTACAAACTCAAAGGAAAATCCTCCTAATCATTGTAGAGCACTCAGCTTTGCATATGATTTAAATCTAAAAGCACCAACACAGGATAGTACTATAAAAATGTATTCAAGCCATGCTGAAGGACATGCAACCGTTTCCTGTTGACGCTGGAGGACAGAGGGGAGGACACTTTTACATAAGGCAACGTTACATGAGAAACCCTTTTTTAACCATCTGCAGTGTTCTTGCAATGTTTTGTTTCCAGCCTTTGTTGCAAGTGAATAATCTTTCATATTCCCCACTATTACAACAGGCTTATAAGCAGTTTATTTCAGGTATAACCCAGGAAAAGGCCCGATTCAGTATGTCCTGCTACTTCAGTTTTGTCTGCAGACAAAACTGAACTTGCTCGGTGTGTGCTTCTAGATTCTGATTTTGCAAACTGAATTTCCAGAACTTTAGAAGGAAAACCGATGACCTGATCTGTCGCTGCTCCCTTATCGTAGCATAGTCACTTTTCCCTTACTCTTTTTGAGAACTAAAAAGGCTTCAATCCAGTTCCCACTCAAACCAGCGCAGAGCTCCCCTCCAGGGGGTTGCTAATGAGGCTGTCTCCGTTTGGCCAAGCTCTGCATTCAGCTCTGCGAGCAGTGGTGTTGCCGTGTTTAAAGGGAGGAGGCTGGGAAGTTGTGTGCAATATCACTGCTATGTTCATCCTGCACATTGGGGGAGCCTGAGCTGGGCAGGCACCTGCCACCATTCCTCTGGCTGCAGCTCAGGCACGATGCCTGCTCCCGTCTCCAAGAAAGGTTTAAAACTAGAACATCCACTGGTGGGCTGTTGTAAGATGTGGAGGCCAGTGCTATGCCTCGTCTGTCCAGGCTGCATGACGGAGAGCTGAGATGCACGAAGTATAACGAATGTCTCAGTTTAAAGAATGTGCTGGAGTTTGGCCTATTTTTGCTTGTGCATAACTAAGTCAGGACTTATGAATGGATTCAGATCGCTGTCAGTCCGTCCTGGGAGATGACTCTATGTGATGCATCTCTTGAGCTCAGGCAACAGAAACTGTATGAAACTTTTGAGGTAAAATCAGATATGGTTGGAAGTTATTTACCTTTGACTTAGCCAAATTTGTGCAAATAAGGAATGATGTGAACAAAACAGACCAAGAAATATTTCTACTGAAATTGGGCATGAAATTTCTTTGCAGTACTTTAGTGTCTGTGAAAACTCAGAGGGATTTTCGTGTCCACTCCCGGTGTTGAGGTCCAAGATGATTTATAGTGACAAGTCATCTGAAACCAATTTATCTCATTTTCTCTACAGGGTTTTCTGTATTTTGGATGTTCTCTGAGCTGGGAGAGAAAGAAGGAAAGAACTTTTTTTGGTTTTATTGCTATCTTACAATGAATTTTCCAACTATGATGGATTTGCAGTGGATTCTCAGCACTCCTATAGCTGCTGAGTTCCCCAGAAGCCAATGGAGCAAACAAAAACTTCTGCAGAAAGGAATCGCTACCTGTACCCTGGAGATCATCCTTGATTAGTAATGGTAATGATTTGTGTTCATCAGAGGGCAGAACACATCTATCAAACAGAAAAAAAAAAAAAAAAAATATATATATATTCTTCTCTAAAACACTGCTTGTAGGTGTGAAGCAGATTGTTGAAGATTCTGTGTTTTGGAAAGCTTGGGCAAGCATCTCTAGCTGAAGCATAAGCCTTAGTCCCTCAAATACAAGTTTCTGTTGCCTAAAAATGTTTACTGCATAGGTATGCAAAAATGTATAACGCTACCCCCTCAATTGTAATATGCAGTGGAAATGTAGCTTTTGATAATTCTTTCTAAGGTTATTAGCTTTATGAATTCTTAGATAAAACTGTAAGCTGGCTCTTAAACAACTACCTTTTATTAGCAAGCAATACTTTGTGCAATCATTCCCAAAAGAAGTAGTATTACACCGGTAACAGGAAATCATGAGTCATTTATGTTAAGGTTTGGTCCTTGACTGTAAATTCTCTTTGAGCTAAGATAGTATTCTGTAATACCACCCTGGATTTGAATTTGAGACTTTGGGTGTTACAGTAACGTATGCCTGTAATAATGTATTGCATGCACATTTACTGGGCAAATTTACATCTGGGATTTGGATGTTTTTCTGTTTAGTTTACACCCAGAAGAAGAGAGGAAGCAAAGATTATTTGAAGAAGAAATATTTTGTTATCACTCCTGACCAGCCTGCCTGCTCTCTACAAGAAGATCACTAACTGTGCGATGAAGGGGAGAGCAGTGGGTGTTGTGTACCTTGACTTTAGCGAGGCCTTTGACACTGTTTCCTGCAGTATTCTTGCTGCCAAATTGGTGAGATCTGGATTGAATAAGTGGACAATAAGGTGGGTGGAAATTTGGCTGGACCGCTGGGCTCAAAGGGTGGTGATCAGCAGTACAAAGTCCAGCTGGCAGCTGATGACTAGTGGTGTGCCTCAGGGATCAATACCACGGCCAAGACTGTTAATGGCTTTATTTACAACGTGGACAATTTGACTGAGTGCATGCTCAACATGTCCCTTGCAGCATAAATTATTCTATGGTTATTTTCATTTGGGGATTCACAAAATAGGTAGGGTTGAACACAAGCAGATGTAAGACACAGTGAATGTGCTAGGTCTCCTTGCTTGTAAGGAGCACTTATTTCTGAATAGCGCTTGACAGAGTGTAAATGTGGATTCAATAACACGTTGACTTCATCTGTACCGTAGCACAAAGGAAGTGGCGCAGGACTAGGATGGAAAATTCTGTCCTAAGTTGGCATTACTCCTGTCAGCTGAGTTACTACTCCTGGGACTGCCTCTTACGTGTAAAAAGAATCGGTAAATAATGGTATTTTCTCTGTAACCTGAAGTGGTAAGAGCAGACAAGGTGGAGAGCCTTAATGTTGCTTCAGATGCTATTTTCCTGTGGTTCAGCGTTGCCCCCAGAGCTCTGCCTATTCTTTCACTGGCCAATGCGTGTTTGTCTAGGACTTGCCCTAGAACCTAGATATGCTGTTCTTTCTCAGGACAAAAGTGGTATAAATACCACTGTTGTGGGCATTTGTATGAGCAAAAAATATTGCCCTGTGGTAGACAAGCAGGTTAGTATTTGCCTGGAGAAGAAAAACCTTCAATGTCCAGGAGAGAGGTGGCATCCAGTTTGTGTTTTTAATGGTTTGAGGTTTGGAACTTTTTATTGGTGGTTTTTGTGGACCTCTGTACCAAAATAGCTGTATTTTATTCTTGAAGCAATATATGATTTGGGGGGAAAAAAGAAAAATCCCTTGGCATTTTATCTATTGGCTAGTTATTTCTAGACACCTATTCCCACCTGCTGTTTTATAAACTCCAGATTTAAAGCACTTCAAATAGACCACAAGACACTCATCTTCCTATTTTGCTGTTCATCTCTTCTGTTTTCAGTGTGCCTGATGTACGTGATATGAGTCATCCCTGTCACTTTTACACTTCCTGACTACCAGCAGTTTGGGATGAGACTTTTTTTTTTTTTCCCTCTCAGCTGACATTTTCTTTGGGAGTAAGGGGCAGGGAAATATTTTAAAGTAAATTTAGTGTTTAAAAAGGTTGCCAGAATAGCGTGGGAATTTCTCTCCTCAGCGAAATCTGAAAAGGCACAAATTTCATCCGTTTCCTGCTGGGGTTCTTCTATCCTGACCTGAAAGGAGTAAGAGGGCTTTTTATTTTCCATATCATCTGGGTTTTTCCACCCCACCTTTTCCTTGTCTTTGCCCTTACAGGTTTTATTCCTGCTGTTTCTATTTTTTTTTTTATTTCTTACTCTCTTCTTCCTCCCACCTATTCTGCCTCCCCCATGTACCTTCTCCCCATCTGCACTCCATGCTCCATCTCAGTTTCTCAGCTTCCTTCTGATTTCAATCTTCTACCCGCTCCTAATTCTTTCCGATCTTTCTTGGGAACACGGATCTAAACTATATGCCAAGAGAAAGCAAACATCTCATTGTATTGTAGAACCATATTATCCTCGATGGCTATGGGCAAAAACCCCAATACTCTAGTGCTCTTCTCTACCAGTTGGAATATTTTTTCCCCTAGGTATCTTCTATATTTTGGGTTACATTTTTGGATGGAGGTAAGAAAAAGGGAACAAATATAATCTACAATATCAAAAAATGTTACTACTAATATAAAAATGCTACTGCCCCAAATATACAAATCCACAGGGTCAAAACCTTGACTTCTTGTTCAGTTTTTCATACTCATTTTCAAGTACAGCTGCTATTGAGATGAGACTGGAACACAAAACCCACAGCAAAAACCAGACACAATTCATCTTAAAATAGTGCAAGGCTGCCATATTTGTAAATCCTTACAACAGACAGTAAAATACACATTTTATCACTCCATATTTAGTCAGCCATTTTGTTTCATTTCCAGAGACACAGTCCACAGCAATGATTATCGCTTGTGTGATGTCAGAGCACACGAGCGTATTAAGCACAAACACTTAGAATCCGCCTAAAGAAAATTACATCGTAAGAAGTGTTGGTTTGCCACGTCTGATAATTTCCAAGTCTTCTACAAGCTAGTTAAGTAATGCATAGTGTTATTTCAGAGCAGCACTTCTTTCCGTAAAAAGTATTTGCATTACTATTTCCTTCCCCATTCCTATTTTAACATATATGCATTTTTTAAAAGAGCAAGATTGGGAGTTTCTTTTTTTCCTTAAGCCATGATTTATATTCTCAGGTTGGGGATTTTTTTTTTTGAGTCATTTCTTCATGTGGAGGCAGAAAATCAATAATCACCTTCAAAAAGAATGCATGTCAGAACCTGACAGAGTAAAATGTATCCCTACCATGCATATGCCTCAGACAAACTCCACAACTCTACCACTGTCCCTTGTAACCTTAAAAGGATAGAAAGAAGAGAAAGATTGAAATCCAGAGATTCTCACTCTGAATATTGCACTTCTGATGTACTTTGAAGTCAGCAATTCATTAAGTGTGCCATTCTGGTACTGGAACAACCTATAAAACATTTACATTCTCTAGAAGCATTTATCATGTACTGACAGGAACAATGAAATATGCCCATTTTTAGAATGCCCTAAAAGACCAGTTTCCACTTCAACACTCAACCACGGCAAAGTTTTATGGTACAGCTGGTGCTGCCTCAAATAAGGACTTGCCAAATAGACAAAGATCTATTACTGGACTGGATAAAGGACCTTCCAACCACAACTTCCATTTGCCAGGGCAGGAACTTCAGGTTTTCAGCTGGATTTTGCAATTGATGCGAAACACTGCAGGATCATTTCAGTCATGTTGTTGATCTAAATAAATCCAATAACTAGATAAGCTGTGCAACTTAAAACGTTTTTATCAGGAAAGAGTTCCTTATAAAAATTTCAAAAATGTTATGTCTGTTTTATTAACTGCAGGAGCTTAGGGGGACTTTTACTAAAACAGTTGTACTTTTACAAGCTCAGGTAAAGGAAGGGGGATTTAACTGCCTCTCCTCCAACATACGGTCTTACTGAGCCCAGCAAAGCTCATTGTTTCATCGCTCAGAGATAGGTACCTACTTGTGAGCAGATGCTGTTCTTTTCAGTAGGTTTATTCAACAGCTTGGAGTTGTGCACTTCCTTAAATGCTTTCCTGAATCAAAGCTCTGAGATGACATTCTTTTGGTCGACTCGGTCATTTCCTATTTGGCTGCACTCCTCCTCACAAAAATGATTGGGTTTGCTCTCCAATGTCTCAGCGAGCAGTCAGAAATGTCTCCACAAATCTTTGGATGCCAATACAAATGCCAAAAGTGGCAAAACAAAGGTACTCCATAGCACTTCAGATTGGCATTTTCACTTTTATTGGCAAAACCTCGGTCTTTTCATCAACTGCGTTTGTCCGTTTTGATTTATATGCACAGCTTTTAGCATCATAGCAAAATATGATTTACAAAGTCAGCTCCAATGAACTGTAGATGGGAATATCTAGAAAGCAGGAGCGCTGTTCAAAGCACTGATTTTAAAAGATTCGTTAGTTGTGAAATACGTTCATTCTTTTGGGCTTGTTTCTGTTTGTCTGTGCACTTCTGTTATTTAGCTCAACACAGCACTTGGTTCAGTGTGAACTCAGTCTGCCCTAAAGAAAAAAAAAATCTGATCGCTCTAAGTCATAATATCTCAGTAACAGTAAGAGATAATATCTTCAGTTCGTTATGCCTGCAAAAACGTCTGGGCCAACAGGACTGCCAAGGCTCATAAAACTCTTGCGTCACTACCAATTTATTGGCATGAATCTGTCGTATCTTCCTTTGATGTTTACTGGCGCATGCCAACATTAACTTCCTTTGATTTTAACTCTCTGTGTGTGCTTGGGCATCTTTTGGTAGTGGATATTTTTGGTTCGTTATGTTTATGTCTTTTTTTTTTTTTTTAAGGAAATTGATGTACGAGATTGTCTTCAAATTTGGTGTTCTGAAAAAGGGAGGGTCTGCTTAGGTTGATAAGCTCTTTTCTTTTTGAATATTGAGATTAATGTGGACTTGAGCCTAAAAAGATATGCTCCAATATTTTCTTACTTGACAAATAATGTTCAAATGACATTACTTCAGATAGATAGTAATTTTTTTTCTTAAAAGGCGTTGAATCTCCTGCTACGATGAGACCCAGCTCTTTATAGTACAAAACCTAATCAGCCACTTTCCATTATTATATTGTATGACAGTATGACTTCATTCCTAACACAATTTACTTAAATTGAATATTTTGGCAGATGTGTGCATGAGACTAGAGGAGCAGAACTTCTATTAAATCACATCCTGAAACAATAACAGATTGTGTTGTAGATCTAGCTATGCAGAAGTTTCCAGCTCTGCTCATAATTTACCACACATTATAGGAGACATTAGGAAAGTACACCCAGCAAAAGACTGAAAAATACTCCACAGTATGGCCAGAAATGACACACACAGATAAATCATTTGATTTGTGATGAAGAGGTTTACGTAGCATTAGTCTAGTAGTTGCCTAGTCAACGGAGGTCAGTAAACATGTCCGCTTGTGGTGGTTCCAGTGACACTGATGAGAGGAAAGGAACAATTCCTTAGTGAAAGACGCCTTTTTCTTCTACTCCGCTGTGCTCATATGCTGTTTTCCTTAGGATAAGTGACAAACACAAAATATAGATTTTTTTTTTTTTTTTTCCTGCAGGCTGCAAACTGTGCAGGCTCTGTGGGGGTTTTAGGAATGATTTGTGTGTGTGAATATGTAACTGGTTGCTATATAGTAGCAAAGACAGGTCAAAGAAATTCTCCTAGCACTTGGTATAAAGTCTTATGAGTGTCTGAGGAATCTCCATTAACAAATTCAGAGAAGCCTCTGAGATCTTTGTCTCCTGCATAAACACAGGGGTACTCACACAGCAGAATGCTGCTGAGAATTGTCAACCACAGACTTCAACTCCCACCCCAAGGAGCACTGAGGTAACTTTTAAGATATGTTGCGTTGAGGGATGAATTCTAGAACTTGAGAAAATATTCCATGGAAACTCGGAGTGACTAAAACCTACATCAGTATTCACATTTCACCCTTGCACTTTCTTTTGCATCTCATTTATTTTGCATTCTCATTGGGCTTGCCTGTTCTAGATGTAACAGCTTTGACTAGGATAGTTTCAAGTTGAATTAAGCCAACTTTAGACTGATCACAGGGCAGAAATACTCCATGTGAAGCACTAGATGTAAAGCTTTCTGCACTGTGGTGGTAGAGATCAATTATTAGCACAAACCTGAAAGCATTATTGGTTCTCTACAGCATCTAAAAAACAAAGCAAAAAACCCCATGACAAAGCTAATTCCACTCTGCAGACCTTGATTCTGGAACGAGCTTCACTGTTTTTCTGAGACCACAAATACAACCCAATATGCTCAGAACATGGGATCATCAAGCTCTGAGTGCCACGAGAAGATAAGCTTATCTCATATTCAGTACTATTTCCTCTTTTCTTGACTTCCTGATTTCTTTTCAAAGACCTATTCAAAGAAAAGAAGAAAAAAACCTCCCAAAATGTAACACTGGTGGTGCCACCTGGGTTGGCAAATCAATAAAGGATGTACTTAAATTCTATGGACTTAAATCTGAATTGGGTAATATAATAACAAAGTACACCAAAGATTTCAAGCCTCTGACCAGAAAAAACTCTTAAAACATGCCAGACTTTAATGACTTTGAATAATCTTGTGTTTAAATGCATGTTTGAATACTCATGAAGTCAGAGATTATACAGGGCAAAAAACAACCCCAGGTAAAATCAGAAAATGTCTTACCAAAATTGGAACAGGAATTTGCATTCCAAATACAAACAGAGAAAATATGACTTTTCGAAGCAGGTAATTGTTGACCTGTAACAAGTAACAAAATAGCTGCAAAAGCAATGGGCAATAATAATTACCACCCCGCTTTGGGTGGAACGGAGACCCAGTTTGACCTCCTGTGCGTTGAATGTCACTGAGTAGCTTTGACTTTTTTCTTCTACCATTGAGATCTGGTGAAAACTTAAGGCTAGACTCTTAGTTTCTGGGCTTCTCTCTCATTTGCGAAAGACGAACTACAACAGGGACTTCTCGTTGCAAAAAAAACCCCTCCAAAAAACAAAGCAATACTTAAATGTAAAGTTACGACCAAAAAAGGTAAAGGATAAAGAAAATAAATAGAAAAGGTGTTATTCCTTTTATTGGCTGGTGTATTTGAAGCTTAAGGATCAGAAATCTGTAGACTGTGACTTTACTTGGCTTTTGTTATTCAGTTGTTACGGAGATTTCCTGGGGCCATCTTGCACTGACTTTGGAGTCTTTGGCACGGAGCCTACTGCTTTGCCTACTCGGAATTTGAAAGCAAGAGAAACCAGCGTTGGTTGCAGAGCTGCAGCAACCAGTCCCGTTCCCTAGACAAGGGGGAGATAAAGAATCATCTCCCTCAGACGCAGCTTCTTCTTACTGCTTCCCAAGAGCAACCTTGCATAGGTGCTTCTTCCCGCACTGTGCCACTGTTGAGAATTGAGCCATCAAGACTTCAGGAGCTAAATTTGCAGCTGGTAAGGCTCCTGCCAATATACATCAGCTTGTCCTCTAGCCCACTAGATCTCTTGTCCATAGTAGTATAAAACAGAGCAAGAACCCAAGATGACCTTTCAATCAGTAAAGCCCTCTGAAAGTGCAGTGAGGTCAGAAAGACCTCAGGGGACCAAATCTTAGAAGACCTAAAATGCCAAAAAGTGATATTGCCACATCTTGCCATGACCTTTGCTAGCTTCTGCAGTAGTCAGGCCTTGAGCCAACAAAGTACTCATATAGCTGTTTAACTTCAATCACACAAGCAGCCACACCACAGTCATGTGTTAAATATTGACTACAGTAAATGTTTTGCTGGCCCAGAGCCACCAGACAGTTGTTTGTCACAAAGGGCTATTCCTTTAAAGAAAGCAACTGTATTTAGCAGCAAAAGAAAAGGGTTGCTTTGGGAAAATGGGAAGTAGAAATCTACCTGAATGTAGAAAAGGGTGAGTTTGACTGCCTTGGCTGATACAGTAACTTCTTTTAGGATGGGTTGACTACCCAGGACTAACTTATAGATGGCTCTGTTAGAGTCCTCATCTGCCTACTGGAAGCGTGAAATGCCATTACTAAAGAGTCAGTGGTGTCTAATGACCTCGGAAATCCTGGGGCTATGTCACCTGGGGCAATGGAGCAGTTCTTCATCCATTCCTGCCATAAATGAGAACAAAAACTGTTAAAGTTTGTCTGGGTATTTCTTGTGTTTTAGTTTTCTAGTGTAGTAACCTATATTTAACTTTAACTTTTAAAATTAAAAGCCTGATCTTTTCAGTTCCTATTTCTACTAACAGTCCCTATTCATTTAAATAAATATACAGATGGAAAGCTATTTTCAGAAGTGCTCAGCATTGGCTTATATTCTGTGGAAGTCAGCAGTAAAACTCCTACTGATTTTTACTTGGGAGTAGAACTATGTCAACTCTGAACAGTTATGAAAGGCACAACTTAAGCATCACTTTGACCAAATTCTGCCCAGGTATAATCATGAAGAAATGAAGTCAAAACATGTAATTAAATATGTCACCATATCTTCAGTCCACATTTTTTCCTTACTATGGGTGCCTTGCCTGCACAGGCAGAGACATACCACAGAATAAGTCAAATAATACTTCCTACAGATACCACTGCTTAATTCAAGCTGCTGTTATGACACGTTATGTAGCTCACTATTTTTACCTGAAACCAGCCATTTGCATCCTTGCTGCTACACATAACTCCTTTCCATTCTCTTTTTTTGAATGCAGACATCTGAAGGAATTTAGGTAATTTGTGTTTAAGCTTGAGCAATATACCATTAATATCCAACTAAAGACAGATGATGCAGTTTTGCAAGAACAGAAAAGAGCATCCTTAATCATAGCAATTCCCATTTATACCTTTATATTCATAGGTAGAGATATGTACGTGGACGTATATATTGTGGTAATTTCAGCACACTGATTTTTAATGCCTCTTTCCCACTAGGTTTAGGATGTTTCCTGAAGAATGAGGCTGTGGTTCCATGCTAATTAAAGCCTACATAGGTCAGGATGACTGCACAAACAAATCTTATCAAAAAATGTGTGCTTCAGCCAAATCAGTTCTGAGTGGACTCATTACCTACGTACTGGTGCTGGAGTAAGATAGAAGGTGGAAAAGCCTGGCTGAAGGCAGGGGCATGGGTGACCCTCACACAGGTTGGTTTAAATGGCTGTGGAATTGCACCAGAATCTTCAACATACATCAACATATTGCAACATACATCTTCAGTATTTCTTGGTGTGAACTGGAGACTGTAGGATTGTTCCCTTCAAATTCTGTCTGGCATCTGCTGCTTAATAGAAAGGCTTTTGCTGATCACGATGAGACCTGGATCGGCCTGCGAGCATGTAATGAGAACAATAAATGTCCTGCTTTCTTAAGCATTTTTCATAAGATGAAGTGATCAGCAATGGTTCAGCCAGTTTTGAATGTCGCCAGTGCTGCTGCAATGCTCATGTGTTGCTTCCACCAGCCCACATGATTAATGGAGGTCAGGGCTCTTTTCCTCATCCAGGCGTATAGTTATATCAATAACTACCTTAACAGACATATAGTTATAAAATACACCATAGAGAGTGTATCACATTATATATATATTTATATAAGTGTATAGGAGATATATATATTTAATATAGTTATGTATATAAACACTTTCTAGGTATAGATACAATGTTTAAGTGCCAGGAGGAGGGGGAAGAAATAGTTACTTTCATGGTGTGACAGTAAGAGTTGTACTACATTTGGTGTAAAAAATCAGAAATCAGACCCACTAATGTTGGGTTTATCTGCTTAATTTCCTGCAAAATTTTTTACATTTGAGACTTCAGAGGCTGAACATCAGTATTTATACCTGTTTATATGCTGGAGGGTTATTATGATAGAAATATTTGCCCATTATGTTTTGAGATCCTGCAAATTCCAGTAGAACTTTTCATTAATTTTCTCTGCCATAAGAATTTCTCCTGCTGTCTCTGAAAACTGAATTTGTATGAGGTTTCCTGAATGTATTCTTTTCAAAATTCAGAGCAAATGACAGATATATTTGCCACTTCAGCTGTGCTGTACAACCCCCGGCCACCTCTTCAAAAGTGTGGGTTTGTTTTTTAATTTGAAAAACAATTGAGGCTCCATTTGGGGCAATGAATTTGTAAGTAAAATATGCCAGGGGATGCATTTGAAATAACCTCAGTGATTTCAGAGCCATTTCTCACACTTTCAAAAGTGAATTTAAATGAAACTAAGTCAACTTCAAAAGAATCGCTTTTGAAAATAGGACTTAGCGAGCTTTAACTGGATATTAGCTTTTACAGCTTGATCTGATTCCCTCTACGATTATGTAGTGCAGTAGCTCACAATAAACTGAACTGAGAATTAGTTCCCGGGGAGGGCTTTCTTTTGTGTACAAAGATAGGCTTTCATACGCAGGTGTCAGAATCCGTTCTCTCTACTGCGCTGTGTTGTTATTTTGAAAAAAATAGATGGTTCTTCAAATGTCTAACATGACACTGATCCTCTTTAACTCCCCGTATTTCCATGCTAATATAAAAGCAGCCACATCACTTTCAACGCTTCACTAGTAGCTCATAAAAAAAAAATGCAAAGAATAATGTCAGCACCTCTGTTACGATGGAATACGTTGACGTTCAGACCTCTGCCGATGGGTGCCTGAAGGAGCCCGCTGTGTGAGCGGCACAGGCGGTGGGTGCCTGGGCCCCAGCCCCAACCCGAAGGCAGGGAGGGGGCGGCCCTGCAGCCCCCCGGCCCCGCGGGGTGCGGAGGCGGCAGGCTCAGTGTGCACTAGCCCTCCGCACCCCATGTGAGCGGGTTGTAACGCTGGATCTGTGTGTTAACAGCTGATGAGAGGAGCCTTGCTTTAGCTGCCGGCATGCAAAGTCTGGTTTTATAGCCTTTTTCAACAGAACCAGCGTCGTCTGTACCGGTGGGCACCTTTCACAAACGGTGCTATGGGGGAAGGAAATTTCACCTACTCTCCTAATCTCAATATGTTTTTGTGTCTCTGCTATAAGGCAGGGAAAGATATGTCCATTTTTTTTGTGTGTGTAAAGGAATAAGGCAGATGTATGCCAAATCAACTTGAACAAATATTTTAAAATCCTTTTGCTGAGAGAAATTGCAGGGTGATTACAAAACACAGAGGATCTAAGGATGGCATTATTCTTGTATACAGAACAGTCTGCAGTTCTTCATTGCAATCCCCCACCCCTCCTTCTTCAACACAAAACCATCCATTACAAAGCTCCTGCAGTCACTGATTTATGTGCTTGTGATCAAACTTTCCTGCTTCTAATACTGAGAGCATTTTATAAAAGATGGTTGCAGTTCCTAGATGGACTGAGCGTGTCTGTTCCTGTGCTGCTGTGCAGCTGCTTTATTATGCTCCTGGCCTCTCATCAGTGATTTCAGTCTTACTATGAGACTCTACAGAAATTAATCTCTTGGAAGAGTTCATTTGTATTTTGATGATCACCTAATCTGCATAGCTGCACTGTGTACTATGCTTTGTGATAACAGTCCGTGATACCAAAATCCTGATAGCTACCCTACAGGCATTTTCGAGGCCACATGAGATGATACCGGCCCTTGTCCCCGAACAATATCAACAGTCTCACCAAGCAATCTGATCTGTACTTTCTCATGTGTGCATATTAGCCTAGGCTTATTATTTTGAGCCCCAGCTAATATATGAGAAGATGCTTCAGGTTCCACAGTTGCATGCGGCGTTCTGAGGAGGGCACCGAGTCAGCTCGCCTGGCAAATGTAAATTACAGCTGCGGGGAGGGTCCATAACAGGACTCAGCAAAGGATGTAATATTTTGAAGCTTCCTCCTCTCCCGCCTTCTTACATTTTATTCTGCAAAATAAATTTACTTCTGGGTGATAGCCCGAGGAGGCATTAGCAATGTCTGCAGCATGTAAAATATAGGAAGCCAACAGGAAGCAGTACTTTTAATTTAAAACAAATGTTTCCTTTATTTTCACGTCTATCACTTGGCTTGAACTGCAGATCTTGAGGAAAAAACTACCAGATTTTGGTAATAGGAATGAAGGAAGATTTCTTTTTTTCTTTCCACTTTGTTTGCACTTTAATAACAACCTCACACATATAGGCACTGCACAGGCTACTCCATGATACTCTTTCACAGTCTCCTAATATAAATTTACAAACAGCGAGTTACAGAGGCACGCTTTAGCCTCTGTCTGCCACTCCTCCCACCGCAAATGCTGCTGCAGCATGGCACTGGGAATGCAAACGTGCTGGTGCTGTGGAGGGTGATGGGAACTGTCAGAGGGAAAGCCCTGCTCGCTTACAGAGAGAGCGTCTGGGGCTACAACAGCATCACCGTTGTTAATAGCTTCCCATTTCCACCCCTCCAGCTGGAGCCACAGCCTTTCAGGTAACGCTTTTAGTCTTTCAAATGACTGTATAGGGAGTGAAGAGACAGAAACCTGTGGCACCTACGCACCCAGCTGCTGCTGAAATCATTGCACCCGTGTAACAGTTTCTTGGATTGGGTGCTTGTTGTCCACATTTGAAGTGCAGGCTTGTGGCTCGAGAGACTTCCTTGTCGCCTGCTGAATATCGGTGGAGTTGTGTTCCAGCTGAATTTGTCATTTTATAACGTAAAGGCCTCAGACTTCACTTCCTCTGAATGGTCTCTGTTGACTGCTTCAGATTTTCACAGCCTTCTGAAAAGCTACTATATTTTTTCTCCGGGGACAGTTAAGGAAAGGCTAAATTATATGGTGAGTTAAGCCTCCTATAAGCAAGTTGAGGAATGGGGGTGTTTTTGTTAAAGTTTCTTGACAAATAGCTGTTCTATATTAAGTGGGGTCTGCTACTGTTCTTAAATTTATTGGTTTTAATTTCATTATTACAAACTAGTTGGGACTTTCAAAATCGAGTCGAGCACTGTATGTATAGCAACAGGTGGTAGGATGGGTCTTTGAGCATCCCAACCTGCTGTGTTAGCAATTAAGCAGGTATTCTAGGATCTGAGACGCTATGCTGAAAGAATCAAAATAGCAATGTATTTTCTCATTCTGTACGAATGTCTTCAGGTAACTGAACTGAGAATTTAAGATATATTTTATTTATATATATACATACATACACCATCTGCTAAATTTCCTGTTTCTATTTTTTTATTTCAGTTCCAAGACAATGTTGAAACAAAGCACCATGTCTAACTTTGTACAGACAGCTCCTTTTGCCCAGCTAGCGACCTCTTTTCTATCTTGGGGTCCATTCAGACATTCATGGAATGGTTGATTGATTGGTTGATTTATCAGCAGCACCCTTCTGTCAAGCACAAAGCGTGTAAGGGAAATAAGGTGTGTATTAATATGTTCAGTCTCATACTATGGAAGAGGAGGTAACAAGGGCCCAAAAGCCGAGAGGAGTGTTTGGGGATTACTGGTCTTTGCGGAGGACTGGACAGATGTCGGACAGCAGGACAGCTCTGGGCAAAGCTACAGAAGAGCTAGATCCCATGGAGGGGAACCTGACGTGGACAAAGCTCGAGAGCTGTGTCTGTTCAGAGAGGGGCAAAGCATTGGGGAAACAGAGGACGGGATTAAAATAAAAGTAAGTCCTTGAGACAAAAAAATTCCTTAATGACTTTTGCATAGTGCTAAAAAAGCTTACTGGTGCACTCAGAGATTGAGAGAAATCAAAGACATCCTGCTAGGTGCCTCTATTTTTGTTACATATTAATGATTTGGGATATTCACACCACAAACTGCAATGTTGTTTTATGTGGGAGGACAAATCATAGTAGAGCAAGCTGCTGAAAAGAGGCTGAGAGGACCATAACCATCTCACCTGGTGGCCTTCATAACATGCAAAAAGCACATCATAACTTTCAGTTACAGGGGTGCAAATAGCTAAGTGTCATTTGCATAGTTGCTCTGGAGTTTCTGTAGAGTTAGATGCTCTCAAGGATTTGCTTTAATCATTCAGAAATGCTGATTGTTCTCTGAGCAACGCCAAACATGACTTGCCTGAAAAGAAATTGTCCTGTTGTACTGTAGGGTGACATTTTTATTGTTGGGAGAAGCGTGTTGGTATTGAGATGTTTGCATATAGGATTGTGAGGAAAAACAACACCAGAAAGCCTGCACCTGCAATACTTTACTAGTAAATTGACCACACGAGGCATGAGGCCAAAAATATCTAGGAGGATTCAGTGCATGCAGTGGAAAAAAGAAAAAGGAATAAATGTTAAACCCTGATTCTGCTAGGAATATTTGCATTATGTAGTAATTGGGTAAACAAAATCAGGGGTGCAGAATCAAATGAAGAAATAGCCATCCTGAAGATCTCCTCTGTACTGACACCATCAGCAAGCAGCAACAGCTTCTGTCAACAAAGGGAGAAGCCATAATAACACTGTATTTGTTTGGTACAGAGTGATGTCCATGTATGTTCACATCCTAATCACTGTAGCAATTACTGTTGTTTGCATCTCCATTTTATTTCCTTGGCTGAGCACTCCTGGGATTTTGGACTGTGATTTCGTTATTGGCTTGGCTCTGCCATTTGTATTGTGTACCTGCTCCAGTAGATATCATCAACTCTTAATACTCCTGCGCTATGCAGAACAAATCATTTGCATTTGAGTAGGTCGCTATGGCTACTGGCTACCTGTGTACTGCATCTGTAAAAGCCCAAAATTGAAGGTGCTTTGCGGAATTCAGACAAGGATCAACTGTTCACTATTTGAAATCATATCCGCACCTATTGTTGTTGCTAACAGCACATACTTGTGGAGGGTTGATTAGGTACAATCTCTCTCTTCCTATTTTGGATTAAGGTTTAGAGGGTCTCTTTCTCAGGGCTGCAGGATGACTCCAAAGGAAAAAAAATGTCTCTAGAGGACACTTGCATGACAGTGAGTGGATTAATTATACCTGCGGTTGTTCAAGGTGTAGCATAAAACCTAAAGGTTTTCCATGAAAATTAATTCTGTGCTATTCGAAAATACAAATTCCTGCTGGAGCTTTCTGAAATAAATCTGGTAGTTTATGCTGTAGTAATTTTCAGAGCACAGAAAAACTCCTTAACTGGGACTAACACAGAAGGTGCCAGCTCAGTAGGATCCAAGTCTTTAACTTGCAGAAGTTCATTCAGAAATACTAACCCTAGTGCTTTGTTCTGTTCCCTACATGAATCACAAAGGCAGGGAAACAGTATTATCCCCGGTAAAGAAAATGGTGAACACTGAAACGAAGAGACCCAGAAGGAGACAGTGAGTCAGCATCAAAGCCTGGACCAAAACTCAAGTTTGCCAACTTGGAGCCCTCTCCTCAGAGTTGAGAACAAATGGAGAAATCATCTCTGTGAAAGCACTGGCTGTAGCATTTTACTGAAAGAATCTGCCTGAGGAATCATCCCTAATATGAATAAAATACAGCTGACAATTGGACTAATAACAATAATTTCATTGGCATGGATGAAATAAGCTTCCACAATCAGAAATTCAGTGAACATCGGTAAATTGCACGTATTCTATAAAACCACTTGCACGTATTCGGAGACATCTGGCAATGCCATAATTGCATCGATGCCACAGGCTGCCTGGTCCCCCTTCAGAAACCACGTACGAGTCCTCTCATTACAACTCTCTGCTGAGATATCCATGGCAGCATCAAAGGGAAGTTTATTGCATAAAATTAATCTAAGAATGTTCCAAGGGTCGCTATACTGCCTTTGTTTCCTCCAGCAAACACCTTAAATTAGCTGTTATTTTGGGAGAGGGGCTGGAGAATTTTAAAATTTCCCTCTCTCCTCTTCATGAAAAGAACAGACTGTTTTCCAGGAAAAAACATACATCTCACCTGACCACGTGCTACTTTGGTAAGCGCGGCAGCAAAACATAGGTGGGGTGAAATAGCCATTCACTTATTTACCCCTGAATTTCATTATGTTATGAAGCAGGCTGAGGTGTTTTATTACCTATTGTAGAATAATATCAGCATATGTGGATAAGATTCACTTGCTTCACGAGTGTTCAATAAAATGTATGGCTTAACAGTGTTTCCATATACATAATATATTAAAACAAAAAGGCTGTAAAATAATATTAGACGTCATTTGCACACAAAGATACACAAGCAGAGCACAGAAGTAGCCAAAAAATGAAAGCTGACATGTATGCTTGGTCATCACTTTGAAGGTTGTCACATTAAAATTGGATAACAAAGCTCAGCAATTAAAGGGAAAATCATATCTGAACATAGTTTGTGATTATTTGCTCAAAGCATTTTATTAGATTCGAATGTAAGCCCTACCATTTTGTGATCCAACCTGTGCTGCTTTCTTCTTCAGAAAGACCATTTCCATTGTTCGCTCTGTTGTGAGGCGGCAGTGGTCTTCGTTGTACTCCAGCTACGACAGCTTCCAAGGTCTGGTAAGACTGAATTTCCATACTAAGATGACAGGTAGAGAAAGCAAGGAAAACAGTATATCAGACCTTCTGTACAGATCCTGAAAGAAGATGGAGAGTAGAAAACAGGACACAATCTCTATTCTTTTTTCCTATCAGCAGGTCATCTCCAAATTTGGTAGACCTTACAAACAGCTTTCAAAAGAGTCTTTAGTTATGACCTTTCAGCATAGCTAACCATGAAATCTTAGCAAATATTGTCACTGTTTTTTTGATATTGTCACTGGTTTTTACTGGCTGTAAATGGAAACACCTGTCTTGTAGAGGTCTTCCTTTGACTTTTCCCCACCTTTTCACTTGAGCCTTCCCTCTCTCCCCCAAGGTTTGCAATCCCACACGTCTACCCCACTCCTAGCCACAGGCAAAAGGGACCTCCTACCTGCCTGCCTGCCCACCGTGAGGAAGGGAGCGTGCTTGGCTCAGCCAGAGAAGCAGCAGTTGAAATACTGTTTGATTTTAGCACGAGGAAGAAGTGATTACTAAGAACTCCCAAGCCAACTTACAATACAACGGCTACATGAATCTATTTTGGTCTTCCATCCATCCCATCTGGAAGCCTAATTTTTTGTTTCAGAACTTGCAAAGAGCTTCCTTCTGATTGCCTCCATTGTTTCTGCAAAGAATTGTTTTTGAATGACCTCCATCAGCTTTAGCAGGATGTTGCTTATTTGCAACCATGGCGCTGCCTTTCCAATAGCTGAGTTTAGAAGCCAACATTTGCACAGCAAATCCTTCCCTAACCCCTCCAAGCCATGTGATCATTATCCCAAGAAGCAGATAACAGTATTAAATTATTATAGCGAAGCCTGCCATTGTTGCTGTTTAACTCATTTTATTTTACAGGTTTTGTTGTGTCAGGGGGGTGTGTTTCTTAAATGCACCTACTAAATGCACTTGTAAGATATACTTCACATCTGTACGTTCGGGGAGGGGGGGGAAGGGAGGGGCCTCATTTGTTATCTGGCTGTCAGAGATCTCTCAAATTCATTAAGTGTGACTCAGGCAATTTCCCAAAGCCTTCATACATTGCCGGTTCATTAATTTGTGTAAGAAGATTCATGTTTGCATAAGAATGGCATTCTAACTCTAGGGCCGGGCTGTGGGGGTGTAATGCGCGAAGGTGGGAGGCACTAAGGTCTCTCACCGCATGTTACCTTGGGCCTGACACAGCAGCCCAGTTTGCTCTCACCCAGTGAGCATCCCTCTGCGTGCTTTGGCCAAGAGTCCCGGTGGATCTCTGTTCCGAGTTCAGCAGAAGATGAGGGTGAGAGCGGCGGCGAGGACAACGCGGCTCAGGCGTCCGTTATCCAGCTGTACGCCGGGAAGACGCCCACCACCTGCCCCTTGCGTGGCCTGGCTGCAGGTCCCCGTAACGGGGTGGCTCTGGTAGCTGCCATCTTGGGAGCCGTGGCAGGAGCAGACGCTGCCACGGAGTCTGCAGGTCGGAGGCTGAATGGGTCGGGCTGTGTCACGCTAAATTTCGGTTACAGTAGCTGCTGTTTCAACATGCGACTCTGCTAATACTCATTTTTAGCTCTCCTTACAGGTTTACTATACCAATTATTACAACGCTACTGAGAAGATGAGAAACTAAGTTTGCTTTGGCCTCCTGATTACAAGCTATTTGACAAAGCCCATACATCCCACTAAAGGAAACGGCCCCAAGTCGCACCAGGGCAGGCTTAGGTTGCATATGAGGAATAACTTCTTCACCAAAAGGGTGGTCAGGCACTGGCACAGGCTGCCCAGGGAAGTGATTGAGTCCACGTCCCTGCAGGTATTTAAAAGATGTGTAGATGTGGTGCTGAGGGCCATGGTTTAGTGGTGGACTTGGCAGTGCTGGATTAACGGGTGGACTTGATGATCTTAAAGGTCTTTTCCAACCTAAACGATTCTATGGTTTTAATTTGATTCCTTCCTTGTTCAACTGTCACAAGCCTCAGCTCTGCCGATGTTCCTGCGTGCCTTCGTTATCAATAGCACTCCCACAAATTTCACGTTGATCTTGCAGTTAGCAGTGGGCAGAGGAATACCGCGGAGCCCGCGGCTGCCCGCCCGGGCTGATCAGGCGGCGGCTGAGGCCCCGCCGGCGTGCCCTGGCCTGTCAGGTACGGCCCCGGGCGCAGCGGCTGCGCCTACTCATCACCTCCACCTGGAGAGGGACTGACGAGCTCAGGCTGGTGTGCAACCTTGCCAGGAGAGGCAGAATTTGTTAAATAGCCTCTAAATCACGTATATGCTTGGGGGTTTTTGTGAACCCCCTGCAACGACGGGGGTTGCGTTTCTGCACGCGACCCTTCAGAGGGGCGACGGCGCGCCGAGGCCTCGGGGCTCCTGCGGGCGCGGGGGCCTCCCGCAGCGGCGGGGAGCGCGGCAGGCGCGGCGCCGGGGCGGCTCCGGACGCCGCGGTTACCGGTGGTGCCCGAGCGGCCGGGGAGACTGCGCGGGCGCCGCAGCTGCGAACCCCCCGTGCCAGGGCAACCCCCTCACCGGTTTAAGGCTGGCCCGGGAGCCGGCGCCAGGCCGCCCCGAGCCCAGCCCTGAGGAGCCGCCTCGCAGCTCGGGCCTAACCCCGCGGTGCCCGGGCCCCGGCCGGGGTTGCGGTGCGGCGCGGAGCGAGGAGAAAGGGCGGCCCGGGCCGCCGCGACCGCGGCAGCCGGCGAGCCGCGCCCGGGCCGCCGGCGCTCAGGGCCGCCCGCCGGCGCTGCAGCGCCCGGGCGCCGCCGCTAGGGGTCTCCGCGGGGCGGGGAGGGCCGCGCCGCGCCGCGCAGCGCCGCCCGCTCGGGGGCGGGCCGGGCCATCAGCTGACCGGCCCCGCCGCGGCGCTCGGCTGGTGCCGCCGCAGCTCAGTCGCTCTCCCCGGCAGCGGCGCGGCCCCGCGGATTTACAGCCGGACCCCGCCGCTCTCGCCGGCCGGCCTCCCTCCTTCCCTTCCTCCCTCCCCCCCGCCCCGGCCGCCGCGATGCTGCCCCACTTAGCCCTCCTGCTGCTGGCCTCCGGCGCCGCTCGGGCTCTCGAGGTAAGCGGGGCAGGGGGCGGCCGGGCGGGGGCTTCCCCGCCGTCCTCCTCCGCTTTCCCCGGGCTTTGTCTGCCCGCAGCCGCCCTTGTGGCGCGGGCTCCCCCGCGGCGGGGCGGGGCGGGCGGGGGTCGCAGGCGCCCGTCACGCAGCCGGGCGGCGGGGGGCTCCTTCCCCGGCTGCCGTCGCCCTCCCGCCGCCGAACAATGGGGCCGCTCCCGCCGAGCGGGGCGGCGAGCCGAGAGGTGGCGGAGGCGGTGAGGAGGAGGCGGGGGGCTGAGAGCCGCCGGGGCGGGCGCCCCTCACCCCCGTCACGCGTGTCCGCGGCGGGCGGCTGGGGCCGTCCCTGCCGCCGGGGCCCGCTGCCTTCGCTGATCCGGCTGCCGCCGCCGGGGCTCTTCCCGGTTAACTTCGGCCGCCGCCCGCGGAGCCGTCTGGCGCGGGGGGCGGCGGCGGGGGTCCGCGGGGAGGGCGGCGGCGCCGCCGCCAGCCGGCGGGCAGAGCAGGGCAGGGCGGAGCGGGGGAGCGCCGAGCGCGTCCCGCCGAGGCGCCGGCTCCGCCGCGGGGGTTCCTCCGCCGGGGGCCGGGGAAGGGAAACTTTCCCTGCGTGGGGGCGCGCTGCGGGCGGAGGAGCGGGGTCCCGGCGGCTTCCCCCCGCCGGGCGGGGGCTGGGGGCGCGGAGCCGGGCTGCGGGTACCGCCGCCCCCGGCGGGGGAGGGCAGGGCAGCGCCTCCCCCAGGGCGCACCCGCCCGCAGGTGCGTGGGGCGGCGGTGGGGAGCTCCCCGCGGGCTGGCGCAGCGGCCCTGCGGGGGCGGGAAGGCGGCGCCCGCGGGGGTGCGCGGGGAGGGGGCGGCGGCGGCCGGGGCCGTGCCGTGCCCCCCCCCGTGGGCGGGCCGGTCGGTGTCGAGCGGCGCGGAGGCGGGAGAAGATGGCGCCTCTGCAGTGCAGCAGAGAGGCACCGCCGTGCGCGCTGCGGCCGCCGGCAGCCCGCGCCCCTCCGCGGCCGCCCCTGCCCTCCCCGCCCCGGCCCGCCCCGGCCCGGCGGCTCCGCCCGCCCCGGCCCGGCGGCACCCTCCGCCGGGCCCCCCTCTGGGTGGGGCTGGGGGTGGGAGGGGTCCCCCGTACCCCTCCTCCGGCCGGGGGTGGGAGCGCACCGCGGCTCCTGCCGGGGCCGGGGGCAGCCGGGAGGAGCCCGGCGGGGCGTCGCAAGCCCGGACCTCGGAGGAGGAGCCGGCAAGGCTGGGTGCCGGTGCTCCCCCCCGAAAGGGGCGTGGGAGGGGAGAGTTATCGCCTGGCCTCCTTCGGTCCTTGGGGGCCGGTCCTTGGCCTTGAGGCCTCAGCTTCGTCCTCCTCTAGTGTTAACCCCCCCTTCTGCCGGGGGGGTGGGCGGCGGTGAGGTGAATTCCGACATTTATCCTGAAAGCAGAGCCCGAAGCTTGGCGCTCCCAGTCCCGTCCTTGCCAGGGGGATGCTGGCCTGCGGCTCAGGTGCCCTTCCCAGAAGGGAGCCCGGTACCTGGAGGGTGAGAGGAGACAGCCCTCCATCCCGGCTCTCCATCCCCGGCGCCGAGGCTGCCAGCCACAGGCTCCCGCTTCCAGGCGTGATCTTGCCGATGTTGAGCAGGGTATTTCGAGCCCAGCAGTTGTAAAGATGCTCAGAGGTTTAAAGCTTCCAGTTACAAAACTCATTTGGGTTTTATCAGCTTGATGTGACCATTTGTTGTCTGAATGCAATAGAAGGAAATCTCTGCCTTGGGTGCATAGCTGAAGTAAAAAATGAGGTTTTACGCTTGAGACCATGCTTGAGAACAGACCACAGAGGGATGGGCATTTCTGCTGGATTCCTGTAGCCCTGGCCTTACAGATGGGTGGGTAGGCATTGCCACTGTAAAGGTGCTTGCAAGAAAGGGGGCTTGGGTTTTGCACCAAAACCATTTGGGGGGAGAGTCTCTATTCAGAGACCTCTGCAGTGGTGCCTGCCTTAGTGATATCCAGAATTTTCAGAGCCATTCTTTGCCTCGAAACATTTGCTTAAACGGGCACTGATGTTTCTGCAGAAGCTTTCGATCTTGTTCTGTCATTCCATATGGACATTTGAGGCTTCACATTTATCCTTTTTTTTAAATGTTTGATATGGGGGTAGGTTTTAACATCTGGTCTTCTTGTGATGAGGCATTTGTCAGTCTTGATACTCTCAGGTTGATGTTTTGAACAAGTGACTGCTGTTACAATACTAAAATATTTTGTAATAGGAATCGTATGCACGCATCGACTGCACTTGAACTGTCTTCATATGCTGAAGTGTGAAATTTTGGTGTTTGAATTAGATTCTCTTTAGATCTCTTTTCAGAAATGCAACATTTTTCCTGCCATTTTAAAAAATTCTTTGTGGAAAGCAGCAAAGAACCTGTACTTTGCTTTCACAGGGAATGTTATAAGGAAGCGGGAAAGCAGGAACAGCCCAGATTCTTTTTGTATTACACATGAAGGATTCCTTTCTAAAATTACAGGTAGATTAATATTTATTTATGCAGCTTTAAAGGAAATATTCCTTAGTGATGCTCCGGTGATGCCGTGGTTGCTTAGCGTGTTGCTTCTGCCACTCGTGTGAATCATACTTACTGGGGTTAGGAAATCCATTGGCCAAGAGCTCTCATAATTTGCAAAAATCTCATATTCTTCGGTAGCTATTTTTCCATTTAATCTCTTTACATTAATTGTCTGATTTCAGTAGATAAATGCAACAGACAGTAACGATCCTGGTGAATTTGTGTGAATGATCCCGGTTTATAAATAAAGAATTCTTCTAATTAGCACACTGAGGTGATCAGGATTTCTGCCATGCCTGTTCTGCTTGCTGCTCTAGCTCCATGTTTATAAGCGAGAGGCTTATACCAGCCAACTGAAATCAAGTTAAGACACTGATGTCATACAAGCTGACCCTCAGAAAGTTAGATGGTAAAAAGTATATTGACTGACAGCTTTTTCTGAAACTGGGTAATGAAGTGCTTTATAGGTTATTATTTTTGTTCTTTTTTTTTTTTTTTTAAATAGAAGACCCAAAATACTTGTTTCTTCATTGCTTAGTTTTCAAGCAGACCTTTAGAAATGACTTTGCAGTGTGGGAATGGGAAGGAAGCCTTTCCTTTGCTTCTATTACAGACTTTCTGTTCCTCTTCCCATCAGTTCTGTTCCCGAATTCCCCTGGCAAAGGCTTTTGCATTTGTTGAAGGGTCCCTTTGGCACTTGCTATTTAAAATGCTGGCGTGTTGGGGTGGGCGGCTGTGGGGGTAAGCGGGGCAGGGCTGGTGCTGTGGGTTCTCCTGCGCCATCAGGATCCTTGGCAGTCAGGTGGACAAGTTAGAAGAGTTAAAAAGGAGCTTCTCCCTTGCTCCCGCATTTGTCTTTTGTTTGATTAATGAGCAACAGACAATTTTGAGACTCCCATTCTCTTCAAATGCATTTTCTGGGAAAAATGTGATCAGCTGTTGTGCTTCTTCACAAAACATGTATGAAAACATGAGGGAACTGACAAGATTTTCATATTTATTTTTTTTTCCATGAACTGTTTGTGTGACAGATGCAAGTGATCTTTCTTAATCATTTGTAATTGATCAGTGTTGAATTGTATGGCAAACCTACAAGAAGTATACATTGTCTTTAATGCCTTTTCTTGACTTTCTCTTTGCATGTGTTTAATAAACCGTAAAAGATAATGAACAGTTTGGTTTGTGAGTTGTATGAAGAAAAGATATGACTTTTAATTGGCAGTCCTTTTCCAATACAAAGCTTAGCAAAATAGCTTAAGAGCTGGCAACTTCGTGTAAGTGCTTGATGAATTGGCAGCTGTTTTCTGGGCAGAATCTTTCTTTCTTTCTTTTTTTTTTTTTTTTTTTTTTTTAGTGACTCAGTGAAATAATGAACATAAGCTGCTGGGTGCGGAGACTTGGTCAAGAAATTAGTACATAGGATCACAGGATCCCTCGGGAGGTCTCTGGTCCACCCCCCTGCCCAAAGCAGGGCCAGCTCTGGGATCAAACCAGGCTGCTCAGAGCTTTCTGCGGTTGGGTCTTGAAAATGGAGCTCCAAGGGCAGAGCCTGCGCAGCCTCGCTGGGCAACCCGCTCCATCTGCAGTTTGGTTGGTTCACCTCTGGATTAAAACATGTCTCCAAGCTGTTACTTGTTTATTTTTAAGGTGGTATCTCTAGGCTTAATTTACATCCTTAATCCTGAATACTCTGAGTGAGTGTCGTTTTGACATCTGTCACATCTTCAAAAAAATGTATGTAATAATAATGAGTAGAAAAAATTGTGTTTGGGCTTAATAAAAAAATAATATTAATGTCTGTCAAATGTATATCAGTGTATATGTATATACATGTATGCATACACACAATGCATTAAAATCACCTAACGTGTCAACATAATGTATGCAAATATATAGTGAAATCCCCCATACATTTGCATATTTAATGTATGACATTAAAATCACCATATCCATACATCTGTGTATATATATTATATTAGTGTATAGGCTATATTAAACCAATAGTCACTTACATACCTCCTTATGTCCAGGCAATGAAGAGACAGAGTTCTAGACTGCTGCTGATAAAAATATAATTGGTTTTATATATGGTAATAGGTTTATTGAAGTTGTTAGGTGAGCTGTCTGGTGTGGTTTTAACACGTAAGTCTAGAGCTGTATGTTATTGGATTTAAATTCTGGGGATTTTAAAAAAATCCCGTGGTGTAAGAAGATTAAAAGTAAAGCAAATTGAAAAAACACGGAATGACTTTCTGTAAGCTTGGTTAACTGTTAGGGCTTGCTGTCGCGATGAGAGTTTACAACAGTTGCTGCCAGGCTGAAGATTGCCAAGAGCAATGTTGATAACGAGCTTGAGCCTGGAATTGGAAACAAAGGACTCCTCTTAAGAGAAGTCAAAACTTCGCTCTGATCTGCTTTTTTTTGTTTGTTTAAAACTGAATGCAGTTGGTAGGATGAACCCTTGTTCTCACAACTTGATCTGGAATCCGCCCTCCTTCCCTGACTCTACTTCAGAAATACCTACAGTTAAGGTATTGAAAACACATTTTCCATCCTTTTTGGTGATACCAAACCAGCTGAGAATATCAGCCAGTAATGGCTACCATGTGGTTTTAAGTCTTCAGCCCTAAATAAGTCATTTTTCTGCCCTCGATTGTAATGTGACATTGGTTCTGAAACCTGGGTATTTGTCGCCTTTTTTTATTCATTTTGATTAAAAAAGCGTTTAGAGAGCTACCTGATTATTAAATCTTGTTGTGCTCTGCTGTGGATTCCAAAAACTTTGGAGATGCCTCCAGTTACCAAAAATATCTACCTTTCCTTGTGAGAATTTAGTCATTATCACAAAAGAGAAACAAAATAAATCGGGATAATGGCCTCTCTTCAAGGGGACCAATTTGAATGACAGCCCGTTAGTGTGTGTGTGTGTGTGTGTGTATATACATGAGTGTTTATTTAAAAAAAACCCAACACTGCACCTCAAGCTCCTTGCTGTATGGAGGATATAGGATTGTTTTGTTTCTGCACTTTGTGGCAGAACAAGTACTTGACAACGATTCAAGTAATAACCTGTATTTCCATCATGTGAAATTCTGTTTTGTAAGGGGCAATACACTCCACAGTCTGTAATTAATGCCAGTATCTTGCAGTGGCTCATAGAACGGGCTTTCCAGATGACAAGCACATATTGGTGTGTGAACGTAAAGCTATTAAAATAAGTGATCCTTTTTAGAAGGGTGGAAAACTTTAAAGCCGCTACTGACGGTAAGGACGCTGCTATTCCACAATTGCGTGTTGCAGGTTTCTTGCCCTGCATTGATTAATAGAAACAGGAGAGCACGATAGATACGGGTATTGCTGGTTTCTTTACTTTAGCTTCCAGTGTAACAACTTCATAAGAGCTGTGACTTCTTCAGCTGAGAAGCAGGACTTCTGGCTTGCCGTGTTTTCTTGATGGTCCTCCCAGTAAGTTCAGGAGAACTTTATCTTCTCTTGAGGACTTAATATTAAAGGATAAGTCTAGACTGCAGTGATTTACAAGGCTTTCCAAAAGAAGCAAACCTTCTGGTCAACTGATGGCATTCCGTGGACTGTGGGACAGCTGAGCTTTAAACAGAGGAGTGCGTGAGCCAGCGTGCTTTGTAGTTTTATAATCTGGCTGCTCTTTTCAGGCGGTAGTTAAACACTGCTGTTTGGCTGGCAACCAACCTAGCTCAGGAGCTGGCTGCTGAAAGCTGCTGCTTTTGCTTCCACCGGTGGCCACCACTCTGTAAGCTCAGCCTTTTCAGCTCTCTTTGACCCCTCTCTAGGCTGGCTTTATGATCCCGTGCTGTGTTGAAAGAAATGAGCTGTGCCTTTTTTGGTAGGTGTCATCTTCTGGCAGATGCTTTGGAGACCTGAGTCAGAAAATGGCCACAAGCAGTCGGACTGGCCCAGCTAAAAGAGCAAGCAGCTTCTTTGGGGAAGAGCGCCAACCTCTGAAACCACATTTGCTGAAGTCGATGTTAATAGTGTTTAATTAAGGTGTTAGTCCCTTTGCCCCCCTCTGGTGACCTGCAGCAGAGCATGAACAGTCCTTTCACACCTGACCCCTATTTGCTTCCCAATTGTTAAAAGTTAGTGTCAAGTCACTGTGAAAGGCAAAAGTCCCCAAGGAGCGGTGTTCAGGGATGGATAACTCCATTCAGTTCCCGCTGACCCATTTTGAGCTAATCCAGATAGGAATTCCCTATTCACCCTTTCCTGGTCTGTCTTTCCTTAGAGCAGAGCTTATCTATTCAACCACGTCAGGTAACATATGACAGGAATGGGGCAAAACTGGTTGTACCTGTTAGTAAAAGCATTTAAAAATTGCTCCTTTTCAGAGCAGGCTACCAATGTGATCCAGTTTGGCAGTTTGTATGATTTATGTAATTTCCGTTCAGAAGTGCAATTAGTAAAGCAAAGCGCATGTCTAATAGGAGTTCAGGGTGGGGGCAGGAGAGAGGGTAGCAAAACCTTATATTGTTTGGGAACTGTATTAATTTTGCGCTTTGAGTTTTTGAAACTACGAAACAGGAGTTTACACATACACGGCTCAAATTTAGGTAATACAGTTATTTGGTGCTAACAGATTAGAAATAATACCATTAATTATTATTTTTTTTTATGGTGAAGGTGAGAATTGCCTCCTCATCCACCTCCAAAATTTAGAAATAGTATCCAGTGGACGCGCATAGGAAAAAAATAGAGATGAGGCAGGATTTTGAAGTTATTTCTAATTTCCTTGTCATGCTATTGCATCGTCTTTGTGCTGGCAGCAAACCTTCTCTTACCTTATCAGTGCATTTTTAAAGTAGAGATTGCTCATTCTGAAGCTCTGACCCTGTAAAATTGATTTTTCTTTAAATTATGGACTCTGCAAAGGGCTGATTTCCCCCCCCCCCCCACCTGCTTTGTCAGATACTGTGATGCAGTTTTGAGACAAATGGCTAACCTGAGTTCTTCTTTCTGTGCTTAGTTACGTAAATTTATTTGTAACTGGAGTTTTGGATCTGGAATATAGAGTACTGAGCAGATACAGTAGTTTTATTGCATTCTGCTTTCTCATCATTTGAAAGGTAACTTGAAAAACTACATTTGTTCCCTGTGTCTCACCTGAAAACATGGGGAGATAGATTTTCATTGTATTATTGTTAAAGGTTTGGTTCTGTAGTAGTTAATTTTTGAAGCTCCTCATAAACTGAGTCATGACTTCTAGGGGTATTAATTTGCTTGGAAAAAAAGTTGTTTTTAATACACGTCCCCTATAAGCTTGTCCAGGTGCCTCTGGATGGCATCCTGTCCCTGAGGCGTGGCGTCTGCAAACTTGCTGAGGGTGCACTCGATCCCACTGTGTCATTGATGAAGGTATTAAACAGGACTGATCCCAGTACAGACCCCTGAGGGACACCACTTGTCACCGATCTCCATCTGAGTCTTAAGCTGTTGACCACTACCCTCTGGATGCGACCATCCAACCAATTCCTCATCCACCGAACAGTCCACCCGTCAAATCCATATCTTTCCAATTTAGAGAGGAGGATGTTGTGGGGGACCATGTTAACAGCCTTACAGAAGTCCAGATAGACGACATCCGTAGCACTTCCCTTGTCCACTGATGTAGTCACTCCATCGCAGAAGGCCGCTCGGTTGGTCAGGCAGGACTTGCCCTTGGTGAAGCCATGCTGGTTGTCTCGAATCACCTCGCTGTCCTCCATGTGCCTTAGCATAGCTTCTAGGGGGATCTGTTCCATGATCTTCCCAAGCACAGAGGTGAGGCCAGCAGGTCAGTAGTTCCCAGGGTCCTCCTTTCTACCCTTTTTAAAAATGGGTGCAATGTTTCCCTTTTCCATTCACAAGGGACTTCACCTGACTGCCATGACTTTTCAGATATCATGGAGAGTGGCTTGGCAACTGCATCAGCCAATTCCCTCAGGAATCCGGGATGCATCTGGTCAGGTCCCGTAGACTTATGTGTGTTCGAGTTCCTCAGGTGGTCACGAACCTGATCTTCTCTCACAGTGGGAGGGACTTTGCTCCCCCAGGCCCTGTCCTGCAGTCCCTCCACTCGAGAGGTGTGGGAAGAGAGGTTGCAGTGAAGACTAAGGCAAAGAAGTTGTTGAGTACCTCAGCCTTCTCCTCATCTGTTGTCACCAGTTGTTACCCCTCTGGCTCATTGGGGGGCGGGGGGGTACACTTTCTTTGACCTTCCTTTTCTGGCTGACATACCTGTGGAAGCCCTTCTTATTATTCTTTGTGTCCCTGGCCAAGTTCAGCTCCAGCTGCACCTTCGCCTTCCTGACCCCATCCCTACACAAGCAGGAAGCGTCCCTATACTCTTCCCAGCATACCTACTCCCTGCTTCCACTGCCTGTGCCTTTCCTTCTTGCCCTTTAAGTTGACCAGCAGGTCTCGACTCAGCCATGCTGGTCTCTTGCCTTCCTTTCCTGATTTCTTACACCTGGGGATCGAGAGCTCTTGCGCTCCAGGGAAAGAGTCCTTAAAGATCTGCCAGCTCTATTCTGCTCCCTTGTTCCCTGAAGAGAGTATCCCAGGGGGTCCTATTGACGAACTCCTTGAAGAGCCAAAAGTTTACTTTCCTAAAATTCAGGGTTAGAATTGTTTCTACTTTGACATTGTCTTCTGTTTCTCATAGTGGTATAATGAAGTCGTGGGGAATTTTTTTCTTTTTCCTTCTAGCCTTAACACCTGAAAAGCCAGGTTCTCCTTTTCCATGTGCAGAGCGTTCTTCATAATCGTGATGCTGTCTCTGAGCTGTTGATTGGAAGTGTTTTACCTCTCACTGCTAGGCTGTTGGGCCTGTTTGAATCCAGGCTGAGGCGACATCTCTGGTAAAAATCAGCATTTGCCTGGTTGGGACACAAACTGTGTTGTTTCGGTGAAGGGGCAGGATGAGCAGGGTTGGCGGGAGAGGGGTAGTTGCCCATGATGGGCAGTTGTTTTTGTTGTGCGGTCGGGTAGGGAGGGTTACGGTATCCATCTGCGCAGAGCTGCTGGCTTGCCATGGCCGGCAGACTTCGTTAAGTCCCTGCTCTGATTATGGAGGGGCTTTCCTTGTGCCAGAGGATCTGATGCCTTTCTGAAGGTGTTTGCAAGAAAATCCCATAAACAGCTGAGCTCAGAGTGAAAATGTTATCTTTGATAAATAGCAGGGTAAAATTAAATCAAAGCATTTTACTTCGAAATCAGTCTAAAATATTTCTGAAAACGTATTTAGATGAGACTTAGAATTTGTCAAACATCTTCAGATTAAGTTATAGCTACAACAGAAATTCTAAACTACTAAGTTCCTGTTTAATAAAACTTGTGTGGGCAATGGGCAAAAATACTGAAGGTGAAGACCCAGGCTCTGAAAATGGAGGCTTACGTGTGTTGCTTGGCTGATCTGAACCATCCCCTTCAATTGGAGTGGGGCTGCGCATGCTTGAATATAAATGCATGCATAAATGTTTGTAATGTGTTTTAAGGAAATTGTATCTCTTAACTGATAAGAGGAAGAAAGCTTTAATTAATTTGTCACTTAAAAGAAAACTTCTGAGTAATGAAAGGCTGTTATGTACTCCTTTATAAGCAGAAAGACAAAATGTGACTTAAATGGTGCTGTTGACTTGTGAGACTCGACAGTAGCGGGTAGGAGGCCGAGTTTTCTGTTGTTGAGGCTGAATTTTCTGTTGTTGCTGTAAAACCGGTGTTTGACACTGAGGCTGGTAATTAAGTGGCCTCCTTATTTAAAAGAGGGATGTTGAGGCCTGGAGCCTGTATGGAAAATGGGCCATGGGAAGGATTAGCCTTGGGTGAAGCCAGGGGCACCCACCTTGTGCTCCACAGGGCTTCCCCCTGTCCTGGGCTCCTTCACTGCCCAGACCTCCTGCCCCCTCGCCGCCCCGCGACTGAGCAGCGGGGCTTTGCTGCACGGCGAGGTTAGGTACACTCAGCATGGATTTGAGGTTGCCTCGTTGTGTGCTAGATGTGCTTTTGGGGAGCTGAGCCCATCCTCTCTGAGAAGAGCTCAGGGAGGAGAGGGCCGAGACAGGAATTAGGGGCGCTGATGGATAGAGGTAATTTAAAAAAAAAAATTAAATGTTTTTTATTTCCAGCTCTGGAGGTAAAACCAGATGAGAAAAACAATCTGTAATTTATCAAAAGGAAGATTGAACAGTGCCTTAGTTGCCTTCACAAAGAGGAAATACCAGGCAAGCAAAGGCATGCCAAGTACTGCTGTCTGGAAGGCATTCAGATAGGAAACTGGGGACATGTTTTTGTGACAGCACGGGCTCAGGGCAAACTGAGAACAGAAATGTATTTTTTGCCTCCTGATGTGAAGACTGTGCAACTAATTTTCCAAAGAGGTAAATACAAGATGTTGGGCTCCATCATGGAGAAACAGGAGAGATGTAATAGCCTGTGATGTGCAGGAGGTCAGATCAGATGTTCTCTGTTCAAATTGTGGGATTTAAATTCTGTCCCCTCAGGGAACTCCCAGTGCCTTTAAACACACACCGCGAGGGGAATACAGCTGTGTCTGGTCATACAAGGTTTTGTAGACAATAACACTGTTTGCAAATACAGCATAAGTTATCTGATTGTTGATTTTTAGGACATGGGTTTTGGAGTTATCAAAACATAATTAAGCCTTAAACTTTATTTATTGTTGTGAGTTAGCATTTTCTGTGACAAACTGCTTAGTATGATTTGGGATTTCACAGATAAAAATGTGTTAGTATTTGCAGAACTATTCAAGGAAACAGTTGGAAAGCGTCTGTTTTTAGTGTTAACTTGCGATTAAAAAATGAGTGATAAGTTTTCTGAACCCTTTAAAAAGTTTAGTTTTCTATCAGTCCTGCTGAAACAAAAGACTCTCGAGCTGGACACCAGCAGGCTGGGCTGGTTGGACATATTTCCCATGCTGCTGGGTAGTGCCGAACAAGTTTGGATTGTGTCTGCTTAAGAGTTGTCTTTGCTCCATGCATTCAGCCCAGTTCCATGGCTCTCCAAAACAGAAATTTTAAAGAAAGAAAGAAACAGTTTTTAAGGAGTTGGCTCGAGTTGTAAATGGCCTTAACAGATAAGGAGTACTTATGCATTTTCAAGTGTTCTCATTTTTTAAATGTCTGAGCCTGCAAAAGAAAAATCCCTGGGAGGACGATCACTAAATAATGTATTTTAAGAGCAATAGCTCCCCAGTGTTTCTGTAACAGCTGAGGCTGGTGTAAAAGGCCATGTGAGCCTCTGGGAAATGCTGCGTTTAAGCTGGAGCACAGACTTTGTTTATGTCCATTACTTACTGCTTTTGAATTACAGGGAATAATTTGGGTAAGGAAAATATTTAAAAATTGAGGAATTGGGCACATCAGAATTCTTCAAGTTAAATTTCAGTACAGTACCCTTGCCTCAGCTGCCCTGGAATTGCTGTCCCTGGAATTAGGATTCTGGCAAGGTATGAGCTTGTCCAGGGAGATGAAAGAAAACTGAAGTAATTGTGGGTCTCTTGCTTATCTCACCGCTCCAACAGAGTATAATTTGTTTTGTTCGTAATGTGCTTGTCTGAAGTCGTAAGATTTGCTTTGAATTCTTGCCTTTATTTTGCCCTTTGCAAAAGCATGGATGGGGAAGCCTCTCGGGTTCTGCCTCCCCTTGCCAAGCACTGCAGTTCTGGTGCTGCTCCTCCGCAGCTCTGCTGCCGGCCGGCCGATGGGTGTTGTCAGGAGCTGTTCCTCTGGGGCTTGAGGAGCTTTTGAGTGTCTTCCACACAAATGAAAATTCCTGTTCTTATTTACCATGCAGTCAATAAACTCTTTTGTTAGATTTGTCTTGGGTCAGTGCTGTCTGTGTCAGGTCTTTTTTGGTATTCAGCTGCTTTTGTCTTGCTTTAACAGTTTCAATTCTTGTTTCAGGAGAAACAATGCAGTATAAGGTTCACCTCAAACAAAACAAAACAAAACAAAACAAAAACAACCCCCCCCCCGAAAACCAAAACCCAAAAAGAAGCAAAAAACACCCCAAAGAAACACCTCCCCCCCCCCCAGTTCTCACTCTAGCTGTCTCTGAGAAGCATATGGTATCGCTGGCTTCCTAATTCAGAGATTGCTTTTTATCATGTCAGCAGCCAAATTGCTGGTATGCCTGAAGGTGATCTGCAAGGGATGAAAAACGGGAAGACTGTGCTGCTCTGTGGTGTATGTTGTAAAAAACAGACTGAATGGTCTTCCTGAGTTGGAAGAAGCAACAAACAACTTGCTGAGTGTTTTTAGAAAACTAGTGAATCTCTTGCAAGAATCCAGTGGAAGAGTAGGGAGAAAGCCTTACAGTTACTAATTAATCTTGAGGTGGTTTAGCACTTCCTAATTAAATGCCTATGGATTTTGGGTAGCATGTACCTTGCAGAGTCAACCTTCTACTGCTTTGTTTGAATTAACAGTGTATGTCCTAGGATACCAAGTCTTCTTGCTAAACGAAGTGGTACAGAAATCCAGAACTGATGGGTTTTTTTGAGTCAAAATGTTCAGAAAAGGAAGGGGGAGTATGTTTAGCCAACAGTTCCTATGAATTCAATTACATGTCATAAAAAAGCACATAAAAATTCCTTTGGGAAGTCTCTGCGTTTTCAGTCCTATGCATTCAAATCACTTAGGGCATCTGAATTGGTACAGTGTTGAGAACATTGAAGGTTTTGAATTGTGTGTGCCACATACCCCTTGTCATTCTGCTTGTACTTTGAAAGGAGAAAACATATCTGGGGCAAGAAGGGCATGCAGGCTGGGGGTAGCCTGCCTGCCCTGTTGGGTTGTGGCTCTTTAAGTCCGTAAGAGATGCTTTGCTATGTATGATTTTTACCTTTTCCTTTAGGAAACTGAGGAGGGCACAGCTTTCTGAAGAACTTCCTTTAAAATAATGTTTATTGTTTCTAGAAATGTTACTTTGGAGACTTTGTTTAAATTGGAGGTGGGGAGGGAGTGGATGTCACTAATTGCAAGTTTGGTATTCTGGCTACACGCGTAGTCTTTCAGAGAGGGTTTATCTCTGTAGTTAGTAAAGCTGAGTATCAAGAACAGAAGACATATAGAGCCTAGAAATGAAATAGAAGTTGAGCACCTACCGAGTTAAACTGAAACTTCATATGTCTTGTCTTTTTCAACATATTTGTACATCTCTGTGCTAGTGGTTTGTTTTAGGTTGCTTTCCCCCTCTATCTTTTCCTCTCAGACCTGAAATGATACTTTAAAAGTTTCTTAATTGAAAAAACAAAACAAAACAAAAAACCCATGAATTTTTGATTTGGTGGGGTTCTTTTGGGGTGGTTTTTTTTGTGTAGTTTTTTTTTGTTTGCTTGTTCTGTGTGGTTTGTTTTGGGTTTTTGGGGGTTTTTTTTGGTTTGTGGGTGGGTTTTTTTTTGGTTTTTTTTTTTTTTTTGGTAGCTCCCTCTCTGACATACTTTAAAGATAGTCTTAAAACTTCCCACATTGATTCTCCTGTCTTTGTCAGATCACGTGTATTGTATTAAAACGTGTTTCTGGTGCCCATAATAGTAGATGATGTTCGTCTTTTTGGTTTTGGTCGTAGCCAGGTTTATGTACAGTATGTGGTGTTAGTTATGTGCAATGCCTAGATTTGGTTTAAACTTGAAAGCTAGATTCTCCTATACGTAGCAATAATGGGCAAATGGCTTTTAAACCAACAGTTGACAAGTTAATTGCATGAGTTTCGATACACATTTAAAAAAAAAAAAACCACCCAAACAAAAAACCAAAAAAAAACCCTCAAAAAACCCCAAAACACAACCAAAAACAACAAAACCAAAACAAACCAAAAGACACAACCCAAGAAATGTAAAGGCTATAATGGCTTTGTTTTCAAAAGCAGCACTCTGGTTATGAATTTCTGTTTGCAGAGCAGAGTAAATAACACAGTTGTACAGCTTGCATTGTTTTGATTAGGTGTTCAGAAATGCTTATCATAATTGCTGGATCGTTGGCACTTGCAACAGGCAGTTGGGATTTTTTGAGAAATTGCTCACTTACAGCGTACTGCAGGAGGGTTGGAAAAATGAAATTTTGTTTAGACATAGCTAAAAATGAAGTATTAATGAAGCTTGTCACTCTTGTTTCGAGTGCTTCATCTTAGCGAGGCGCTACTGTCCCCTCAATCTTTAGTAAGTTTTTAATTTTGTAGTTGCTTTCCATGCTAATGCAAGGGATGTTATGACTTGTGTGATGAAATAGGCTGATTTAATTTTGTAGACGTGAGTGTAGATACTGCATTTGTTATCCACACAGGTTTATTTCTTTTTAATAAAAATATATGCTTTTATGTAATGGTGGTTGTTACTGTGGTGGTTGGTTTTTGTTGTTGTTGGGGATTTTTTTGTTTTTTTGCTTTTATTTTTGTTTTTTTTTTCCCCAGGTGGGTTGTTAGATCCATGTACATAAATCCTTAAGACCTTCCCCCCACTGACACGTTTAGTACCAGGAGTTATCTGCAGAACTAATTCTGAGTTAGAGAACGGGTTTGGTTGCCTGAAACTGTTTGAAGTATGTAGCCCAGTTGTACTTGAATATGTACAAATATTTTGTTAATGCTGGGCTAGCGGACACACCCATGTCTCGGAGTGTATTTCTCTCTTGCCAGTTCTTAATGATGGGAGGAGATGGGAAAGATGCATTAAAATTACATGCTTTGTTTGCAAGAATTGTCACTAGGAAAGGTGATGCTCAGTATGTGCCTGCGTTGGCTTTCGTGCTGGAAAGTCTTACTGACTTGTGTTCGATCTGCTTGGCGTGTCCTCCGCACCGTCACTGCTACGCCTGCCACCTGTGCTTCTTGGTCTCTGCCTCCCTTCTTCGGCCCTCGTCCTCAAAGCTGCGGTGCGAGCCACGGGTTTCTGCTACGTGCCACGACTGCCTTCCAGAAGCGCCTCCCTTGGGCCTTCTGCAGGGGTGGCATTTCTGCCATCCTGCTTTAATTTTCAGTTTGCGATAGCGTGTGGGTGTACTCGACTCGGATTGTTGTTTTCCCTTCTCTGTGTGCGAGCACATACAGTTCCCACACAGATAATTTTTGTGAGGTGTCAGAAGGAAGCAATTTTCTCTCAATGAAGCTTAGCTCTTAAGATGTTCTTCTGAAGTGGGGGTGAGCGAGGGCCTGCTGATTCCCTTCTGCTGGGGACGTGATGCTGGACCAAAGTGTAGGCTCTGGCAAGGTGCTGCAGTTCCCCTACTAGCTTCATCTTTTCGTCAGCTTTGCCCGTAGCTCTAGCAGACGAGGTACTCCTGGTAGTTGTGAACAGTTAAGGCTTTGAGGGAGACTTCCCCCGCCCCGCAACAGATACCAGTTCTGAATGAGTTTATACTACAAGGCAGTGGTTGTCGGTTTGCCAGCAGGTCTGATGGGTCTGTGGACTATTTCTAGTAACTTTGCAAAAGTAAGCGAAGAAAAAAGACAGGCAAGGCTCAGCGCGATTGCTTCCACCTCCCAAGAGGCTCTAAAAATAGGTGCACAAAATGCACATCCTGGTCCAAAAGAGCTAGGCTTACGGAAGCTGGTCTATGTGGCACTTGCTGCTATCAGTTGATAAACCCCATTGAAAAGGCGTGTTAAGCCTTGAAGAGGAAAATGTTATCACAGTGAGCATAGAGGATGGAGTAGGTTTGTGTTGTGGTGCGGGGTGAGTTGGTGCAGTGTTTTGGTTTCAAGAAACTCTTGAGTCTGATGATTTTGGTGTTCCCTTTTGATTTAAGTTGGTGGCTTTACACTGTGCCTGTATTAGCATGTATGTTCAAATCACAAGTGTGTGTGAGGAGAAGGTGCTGATGGGCTGACTCGCTGGGCTCAGCCCCGTGCTGCAGGGCGGCCTTGGGGCCTGTGGGCTGGCTTCTTCCACGGTGGAACCCAACCAGAAGATGTTCTCCAGGAACACACCTGAAACATGCTGGCCCCTCGTGGATGCCCGCACCACATAACTGGCCTAGGTGTGATGGGAGGTGAAACGCACCGAGGACTGGTAGAAACACAGCCGTTCTTCTCTGCAGGTCCTCCCTGTGTCCAATGTAGTCATAGCCGCAGAGGTGGCAGGAGGGACAATGTCTTCCAGCCGTAAGAGCTTGTGGGGACACTCAGTTTGTCTAAGGTAGCGTAGTCGCTGAACCATAGTCAGAAATGTAACAGTGCACGCTAAAAAGAAAAATGCGAGTATCAAGCTACTTTGGAAATGTCCTTGTGGCATGTTGGTGTAATGCAAGGAGTTGCTGCCTCTCCTGTCTCCCAGTGTCGCCTGTCTAAAGGCACTGGGGCTGCCGTGACCGTGGCCAGAAGCTGTGGTTACGCACCACTGTCTTGTTAAGGCTCCAAATGAAGTAGGTGGGGGATATGGTCTTAGGTAGTGCTTGCAAAGAGAAAAGTTCAGCTTGAAAATAATGGGGTTTTTTTGCACCTCTCCCCTTTTTATAGGGGCAAAAAATGGTATGCGGCCATTTGAGAAAGACCGGTTAAAGCAATCCATACCTCTTACAAAGCACTTAGTGACTCCTTCGTGTAATCTACAAGCGCATTCCTCCGAGGGCATGGTCACATCCGCTGTTGCGAGGAAATGTGCTGAGTGGGCATGTGGCTGGGACCCAGGCTCCCCAGGCATCCCGTCCTGACCTCAAGGGGTTTGCTGTTGTGTTCGTCGTTTAAAGGAGCAGGGCAAGAGCAAGAAACAGTTCCCTGCCTCTTTTGGGGTAGCTGCTGCTTTCTCTTTTTGCTGCAAAGTGGATGTTTTAAGAATATTTTGATGTGGTTTATATGTTATGTTTGGATGTAGGCTAAAGCTGGCAAAGCTTGATGACTAACCTGTACACATGCATGTGTGCTTTTGGTTGATTCGTTTTTTCTAAGTGCTGACTATTTGGAATATCTAATAAAATTAAAAGAAATTATTGCTCACTTAAAATATAGAGGCTAACTGCAAGGTTTCTCCCTTTTTTTTTTTTTTTTCCTTTTTTTTTTTTTTTTAAATCCTTGCCAAGTCATCTCCTGTTTTGTTACCTATTTGGTGAAGATGTTAACAGCTTCATGGATGTGAAAATAAGATGACCCTTGCCAAAAGAGATAATGACCATAGGGTGGAAATAAAAAGTCTGCTGTAGGTGAAATCCAAACAGTCTGAAATGGCACTGCAGGCTGTTGGGGTTGCAGACAGTGTTTGTGCTTGTGTGTTGACGTGTATGCATGGTAAAGATAACTAATGCTAATTATGGCTAGCTGTAGAGTGCCTGTCTGAGGAAAGAGTCAGATGGACAGGGCTCATTAGTATCTCTGAATTTATATTTGCTTGCTTGAGTGCAAAATGTAAGCCTCGGGTTATCTCCTTGCACCCTCCCCCCCCCCCGCCTTTAATAAATAGTACATTGCCTCTTCTCCTGTAAAGATGTTCCTTAAATTCATCCTGCTAATATTATCCTAAAGTTTACCTCTGGACTAATAAAATCAAAGCTGGAGTCTAGTAGCTCAGATAATACTGAGATGTGACTTCTTTTGCTCTGATAGTTTGTGTCTGCACAAGCAAATGTCATGTCAGCTCCATGGCATCAGGCAAAATTGTAAGAAGAGTGGCTGTGCATGTGTAGGGTTGAACATTCCAGCTCTCAGTGGGAAACGCAACAAACAAAAGCATCTCTAGAAAATGAAAATGTTACCCCATGGGGAAAAATAAATAAAACCCACCCTGACTTTTTTTTTTAATAGATCTGTAAAGGCTTCCAAGAGTGTATCTGTATTTTTGTGTGCTTTTGTTGAAAGTTGTCATGCTGGTAAATTACTTTACTATCCAATATTATGCTGCTGTGTCTTCTTCACTGAGCACCTGAATTATTTTTCAGCTTTAATCTTTTACTTCTTCCTAAGAACAGCAGGTTCTTAGGCTTAGCAGCACAGCTCAGATGTTATGTTTGAGTTGAGGTAGGTCTTAATCATCTTTTATTAAAATGGCCTGTTTAGAATTAAATTAATTTGTGGTGAGATAGTCAGGTGGCTTGCAGAAAAGTTGATGATGATGCTCTGGCATCATGTATTTTTCAGAATTTTTAGCAAACTAATTAAAATACTACTTATTTATTCTTGTGTTTTTCTTAAACTAATGAATTTGTTAAGAGTTTCCAGCTGTCATTTAATTTTTTTTTAGATTTGATTAATACATAAAATTAAGAGGGAATATAGCTATCATAGTTTCTGTAATTTCAAAAACTTCCAATGAGCCACTTGCTCATGCCCCTTTATGGAAGTGTTTTGTAGCGTTGCATAAAAATTTTACAATCAAAGGTCTTGAAAGGAGAGGTTTGCACAGAACTGCGGTGTTCTCCTTCAGCAACTGCTGTTGGTATTTCCCAGCATGATGCTTGGAAGTGCAAATATGATCAAAGTACTCAATGCAAGAAGAGTAAACCATGGCCAGTTATTGTCATCTAGGTGATAGTCCCAGTTTGATGTTTCACTGGTAAATATGCTAATTTTTTCTCAATCACCTAGAGAGCTTTGCTTTTTAGTCTGCTAGGAATAAGGTATAAATGTCCATTATGTGGGATCTGTTCTCTTGATGCAGAATATTTCTCTGCTAATCATGTATCAGGTGTACCAGTGGTAGATACTTAAAACAGTGAAGTTAAACAAGGGCCAATTGCAAATCTGGTCTTGCAGATGGAATAAATGACCAAGTATAATTGAAGAATACACTGCGCTGAGTACGCGTTGCGTATCTTGAAGCTGAATGTACTGTGAAATGTGTACAGCACGTGTACATCTCTAGCCGCTGTAGCACCGATTTCCAGCGTGTCTTCCTCGGTCATTGTTGCTGCTGGAAGAGATGTTCTGTCGTACCTGTAATTGCAAATAAATCGGGCTGACAGAGATGCTGCTAGGCTGGGCTCTGCTGCGTGTCAGGGTCTTAGAAACCAGAAAAGGCTGGAGCTGTAACAGTATGAAGAGAAACAGCTGGATATGGCAGCTTGCATGAGTGGCAGGCTTTTCTTTTGCAGAAAGAGAGCAATGTTTTCAGAAGTGTAACAAACCTTAATGGATGCAGTATTATTCTCATCAAAGCATTACTTTCACTCATGGTTTTCAGATGTTTGCTGGAGTTGCGGTTGCAGTGTGTTAAGTTGGCAGCAGAGGGGAAATGCCTGGAGGTGGCTGACAAAAAGCAAATGTTGAGTTGCTGTTCTTGAACAAGGATGAGATGAAAAGTCAAATGTTCTGCCCGTCTTGGAGGGAGATGTCTTAACGTTTTAACACTGAAAGCTAGGCTACTGGCTTTGGTCAGAAGTTGGTTCTCTAGAGGGTGATCTTTGGTCTTTGAATTTGTGGGAGCAGAAATTTTGCAAACCAAGTTCATGTAGTTGCTCTTATATGAATAGCATGAAGTTACTAAGGTTTGATATTGATAGGCACTGATGCATTGTTGCAGGGATGAAGAAACTGAGGCAAGGGCTTTATGCAGTAGTCATGATTGGTTTATATGTAAGTTTGTGCCACTATCCATCTTCCCCAATTAGATTTGAATAGCCTCGTGAGACCTAGACGGAGGTTGTTTGTGATTCAGGATACAGAAAAACTAGATCTGAAATTTGATGACTTAGAGGAAATGTTTGACTTGATAGCTGGACTCCTACATCTAAATATACTGGAGTCTCAGCACTCTGATGTGAAAACGCTTGCTATTTATATTTCATTTTGGGCTTTAATGCGTCACACAAGACTATTCGCTTGCAACTTCAGCACTTGTGATTTATTGAGGGTATTGCTCCATATTTTGTGATGACGTCAAATGAGGGAAATAGCATCAGTTACGTGCTCCAATGGATACAGGCCTGGTGGCAGAGCAGGGTGCGTGGGTCTGAAGTGGTCCCAGCCTGTCCAGTGTGTACGTGCTGCTTCCAAGTGCTCTGCTGCTCAAGGAGTGAAGAGCATTGTATGCAAGCCATCTGGGATAGCAGAGACTGCAGGTGGCTGGTTTTGGGGATGTGGGATAAATACGCACATCAGCTTTGAAGGCAAGGGTGGGTCCTGCCAGCCTGGGAGTCGTCCTTCTTTTGTGCACTTCTACTGTGCCAAGTTCATCCTGAAATGGGAGGAAACCGCCCTGAAAATAAACATAGCATCATTGCATGTAAGGTTATATGCTGTGCTTAAGCTTGGGAGTTTTGGCGTCCTGTGGGATGCAGTAATTGTGCAAGAAGTACTCAAGGTGGTTTAAGTCTTGAGGTTTTAACTAGTCAACACTTGTATGGCAGGCATTAATAGTAGTTTTTATTTCTCTACCATAGCTGAAGCTAAAATGAGTGTAAACGAGAAGTACTAGGAGCCACTTGAAGTTTTCTATCTATTGGGTGCTCAAAATGATTCTGTTCCTAGAGGTGTGTGGTGTTTTGTACAGCTGCCTGGCATTTATGGATCGTCCTTCTCGGAAGAACATCTATTATTGCTGCTGTACCTTTACGTTTTCTGTTGAGTTGGGATAAAAATAAAATGTTGGAATCATGTTTATAGTCAGGAGTAGTAATAAAAAGAGCAGCCAAAATCAGGCTTTTTTCTGTCACTGACTTCACTTTCAGTGTGTAGCTATAAAAAAACCCCAAAGTAGTTGTTTCCAGTTGTCATTTTTAGGGAAGTAGTCAGTGCTGTGTCTGGACAAGAGGGTGAAGAGGTTTCTTGTTTACTGTACTATGAATTTCCATGTGCACCTGCTAATAGTTCCCACAGAAATGCCCAATAAGGTCACCATTATACCTTCCCCTGTACTCAGGGAAGAAAGACTGGCAAAATTGTTCAGGTGAGAAGTGAGACTTAAGTAAATGTGAGAAACTGGGTGGTGTAAGTCTCTGTTTACTTGCTGCAAGAGGTTCATTTTTTATAAGCACTTCTAGCTTATACCAGTGTGCTCAGAGATGATGCCGCAGCCAGTTAGTTGTATCACTGTCCTGAAGCCTGTCCTTAGACTAATTTGGTGGATTTCCTTGATTTCCCTTTTCCATACCAATACAAGTGTGGAGTCTGCATACTAATCAATGCTGCGTAAAACATTCAGTTTTTTTGAACCCCTTGTTTGTTTGCTGAAACATGTTGAAACCTCAGGTGGTAACACACAGGATTACTGCCAACAAAATTTCTGGTGCAAATGGGAATTTCAGGATGGGAAGCTTCATTACGATGGCTGCTTGGAGATGGACCCAAGCTCCTTTTGATTCGGTTGCGGGGTGGCGAGGTGAGCCCGAGTTTGATGTGGGGGTGCCACCTGTGCAGTTAGCAGCTGATGCGGCTGGCACGGCGTCATGCTTGCAGTGCGGCAACCCCGGGGCGAGCCCCTGGCCAGGTCCTGGGGCACCAGGCAGGGTGGTATGATGTTATAAAGGGACAGAGAGGTTTGCTTGCTTTGTTGCCTCAAGTTTGGCTTCAGTTTTCAGATTCCTAATTATTTCAAGGCTGTGTTTTCACTGTGTGAGACATACTTGTTTTTTCTTCTGCGTATTGTCCTCACTGCAAGTTGGTGTTAATTAGGCCACCACTATATGTCATTTTTGCTGACAGGCAGGTTTTGCACAGACTCTTGCAGTGTGTTGCTGTGCTTTGGCTGCTCCATCTCATGTACTGCCAGCTCTGGCTCAGGTGCTTGTGGATGTCTCTTAATCAATTTGGCCTCGGTGTGACCAGATCAAATGTTGCTCTGCGTGATCTTGTTACGTTCACATCCTGTAGCTTACACCAAGTGTTTTGATGCCTGCCTGACCGCAGACAAGTTTATTTGCTGCTTTTTGTAATTTCTTTGCTATAAACTGAATGGAGAATTAGAAATTGGGATAACATTTCTGTAAAAAAAAAAAAAATCTGTGTGAGCTGTATGTATGATCCATACTTCAGTCAGGTTTGTGCGGTAGTTCAGTATTGGTTGTCTCAGCCCTTCACCCTGCCGGTGGAAGAAGAGCAGGCTTCTGCTGCATTGGTGGCCGAGTTAACCACCGTCCTGATTTTAAGAAGCTAGCAGTCCCTGGGATTGTCTAATAGCATCGTTCTTCGGAACAAGAAGTCAACAGAAAATCTGACTGGAGTCGGTCTGTCTTGAGATGAGCGTTTTGGTTTATAAGTGGTTTCTGTAGCTTCATTGGCAGCTGGTTCTGTTGGAGCAAGTCCAGAGGAGGGCTACAAAGATGATCAGTGGGCTGGAGCACCTCTCCTATGAGGACAGGCTGAGAGAGCTGGGGTTGTTCAGCCTGGAGAAGAGAAGGCTGTAGGGAGACCTTATTGCAGCCTTCCAGTACCTGAAGGGGGCCTACAAGAAAGCTGCAGAGAGACTGTTTACAAAGGAGCATAGTGATAGGACAAGGGGTAACGGTTTTAAACTGAAAGAGGGTAGATTTAGATTAGATATAAGGAAGAAGTTCGTTACTGTGAGGGTGGTGAGGCACTGGAACAGGCTGCCCAGAGAAGCTGCAGATGCCCCCTCCCTGGAAATGTATTTTTTCTTCCTTTTCATCTACCTCTTCTCTCTTCCTCCCCTCTTCCCCGCCCAAAGCTGAGAGATGGGTATTCTAGACAGCCTGTGTACTGATTCTTATAAGGAGTAATACTGCCTTTCGCTCTTGAAGTTTGTTATTATTAGAAGTAACTAACTTTCTTAGATCAGCTAAGGGGAATGTGGAGGGAGACTATAGATCCAAGAAAACAAATTAATATCTTGAATAAAATCTTTTCTGTGTTTTGTAGAGCTGTTGTATGTGTGATGTGCTTTTTCTTAAAACTTTAAAGCAAGGAATTGCTGGCACTTTCAAACTAGGTTTGATTTTTATGGCCTCAATGAGTTTGTGAAAATGAGATGCTCAGTTTGGGAAGGAAATTATTTTGATTAATTGTATTAAGGTCAGCTTTGATAGTTGAATTAATGCAGAAACGTGTTAGTATTGATGAAAATGTGATGTTGCTTTCTGATCTCTTGATTGTGGAGGTTTATTTTGAGAAAAAAAAATGAATAGAACATAAATGAACCATTTTTGCCATGGAGTCCAATTATAGTTCATGAAACTAGCTCTTGACAGCCGATTTTATTCTAGGTCTTGCATTTATTTTTGCATTCCTTGAAGCTTGGTAGACATTTAAATTGATACTGTCTTTGTGTTTGCTCTGCCTTGGTGTATTTGTCCATAACAAATGGTTTCCAAAACTGAATGCAGTATTTCGGATTGATTAGTAGCAAGTGCTTTCTGTGATGCTTTAATCTTGTTTCCACCTTTCAAGAGTCAGCAGAACTGCGTGGGTAAGGCTTGAAGATGGAGTGGGCTAAAAGCGAAAAAAGTGGGAGCCCTTCCCCTTCACTTCTCCTCCTCTGGTGTCCCCTCAGTCTTGTCCCCCTCTTCATTACCGCGTTTGCTCTCCAAGAAGAGCCTGAGTTGGTTTCTTCTGAAGGGACCTGTTGTTGTAGGGAGTATTTTTGTTACAGCTGGTCTTATTTTACTAATGGCAATAAAAGAAATGTCCTGTTGTGGTAGAAGGCTTTGCTTTCCATCCATTGTAAACTGTCCTGTGCAAGGAGAGGGGAAGAACTTCTTACCTTTCCCTCGTACTCACGCATTTTCTATATGATAATGTAGTAAACAAATTGCATGTGCACGTTCAGAATGAAAACATCAGCCATGTAACACTGATCCCTTCCAAAAGTAAATGCTTGGGTTTATTTGTATTGTGCTGGAGACCTGGGATTTGTGAAAGACTGAGTGGCAGCTGGGACAATGCAGGTTTTGTAGCCATGTACTGTTTTCAGTAGAATAAAGAATGAGGGAAGGAGTGCTTGAATGGTGGTCTGAAGAAGTTGTTTGGTAAGCAAAATTGATTTGGGGTGTTTGCTTTTATAATAGCTTGCTGTTAACTCTCAAGTGCACTTTATGTCAAATTTTAGCAGTAGTAAATTGCATCATAACTTTGATTTTTTTTTTTTTTCTGATAAACTCTGCAAACTGTTAAATATACAGAGAGTACGGTAAAAATAGTTCCATATCACCAAATCTAGATTTACAGAAATAGTTTTTTAAAGATTTTTCATCTTCTCTGGTTAACGTTTCTGCCTTCCTCAGTGGTGAGTTTTGAGTGAAGCGATGCCAATGTTGGGCAAGACACGATGGGGCAAAGGCACTGATTATTTTTAACAAGCTTGGTGCCTTAATGTAGAAAGCCGAGCAAGGTACTTACTGTACTGTGAAACAGTGTTTGAGAATGAATGCAGTCTGCCTGCGTAGCTGCATGCCCAAGGGATGCCCCTCCTGGGAGGGAGGCTGGGCTGAGCCCTGCACGGCCGTGCTCCCTGCGGGCTGTGGGCAGCGTGTCCTCCCCGCCATGGCGCCGGCCTCTGCAATGCCCCTGACTTTGTGCTATCTGGAGTTTTAAAAATGACCACTTAATTTTTCTAGTAAAATATAACGTTGTTTTGGAGGAGTGGGAAAGGCATCCTTTTAGGGGAATCTTACTGTAGGAACATTGCTAGGTCTGTCCACCGTAGAGCTCTGACCCAGATATTCAGCATACTTTGGTGCTACACAAGCACAGAAAGCATGATCTAAACTCTTGTAGGTCTTTAATTCAGTCTCCTCTTCAGTGGCAGTGGTGACTTTTCAATGGTTCAGAAGGTTGTTTGGACATCTCTTATTAAAGCTTCTTCCGTTTCCCTTGATGCAGAAGTACTTTGCCAGTGACCTGAATGGTCCTGAACCTAGAAAAGAAACTTAGTGGTGGTTTTGTCCCTCCCTTATAGTTGCCTCTGAAAAAATCTTCATATTGCTGTTCCTTCAACTTGTTATTTCACGCAAGCCCTAGTGCAGGAGATCAAACACTTTTTTAGTGTTTCAAATGTTGCTGTATGTGTAATCATACTCGTACGTTGTATGATCGTTGCAATGGATTTATGGTGTCTGTTTATTCAGGCTAATTGCTTTTGACAGACTTTAATAAAAAGTTTTGACTCAAGAGTGAGTAGATGTGTGTTTGGACAGCTTGTATCTTAGAAATGAGACAGTTGCCTGAGCTAGAGACAGAATGTAGTATCTGTCTGAAGAAGAGAGTTTTTCAAGTCCTGTGAAAACAGGCCAAAAAGGTCTGGTGACACGACCACCCTGAAACGTTGTAAACATCAGGAAAAAATGGTATAAAATCCCCTACTTGTTTGAAAATGCTAAGAACTGATGGCTGGGCATTTCAAACAAACCTGCATTGAATTTATTCCTCTATACAGTGCAGGAAGAAATGTGTGTTGTAGACTCTAAACTTGTCAGGCAATCTTATTCTGAAGATTTACTGAGATGGTGAAAGGCATGGATATGGAATCCAATTCACTATGAATGTGTAAGGACACACCTGGTGAAAACAATAACTTTGTTTTTCCTATTAAAAGCTGAGAAATTGTTGTAGAAGAACTAAAATTCTTACGGTAGTTTGCATTTGGAAATCAGTAAGGTGAACAGATGTTTGCCAAGGTCAAGAGATGGTGAGGGCAGGAAAAATCCCTATATGATAATTTACCAATACTTAATGCTCTTTGGAGCCTGCGATGAGTTCGTTGCTGTACTTCTGAAATGCAGTAAATGCTTTTTATCGTGATTTGACAAAACCGAGTTCACTTTTCAAAAACTTTTTATTATGTTGATGTGAATTAAAACACTTGAGTAATGTCTATATCATGTGATGAATTACTTTATATGCTTTTCACGTTTGAAAATAATAGGAGGCTTTATGTAGAAAAATATATATATCTATTTTTAAGGGAAGTAAGAAGGGCTTTGAAGGTGCCCGCAAGTAGCCCTGCCTAAGGAAGTGGGTCTGTTTGGAGGTCAGTACGTGAGAGCGAGCGACTGTCCGCTTGAGGGAGGTCTGTGCTACAGGCGGTGCGATCCGTGGCGAGTGCGTCTAGAGCAAAGAAGGTACATCGAGTGATCATTCTTGCAGCTTGCCTGAAGTATTAGTAGTCCTTGACTACTATCACACTGTCTCTTAACCTTATTTGTTAATTTAGATTTGATGCTTATTTTCTGCCTTTATGTAACAAAAGAAAATAAAAGTACATCTGAAACTAAGTATGTGTTTTTCTGATGATACTCTTGGTTACCTTGAAACAACTTCAGCTCTCATGGTTGTAACAATGCAAGTAAACAACAGTGCTGGTGTTAATTGATGATATTCTCTGTTACGTTAGCAGAGGGAAGAACCACATAATGTACACTGGCCGACCCCAGAGAGTGAGGATGAAAGATAATGTGACCATGTCAGCAAAAGGGAAGACTGTGCTGTTGGTTGCAATGAGTTGAGGGACTCTTAAAAATGATTCAGAGTAATGTGGTTGTGGGTGATTTGCCAGTATAGAGCTATACCATCAATAAAGGCCCATTGGTATGCATGTACATACTGGAAATGTAATACTAGGAATTGCTTTATTTTCAATAAATCCTCAGTTTCAGGTCCTGCATTGCACGGGGTACCTCATCACTGCAGACTAAATGTGATGATGAACGCTTAGCTTGGCTAAGCCTAGGCTGGGCACAAGTAAGGGAGCTGCTGTGTCCTCTCCTGAGTGTTGCCAGGGCTTCTGGAGCCAAACACCGTGCTGCTGCTGCGCTGTTCGAAGCTGAACCCTCCTGACATCTCGGCAAATGCGGGGAAGCCGTGCCTGCCTTCCTGAGCTTGTGGGCAGGAAGGGGAGAGCTGGGGGAAGGCTGCGTGCTTCTAGCTCGCTGTCAAGCTTGTCTCTTGCTGGAAGGTGGCGATTACCAGCTGGAAGGAGAAGGATCCTAAGCTCCAGTGCATGTCTCTGACCTTTCCAGCTAGCTTGGGTTGAAAGCACTAAGCAGTTCTTGGTGATGTTCTGTATGAAGGTAGTGCTTGAGATGGTCCCAAGGCTGGTTGACATTAAACTGGAGGCTTGCTTAGACATTTCAGCTCTGTAATGCACTTGCAGTTCATCTTTTTACTCTTTTCTCACTTCCCCCTTGGCATTTTCAAGGAATTCTGCCCAAGTTACTGCAGCTGGTATTCAGAGCTGCTGCTTTCAGCAACTGAACAGGGCTGGAATTTGGAAGGAGAACATGAAGGGAGTCTTCTGAAGGTGGGAAACAGGAGGGCAGCTGTAGGCTGCTCTAGAATATCTTAGCCTGTACATGGAATAAGAGAAGGGTTTTGAGGTAATGTCAGCTGTATTTTGTGCTGTATTTTTAGTGGTGTGGTTTCTTTCAACCTCTCAGCATAACAAGTGAAGTGAAACCTAGTTGTATAAGAAACGTTCAGATTCAAAGGTTTCTTGCCCTGAGATCGAGAGTGTGAAAACGAACGTGTACAACTTTCTGAGAGCACATTCTTCAGAAGGGGAAAAAACATCCAGAGAAGAGGCTGTGTTGCAGCTTGGGGCAACTGTTTTATCAATGTAGGTCATAAGCAATTTTTAATATCTGCAAATAAATCTGTGAGGAGAATTGGAGGAGAAATAATCTGTTAGATGTTGCTGCTCTGTGGTGTTCGGATCATGGATAGCTTGTGTAGAGCTTGTGCTCTACATCTACTGCTATGGTCAAATTCCTGATGAGGGGTCAGCATCCCTGTGTAGAGTCCTTGGGCGCTGCGTCAAGTGAAATAAAATAAGCATTGTTTCTGCCTTCACTGCACGTTGTGACCTAGCTAGTCTTAAATAAGAGTTGACAGTCATCATGTTTGTTTCTCTATTAGTGAGTAGAAATAAGGTTTCCTGTACTTCCCTTACAAGGCATCATTAGTGTTCAGTGGGACTTTCTGTAGTAGAGCTCCAGGCTCAGTAACCGAGTACAGATTTTTCTTCCCCTCCATGGTTGCAGAATGTGTGACATCTTTCATGGTATAACTGATGCTTACTACATCTCAGTAAAGCAACAAGCGGGAGGTGGGAAAGTATAGTATTCTTTCTTCGTTTGTGATGATAGTTATCAGGATGCTACAGCTGATGAGTTTTAAAAGGCAAGATGTTGTATTAATCTTCCAGATTATTCATTTAAAAGACAAAGAAAAAATCCCCACAAGTAAGCCACTGTTTGAAGGATTTGTGTGTTCAAAATAGCAATAATATAATGCAGGTATTGAAAAATGAGTGGGTTTTTTCTTGAAGTATGTGGTTCCAATATGACTAAAGAAACTGGAGGCTTGCCTTTTTTTTTTTCTTCCCTTAGGAGAGGGCTAATGCTTTGGTTTTTTTCTACTTAATGATCTGGTGATTTTAGTCTACTTGCTGGTAAGGAAACGGCGCTTCATCCTTATTGTGTCTTGTCATTTTAATCAGTTCTCTCATATCTGATAACAATAGTTAACAGTGAATAGTCTCATTTATCTGTGTCATTTGAGGATCTGAAAGTGCCTCAAAGTTCATCTTAACCTCTCTCATAAAAGTCTGTTAAATTCAATTAGTGTGAAATAGTCTCTAAGGGTGCTCCTTTTGAACACAATACTTCTCGTGGGGCTTCAAGTTGAATGCATGGGAGCATCTCACTTCTGTTCCCACTGTTGTCAAGATTGAGAGCATCTGCTCTTAGTGAGTGGACCTCGCAGAGGATTCTTGGAGTCCTTAGCATAGTTAAAAAAACAGAAACCCCCACTGTGAATTTTGGCTTCTAGTTCACCTATTCGGCCAGTTACTTTCTCTGTCCTAACATCTAGCTCTAACTGTGAGGTGTTAGTGCAAGCTTCTGTTAACTATAACAGCATGTCTTCTCATGGAAGAGCAAGAGCTGTCTGGGGCGACTTTCCTCATGTTTCAAAGAAGTTTTGCATAACTAAACTTGAAGGAGATACCTACTACTGCATTATTAGAAAGTTGTTAGGAAGAATATGACACTGGAAGAAAGCCCTTGGATTTACAGGGTCTAGTTGCCCCCACCCCCGCCCCCAACCTAAGCAACAGTCCAGGTACTGCTATGTGTGGAGGGTCATGGTACTCCATAGTGATGGATAAGATCAGAAATCCAGAACCCACAGTAGTAATATGCAATGGAATATGAGAGTGAGAACATCAACAGCGTACTGTGCTGTCTATTTTGTGTTAACACTAAAAACACTGAAATCAGTAAGACTTTTTGTAAAGACCATCTGTGGAAGAATTCAGATGAAGGCTGTGTCTTTAAACATACAGGGGTTTTTTAGGCACAAAGAACAGTTGCTGTAAGATATCACAGGTAGGGTTTGAAAATTTAGATGCATGAATCAGAAAAATTTAGTGTACTTCTATAGCATTGGCCTTCATGTATTGGGCAGTGTGGCTTGGGGTTTTTTCTCTTGTCCCATATTGCTTCCTGCATATTAATTGCTTTTTTTGGTCTTCCTAAATTGCATAATGGATTTTGGATTGTTGTAGGCTTATCATAATTATCTTTCTCTCTTGTTTTTGTATCATTGGAAATTTATTTGATTCAGGACTGACAGAATTTCCTTAAGTCCAATTTTGGGTGGTTTTGCTTAGCTTTTTAAGCTGAAGAGTTGTGTTCTAGAGAATAACTGGCTTGCGCAGTCAAGACAGTAGCTCCTTCTGTTTATTATTTCCAATAAGATTAAGACTCCTGGCTTATATGATTTTCTTTTGTAAGTCTAGCAGGACTGTGCAGAGGGTATGTAGAAAACTGTTCAGTGATCCCTGCTAATGGGAGAATTTCTACTGTGACCCATCATGTATTACTGTTACCCAGCCTGCTGAAGAAAGCTGTTGGGTTGTTTCTGTGAGGGCTTCCCTCTGTCTTCATCTGCTTGTTCTTTTCCCCTCCTCCTGTTGCATGCTTGCAAGTTCTGGGAAGGAAGAGGTTCTTGGTTTTGAGTGTTAGCACAATGGCATGAAGTTCATGTCTATGGCGTGCATAGTACAGTAGCATTTAATGAGTAAAAGAAAATGCAAAGTGCAAATCATAGAGGAGAAACATGAAATGTGCCCAGCTGAGAGAATGATGGAATATTATAATTCTTCACCAAACTGTAGAATCCTCTACCTTTCTCTGTTAAGCACTTCTGAAGGTCTGTTTCTTTCTTACTTAGGTTTTTATCTTTAATATTTTATGTATGCAATAGTGATGGACTTGGTGTGGTGGATGAAATGAAATAAGCTGTCTCTGTCTACTAGAGCCAAAAAGCAGAGAGATGGAGAAATGGCTTCATCTTGGAGACCACGAGAGTTGGGCATAGCATCAGAGGTTTAAGGCTAGACTTTCTGAAGTACAACATGATTATTATGAAAAAAAATCACGATACTTAAAATTTTTATTCTGAAAACCTATACTGAACATGAAGTAGCTGCTCAAAAAGAGCAGCTGGGTGCACAGTGATGTAGAAGAAAGCTTGTATCTAGTGGGACAGTAGGGTTTGGGTGTTTTTTTCTTATTTTTTTTTAGTAGCGGGTGACTCAAGTACCCTAAAAACAGATCCAGGGAAGGATCTGTTTCACCATGGAATGTCTAGTGATGTTATATTAATTCCCTTCTCGTCACAGTATTGATGTTATGGAGGGGTAGAATTTCATACATTTTTATGGGGGAAGGATTGAAGGACTGGCCCTTCAATTCAACTCAAAATGAATCAAAATCTGTCAACCAACTATTTGACTCTGTCACGTGGTAACTAGTATCGGGCTTCTGTACATGCCTTGAAAGTAGTCCAGGTAATTCGCTATGTTGTTTAATCCTAGTGTTGACAGATTAGTTCCTTCTGGCTTGCTCATATTGATGTTTCTGTGAGCTAAAAGAAGGTTTGTCTAATTAGAGATGTGTTGGCATCTTGGGTAGCATAAATAATATCTTGGGAAGGATCTTACGGACGTGCTCTTCCTTGAAGCAGTCAATGAGTCCTCACCTTGCCAAACACTAATGGTTAAAGTCAGCAAATGCCAGAAATATCTTGTCAATTCATCTTCACATTGTTTGTGGAATTAAATTGGGAAATAATTATTTTTATTAATAATAATAATTTTAGTAAGCCAACCAGTCGGGCAACTTGCAGAGAAGACTGTGAGTCACAGGCTTGCCGCCTGGGCAGAGAATAGTCCTGCATCAAATGAAGATGAGGGGGACCTTTGGCATATGTATGGAGTGCTGTAACAGTGCAAAATAGCTGAAACACTTCATGTTAAAACTAGTGCGTTACATCAGTCGTCTCACGTGGCACCATTCGGATGTTTGTGGTTCAGCCCAATGGCAGCAGAGGAGGATACCATTCTGCATAGTTCAAAGAGCAACATAAGCAACAGGGTCCATGGAGCAGTTGTTACTTTAGCAGTGCAGGTTGTGCCTCTGTGTTGAGGGTGGATAACAAACTGTATGCAAAATAAATAATAATGAGAATAAAATATCAACCTCAGAGCTTCCTTTGAAATTCAGTTGGTGCAGGGTGGAGGTCCTGTTTCACAAGCAAAATTTCAGCTCTTCTGGCCGTGGTGAATTTCTGCTTGGGTTAGATAAGGGGTTTTTTTCAGTCAGACTGTAACATAAGAAAAATCTGCTGAGCAGATGGGTTGCAGCTTCTGTTCCTTCTTGGAGGAGCTTATGAAATGCACTGTATATTTCCTCCACTGCGGTAATAATTCTGTAGGTTTAGAGTAATTAGTTTAGTAGTTTAGTGTTGTCTTTCTACGATAGGAGAATGATGGAAGCCTAAAGGATTTTCAAAATCTGGAAGATATGGTATCTCTTTTTCAAGGAAGTTTGTTTCAGGAAGACTCAGGTGCCTTATATACTTTAACTCACTTCGTCTAATTACTAGATTGTCAAAAATACAGGATGTTAACACTGCGTAATAAATCAGTCATATGAGAGTCATGCTTGGAAGTGCAACTTGAGTATTGTGGTTTTCATGCTGTTTTTTAAAGTTATTATTTATTTAGAAAGTTACAAGCCCAAACATTTAAACAGAGGTGTTTGAAATCATATTGTCATCTGTTCTGGGACTGTGCTGTAAACAAACTCTGCTGATTTGTCCATGTGGGCACCCCATATAGGATCTAAAAAGAATAAAAACGGTGCTGAAGAGGTAATTTAAATAACTTATTTCCTTTCTGCCTTCTTCAAAATGCTTCTAAATTAAAGATACAATTCTGTGAGAGGTTGAGCACTAATAAATTTTACGGAATGGAGGTAAGATGTAAGTATCCCTCAAATGAAATAGCATCCTCTTACAAACTATCCTTTTGCAGCCCAGTTTTAGCAGGAAAAGTTGAAAAAATAAATAGTGTAAAAAAGAAGTGAAGATATTATACGGAAGAATTCTTCTTGAATGAGGTGCTGGAATTGTGATGAATGAGATGTGAAGCTATCTTAAAGTCAACAGCTACTTCAACTGAATTCCTGAAAACTGAAGACTGCTATTCTGTTTAAAAATAAGTCAATAAATTACAGAGCACTGACATTTGAGTGATATAGTTCATTTGAGAAACTGACATTGCTCAAATGTTAACTTGTTTATCAAATTTGTTGAACTAGAATTGTTGCTCAGTTTTTGACCTGACAGATATAATTTAAATTTTTTTCATGGTATGGAGTCTGGCTCTGCATATAGTAATTTTCCTTTTCACATCCTTCCCAGGTACACATGCATTGAAATAGGTTTAAAATATAACTTACACCAACTTAGGGTACCCTTTTGCAAGAGAAAGGTGCTTTCATATAAATGAAAACTAGATCTTATTTAGGGCTTTTTTTGTATACTTGCTCTCACCTTGTAGTTTCAATTTTGCAGGAGTGAATTTCATGGCTATAATAGGAACCCAAAAATTATTACTGAGCTTGGAATAGTTCTGTAGTCTGTTGCATTGCTGTGAAATATACTCTTCCTTTTCTTCTACTTCATGTATTTAAGACAAAATAAGTGATGGTGGCTCTGAGCGTTGGAATAGAAAATACAATGCTGGAAGTAGATCGTTTACAATGAATGTATTTCAGTGCAAAACCTTAATTCTGTTCTGTAAAACAAAGTCTTATGTTTGTTTGTAATGACAGGCTTTCAGGTGATGAGATTTAAATGCAGTGTCATAGTATTTCTGCACATGTAAACATACCAAAAGAAGTCATAACACTTGTTATATTTATTGGTATCATTAAGCACTCCTTTTGTCGAACTTGCACACCTGCTGGATTACATCTTTTTTTTTTCTTCTTCTTCTTTTTTTCTCAATGAGATAGAGGATATTTAATTCTGACAGGAATTGGGGTTTTTTGTTTTGTTTTGTTTCTTATTTACCTTGCTGCTATTAGTCAACACATTATATAGCCATGTAAATGACTGAAGACTGTTTCAAAATCTGAATGAACAGTTTGGGAGCAAAATTGGCTTTTTTTTAATTATTTTTTTTATTTCCGCCTTCTTAATGCACTTTTTATTTGGCTTGTAAAATTCCCCTCCCCGTATTAAGTGTTAGTTGGTGCTGCACTAGATTTAATGCTTCCTGAAAGTCACTGCAGTCTTGGATAATTTTGTTCAACCCACTTGTCATCATTTTTCTTCTTGCCAAAATGGCAGTTTTTATGATAAAATGTGACTAAACCACGCAGAGGTACCTGCAGGCTGGGGAGACCTGGTAGGCATGAGGGTTTTCAGTTACTGTTACATTGATGGCTATCTGCAAAACCCATAAATCTGACTACGGACTCTTAAGATAACTCCAAAAGAGACCTGGTCAGGTCTGTCTGTGTTGTGCCCATTCCCCCCGTTGCCCCCCGGCCTTCGGCGACGCACGTTGTCAGGCGTATCAAACCACTTGCGCTGCTGGTCTGGTTGTGACCAAAGTTGTGTAGGGGTTAGAACAGAACAGACTATTTCAGTTGGAAGGGCCCTACAACGATCATCTAGTCCAACTGCCTGACCAATTCAGGGAGGACCAAAAGTTAAAGCATGTTATTAAGGGCATTGTCCAAATGCCTCATAAACACTGACAGGCTTGGGGCATCGACCACCTCTCTAGGAAGCCTGTTCCAGGGTTTGATCACCCTCATGGTAAAGAAATGCTTCCTAATGTCCAGTTGAAACCTCCCCTGGCACAGCTTTGAACCATTCCCACGTGTCCTGTCACTGGATACCAGGGAGAAGAGCTCAGCACCTCCCTCTTCACTTCCCCTCCTCAGGAAGATGTAGGGAGCCATGAGGTCGCCCCTCAGCCTCCTTTTCTCCAGACTAGACAAGCCCAAAGTCCTTAGCTGCTCCTCACAGGGCATTCCCTCCAGCCCTTTCACCAGCTTTGTTGCCTTCCTCTGGACGCATTCAAGCACCTTAACATCTTCTAAATTAAGGTACTCCACTTGAAGGTTGAGGGAGTGTGCATTTTAGGGGCTTTTTTGGAAGCAGCCGTGCTGCTGGTAGGGGGCTCCGTAGTGTTGGCGGTGGATAAGAAACACTTGACACTGTACTCAGTTGTAGGCAAATGTCTTTTTATTATGTTCATGTAGCTGACACAAAAATCTACCTTATCTGACTTGCTAGGAATGCTGCTCCCTGCCCCCATGCTTTCCTCACATTTCTGACCACATTCAGAGATGTTGATTTTTGTAGCTAAATTGTAGTTTTTAGTCTCTCTGTCAGGAGCATGGAGATGTTTGCATGGTGAAGCTAGACAGGCTCTGCACATGAGCTGGGCTTTTGCTGCTCTTGTGGTCCTCTTCATTGCTTGCTAGCGTTCCCAGGGGCCCTAGCTGGGGAAATCCCTTCTCTCTCGCCTGTGTGTTTGCACGTGCATATGCAGGTCTGTTCTTCATTACAGATATGATAGCAAAACTTTTACTGAAGTCTTGCAAATATCTCTTGTAAGCACTTGGTTGCTGGGCCTCTCCACTCTTTGGGGAGGGGAGCGCTTACGTCCCTGTTGCTCCGTCAGAGAGCCTTGTGAACTCAGTGCTTAGTCCTCACATATTTTTTGGTTTGTTTTTGATACTTACTTTGATTTCAGGGTAGACAGATGCCTGGACCTGGGTTCGGGTAGCGTCCTACTGGTACTTGGAACGTGACCTGAGGGAAGTGTTAAAACTAAGACGTATGGAATAAATACAACGTATGCCTCAGGGCCTAGTGAGGGTACGGGTGAGGAGAACGGTTGGCTGCCAGAAGATAGTTTTGAGAAAACTATTGCTTCCACTGCAGCCTTGGAGACAGGCTTGCTCTTAATATATTTGTGGAGCAGGCAGTGGTTGAGCCGCTGTGGAGAAGTGGGCAGTGCGCTGTTGTGATGCCTTTTTGGCGTTGCTATTTATGAAGCAGGCCAGGAGGACTGCACGCAAGTATTTACACTTGGGTTAAATAGGTTATAGTCAAGGCAAATAAATATCTCTGATTGTCCAGGAGCTTTTCAGTGGAGTCTGCTTCTCAGCCAAATTTCAGGTGCCTTTTAGTTCACAGTGCTTGAGCTTCTCCAAAGCTGATGGCTTTTTGTAAAGGAGATGTGGGTCTTCCCAGGGTTTTCTGTAGTTTAGGGATGTGGCTCTTTTCATTACTGTTTGCCAGAAACATTTGTCTTCCAGGAGAGAGCAACTGTACTGAGCAATTTTACTGAGCAATCAGTAGAATGTTTTTTGGCCTATTTCTGTAGGCTGTTGACGACGATAATTGCTTCTGCTGTTTCTATATTAACATTATACAATAAAACACTGTTTCTAAATTATTCATGTTGATTTTGACAACCTCTTACTCTTGCGACACTGTTTGTCTCTAAGGAGAAGTTGGGAGATGGAAAATTTTCCTTGGTTTTGACAAACAGCCATCTTAAAGTTGTGGGGAGACAATAATTTGATATTTCCTCCTTTTCTAATTTGGGTGCTTTATTTTTATTTTTTATTCTGATTGCATTTATAATAAAGGAAGAGATTTTTTTCATTACTTATTTACATGAACAGGTTTTTAAATACAAATAGTCTTTAAAGCATTCGTGTTCAGCACAGATACCTAATAAAACTAGGAGGAGAACTAGTATTTTATGTCTTAAATAGGAGGTCTGGCAGTCTGTATGCTAGTACGCTCTGCTGTAAAGTTGATGGGTAACCAGTGGGCAAGAAGCCATGGATTTGTGTCTGGTGACATGAGCCTATATTAGTGTGGTATTTGCCTGGTTTGAACTGTAGACTTCTGGAATTGAGCAGTGATCTTCACTTGTAGGGTGCAGCAGGCCAGACATAGTCCAGTGGAAGAAACTTGATCTTTCCACAGGGGATAACAAGGTTATCTCATATTTTGCTCACTAAATGTGTAAGGCCAAGCAGAAAGTCTTTTTACACTCATTTTATTTTTACCTCCATTCTTTTTAGGAAAAAAATAGCTATGAGCAGCCCCAATTCAAAAATAGACTTTCTTTTATTCTGTTAATAGTCACAGAGGAAGCAAACTGCTTTGCATGCAAATCGGTGAAGCTTTAGTTAATGAGAAACCTCAAATTTCAACCTGAATGTGGTATAAAAGTTTGGAGGAAGCACAGTTGTGGTTTGGAATGGTGGCGTGTTACTTGGGTACGCTTACTTCTACACAATATTTGAACCCCCGTTGTATTTTTATTGTCAGCAGAAGTTGTTAAATCTTAAAACTGTAGTCATTGACTTCTTGGTTGAAGGGCTGGAACTGGTGTTAGCATTAAAAATGGAAAGCAAGGAGGGATTATTTTAATCATCTAAAATAAGGAGGGTATTTGTTGTTCTTGAGTAAGTTGTAGATATGGAGGCTGTTATTGAATATCCTCTCCTTGAAAGTAATTGCAAATGAAGCAATTAATACAAACTAAATACACTTTGAAGGCTTATGGAAGTGGCTTCAGGTTAGTGTTTGCAAAATGAAACAACCTAAATCATAGAAGCCATCTTAGGGACCTCTGGGGAATGTTTTTTGATATTTCTGTGTTTAATAATAGCACATACAAGGTCTGATGCTTATTTTCATATTATGTTGTAGTCCTTAATTATAAGTTAGTAGTGGAGCTGTCTAGAGTGAAGTTGTGTTACTTTGGTCCCTTGACGGAAAACCTCTTGAGGGTAAAACCTTGCAGCCTATGTTTTCCGAGTATAACCTTAGTTGTGAACAAAGCCAACACTTGTTGTTGAAATAGGGATTATGAAGAACTATTAGCAAATACACTAATTACTTTTGTAACTGCAGAAAGCAATGACAGACAGAGTGGATGAGGAGAGGGCTATGCTTTCTGTCTGAAATAATGGTGTTTGATAGGAAAAGGCCTTTTGATGTTAAGATGACATTGTAATGAGCTAAAAAATGCCAAATACTTTTTTTTTTCGTTAGGGTAAAGCATTCCTTCTTTTAATTTTGTAATTATTTAAACTTCTTTTAGTCCTCTGTACTCTGCTACCAAAGTCCTTTTTGAGTGTCTCAGAAATCGTATAAATGGCATCCAGCATGCCATGTGGACATAGAGTGCACGGATGTACTAAAGACTCTTTGCACCTCTCCTCAAACAGATGTGTTAAATTACCAGGGCTGGACGAGGGGAAAGCAGAGGCATCTCTCTGCTACATCTTAACATGGGAAGGAAACAGATTCCCTACATCTTAGTCTTTTAATGCTTGTGTGAGGTTTTATTTTTTTTCTGTATTGTATTTTAAGCCAGCATTCTGATATCAAATAAATACTTGTAATGGCTGTTTTCCCTGTCAAAACAAACAGAAAAATACCATGAAGCCTATTTTCAAAGACAGGTTCCAGTAATTAAACAATGTCATTGAGGTAGCTTTGCCGGGACTTACCTTGTTTTGTCCTAATTTGACCAAGTTTGTAAATATTACTTTGACACAATGTGATGGAAAACAGCTGGATTATGTCCCTCTTCTTTCCTTATCCAAAGCAGTTATATACCTGATGGGCTTTCTTTTATGGAGTTGTCTTTTGATCCCAGTCTTTAGTGTTGATTGGATTTTCTTTTATTTCTTTTTTTTTTTTTTAATATTCCCATCTAAAGAATGAGTTCTTACTGTGCTTTCTCTTTGAGAGTAGGCAAAATACTGAAAGCCTATACTTGAAAGGTACTTTGAATTTCTTTGCTGTCAAATAATATTTTAAGCACTTCAGCATTTAGCTACTCATAGGAAGGAAACGTAGCAGAGGAGCGCGCAGGAAGATGGACACGACTCAAAGTGAAATGAGTTGTGGCTGGAAGACAGGCCTCTGAAATGCTGAAACTCTCTGAGGGAGAACCAGCTGTCAGCGTCGAGCATTTCCACGGCCATACATCCTTTCTTTCAGAACTTGTACCCTTACTACGCTTTTGAAAGTTAATAATTAAAAAGTGTATAACAATTTAATAATTTTGTGTTCTGTATCAAAAATGTCAGGCTGGTGCTTGAATGTCTGGTGACATACTAGACTAATGTATTTACAGAGAGCTCTAAATAGTGTACGATCAATTGAGGTAATTTTTTTCATAATCCTGTAGTTGCCATTTTTCAAATTTAGGTAGTTCCCATTCTAGAAATTGATCTCTGATCCATATGTCTTGTAAAAGTGATGAGTAGTGTTTTATTTGGTCTTTGAAAACTGGATATACTGTGAAAACCCGAGCATAACTTTTGGAGTTAGCTTGAGACAGCATGCTAATTGGTCTAACTGTTATTTAATGATTTGCCAAGAGGCAGGGAAAAAAGCACATGCTACTTCTTTGAGGTCATATGCAAAGTAGACAAAATAATATGTGATTACAGTTTCATTAATATGCTTGGAGTTTTTACTTTTGCAGAATACTAATAAAGCAAATAGTTGCTGTTAATATAATTTGTGTCGCATGAGTTATTCTTTGGGAGACTAATCCGCCCGAGAGCTTTAGGATTAGTCAAGGAGAGATTTGCCACTACAGGCGTTAATTGTAACTAACTGGACTGTAGCTTTATGTTATTCAGCATTACTGTATAGAAGCTGCTTATCTGTGTAGATAGGTGCTCTAGATTATTTAATGGCATTGTAATGCAGATAATTTTTCTTGGCAGGGAATGAATGTAAGTAAATTAAACCATTGGCTGTGAAGAAAACTTGAATGAGACGTAAAATTCTTCAGCAGCTCACTTATTTTAGCTGGATATACCTTTGATGTGACCAGTGATTCACGAATTCGTGTGTTTAAAATGTTATGACAGCATGCATGGGACAAATTGCTTATCACTGCATCTAGTTTTACTCTCGTTTCACTCTCCTGCCTTTTTTTGAGTTGTTTTTCATCTTTCTAACTGTATGTGTTTTCAAAGAAGTGCTACTTTTTCCTCCCCTGAAATACTGCTGCTCGGTCCCCGTTGTGAGGGCACTGCCGTTGGACGTCTCTCTTAAAATCAATAATAGTTCATTAGGTTTTACGTTATAGGTAACTTGCGCAGACTAAAGATCTCTCTTGAAATTAGTTGTTATCTCAGATAAGTTTAATCTTTTATTTTTGGCTTTGCTGTGGTAGTGAAGCATTATCACGATGCAATGCCTGGGGGAAAAAACAAACTGTGTTTCTTCCCAAAGTGCTGTGGTACTTGAGGTCTTCAGGACAAACTTGATGGGAAGGGAGAGGGCTGAAGAGAAGGTTGTTTCTTTCTCTTGGTGTGATATGCAATATATAAGTGACATTTTTAGTCTCTTCCCTGGAGATCTCAGGATAGGCTCACCAGCACTTTCTAGCATACCTTTCATTCCCTGGAAAGCTTTTCTAGAGCCGTCCTCGTGAAAATGTAGTTGCAGTGTTGGGTAAAGCTTAGTCTTGAAATGGCAGCATAGCCTAGATGTACATTAAATACATAGCTTGAAAAGTTATGCATGTTTAGTCTTCTGAGCTTTTAAGTTGGGGGAGAGGCAAAAATCTGTGGCAGAGGCTGCCGTAAGAGCTGAAGGTGGAAGATCTGCGTAAAGCCATGAGACCTGCAGGTGAGCGTGTTGGAGGTGAACGCTTCTGGATGTTTGCACGAGGGATGAAATGGTATGCAGTAGTTTTATTAGACTATTCCTTGTCTACTGTTTCTTGTGCTTTTTTCCTACCGATGCCATGCTGAACATCTGAGCAGAATTACAGTGCAAGGCTGGAAATTGGCATGCGGGCCTTATCAGCTCGGGATTACTTGTCATAATAAAGTTTTTAAAACACATGGAGCTACTGAGGTGTTCGTAAAACTGAGGTCTGTGTAGGTGGGAGAGACCCCAGATTAGAGAGAAGGCGCAGGCAGTAAGCGTCAGAGACCCCCACTAGTGCCAGTCCAGACCAAAGGAGCGTGAGAGGCTTCGTGTATCTCGTATTTTTCTCCTTTCATAGCCATCAGCCTTACAACACTAAATGACAACAGTGCTTTCTTGAATTAATTGCTTTAACTTACTGTTCTTAATTTAGGAATGTGTCCTGGATTAAAATAGATCCCCAAAAATTCAAGGCTACGAGGATGATCTCTTCCAGACACCCTTTTCAGCAGGTGCCTTGGGAATGCTCTTGTGTTCAGTGGTGGGGCACTGGCAAGAAAGGCAGCGTGGTGCGTCCTGCCAACAAGTGTTCATTTGCTACTTCACTCTGCTTGGTAAAATTAACAAAAAGCTATGTGTTTTATAGGCTTGCCGTGGAGGGCTGCATAGAGAAAGGGGAAGAAACCCAAAAATGTGGCATCAGAAATACTCTTTTTAACTCTCTGTTATTTAGCATAATTAGTTATTTTGGACCAAGAATGGATTTTTAGCTTTATGGACTTCAGCTTTTTCTTTTGAATTTTGATGTAGTCCGAATGATGACAGAGGAAAATGATACGTAGAAGAGTAGCATACAATACATAGCTTAATGCAGTAGCTGCAGGTTTTTGGCCAATGATGTGAAAAATGTATGTTTTCCTTTTTTAATGTTAGAATCACTGTCAGTCACTGTGTTTGTGACACGTTCACTCTTGGGAAAATAGAAGTAACAATGCTGTGAAGCATATGTTTGCAAAATGGAGTGAAGGGAAATCTTCTAGTCGTACACTCTTAATAGGAGCGTCTTGCTCAGGTGTCATCAGAAGGCCCAGCAGAAGCTCTAAATCTAGGATAGGGAAGGCCAAGGTCAGATCTGGTAATGCACTCCTCCTTTGTCTTTGCATCAAAAAATGCTCCTAGGCTTGACCGTTGTGTTTTGGCTATCATCTCTGCAGAAAAGCCTCCATCAATGTCGTCTGTTTCTGTGGATTTTGCAGCAGAAGTAATTTCTTGACAAGCAGGGAGCTGCCAGTTTTCAATCAGAAAAAGTGCCATAGCAGATCAACTTCTTCTTTTCTTCAGAAATGAAATATCAGATGGCAAAAATCTTGGATTAGAGGCATGTTTTATCGAAAGAGCAGGGAGATAGCACAAAGGCTGTCTCAACAATGAATCTGTTCTCCTGTTAAAACTTTGCAGTGTCACTGCAAGTTTCACAGATGCCATGCTGAAAATGCAATGTATAAAATTGCTGCTTATTACTAAAGGTGAGAGGTGCTTAGTTTAAACACCAGGATCACACAGTGATAGCAAGCACTTACCTTTAGATATTAAATAGTATAATGTGTGTCTTTTTTTCCTGATCTAAAATGTTTAAAAAGGTGTTATTTCCACTCGAGGTGTTTACAGAAAGTTCATTTGAGAGCTCAGTGTTGCATCTTCGCTGGAGATGTAACAGACAAATCCATTAACCTACTATCCTTGTTGTAAGGACACTCTAACAGAGTTCAACTTGGGAAGTTGAGTATTTGAATTATTCATGATCCTAATCTAAATGCTTTAGTTCTGTTTACAGTGTCTGTTAATTGCTCAGGTATTTCTTTATGATTAGAAACATTTAGCTGTCCTAATCAATAAGATGAAGTGCTATGCTGAGCAGTTCATCAGTATGGCCCTGTCAGCTCAAAATATAGAAAGCTAAATGTGATCATGACTTGCTCTGGTAATTTCATTAAGCTGGGAGATGTCATGTCTTTTCTGAAGGGAATGAGATTTTAAGTAGACAGTCATAGGTTGTCGTGTTGTTAAATTGATAGCACTCCGAGTAAACGGACACATTTTTTTTCCACCAACTTTAGCTGTCTTCCTAGCTAAGGCAAAAAAAAATACCAAAAAGCTCCCTATTATAAAGCCACAAGGCAAGGGCTCCATTAATTTACAAGTTATTATTTTGAGTGAAAAAAAAATTTAAAACTGCCACAGTATGACTGCTGTCTGCTTTATTGATTTAATAGAGATCCCATTTGGAGGAGCAGACTGTGAATAGGGTTCACGTTCACACATGTTACCTGTGGAATGACTCGCTTCTATTTTTATTGGAATTTTGATAGGGTTGTGTTGCATCTATAAAGAAAAAAAAAATCATTAATTTGGAGAATTTTTTGCAAGTGATAATAGATGTGTCACGTTTGAGATGCTCTCTGCAGTTTCTGAAAATGTTAGGAGGAGTAAGCATGTGATGGTTGTCCTGATCAAGGCAAGCCAGACAAGGTGTCATCCCAGTTACTAGAAAATTCCCTTAATTACCTGGTGGAAGGACAGCGATGGTTGACTGTTAAATCATACAGAGCTTACTAGTTCCACGGGTGAAGAGGAGATAGTAAAGGGAAGTCTCTGCCAGTAGAAGTGTTCCTGCTTTATTTTTTTTAAGCTAAATTGCGGTAACATGTTAACATCTTAAAGAATGGAAGAAAATACGTGTTCTCTCCTTTTCTAAAAAAAAAAAAAAAAAAAAAAAAACAAAACACCAAACCTGAAATACTTCTTTTAATTGTGCTATTTTAACTTACAATGCTAAACTAATAGGGTAGTTAGATGCTGACTCCTGCAATGTTTCTTGGTGTGATTTTTTTGTTATTACTGTAGGCATTTAAAATTCATGAAGTTTTTTTGTGTTTGTTTAAACAAAGAGTGGGGAAACCAAGATACGGGGTTTGCATACCTCTTGTAAGACAGTAATTCTATTTCTTCAGTTTTTCATGAATTTTTAAAATGTTTTTAATTTTCCCCTTGAGAAGCCTTCTCACTGAAAGTTTAAAAGTTAAAAATAGATATTTAAACCTAATTGCATACTCTGCTGTACTTCGAATGCGACGGGCTCACCTTTGGAGCCTGAGAGGCAAAGGAGAGCCATTGACTCCTCTCTTGAGGAACCTAACCCAAAGAGGAGATTTATCTTTGCGTTGTGTTTCTCAGGTGGTAAAACTGAAGCGAGTACTTTCAGCTTGTACCTCCTGAGGTTGGCTACGCCGGAGGGTGGAGGGCTGAAAGAAAAAGAGCTCTTGATTTCCCTTAACGCTGTTGTCCCGTGGGAGGGATTTAAACCAATGTTGAGGTTTGTGGGGGAGGAGGGTTAAGTTGGTTTATAAATGCAGGTAGGAGGCTCACAAATGTTCCGGAATTACATCTAGTTGGGAAATCGTTGAGGGCAGCTCTGATGTTTGGCTCCGTACGGCAGCAGCACTGGGGCGTTCGCGGAGGGAGGCAGCCGGCTGGTGCGGGGTGGGGCGGGCGGCGAGGGGCAGCGCTGAGCTTCGGGGGGACTGCGTCAAGCCTGGGTGTTTTCGTGCTTGTTCGGGTGGATGGTATTCTGTAATACTTTGCTGCGAGCAGTCCCATTTTGATAGCACCCCAGCCACTGCATTTTAAGGTTCAGTCGAAGCAAAGCTTAGGTGGAAGCTGCTGCTTTTAACCCACCACCTTTGTAAGGCATGATAAAATACAGCCTGTGTGCTCAACATAGGCATGAACTAGAGAGAGGATCTTGAAAAAAGATACATTGTGAGGTTTGGGGGTTTTTTTAGGAAACTCTTGAGGAAAACTTGTTACTTTTATGCTAATTGTTAGTGACACCACCCCCCATGTACCAAGGATGTTCTGAAAATAAAATTTCTGTTATCATGCTCCAACTATGCAGGTTGTTCTGTGCTTATCCCAAGTTGATAAGGTGATTATTTTGGGCCCCGGAAGAGTTTGTTTACAGCTTTAAACTCTGTGTTACACTATTTTGTTCTGGATTTCTGTGAAGACCTTATTTACATTTCTCAAATCTGCCCGAATCAAACAATTTCAGCTTTTGCTGCCATGGGTGGGTAAGCCTAGAGTTTGGTTCACGCTTGCTTCAGCTGTTCGTGCTTTGGATGGACTGAACTTTCAGATGTAAACTTCCAGGGGAAGTTTAGGTTGGATATTAGGAAAAACTCCTTCACCAAAAGGGCAGTCAGGCATTGGACCAGGCTGCCCAGGGAAGGGGTTGAGTCTCCATCCCTGGAGGTATTTAAAAGACGGGTAGACATGGTGCTTGAGGACATGGTTTAGTGGTGGACTTGGCAGTGACAGGTGAACGGTTGGACTTGATGATCTTAAGGGTCTTTTCCAACCTTAATGATTCTGATTCTATGTGAGAGTAAAACCTTTTTTTTTTTTCTCCCCCCCCCCCTTCCTCCTCCCAGGTGCCTGCTGATGGAAACGCTGGGTTGTTGGCAGAGCCTCAAATCGCCATGTTCTGTGGGAAACTCAACATGCACATGAATGTGCAGAACGGAAAGTGGGAATCAGACCCCTCCGGCACGAAGACCTGCATCGGGACGAAGGAAGGGATCCTCCAGTACTGCCAGGAAGTAAGTACTGTCTTCCGGAGCAACTGCGGTGGTTCTTCTTCTGAAGCACCAAAGTGCAGGCGCATGCTGGAGAGCGGAGTCTGTAGGGACCTTCCCTTTCTTTTTTTTTTCTTTTTCTGCTCCATTGCCCTTTTGTCGTTTTTAAAGAGGTTCTCCTCAGAGCCTGTTAAAACAGCTTCAAAACCTGGTTGCTGGGGTCACTGAGGCTGTTGGACAAGTGTGTCCCTCTGTCTTCTGCCCTTGGGGGATAATTTTGTATAGTATAGGCACAATGAACTTCTTGCTTATGAAGTATTTTGAATAAAGCTGAGGTGACAGTTTATTATTTAAAATGCCCTTGTTCTTTCTGGGCTGATCTTGAAAGAGTCGGCTGTAACACGTCTTCTGTCATCGTACCATGATACTGAAATACACTGGGTCAGTCTGGTGTTATTGGTCTCTGCTGCACACTGAACCATTCAGAGTTTCTTAATAGAAAAAGCTTGCCCTACAGATGAAGTCACAATGACTGATTTCATATTTGAGAGCAGAAACTTATTACCCACTCACTTATGTCCTAAGAACAGATTGTGGATCTAATTTTGTTTTGTCTCCATGCTGTGATAGCATGATAACCTTGTACCAGTGTGTGACAGTTTGAAAAGAAAATGTGGATTTCATGCCATGAAACAAAAGGGCATGGCTTGAGTCGCCTTAGTCCTTATGTCTTTCTACACCATCTCTGCTTTTTTTTTTAAGCAGGGACTACTGCTTATTGCCGTAGCGGTAGCTGTCTTGCTTCCTAAATGTCAAACCAATTCCTGTAAAAATTCCTCTTTAGAAAGCAAGATAATTCACTCTTCAGATCTCTGCTCTCTTAGCATCTTCATTCCTGTCCTTTAACCCATTGATTGTTCCTTCTGTTTCTTGCAGTGTTTTGTTGTTTTTTCTGAGTTTGGGCTTTATGGTCTAGAATATTCATTTTAAGGAAGAACTTGTAATGGCTACTAAAATCAGTTCTTCGCCAGTAGCTCTGTCTTTTTACTAAAAATACTACTTTCTGAGATTCATAATATTTTTGTTTACCACTAGCAAAAATACCAAGCCTAACCTTACTAGTAAGGTTTCAGAAGTTTCTTCTGGTTTTCCGTTGTCTCCTTTGAATTATCTAAAGTTGATTTATGCATAGTGATATTATTGAGGGTGAGGGAAAAAACAAGGAGATGGAAGCGTAGACAGTCACTTAATAAAAGTCCACAAGGTAGTAGACATATCTAAACTTACAGAAAGAAATATGTGAATTTAGAGGAAGTAAGAGCAGAAAGTTTGGGTGGTTTTAAGGCATGAATAGCTCAGTAGGGCGGCAGTTCAGTTACAAATGCTGCAGGTAGGGAAGGATTCCAGAACAAGGACTGGGAGTTGCAAATCTCAGCTGAATGCCAGGTGATTTTGAAGTTTTGGGTGGCATTAAAAAAACAAACAAACAAACAAACAAAAACCCACCTCTTAAAGTGAAGAGGAAAGCAAAAGCAGTCAGAAGGTAGTTGCCATATACTGTTAGATGACAAAGGGAATAATAAGGAAAGCTGTGACTGCACATAAGGAAAAAATTCTTTGCCTTGAGAGTGGCCATGACCTCTGTAGCTCTCTTTTAACCTGAATTTTTTTGTGAATCTGAAATTTTCTCGTGACTGGGGAAACAGAGGAGAGACCTTCTGTTACTTGTGTTTTTTTAAGGATAAATATTTAAACTCCAGTGTGATGGTAGCCTTGATTTGTGTGCTGACAGTTCATTAGCTTAATATTAGATGATCACGTCACAATTTTGGAGTGTCTCTTTAGCTATGGTTAAAAGCACAGTGTAGAGAGTTCTGCCTTCTTGTGGGGCAAGGTGCTGGTGGGTCTGCTCCCTAAAAATGGGGTGGGCATCTTACTGCTTTCAGTCAATCTACATTATTATAGGTGTGTGATTAAGCAGTGTGCTCTCATTAACTTCAAGTGAGCAATTCTGCTGTGGGTATCTGGCTAAAAACCCTTTCCTTGCTGCGCTCACCAGTAGGCTATCTGTTTGTGGTAAACTGCTAGTGTCCTGGATGTCCTGCCCTGTCCTTATTCCCGAGACACACCTGAGCTGCCCAGTACAACTGGCTGTAGGACACTGGTGGAGAAAGGGGCAAGCTGGTCTGGGGTGAAAAAGCACATGGCAGCACCAGAGCTCTCTGTCAGCAGCTGGTTTGGGGGTGGGGAGGAATCACGTGAGCCCCTATTTTTTTAATACTGGTAATAAATTCAGAAATAGATAGTAAATATTAGGAAGGTCGGATCTGCTGAGAACCAGTTAAAATGAAAAGCCACATGGAGGTTGATCCAGCCCGGTAGGGTGGAAAGAAGCTCCCAGTTCAGTACGACTCTTCTCTGTAGTCTTCCCTGCGGCCGGGTCTGTAGCATGGTGGGCTTTGACTCTGGCTGGGAAAGGGCACTACTGCTTTACTTCTGTTTGACTTTCCCATGACCTGACAAGAGCAACAGAAGAGTCAGATAAAAGCACCCACTTCTACCAAAGAAATGAATTTATAGAGAAGTGCTAGTGAATGCACCTCAAAGTGGCTTCTCAGCTGTGGGGAACCGCTTGTTGCTTGATGCTCCAAATATGCTTACTATCCTGGGGGTAACAAGTGAGGTGGTTTTCCTCTTGCCTTCTGCTGTTTACATTGGCTGAGAGACAGCACTTGCTGTCAGGCCCAGGGAACAGGGTAAATTTGCATTTTCCCATTAGCAGGAAGCAATAGGCATCAAGGCTGAGATGTGGTACCTCTTGCATTGGAATAGTATGCAGATAAAAATCTCCTTTTTGATTACTTTTGCCAAATACGACCTTTTCCTTCCTTTCTTTTCTTCTGTTCTTGCTGCTTTTTTCCCCCAAAAGGAGGACTGCTACTTCTTGGGGTGCTTTTTTTCTCAGTATAGGCAAAGGCTGAGCGTATGTGCTCTGCTGATCAAGCGGACAGGTGCTCTGCCTGAATCTGCTCTTCCTGTTCCCTGGCACCATGGCAGCTTCCTTGGCTCTTCGGTCTTGCTGTAGCAGCAGCTGTTAGTACCACTCTGCTGAGGGACTGGGTTTTTCCCCAGCTGTGAGTGGAGCCCTGAATGACAGGGAGCAATGGCAGGTAAGATTTTGCCCTGCATCTCCAATGAGAAATCTGTCCATCCTAGTTTTTGTTGCAGATACCTTGTGTGGCTCTGCAACAGGCATTGTGATTATGGCTGTAGTGCAAGAGATGATGCTCTGCTCCAGTAGATCCTGTAGAGGTAGTTTATGCACGCAGTTCCTTCTGCACCAGGGGCATATTGAAAGGAGCCAACTAGGTAGAAATTCAGTGAGCAAGTACAGTGGAGATCTTGCTCTGTGGCTACTTGGCTCTAAAATAGTACAAGTTAGTAACTTTTAACAGGAAATTCCAGTTAATCCAAAATGATACGCTCTGTAGCTTCTGGCTTTGTTTTCTTCCATGGAAGGTATCTTGCAAAAAATAAAAAATAAAATCTCCCCTTTCAGCAGAACTTACAAGTAGATGTGTTCCTCTGCCTCCCTATAAGCTGTTTTAAAAGAGCTTTTCCTGACGACGCCAGGCCAGACGCCTGAGTGGTGGGCAGAGCACTGGGCTGGAAGGTGCAGGAAGTACAGAAGAGCTTACATTTACTGGGAGCCCTGAATCTTTTCCTTGAGATTGTCATCATTGCCTCTCCTCATCCACTGCCAGCGTAGGTGGCTTTTCAAGTCTTGATGCAGGAAGCAGCAGTAGAGGAGCATTGCAGGGGCAGAGAGGGAGGAACGAGGAATAAGCAGAACCACCTACATGTTTTAAAGATGTATGTCACTTGTTGCTTCACTTCTTTTGAGTGGGAGCTCAGTGCAGTACAGGAACTGTCTGGATTTATATTTGGACAACACATCACACAGTTTAAAGATGACAAAGCTCAGACTGTACATTACTTACTTGAATGGAAATGGAAGATACTTGAGTGCTACCTTCTAACTTCCTTGAGTTCAGTTAAACTCCGCTGTTGTAGTCACAAGAAGTGGTTCTGGAAGCAGAGCACATCCATCTCCTCTGCCTTCAAATCTGCACATTCTCCCTTGTTCAGCCTAAGCTGGTAGCTTCCCCCCCCCCCCCCCCCCCCCAATACAGCAAAATGAAGCTTTCCTGGGTGGAATGAGGTGCTGGTTAGAGAAGCACAATTTACTTGTGGTATCTTTTAATCTCAAAATAGCTAGTATGCCACTATATTAATTGAAAAGTAAAATGGCATGGGCCTGATCTGCAAACAGCTGTGAAATGGAAGTGCTGCAGGTGCTAGAGCAATGCTGCATTAATGTAAAGGGAGTGGTTACACCTGTGTATGTACCAAAATCCTTAACGTGTTGTGAGTGTGCTAGCTGACACTTCAAATCAAGCCATCAGTCAGTCTAGTCCTGCTGCTGACAGCGCAGTCCCAGCTGTTTCAGACGGATGTTGGAAAAACCCTGCCATACACTATTACTGGGTAACTAGCCCCCTGGGGAAAGTTTCTTCCTAACAGCCCTTGATGGGTGGTTAGCTGATGTCCTAAAACAGGTGGGGACCACTGCTCCTGAATTTTGCTTTTTATTGTTTTGTGGAAAAAAAACAGGTACCCCCACCCACGCACGTTCACGTACCGAGGTGGCACGTTACTGTGGAAGGAAGGTGCGTTTCGGAGCAGGCTGTGCTGGTGCTGGAGGCCAGTCAGTTCTTTGTCTTGCTAAACAGTTTTCATAAAGCCAATCTGGAGCCTGCCCTTTGGCAAAGTACGTGTTTTCAGTCGCATGCATATGCAGAGCAGGAAGTTAATTTAGGTGTGCTCAGTTCCCTGTTCAAACGGAATGAGTGTTCAGATGGAAGATACTGGTGTATGTTTTTATTATATTAGCAATTTTGAACAGCTACTGTGTGCTGAATTTTATGTCTAGTAATTAGGATACATTATACGAGTTCCTTGAAGGACTGAAATTATTTTGCCGTCTGTGCTGAACTCAGTGTCCAAAATGAATTGTAAAAACAACACTCACAGCTGGCAAAAAATTCATTTTGTCTAATACATGTTTTTTTTCCCCACTTAGTTTAATTTGGAGGTGCTCATTTCCATTATAGGTATGCATGGAGTTGAACAGAATGGAAAGGAATGGTTCTGAATTTTTTTTTTTTTTCCCCAAGACCAAACCAAAACTATAGTGAAACTAGTTTGGGTCTGGATATCATGTACATGGTTGAGCGGATGGAGTGTAAACCTGGGAGCCTGGAGATCAGCAGCTGCCTCTCTGTGAGATCTTTGGCTAGGTGCTTAGAATAACTTTCAGATGTGGAGTATATCTTGGCTTTGGCAAGTGTTTTACCTGGCATCTCTGAAACCACATCATGACTGCTTGATTTCTTTTGTGAAGTCATGGCATGTGTCCACATTCTTTCTAAACATCATTGAGATCCGTGAGCGTCTTGCACTAAATGTGTAGTTGTTACAGAAGTCCTCCCCAGAAAAAAAAAAAAAAGAATTATAAATGCATGCTACTATGCTCTTAAATATATCTCTCTGTTATGTGAAGCAGAAAATAGTAGGGTAAATTCGGATAACAGATAATTCATTATAACTGGTGACAGAACAATGTTGACATTTCTAATCTGTAATCATAATAGGTCCAAAAAGGGTCGTCTTGTAATTTGCTCAAATCTTATGTGTTTATGCCATGTGTTCAGGTAAGTTGCTGGTGAAACCCAAAGCCACTTCTTAGCCAGATCCAGGACAAGCCGGAATGTAACCACAATAAGGCTTTCATGTTAATTTACCTCACAGCCTCTGGCTTCAAAGTAGTCCTCAAGTCCCCTGTTTTGTAGATGGGCCAAAAGGGCCATCAAACAACTGCCCCGTCTTCATTTTTATTTACTTGCTTGGCTCCCTGCTGCCATCAGCTGGGATAATCCTTCTGTGCTTGTTGCCCTGGGGCCCACGCTGGGCAGAATCAGGCAGGCAGGACTGATGGCAGGAGTTCCTTCCCTCTCCAGTCTTTGTCCTTGGGAGCTTCTAGAGATTTGTTAAAGGGTTGGTTGAACTGGCAGGGATGCTGAAGAATTTAAAAAGAAAAAAATAGTTTGGCCTTTTCTTCTGAGAAGAGAATTTGAGACGCAATGAAAATGGTCTTGCTGCTTTGATAATGGTTTCTCTCCATGTTACCTTGTCATTTTCATCCTAATATGAATTGTTTTTATCTAGGCTGCATAATGTGCTCTTTCTAGTTTCTCAAACCAAATAGCCACTGTATTGAAGAAGGAAATGAATTTTAAACCTATGCTACTCTAAATTCAGCAGCTTAAAAAGCCATACATTTTGCTCTGAGGAAAATGATCCATTTAATGAAACATCATGGAAAACATACAGATTTTTGGCAGCACAAACTGTCCTTAAAAACAAATGACATTTTCAAGGCAAATGTGTGTTGATATATTCTGAGATGTGCACAGTCATGCTTAAAAGTTTGGGTGAACGGTATCTTAGCACTCTTTGCGTTGATTATTGAGGTCTTTTGTTTTACTTAGTTTATTGGTCCACAGCAAAAGTTGAATTAGTTCACTCTGTCTGCCAGTGCTTAAATCTTATTTGCTTCAACGAAGGCTTAGATTTTTGGAAATGCAGGGTCCACTACTGATGGTATATTTATCCTGCGGTTAAACCTTAGTATGCTCACCGTATAACCTTCTTGAGAAAGAAGGCTGGGCTTTTTAGCCCAGACTGTAATCTACCATTTAAATATATTTCACATCAAGTGACTAATAAAACTTGGAGCATATGTTGCAAGATAACGCCTGCCTTTATTTTGCTGATAATAAAAAGGTTCCCTCTCATTTTTTCTGTACAGAGACCTTTTTTTGCATGTCTTGAAAAGAAACGAAATGAAAAACGTCAGGATCTCAGTATGATGTTGTTTTTATGATAAATTTTCCAACTCCTTTTGAATTAACATGGTTTTCTTGTGGAAGGAGGGTGCTTCTGCTTTGAGGCTGAGGGAGGAAAAAGGATGAAAATAGAAGACGGTTGTCTGCATGAATATATATTTAGGTAAATGTGTACTGCAGTGTTTAATGAAGCTGCAATGCTGCATTTTCCCCTAGATTAATTTTGAATTTCACAGATATGATGGACTAGACAAATGGCTCAACTTAATCGTCGGGTTCCACCAGCATAGCGTTTGTGCCAGGAATACGATTGTTTCTTCTGTCCTCTAAAAATATGAATGCAATGGCTGTGTGCAGGGTAGTCCTATTGCCTTTTTTGGTTTATAGTTGAACTAGAAGACAACCATTTAGCATGTGATCAAGATGTCAAAAGACGTCTGCTAAATTGAAGATAAAAGACAAGAAGAAAATGTTTTACATTGTCGTCAGCATGCTGTGTCTATGCTTGTGGTTAGCTCCTTAAAGTTATGAAAAGACTGGCTAACCACACTTGCACAAGTTTCTGCGTGCCTGGAGAAGGGAGCAAAGCTCGACTGGCCCAACTCTTGGCCTTACTGAAGCCCAAGAAGCTTCCGAGAGGGCTGTGTAGCATTGCATGTGGTCCGTAGAGATGTTACCTCTCCCGCACCTGTGATGTTGCATAGAAGGTGTCCTGGTGGGGACAGCACAGCGGACCTCTACTGCTGTGTTTCACCATTCTTTTTTCCTTCTTACATACGGGGTTATCATAGTAAGCTGTCTGCTATTTTCTTTACAGATACATCTCCCAAACATCTCACACTACGTAACTCTGAGGTGGACTGGTAGCAGCTGTTCCTTTTAATAAACAATATTATAAGCCTAAGAGATACTAGACATAAAGTGTGATGATTACCTTAAGTAAAGAAAAATCTATTCTAAATACACAGCTGTTACATTTCAGCCCTTTTGAGGAGGAAATGCCCATGCTAATCTACTTTCTTTTCCTCCACCTTTTCAGACCACGCTTGCATGGACACTTCTGTCTGGCACAGATCTATCCCACTCTTCCTAAAGTCATCCTGGGTCCTCTTTAACTCCTCGCAGTTCCCACTCGGATACAGGTTTTTATTCTTGGTGAGGGATGTTTTCAGAACTAGGTCAGTTCCTTGATCCAGCTTCTGTGTTAGCAGTGGTTCGTGGAGAGGTGTTAGCAGTACACGGACAAGGGGTGGAATAAGGCAGGAATCACGCCCTGGCAATGTCAGACGCGTGTCCAATTAAAGGCACTGAAACCACAGCTCTAGCATCTGCGACTGTACCTCTGCAGATGGATGGGTGCAAGTGTGGCTCCTTTTTGGGACTGGTGCTCCTGGGAGCCAAGAGGCTACTAGCAGGGTTTGGGTGGGTTTGAGTGTTTAGGGGCTTCAGGTCTTTGTGGTCTTCGTTATGTCTCTGTGCATGACTGGGTGTATGCGTGAATAGGTAGTATGCCTGGTGGCATCCCGTATTTTTTGGGTCATCCGCATCCCTTAGGGATGGCTCTATAGCTTTCCTGTGCTATATCTTATTGCTGTTTCTTGTGGTGGTAGTGTTACTCTCTTCTGGGGGTTTTCTTTCTTTTTCTTCTTTTGGGGGGCAGGCTTCTTTTTTATCCTTCCCCCCTTCACCCTCGTCCATCTGCTTTGAAATATATGGAGATCGGAAACAGTGACCACAGATGTGTTTTCTTCACTGTAACAGTGTATATGAAGCTTATTAGTAGCAGAGAGTGGGCTGATCTGTCTAGATTGGTAGCACAATGTAGGTTCGTGTTCAGAAGTCTGAGGGCTTATGCACATATATTCAGTTGTCAGTTCTGCAGGCAAAAATAAAAAAGGGAAAGAAAGTTTCTCTCGCTCCATAGCTTTGAAGCTGTCAGAAAGGTGATGCTTGCTTGAATTCATAGCAGGGTAATGCCCCAAGGTTGGATGGGGGAAATATTCCTTGATTTCTGGGACATTCCTTTTTTTCCCAAGCAGTTTATTACCGCTGCTTTCTAATTCATACGGTGGCATTATCATCCAGTTAGCCTTTATCCAATTAAAATTATTATTTAGTACTGTACTGAGCACCTGTTTCATCTTCCAAATCCTGTATACCTCTGGCTAATAAAAAAAATCCCACTCATAATCTGTTTTTCTAGATGTGTGCTCCTTACAGAATATTGTTCTAGATGGTTGTGGATTAATTAATTTATAATCATGGCCAATTATTATTATTATTAATTATCTGGCCAATTATTGATGGCTTTATCCACTTTTTTCCATTATATACATATAGCACGTTTTTTTTAATAGTTTAAACAGAATTTTAGCTGTTAATTTTCTTTCTTCTTCTTTTTTTTTTTTTTTTTTTTACTTGAGTGGAGTGAGAATTTCACTCAAGGGGTGTTATTGCAAATTGCTAATGGAAAAAGTTGGAAAGGTGAGGATTTTAGGTTTTTACTTTTTTTTTTTTTTTTTCCCCCCAGAGCTCTTGGGGCATCTGGCTTAATGTTGAGACTGAAACCAGAGCACTGGATTTAAGGTCCCTAAGACTATTCCAAATTGTTTTGAGGCCTTAGGGTGAATCCTTGCTAGGGAAAGTGTCCTTTTTAGTTAAGACAGGAGTTTCTACTAGAAAGATACTGTGTAGTGTTTAGAGGATGCATCACAGTATCTGTTAGAGCATCAGCTTTGTATTTTGTGGGTGCCAATAGCTGTTGCATATATTAAGACAAAAAAAAAGGAAAATTACTTGTACAGTAATGACAATACCATGTTTAAATTTTTTCTTCTGTCTAGGTATGAGTATTGAAACATGAATACTGTTAATCTGGATATGAGGAAATACGATCAGATACAAATTTTTTTCTTGCCAGCATAGTCTCTCTTTCTATAAATATCATTGTAGGTCAGAAAAGCACTGACCCCGTGGAAATTTAATAATATGCAACATGTCCAATTCCAGAAACCACATAATGTTTCTATTAGAATGTAAACCAATGCAATTTAATTTATTTGGTTCTTACCCTAAGTCATATGTCTTCTTGGAGAACAGTGATAACTAAGCATTTATAAAACACCTAATTTCTTGCATTTATTACTTACTTCTTCCACTTGGCCTGGGAAGACAGCTCTGCCAAAGAGTTGTGGTCAATAAATGGCTTCTTTGTAAACTCAGTTTCTGAGTTGCGCATGTGAAACTATTGTTTTTTGAGGCAGTATCAAGATCCTTTAGTATTTTTTGCTTTTCCTTCTTTGAGCCAATTACAGACTTTAAAAAAAAAAAGGTAAATTTAATTTTGATGTGTATTCCTTTCAACATCTGTGAAGTGTTGCAGCTACCGTTGCTTGTCCAAGTTCCCACATAGCTTGGCAAGTCTGTACACTCCATCGAAGAGGAAAAAAAAATCAGAAGGGATCATCCAAGAAGTAGGAATTACATTTATGCTTCTAAACAAGGAACCTAAGGGGATATGATAAGACTGAGCTTATTAAAGCTAAACTCGTAATACCATATAAGTTGATACGTGTATACTTTTTAGTATTTTAGAGGAGATTGTCATAGAAGCTCTCATTTTGAGCTATTGTGGAGAACACATCGGTGGATACTCTCAAAGGCAATTACTTGCTGAAGTCTGGAAGATGGCTTTTAAGGTTTTGGTGCCAGTATGGATCAGAGCCGCTCTGTTGAGCAGTGGTGCTATGTTTTCCTGTCACCGTTTCATTCTTCTAGTCCAGGTGTTTCCTACAAGAGCACTGCTCTGGTTTGGAGTTCAGAGCGACACGGTGGACTGAGAAGTCTCCCGTGTTCAGCCAGGTTCAATGTTCCTGAATGTCCCCACTTTTGCATACTTCTAATTTTGGCATCTTGAGCTGTTGTAGCTTAAGATCTGCAGCAAGAACAAACAGTCTCTCCTATGAGACGGTCAGATTGTGCGAGCTAATTTTAGGGTTTCTTCCCAAACTAACAGGAGTGCGGCTACAGAGCGGTTTAGCAGAAGTGTTGAGCTTAAGCGGTACATGCTGTTGCAGAAAGAGTCAGTTTTCTTCCCCTCCTCCTCCTCATTGCTGCTCTGCCAGATTTTAGCATATGTCTGATCTTGCGATGAGGAAATATAGGGAGATGAACTGGCACAAAGCTAACCCCCGCAAGCAGGTGGAAAAAAGGATGAGTTTCTCTCTCTGCCCCGGCTCAGTGAGGGTCAGATGAGCTGCAGTGCTAACGCGGGAGAGGTGGAAGGGGAGGGCAGGACTTTCCCTTCTTACGACAGCTGACCAGAGGATGGCTTTGCTGTGGTGGTTGAACAGCCTGTGAAGGAGAAGCTTTTTAGAGATTTCTGAAGGCACTACGTCTTTCTGTCTCTCGGTTCTATGTGTTCTCAGAAGAACATACCCAGTTAATACCTGAATTTCCCCAGCAAGTTTTCTCTGATGATAGACAGCATGAACAATTTAAATGGGGGAAAAAAATGGATGTTATTAGGTTTAGAAGACAGATGTCAAATCAAGCCCATAATGAAGAACAGGCTACATATTAATCAGATGCAAGTGTGGCTCCATGATTTAATTTTGGGCAGCAGTAGGAATGTAAGTGGAGAGCAAATAGATTCAAAATACCAGAATCTGTGCAGAAAAGGAGAGAAAGAAAGGCAGGTGAAAATAGAGAAATGTGAACAAGGCTGGTATTTTTAGGCAGGATGATGACAGCAGGTAGGACAGAGGAGAATTGACAGATGAATGAAAGACTGAGGAATTTGATGTAATGTGGTATCCTTGTAGTGGTTATCCGATCTGAAATTTAGTTTTCTTGGGTCATTTGCTAAACTCTTCTTCTGCAGGCCTGCCATAAGTATTTTGCAAAAAAGGATACGGACCCTCCATCTCCAACGTAGAGTCCCAACTGCTGCTGGTTTTGCTGTTGCTTTTGCTTCTGCCAGGGTTTTGCAGCTGGAGGTGAAGGCGGAGCCTCAGGACCATCAGTGTCACATGCTGGTTTCTAACATAAGGGTTCTTTGTTGCTGCTGTTTAGCAAACAAATCCCGTCTTAAGCATAATGCAGAAGTGGATTCGATATTTGCAAATTAATGGGATGTATTAATTTATCACATTGTGTAGCCCTGTTGTAGAATTTCTTTTGGGAGAAGCGCTGGGCTGTCTTATGGGGGTGTTAGAGGGTCAGCCTGGCGGTTGTCCCAGGGCCGCACCAGCAGATCGGTGCAAAACTGCCTGCACTGCGCCAGGAGCCTGACACGGAGTTATTTGAAGTCTGTGCAAGTCCTTACATTGACTTTGCTGCTTAGATTAGTCTTCGGAGAGGGAACTTCAGTCTAGTTTAATGTCTCGCTTTTATGAGTACTGAAGAAATTAAAGCTTATCTCTGAAACAGTTACCCTGCTAAACAACAGAAACTGCGAAGCCGGGGAGCGCGGTAATAAAGTAGATTGCATCATAACATAATCCTGAAGATAAGAGCATTTAAAGCTTTGATATGCTTTTTTCGGTTCCGAAAGCTCCAACAGAAGCGTAGGTGTGGTTCTGCAAGGCGAGAAGTAATCTCTCTCCCAGGATGAGCCAAGGCAGTACGGAGTGTTAAGGATTTTTTTTTTTTTTTTTTCTTCTTTCCTCATCAGTTTGAAAATCCTTTCCATCAAGAAGTACTTGATTGGAATGGTCAAACTTGATTTATTCCTTGTTACTTCAGTCCAATTCAGTGAACTTAGTTCCTGTTGGAGAAAGGGTGCCAAAGATTGTTTTAAATTAAATGTATCGTTTGCCAGTCTTACTGTGAAACAAAGTAAGAGAAGAGACATTCGATAAATTATCATGCTTGTTTTTAATATTAAAGTTCTTTCTGGATTTTGAGGAATTGGCAAATTGGAGGATCATGCAAGAACAAAAATTATTTGATTGTATTACTGCTGCCTGAGTTGTGATTACCACAAGAACTCCAAATGTACCTGTTTGTGGAGCAGTTAATGCAAAAAATAAGTCTTTCTGCTTAGCTACTGCTTGTGATGCCAATCTGTTAAACACTGTTGTAGTAAACATTTTTGATGAAGGGCAAGTCAGTTTGATGCCAAAGGTAGAGTTTGATAGTACTTGTAAAATAGCACTTGAAGCCCCTTTCTTGTTACTCTTTCCTTGAGGCCTTTGCTGGGCTTTCCTACACAGAATGTCCTGTTCTGTGGGTGCTTTGAGCTTGTTCAGTTGGATGCAGCCATAACAAGTGCATGTTAATTAGTGGCCTGAAGCAACTGGTTAATTGGGGAGTTGTTACACAGTGAACAAGGAGAAATGGCAGTAGGCTCTGGTAGGCTCCGTCAACACCTTTTGTCAGTCTGTGTACTCAGCATGTGGTGTCATCTTCTGGGCATTCATAGCTTCTGGTTTTTTAGCTTCAGAATCAGAAATGTTAATCTGCATCATGCTAAAACTTACACACGCACACCCCTGCCAGCAGTAAGTAAAGTAACTGAGGGTTTTCATATACTGTTTCCTCTGTGGAAGGGTATTTCTCGATCTGCCCGGTAAGGCTCTGTTAGAGGAGCTTGCTCTTCGTCTGTGCAGAGGGCACTGATGTCCACCACGGGAATAACTGAATACTCACGCAGGAAGAGGACTGATGCTACATATCAGACCTGCGCTCTCAATTGGCTTTTTTAAAGAGCATTCAACCAGGGTCACACTTTCTTTCCTGATTTTTAATGTTACCATACCTTTAGCCCAGCATATCTTAAAAATAACAATCAGCAAGACAGGAGACCGGCTTGATAGTGCCAGCAGTCAGGAATGGCTGAATTTGCAATCTGAAGTTAGGTCTTGTTAACACAGTAGAGCATTTTCTATGGTTATGTCTTTGTATTTCTTTGGAGATTGTGCCTCAGTGAGAACAGGGTGCAAGCTTCAACAGAAATGAAATCCTATTGCAAACCTCATTGTTTTCCTGTTCAAGAGCAAAATATACTGCAAGCTTGAGGGGCGTGAAGTTCAGAAATGTCTGTGGAATATTCACCTATTCCCCCCATGTACTTGAAGACAGTAGAAGCTGGTTTTGTATCATGTTTTGGGACTACCGTACTGAGCTGGTGTGGTTCAGATTTCAAGTAGCAGAGCAGTTCACCCAGGGTAGAAGTCAGAGCTTGGCAAGGAGTTGCGTCACGCTGTCAGCAACCTGTTAATGCCGTTACTCATGTTAAGTAGACATCATTTTTTCATTTCATGTTGAAAGCCTGATTCATACAGTACATGGACTGAGAATGCATGGTGATATTTGCCCTTTTGACCCTGTGACAGTATCTGGCTGAAGTGGGTGCTCTTTGCTCTTGGCCTGGGTGTTTGCCCGTTGTGCGAGCAGGTTGGAGATCTGCTGGCGAGATGCATGGTGCAGAGGGGCACGCGCCTGGGCGTGTTCCAGCTGCGCAGTGTTTTGGGTTGGAAAGCAGATGCAGGATTACAGTCCTCCTTATTCTGTCCTTTAAAATTCAGGATCGTCACATCTCAGAAGATTCATAATTGACTTGGGCTTTTTGCGTTTATTCTAACGCTCCCTTTGCTCAGCATGCCTTTGGGCACTTGGAAGTGCACATCCTGTTTCTGCTTGAGAATAAGGTCTTACATATATTGGTGTGGAAGTTTTGTTGGATATGTTTGAACTTAATGTTGTGCCACAACAGTGTTGTTTTCTAGGGATTAATATCGCTGTGGTCAATTGAGTCATTGCGAGCAATTTGAAGTGCTTCTGGTTTCTCCATTTGGCAACCATCCTAATCCTTTTGAGATTGTTCTTTTGTAGAAGAAGAAGAAAAAAAAAGCTTTTTATTTTTCTGGCTTTCTTTGAGTTGGTGGATTCAGTCTTTGTGTTAGAGAAGTCAGTGTCAGGGTTCCCATTGACTTCAGTGGAGCATGCAGTACAAGGCCTCAAAAATGTTTTGCCATCTGTGTGGGAACAGACTGCAGGAGGAAGAAGGCTGGCAAGAAAATGTTTAGCTGCTTTTTTGGTGGGGGATGGAGAGCTAAGACAGTTTGTTCTTTGGTTTGCATGCTTCTGAGCTGTTTCTGTTAAATGTACAGATGCCTATAGACAGCCCAACGACTGGGAACTTCATGCACGTCTAGATTTGGTGCTTATACACCAATTTATGAGCAGCTTCTGTGAGAACCTTTCTCCTCCTCATGTCTACAAGGTTCAATAGCCAGCTCTGCAGCAATGTTCATTAGCTGTCAGTGAAAAAATTACTCAAAAGCTTTTGGCCCCTAACCTCTCCTGTGCTCTGTGAACACCTTGGAGCCTGTGAGTAGTGGGGCTTGCTTTGAATGTGCAATGGTGGAGCGTGGGTCTGAGAGGCTGAGAGCTCCACCTCATGTGTTCTCACTGCTGGAAAATAAACCAAGCCAGGTGGGTCTGCTGTGATAGCAACAGAGGGCGATTTTCTGCCACGTGGGTTTTCGCTCTGAAAAAACAGTAATAAGTTACTATGATTTTACTAAAAAAGAGTGCAAACCAAGTGTTACGCAGCTGAATTGCCCTCAGAGACACTGCATGTGTACTTCGGTTTCAGAGCCACGGCTAACGCGGTCTGCCACTACAGGTGTTGTGCGCATGTGTGCGTATGCGCAGTCTGGCAGACTTGAAAGTCTGTTGTAGAAAAGGGACGGTAGGGCTTTGCTTTATGGTAAAGCACAGATGATGATGCCCCCTTCATTTCTTGCTTTGTTTTGAAACTGGCAGTTTTGGATGCCCATGGACTCCAGGGCACAGCTTCATCTGGAGGATTGGTGGCTGAAAGCCCTTGTTCTCAAAAGGGGAGATGGCTGGGAGGTCCTCCTGTTCAACGCCCACATGGATATCATTCACAGGCTCAGGATGATGGCTAATTTCTTCAGCAGCTACAGTATTTAGCAGAAAATTGGGATTAGTTGGGTTTTCAGTCCAATTTAGCAACTGGAAATGAAGGCGCCAACCAGTTTACTAAAATAAGCCGGAATTTTTACATCTTTCTTGGACAAATTTCCAATCTTTATTGCAAAGACATTTGCAGGGGACAGTAGTTACAGACTTCTCCATACCCTTCTTCTCTTCTCCTGTCACCCTGGGGATTTGAAATGTCATGAAGCAGAATTAGAGAAATAATAAGTGCAATTTATGAGTAAAAGTGAATTCTAAGTGATCTGAGGAGGTGTAATACTTTTAATGGTTAATGAAGATTTCTTAATATCCTCTTGGACATTAGCTTTCAGTAATGCTTTGTGAGTGTTATCAAAGACATGAGCAGTAGGTCCTGTTCCATATAAAGCAGGATTTGCGCCGCTTCTCTCCAGGGTGCTTCCTCAGCAGATTTGCTGCTTTGTGTGACCTGCTGAGGCCTCCGTTGCCTGGCGCTCGCGCTGCCCTGCCCTGGCTTCCCCCCCATCTTTTTTCCCAACATGGAAATGTGAAGCAAATTTCTGCAGAAGTCTCAGCAATGTTTAGAATGCATCGTTTTGTTCTTCTTTTACAAAGTTCTGCATTGCTTTGGAAAAGAATTGTGAAAACACATTCAACTTTTTAATATAGTTTCTTGCTTTAGAAACCGAGCATTTCCTTGGATTATTGGTTTGGTTTGGTTTTTCTGTTTTCCCTGACTCAAAAGAAGCTGGTTATGTGGGAGTTCACAAAGGAGAGCAGTAATTAGAGGGCGGGGGGAGCTGAAAAAACCCAGTTCTTTGAAAATATCCATACTTTAAAGCTGAATACATGAAGCAAGTGAAAGTGTTATGGAAGTTTTGTCATCTCCTAAAGTGTAGTGTCCAAATTTCTGAAATATCTTCAATAGTTTGTTTCTCAGTGAATTTTTTTAAGGGGTGCAGGGGGCATATCTTTGTACAAACATTTGTATGATAAGGATTTACTGCATTTGGAAATTATTTCAGGTTAAAGTATAATGCAAATATGAAATGAAATCCTGAATAAGTCCATGTGGGTCTAATCAGGCTGGAGTACATTTGTTCTGTTTATTCAGCTTTCAGACTGCAGTACTGGAATTTATTGTCTGTGTTTTGGAGCATTGTTATAGAGTCCCCTATTTGAAACACAGACACGTGAAATGTAAAAGACTAAATGAACTTCTGTCTTGGTAGCAGCTCCAAATTACAGTTCCCTTGAGCAGGTAGGGCTTCAGAAAATGCTTAGTGACAGTTTCTGTAGATGAGCTTTGACGGTGAATTTCATTTGATCTGTGATATAGTTAATATTGGTAATGGAAGTAAGAAATGCCTGATATGTCTTCAGTCCTGTATTCTCCAGGTTACCGTCCTAAGAGAGCAGTTTGCAGGCGGAATAACTGTATCTGTGCGAGACAGTGGTAAGGCAGTTCTGATTACTCTGGACCAAATGTTATGAGAAAGACTTAACAACTTTGGAGACAAACATAAATTTATAAATATTTGTGAAGAAGGATGTGATTTCTTTAGGACGGAAACTTTTGTACTATTTTATACTGATACTAAATATTCTGTGTTTGTATTTTAAAGCTATAGTCTATGTAATGTGTATCTCATGCACAAGAACAAGAATTATTAAAAAACATTGCTGCTTGATTTAAAAGAAAAAAAATGCAGCGTAATCTTAGAGCTACTCAGGTAATTACTGGAGGTATCCTGTTTCAAAGGACCAATACAAGACACGGAAATATAAAACACTGAATGCACATTCCTGTGCCGTTCATAAGAAATGTTACTGATCTGAATGTTTTCTGCAGATGTGCTCCCTATAGCTTCATTCTTCATGGTCAACTTTTAATTTATTTTTTTTTTAAGGTCAAGTTGTATTTTAGAACATCAGGTAGTCTGTTTCTAACTTGCCCATTTCCCACACTTTTTCTGTATTCCTTTCACTCCAGGACTAAACTATGCATAGTTTTCTTGTATTCTGGATGATGGAGTACAACCACTGTTTCAGAATATGACCTTACATTACCACTTCTCATTCTTGGTAGTAGAGCCTGAAGTTGATTTCATGAAAAGGGAAATCACAGCCGCGTTTGTCTCTCGGGGCATGCATACAACTGAATCTAGGCTCTTAGATTAATAAATTACCCTTTGGCTAGTTCCACAGTAAACTCAAGAATGCATAAATTAATTAGATTATTAAAAATGAGTTCCCAGGCCTGTTACTTTGTGACAGTTCTTGCATGGCCCTGAGGACAACTTTGACATAAAGTAGGTCATTTCATAAGCAGTGGAACTTGGAAGTAGTTGAATAGGGAACAGTTACATTTTTTTCAAGTATATTTTCATAGATTTTATGCTGCTGCTTAGGTATGTTTTGTACTGTGATCTACTCAACATAACTAACAACTCTGTTATAGTCACATATGTTCCTGTTTGACAGAAAGATGGGAGGTTTCTTTAGGTGAAGCTTGTGAAACTAGTTCAGGTAGGTAAATTGATGATTTAAAGTGTGTATTATAGCCCATTTGTATTGATGATTTCTTTCAAAACCTGTGGAAAAGGAATTTGTAACTTTCCACATGTACTGATTTTCACAAAGCTATTAAATTGCTTAATTTCATGCCTTCAGAACGGTACCCCATCTTTGGGCAGAAATTGCTGGCACAAGGTCTGGTTCTTTCCCTGCCGGCCCTTTTTGAAACATATCATGCTTGAGATAAAATAGTGTTTCATCTTCTTCATGATTATACAACAAAAAGAAAGGTCAGACTTTGTTGTTTGGTTGTTTGGGTTTTGTTTTGTTTTTTCTTTTAATGATTGCTTTTTTTAAAAGAATAGTCCTACTAAGGACTGCTCCTGAAGATCCAGGTCAGGTAGCTGAGCCTTTTTTGCAGTCCCTTGGATGCTGGTACTGTAACCAACACAATTTCGTTTAAACACTCTCCTTGTATATTAGCTGTCTTGTACAGATCACTGACATTTTGTATATTGATGTGATCAAGAAAGGAGCCACTGCCAGGAGAGCGCTATGCCTCGCCTTCCTCCCACTGACGTGTGCTCTCGGAGGCATGGCAGCCTGCAGGAGAATCCAGAAAACCAGACCCAGGCTCTCTAGTTCCTTACACTGTCCTGCCTTGCTTGATATGGTGACACAGTGCTTCAAGCAACCCTTAAAGAGGGAATGGGATGGATGGAATCTTGTATCGTGCCTAAAGGGGGAGATTTTTTTTTTTTAACTACTTCTGGCTGCCTGTTTTTTCCCTCTTGGGAGGATGACAGTCCTTATCCTTTGTACATGATATGTTACTTTGAGATAAAAATACCCTGTTAACTTGATTAGGTATTATTCCATCTCACTGCTCTAATACTTAACGTTATTCCTGCAGAAATTTAATTAAAAGAAACAACAACAACGAAAGGCCAAACCCCCCCCCCCCCCCCCTCAGCTGTTAATTGCTTCTAGCAATGCTGTAGAGTAACAGGCAGATGCAGTCTCATCTTCCGTGTTCGTACTCAAGCAGTGTAAAACTGTGAATGGGCTTCTGGTGGCATGACAAAGTGGACTTTGCTGTCTCTCTGTGAATAAAAATTTCTGCCTACAGAGGAATAGAAGTGCTAGTTGCATTAAGTGCTTAAGGTGGACAGGGAAGCAGCTTAGAAGAAACCGTAAGTCCAGCCCTGTTTACTCTGAGGTTTTACAGCATGAGCAGCTGGATATCCTCCGTAATTAGACAAGAGAGACTTAAGAGACCTGATGTGGTAAACAGAATTTGCCTGGCAGGGCTAAGATTTTTGGTTTGGTTTTCTTATTGCGTGCAAACATATTTGTGTTATAAAATCAAGGACTTGAAAGGCAGTGAGGAGAATGTGGTTGACCATGCAGCTTTATTTCTGCTTACATAGGCTTCTTCCTTCCCCATGTGCAGGGGAAAGCACTCAGGGAAAGCCAGCGTGCAAGTGTTCAATTAAGTCTGTGTTAATGCACGGAGCCCCGTGCGTAAATTAGGGTTGAGCAGGCTACCTCGTGTCTGGCACTTTTTCTGATTGCTTTAATTACAAGGTAAGTGGCAGTCTTCCGTGAAATTCCAGATAAAAACCACGTTAGAGATTTTTAAGAGAAGAGGTCGTGTACACATGAAGCTTCTTGTGGGCGAACCAACCCAACTGGCCACCGTACTAAAACCAGCTCCTGTTTCTACCAATCTCAATACCAAAAGCACTTGGGAGACTATACCAGGATTTTGTATATACCCTGCTCACAGAGAAAAGCAGTGAGTGCATGTTCTTATGACCAGGAGTGAAACCACAGCAATGTCTTGATCTCTTCTCCCTCTCTGCTCCCATCTCTTCCCCCTGTCTGTGGATAATGCCTAGAAGGTTCATCATCTCCTCATGCACCCCCCCCGTTGTTTTTTTTTGTTTGTTTGTTTTGATTTTTCTTTTCCATAGGATAGGATCAGTAATGAAGGAAACTAGTCTGAATGCTGAAACGTATGCTGGCTTTGCATGCTTAGAGGAAAAAATGAAGAGGTTTAAAAGACGCTTAGGAGAAGAGGACAGAGCATTTGCCTCTTAGCGTGGGACTTAAGAGTCACAGGGCGGGCAGACGGTTTGGAAATGGGAACTAGCAGGATGCCAGGATGAGTGGATTGGAGAGGCAAGAGTTGGGGTGAAAGGAGTGGGAATAGTGGGTGAGTTTCATGGCAGGAAACTCTCGAACAGCAGCTGTGTAATAGTGAAGCAGCTGAGATGTTGGAAGGGAGGAGGGTGATTTGTCAGATAGGCCCTGAGAAATAGTTTTAAGAGCAATACGTGAAACTCCTAGATGAGGCTGAGGGTTCACCTAGATAGCTAGTGAGGCTGCAGCCATTAAAAACTGAAGGATGTTATGGATGGGTGCTAGGTGATGTGGCTGAAGATAAGAAGTATTATGGCTTTGGAAACTTGTTTTCAGGGTTGAATTAAAAGAAATAATTATCTGGCTGGTTTGGGAGACAGCCTGGGATTATTTATTTACTCTTAAGTAATAGGGTGGGGGTTTGCTTTTAAGGATTGATTATTTTTTTTTTTTAAACTGCAGGGTTAAAAGGGTTCTGTCTTGCCAAGCAGCAGCTGGAAATTGATGCAAATACCTGAGATGTTATGCTGATGAAGTTGCAGAGGCAAATACCTGGGACTTGTGGTAGGAAGCAGAGCTGTTCCTTCTTGGTCACCTTGCTCTTTCTCAGGTTGGCCCATGACAGTGAATTTGGAAACTGTTCCGATGCAGCTGGTGCTGGGTTTGACTTTCCCTTCATAATTCTCTTTGAGCAAGTGAAGGAGTTGCTTGGGTTACAGAGACTGGCAGGAAAAGCTGGGATGCCAACTAGCCCTGTAGCATTGCTTCTGTGTGTAGAAGTGCCTGCATGGTCGAGAAAGCCAGGGGCAAGGGGCTGAGCTTGGTCAGGCATGACGGGGCATAACTGAAGCAGCAGAGACATGGCAGAGAAGGAAGGGCATTTCTGTTGAGCAGGGGAGTGTCTGGCCTGGACTGGAGGGGAGATGGTTCCCGGCCAGGGGGCTGCCACAGGGAGAGCTGCAGGCTTGCATTAGGCAGCACTGACTGTAAACACGCAAGTACCATGATATTTGCAGTGCTATGTGAAGCGTGGCTGTGTTTTGCTTTTGCTTGATAATGAGGAGAGCCCAGTTCGTATTTCATAACTTTCTCTGAGGATAGGTTAGCCAGCAGGAGAACAGCACTATTCCTGCGTAATAACTCTGAGGAAAAGTAGAAGAGGCTAGGATGTGGTGGTTGGGAGATGAGCCAGTGTGGCAATATATGGTTCATCTCTTGTGAAACACAAGAGCTGCTGTCTGCAGATTTTGGACCTCAGGGCCTTTCTGGAGTAGTCAACTTGATCACACACAGCATGGTTTTTGTGTTGGTGTGTTAAAATCTTTCTAAAGCTTGCACAGCTTCTGCTCTCTGCCTCGCTTGTTGATTCAGTACAGGGGTTATGTCCATGCCTCTAACAACTCTGTGTCCGTGCGAGAGGACTGCAGAGCTGTTGTACCAGAGATTTACTGTGCTTTATGGTTACAGTGAGTGTTTCGCCTGCTAAGCCGACGCGTCTGATCAAGAGTTACGGCTCAAGCAAATGCACGCAAAGCAAGGGTTAAAAATCATAACTTGGGCTAGCAGTTGCTGAAGAAACAGGCAAAAAGTTAGGACAGCTGGTTGAAGTGAGTAGGAGTGTAAAGGTAATAAGCATCCCTAGTTGCATGTGTAAGGGTGTGCAATTTAATGTCGTCTTTTTCCTTTATATGTAAAAAAGAGAGGTCAAGGGACAGCCTTTCCACAAGAGTGTGAGGCTCACGTTCTTTTTTCATGGAGGTTTTTAGTTTAACATAATTTTTAGCCTTTAAGTTACATGACTTTGTAGCAGAAAGTAAAAAAAGTAACCTGACTCAAAAATTCATGCTTCTCAAGTCCTGATTCTGAGTTTAGAAATTAATCAATGAAGATTCAAAATTGCCTTGTACTAAGATCCTCTGCAGTAATGTAGAAAAGTAGTTGTAAAAACCAGTAATAAACTAGAATATTTTGACATGAGGCAGGTATAATCACTTGAATCTGTGTATAGCTGCCTGTTTTGCAGATACAGATTGCAAGATTAAGAACAGGGTATTTCATTCAGGGCTGGCTGTGCTTCTGTCATTGCTGCTCATGTCACGCCACTGCTGCAGCTGATCTGGGACAGCTGGGACTCTGCAGCGTCGCTGCTTCTGAAGTCATGGGTTGGAAAGCTCACACAGATACTGTGCATGGACATGCAGAAATAATGATTGTATACTTCCTCTGCGTGGACATACCAAACTCTTGAAAAATGAGTGCGGCGTGCTTGCTTGTTACTGCTCTTCAGTAATGTATGTATGCAAAATACTGGGAAGCAGCTGATCTTGTTTCTTTCTGTGGTTTTAACATATAGGTTGCCTTCTGCCCTCTGACAGGAAAATCCTCAAAAGGATTTTATTTATTTATTTAAAGATATACTCTAGAAAGGAATAGAAATAGTTTTGATCGAACTATAATTTGTTCATCTGGAACTGAAGGCTTTTTTTTTTTTTTCATAGTTGAAGCATCGTTTAGCTATCCTTCAGGTACGCTTGCTGTCAAAGGATGTTTTCCACAAGCAATTTTAAGACCACAGTCTTCCTTAACACTGGTTATTAAATGTGTGTATTCTTTTGTGCTCGTTGTAACTGTTTGCAGACTACTTCACTGAAGTGATAAAAAAATTTCTTTGTCCATTTAAAGCACAGAGGTAAATAGTTACCTGTGTCACGTCCGTGATTTTTTACTATTTTAAAAACCAAATTGTCTGATAATTTCTGTGAACAGTTCTCAGTGTTAAAGTAGCATTGATATTGTAAGTATAGAATATTCAAAGTACAAAGTCGCATGGTCCAGTTGGAAGGAAACTTGTCCACAGACCAACTTGTTTGTGGTTTTGGTTTTTTTTCCCCTATTTTGGCGGAAGGTGGGGGAGGAGAGCATGGAGAGTCTGGATGTGATCAAACTTTATCCTAGTTTATCTTCCTGTTTCTTTAAGTAAATCAAATCATTCAAATTATTCAAGTTGCTAAAGATGCAACTGCTAAAACCACCCTAATTTTTGTTCTGACTATTTATAGCAGTAATTTCTTCTTCATTTCTTTTATCTGTATGAATATTCCTTTCTAGCGTTTCTATGGTCAGTCTGGCATTTAGTTTTTAATCTAGATACTGTCACTGGCTGCCTGAGACAGATTTCAAACAGAATGCCAGCTCATAAATAGCTGTCAGATCTGGGGTGCGTTAGCACCAGTTCTTCAGTGGCGTGTTGCACAGAGACTGGACAATGTGCTTTCGGAGAGACTGAGCAGCCTATTCTCATTTTGAGAATAGAGAGTAGAGAGCTGAACATTATATTTGAATTCAAGCTGGCTTTAAAGTCTTGGGTGTGCCAGGTGCTGAAGCTTAGGGTAAAAGGAGGATCTAGAAATGGAACGTGTGATCTAATTTAAGCCAAGATATCATGAGTAGATGGAGCAAACGACTGAAGGATTAAGGCAAAAGAATAGAAGGAAATGATAAGAAAATGTTTCCACTTCAGACGGGTGGCAATTAAACTAATATACATCTCTGATTTAGAACAGTCATAATTTAAACTGATGTGGGATGCACTTTGGAGAAAAATGCTAAGGTGTTTAAATAAATAATGGCAATTGGTTACATGTTAATTTTGCACCTTAATTTTAAACAATTTTTTTTTTGCCTCTTGCCCAGGTTCTCTGCCGTTCCAAATTGTTGGTGAAGATGGACACCAATTCCTGATTATGCTTTACATTCTTTAGTCTAAGATACTGTTTCTTTTTTCTTTTTTTTTTTTCTTAAATTCATGTTAAAGTGTAACACCACCCTGTATTTTACAAGGGGTGAGTGTACATGTGAGTATGTGCAAGTGTGTGGATGTGTGTGTTCCATTTAACGGTTTCCATGGATGGAGCATACTCCATTAGTAACGCAGACCCTTTGTTACTCTGAAACCGAATCTTGTTCTCTTCCCTATGATGATTCTGCTTTTGGAATATACAGGAAAAGATCCTCAAGTTCAAGCAGAAGTAAGAATAAATCTGTACCACTAATTCCAATCATATATATTATGATAGTACTTCAAGATTTATATGTACTTATTTCTATTGTTATTGTTATTTTAATTGTGTAATAAAAAATGCAGAAGTAAATTGAAATAGCTCCACTAACCTCCTAATCATCAGTTAACCTCGTAAACCTTTCAAAAAATTTGTTTGAAAATATGATAAAAGAAGCAATATTCTGAATGGTCAGAGTTACTCTAGAAGATGAGGGGCATAATGAATAATATCAAGAGGTGAAATACTATGCTTTCGAATCTAAATGTCTTTTAGTATCAGAGATGACTATGTCTCATATGATTATGCTCAAGTATTACTTCAAGATTGCATCAAGATGTACAGTTCATTTGCTTCTGCTGAGCATGTATGACTGGGTGGAGAAACCTATTTATATAATCATGTATCAGGGATTGAGTAAAAAAAAAAAAAAAAAAATCTCTGAGATTTCAGTTGCATTTAGTGCTGGCATTTGAGTGCTGGCAGAGGTTACCCAGAGAGGCTGTGGAGTCTCTATCCCTAAGATATTCAGAAGATGTCTGGCCACAGTCCTGGGTAACTAGCTCTTGGTGGCCCTGCTCGAGGAGGGGAGTGGGGCCAGATGACCTCCAGAGGTCCCTTCCAACCTCAACCAGTCTGTGATTCTGTATGGATCCGGGCGATCATCAAAGATGGTTAGCATCATTCATAGGTCATGTTTCCAAGTATTATTGCGGTCGCTGAGTAGGAGTATCCTTGTTAGGCAGGCATTTCCCATTTTAAGAGAGGAACCTCTAGTAGTGGGTAGGCTACTTGGAGAAGCACCCTTGGGGTCACAGTTGTTCAGTCTCAACACTCAGCAACTCACTCTTGTTAACTATTCATGTGATAAATTAAGACATTCACAAATTTTAAATTTCTGAAGGTGGTTGTATACTGCAGTCAGGCTTGGCTGTACTAAATGGATTATTCCTGGAGTCGAGCGCTTCCTCTGCACAGGGTATGTGATCTCCTCATTGCTCTTTGACTCTTCTTTGAACTCCTTCCAATTTATCCAAGTCCTCCTGAACCTCTGCCCCCGCCGCTGGGCCTGGTATTCCTGGAAGGGCCTCGTCTCCCTGTGCGCCCGGGAGCTGTGCCTTCCCCTTGCCCGCAGCGTACCGCGAGGAGCTCGCGTTGTGGTGGCTGTCATCCGCTGCCCCAGCCAGCCGTTCCTGAAATGGTCTCCCCATCCCACGCGAGCGGCCGGTGCTCCCTGTGTGCGAGGGGCCTGGGGACCCACCTGCCTGCGCTGGCCATGCCGAAAGGCCTCTTGGCTGGTCTCCTTGCTTCTCATGGGCGGGAGAGGTGGCTGTGGTGGTGGTGGCCCATCTGCTTCATTGCTTTAGTAATTTTCTCTGCCTCCCAACACCATATCTTTTTGTCTTTCCCAGATTTGTTTCAGAAGAATTCCACATCTCCTGTTAAGTAAGACATATATGACGAGGTTGTCGTAACACTGTCACCATTGCATCATCAACACCTTTGTGCGTAGACAGATCAAAAGGTCCTTTGTTTCATTAAGCAGATCTACGTTTTGGTCCTAAATCCATGTGTCATCAGACTTGGTAGTGGTAAACATGAATGTAAACAAGATTACATTAAATTCTGAGTAGCCTGACTGCAGAGGCTTTTTACATTTTTGTTTCTGAAGTTGGTATATAAGGAAACTTAGTAATGAAAATGGAAGTAAATGAAGATCTAGCAGTAGCTTTTGATTGGCAGTTAAAATTCTTAGATTATGTTGACCTCTGTTTCTTTCACCGATTCTTTTAAAATATATTAAAGGAATTAACTCTGCAGCAAGTTATGATAACGTTGAAAGTTTGGATCTCCTGTGACTTTCTACAGCTGCTCTCTCTGACTCTCTAGAAGGAGCAGTGGCTCATTAGGGACACTATAAATAAATATGAGGCTCATTTTTCTGTGCCACTAAGTAGGTCCCACTTCCATTCAGAGCAAATACCTTATGTAAGTCTGGTGAGGGGAACTTTCCTCATCGCATACACATTGCTGGTGTTAATCTATTGAAAATGAAATTCAAAGCCTGTTTTCTCTTGTGAAGGGTGGACGGAGCTTTGTGTGAGCTGTCAAAGGAAATTAGGAGTTTAGTAACTGATGTAGAAACAGAAGAAGAGGTTTCTTTGTATTTCTTCATCCTTGTGTGCTTTTGACAAATACTGTTAACTACTTAGAAATTGGTCCACTGTACTAACCAGAAGTTAAAGTGGTGGTTTTGGGAAATAGCAAAAATAAAAACAATATATTACACTTTTTCCCCTCTAATCTTACTGTTTCAATAAGGTTCTACAGTAATAGTTCACTCTTACTCATTAGAAATTCACCTCAGGAAAGCAACCAAGTGTGTCTTTGTTCTCATGGATCAGAATCCTATTTTGTATCGTTTTAAAGCCATGTACATGTTCTTGTTGAGTTTTTCCTTAATTTCCTTTTTTCAAAATTCCAGTCCAAATGTGAAATTTTTTTTAGTTGTCTTTCTTTAAGGCATTTACTTCCTCCGTACGTGACAAGTGACACTTAACCCTGAGGAATGTTAAAATGTCCCTGATGAGAACGTGTTGGTGACACTGTGATACATCAAGTGCGTGGCTTGTGACGGCATCCAGTATTACGTAACCGTGGGCTGTAATTATTCAGATGTGATGTCTGCGGACGTATGAACTTGGAAGAGTGCAGCATGACGATGCTAAAGGCAGCGTCCAAAGAAAACAAATCTTTCTCTTGCATCTTGCTTGTTAGGTCTTGAGGCAGCTATGGTGCCTTGCGGTGTAATATTTACACAGCAGTTGAGGTGTGAAATTTCCTGCCGTGGTGACACCCTAATCCATTTTGGCAGTGCTGTGACAAGAGTCAAGAGCGTGAGCGTGTGCAGACCCTCAGGTCGAGCTGAAGGGACCCAAGGGAAAAGGTGGAGAGATTGAAGAGGAAAGGGGAGCTTTCCTTGAATTTGCAACCTTGCTGTTTCAGTTCAGAGTTTGTTATTTGAAACACTGATGGAGCTGGGGGAGCAGCAAGTTCCTCTGGATCCGCTTTCTACGAGTAGTGTAAATATGCTGGTATATTTGTAATGTGGGCAATGACCATCAGTCCTGGTCATCTGCTGACAAAAAGAAGAAAGCAAAGCTACAGTCTTCGGAGTGCAGGAAACTTTCACTCTTAAGTTTTCAGTTCTACTCTGGGCTTTCTTGAAGGGAACTCTGTCCACGTGCTGGGTTAACACAGCAGGTTGCATCTGAAGCCTCTGCGCACGCTTTCACCATCCATTGTAGTGAGCTGAGGGTGCTGTCAAAGCTGGCAAAAACGTATCAGATCGCTTCTGTGAAGTGCTTATGCAGAGCAAGAGGTATCTGATTAAAAAATGCTGTTTTGTAACAGAAGGCAAGCTTGATGTTCAATCTCTTTAGCATAAAGTGCATTGTTTAAGTAGTGTTTCTTTCTGCAGTTATTTCCTTGGCATTGTTATTGTACCTGGCCCTGTTTCGTGCATTAAGCTCTTAATATAGTTCAATTTTACAATTATACTAGCCCCTTCCTGTGTCTTAATGAAAGTAAGAAGTTCTTCCCAAGTATTTCCAATCATGCTTTTATTACTTTCTGTTGTTACCATGCCTGTGGACCGGGCCACATTCATTCAAAGGCTACCGGTCTCAAATCTGAAAAGGCTGTGCTGTTGTTCAGTAGTGTCTCTTAAAGTTTGAAACTTTTACTTGAGCTGCAGTTAAATAGCCTGCTTGCTTCGTTTTTGCCGCAGTTACATTTTAAACCTGTGGTCAGGGGTGTGCCAGGAGGCACTGGCCCACTGGGATGCTGTGAGCTTGGGGTGGATACGTGATTGAGACGAATCCCTTTTTCCTCGGGGCAGGGCTGTTGAGGTTCTTACGGTGTTTTTCCAAGCATCGGTTTTGGACTCCCAGAATTTACCCAATCTCAACCCAGATCTCTTTAGCTGTGATTATGTTCCTTTTCTACAGGGTGTTTTTGGACCATCTCCAATTACTTGTTTTTCCTCAGGCTTGTTCCTATTTCTGTTTTTCTTTTCCACTGGTAGGTATGAGTAGACTGTAGTTTTCAGTCCACCTAAATCCTTGGATTTGACATACTCAGAAATTGGTAAGGATTGCTTCAGGAAAGGCAAAGGAAAATGAGTCCTATCCGAGTGTGATGTTAGGGCTGATGGATTGCCAGTTTGAAAAATCAAAAGTGAGAGCCGTAGGCTGTGCTAGCAACTGGTGTGGTGCCATGAGAGTCAGGAGCGCGGAGTGAAGCAGCAGGGGCTGAGCATCCCCGCTGGGCACGCTTTGCGGGCTTTGCTTTGGTTAGCTCTAGCCTGGTGGCATGGACTAACCATGCATTAGGTGTGCTCCAGGAGTACGTCTTCCCATTCAGTTTTATCCACAAGGAATCTAGTTTGCATGCTCTGAAACCCCTCCACAGCATGAACTGCAGCGGAGTGTGAGGTAATGTGCTCCCGATGAAGCAAAATGCACATGTAGATGCACTCGTAGAAGGTGACTGGGAGGTGGGTCTGCGCAAAAGGTCAGTGGCTAAGACCCGTCCTTGGCAAAAGAGACCAGATAAGCCATTACCGACAGTAAAATTAAAAAAGAGGGGTGAGATAAAGGGACTGAGGGAGATAAAAAGCCAAATACGTAGTTTGATCAAAGTTGTGGCTTGCCAATAAATTAGTCATCTAGTTTGCCTGGTGGCATGGTTGTGGGTGTGGAAGTGTATTGCAGTGTAAAGAGCGGATAGGATTTTGATCTCGGCAATTTAGGGAAGTTGGAAGTAGGTTTATACTGGTGATGTAAACCTAAATATAAGTAACTGATTCAACAGACTGTTAATACTGTGCAGACTGCAGTGGGAAAGAATTATGACGTTTGTTAAAATGACCGAGATAAACATAAAGGCATGCTATTAATTTTAGATGTGTGGAGATTAGGCCCAATATATGTAGTTTTGCAAGGAGAGCAATAGCCTAGACATGGAGGAGAGGGTATTCTAGTCAACCATGAAACACCTGTTTAGCTGATCTGTAGCTTAAGCAAGTATAACTGGCCAAGTTATATTTTGACAGCCAGCTGGTACCACCATCGTATTCTGAGCTGGCAGCCATACGTTTTTATTGATGAACAAACACACCAGCTTTCCAGGTAAGTGCACATACTCATACCCTAAAGTAAATATAATACAGAGCATAACAGGGAGAAGATAGGAAAATCAGTATTGTATTGTGATATCCACGTTACAAACACTTGTAACAACATTGCATGACCCAGAGCGCATACTTGTGATAACATTTGTCTTTTTTTATACTTTTTAACACTAGGTCTACCCTGAATTACAAATCACCAATGTTGTCGAAGCCAACCAGCCAGTTACGATCCAGAACTGGTGCAAGAGGGGATGGAAGCAGTGCAATGGCCACCCGCATATTGTGGTTCCCTACAGGTGTTTGGGTGAGTGACTGAGTTTCAGTCTTTTTTCCTGCTCTTTGGTGTTTTCAGTCTCTTCATGAAAAAGACAGAGAATCTACATAAATGTCTTTTACATCTCTGTGTTATCTTCTCTGAGGTGGGTTTTGTCCAATTGTTCAGTCCTTTGGAACTGCATTAACTAGAGAGAAAATACCCCTGCTCTTCCAATACCATTTTCATGAGTGACTGCAAAACAGGCTTCTGCTTACTCCCCTGATTTTTGTCATTATCTATCCTCTCCCCTCTTATCTTTCGATGTAGATATGCATGTGTGCACCCAGTTTACAGTTTTTTGCTTGTAAGCTATCCATCTTTTCCCTAAATAAATACTTTTCTTTTGCCGTTATTTTTTTTAATATCTAGTACTTGGTCTCTTACTGTGAAAAACAATGGGAATCTGGTTTTATTGAAAGCAAGCAAAAGCTAGGTTATAAAGTCCCCTGTCTCTTTCTGCAACTTTATTTTTGTAGCAGTTGCTTGGTGTTCTCTTCTGTGTCCTTTGTGCTTTGAATCGATTCACCAATTTAAAAGGGAGATTCAGTCCTTCAGTTTTTTGTTAACCTTTACTTCTCTGTTAGCCTTCTGTCAGCATTCAGAAAGCAGAATCATATTTATTTCTTGTTTTTATTAACATTCTAGGCACAAAGTTTTCTTGAGATTATTCCATGAGCTATTTAAATATGTTGCTTTACCAGTGCTGTTTGAATTGTGATAAATTGGTTGCCTAGTTTCATATTTAAATGCTGGAGTTCAAAGTTGGAACTTGCTGTGTTTTCTTTAGTTTTCCACAGTCAAGATAAAAACATCAGCTTGTAGTGTCGATATACTTGTAGAGCCAGATAAGCAACTTGGTAGAGGTGGGGCCGAACTGCAGTCTCACCTAGCTTCATCGTGATATATTTGATCAGATTCCATGTGAGTGCACTTGCACTAATTAGAGATGTAGTGGAACAAGATCAGACTAGTGGAACTATGAAAACTAATTTTTATTATTTATTGTATTGTCATCATAAGCAAAGCTCTGAATTATGATCAGGGAACTGTTATGCTCAGGACTCTCTATATTTATGTAGATTTGGTCAGTGCCCTGGAGAACTTACAATCTAATTTAAGATAAAAGACAATGTCATCACAAGAGCAAATGAATATAAATTGGCCATGAATAAATTTAATCTGGAAATTATAAGGAAGTTTCTGCAAGAGTGAAGAGCTCCAACAGTCTTCTGGTAAAAGGAGTAAGAAGTCTAGTAATTTAGAAGGAAGTTCATAAATTTATGAACAGGATTATATGCAGGTCCCTGCAGGAATGAGGAACTGGACTTGGACTTTTAAGGTGTCTTTCCTGAGTTGCAGTTTTGAATGAAAAATTATCCAGAGTTGAATGTCTGCTATCTTAGGTAGCAAGGTAGGCTTTGCTTGCTGGAGGCAAAAATTTTCAAGACATTTAAGCACCTCATGCCTGTTAATGCTTTGCCCTTAGCTCCTGTTTTGTATTTTAAAATCCCCCCATACGCTATTTTTTGCCCGATTTGCTTGTAATTGAGGCTTATGCAGTTGTGTCTGCCTGTGTTTGTCATCCTTCTTGTATGCTGCCATTCATCTTTTGACTCTGACTAGAATAAAACTAATAGAAACAAAAGCCTTAGATACTGATGTTCCCAAGAGTTTACTGTGAGAGGAGTGGCCACGTAATTACTTCCACTGGAGGAAGAATGGTGAACATGGCCATTATCTGTCATTTCTCCATCAACCAGCCCTCTGCTTGTTGCGTGTGGTTAAAGTTGGACTTTCTTGCATGTGGCAAAAGTGTGTTAGCGGAGGAGGCTGGAGGAGTGGTCACTTTCCCACGTGTGAGGCTGGGAGTACAGCCCATTATGGGGAGTTGGGCTTGCTTAGTACCCAGCAGCGTGGTGTTCGCCTGTTGATAGTGACCCACGCTGTGCTCTCTGCTGGCTCGCTGCCTTCATGGTGGTGAAGCTGGTCAAAAGATGAACAGATCCTCTGAAATGAGAGGAAGTCTTGAAGGGGAAAAAAAAGCGTAGTTCGGGGTTTTTAACAAAGACTGTTTATTTACTTTTCCTGTTGGACAGTTACCCTTTTAATTTATTACTTTGATTTTTCTGTAGTCTAGAAGTTGTAGTCAAATACCTTGAATACTCTTGCTGCCTTGTACCTCAAGGGGGTAGACTGGAGGCAGGGAGCTGATTGAATTCAGTCTGTCAATGTCTCATGGCTTTGGTGATGGATTATCTTTTTTTAATAATTTTATGCAATATCGTGTTGTGGGTTGTTTTTTTTTTTTTTTTTTTTTTTTTATTTTGGTAACTAATCTTGTAGCCTGCACAAACAGCTCAGTATGGGGATACTGATATTATTAATTATCACCGTAAGCACAATTATGTCTGTCTTGGAATACTTTTTCCTAAATCTTACTTGTTACAGAGTTAAGGAGTCTTGAGAGCTTTATTTTTTCTTTATCTCCTGCTAATATTTCTTCAATGTTAAAAGATAATTTTTCTGAAAGTTGGCTCTTTCTGTCAGCTCTGCGTGTGCCTCTGCTATCCTTGGTGTGGTAGCTGCTAGTGGGCAGTTTCAGAAGTCGGGCACTGGCACTGCCCATTCCTCAGTAATTTTAGTGCAAGTAGACCCTTGATGTAGACCACCATTAAATCCATTGACTCTGGTAAGAATTAAGATGCCAAAAGAAAGTTTGGCAGTGGGCAGCTGATTGCAGGGTTGAGTCTTACAAATTCTACTTTGCCCTGAGAATGACTTTCAGTTATCTTGAGTCAGCTTATAGTTTCTTCCATCTTGACATTTGTTTTCCACAGAGGTGAGAAACAGCGAGTGACAGAAATGTGTCTGCTTTCAGGCCAGAGCATCTTCACAGTCCATTTATGTCCCAGACTTGAGCCGAGGCTTTCTGAGACGTGCAGGGAGCGTATCGCTACAGCACTTGGCTGCTCCATTAGTTTTTTTCACTGAGACTCGTGCATGATGGTAGTTACTGCAGCTATTTGTATCAGTATACTTTAGTAATATTAATCAGATTTATTAGATTACACAGCTTCATATTTTCTTAAGTGGATGCAACTAAAGCATAAAAGGAATAATTTAAATAAGGCAAAATGAAAGCCCTTATTTGAGTGTGTCTTTGCGGTGACCACATAAATATGCCCCCTAAAATGTTCTAATTGAACCCAAAGCAGAAAAGCATTACTGGTTTAATTCAATTTTACGATACGATTTTGTGCCTGTGTGCAGGGCTTTGCAACGCTCTTAAAACTGCAAGCTTTGAGAAGATGTTCACGTGCAATAAATCTGATTTACTGATGTATTCGTTGCATGCTTCCAGGGACACAGGGGATTACCGTACAGCTTCAGTTCGCTGAAGAGGGGAAAGTTCTTGTGAAGAGTTGTTGAGTAAATTTTAGTTACCTTTCTGAACACACTGAAGGCATTCGCCTTAAAACTATCTTTGTTTTTATTTTCCTGCTCTTAGAAAATGACATCTTCCAGTGTGTGCTTATTGCGTCTCGAAGCTCTGTCAGTCACCTTTTGACAGAAATGGGAATCTAGGTGAATAGTTAGGTCTCTTGAATGATGGTGTCAGACTGCTGTCTTCAAGGGAAAAAAAAAAAAACCCTGGGATTTGAGGGGGTGTTTTTTTAGTAACACAAAGACTAAAGGGTTAAATTATGCTATTTGAGTGAGGAGTGTGCTGCTCGACATAGAGCCACGACTGTGTTTTCGGTGCCTAGGCAAAGATGATGAGCCGTGAGATGTGCTGGTGGAAGAGTGAAGATCTGCAGCGCTTCCTTGGCACGGCGTCGGGCGGGCGTGCTGCCATCTTCACACCTGCAGCGCGCAAAAAGCAGGGGTTTTAAGACCGACCCCTCCAAAATGGTGACAGTAAGCTTGCTGTGGGGCACGGGCTGCAGGGTTTCATCAGGCAGTGCCAAGAAGCCCATGACTTCCACTTTGTTTTATGGAAACTGTTCTTGAAAGATATCCTGGCTGCAAACCTGGCCTTGTTAATGTTGGAAGGAGACCTGCCACTGGCTGCCGCAGGAGGGCAGGATTTTTGGGGCCGCGTGGGCAATAAGCAGTTCTGGTTTGCTCTCTCCTCTCTTCACTTCTTGCCTGAGGAAAAGCAGCTGGCGAATTTGTGCAGTGTGGGCTGTGAAATGAGGTAACTGACTCTGTCTTCCAGGCTGGCAGCGGGAGCAGGCATCCTTGTCCCAGTGCCGTGATTCTTTGAATACCTTGGATAAATGTATGCCTGTACTTTCCTGAACAGGTGACGTTTCATTTACTGTTGGTGAAATACCCCCCAGCCTAGCTGCTCATTGTGCACTGTAGCCCTGGGGAGAGACGGGAAGCTAAATTATGCAGATGTTCGTGGATCGATCTGTGGGCACGGCAGACAAACAACTGCGAGGCGGGGTAAAAGGGGATAACCAAGGCATTGATTACGCTGCGTAAAGTGCTTGCTGGCATACTCACGTTGACTCTGGTTTGTTATCCCATTAATGTATACTGCTAAGCGCTGTATTCAGGCAGTGTTTGAAGGATCCAGATGTATTGGAATATCATTATGTATGTAGCCTCTGTCAATCAAAACATGATTACTTGCAATCATTTGTTCACAAACAAGTGGATTAGGTTATATAACAAGTATATTTTGCTGTTTGGTTATGCAGTGAAAAGCTGGCTTCTGTTTCTGGTTTTAATAAAAACATCTTTGAAAATATTTATTAACTTGTCATGCTTTATTACTCTAACAGCTTGTAAAGTTAACCACTTGTTGATGTCAGAAGAAAAGGCGTACTCAAGTTTTGATACCCATGCCTAGCCAATTATACCAAAGAAAACACCAAGGTTACGCCTGGAATGAATAATTTAAATAGAGATATAGGTAACTGACCGTTCTTTTGACTCATCTGGTAGTTTAATTGTAATTTGAACTGTGGGATTTTTTCACACAAGCATGTGTTTACTTCTGCTACATGGCAGTACTCGCTGCTTTTTTCCTCTCGGCTCACTGTCTAATGCACCTATTTCTGACTGCAACGGCAGAGCTTCTCTTCCGGATACTTTGGAAGCGCTTTCCGCTGGCTTTTCCATGCAGTGCCTAATCAACAGAATGACATTAAATAATTGTCTCGGAGTTTTCCTGTCCCTGCTAGTTGAGCTATCCGCCCCCAGCTTGCCTCAGTCTCCACTCAGCCATGTGAGTGATGCAGACAAGCCTCACACCACACTCTTTTCCTAAAATAAAAAAACGCACTTAGTTTCAGCCTGCATGACTACATCATGTCTAGTTTTTCTGACAGCACTAGCTGACAGGAAGGAGAGGATCTCCAAAAAGACTGACAATCTGAATTGCTTATTGCAGAGACCACGGGTAGAGAAATCCTAGGCACAATGAAAGGCACAACTATTCATTGGGAGAAATATTTCATCTCTCTTCTTTGCTCCCTCACAGACAATATTCCTGCCTACTGGTGGTATTTTTGGTGTAGTGCTGGTGGGCAGATGAGAAAGCCCTGCCTGCACAGGCTAGGTGCATTTTTTTTTGTGAAATTGCAAGCGTTGCAGAGATAACGAGTTGTCCTAACACACTGGCTTCCTTTCACTGCAGCAAAGCCTTGGCAGGTGCTCCCTAACCGGGGCCCTGCCTGGGTCCAAAACCGTGCTTGGCTGCACACCGGCAGCTCTTCGGCGTTGTGCCAGCGGTCAGAGTTTTGTCCTGTTTCTGTGTCCTCATGGCTGAGCTAATTGCAGCAAGCTTCTAGGGCCTCAATTCATCAAGTGTGTTCTTAAATGTGCTTCTGTGCAGCGGTATAATTAAGAGTATGCCCTGCCATGCTTCATTGAATAGAAATGGTTTTCTGTATGTACCTGAACTCTGCTGGACCAAATTTTATGGTCAGCTTCCATAATAGACAAGAAAGTGGCTGTTAAGCATCAGTTGAGTTACTGATCATTCATACGAACAATAACGAGTTTATCTTTTAATCATAATTCTAAGCAGCTGTATTGCATTGTGGTTTATAACTGTGACTGTACAAGTATTTTCTTCACAGGACAGGACTGTACAAACTGTTAAAGTGGCCTTTGGCATGTTTCAGGGGACAAAATATCATCAGCTAGAGGAAGAGGTGGGGAGTGGGCAGAGAAATCCTGAATGAGATCACCCACCAGTGGCACGCAAACTTCCTCCGGCAGTCATGGATCTGTTTCTGGAGGCTTCCACCTCCTCACTTGAGCCAAACGTTGGTTCAGCTGTTGGTTTAGCCAAATCCTAGCTGAAGGCATGAAAACCTTGAAGTGAAGAGATAAAGCAAAATTAGCATTCTTGTGGTGACCAGAATGTGCCTTCATGTATGACTAAGAGTAAATATAAAACATCTTATTTTTTATATAATAAGCCTGGAAGAAATAAATCTGAACTTGTATATTTCTGTGCATTTTTAGGGTGTACATATGTTTGACTTGTTTGGTGACTGCAGTAAGGTTTTAATAAGAAAAGGATTTGTGGAACAGGTCAAAACACACAAACTTTTTGAGATCGTGGACATAACAGCTCTGCAGATCTACTCCTAAAGCAGTAGAGGAAGTCCTTCTAGGAATTGAAGGCATTGAAAATGAGGGGCTTATTTCTCTCTTTCCAATGGACAAGGAAACCAGAACAGGTGGGGTGTAGACTTCAGGAACAGCTCACAGGAAGCAGTCACTCACACGTGAAAGTCTTCTTCATAGCTATCTATTAAAGACAGCATTACAAATTATAGTAAATACTGTTCCTGCTTGTTTTTGTTTTGGTTTGTTTTTTTTTTAAGTGTTTATGAGCTTGAAAAGATAAATCAGTTTTCTGCTTGAATGACGAATGCTAGCTGGACTCAGTTTTCTGTCTCTTGTAACTCTGTCCAGGCTGTCTGAGTGGGTCAGGGATTAGAAGCAGCATGTTCCTGCTTTTTCTGCAGTGTTTTATATAAAATGACTTAACCACAAAAAGTAGTGCTGAAAGAGTATTAATATGGTTAAAAAGAGCCCAAAAATTAGGAAAGGGGGAAGCTAAGGTGGCCTCCTAACTGTAGTTCAACCCTTCCTGTGCAAGGGGTACCAGGGGGCTGCAATGGTGGGGAGGCTGCCTCTGCCTGCCCTGCCCCACTGCGTGCGCCTGAACGAGCCCTTCGGGGTGTTCTTCTGACCTCCTGGCTCGGCTTCTGCTCGCAACTCAAATCTTGCCTGAAGACAAAACTAATTTTCCTCTTGGAATTTTGTCTAACCTTACGTGAGCACTTTGGAGACACAGGTTTAGTCTCATAAAAAGTCATGAGGTGAGAAGCGTCGTCCCTAGTTTGTCGTTGCAAGGCTGGAGAAAGGCTGGGGAGAAGTTTCAAAACCAAAAGTATCTGTTGATAGTGGGGCTCCAAATGGTAAAGCGCTTGAAACAGCATGTATGTGTGCATATGTACGTGTGTGCACAAGGATGCTTTATGAACCACATAGGTATATTTGTTTTGACAGATGTGTGCATTCACACACGCACACAACCTGTGAGTAATGCATGAAGCCACTTCATGCGTTTCATAGCTTGTTCATTGTATGCACCCAGCTTTTGGAACAGACAGATCAGGAACTTTTCATCTGAGCGTCTTTGTAGTGTCAGAGAGCTGATTCATCCTTTTTTTTGGTGTTTCCTTCAACATACAGTACTTAATTTTGCAGTGGGAGAATTCTGCTAATTAAAGTGTGTTGTTTGCTTAACCTTTTAGGAAGGAGAGATGGGGAGAGGGAGAGAAAGGAAGTGTAGATCTTACCACATGTCATTAAATGGATTTGCATATGGAGCATCTTCCCACAGATTTCTTTCACCTAACTGAAAGCAGTGGTAAGATCTCATCCTAAATACATTCTGGTCTCAGAGGAGGATTGAATGTTGCCAACAGATTTGATGCAGTTGATAACTGCAAAGGAAGAATCAGTGATGGGAATCACTGGATATTTCTAAAAGGTGCTAGGGAAGATCCTGGAAATGTATTTAAATAAGCCTGTTGGGGGTGTGTGTGTGCTTTTTTGAAGTGCTGAACACCTAGGAATATTGGACTTGTCAGTGAGTATGATATTGAGGAAGAGGCTCTTTCAGTTTTTTTAAAGGAATAGGTAGGCAAATGGATAGTGTGTCTACTTCGATTTTTCAAAAGAAATTTAACAAGGTCCATTACCAGAAGCTATTAAAGAAATTAATCTACCATGGAATAGAAGAGAAAACTCTTATGTGGCTAAATAAGAAGAAAGATTAAAAAAGGCAGGAATTAATGGTCCTTCCTCAAGGTGGAGAAAGGTCACCAGTAGAATCTCAAGGGATCAGTTCTTGTGCCCGTGACATTCAAAATATTTGTGATTTGGAAAAGAGGGTAAATCGTGAGGTGACCCATTTGATGATGACACTAAGTTATTCAGGGTAGAATTAATAAAGACAAACTATGAAGAATTTCAGATGGGTCTTTGATTATTGATTGACTGGAGGTAAAATGGCAGGCAAAAATTGATGTAGTAAAGTCAGTGTACATGGGAGAAGCAGAAAATAAATGAATCTTACCTTAGTGTATATGGTGATACTGTGCATAGCCTCTGACTTTGCAGGACTGAGACATTGGGTATTAATAGCTCTGTGAAAACATAGGTTCATTAGTGCCGTAAAAAGCAGTGTTACGGATTATTAGTAAAAGAGTGGGGAACAAGACATAGGACATAACTGTACCACTGTGTCAATTATGGACTTACCTGTATTTGTAAACACTGTGTGCAGTTCTAGTCTTCCTCATAAGAAGTATATAGTAGAAATTGAAGAGTTTAAAGAGTGATGGTGAGTGCTTGAAGTATGACATGGCTCCTGCAGAAGAAATGACACAGTAGATTAGAACTTCCCAGCATAGAAAGGAAGATGCCTGGAGGCTCTGACAGTGCTCTGCAAAGTCACGAGTAGCTTGGAGAGGATGGATGAGGAATGGTCATTCACCCTATCTTTCACGATGAGACCTTGGGTTATCAAATGAGACTAGCAGGCTTCCAGCTCCAAGCAAACAGAAGTCATTGTATATTTGTATATTTTGTTGCACAGTGTGTATATGGGCTCCTCATCCCTCTGCCACAGACTTGTGGAGGCTGAGAGCCTACAAAGGTTCAAAGCCCAATAGGACAGTTCACTACAGGATAACTCATCAGGTGCTAGGGACCTTAGTCTTGTGTCGGCGGAGATGGTGGTGAAACAGTCTTGGGGAAATACTGCTGCATGCTCTTCTACACTTTACACCCTTTTTTGATGTTGTGTTGTAGGTTCCTGCCGTTGACCACTTGAGCTAAAAGGATTTTTTTGGACTGAGATAGGTATTCTCATGCTTACGTGCGTTCCTTTCCTGTATCAAAGAGTGCTTGTCATCAGACTTATTAGCCCTGTCCCCTCTAACTTGCTTTTCTCCTGCCTTTCTGTATCTCTAAGGGCTGCTGCCTCTGTCCTGCTCTTCTTACTGAGTCTCTCTCTCTCTCTCTCTCTCCAGGTTTTCCAGCCTTGCCCCCTTCTTTGGCTCACTATCACCATTCCACCCAAGTCTCCTTGCCCCCAGGCACTGATGTTTCTTCACCTCTCCTTTCCTTCTGAGTAGTCTCCTTCCTAGCTTGGCATCCATCTCCTCCTCTCAGCATGTCCTCTTCTGCTTCCTCTCAGCATCTGCTATCCATCCAGTCTTGCTTGTGTCCGCTTCCCAGCTCTTCATCAGCTCTGCTACGCGACTCCTGTCATCTCATTTCGCATCTCACTTGATGCTACCAGAGCCAGGCAGAGAGAGAGAGAGACCCTGTGATCCTTCCTGGGAGCAATGAGATCAGTCTGTTCTAGCAAAAAGGCAAGGTAGCACTTAAGAGGAAAAAAAATACCCTTCTGTCACAGCAAAAACATGCTCTGGGTTCTGAGCAGTAAGATGTTTGTGCACACCTGTCAGTGCTTCATCAGATGTGAAGAAAGGTATAATTGCCTCAACTTAGCTTCTATTTTATATTTTATTTTTCAAAAAATTGCAATGAAAATTGCTTTATTAAAGTATTCTTGATTATGACTGTTATAGACACAGACTGAGGGTTGTTTCTGATGTTGCTTCATTTGCATTGAAAGAAGATCCTGTTGCTCTGTTTGTCAGATGATATGACTGCTGTGAGATACTCTGCTTAAAGCTTAGCTAAACTAAGATGACTTGTGTTGTACAACAAAAATGGTCATCGGTTTCCCTTTTGGTGGTATCTGATGAATGTTTTAAATGGTCTTTGATTTCCCTTTTTCAGTGAAAAATGCCAATCTGTGATTCTGTGTTACCTTAGAGCTACATTTAATTCTTTTTTTTAAAACAAACAAAAAACCCCAACAAAAAGCCCCCACCTTAAATCCTTAAGATTTAAGACCCCTTAAAAACACCTTAAGGGATCTTCCTCTAAGAAGGTGACATGGCCGACAGCCCAGCTGAAGTGCCTCTACACCAATGCACACAGCATGGGCAACAAACAGGAGGAGTTGGAAGCCACCATGCTGCTAGAAAGCTATGACCTAGTTGCCATGGCTGAAACCTGGTGGGACTCCCATGATTGGAGTGCGACTATCGATGACTACAGGCTGTTCAGAAGGAACAAGCAAAGAAGGAGGGGCGGAGGGGTTGCCCTCTACATCAAGAAATGGATGGATTGTGAAGAGCTGTCTCTGAAGAATAGCCATAAGCAGGTTGAAAGCTTATGGGTAAGAATTAGAGACCGAGGCAATGAAGGGAACCTTGTGGTTGGTGTCTACTACAGGCTGCCCGATCAAGGGGAGCCTATTGACAAAGCCTTCTTACTTCAGCTACATGAGGCATTGCGCTTGCAGGCTCTCATCCTGCTGGGGGACTTCAACCACCCCGACATCTGCTGGAAAAGTAGCACAGCAAGCTGTAGGCAATCCGGGAGACGCCCAGAATGCATTGAGGATAACTTCTTAAGCCAGGTAACAGACGGCCCTACCAGAGAGGATGTGATACTGCAACTGTTGGTCACCAATGCAAGTGAGCTAATTGGTGACGTCAAGATAGGAGGCAGCCTGGGCTGCAGTGATCATGCACTGGTGGAGTTCGCACTCCTGAGGGATATGTGTCAGGCGAAGAGTGAAGTCAGGAGCCTGAATTTTAGGAAAACAAACTTCCAGCTCTTCAAGGAGTTCGTCAATAGGACCCCCTGGGAAACTGCCCTCAGGGACAAGGGAGCAGAACAGAGCTGGCAGATCTTTAAGGACTCTTTCCATGGAGCGCAAGAGCTCTCGATCCCCAGGTGTAAGAAATCAGGAAAGGAAGGCAAGAGACCAGCATGGCTGAGTCGAGACCTGCTGGTCAACCTAAAGGGCAAGAAGGAAAGGCACAGGCAGTGGAAGCAGGGAGTAGGTATGCTGGGAAGAGTATAGGGACGCTTCCTGCTTGTGTAGGGATGGGGTCAGGAAGGCGAAGGTGCAGCTGGAGCTGAACTTGGCCAGGGACACAAAGAATAATAAGAAGGGCTTCCACAGGTATGTCAGCCAGAAAAGGAAGGTCAAAGAAAGTGTACCCCCCCCCCCCCCCCCAATGAGCCAGAGGGGTAACAACTGGTGACAACAGATGAGGAGAAGGATGAGGTACTCAACAACTTCTTTGCCTTAGTCTTCACTGGCAGCCTCTCTTCCCACACCTCTCGAGTGGAGGGACTGCAGGACAGGGCCTGGGGGAGCAAAGTCCCTCCCACTGTGAGAGAAGATCAGGTTCATGACCACCTGAGGAACCTGAACGTACATAAGTCTATGGGACCTGACCAGATGCATCCCAGATTCCTGAGGGAACTGGCTGATGCAGTTGCCAAGCCACTCTCCGTGATATCTGAAAAGTCATGGCAGTCAGGTGAAGTCCCTGGGGACTGGAAAAAGGGAAACATTGCACCCATTTTTAAAAAGGGTAGAAAGGAGGACCCTGGGAACTACTGACCTGTTAGCCTCACCTCTGTGCCTGGGAAGGTCATGGAAGAGATCCTTTTAAACTAAAAGAGAGTGGATTCACATTAGGTATAAGGAAGAAATTCTTTACAATGAGGGTAGTGAAACACTGGAACAGGTTGCCCAGAGAGGTGGTAGATGCCCCATCCCTGGAAGCATTCAAGGTCAGGTTAGACGGGGCTCTGAGCAACCTGATCTAGTTGTCCCTGCTTATTGCAGGGGGGTTGGACTAGATGACCTTTCAAGGTCCCTTCCAACCCAAACTAGTCTATGATTCTAAGATTATTTTTTTTTTCCCCCTCCACTATTTTTATCCTATATGTGGCTTATAACATTGGATGAGCTGAAGATTTCTTTAGTGTTTATTTGAAGTCCATTATCTTGTAGGGAGGATGGAAGAACATTGTTGTCTCTAAGTGGTGGCATCGTTCTTCTTCCTGTGCATCAAATCCAATATTGCAACTAGAGAGAACAGGGAAACTCAGAATAATAATGTTTCAAGTTTTGAAATCCAAAGGAGAAAAAGCCATGGTAGTGGGCAGAACTTTGGGAAAGAGCCTGTTGGTTATAAGTGATGCTGTTGAAACTGTATTTCCAAAATCTTCTGAGAGAGCAGGTTAGGTTTGTGACATGCTTGTTAAATACCTGTTTCTTGACTGAGGCTGCACTGTACTTCGTCCCGCTTGTGCAGGAAATAGCAAGCAAGGCAGCAATTCCACTTGGCCGTCACTTTGTGCAGAAGCAAATGGGTGAATTCTTTGGGAACGCTGGGTGTGGAGCCTTGGGTTTTGTCATTGAATATGTCTGTTAGTGCTTTTAGAGTCCCCTTGGGTCTAGAAACAGCTGAACCACCTCTCATTGCATGAAACAGACATTACCAATGCTTCCAGGGTCTAAGCAGCCTCTGGACAAAAGCTGTTATTGCACACCTTGAGTTGTATGTTATGTCCATGTTGTTTTTTTCATTACTTTCAACAGTATTAGCACGCCCATGTAATTTAGAGGTGGCCTTGCATTTAAGCTCTATCGCTTTGAATTTAAGTGGTTTCTAGATTCAGTATTTCTTTAATGTCACAATACTTCCACTAAGACATCAGAATTACTTTTCATGAACAATGTGTTTGTTTTTTTAAATAGCACAGTAAAGTGCTTCTTAATTTGTTAACCATAGCAACAAAATAGAAAAATATATAGGTACTATAACCAACAGTATATGTATTTGTTTTTTGTTGTCAGAGTGCTGGTATGAATTAGTCTCCATATTTGCCTCTTTAATTCAGGCAGGCAAAACCCCCTGTGTTTAATGACTTAAGCGGTTTTCTGTGAAAGGTATTTTGTCCTTCATTAAGAGACTTTAGACATTTGTTCATAAATATGCCATTACGTTCTCACCCTTAGTGAATAGCCCAGCTTTTGGGGAAAGTTTGTTTCAAAGAGCTCATCTGTAATCTTGGAAAAGTGTTTGGAAAATGACTTTCAGTAAGAGTAGGAAAGAACTTGGTTAATTTTCAGTAAAGTATTTCTCATTTAGGGCACATTGCCCTTCAGGCAAAGAGGACTGATAAAGCTAGTACTTACGATCTGACAGCACAGCGCCTCAGCGTTTATCTGCCCTCAAAGGATAAATTGTCTGTAACTGGCACGGGGAGGCATGGCAGCATTACAGGGCTGCGCTCGAAGTGCTGGAAGTCGCTCAGGTCTAGCACACGTTCATTCATCAGACCTCATTGCTGACAGTCTCGGGACGAAGGAGAGGTACGGCATCGCATTGGCCGGGCTCGTACCCAGCAGCGTTCCCATGAAATGGCAAGCTGGGATTCAAGGGCTGCAGGGCAGCGTCCGCGGAGCTGTGCTGGGATGACACCAGCCATCTTCCTGCTTGGATGGATTGTCTGTGCTTGGAGTGTGTCCCTAGGGAAAGAGTTATAGCACTTCATGCTTGTGTAAACATCCGAAATCTTTGCAAGATGAACATGCCGACATTTGAAGGTCAAACGTGTTTCAACACTTCCAGTCCCTTACCCACAAGAGCAGGCATCTTTATCATGCAAGCAGAAACTCCCTTGGGTTCCTTCCTCTTTCACATGAAAGCTTATACTCGTGGTCGATGCTAAAAACTACTGTGTAACAGGAGACATTTTGTGTTCAAATGTGGGGGTTTATTTTCTTGCAGAAAACTTCTGCAATGGAAAACAAGTTGAGAATGGTTATACACAATTCATAAGAACAAAGCATCCATTAACCATCTAGGAATTCAGGTTTTGCTGAATCCATGTAGATATTAGATTCTCTCTGAAATTGGAAATGCAAGCTGTTTCCAGTATGCTCGTCATGGGATCAGTGGCAACCAAAACCCAAGAACCCTCTCATGCAGTTGCATTTGATGTGGGTTTTGTTTGCCTTTTTTTAATAGAACTGTCCCAAATTCTCTCAATTCTTACTTTTGATGACTTGGGGGGGGTGGGGGGGTTGGATTTTAAAAAAAAGTTTGCTTCTCTTGAAGCTCTTCAAATTTGGACACATGGTTTGTCAACAGCCCTAAAAACTGAGAGCCAACTAGACTACAACTAGCAGCCCTCCATACAACCCCTCTTCCAAAAGAAGTGGAAGAGCAGGGGTTTTTATTTATTTATTCTCCATGAGAAGACTCACATTGGTTTTATTTGAAAAGGGCTGTGCTGTACTCTACTCTTTGCCACTTGTGCCTTCACTGAGTTAAAAATGAAGAAACAAGCCAGCGTAGGGGAGTTACAAAGCGATGGAAGTGAAAAATCTGGTTCTGCAGAGCGGTCATGCATGGCCAGTTTGGTTTTAAACTTCCCGGGCTTGATCTAGTTATGCGTAGATCATACCAGCATAATACTTAATAATACCCACAGCCTGCTTGTTTACAAAAATAAAGCTAATAGCTTTAATACTTCATTAGCTTGAAGAATTGCTGCTGATTTACAGTGTAGTCTTTCCTCAGGAGTGGTTTCATCTGTATTAGTGAATGTATGAGCAGTTCTGCATTTTGCTTTCAATGTGGATTTAAACTTTATTCAGACATTTTGAACTTTCTTACTGACCTCCAGGTTGAGAAATAATAGTAGGGTTTTTTTACTATGTTCAGAATCACGTGGAAACTTTTTGTAATGGTCACTAAGGGAACTTAAAGGGGAATTTGTTCCAGTTGAATATGTGAACCTGAAGCTAACACAAAGTACTTTAGTTTTAGTAGAACATATGAGTATGCTTCCAAAAAAAAATTATAGTCGTAACCTTTCTTCTTAACCTGCTGCATTTTTGTTGTTGTTTTCCACCCAGGAATTTTTTGTGTGTACCTAAAAAATGCAGAATTGATAGGTAAGAGTTGTATCTTAGTTCTGTACTCAAGCTGATGTACTTAACCTGGCCATTAAAAATGCTTCCTAATTGTTCAGTTTGAAATGCTGAACGATAGCAAAAATCTGTGCTAGGGATAATAAATGAGGATCATGATTATTGGAAATTATTTACTTTCTGTGTAAATATGTTTGATCTTTAACTCCCGGTGGCTTTGTCAGTAAGTTCCTGATATGTAAAATATTTAAATTACCCTATTTTTTTTTTCTATTAGATCATTGCAACTAGGTCAACAGAAAATTGAATCATAACAACTTGATATCAAAGTTAATTTTGGTAACACAAATTAATTTTGGCTCTGTAGTAATACCGGCTTCTACTTCTTTTTCCAGAAGGTACTCGAGTGAATACATAAGCAGTGTCTGCTTCTAAGGAAATCTGATCTCCCATGCTTTGAAGGAGACTGGTTTTTATTTTAGTTTTTCCCTTAGCTGTTCTTCATTGAGCTGGTCTTACATATGATGTGTTTTCATACCTTTTATTATAGTTTAACCTAGGATGCAATTTCTGAATATCTGTTATTTTGTCAAGTCATTCTCTTTCCCTCATGACGGTTCTTAATCTGTTACATTATTGATTATTTATGATCAGCTCCCTGTGACTACAGCTGTTTGGAACCAGTCCACCCAACAGAGATTACAAACCCTTTGGGAAAAGGACTATCTTACATTTTTATGATACTTAACACAGGAGCATCCTGCCCTGTGAGTGAAAAGCCCATGTTTCCCCTTACAGTACAAATGAGAAATGATAACAGCATGCACATGAATCTACATCTGGAGCTGTTTCCTTTTACCTGTTTTCTGGGGTTTGTTTATTCAGTCTGTACTAAATAAGTGATAGGCAAACTCCTTCCTTTTGCATACCGTGGACTTTTTTTGTGTGTGTGTAGTTTTCATTTTGGAGAACAACCTTCAGGAATATTTCTTTCCTACAGTGAAATCCCTTATAAGTTCTGTAATCAATCTCAAATTCAGCTCCCTGTCTACCAGGCCATTCTTGTTGCATCTATTTCATAACCTGGCTAAGCTTGAACTGAATTATGTAATTTTTCTTTAGTCTGCAAAGAAATGAAGTCTTTTGGGCAGGGTTTCCATCTGATGGTGCCTGCGCCGCCATAGGTTGGCCAATAGCTATCTGTGAACGCTTTGCTGGAGCAGAGTTGGAGGAAGCATTCAGAGGTTGATGGATCTGGGTGTGTCTTTCTGCTCCCTGTCCTCCAGCCTTCCTCTTACAGCTCCTCTCAGTTCAGCAAGGATTAGTTGGCAAGGTTTTTGTGAAAGGTGAGCCGAGCTGACTAAATAAATAATCCCAAAATTGCCTTTCAGTAAGAGGTGCCTCAAAGCCAAAATCTCTGATCTTGCTGATGGCATGGGCTCAGATGTGGTAATGCTGGCAGGAGACCAGGCTGGGGGGTGCAGCTGAGGAAGAGGAAAGCGTGGAGCCACCCTTTTTTGAGAGAAACATGGACCTGAATCAGCCTAAGCCAATCTAGTGTTTACAGCATTCACAATTTTTTGAAAATGCAAGCTCCCATGCTCATCAGTGGCCCGTGAAACATTGGCTACCCAGAGTGTTTTTTGCTAGTGGTCTTGGGTTTTATACTTTTAAATACTGGATTGACTTTGAGAGTAGGAAACATAGCATGTGTAAATCACAGTCATCGTTGTGTTGTCGTGGGAGAGCACTGAAGTGATAAATCTTTCATGTTTCTTTTCCTGTTTCAAATTTTGGGAAAAAAAGGTAAAACTTCAGTCTAGTTACAGTGTGAACTTCCCCTCCACATGCCCTTTTGCTCCATTCTGTAAATAATAAATACTTTGATATGTCACTTTGTTCTCAGTTATCATGGGAAACAAGGTTTTTAGATTCAAACTTGATTGAATCTTAATCTAACATTTTTTTTATGTAGCCTACCCAGAACCTTTTTAGCACTTCATTTGTCCTCCTTTATTAACTAACAATCATCCCCCAAGTTAATTGGGCATATCATAAAGGAGTAATACTGAAGTCTCATATACCTTTCCTTTTTGTTAAACTCTCTAAAATGACAGGCAGCTGTAAAGTTTTATTTCAGTTTTCAGTTATGTAACTGCCCTCATAATTTACAAAATGTCTCCTATGTCAAGGTGTTTCAAGAGTAACTTTTAAATTCTAATAAAAATTGAAGGTGTAATTTCAAGTTAAAGTCTAATGCCATTTTTATTATGTATGAGCAATTGGCTGTGTACAATTACTGTTATCTGGTCTGTTACAACAGAATCAATTTACAGCAGGTTTTTGTACATTATCAGAGGCAAAGCTCTTAAGAAAAATGTTCTCTAAAATAGCATGTGCTCTGCTGAGGCCAGCTAGTTTAGTTAAGGGTATTGGAGAAGTGGGAGGATGCCTTTCTCAGCCTCCCGAGTGCTTTGAGGTGCCACCTTTTTCCCTTTGTCCCCTTCCCCTCTTCCAGTGATACGGCTTGCAAGGTGTCTCTGAGGTTGCTCATTGCGCAAAACTCCTGTTGTCATCAGCTGCATGCCCACAGGAGAAAGTACGAACGGTGTCTTTGCTGTGTTTTGGCCTGTGTGCCACACCAGGAGATGCGGGCTGCCTCATGCCCAAGCATTCCTCTTCAAAGTTGGTGATCGGTAGACGATACCTTCTTGGGACACTGATGCCTAGAACTACCCTTTCTTTTTTCTTTTCTTTTTTTTCCCCTTTTTAATTTTTTTTTTTAGTAGAATTTCCCGTTATTCTCTCAAGATTTCTGTTCATCACATGATGACCATAGCTGGGAATTAAATGGGTAAAACAACACCTTTGGAGAAAAGCCTGCTGAAGAACTCACTGATGTTGCCTCTCATTTGGCAAAATGTGTTTCCTAAGTGCTGCTTAAAGCAAAGTGCTTATTTTGCTGGGATGTCAGTTCACTCGACCCTTTTCTCTGATGTGGCGGGTTCAGATTTCTGAGTGAGAACGGCCATGCTGCAAGAAGTGCTTGAGCACCTTCCCTGCTCCAGCAGACCCCTCTGAGAGGGGCCCACCTTGAACATCTTTCCCATATGAGGCAGTCGTGGTCTGAAGCCTTGGTTAGACAATGGAGTCCAAGCAATATATCTAAGAAAAAGAGGTTTTAACCATGACAGTCTGTACAAAATTATTATCTGAATAATTAAATCCTATCCAGGTAAATTTTTTCTTTTTAGCGATTTGACTTCAAAAGCAAGCGAGCAAGGAGGCACTTGCTGTCCTGTGTGGTCAGTCCTGGCCTGAGGATGTGATGAGTTTATTGACAAGGTGTCTCTTCTGCTGGACTTTAAGAGAAGCACTGGGAGATGGGTGCACTCTCTTGTGTATATTCTCTGTTTTTAGTTACCAACACAGCTCATGAGCTATTGGGAATGCTCCCTTACTGCCGACATCGGAGGAACTGTGCAGAGTAACATCAGTTTTCACCTGCTGCTTTGAAAATTTTCATTCCTGATTACTAACCTGTTCTCTAAAGCCGTCTTCTTCGTGGTGTCATGTGTAACTCCATCCTGATGGGATTTGGGTTCTCCTGAGCACTGTCCATGAAACAGTTCAGCCAGTTTACCGTTCTGTGTGTGAACTCATGTGTTTCAGCTCATATATTTATATACACGTTGTCAAACGTATATAAAAATATATGATGTACTGACTTTGATTTCTTTAATATCATTCTTGTGTTGTCTTACACACTTGGGACAGATGATTTGCCCTTAAATTTTTTTCAGTGATGGTTCAGCTAAACACTTTTGACTAGGGGAAAAAATCTGCAAAGGATTTAATTTTAAAAAATAAGCTTTTATAGACCTTTCAGATGCATTACAAAATGTTCCATTCCAGTGGTTAGTCTTGATTTATTCAATCTCATTTGGTCATCCTTGCTGTAGGCCTACAATATGATAGATTTACTGTTCTTGTTGAGTTTAATGTCTTCCTTACTGTTGCTCATCTTACTCTAAATTCCATTTACTCTCTCAATTTTCTTATCTGTTGATGTGATACAAAGTATTTGAATAAAAAAATCTTCATTCTGATACTGTGGATTAGACTTAGACACCAGGCGGTGTTTCTGAGCATAAAGTCTGTACAAATAGCAAATATTATTTTATGATATTGTCCTCAGTATTTGTATGTAACATACTGTTTATACTAATCCTTAAGGACAGGATTCAGTTCTCGATAGAGCATGATCTTGCATGTTAATCCTGACTTGGTCTCTCTCCACAGTGACTCATATGTATGAGGAAGAGAAAATAAATAAAACAGGTTGGAATTAATAACTAGATAAAATATTACCATCTTCTACCAGCTCTGGTAACTTCTGCTGTGTTGACTGGGTCTAATTCTTGTAATGAGAACTGGAGAGGAACAGTTTTGTCATAAAGTAGGGGTTTATTGTAGATAAAAACTACACAGATTTCTGGGTTATTGGGTGCTCTCATGGGAGGGTTAGTGACAATATAGAGCTTTTGCCTTTTAGTTAATCAGAGCAACTCAGTCCCATCAATAGTAGCAGTCATTACTTTCATGTCCTTTTAGCTTCCTTGAATTACCATGCCCAAGTCAGCTCTTCTCTTTCTCCCAAGCTGTCCCATCCCAGCTGCCTTGTAGCTGAGCTGCCAGACCACGCTGCCACCCTTCCTGCAAGATGAGTAAAGGCTTTACTCCATATAGAGCAAAACCACATTTTGTCAGGTAGTTGTTAATCTGGTTACCTGTAAACTTTGCAAACCCTGAATGTGGTTTCTTATTTTCCCACATCGCTGGTAATACAGTGAAGTCCTTCACTCACTGGCGGTAGCAATTTGAGTGGCCGTTTGGTCTTGGCAAATAGAATATTCAGGGCTCAGCAGTGTTATGCTAAGTGATTGCTTAGGTCGTTAATAATCAGCAAGGTATTTCTGCTAAGCTGATCTTCAGCTGCTGCTTATGGAGTTATTTATTCACTTGTCAGAGCCATTGCACAAGATGGTATTGCAGAAACAATTACTGCCTGAACTTGATTTCATAGTGATTTCTGTTCTTTGCCAGAGAGAGAGCAATGACTGAATTAAATTACTGCTGAAGTAAAAAGAATCCAAAATTTTATAAAGAAACACGCAGTATGAAGGCATTTAGGAAGGGAAAAAAAACCCACAAAACTGAAATCCTACTGAAGTAAACATTTCCTTGTTTAAAATGCAGTATATTCCTCATCGGAATCCTGGAGTTTGAAATGGCTTTTGATGGCCAAACCTTAGAGGTGCCTGTAGCATTTTCATTCTTCCCACCTATCTATAGGCTTATGGTCATTACTCCCTCTAGACATCAGTGACTCGCGGGGCCTTCTCTAGCCTTACCCCTAGTATCTGGTGCTTTACCTCAGTTACTAAGAATTGCCCATGAGAAACATCGCATCGTATAATAATGCAAAGCACAGTGGGATTGCTGGTCCCAGTTGTGCTGAACTGTTTCCAAGCATCCTGTCTTTGTGCCATCTTACCGTTTGATTGGTGGCTTTAGCAACTCACTAGTAAGAATACATAGGGTATTAATGAATTCATTAATCCAATTACTTCGTACTGTATGCTGTTTCAATTTCAGAGCCCATTTTCCAAGTACATCCTGTGTCATTAAGTGCATTAAGCATCAATTCAGCCAGAAGGGAGGCACGAAATTTTAAAATGCTTGGAGATTTGCACTTGCAGGTCTTGCTGCAAAACATGGCTGCTGCCTGCTGTGAGAGAGGGAGCAGAAACAGTAACAACTGACGTGTAGCTTGTTGTGCATCTCGGCAGCAGCAGAATGTGATGTTAATAGCTGGACTGTTAAAATTCCTGCATTTGGTAGCATTTATGAAGCATAATCTGTTTTGAAATTCAGCCATATTATAGCTTGTAAAAACGTGAAGGCAGCGGGGGGGAAAAATAAGATTCACAAAGGTACAATTCCTTAAGATATGGAATGTATTCGCTTTTGAGAAATATCATTAAGTTATATTTGGTATTTATATTTAAATATAAGGAAGAGCATTAGAATGGGTGCTGCAGTATCAGTCATCTTTATTTATCAAATCATGATATGCAATTTTGTTAATAATTTCTGAAGAGGTTCTTGGAAATGTTTTTATTTTTTGAAAGCTGGTAGCTTTTGTTCTCTTTTGACATTTTTGGAAAACCAACTTCACTAAAATCTTACTGAGTACAGAGAAGAGTGAATGTTGCCTTGAATAAGCCTGGGAATGGTTAACACTTTCCTACTTTAGATAAACTGTTTAACATACAGATTGAAAACAGTTAAAATTGAACAAGGGGGATTTATCTGTATTTGTTGTCTAACTGGTGCTTCCTGGTGTTTGTTGATGGGGAAACGCCATTACGGTGCAAGAGATAGCCCTGAAGGAAGGGTATGCTTGATCCTGTATCATAAAATGAGGCGATAACACCTCCTCAATTTTCCCTTACCATTCTTTTTTCCATGTTGTGATTGCCAAATACACACCCTGGCACACGTGTCTCCCGCTCTCCTCATGAATTTAGAGCATGGGAGAGGCAGGCAGTTCCCCTGCCAGTGACAGGAGTTGGAGGACCAGTTGATGGGAAACATGACCAAGCGGTATCCAGTGCAGCCCTGCTGGTTTCTGTCACCTGCTATGGGAACCAAGGGCACTTGACAAGGATCTGTGAGCGACCTGTGCTGCCTTTCCACAAGCAACCTCTCCCTCAACAGTTTTTCTGGTATTTGGTGCTTGACTCATGCCATGCTCTACTATTGAATGTCCCACCTGGCAGTGATGTGAGCAGAACTATAAAGGAGCTCATCAGTCATGAAAGAGGTGCATAATTGGGAGAAGACTTAAGTACCTGAGTACAAGGAATAAAGGGAATTTCAGAAAAGTCAGAATACTACAAGGCAGGAGGCAATTAATATTTTGAGGTACACACGAAAAAATCAAAACATACTTTATATTTAAAAAAAGGCCTGAAACTGATGAAAAGAATGTATTTCAGCAAAATGATTCTCCCCACCTGAGGCTTTTTCTTAGTATCCCTGATTTTTTTGCATTCACAGTATCTCACTATTGGACTGATGACTCTGATATAAAGACTGTGTTGGCTGTGTACCAGCGACCTTTTTCTGTCCTGAATGAAATAGGTCCTTTCTTGAGGTGATAGGTGGTCCTTTACCAAGAACACATGCAGCACCCGTATGTATGACGAGGCCAGGGTAGCGTTCCTGATTCCTCCTCTTGAGCCTTCCTGGGTTAGTGAGTCCAGATGGTGTTGCTTCTTTCACCTCTGCTAAAGGGGCTCTTGAAAAAGTGCTCGTTTAAGAAGAAAACCTTTGTTTCAGCCAGTTCCTCAAATACCTTTTGGTGACCATGGTGGTATACTTCATGTTTTACCCGGTTTACTCAGCAGCTAATAACTTCAAGGTCCTGGGGTGTGCTCAGTGATGGCTTTTATGAGTTAAGCACTGTGAAAAAAAGTGGATATGGAGAGAAAAAAGACTTTCATACACAATGGATTTAACCACTGGGTGATGGGAGAATTGCTCTGTATACAGCATGGTCACAAAATGGGGGATGGGAGCAGGGGGCTCTTACGTAAAAGAAGCATTCCCAAATACCTGGAGTGTTTTCTGCTGTACCATTCTGGTAATAGGAGGTCCTCAGCATATGGGGTGGGGTTCAGATATCTTTTTATTTTCTTTGTCTTTTGTTTCCCATTCATTGCACCCCTACACCCTGCACATGGTATTTCACTCTGAGTACTTGATAGGGATGTGTACACTTCAGTGTGGAAGAAAAAGAATTCATCTGTTTTGAAGGAGAAGAAATATTTCTAAAGAAAACATTTCAGGTTTTATGGGTTTGTTTTCCACAACAACTTCTGGGGGCACGGAAGGTCAAGATGCTCTAATCTTTTGTCCCTTGCACTTGCTTTCCTGACTGAGGTGGTCAGTGCTTTGAGGAACAACATTTCTGCGTTTCTTTTAGTGAAGCTTGCTGTAGTAAAAAGCTACACAGGGGCAGGATGCTTTTCAAACAGAATGGCAGCAGCGATATAATGGCAGGCATATAACTGCAGCTTCCAGACAGTACTGTGTAAACAGCCTGAGTGCACATACTTTTTTGTGGAGTAAAAGTGCTGTTATCTTCGAAGGTACCACTATCCTCTTTCCCTCCTGATTTTTCTGCTAACTTGGTTGCGGCTTAGGATACTGAAAATAATTTTCAGGGTTCTGGGATTCTGCTTGGGGAATCTTGACAAAAATCTTATTAAATGTTCAGCAAATGGTCTCATTAAGCCTTTCACATTTCAAATCTGTTCCTCAGAGTTTTCTAGTACTGTTTTTTTCAGGGTTTTTCCTTTCTGTGAATGTTGCCAACTGTTTTCTGTAGATCAAACAATTTCCAATAAATTCCTGGGTTATCTGTTCTCCCATTTGAAGAACCCAGTAGTTGCCTCCAGTACACTGTATGCAGAATCGATCAGTCTTTTCTAACTTGCCTTGGCTTCCAGCACCTTCCAGCTTTCATTCCCTGCTCTTTTTATAGCACTGCGGAAGATCTGTTTTAGCTAGCCATATTGCTATCAGATTAGGATGGGACCTGGAATCTCCCAAAAAACACCTCCCCTGCTCCAAAAACCACCAAAAAAACCCTCACTAAATGACCCTGCGGCAAGCACCCACAGGCGGCATCCTTCACTTCATAATCTTTTTTTCCACTGTTAGCAGCTCGGCTTCAGTCCCCAGTGCATTCATCAGCCCTCCCGAGCAGTTGACCATGTCCTGTTACAGATTTATCAAACAGGACTACTGTGATGATGGAGTGAAAAGTAAAAAGTGGATCTGAAAAGTCTGCTGGGGCTGCAGAGAAGAGAGAGGAAGGAAGCAATAAGCAATTAAGCACGGTGTGGGAGGAGGGGGAAAAGATTTTTTGCTTGGGCAGCATCATGTGGGAGCTCTATGACTGAGGCAGGATGGAATCAAGCTATCCAGAGTGACATCTCTAGACTTTATTATTCCTGCTGTTTCCTAAGTCACCATTTCCAAGAAATTAGGCAGGACTGTGTAATTGGGAGGGAGGGGGCTGTGTCTGCAACAAATACTCTCTCGTTTGTGGCAGAAGTTTTGCAGATGCAATCAGTGCACTGAGGAATTGGAGGGGAGAGCAACTCAATCCTGAAATTTCTCAACTTCCTGAGCTGGACTTTGCAGGCAGCTTTTGGGCCTGTTTCTCAGTAAATCATGTTTGAGATGCAGCATTTTGATTTGTGGTACAGGGCAAGGAAGTTTGCTAGTCTGAGCGGTTGGTGCCTAGAGAAAGCAAACTGAAGGGGAAACCCTTCAAATAGCATTTTGGGGTGACCTTTGCTGCTGGTCACACTGATAACAAGTTCTGGGGGGGTGTTTTTTGGCTTTGTGGGCCTTTTAGGAAGATGGGGCAGGAGGAGGAATCCCAGCACGTGACGTAACCCATGATGTTGGGGTAATGAGCATTAGCACAGTTCTGTTATATTGCATTAATGAGCAAGAGAGGGACAGAAAAGGCATCTTACTGTACTCCCAGCAAGATTTTGCCTTGAAGATGGGGGAGACAATTGGAAAAAAAGGAGAGAAGTAAATGAACTTAATGCTTCAATGAACCGTTGAGGTGCTGCAGACTTTCAAGGAATGTTTACATGCTTTGTCTATAAAGATGCCAGAGCATGCGATGATGTGTATTTGAATATTCTTGCATGTAAACAGATGTATCCGTTATTGGCATAATGCATCAAATCTGAATGATGCTTGCATTCTGTCTGGAAAGTAAGACAATTTTATCAGAAAATGCAGTCAGGCAAAAAAGCAGCAAAGTGAGCAGAAACTCCATTTACGTCTATGATCAAAGAGCTACAGAGGAAGGAGGAAGAAGGTTTGAGAATAACCCTTTTTGATGTATGGTACCTTATGAAAATGAAGACATAATAAACACCATGAATTACTTATAGGCATATTTCGTGGTATATAGTTCATTATTTTCATCTGGACAAATGCACTTGGATGGATTTTACCTAAAGGATTTTAGCCCTTTGACTCCAGAATTTTGTGTTAGGTATTTGGACTTTCCAAAATCACAGTAGAACACACGGTATATCAAGACTGGAACTCCTTATTACGATGCGTGTGTGGATATTTAGATGTCAGTGAGTTCATTACAGTGGGTTTTCTTCTACCTTGATCTTGTGTCCCAAGTATGGTCGTATGTTGTGTGCCATTGCAGTGCTTGTGAAAAGTACCTTAATTGTAGTGATTTTTCAAAATTGTTATAAGAGCATCAAGACGCTGAAACGTAGTACAGCTAGGATTGCCAGTCAGTTTTTAATCTAATAGAAAAGCTTTGCTCATCCCAAATTGTTGCCTTTTGTAGCCTATTAAACGGATAACGTTGTGAGTAGCGAAGGTGGTTTACTTGAGAGTTGTTGCATCAGGGTGTATTTGTTGCTAAGTATGCAAAATAACAGAACAATAAAACACTTTTTAGTGGGCGTACTGTCTTTACCTTTTCAAGTTTGGTTGAAAGCAGGAATATAGAAGCATTCAAGCACTTTGTTGAAGCAGAAAAGTCTGTTGGAGAACCGCTGGCCTTACTTTTAGATGCTTAAACCACAGTGGATGGCTTTGCTCAAAAAATAATAAAAAATACCAGCTGTAGTTATGGGAAATAACTTCTTGGAAATATGTGAGGAGGAAAGGGTCGATACAGAGACATGTTAATGGGGTCAGTGTTGGTTTTGGCCAAGCCTCTGGAAGACTGAGGAGCTGCAGCTGTTCCCGCCTCACGCCCAGGGTGGCTGCGCAGGTCGTGCTGTCACTTCTGCTCCTGCCCTTCAGATTTGGGTCTGCATTGCTGTCCATCTGCTGTGCCGTGGGTCTCTTACTGAAATTTGTGCCGTAAGTTACAGATAAAATGGTGGAATGGGGACGGGTTTCTTACAGAGCTGATTTTGGGGCAGTTTTATGGGCAGGAATTAAGCCCTGTTACTCATCAGAAAAATACAGATGGTCCAAGCCGCTGGGACGCAGACGTGTGTTATCAGCACCGCCTTCCCTTTCTGTCAGCTGATGAATGTGTTTTAGGGAGAGGCCTCTAACTTCGGCATTTGGGATGGGGTTGAGGGAGGTGGTTTTGAGGGTTAAAGGCTGGTGGGATTTCGGTGCAGCGCCAGGATCTCCCCTTTCCCGCTGCAGTCATTGCGTGCAAGCTCCATTGCAGCCTGCACTTCGCTAGCGATTGCCCGGGGGGTTCAGCGTTGTTCAATGGTGCTCTCAGTGCTTACAACTTGCTGATGGAGGAGATACAGTACGGTGGTATTTGATACCCAGCTGGCTACTGGTATTAATAATGGTGGTCCTTCATAGGTAACGGTGTAGGTAGAAATTATATTTTACATAGCCTTTTACATACTTCCTAAACATTGCTTCTTTTTAACTTCCATTTAAATTGAAATTTGAAACTGGAAAAATCTACAAAGCACTTGTTTGCTATAGGTTGTTAAAATCCTTTAAAGTAGACTGAAGATATTTAACAGTCTGGCTGAACCTGACTTGTGCCCGAGTTCAGAGGAGAGCCACGCTGTGGGCTGGGGCAGGAATCCCTCCCCAGGGCCTGGGCACGGCAGCAAACCCTCCTTCAAACCAGGTTTGACAGGCACAGCCTCGCCCTCTTCATCTGTAGATACTGAGTCTAAAATCTTGAAGCACTTCGTGACTGGTTCAGTGTGTTGCTAGATAATCGTGCTTACTAACTCATTTTGCTGAAAAATGAAATGTATTTTTGAAGTATCTAGCTGCTTTGCATCTTCTCTGCTTTTCTGGACTTATGAAGAAAAGGAAAAGCATTTTCAATACAGCGTTGTTTCTTTGCATATCACTTGATGCCACTTTTTTTGGCTTGCACTCTGATGCAGATTGCAGGTAACCTTTAATGAGCAACCTATAAATAACAGAAAGCATCATGCATGATGACACATAAATATCACTCTTAATAAAAGCACCTAAAGTTACATGGCTGCTTAAATAAATGTAATAATGTATGTTTAATGGAATATGAAATAAATAAATGTGCCTGGGTAGGCACAAGAGCTACCAGAGGTGCTGCGGGTAGCTGAGCTGTTGTGCCTGGGGAGCAGGGCAGGGCAAAGCCCCGTGGCAGCGGGACGGGGAAAGGCGCAGAGTTTCTCTGCTCCTTGCTGCGCTGTGCTGAGGGCACGGTGGCTCAGGATAATCTATGCGAAGTCACGGAGAAGAGACACGTTTCTCTGAATGTTCTCAAGTACGTATGGCGCAAGCACTTCAGCTTGTAAATTCGTTTTAGCAAGGCCTTGTTCTCATCGGTGACATGGAAAATGAAGCCATGAGTTCTAGAGCCTCAGTACGCGTGCTGCCTCCTCATGCAAAATTTAGCACAGGCTTTGCTTGAAAGTACTCCTCTGAACATAATTTGAACATGCTTATTTTTTGATCAGGATCCTAACCATCTGCAGCCATCTGCTAGCAGGTGTTTGGTTTTGTCACGGATTTTGTTTTAGTACCTTCATCATCTTTTCTTTGCTCTCTTTTTGTGCAATGTTGGATGGATCCTCACATCCCATCTGTTTTATGCAGTGGATGGAAAATCTGCCGGTCAGGACTGTGTCTCACACAGGGTATAGTATTTTTACTTTGAATTACTTTGCCCTGATATCATATCTGCCATTCAAACAAATAGGGCAAGCATGATTGTGTGCATAGCTTGTGAAATCGATCTCGTTCACTGGAGTAAAATGCACCCCAGGATTTTTTTTTTTTTTCCTGGTTTTATAGAAACGTTTACCATAAAGACTGCTCTGAATGTTTTGCATGCTCAAGCAGCCAGCAAAGTATAACTGCAGTTCTGCATGAAGTCGTATGCCCTAGGAGAGCGAAGTCGACATACTTTGTGAGTCTTCAGCAGAACACCCATGTGCTTGCTTAGTGCTCAGGTACTTGGCTAAATTGAAGTATGAGCAATTACTTATGTACTGAGTGACTTTGTGTATGTGGCAGGATGGTCCCCTACAAGGGCAAGTACAGCTAAAAACAAGGTGCAAATTTATTCAAATTTCAGTGCAAGGTTTGGGTGTGATACCACTGGCAGCAGACACTTTGTTAACAGAACCTGCAGATTTTGTATTTTGGCTTACTAAAAAGTGTTTTAACTCATTACTTTTGCAAGTTTATTTTGGACACCTCTGGAAGGCATTTCTGTTAATAATTTGCAGGCATTAGAGTATGTCACTGAAGGATAAACATAACGAAATCCTTTTTTTCCTAGTAAACTAACTGACTGGCTTTTAAAGGCTTCAGATCAAAAGCGCTGAAGTATAGCAAGGAATTTCATGTGAAATACACGTCTTGGTGGTTAGCAAAGGTATATACCTCTATTTGCTGAACTCTGCTTTCTCCCAATGCATTGGGTGTTGATTATTTTTAAAACTGACTTTTTAATTGTAAGCCTCAAGGGCCACTTCATCAGCTCCCTGAGATGACCCTCTACTGAACAGTAAACTTGTAGTCATCTCATTTTGATTAACCTGTTATTACATCCATGCAGCCATTGAGCCACCTTGGTTCGTTCATTTAACACACACAGGCTGTAGTTTTTTGGAGGTTACAGGCAAATGTGCTTCAGGGAGCTGATGATTTATGCCAGCTGAGTCGTGTGCTTTCACAATCCGGTGTCTGTTCAGTATATCGACTTCTCAAAAGTACTCTGTAATTTTTCCTTTTAAAAAATATCTTCGAGGGGGTTTGGGGTTATTTAATTGCAGTGTCAGAATTGTACAGAATTACAGTCATTTTAGTCTAATAAATCATGTTACTTATCAGCTGAGTTTCTTCTCATTCATTAGTACTGAAGCTGTGAGCATTTTATTTCATTAGTGTGTAAATTTTTGTCTTAGTGCTGAAGACAGCACAATCTCTTTGGTCAGTTTTGTGTCCTTGGTAGAGAGTCTTTTTTTTCCCACTTCAATCTGAGCAGATACTCGGGTGATCCATGAATCATCTTGGTCCCTGGCTGATGAGCTCCACTTGCTCATCAGCCTTCTGGGCTAACCTGAATTTGTCTGGCTGATGAAATGAGGTTGCAATAAAGAGGCTGCATCAACAAGAATAACTAAGTGGACTGTGTTGCTGTTAGCACTGTAATTCAGTAGAAATATTCCTGAATTGTTTGAAACGATGCATTGGTGTCAGATTTGTTTTGTGTGGAAAAACTAAGTATTTCAAAACACTTCAAACCCGCTCCCTACCACTATTCAGATGCCAAGTGTAATTGTCCTTCCCCATACCCACGCTCCCCTTCCAGGAGCTGGATCCTCTGACTCCTGACTTCATGTTGCACCACACACCTCTTCTATGGGTCCTGCAAGTTTCACACTGGGTATATGGAAGTTAGCATATTAAAGTTTTCATAATCTAATACATTTCTGAGGTCAAAGACAGGAGCTACTTTCAAATGGAAAGTTTGAAGAAGGTAATAATGGAAGCACCATTTAGAAACTGTTCCATTCTCTGCAAACAGACCCTGCCACTCATTCATGAGAGCTGCCCTATGCCTAGCTAAAGGTTTAAAAGGATGAGATACTGGAAGCAAAATTAACTTTTTTTTTTTTTTCCCCCCCTCTCTCTTTCAGTGGGTGAGTTTGTGAGTGATGCCCTTCTGGTACCAGACAAGTGCAAGTTCCTTCACCAGGAAAGGATGGATGTGTGTGAAACTCACCTGCACTGGCATACTGTTGCTAAAGAGGTACATTCACCTGTCTTAAAATTTCCTGCCTTCCTTCTTTAGAGCTATATCACTCTTCTGAGGATGAGTTTAAATATAGCAGTGACATGGCAAACAAAAAGCAGTACTTAGGAATGTTTGAGTGAATGGCTTTTTGTTCTGCTTTATAAGGTGGGAAATAGGAGTCACTCCGCTGAGCACATCAGAGTCCGCTATTGGATACTTCACGTTGACCTTTGAACATCGACCCTGTTTCATAGCACTGGTTTTTTTCCCCACATCCACTCACACACCCACCATGTTTTCTGCCTCTGCTGGTTTCCTGTGTTAGTGCTGCTCTGGAACTAAAAATTGATCAGTAATGCCTAGGCTTTGCCTTTATTGTTGTCCTCCATATGGACATCGGTATGCCAGGTGCCTCACAGAGATCAAACAGACCTCAAAGAATGCAGTATATGAAATTCAACATAAAAGGGTAGGAGAGCTGATAAGATATAGGACTAGCCAAAGACGTTTTGCAGTCAAGCACAGAGTTTTTACAGTTTACCAGTGCTTTACTGAAAACAGAAATAAACCTCATGTTATAATTGCTAATGCGTTTTGGACATTTTTGTCCTTATGTGGAAAGGTTGTAGGAATGAAAACTGAGATGAGCTTCAAGAAGATTTCTGGCTGCTATTTTGTTTGGAACCTCTTAGTTTGTATGTTATCCCAGCTTCTGGAGATCAAAATTGAAATGTGCTTAGCAGCTTTTCAAATTTTCAGTTCTGGCTTGAATCATACTGTTGCCCCTCAAATGAAGCGTTTAAAGCATGCAGGCAAATTCTAGTCCATTTTGAGTATTGCAGACTTGGAATGGCATAGCCTAGGAGAACATCATCACTGTGCACCACTGAACTATTTTCCTTTTTTTGCACCTGTACTACATCACTCTATCTTTCTGTCCTACATCACTATATCTTTAAGGTATAATTATGCACAACTGACCGTTTTCAAAACAAGGCTAGAAGGTGCTGTCCTGGCAGAGGCGTCAGACCAAATAGTGTGTTTCCAGTATATCAGATATTTTCAATGTTAATCTATCTTGCAATGAACTCTTTAATAGCATTAATACATTAGGATCAGGATTAATACATCAAATTATCATTCTGCCTTCGAGTTTTCTGTTTATGAGGCAGAGCCTGTGAGGATTTCAGGCAAGAGGATATGGGGTTGTCAAGTATATGGGAGGAGACAAGTCTTTCTATACTGGCAAAGACTAAAGGGCAGGGGAAGGGAGAGCTTGTTGCTTGCAATGGTCATGCGGACACAGGTAGGGAGCTACCTACGGTGCAGGTAGTGAATGCACACATGACCACTCTAAATCGTGTTTCAAAATTCAGAGACCCTGCAGTTCACCAGCTTCAGCCTCCCAAGGCAGTACACAGCCCCTTCCATTTTCTCGAGGTCTGTGATGTTTTTTCTGGCTTCCTCCATGACAATATTGTTGCTGTTTTCTTTCTATTTTCTGTAGTCCTGTAGTGAGAAGAGTATGAATCTGCATGACTATGGCATGCTGCTGCCCTGTGGAATCGACAAGTTTCGTGGTGTGGAGTTTGTTTGCTGCCCGTTAGCAGAGGAAAGCGACAATCTTGATTCAGCTGATGCCGAAGATGATGATTCAGATGTCTGGTGGGGAGGTGCAGATGCAGACTACGCAGATGGAAGGTAAGAGTGACTTCCTACCCTTCAACTTGTTATTAGCATCTTATTAAAGATGCCAAAAATCTGTCTAAAAGACCTCAGTGTGGAAGAGTCACTGTTCCTTTTAAGTGAACTTCCAAATACAGTGGTTGAAAACATCAGTGTTCGACCCATTTATTTTTAACTTTCTACAGAAAAGCTTATTGTTAATAGTTACTGTACTTGACACTTTCATCTGTTCTTCAATGAGAAGTATTGCTATATTTATAACAAAAATGCTTAAATACATACTTCTTGACAACTAAATAATAAATACTCTACTCTTAAGATGCTTCATGCGCAATCCGGGGTACTGCAGCAGATACATGGCCAACGTAACCATTGGAGGTTTTGAAATGTCTTAATTTATAATAGGCATTAGCTGTGGGCCGTTATTACCCTAAGAATGTTTTTCTGCTGACAGTTACTTTCTAAATATGATCTAAAAGAAAATATGTTTTAATATCTAGCCTTTGACAGATTCATTAATATACTACTGTTAAGTTGGAGTATGAAGGTTTTCTTTGCAAGACAGCAGTGGACGGGAAAATACCACGCTTGTCTTTACCCTTCAATATCCCCTGTGCACATAGGCTGATTTTGAGCCAAATATGTGTTATGACTGTGTTGTGACTGAGTGCTCTGGTGCTGTCCAAGCCTTTTCATACCACTCTCTTGAGCACATTAGACAGCAGTTGTGAGAACAGAGTACAATGTTGTGTCCTTGCAACTGAACTCAAACTTAACTCTGTAAGATGGCTTTCTTCATAAAACTAATATCGACATTCATATTCTGTTTGTGCTCCCTAGACTTCCGTATCACTTCATACTGTGCTAATGCAGTGTTTCTACTTCTCAGGTGATGATACTGCATCTTTTACAAATAACATACAAAATCAAAAACTTGGGGCAGATTACAAGTGGTTTCAAGGAGAACCCTGAAAATAAGTGGGAACCGAATGAAGTGAATAATGTGGAAAGTTAATAGTTCTGAATTGTGTTAAATTTGGGGTTTTTAATAATCCAGATGGAAACGAGTTCAGGAACAGTGTAGAAATGAAGGACAGAGATTGAATTGCTGTACTTTGGTGCAAAGAGATGGCATTAAGACAATGAAAAATTAGAAACTATGTCATGGTGGGCATCTAAATCTTTCCAGACAAAGCATTAGTAAGTGTTGCAGGGAAGAGTTCTTTGGGAATAACGGAATAAGTTTAATTAAAATAAATATTTCCCTGTTGTAATTTCCAGTTTTCTATCAAAAATTGGACTGAATGGTCAGGGCTGTTTGATACAAGAAACCTGTGTCAAGCAACATCGCATCTTCCACCTTCAGGCTTTTTTCTGACTTGTACTTCCAACAGTTGTCAAAATGTCACAATTTATAAACCTTTCAGTGGGATTTGTAAACCAGCCTTGGAACTGTTGCTGTGTCACTTCTGTATATTTCGTTTAGATTTTGATTGGAATATGTTCTCTTAGAATAAGACATGAGTAAAGATCTTGTTCTAATTGAGATAAAGTTTCTTTTTTTCATCTCATATATATATACACACACACACGATACATACATAGATCTATCTTATATACCTATTACCTGTCTTATCTATATATCTTATATTTATTATATATCCCTATATATAAATACATAGCTATAAAACTTCTTTCATATATCTGATCAAAGATTCCTAAAATATTTTAAATAAAAGAGCTCACAGGGGTGTATATAGAATAGTTCTGTTTGTAAGACAGATATCCCTTTTATTTCTGTCTTTTTCATGTTTGTCACTGAACATTTAATTTACTATTCTAGTCTGTTTTGTTCCTCATAAAGCAGTTTAATATCTGAAGAGATGAGTTCAAGAATAACTTCATAAATTTTGTATCCTTTAGGAATAGGAGCTGTAATTGCATTTGAATCCATTTCTGAAGTTCCAAGCAAATACTGATTTGTTTTTTTTTTCCTCCCCTCCCATAGAAGTGCATGCAAAAGGAAATTGAAAGGATCCTTTTATGGGGCACTTGTACTTCAACTGCAGATGAAGAGCCAAGCAATTTGTAGTTCTTTTACACTGACTCACTCATGTTTCTTGCTGCCTCTTCAGCTTCCCAACTGCATTTAAACTGTGTGTACTGGAGCCAGAAATACTCTTGAAATCTAGTCATAGGAAAAAACCAAAAATTACTCATTTCTCATGCAGCAGTAGGTGGTAGTTCAAATTTTGTGTGTGTATATTCATACATATATGAGCATATGTTTGTGTGTGTATAAATATATATATGCCTTAGTCCTAAGCTGATTCTGAGGGAGGAAGGAGGAGAAAGGAAGTGTAAAGGAGGGGGACACTTTACTAATGTTAAATTCCCAATATTCTCTGCTATTAAAGCACCTCTGAAGTGCTTACTTAAGTCTACGTTTTTTCACCTTACATGGGTGATCTCACACTGACAATGTTTGCTTCGTCTTCCAAAGAGTTTAAAATCCCTTTGTGTGTAAGTGCATCCTTGGGGTGACACTGCACGAAGGGACGAGAAGGGGCTGGTAGCTCGTGCGCCAGCAAACGCCGGCCCCGCTGCTCAGCAGCTCTGTCTGAAGCAAAGCCCTCTGTCAGAGGAGGTTTGGGTTCTTCATGGAGCACCTCTCTGGGCAGGGAGGGGGTACGCCATGAGCAGATCAGTCGGGCAAAGTATCCATCGAAGTATTTTCCTCACTCAGGAATCGTGATAGCTTTTACTTGGGTCAGATCAACTGAGCACAAGTTGTTGGTGTCTTCCCGTTGACGGCTTTTAACGCATACAGGGTACACTCCAAATCATGAGACGCATGCTGTGCGTTTCAGGACACACACACACACACACACACACACACACACACTCACACACTCACTCAGTCATTCTGGGGAATTCTTGTGTTTGCTTTGCCGGTTGTTTTTGTGGCAGCTGCTGCAAGTACTTTGTTCATGCAAAGATATGGAAATTAGAAGATAGGAGACGGTCCTTTAGGAGAAGGATTTCGTGCCGTTACTCTGCTGCGGTTTGTGGCGGGAATTCCACAGCATTCCTCTTGCAGTGGTTACTCAGTTGACTTTTTACCCATTTCTACCCAGAACTCATGATTTCTGGCTAAAATTAGTTGCCAGTACTACATGAGTACTTCAGTAATTGCTCGGTCTTCTATTTTTTTTGTTAAGATCTGGGTTTGGTTCTGTTGTACAACAAATAGGGCCTTTTAGATGCTTTTGCCATGCATATCTCAATATATGCAGTATTTAGAATCACCAAGTGGTCCAGTTAGAACACAGCCCACTCCTCACACCTAAGCAGAAACCAGTCTGCTGTAAATGACCCCAGCTGTAGGATTTCATATTCCTTGCTTCTCACATCTGGCTGTGGATCCTTCTGCTTGATAGCTGTGGGTTTGTCTCGCCCTGCCTGTGCCTGATACCTCTCCTGGGGAGCAAAACCTCCAGGCTGGCTGCTTCACGCTCCCATCTCTGTAGAACGATACTGGAAAACGTTGGGCACGAAGCCCCGTCAGTGAGTGGTGGCACAGTGACCGCCACGTGCCTCGGTGCGTGGGCCATCGGAAGGGCTGTGGCTGCTTTAAAACACCCACATCAGAGTGAAGGTGACATGTTTGAGGTGGAGGTGCCAACCTGAAAAGCAAATGATCGTATCCTCATTTCTCAAAACTTCTGTCACAAAGCATAATCCAACAAACGTAGGTGATGTATTTTGAAGTAACTTTATATCTCAAACTACTCAGATCTAAATTTTAAAATATTTGCATTTATGATTCTGAAAATTTAGAGAAAACCACATTGCAGCTGTTCATTTTGTAAGCGCCCTCTTTCAGACTGTCTTGTGTTTTTACCCCCAACAGTTTCTCTGGAGCACGGTATTTTCTTTTTTGTTTTGTCGTGGGTGTTTTCTTCTGCACGGGAGGAAGCAAAGCTCAGCAGCACGTTGTATCCGCACCATCAGAGGGCATGTGGAGGCAGCTTGGGCTGCAGTGCCATCACAGACGGATGTTATTCCTGTCCGGCATCTGACCACCACTTGGGGCTGGGTGTAAAAAGATGTGGCTTGCCTGTGTGACTTGTTGGCAGTATTTGGGGAAAGGAGGGAGGGTGTATTTTGGTGATGGGTGTGATATACCCCCTTTTTGTTCATGAGGCCAAGAGGCAGGATCTGCCCATGCTTTTGAAATTGCGTCATGTCATGCTCATCCTGAAATAGCGTATAACTCTGACTAAGAGGTCACGAGCATTTTTCAGCAGTGGTGTTCCTTGCTGTTATCCACACCTTTAATTAAAATTTACCTTGAAGACTGCCTGAGGGACAGCCAGATGCAGGTGCTGGCTTTCAATATAGCTGCAGAGCTCTCCCTGCATAGCTACAGCTCAGTCAAGTGACCTGCAAGCTCTGGCTGCCCTTGAGACTCGGCACAGCCTTGTGGCCCTCCTGCCCGTACTTGGGCACTTGCTAGAAGCTTTGGCGTCCTTGGTGTCCAAGGTTGAACATCTTTAGGAGCGATGGCCAAGCTGGAAACTTTTAGGTTTTCTCTGTCTACATCTGTTCCATAAGTGCCTCTCCTCATCTTCCCATTGCTGTGCATGATTCCTTCCCACCTGGGAAACAGGCTGCTGTCTTTTTCCTTCTTTCACAGCAGGGAAACTGAGGCACGATAAGTCTCACTGTTGAGAGTTATATGGAAAGCTTTTCTTTAAGTCCTGTGGCTCAGGAGTGGAAGATAGTGCCTTAAGTTCAGCCAAGTCTCATTTTTCATCTAGAAAAATCTGAGTATATTTTCAAGGCGCAAAATAGGAGGTTTAATTTCTCATTGTTTTTCCCTCAGCAGGTTAGGCCAAATTAATTTTGTCTATTTGGTGTATAAAATGTATGTTCAGGCTGATGTAATGATCGGGTAGTGTTGTAAATGTCGCATTGTAGGGAATAGTGTATTTTATAAGGGTTTGGTTTACAGTTTCTCATAAACTTCTGCCAAGCGAAGTTTTATGGTTTGTTCATACTTGCATTAGGATAGTTAATATGGTAGGTTTTTTACTACAATAAATAATCCAAAAGTGTGCAGTCCACTTTGTGCTGATAATTAGCCATCTGTGAAGTAAAACTAAAATCAATTTGTGCTATATAGCATGGTAATCATGTTTTTCTCTGGGTTTGCAACCTTGTACCAGACTGAGCTGAAGGATGAGTGCTTGTCTCCTAGATGCTGCAAAAAAATAGTTAGGGCTGTATCCTTTTTGACTCCATAAAGAGCTTTTTTTTGTCAATGGTATCTGGAAAAAATGAGTTTTTTCTTAATTGCCTCCTCCAACTCCAATCCAAGAAATCCTGAAAGGCTTTTAAAACTTGTCAATTTTTTCTAATGGTGGAAGCAGCATTGTGTATGTGCCTGTTACGCTGAATTGTTTCCAGGTGAGACCCTATGCTTTTAATTATCGGTCTTGTTCTAGCATTTGGGGAAGAGGAGTCACAGGGGCCTGACAGAATTGCTTTGCTGAGTAATTTGCTAGAGATCCTCACTTGACGTGGAGGAAGTGTACATTTAATTTCTTTCGCTTTCTAGCTCTTTTTATGTCTGTATGACTTAAGCGGTACAAAGATTGCAACACACATTTTACCTAGTGTCTTCCCTTCAGAAATGTCTGCAAATTAACCTCAGCGTCAAATTATTTACAATTGAAATTCCCCAGTGTGCTGTCATTAAATCAGGATGTCACAAGGTGCGTTTAAATTGGCCATGGTCATGTAGTGCCCTGACCTGAAATAACAACACACGGAGTCCTCGTGGTATGTCACCCCGCTGCCTTGACACAAAGTAGGCAGACAGGCAGTTGGGATGTCTGCCTGTGGCACATGTTTATGAAAAATGCCTAAGTTTAAATAGTGACACATAAGCAAGTAAATTTAGTAGTATACAAGTCAAATATAAGGATTTTAAAAGTCAAATTTAATGGGGTTTAGTCATTTCTATACTTGGGAAATTCTCTTTCCTTTTGCAAGTGTAGCTTTGACTAGTAGTGCTTAATTCCCTTTGGGTCTCTGCGTGGGAGTAGTGGGAGATTTAATGCAGGCAAGAGTCAGGAAGCTGTTGATATTTTAATTGCGAACGCAGGTGAAAGCAGGTAAACACTACAGCTGGCATGGCCATTCTTTAGTGTTCTCTATGCTCACGGTGTTCATCGACATGGACTGTCCAAAGCATGAAATCCTCTTGCCCCGTTTCTCCCCATTACATCTCCCTGTGTCCCTCTCACCCTTTTTTCCCTGCTCATCTCTTCATCTGCCCCCAGAAAATTCTATTTGGAAATACAGCACGAAAGAAGAGCCTTTAGGGGATTGTTTGATCCAGGCATATTTCTGGCCATTGCATATTAACTGGTCAGGTAGATTAAGAAAAAGTAACCAAAATGCTCTAATCTTCTTTATCTGTTGCTCTGATGGGTACTTCAGTCTCTTTGGCAATTGAACTGCAGCTGGAAGAAACAAACACAGCTTGAACATGGAGAAAAAAATTGGCAAAACTAGGATTAAGGTGGTGGTGTTGATATGCATTGCCTCCTCCCATTTCAAAGAGAGCTTTCTGTGCTGCATCCCTAGAGAGCCTTAATGGACAGGCTTTCAGCCACGCGTGCTGTGTTGGCCGTCAGCAGCTGGGTGTCCTCCGTTTAAGGTCGCCTGCAGGGAGACCATCTTCTGACACCTGGAGTGAACCCCTGCTGCGGCCGTGTGGGTGTCAGGGTCCCCAGGCGGTGGGGAGGTGCTGCGGGCCTGAGGAAGAGTCAGGCCCTGAACGGTGTCTGGATACAGTGCATTGTTGATGCAGAAATCAAGGCGCGGAAGGGGGGGCAGATATTCCCAAGATTCTTACTACTTCTTAAGTCCTTCAATTTCTACCTGCTTCTTCATGCTTGTATCTAGTATGTAGCGACATTATGTTTCTTCACCATTCTTCCTTCCTCCTCCTCCTCCTCTCCCATTGTTCTTACTGTTAATGTCTTGCAGCATTGAGTCAAAAATCTGAGGCTTAATTGCAAGTCCAACTCTGAGCCCAAAAGACTTGTCTGAAGAACATAGAAATGGGATATCCGGAGTCCTTTTGAAGTTTTTGTTATTCTAAAGCTAAAAAAGCCTTACTGATCAAGAAAAAGGAAGGTGCCGAGGCTAAATTCTTCATTGGAAACACACTCACTGGAATTAACATTTTGTCTCCGTTGAGTATTCATCTGTTTTCAAGCCATCTTGTCACTCATGTTAAAACAAACAACAAGTTCTTGTTGATATAAGGTTTTTCATTAAATTCGAAAGTCAATTTCTAAAGTTTCAGTGAGAAATGCTCCAGTGGGAATCTCCTAAATGATTCTTTAAAAAAACAGAACTTAAAGAAAAATCCACCCTGTACTCCCCAAGGACTTGAGCCAGTGAAGCTGAACCAGGCGTGAAGCTGGACGAAGGGCCTGTACTGCAGGTTCTGACTTAGAAGCAGGAAATAACTTGCATTTAGATGGATAAAAAGATTTCCCTTTTTCCGTAGTGTGCAGACTGAGCTGTAGGCTGTTCATACCCCTGAAATTTAAGGAAAACAGACCCTTGTGCCAGCAGTGGTATGCCTATGGCAGTGGTTCAGGGCCTGCTTGGTGGGGAGCTCAGTCGTCCGTGACACAGGAACGGGGAGGGCTGCAGCCAGAGGCAGCGTTCTCATCAGCTGTCCTAATACAAATTGTTCCTAATTGGGAGTCAGTGCCCTAAAATGAACACTAGGAATTACAAACTTGCTTAGTTTTTCTTGCCTTTTTCCCCTCCTCTGAAGTTTGCCATCAGTATAGGTTAATGCTAGTTATTGAAATAGGGGAATTTTGCACTACATGAATTGTCCATCACTAAATTGATATTTCAGAGAAACTGACTTCATTTGGGCAGATAGTGTGGAAGGTGTTCTGATTTTTGCAGTATAACGTTTCAGCTAATTGGTTGGAAGTTCATATCTTCTTGATTTTTGTGGTAGAACTGTTAGAAACTAAAATAGAAAAAAGTGCTTTGTAGTAGAACTGTTAGAAACGAAAATAAAGTGCTTTATACCTGTTCTAAAACATTATTAACAGTAGAGCTTATCTAAGAAGGTCTGTGCTTTTATAAGTATTTTAATGATAAAACCCATTTGCTTTTCTTTATAAATTAAACTAAGGCATCACCAAAATGTAGGCATAATGTTAGTGGTTATGTTGAGTAACTGTAGGAGTATTTTGTCCTACTCGCATGTTTTATATGCTATTAGCATATTCTGTGTCTCACATTCTTACATTAATTGGGTTTGCCTCTCGTGTTGGCTGTTACTTAATATTCGGGTAGTTCATGATGTATTTTTAATCGCAATTTTTTTCCTTTTTAACGTGGAGGTTGTTAAAATAAAATTTAGAAAGCATAGAAACACCAGAGCATTAATGACTCTAGAAAGACTGGTAAGTGTTGGATTTCTTATTAGGGCAAGTAAAGTTAGAATGGAATTGATGAAACAGTGCATTGCTTTGAGAGATAATTACAGCGATGCTGAGCTGGCAAATTCAATCACCATTTGAGTATAAAGCATTAGCTGAAGTGATGGATGAGGCTATGGGTGGAGAGAATTAATCTAATTGAGGAAGTGATGAGTAGAAGATAGCCAGGCTTTCATGACCCCTGGTGAAAGCAGTTTGCTAGCTGTGCAGGCTACCTATATGACTTAAGTGAATGTTGAGCTCGTTTCAGGAGGTTAATGGCATCAAACCTGCACGTTTAGTAGAAGGTTGACTGGCAGAGAAGGGTTACGGTTTTTTGACCTCACAAAACAGAGCCATCGGCTGCCGTGTCCTCCTTAATTAATAAGCAAAAATTTTAAGTTGTAATGAATTGTGATGACTGAAATGTGGGAGAGAAAGGTTCCATGTATATGTTTGTGTAGTAATGAACTCAAGAAAAAACTTCTGATATGTCTGCGAGATGTTCTGAGAAGTTCTTGTGACATCGTGATACATACCACCCCATTTCAAGCGCTGTACTATTTATAATGCATTCAAAAAATAGGAAGCGAGAAATTTACAGCTGGGTTTTTCAACACATACTGTCACACCAGCATGACTGTGTGCTGCAGGATGCATAGCTGGATATCCTTCCATAAAGTTGTCGAGCAGTTCCTGCTCTATTTTACCTTTCAGTGATATTTGTGGTCTGTACTAGAAAGAAGAGCTCAGCATTGGGGTGGTTTGTGGAAATTTAAGAATTCCGTGTCTTGTGAGGTTGTGCTGTTACCAGCACAGTATAGTGAAGCATTTTCTGTAGTAAGTACTTTTTTTCCCTTTGCCTTCTAACAAAGGCTACACGCTTCAAATACATGGATGCAACAGCAAAAACATATAGAGGGTTTTTTTCCTGACAGAAGAGGCTTCTAATCCCCAATGCAAATATTTTGGCTTTGGTTACGTGATGACAAGCGATTTCTTCACATGGGATCTCTATTTTGATCGCTGCTGAGGAAAAAATAACACTCAAATTGTGACCTGAGTGAAAAAGAAAAGGTTAAAACAGTACAATGTTGGTCTGGAGAACTGGATCTATGCTTGCTTCTGCCATGAGAGTCTTCTGCTAGGTTTGGCATGCTGTGGCCACCATAAAAAGCTTGGTACAAAAGGTGCCCCTTTTTCTTCTGGCTGCAGGGCTGGAGATAATCTGCTCTGCAGAAGTCCTGGCCTCTTGCAGCTGCTGCTGGTGGCAGCTGTATTTAAAAAGTTTAAGATGGCACGTTCTCTGAAAAATGTTATTCAGTGTCTTAAATTGAGCATCCAGAGTTATTACGTGCTGCTGCTATTTTTTTGTTTGCTTTCCCAACTGTAAAACAAAGTTATTCTTCCAGTTTTACCGTGTTGTTGTTGTGTGAGTGTACCAAGACGATGAATTCCACAAACAGGGCAAGTACTTGGTTTGGTACAGAGTTCACACTGTCTGCCTTGGGTAAGCTGTAGGATAGCAGGTTGGACAAAGACACACTTGAATAGTCCGTTCTGAGTATGGCAGAGGTTTTGTGGGAACAAACGTGATGTAACAGATCCAGATTTTTCTGCTGATTCTCAAGCTGGCTGAGATAGGGCTGCACAGGCGACCTTCACTTTGCCCTCTTCCATCATATTCAGTCTTAATTCATTTTTGTGTCAGGATTTTGAATTTAATATTTATTCAGTGTCATCGGGCTCACAGAGCTTGATTTTGTGCATTTGCAAATATGTTTACTTTCCTAGTTTTTAAGTTTCTCTTTAGCAAAATAATCAAATTGAGAAAGAGTATGGGTTAAATATATTATTACTCTGCCCTTGTCTAAAAATGACATACTTCTTGCTGAATCCTCCATCTTCCAAAGAAAACTGCCAGAACAGTAACACTAGCAAAGGCTTTGTTTCAGACAGAAAACCAGGTCAGTTTTGAAAAAGTGTTCTTGCATATCAGTCAACAGGTACCTTCTGTGAATGCACGAGATCAAATGTTACGTGCTACCTCGTACACCCGTCTTTTTAAGCAGGTCAGCTGTGGAAAGAAATTTCTAATGGTATAAAGTATACCTTCTTGTTTAATTACGGGGAAAAAGATAAATGTATCTGTCAGAGGCAGCAGGGCAAGGAATGTGTGTTTGGTTTTTATGAATGTTCCATTTAAGAATTAGATTAAAAGATTTTTAGTGCAGCTTTCCTTGTTTTCTATTAAAGTTAATGTAACTGGGCACATTTTTTGTATTGTTTTTGCATAAAAGGTTACAAAAAATACAGTAAAAGGAGAGAGACAGTCTGACGCACATAATTCAGTTGTTTGATAAGGTCTAAGAACTCAAAAGCAGCCGATGTGACACTTCTTGAAATAGCTTATTTCAATTTTTTTTTCTATTAGGAAATGTTGAAAATAAACATAATTGCAACCTCTTCAGTAAAGGAAAACAAAAAGGAAAATAATTAGAAGTGACAAAATTAATGTCTGAAAAATGCTAGGCAATATGAATTGCTCGTCCTGACTTGCTGTGCAATGGAAGGTGCCCATCTGAGTTCTTAAAAGTTTAACTGTCTCTTAATAGGTGTTTATATGTGTCTGAATATCGCATTATTTCTTCTTGTTGTGAGATACCTGATTTACTAACGTAGTATAATCCAACCCTAATGAAAATAATGAAGGCAGTTTTTAAGCAGTTTGTGCTTGCTTTTGTGGTCGCTTAACAGACAGACCAGAAACATTACTGCTGAGATACCTTGTGGGTCAGACTTTCAATTCTGTAAATCACTGTAATTTTCTGGACTTCAATGCCAGTAAGCCATTTAAAAGATCAGTTACATAGACTGGAGGTCTGGCATAACCCTTTTCTTTCCTGGCTCTGTGCCTAATCTCCCACTGCAGTGCGGTGTAATTCTTGCCCTGCTGTCTGTTCCCACCTCCCCCATACTTCAGGAAAATAGACCTTTTTGGTATAACTCCCTGCTCCCAGACTTTCAAGGTGAATGCTGAAATCTTCATTTCACACTTGGTTTTGACTTCCTTTTCTCTCTTCTACCCCATGCAAAATTACTTTGGTAGTTCTTGTTTAAATTTACTGCCTGGATACTCAGTTTCACATCGCTAGTGTACTCAACTTAGTCTTGAAGTCGGCCAGTGTCCCAAAGCCAAAGTTAAATAACAGAAGGTACAGCGAGGTGAGTGCTCATGTGCCAAAGTCCACTGTTGGCTTAGTTTTTAGCCTTAAGTAGTTCCTGTGTTGATTCATATGTTTAATTAGCGACACCATTCAGAGGAGTGCGGTGGTAGGATCAAACCCAGTTCCTGAGAAATCTCGTCCTTTGGTCAGAAGAAATTTTTCTAGCATGCAAGGTTTGGAAAAACATTAGGTGGAAAATCCCCAGGCCTCTGATGTGCATGTTTGTTGAGGAAGAATTTGATTCCTTGCCTATTAGCTTTCTGAATTGCTTTTAACCAGAAGCCTGGTAATTAGGCCATCTCAAATGCACTCATCTTCTGGTTTGGATTCCAAGCGTGTGTCCTGCTCTTCTCATTTGCTTTGTGTTTCTGTTTTGTGTTTTCTTTTGTCATTAACTCTTAAAGCATGTAGAGATTCACAGTTGGATCTGTCCATTTCCAGAGCTTTTTGCTCTGGAACTTCCCTGTACATTGGGATAAATAGGTATCTGTGCTCATCATTAATCTTTTGCTGGAAGCAAAACTAGACCGAGGCTGAATACTTGACAATCCAGTCCCATCACATGTTTCCTGGAGTTCATTTGGGGGAGCTGTAGAGCCTACAGAGAGTTGGGGGGTTTTGTGCTTTTGGGAAGATGAAGCACAAGATGCTGGAAACTGGGATGATGGCACCTGCAATAGTGAAGGTTAGGGATGCATAAATTACCATCAGCTTGGCCTGTTACACTGAAAGAGCACAGGCTGCAAGTTACATGCAGCAATTGCTTCTCCTGTGTTAATTCCCACAGCTGTCCAGAGCCAGCATACACGGCCTTGCTCTCTGTAGGCAGACGGCGGCTTGTTACTACTGCTGATTCGGTTCCTTTCCTGGAATTGGCTTTCCCCCAGCTATTTGCTCAGGCTTGGTGGCTGGTAAAAACCACAGTCCAGATGGAATTTATTTGCAATAAAATATAGTTGCAAAGTGTAGTGAATGCTAATCTTTCCAGATATTAAAACATCTGTCTTGAACACCTTTTCATTCTTTTTTACCCACTGATGGAGTAGATGTTTTTGTTCAAGTTGCTTGGCAAAAGCATCGTTTAAATACATCCAAATGGATGAGCATTTATTGCGGACAAACGTGAGCCGCTTCCCAAAACCAGTAATTAGTCCATAGTTAGTTGTTATCCTAAATTGAAAGCTTTGCCACGTTTTTGTATGAAGTTAATAGCTGCAGACAGAAACCTCTTCTTAAAACGTAGCTTATGCTGTGGCCCCATGAGTTCTGAAACACTCTTAGAAAGAAAACTCATTGTTCTTTTAATCTGTGTTCTGCCTCTGTCCCTGTTGCAGGTTATTGGAATACGGAAGGTAAACTCTCAATTACTAATGTTTTCTTGTTCCTTGAACAGCAAGAAGTTCGCTTTCCTTCACTTTCCTTTACCTTTCCTTCAGTTTTATCTTCACAAAGTTAACAGGATGATGCGTGCTTCCAAGTGAACTGAGTAATAGATTGGTGCCAGCTCTTACTGCAGTGCTGTATTGAGAAAAGGAAGTTATTAGATACACATTACAGATCCATGGTTTAAACGTTGCTTGTAACGATGTGCTTAGGTGCATACTAGCAGGAGCGGTACAGTGGTATGTGTTTTAAAACCAGAAATACGTCCATCGGAGTGGTCCGTATGTTTCTGTTGGAGTCAGTGGAACTGATTACCTCTTAAGGCTGCCCGGAACCCCAGTGTGTCTGCAGCACTGGAAACAGAGCTGAAACCACCAAACTTCAAGTACCCCGTTTCACCACACACAGGAGCGTAGGTGATTTGTATTAATGACCCGGTGTGCTACTTGGATGCTCAAAGGAAGCATCATTTCCATGATAGGGTGAATGGATTTTAATATCCCATATGTGAGGAGGTTGAAGTGGAAGGTTCAAAGCCATGATGACCTCTGTGACCACCATGAAAGGAAAGTGCTGGCCCTCCTTGCTAAAAGTCTCCACTGACAGGAGATTGAGATATACGAATGTTGTCTGGGGGGGTTGCAAGTATTTTCATGGCTGCATTCAAGCCTAACAATTTACCTCCGTTGTTTACTGATGAACTGTTAAATTCAGATTATGATAATATGGCTTTACAAATCTGTGAACTTATCAGTGTATCAAGTAATTTTTTTGAGCAGCCTTTGAAAAATCCTGTCACTGGCACCACTAAGCTAAGGCGAAATGTCAGCAATTTCTTGTAAACAAGACGCTGCAGTCTGTGGTGCTAATAAAACCCTGGCAGGGACGGTATTAAGGGAATATACAGAAAAAGCTGTCAAGGTGTTGTGGTTTAACTCCAGTCAGCAGCTAAGCACCACACAGCCACTCGCTCACCCATCCCTCCGCGGTGGGATGGGGGAGAGGATCAGAAGGGCAAAAGTAAGAAAACTTATGGGTTGAGATAAAAACAGTTTAATGATTGAAAAAATAATAATAATAATAATAATTTGTAATGAAAAGGAAAACAACAAAAAGGGAGAGGGGAACAAAACCCAGGAAAAACAAGTGATGCAACTGCTCACCACCCGCCGACCGATGCCCAGCCTGTCCCCGAGCAGCAGTTGTTGCCCCCCAGCCAACTCCCCCCAGTTTAAATACTGAGGATGGCATCATATGGTATGGGCTAGCCCTTTGGCCAGTTCGGGTCAGCTGTCCTGGCTGTGCCCCCTCCCAGCTTCTTGCTGGCAGGGCATGAGAAGCTGAAAAGTCCTTGTCTAGTGTAAGCACTGCTTAGCAACAGCTAAAACATCAGTGTGTTATCACATTATTCTCATGCTAGATCCAAAACACGGCACTCTGCCAGCTGCCTGGAAGAAAACTAACTCTATCCCAACCAAAACCAGGACACAAGGTATCGTGGTTCCAGGAGAACAAGACTGAGTCATACTTGTTTACAGAAGAAGGTAAAATGTAATAATAATACTAGGAAGTAAGCACACCTGGTATTATTATTAAATAAAACTCCAAGACTTCTGAGAAAGAAGTCAGTATCCACATTCATTTAGTAGTAAAACTTTGTTTGAAAATGGTGGATTTAAACTGGTTACTGTGATAAAAGATGTGCAGAAGTTAGACACGCTGTCTGGGAAACAGCACCGTGGTGGTGCTAATTGAGAAATGTGAACGGTACCAGAGCACTCAGCCTGACAGGGAGAAATAGCTCTAAACGCTGTGCAAGAGAGGGTTTTATCTCGGTTTGAAAAGTTGATGCTTTATTCCAAATTTTGAAGTATAAGTTCACTCCCTTCTCTGTTGTTCTCTATTGTCCCTCTCACATGCATGCTCTTTGAAGAAGAGCCAGGATGATTAACAGTGGTTAAATCCATGGAAGCGAAGCCAAGCATAACTTTTCATGTTTCTTACAAGACATAGTACCTTTTCTAATACTACGAATATGTGAAGTCCACCCACTGTCTTTGCAACAGAAGCACATCAAGAGGTAGCATTGTTTATATTAAACCTGTGTCTTCAAGCATGAGGCTCCAGGTCCCCTGATGCCTGACAAATACTGGGGGATCTCCTCCTTCCCCCTGGCTCCTGGGAGTGCTGCTAAGGGGCTGCAGGGTACTGTCGCTTTTCTCACCTCTTTCATAACCGTGGCCTCTGAGACGGTGTGGTCACCTTCGGTAGGCACTGCTGAGCGTGGTTACTGCGATTGACTCTTAGGAGTGAGCGGCTTAGTGGGTAGCCTTGATGCCTAACGTGAAACTGTTGCTGCTGTTACTCTTAGGCCTTGCTAGGATACGTCCCTGCCTGTTGTATATTTGTGCTGTTTGGTCTGCGATACTGTGTGGTGTAGCTGAGCGTGAGTAAACCACCAGAATAAAGCCAGTCCAGTTAGTTTCTGGTATTTGGCTTCATTCAAGAAGAAACTTGTTAAGAGAGCATAAAGCACTTCATCTCTCCATCCCCTTCTCTTTGGAAGACAGTACTAATAGGGGAAGAGACTAACTCATCTTTGTATAAATAAAAATAAAGTAGACAGCTGGGAAAATAGTTACTTTTAGAGAAAGCCTGGGGTGCTTCTGTAGAACCTGAGTGTAGCTTCACACTTCTGTACAATGAGAGTTTTTAAAACCTAATAATAGGAAAATGACCTTCTAAAGCCAACAATTTCAGGCATCTTAATTCCGTAAGTATATAGCAATGCTCTCACTTCCATTTAGGTATCTAAATCTAAGGCAAAACGACTTCTCTTTTCATTGTTCCTTTTTCTTGAAACTTGCAATAAAATATAATCCTATGAAATACTATCCTTGTGATTGAGTCTTGCAGAATATGTTGCTAGCAGAAATATGATTTGTCTAGGAGTGATCAAAATAGTAGAAGGAATATTCCAGTACATTTTTGTGCAAGTTTTTTAGAATATTTTCAGGAGCCTGATCCCATAAACTGTTCTAGTCTTCCATCGCTTCTGGCTTTTTTTTTACCTTCTCAGATGTCTAGTTCTTCAGCAAGCAGCAAGTCATAAAGGGGCTGCAGGTGGGGGCTACCCTTAAGCATTTACTTCTGGTAAGTTACTGGAGAGGAAACCAGGGCCTCCTGTAATTGTGGGCATAGCCAACCAATACATACAGAGAATTGTCTTCTTTCATCCTGCCCCCTTCACCATCGCACCCCCTAAAAAAGACAAAAAAAAAGGGGGTGAGGGGGGGAAGCTTGGCCTTGATGCCGAGAATTTCCCGGCAAAATGCTGTGGACGGACATAGCTGCGTTGATTGCTTTTGTGTAGCTGAAAACAGATGGACATTGGATGCACACATACAAATTATTTTTGAAGTGGCTTTCCATGTGACTAATTGACTTGCCTTTGTTTATTTCATTAGGTTGTTTTTGTTGTCCTTTTTTAAATTTATGAGCTTGCCAATATCTGAGAGTGATCACTGATGTGAAAGGAAGAGGAAAAATAATTGCACTTTTTTTAAAGCATGCTGTGTTTGTAGCTTAGGTGAGAGAAAGACAGAGAGCAGCTTGCTTTAATGTGGAAAGGCATATGGTGTCTGATGCTCTTGATCAAAACCTACACGTTTTATACGTAGCATTCCTAGTTTAAATGTCTGTAGCTAGCCAAGACTTGAAGCCCCTTAACTTGGAGATCAGAAACAACTACTGGACTTATAAATCCATCTCAATCTTGCAGTTGAAAGGTGATGGTGTACATATAACATTTATTTCATGCTCATAAAAAGGTGAAATACTTGGTAAGAAAAATAAAAACAGAAGAAAACTGTTGTTCAGAAAGGAATTACTAAAAACAAAGCAGAAAATTTTGGACATACTGAAATCAGAATGGCAGGGGAAAACCATACAGTGGACGTGGTGAAATTTCTAAGCCAGTTCTTTGAAATCAAGAAATTAAGAGAAGAACCCAGTGATTTTGTGCCCCTTTTTCAGTCTTTCTCCCATGTAAATGGAAACAGGTCATCTCTTATTCAGACTTCTCTGCAAGTTAGCTGTTGCCACATCCATTTATATAACCTACCTGGGCTTCAAAGCTTCATTATTACTTTCAGTCTCCCCTGTGTTTCTGGAGGCCAAATATTTTGGAGAGAAAGGAACAGGAGATTCATTCTTGTTTGTATAGAGACTTAACTTTCTCCTAGTAGAGTCAGACTTGTGGCATACAAGATTTTTATCAATTTTTTAACTTCTTCTTAATACCCTATTAAGAAAGATTGTACTGTCCTCCTTTTTGCTCTGAGTTCACCTTCAGAATTGTAGTAGGCAACCTATTATAAAGTGAAATATTACAGACTTGGTCTCTGAAATGAGGTGAAGGAGAGAAGTTGCTATCTTCACATAAAAGGCGGTTCAAGCATATGCGATGCTATGAAAAAGATGCAAAACCACTTGTGTATGAAGGTGACAGAAAGTCACTGCACTTTTGAATATTTAAAGATCATTTACTCATTAGTAGTGAATATCAAGTAGAAGATCAGATTAACAAACCTGAGACCTTGCCACAGCTGGGCACTGACTTAGGAAGCCTTTCAAAAGCAACAGTAGCAGTAACTGGGTGTACATTTTTTTGGCCTGTTGCCTGTATATCATTCAGAATTAAGAGCGATGCCAGAAAATTCTCAGCATATTAAGCCACCAAACGCATTTGATAGTCAACTGCAGTATTCCCTCCTATCATCCAAGACTGATTAAATCCTGAGGATTTTAGGCAGCTGTATGAATTTAAAGCACTATGATGGATAACAATATTTAGCCCAATAGTTTGGGATTTCTTTGTGAGCGCAGGGATGCTTGTGTTGCCATCCTAACACGTGTTGGTACCACAGGCCTTTTATGGAGGCCTTATGGATCAGCTGTACAGCGGTGTTGGTAGTGCAGAGCATTCGACCTGAGCCTGCTGTGCTGAACAGCTGCGCATGTTGGCCGAGATGGCAGCCTCATCAGAAAAACCGTGCGCCTTTCACCTCTCCATCAGTGCTGGTGTCACACAGAAGACCAAAACTGGGTCCTCTCCTCTGGGTGTTAGATCCTGAAAGGCAACGTCATGGCCACTGTCTGCTTTCAGGTGCCAGAAGGAGATAAAACCTCAAAGACAAAAACTATCAACAGTCAGCTAAACATGAGCTGGAGCATCATGTGTCAACTGTCTCTGTCCTGTCCTTTGTGAAAACAGACAGCTCTGTGCACAATTCCTGTAGAAGTGGCTTTTCCTTCCATTCACAACACTACTTTAGCAACAGAACAAACTCAGCAGTCAGTGTAGACAATTCCAGGTCAGTTCAACACTTGGTTGTCCTTTGTGCATGCAACTGCATGCAAGTTAGTGCACAGCGAGCCTCTGACTAAGGTGTCTCCTGGGTGAGAAAGTCCTAAGGAACTCTCTCCTTTCCATGTCCATATGAACTGAGTGCATTTTGAGCTAATTTCAGCTTCTTTCAAAATAAAAATTGATCTGTTGGCGGCAGCGTGGAGCAAGCATGTTTGGAGTGTTATTCAGATGTCAAAATATGGTATTGCTGATGGGGATTCTTTTTCCATTCCTGTGCAAAAGGAGGAGCTCCAGTCTGGCATCTTGCTGGTTTTCTCGCTGCATTGCTAATGTTTACTTTTTTTGGGTTTTTAGCATTTCTGATTTCTTACTCATTGGGACGTTCCAGAGTCCCTGATTCTTTGTTTTTTGATTTAAAGGGGAGGGAGATGGAGAAACAGGTAGCTTCTTGTCCTTATAGTTTTCTGAATAAAATGTTCTCTTTTGTTATGTTGAAATCGTTTTGTTGCTGACACGTTATAATTTTCTTCTTTTAGTGATGATAAGGTAGTAGAAGAACAACCAGAAGAAGATGAGGAGCTAACCGTTGTGGAAGATGAAGATGCTGATGACGATGATGATGATGGTGATGAAATTGAAGAAGAGACAGAGGAAGAGTATGAGGAGGCAACTGAAAGAACTACGAGTATTGCAACCACTACCACCACAACTACAGAGTCTGTGGAAGAGGTTGTCAGAGGTAAATTCATGGGCATTTAGCTTGGGGCTGGAAAACTGATCCTGCTGCTTTGCATGTTTGCCCTTTACAACAAAAAATGTTCCAAACAGCAAAATATCCTAAGTTGCAGCATTGTTATGCTTTGGCTTTGGTAATTTGCACGTTGAATCCCCTCCCCTTTCCCATTACAAATAGTCTTTGGAGGTGTCTGTCTATGAAGTGTGGTCATTGTGTATGATGTGGATGGAAGCAGAAAGGTTGGTTTTATTTTAAAGTAATATTAAATAAAATTTGACGGCCATATGTAGCAAATAACACAGGAAAAGTATGTGTGGGTTACCATGTGCACGTGTTGCAGAAGGATAGGGAGTGTCAGTTCAAAGCAGGAGGTAGCACTAGCTGATTTGGTCTCTTACGAGCAGTGATTAGTCAATTTTGTGTGATTTCTGTTAGATACCCATTTCCAATATTTCTCCATAAGCTAGTAATTCAGTAAAATTAGGTGAATTTAGAAATTACTATGCAGAAAAGTGAACCTAACTAATGGGGGGGGGAGCGGAAATAGGAATGCATTGCCCAAAAAAGAAAATATAGAGTGAGAAAGAACTCTTCCTTTCCAAAATTTGTTTTTCATGATGTTTTGTAGCTATTAACATAACTGCATTTTAAACTTTGAATTTCACCCTAGTCCACGAACAACATAGCAACATAACGTTTTTAAATGCCACATTTCTCCTATGATACGTATTTGAATGAATTATCCTTATATTTCTGTTCTAATAAGTACAATTGCATAGGGTGTAAATCTCGTGAAGATAGATCATGATTTTTCTACAGTGCTTACATCTTTACCAGTAAGTGCTGGAAATGATGGCAGAAACTGAGATTAAATGCTACAGTTGAAAAGAAAGGAGTTGGGACGTGCAGGAGGCAGAGGAAAAATGGCAGCGATTAGGGTGGTTGTGAAACAAGGCAGAAAACATCTGGCCTGGCTCCTTTCCTCTCCCCTTGCTTTCCCACCCCCTGCCTCTGGGGATGCTTGGGACTGAAGTGCCAGCGGAGTACCCCCCATTTTGCATGTGGCAGCATCCTTTTCTCTGGAACCGTGGTGCCGATGTTTGGCAGAGCAGGTCCGGAGCAGAGGGCTGCCGGCTACGGTTCATCACACACGCTAGGGACAGAAGGGTGCCCAGGGGATGCTTTGGAAAAAACAGAGTTACTTCATTTAGGTTTATCTGTTCGGTCTACGTGCAGATAAGCTCGCTAATGAAAAGTGCTAATGCTTTGCTAAAATCACTTGCAAATGTTTCTTTCTAAGGCTGGCAACGCCGTCTTGTGCGTTTCTGTCTTACATAACTGCACCGAGTGCTTTGCTCAGTTATTGGAGAGCCATTTCAGTGAGGAGGGGGTGGGAGGAGATTATGTTTAAATCTTTAAACCAATTAAATATATTTCCATATGTGAGCTTTCACCACCTGGGGATAAAACGCCCTGTTCTCGCTGGTAAATGAATATTGAGAGAGAAAAAAAAAAAAAAGAACACTTGACTTTAATGGGATTTTGGATGAGTGGAATTGAGGACAAATTAGGTAGAGCGTGTTTCTTTACTGAGGTTGACATTTCAAAGAGGTTAAGATGTTTAGCCTTCAGGAAAATAGTGTGTAATGATATGAATGTGAAATACAAAAGAGATGAGGCAAATTATTGAAGCCACCTTTTAAAAATCCTTTAGAAATGTATACACTTTCTAGCCGATAATGAAACGCTGTTGTCCTGTTTTTCCCAAGTCTAAAATTTCCCGCCTTGGGTGACTATGAGTAAAATATGTGTTGCTGCAAGTGAGGTGAGGGCAATCTGTTACCAACACAGGTTTTCAGCGCAGTTCTGCCACAGCCCTTTGGGCTTTCTGGCCTCCAGCCGTCCTGGGGCACGGAGGTGTCCAGCCTCTCCCTGAGTGTGCATAACTGGTATCTGGCAGAGCTGCACTATGTAAAATGCTGCCTTATTTGTAAATGTAGAAATGTCCAAATAACTTAAAGCCTTGGCCCTTGCTTTTACTTCCCTTGCTGCCCTTGAGGGAAGGGTTCCTGCAGGGCCCCTGTCTCCCTGATGCAGTCAGCAGATCCAGCATAGGAACTGCTGTGGTGAGCATCTGCTGTTGTATTACTGTTGCAAACAGAAAGGTTTGTCTCTGTCAGTGCAAATGAAAGAGGCAGAGGTGCCTTGTAGACAATGTACGTATTAAGAAGTGGTCCATCCTGTGGAGACATCTTGAAAGCCTTTCCAGATGGGGTTAAGTGTCGGGGCTTTATTCTCATGGACATGAGCTCTGCTCAGGCTACTTTTCCCAAGCGTTACCAAGTGCAGTTCATAAAACATATCCTAGGATGCTCTTCACAGGCCTTTTACAGCCAGTTTTATGTATGCCTTATGAAGCTGTAACTAAAATTATGTCATTAGCATTAAAGAGCACAGAGAGTGGGTTTGTCCAATTTGAGAGGAGTTGCTTTTTGTAAGTGAAATCAACAAAGAGCAACTGTTCTAAAACCATAAATTAGGATCTAATTGTGGGCTGGTACTGAGCCCTTTCTCCCCCAAGTCAATGGAATGATTGCCATCAACCATAAATAATTGAAAAGCGTCAATGTAATGTTATACTTTAAAGACACTTGAGCTATTGTAGAATCAATTTGTCAGGCAATTTTATTTCTATGCATATTTTAATGAATCGTGATCAAAATAGCAATAGCAGAACTACTTGCAAACTTATTTCCAGTGTAAAGGAAGTTAGTCTTGCCTGGAGAATGGGAGAGGTCATTGGCAGGAGGATAGTCTTTTCATTCAGTTTCTGCAGCAACCGTATTTTTATAAGCTATAGTGTTTATTCAGAAATGTGAATCAATTTTTCCTAGCATGGTACTTGCCAGTATTCACTCTCCTGCCTTTTGTGAAGGACTATCTCTACTCTCAGTTCATATGGAGCAGGGCTGCAAAGCCGGTTTAAACTTTCAGATACGCTCTTGCTGGAGTTCAGATGTTAAATCCAGCCAGTTGTGGGTCAGAGGTTGCAGGGACGCAAAGAGTGAAATTAATGTCAGGTTGACATTTTTCACCTTTGGTCACTGGGAGATTTTTATCACTGAATTTGTGCTGAAGAAAGTGTGGCTTGGTTATGAAGCCCTGCAGGAAAGCTGTGGCTCTTGACTTTTGTCTCTATGTGGAGCGAGGGAGGTGACGCTCTGCTGGCCAGGATTTAAGGAATGGAGCGGTTTGACTTCTGCTGTCATCGTCGCCTCTGGGGTGTTGCTGAGCTGCTCCGGAGGCATCCAGGCTCCAGGTGATCCTTCCAGCGCCTGACCGAAGCAAGCAGGAGCGCTGCTCCCCCGTCATGTGCAATTGTTTGTGATTTTGTTTCTGCTCTCCCTCAGCACAGTAGGTGACAAGACAAATCGCTCTCTCTTGGCGTACAACAAAGAATAAGCAATTTCAGCTTAGTGCTTCCCGTCAACATAGCAGTCAATCAGGTCTCGTTTAAAGGAGAGCAGCCCGGTCAGCACAGCGGCCTGGCAGAAAACAGCTGGCAGCTTCTTCGCATACCTATCGGCGGATGCGGGGCATTCAGCAGCATAAGCTTGACCTGCCTCATCTAGCGTATAATGTTGCCCTTTAGCAATTGGTTTTGCTTTCTCTAATTCAACTGGATTTCTTTAAACAGTTAGGAAAGAACTTAAGCAGTGCTGCTTGACGTGACATTTTAACTGTGTTTACAATCTGCAGTTGCAAGCGAGAGACCATATGCCAGTTTCCTAGCAAGAGAAAAGTAGCCTGATGTTTGTATGGTAGCTCTTAGCTTTATTGATCTAGCATGGGGGTTTTTTTCTGAAGGTTTTTATGTCTAAAAGATTTTAAATCCATTCAGTGACAGCTACCATCTATTCTAAGGCAAGGGAGGTTAACCCCGATTGCTAGACCTATCAGCTGTAAATTTGGGGATAATATTAGTAGCATGTGCTAAATTAATTGGGCTTTTTTCACCCTCCATAGCTTTGCCCCGCTTTCTTCTTTGAAAGGTTATTATCTTTTTTTTGAAGTACTAGTTCCTTTTCTTCTTTTGCTTCAAGATTATACAGTATGCTTTAGTTGGAAAGTGATGATGTGTGGTTGTATTCCATAGTAAGAAAACATCGATAGGTTGCTATATGAATAGTACACATTACGATAACTCTACTGGCTTTTTGTTAGGAGATCTTCATTAAGAATGATAATCTACTCTAACCTATGAATAAGAGCTGATAAAATTAACCTAATAGATTTGCATTAAAAAACCTGATAGCTTTTAATTAGACATTATAATTGAAAGCACAGCTATTCTACCGTAATATAATATTTCAAGTTATGTTGCAATTGGAAAAAATCTTTTTTATGATCTAGTGATCTTGTTGATGGAAAAGCAATATATTATTACTATTTGGGGTCAAGGGCAAAAGTACTGAAATACTAAACACAGCAATACTGTTGTTTTACCTAAGGTTGGAGGGTGGAGAGTAGTTCCGTTTGAAATATGTCCTGCCAGAAGAAATCCCCCAAGAATCTGTTTCCCTGGAGAAAAATGTCATTTCACTATATTGGAGCAATAATTAATTGAATATTTTGTTTTGCTGTGTAAAAAGACTGGAATGCACCTTTGGGCTAATCCTCATATTCACTGTCTTGCCATGTTAGCATAATCATGATGTTATGTGGAAATGATACCTCTTTTAAAATACACATAAATTCGTGAAATTTTATTGACCTACATTTAAAATCAAGCTGGGCTTTTTGTTTGGGTTCTGGCCATTAGTAGTAACTATATGGCACCTTGGTTCAAAATGTAGTTGTGTTGTGCACAGGTAAATAGAAAATGTATTTTCACATATTTGTTCCACTTCAGAATTGCAAGGCTTTGTATTCTAGCCAAGTGTACAATTAAATTTTTTTTCTATTCCAAATATCCCCCTCCAGTAGCTTAAGAATAAACATTAGAGAGAGAAATTCAATCTTAATTGCACAGGATGGAAATTACAATTTTAGGGTATTTAACAGTTTTAGAAGAGCTGTTCTTCAATATTGTATTTAGAAGTCATCATTTTGCTTTTTTCCTTTGACTTCCTCTGTAGAAAGTATTTTAGCAATTGTGTAGCTTGTGCACCAACTTTATTCCTAGAGTATGTGCCAGCTTCACAGCTGTCTTCTCCTAATTCCAAAAACCTCTTCTGAAATGAACTTTTGTCTTTGAATACTCAAACTAAGATTTGGCTGCCTCTTCTAACCATATATTCAGAATGAGGAAGTTTTGTTTCAGTGAAATGATCTTTAAATATTCCCTTTTGATTAATTCATTGAGCAAAACAGTATTGTGCCTTTTTGGAACACAAACAGTATAACTAAAAGAAAAACAGAGTGCATTTACTCATGTCTAATTTTTCTCAGCTAGTTAAAAAATGGAGACTAATATAGATACATGTGTATTGATATCCACAAACTGTAGCTCTCAGTTCCTAAAAACACGGCAGCCAAAATTACTTCAGTTGTAATATTATATATACCTGCATGATAAAGCGGAGCATATACCTCATGATATATATTTGAGGGGTTTATTCCTGTGACCTCTCTTACATTAATCGATTACTCTGTTCTTTAGTGAAATATAAATGGTAAAATATAAGATTGTGATCCCATATCCTTAAGCAGCTAAGTGGTTTAGGTCCTTGTTCAAGACTTGTTCGGGTCCCGATGATGATGATACGCAGTTTGAACTGACAGCAACGCAGACAAAGCAGACACGTACCAGTGCTAGTGAGTTGGTTCATACCACCAGTATGATTTATTTGTATGCACTTGACAATATCGACTTCAAACCTGAAGAGCTGGTAGTTGAGAAAGAGGCATCAATACAATATGTTTTCCATTACAGTGGTTAAATTAAAGAACTTGTAGTATTTATAAGCCAGCATGGTGGTATCTTTCTACTGTAGCAGTAAGGTAAAGAGGTTTTTCAGAGGTATAAACTAAATATAGGACCCAGCTTCCACGACAGGTCAGAATTTGTACTCTAATTCCTCCTGTTTGTCCTTTTTTTCTTAAATTTCTTCAAATACAATTTCTGGTTTAAGGTTTGGGACAGACTGTGCCAGCATTTAAATGAGCTTAGTTCTCATGATCATGTAAATAAATTCAAATCCTGAAGAAGATACTGAGTAACCTTGGTGTTTACAGCGATAGAAGTACGTAAATGTAGCTTTAATTTTTTTTCCCCCATTAGAAGTTTAAATTTTATTTCAGATTCCTCAGTTGAAAATGTTGGTGTTCACAGAGTAAGTGTTAGTCCCATGTGGGAAAAAAAAGCATAGAGTTGAGATTTTGAAATAAAGCAATTATAATTTCACTTTGATTTAAAATTGGTTTTTTTTCAAGGAACAGAAGAAAACAATTTATGTGGTAATGAAAAATTTTAAAATGCCATTCAGAACCATATTTTATATTTCCCTCTGTAAAAACTGATCATCAAAAGTACATAAAATGTTTGCACATAAATTCTAATTAGCTCTACTTACAGCATTTTGGTAAATGAGTGTTTATGGAAGTACTTTGTGTAAATCCACTATAAATCAATGTCCACATACTTGAAGACTGTGTATTTCCTAGGGTGCTGAAGTCTGTGCTTTTCAAAGAAAAAATAACACAGTCAGTGCTGATGTTTAGTGTAACTGATTAGTTTTCAGTACATCACTTTAACTATTAATTTAAAAGCAAATCAAAAAGCTTTGCCACAGTACTGTTCTTCAGGGAATGATCTACCTGCTTGGTTAGAAACAGCTCTTTTTGCATCGAGATGCTGGAATAAGCATAAGAAGCTTGGAATGAAGAAAATTGAATTATACTTTCCTGATTATCTCAAAAATAATTTGCCATATCTGAGGTTTCAGAGAAGGAAGGTACTGGCAACTGTAATCTTTGGTTTAGGGCCCAGAGAAGATGAGAGAAATTTTACTGTTGAAGAAGGATGGTTTGAAAACTGTAAGCGTCTGAAAGCAGAATTTAGACTGCTTATGAACCTGAGTTGTGGCACAGGCTTGTCCTCCTTAATGTTATCCAGTTTCATGGAGCCAAAGGCAAAAATGCATCTTTGGAGGGGGTAGAGTGAGCAAGTTCCTTAAACAAAGCAAAGCTTCCCATTAATGCTGTACAGGATACGTATTTGTAATATCAAGTAAAATTGAATTACATAGTGGCAAAGAGTAACTCATCTTTTAATCAGTTTTCAGCAACAAGTTTAATATATGAAGCAAAGACAGCTTTTAATTTTTTGATGAATCCTTTAGCAGTGTATGCTGCCTGCCTGCCTGCCTGCTGCTAATATCTGTGAAAATACCATAGCTCATCCATCATAGGCATTGATTGCTACACTCGGTAGCAGTGGAAGGGGAAATGGTATTTGGATTAGTAGCCCAAGAAAACCTGTTGAATTTCCCATCTCTGCACTTCATTTCCCCATCTTCTCAGATGAGGTGGTACAGCAGAGGATTAAATGCAGTGGCTTTTTTCTGTGAGGAGAAGTGATGGGGTTATGGGGAGGCATGGGAGGAGCAACTGGAGCGATGGGACCATTTCCCAGGCATTGAAGCCGGTTTAAAAATGTACCTTCATCCTGAAGCAGGGGTGAAGGAAGGCTACTCTGAGCCCTCCACAGAGAACAGGCGGTGGTGGACGGTGATGGTGACACTGGGAAAGGGATGACAATAGCAAGAAGTTTCCTAGACTGGACCAGCAACACGCTTCCCTCAAACAGAGCAATTGTGAAACAGTGACCCAGAGCATTTTTCTCCTCTCTTCTTTAATTCTTCATTTAGGTCATAAATGAAATTCTTCATTTAGGTCATAAACTGTTTGCACAGTAGTGCACTGCAGTGCTTCAGGCTTGCTCTTTTTGATATGGTACCCTGTGTTTTCCTGAACGCTTGTGCAAGTACATCCTCATGTGTATAAACGTCTTTAGTTTCCAAAAAGCCAAATTCCTTGTTATCACTGGCATCAGTTATTTGATGGGCAATTACCTTTGCTTTTGCACATGCAACAAAAATCTCTGCTGCTATTTCTGAGAGAGAGGTACCTATAGGAAATTTCAGATAAAATCTGTGAGCCGCTCCCATCCTGATAACACTGCAAAATGAAATAAATCAGACTTTAGAGCAGAACTAGTGTTTTGAGGGAAACCTGGAAGGCGCTTACTGTGTGGGTAGAGGTCAGCCTATAGTCAACATTAACTTAAGAAAGACTGAGTTGTTGAGACCTTTGTGGTTTTTGAAATGACATTTCCCGTCAGCAAAAATTCTCTTGATTATACCTGTCTCTTTAATGTCAAGAGTCACTATTCATTTTTAATTGACATGTGGCAGCTCTTCCAAGGCTGTGCAAAGTTAGCTTTGTGTGAAGATTTGACTGTATAATTGGATGGCGGGGCTGGATTTGATTTTAAAATAAGTCAGAAGAAACACTTGCATACTAAATATGGTCTATAATTAATCATATGGTAATATACAATGAATTGTAATTAATGTGTTGTACAATTAAATATACTTTTTTTTTTTTCCTTAAAAAAAATAGTATTCCTTCGCCCCCTGCTATTCCTTTACCCCTAATTGCTTGGTACAGAATTGTGACATTTGTAGCACATCCTTGATGGTTGCAGACACTTGGATCTGTTTCTCTTAGACCAAACATATGCTCCCTAAAATTGATTCTTGACAGTATTTATGGATACGATATGTGAATATGTTAAACACATGTAAAATTATACCTATATTTTGTTTTTAAGGAAATGTAGGTATACACTGACTGCCAATGAAAACTGGACATAAAATCTATTTATAAATAGCGGTGCTCCTGGGGGGAGTGAAGTGATGGATCAGGGCAGGCTCTGAAAAGTGGGATTCTTTGTAGCCAGCATCTGAGAGGTGATGAGCATGCAGGGGATTTTCAGTGCTAATGCGCTGGTATTTCTTCATACCTTTCAACCCTTAGGGATCTGCCTTCCACAAAATTCAAATATATGCAGAGAATTTAGAAGCATCTAGTTGAATGTACCAGTTTGTCTGCCAATGCAGTGTGTGGGATGAAAGCAAATGAGGGGCATATTGGTGTTTGACGTTATGGAGGTTTGAAACGACTTACGCAGCACGGTGAAGGATAAAACTGGTTTTGTCTGTTTGGAACATTATTGGTAAAGGGCTATATGTTTACATGTGTAATTGGCTGAATTCCAAATTGCAGGCAGAGTTTGCTTTGTCTTCCTTTAATTTGTGTGGTTTGGTTCTTCCCTCAGGTTTTCATGTGTTGCAGGATGTAGGCAGAGACTGTGGCAGCTCACAATGAACACAAACACAAACCGTTTTAATTTTTTTCCTGTGTATATTCACTGGGGATGAGATTTCCTCCCTTGGATGGGTTAAGGCTATGGCAGTAATTTTATATATGTGAGCCCTCAAACTGTGAATTAAAAACCCTGTGCCGGGCAGCTCGCAAGAGGGAGTTTCTTTAGCAGTGACTATATATAAATAGGTGTCTGAAGAGAATTTGTTTTCCTTTGTAACTCATAAATATTTTGGTTTTGTTTTTTCTTTTGTATAAGCTAGGAAACCTTCTCAATTTGGGCAGGGAGCGGGTATATAGCTAAAAAAACACAAGAAAAAATGTGGCTCCTACTGCTTTCAGATGTTGCCTGTCCAGACAGGTACCACCGAGTGGGCGGCTTGGGCAGGAGTCTGCCTGGGGCTGTCGGCAGAGTACCCCTCTGGCCTGGAAGCAGCTGAAACTTCACACTTGTACCATTGCCACCATGCTGGAGCTTGTTTCAGGGCAACACCCCTCGCTGCGTGTGGATAAAGTAGCTAAAAACATAAAAATATAGGCAGGCTAAGGAGACTTAGTGGCACGAATCTAAGTCAGTTCAAAATTTACCTTCGTTGTCTCCGGGCTGGTTTTCCGGGGAAGGGTTTCCCGTTCCCAAAACACCTCCTTGGTGCATCTCCTTCCTCGCTCGCGTGCGTGGACATTGAGAGGCACCTAATTAAGAAACTGAGGCAATACCATTTACATGCTAAATGTGGTTCCTCCGGGTCTCCTGTGACTAGAGGTGTGCTCTGAGCAAGCCGAGACTGGTCCCTGCCGCGCGATGATCTCCCGCTGGTACTTTGACGTGGCCGAAGGAAAGTGCGCGCCCTTCTTTTACGGCGGCTGCGGCGGGAACCGGAACAACTTTGACTCGGAGGAGTACTGCATGGCGGTCTGTGGCAGCGTCAGTAAGTGCCCCTCCACGCCTCCCGCCGCTTGGGAGCGGGCCTGGGCTCACACTAACCCCCGGCCGCGGTCTGTCCAACGCCTCTGCTCACCACTAGATCCTCATCAGCCTCTCCTAACCCGGCATGGTAGTGGGCAACTTCTTGGTGCTGTAGATGGGGGTCTGCAAGTAGGTAGCTAAATGCCTAACGCTTCCTTAGATGAGGCCTTCGCACTCACCTCTTCATTTTCTGTCAAAGCTTACTGACGTTTTGTGTGTCTCTGTGTGTGCGTGTACAGTGCATGTGCAGGAAAAAACACAAACTTTAGGGAAGCCTCAGGTAAGTTTAAAAATAGCTCATAGTTTTTACAGTGTATTTTCATGTATTATTTCTGACTTTTTTTAATCAAAGCAATGTTAAGTTCATTATAATACTAGAATATTTCTTTCCAGCCTCGGAAGAACGGATTCTTTTTGTTTGTTTGTTTGTTTTTAGTTTGGTTGAATACTTTGTGTGTGTTTGCAATGAAAAAGGGAGAAATGACATTTGATTTTCAGGTTTCCCTGAGGGCCGCGATGCACGTGGATGTGAATCACCTCCCACTTACTTTGTTTAACACAGCGTTTATTTTAATGATCATTTTCCATGAAGAAAGAGTGTTCGCACTGTGATTTTGGTTTGAGAAGGATGGCTTTCTCCATCACATATTGAATGAGATGCTGGATTTATCAGCTGTGTTATGGTTCAGGAGCCTCTGGTACACTCCCCTCCCATCTGCCTTGCCTGTGCTCTCAGGAGAGTATTGGCTGCCATTTACATCTGAAACATTAAAGAGCGAGTATGTATCTCACTGTCCTGCCCACTTACAGGGCATGGCGGAGCAGAACAGACGCAGCACGTTAGGGCTGCTTTTAAATGTTTTCCAAACTGCACCTCGGAATATTTGCAATAAGTAGAAGGCTTAAAAATGTGTACAAACACAGACATCAAGGTGTGCTATGTGTGTCGTGGAGCAGAGGAGCTGACCTGTTTTTTACTGGGGCGGGAGCAAGAGCAGACGTGGAGGCAGGATTGCTGCTCTGGTGCTTCAGCTGCATTTCATCTCGGCATCTTTTAGAGCTGTTCATGGCAAAGCTCCATGGAGGGACGTGGAGAAAGTGTACCACAAGGCAAGGGAGGAGGATACCTCATGGACAGTGATCAGCTTCTGCCACAAGACAGAAGATGTAGTGAAGAGAGAGAAGAATTATGCAGTAGATTGGAGTGAGGTCTATAACTTATTTGCTAAAAGAATGGAATTTTGAACGATTAAGTTCCTGTGTTAGGTAAGATGTTTCCAGAGATGCAAAACATGGTTTGTCTCTGATTTGTGCCCTATGACAGGCAAGAAAAACTGGGACTTTGTAATGAGTTAAATTAGGGCAGTAATAGGAAAAAAGATAATTTTAAAGAAGAAATATTTATGCAATGAAAAATGCAGGGTGTGTGATATTGATGAGCAGTTGATATTGTAGACAGAGAAGGAGGAGAGAAAAGTAAACTGAAGATAGCTGGCTCATGCAGATTAGAGGCATAGAAAAAACACTGCAGTGAGAGGGATGTTGAAGTAGCCTAGAAAAGCTACTTGAGCTCTTGTACCTTTAGTTTCAGGTAGCCAAGATGGGGCTGTGTTTGTTCTTTACTGTTATGGCCAACAGAGAATTTGTAAAGGAGAACTACCCTTTTCAGTCACACATGGGTGAGTATCATGTGTAGGTGGTGACTGGATCCCAGACAAGTTGATGGGCATCAAAACTAGTAACAGAAAACAGCTGAGAAACCGAACCTTTTGCTGCTTTGCATCTGAAGTAGTCTCGGTTAGCAAGGGCAGAATGACAGGACTGAACATGATTTAACTGCACAGAGCTTTGGATACTTCAGGCATTTGCCTTGGTCTGTATGAGGCGAATGAAAGTCAGTTACCTCTGATGGTACACCTCTTCTGACAGTACTTGTTCCTTTCCTCAGAAATTAAAAAAAAAGGGGGGGAGGGGGGGGGGAGAGGGGCCTTCATCCTTATGTTTTGTGTCCAACAAGGTAGGATTAAATAAAGAATAACTATTGGCCATTTGTGCTGAGCATTTTACTTTTATGGTCAGTATAAGAGTTTCTGAAAGCTGCATACACTGGTTCTTGTTGGAAAAAGTAAGCCTTTTCACATACCTGGTAGGAATTAAGAATTATTACTGCCTTTGTCAGCCTTACTAAAAAAATCTGTAATATTTTTGTGAGGGCTGGACAATAGCATAAATAAGGACTTGTAGTAGATCTTGACTCTTGCACCATTGCAGTTTTGTTAAACATCCAGTTTTTACAGCTTGCTTTTGGCTCCTGCCCTTCAAGCTGAGCTATATGGATGCATTTCTTTGTCCCAGTTCTGCAGTGGGACTCTGTGGAGACTCAAAGATCTCCGAAGATCGTGCTTCTTGCATACAGAGCTGTAGTTACTCACCCAGCACTTCAAATCTGAGAGTTTCATTTCTGGCTTTCATAGTGGTGCAAAACTATTACACAGAGGGAAGGGTGTTGCTGACTAAAAGAGCAGTCACATCACAAAACAGGCCTCATGAGAACTATTCTTGCACAGTAAAACTTGGAGGGATGAGATTCTGATTTGTCACTTTGATAATGCAGTGGTGTTGCCTTTCATACACAGGTTGTAGGTAAAATCATAGCACTGACTGCCTGAAATAGGAAGCCAGCAGTTTACTGTATTACACTTCCAGTCAACCTAGTGATCTTTTTGTGGGAAATCTTCTGCATAGGGGTGACCTTGGCCATGATCCCAAAAAGAATATTATGGATTGAGTGAAACTTGGAAATTAGATTGTCTTCCTTCTTCAAACTTGTCTCTTGGCAGCAGCAGTTGTTCAGCTCATGCTGTTTGGGAGGATAAATGATCTTCTCTTCTAAGACTGGCAATTCTCTCACAGCACGTAGAATCAGAAATGAAATAAGAAACAACTTCTAAATTTGCTACATATCATATTCATTAGGATATTCAGATAAGCCCAGGAGATTCCTCTCTGTCTCTTGGCACCTGTTTTTCTCCCCCTCTTCCCCTTAGGTTCAGTTTAATAAAACAGTGCCAAGAACGTTACCGTTTCTGTTCTTTCCATAATTATCTTGGTTTACTTTGGGATCCCCAGTTTTTGGTCTGAGTCATTTTCTCTTTAAGGAAAATGGAGTTAGGTTGAGTACTTGAGCTGCTTGGCTTCATTTGCACAACAGGCAGTGAGGAAAAATAGAGCTGGTGGTGTTCTTCTAAAATAGATCGCCATGAGGGCTTTTTCCTGTTTTGTTTTGTTTTGTTTTTTTTCTTCAGTAGTTTCTCAAACAACATTTGAGTCTATAGGGTACGCTTTCCAAGCTACTTTAGTTATATTTTTGTTGCTGTATTTTCATGTTATTTCAGGGTGTTCTATACCCTGATCTATACACCTGTTATTTCTGTTCCTAAAATAACTTTGTTTCCCTCTGGTTTCATCTGCTGTTTCAGTATCACCATGCTGTTTCTCCTTATTCTTCATCATTTTGCTGAACAGAAATGGTAACAAAAATAATTTTAAGTGCTGAATACGATCTGTTTCAGCACTTAAGTGAGATCTTGTCCTTGGTACCGATTTAATGTTGCTGAAACAGTTTTTATTACCTGGCTGTAGCGCAGACACCGCCCTCACCCCAATCCCTCTCAAGAGAAGAAAAACAGTGGAGAAGGGTTTCCATCTAGGCTACCCCTGTTCTGTCCTGTCTTTTTTTTTCTCCCCTGTCATCCTTAACTTATTATATTTGATCTTTGTGCCTCCCCCCCCTGCCGCATTCATGCTTATTTATTTATTCCATTCTTTATTCCTTTTCTCTCCAATGTTCACATTATTGTTGCTCTCTTGTGTCTTATAAAAAAACAGTGGGCCTCTCTTAGGCAGGAGACAAGATGGATGCTAAAAGCACATCTTTCCTTTGTCTAGCTAGTTTGCTTTGCAGAATAAACTGGTTAGATTTTACAGTGTGATACGAAATAGTGGATAGCGGTTGGGTTTCTTTTGAATAGTGGACAAAGGATGAAAGGGTGGGATGTGAGTTTATTTTTCTCGTAATGCATTGAAATTGGACTGAACCAAAACTTGAGGATGTTCTGTTATCACAAATACTCCTATACCATGAATACTGAAAGTCTGAATACTGAATACTAATATCCTGAACACATTGTCTACAGAAAAAAAAAAAAAAACCCCAAACCCCTCATGTTTTATTCTGCTTCCTTGCTGAAGTCTCTTTGCCTTGATCTGACAAGGTGGGTCTGTCCTGTCATGCAAAGCCTTAGACTCTCTCCGCTATCAACAAATTTCACCGATACTCTGAGGTCTGATAAAAATTATTTGTCTGTTGGGTAGGAGCTACTACTGTCAAATTTTTTCATTCATCACCCAGCTACACGGGAATTGATATATAATTGCACTAGAAGTAGGAGGCTTTAAGGATCTTGTTACCAATTCCTTCAGCCTGCCAGACCACGTGCTCGCTCTCTATTGATTTTTAATAAGGATGTTCAATACTGTCTACAGTTTCTATTCAATGTAAGGACTCAAACTTCTACTGTGTGACTGGCCATAATGGCTCATTTTAAGTCATTAAGATCTATCAGGCGGTTAATTCAGATTTAATGACCTCAGAATGGGTATGTATTGACAAGAATAAGCAGAAGATGATAAATTGCTGTTGCCAAAGGAATGATTTCTGTGTTATTGTCATACTAAAAAGTAATCTATTTTATGATTTTTTTCACTTGTGTCTTAATTGTTGCTTGTTAAACATCCTTAAAGCTATAGGAAATATATGTTTTTAATAAGTACTATTTTGAAATTATGTTAATCTTCAAGTCTTAACCTGGGGACACAAGGAGCTTCAAAGCCGGGAAAATCTGTTCTCTTAAATGTGCTTCATGTGTCAGCTGTTGCATAGGAGACAGCTCGCCCAGCAGCTCCTGCAGCCGTGGCGTGGTGCGTTCAGCGCGGAGTGGAATTCGTGCTGCTGTGTCTTCATTTGTTCTGCATCTAAAGCGGGAGTGAACTGTACTCTGGTGGCGCAGTCAGGTTTTGAAAACGTTGACATGTCATTAAAACGACCTTTTATAAAATAGGTCGTTTTATCATTGTACTGAATTCCTACAGCTAACAACAGAGGGAACCAACAGGGTTCAGTGTTGCCTCCTTCCTTGTGTAAACCCTGAAACCTAGTAGTAAGTTTAAATGTTAATACGCATTGTTTTATTTTTGATCATTTTAGAGCACTATCACAGATTTTTGGGTCAGTTTAGGTAGAATAGTATTTCTTCTCTAGACCAAATGTTGTAAATGTACAAACTTGCAAAATCTCTTGGTGATTTTTAAGTGACAGATACTTTATTTCAATTTCAGATGGAAGATATGAAAAGAAACACACTAAAAGCTACAATTTCATGATAAACATGGAATTTCACACCCTCTTAAATATAGATTAATATATTGTGCACAAGACTAAGACCAATATGAGGGATCCACTCTTACTGCTTTTCATATAGGCTAACTTCAGCTTGCCTGCAGATTAGTATTGGTCTGTCCCTGATAATTGATGAGATTGGTCTTAAGGTGTTTCTAGTTCACGCTCTTAAGAGAGGTGAAAATTCATGACCTCTAGCATTCTGCAGTGTCCAGTTTAATTTTTCTTCAGAGGTACTGCAAATAATAGTCTGTACCTTTTAACAACAGCAGCTTGTAGGATGATACTCCTGTTGCCAGTAATTTCCTTTTTATTTATTTGTTACTTGTTTGGGATCTTGACATCTCCCTAGTTAGCAGGAGATAGAATGTTTTGGCAGCTAAACTTGTATGCCAACTTCCAGAGCGTGACTAAGGCATTAAAGAACTGCAGTGCATTCCTGTAAGTAGAATGGTAAAGTATGCCCAATTTTTAGTTAGGTAGCACATTTTAATCCTTTGTCTTATTTACTGGGCAATTGCTTATTTTATCTGTACAGAGACTGCTTGAGCTTGACATCAGGTAGGAGGCTCAAAGACAGAAAGCAGGCCACATCCATCTGGACTGGGTGATGCTGCCCCTCCGCTGCTCGTGAGCTTTATGGGGGAGCTGGCAGGCCTCTGTCTATAAAAGCAGCAGAGCGTGGAAGTTGCTTCATGCCAGGAATGCATTTTCTTTGACAATTCACTTGGTGCTGGAAAATATTCATGCGGTAACTAGCTACAGTACTAATTTGTCACGGCACTACAGGAGATATAATTTAAAATAGAGAAGTCTAGTGCTAACATTTCAGATCCTAAAAATCTGCCTTTATAAGTAGTGATATTGCAAGGAAGCATTTCACATAATAAGTATGAAGTCTTTGAATGAATAAAAAACCCCAAGTTATTACAAATTCACTAAGCCAGTCACACTAGGACAACCTGTTGCTTCACCACAAAGGCTCTTTATAGTCAATTATCTTACTGCTTCCCAAATTAGCAGTAAAGGGGACATTACCTCTCAAGACTTTACTTAAATGTGTCCCTCTCCCACCATCTGCAGCATGAATTGCCTCTATCTGCTGCGTTTTATTTTCTCTGGCATGAAAACTCAGCCAAATTATGCGTCTTGGTGAAGTTGAGGCCAATTTCAAATAGTGTAGATGAAATCTTAAGAAAAAGATATTTTTGCGGTTCTTTATTCATTGTAAGTGCTTGACACTTATCATTCAGTGCCTAGGAGCTGTAATGGGATGAATTCTAATATAATCTATTTAAATTGTTAATTTTGACTACCACCTTTAGTGGATGCAAGTGACTCATTTCTGTTTCCACGGTTTTTTCGTCTATGTAAATTCGCACTTAGATTTCACCCTTGAACCACACATGGAGCGAGTGTTGGACTGGGCCTTTCTAAAAAAGCAGTTGGGTAAAGTTTAGGATTCAAAAGGGAAGTGATGCAAATGTTTTCATATACAAGAGTTAAACTACTGATAACTTCAAGCACTTCAAGTTTTATTAATGTAATGTATTGTTGTAGACACTGGTTTTGCTGTAACTTGTTTTGTTGGGTGTAACCACAGTTTTTTGGTTGGTTTGTTTGTTTGTTTTACTCTGTGGAACTTGATGACTTGTTTACGTCCTTGGTAGAAGGCACGGCACGTTCAGGAGAATATTTCTGTCTTGTATTTGTTCCCAGCAATCTCATTTAAGGTAACAGGTGAAGAATTTAATGGATTTTTTTCCCTCATAAATATTTAAATTTATGGTGACAAATCAAAAGAGAATGACCTTGAAGCAGAGTATTGCAAAGATGCTTGAGGAAAGTTTGCTTTGGGGACCTCCTCCCAAGCACGAAATGAATCGAAGAACTCGGATGGGGGGGTGTGATCTGAGCAATTCATGGCCGAGATGAGTGTTGAATGGATATGAGCAAGGCAAAATTACATTTGTCAGGGCTGGTGGAAAGGAAGTTGCAGTCATGGTTGCCAAGTTCTAGCTGTGCACAGATAGAAAATGTATCTTGAAGTTCTTAAACGGAAGGATTCTTATGTGAGAAAATTTAACTTAAACCTACTTTAGGTGGCAAGTATCAGCTTTTGTTAAGGCCATAGATGAGGAATAATATGAGTATGTTGGGTTTTTTTTTTCCCTCTCCAAGAAGTGTCCGTGAGGGATTTCATTAAACTGTCTGTCAAGCTGCCTATTGTTTTGATGCCATGCCAACTATTTAAATTATGACATATCAAAGGAAGATAGGATCAGTCTTTGCAAAGTAAAAGTTCAAAAGGGAATGTAACTCTTAAAAATGTGATTTCTCCATCTCAATACATTTAGTTATATTTTCAGGCCAAGGTTGCTACATTGACCTGTAATTATTCTTTGAATACTAATGTGAGTTATGAAATATTACAGAAACTATACACAGTCTTCTATGACAAAGTAGTTTAGCCTTGATGGTTAATAAAAACAATGAGATAACACAACTGTTAAGAAAGGAAAGAGCATCCCTCTGGAACGCTGGGTTCTCTTTCATGTGTTGACTCCCTTCATGTCACCTGTGCCTGGAATCTCTTTCAATTAAACTAGTAGACATTTTTAAGCAATATGCTTTCTAATCCGCTTTAGGAACATTCATCTAATTTAGCGAAATTTTGGAAGCTAAGAGGCAGCTTGAAATTGAAGGTGGAGAAGTCAAGTCTCAGAACTGGTGATTCTTTTTACTGCTTCGGATGTGATCCCTGAGCATACAACCACTACTTTTACAGGGGGCTTTTTTCCTTAATTCAGTACCAACTGTTTCTTCTGACAGAAGAATATGTTTGTTTTTATCCAGTCCATGTTTTGTGCTTTCAGAGTCCCTACCATTGTAGTCAGAATTCCTCAATTTTTATGAATAACACTTTACTTTCAAAGACTTCTGGGGTGTCTTAAATATAATTGTCAAAACATGAGGATAAAGCAAATGTGAAAAATAAATAAAACCCAGCTGAATGGTTATGTGATCAGGCTGAGTGATAAATACGTAGTTGAAATGGATGAGCCTTAACATCAATGAATAACTAAATGGGAGTTCGCATTATTGAGCACCTTTGCTGAAAATTAAAAAGTGGGCAGCTGGAGTTGAGCCGCCTGAAGGACAGGAGTACCAGGCTCTGATTGTGATCAGCACAGTTCACTGCTCTGCAGTCAGCTTCCAGGCAGGGAGATGTGCTGATGAGCCACGAGGCAGATCTGGCTCCCAGAACTCCTGCCCATCCTGGGGTGATGCCAACCCTTGGAGCACAGCAGTGCCGTCTATTTGCCCCCCAAAACCCTAAAAAGAAACCGCCACCACTAGCAACCTGCTGCTTACAGGTAAAATACTAAAACTGGGAATATGTCTGGTTTTCTTTCTCACAAGCTCTCCCTTGTGCTGTTGACTATGGGAGGAACTCTGCCCTCCCCTTTATTCTATAGTTTTAGACAGGGTTCAGAAAGTGGTCTTGGTGAAGGCGTGTATGAAGAGAAGTAATTAAAAGTGAAAAGGAATGGCACTTTGCCTGCTGGTCCTCCAGCTTGCAGTGCTAAGAATGAGAATAGTTGTCTCTATAATGCAGTAGATTATAATTGATATATAGTATGTAAATACACTTACTGTTCTGTGCCCCAGTATTGATCTCTACTAGAAAGTATACCAGTTCGGCACACACTTTTCTCCGAGTAATTAAATTATATTTAACTTAACCTCTATGTAAAAACTCATCCTGGTACTTCCTTTTTTCTACATTTAAAATAATGGTAATTTGCTACAATCTTAGATAAACCTTTCCCAGCCTTCATTTGTCTTGTATCGTTCAGTTGGCAATCTGTCTGTTTTGTAATAAGGTAATCATTATTTTCCTTCCCTGTTGTTTAGATTCTGTTCATTGGTTTTGCCACCCTGCTGTAAGCGGAGTAGCTTATTCACAAAAGAATGGGGATACCATCTTGTAAAAAACAGCTCATTTCACAAGGTAGCAGTAGCAATAATAGAAACCCTCTTGCTAAAGACACTCCATACGCACTTGTGATTGTCAGAAGTGCTATAATTAGTTTTGATCTTAGTCAACAACTGAAAGCTTTGATCTTAATCCTTCATTAATCAGGCAGTTGCATATGTGGAATTCAGAGGCAATGAATGCATCCACTGAATACTACATTGTAGTTGGGTAATGTTCTCATTTCAAATGGTTTCCCATCTTATATGCAACAGCCGATGTCATTCAGAAAAGGGGCATCTACTAATCCTTTCACTTAATACAAGGTTGGTGAGTGCCTGTTTTTTCTTTCACTGTAGAGGCTGGTGTGGATTATTTATGTGAAATAGTAAAACAGGATCTGGGGCATATTGTTGCATTTTTCTTCTTTTTTTTTTTTCTTCCCCCTGGCCTGATACGTAAGAATTGTTGTTAAATAGCAAAATTATTGAACCTGTGTCTCCAGGAAGGTTAGGATTTTAAAGTCTAACAATTAAAAAAAAATCTGTTTGGGAATTGACAGGTGAAATGAGTGGAAGTGTGAAGAAAATGTCATCTGATACCGCATTTCTTCCACACCTGTCAACACACACTTTTTGATCAGTCTTCATGCAGTAGTAGAATGAGTTACCTTATAAAACAAACAATGCATAGAAAATGAAATCTCCTAAGAGCACATATGGTCAAAAAAGGAGATCAGGCTGCAGATTCTTAAGGAATCCTTACATCTAACTGATGTCTGACCAAATGTTCCCAATTTACTATGAGAAAACATGCAATCCATCGCTAGAAACAAAGTCCCCAAATGTATTGGAGTGCAAAGGATAGGGTTTGTGCCAACAGCCATGAAGAAATTTTAAAATGTTTCTGCTTTATACCAAAGAAGGGAGGCTCAGTATTTTTGTAACTCTGTCTCTTTTTCTTGGGGGGGAGGGTAGACTGTCAGTTATCGTTATGTGGGAATCACAAGGGTTTTTTTAACATATTATTGATAATCATGATTTTTTTAATACTGGATGGAGAAGTCACATAATCATTTGCAGGCTTGGTAAATACAGGGAGCAAAATCTTGTAGGGTTATTTGTTTTTAAGCAGACTAATTATTTTTTGTCAGAGAAATATTTCTGGTTTCAAATTATGTGAATAGCTAGCCACTCATAAAAAGACTGCTTCTGAATTGCAGTTATAACAGAAAACAAAACCATATATGACCGTTTCATCTCACCTTTTAATATTTTCCTAAACACACGTGCTGCACTTCTTTTTAATGAAAATTATCCCTGGTTTTTAAGAGTTTAAACAGTGTCTCTGTTTGCAGAGCGAGGCGTGGTTGGTGTTGGTAGGGCGGTTGGTCTCTGCGGCCACCGGCGGCTGAATAAAGGTTCCAGGAGCGGTAGGCAGGCTGAGTCCCGACGGCTGGCTTTGCGCAAGCTCGGCCTGCTCCGACATGTGCTGGGCATGGACCGGTGCCAACAGCAAGCAGGGAGGGAGAAAACACCCATTTTACCCCTTTCTTTCATGCCTGTTCGCTGGCCGGGTTTCCGAAGGAGATGCTGAAGCAGGATGTTTTCAAGGATGCTTTTGGGTGAATCAGCATGTCTTTGCGCAAGTTGTTCAAACGCTTAATTGCACTTGCTACTGAAAGTGGGTGGCTTATTTCTGGTCTGGAGTTCCAGCCTTATTTCTGCCTAGCTTTGGTTTCCAGCCATCAGACCTCAGTTGCTTCTTTACGATAAAGCTGTTATCAGAAATCTTTTCTTGGCAGAGATTTTCTAAATCAAATTAGTAGTCCCCTCCCTGGTGGATGAGTGTAACTGATTGAGCTTCTTACCATGAGACAGGTCCCCCAGGCTCCCATCAGCCCACATGACTGTTTCCAAGCCCTCTTTCTTTTTGGGATCGCATAGTGGAGAGCCCTGTGTGGTTTTACACCAGCCTTTTGCACAAGGTCAGGGGCAGCAGCTTTCTCCTCCTACACAGGATTGCTCTTCGTTAGCATGACCCTCTTTAGCATTAGCTTGAGACAGCAGGCTGCGGTTGGATATCGATGTACTGCCAGCATCCTCTCCCGTGCTCCTGGGCACAGCCTGGTTGTATCAGGCATCCAAGTCTGTGGTGGTTAATGCCTATCTTTGAGCTGGTTTTGCACAGCTTTTGGAGGGGACTGGGTGCTCTGACATCCTCAGCACCAGGCACTGAAATCAGGTTTTCCAGTTCTCAGCACCTGCTACTCTCACCTGTTCAGAAACAGACCAGCAAGTATCCCTGTGGGAAGTAAGCGTATCGTGTGGAAATCTGGGCTGTAAAGGCCGCACACGTGAGACGGGAGCTTTTGAAAATCAGGCCATGAACGTAGAGGTGGCTTAACTGATCTCAGTGCAAATGCTGGTGACCTTTTTTCCTGTTCAATAAATTAAAGGTTAAATTTGCATAATTTATTGGACAGTTATTTAGATCGTCACTTCTTTCCACTCACATTTGTACAGACTTAAGTTCAGTTAAAAAAAAAAAAAATCTATAAAAGATGGAGAAGGATGGCAAATGCACAAGAGCTCTCCCCCATTCAATCTTCCTGGGCTAAACCCTGCTGTGTCCTGCAGAGGCAGCGATGGAGGGTGTAGGCAGAGGTAATCCTCTTCACACAGAGCCTGACTAAACCGTGGAATTCATTGCCACACCATAGCGTGAATGTTAAATCTCATGCAAGTTTGGGGGAGGGGGATAAAATTAGAACCATGGAAGGAAAATCCAGCAAGGTTAGTTAAACATTGCAAAAGAGTATTTATGGCTCTTGCCTGGGGGTGTTTGGTAAACCCCTGTCAGGAAACAGGAGCCTGGACGGGATGGCCTTTGCTCGCTCTGACGCTCTGAAATTTTGTCCTGCTTTGAAATAAAATTTTCTTTTCATTTTCTAAATGGAACTAAAAAGTACTATACTTAACTGCAGCTTCAGGAAAGATAAAGATTAAATTAATTTGGTGCTTGAGAGATTAAAAGGCAAAGATATTTAGAAATACTTTTGAGCATTACAGAAATGTTTTCACTCAGTCCAAGCTTTGGGTGATTTGTTTTTGGAATTTGCTTACACTGGCTCTAGCCTTCCCCACAGGCAGCACTGCACCCCAGCACAAACCACATTATCATTGAAGATGAGTTGTTATCATTAAGACTTTAAAAAGAAGGACATTTTTTATGCTTTTATAAAAGTATCAGACACTTTAAATTGTCTGAGGTTGTGAGAGTAACCACTGAAAATATTAGGAGTTGCATTCTATTTTTGTAATTTTTGTGGCTTGTCAGGAAGCTTATTTGTTCCTGTTCGATTGCTACAGTACTTCAGTAACAAATTTTACAGTTTTACAAAATGTAAATTTGTAATTAAATATTTATGAAACAATTCTAGAAATGGTGGGAGGAGTGATAATTTGCACTGCCTATGATTTCTCAGTTGGATTTTTTTTTTGGTTGCTTGTAGATTATTTTGGTTTTTTGTTTTGAGATGAGCAAGGCCTTTCCTTTGATCCAATGAGTAACTTATAAAACCCATTGTGCAATTTATAGCAACAGTGTATCACCTCTGTAAGTGAAGTTAACTATAGCACATGTAGTCAAAAGCATTTAAAAAAAAAATCCTGCGCAACTATGTGTATGGTGTTTATTAGTTTGTCAGAATTTTTAAACTAACTTTGCAGTTGTTGAACTAAATATGACCAGGGAACTGAAACTAATTATATAATACAATATTTAGGGACAATATAGTTGAAATGAAATAGTTGATCATCATTGGAGAGTTTTTTAAATTGCTGTTATGGCCCTAGCACAGAAATGTTACTCTAGTTAACGTAGGGGTTGTTGGGTGTCGCTGCGTAATGAAAGAACTGGTGCTCACTTTGCTTGAATTACCCCAAATGCAAATCTTTCCACTACCAGTGTGATAGGCATTGCCTAGTTATCCGACAGGAATGGCTAGCAATTAGTGCAAGCTTGCTGATTATTTCCAGCATCCATGAGGGGTTTTCTTAATCAGAGTTGTTACAAATAAAGTAAATATCTGTGAGGCCAAATTGTCACTAAGGGAAGGATTTGCGGTATTTCATTAGGGTACTGTGGGGTCCATAGGCACTTTAAAACTTATTTGCATTGGCACTCGTGTGTTACAGTTTACCTTTTAAAAATAAACTAATATACAAAGCATGTAACTTTGCAAAGGGCTTTCTGCTGGCTTATGTGCTTTAGTCATTGCCAGGCTTTTTTTTCCTTGGAATTTTTCCTTTGGCAGCAGTTTCTAACCTGTCTGAATAACATTGCCTTGTTCACTCTGAAGAGTTTCTCCTGGTTTATAAAATGGGGTGGGGGGAAGTCCTTTTATATTTATATATATTTGCTGCGTGTAACATATCCACCTAAACCACATTTTTATATCTTCCTCTGAGATTAAATGAATGGATTTATTCTAGTGGAAATTAGAACAGATGTTTCTTGCTTGGTCTGACTAAATTTTACCTGTGCTAAAGTAGAAATTCTGCTTTTCTTCCCCCTCTCTTCCCTCTCCCTGCCTCAAAATTTTACCTCAGTCCCTACCACTGCCGCTAGCACTCCTGATGCCGTTGACAAATATTTGGAGACACCCGGAGATGAAAATGAACATGCCCATTTCCAGAAAGCCAAGGAGAGACTTGAAGCTAAGCATCGTGAAAGGATGTCTCAGGTAAGGGGAGATTTCCTTATTCCTAAATGTGGGAGTTTTGTCTATGAAGTCATAAGATGCTTGGGATCCTGCACGTTTCCCAAGACTGAGCCAGCTGCCCTGCCCATTTGCAATGCTGTAAATACACCATTTACTGCCTTTCTGAGATTATTCTTCGTTCTAAGTAAAGAACTTGACCACTGTATTAGTCATCCTTCCTTTGTAGCAGCTGAGGGAGATTGCTTGTGATTAGCTTCGTTCTCGCTGTGTATGCATACATGGCCATGCCCTGGGGTAACATAAGCTTGCGTATGTTCATCTAATGGTCTTGAGCCTCAAGGTAACATGAAATGCATCTAAAGCTGAAGAAAAGAGGAAAAATTAGTGCTTTTGTACTGAACCAAAATCCAGCTGAATCAACCCTTTTTTTCCTTTAACCAAAAAGATTTGTGTAGCCTGAAACTGTACACTGTTTTTAATCCTATTGAACACTAAGAGATGAGCTATCCGCTCTCTCAGAAATACGGTTTATAATGGCAATGCCAATAAAAAATTGTCACAGTTCTGCTCTGATAACAATAAAGAAAAAATACAAGAGGTTTAAAGGAAAGCCTGTGGTGCATATTTTTTTAGGATGGAACAACCGCAGAAATGAATGTAGTATAATTCAGATCCACTGCATATATCTGTGTAGCTATTTTACTATAATTTTTCATTGTAACTTTGTTCCCCTGTCGCATTTTCAGTGTTCCTGTGTATTAATGACATATTAACCTTTACCTCTGTGCTAAAATGTTTGAGTAGGCCTGAAATTAAGCTCTTAGAATAAGTCCCCGTCTACTGGCACTTTTCTAATAAATAGAGCAGGGCATCTTACCTGAAGCAGTCACCCGATCGGTGCAAACCACATACCATCAATATGACACTTAATAATAGACAGGAAGATACGTGCTCCTCGTCTGCCTCCGCTTGGGAAGCGTTGTAGCACAAACATGCTATCTCCTTCTTAAATAGAGAAAATAATCCCAATGTAATGCTTGTTAAAGTGTTATCATTTGCTTTCCTCTGGAAGATTAAACATCTTCATTAAAACCACCGGTGGCCGAGGTGTGAGTGTTGCTGAGTGTGGGTGTGTGCGGTGCCCGGCCTGAAGCCGTGGGGTGAGTCGGGAGGGAGGGAGGTGAGCCCCGGCTGGCGAGGCACCTGTGAGCTGTGCTCCCGCCGAGGGAGCCGCTCATCCCAGTCCTCTTCAATGAACTTCTCTGTGCCTGTAGTACTCAGATTGGGAAGGACGGGCTGGGAATCAGGAGGATAACAAAGGCTGTGCACGCAGCCTGCCCGGCGGAGGAGAAAGATCCTGCCCCAGCTAGGCACGTGGAGGGTTGGCGGGTAATGCAGTCGTCACCCCGTTATTACCTCCCCTTGAAAATGCCTTTTTTTAAAAAAACCACTGTAAGGGCGGGTGTCCTGAAAGCAAAGGGCAGTGAGTGAGAAAGGCAGGTTTCCCTGGAACAGTCCTCAGACTTTCACTGCAGTTTCAGGTTTGCCTCCAAAATCTAAATATGTATCTGAGTATTTAAGGACAGTATTTGGGTGAACTGTGTATTTTCTATTTTCTACAAAGCCGATGGTTTTGTGGAAAAGAGCTTATTGAATGCACAGACACCCAGAAAACGTCGTACAGAGCGACCATACAACATCAGTGTTTGAGGCCAACAAAATTAACTGGGAAAAGCACTGAATCGTAGCATCAGAAAACTTCTGGGTAAATGTGCTGCACATTTTACCGTGTGCATTTGGGGCAACCTCATAAATGAAGGCTGTGGTTCAAGGGCTTGACTGAAGATCACGCTGGTGCTGCGCGTGCCCTGCCCTCGTTAGCACATTCCCAGCCATCCTTTCTGTCAGCGCTAATGAGCGTACAGCTGCCGGGTGAGGCAGGTCAGCTCCCTCATCTCACTGCAATGTCACTCTTCCAAAAAAAAAAAAGTAAAATAACCAACTCTGGCCAGTTCAGCAAGCTAAGTCAGACCTGGGAAACGGCAGCACGATAGGTGCATCAAGAAAGATAGATCTTTGATCTTTAATTTGCTTAAGCTGCTTATGAATCACAACTTAAAGAACGTATGTCTTGAAGTACATAGGACCCCTGCAGAGCTTGGAAGCAGAGATTTAACTTAAGTTTTTAAAAATTAGTTTACCCTTTTACGAGTAAGGTTTTGTACAGTATTGAACTAGCCTCTCCCAGTTAACATTTCAAATGTTTAAAAAACACGAGATCTTACGGAGATGTAGAAAAGCCAGCTAGTTTACCATTCTGTATTTCCTCACGTGAACTGCAATATGTCTGTGTCCCATACCACTGGTCTCCTTTTCTAGCAATGCATTTGAAAATTGCTTTTTATATTTTCTTTAAAATCAGGTATGTTCTTAATACATATTTAACTAAAAATTAATTTGAAGCTGTTACTTGTTATGTTAAAAACAATGCTGAATAACTCAGTAAGCTTTTTCTGTCAATGTTTTTCTCTTTTAAAAAAAAAAAAAAAAAAAAAAAACCACACACACCAAAACATTAGCAAGTGAGAGTCACTAGCTAAGTTCTCCAGCTGCACCGAACATATTTATTGGGGTTTGGTTTGGTTTGTTTTTTTCTCAAAGTCCAGTTCTTTCAAGGCTGAGAAATGGGGGCTTATAAAGCAGCAGAAATGCCCATTTTTCTTCTATTAAAAAGAGAGGAAAAGATCAGTGGTTTTAGGAAAATGATCAAGTCATTCTTTAATCTTGATAAATGTCATGATCTGAAATAAATTAGTTCATGAAATACAGATATTTATTTGATAAAGCATCTAGTTTTAAAACAGTATTTGATTTGATGCACACTTTACTTTGCAACAACCAATTAACTAATAATTCTAGTTCATATATAAAATGTAATCATCTAAGGAGTAGGGAAGTTTATCATTAAAAAATTAAATTGAAATAAAATATTTTAATCAAAACCTGTCTTCAGGGCAAATGCAGATATTCTGTATATCCTCTTTCGGAGATTTCCCTTTGTTTACCATGAAATTCTGACAACTCGTGTTTATTTTCCTCTTGCATAAAGATATTCACACAGGCAGAGACCCAGCTTCTGTCGGTGGTTGTGTCAGTTCATAGTTCACAGCTCCTAACAGACTCTCTTAGTAGGGGAGTCTGTGCTCTTTAGTCTGATGACCTGATGCACCTCTGCTTCAGACTGCTTTAATCCCTTCTGCTCTTCAGTGTCCATCCCTTTAGACTACAGGGCATGAAAGTTTTTCTACCTTTACATCTTGCACGGCACCTGGAGCAACAAGGCTTATAAACTTTGCTAGGCACTGCTGTTAAGAGAATTACATTAGCATACAATTTTAAACTTTTCCCAAGAATTATTAATGCAACTCCAAATAACAGTAAAGCTACGTTTCTGTGCAAGCAGGATAGCTCTTCAGCAATGCATGTGTAACCTTTAAATGTTTGCTATTCTCTGATGTATAACAGGGAGAGATTACACTAACTGATTGCGGGATATCGTGGTTCTTGTTTCCCGTTTTGGTACAATTCCCCTCTTCCTCTTTCCAGTTAGTTAACTTCTGTACAGCTCCCTCACTTAAACAGCTGCTGCTAAATGGCCTGGTGGAACCAGATACTGAACCTTACTCAAGGGAGCAATGTATTTATACATTTCTCTCCTCAAACATCTTGTGACACTCTCGTGTCTTAAATTTACTCTTCCTCTGGCTGTTTACAGTATTTTAGGAATCATAGCATGTACAGTACTTATGATAGGAACTTAATGATACCTTGTCTCCTAGAATAGTCTTGCTTCTTGGAAGTTAATTTCCAAAGCAAGCATCTGAAAATACCGCAGTCCTCAACCAGCCTGAACAGAGCTGGTGTTATGTTCAAGATTTTTTTGGGTCATTGCATGCCACTAGTTCCAGCATCCTAGGGAGGTCTTCAGCTGATTTTTAGTGCCAGTGGCACCATAAATGGTTTGCGTTGGAAGAGACCTTAAAGATCATCCAGTTCCAACCCCCCTGCCAGGGACAGGGATGCTTTCCACTCGACCAGGTTGCTCAAAGTCCCATCCAACCCGGTCTCAAACACTTCTAGGGAGGGGGCATCCACAGCTTCCCTGGACAACCTGTTCCAGTGTCTCACCACCCTCACAGTAAAGAACTTCTTCCTTGTATCTAATCTAAATCTACCCTCTTTCAGTTTAAAACCATTACCCCTTGCCCCCTTCAGGTACTGGAAGGCTGCTGTAAGGTCTCCCCAGAGCCTTCTCTTCCCTAGGCTAAACAACCCCAACTCTCTCAGCCCGGCCTCATAGCAGAGGTGCTCCAGCCCCCGATGATCTTTGTGGCCCTACTCTGGACCCGCTCGAGCAAGTCCATGTCCTTCTTATACTGGGGGCCCCAGATTTGGAAGCGGTACTCCAGGTGAGGTCTCATGAGAGTGGAGTAGAGGGGCAGAATCACCTCCCTCGACCTGCTGGCCACGCTTCTTCTGATGCAACCCAGGATACGTTTGACTTTCTGGGCTGCGAGTGCACATTGCCGGCTCATATTCAGTTTGTCATCCACCAGTGCCCCCAAGTCCTTCTCTGCAGGGCTGCTCTCAGTCCAGTTACTGCCCAGGCTGTATGGATGTTTGGAATTGCCCCAACCCATGTGCAGCAGCTTACGCTTGGCGTTGGTGAACTTCGTGAGGTTTGCACGGGCCCACCTCTCAAGCCTGTCAAGGTCCCTCTGAAATAGCGTCTCTTCCCTCTAGAGTATCAACCACATCACTCAGCTTTGGTGTCATGGGCAAACTTGCTGAGGTAGTAATACTGGTCCCTGTATTCCCTAGAGCCCACTGTCTCTGTTATTGTGTGTGGGAGGGCTCTTTCCTTCCTTAAAACTGTCAGCTTAGTAGGAGTACCCCCCTCAGTTATACTCAGGGCTCTTTGGAGAGGTTTAATGATGTTATTACCAGAAAAAGGCTCAAGACTTAAGTGTGGAACAAAACCCCTTGACAAAGGTAGGCATCTTATTGGCATGACTTCGACCTTCTGACTAAGCAAACCTTCAGGTAAGCGCCTCTGCTGTTCTGATTGCTGTAACCCAAATGTCCGTCATAAATTCTTCTCTTGCAGATATGCTTCTGTGCCCCAGTGTAAAAAATGGGCATAAATTCTGCTGTTTTCAATGTAATGAGATTTTTGTGCTTAGCAGCTCTCTTAATCATGAATGACGCTTCCCGTACTTCCTTTTTCCCTCTTGCTGTCCCCTACAGCCCAATTTCAAAAGCCGTCTGCCAGGCACTAAGTCCTGAGTTCTGAGGAAGTTTGACTTTAAAGTGGCTTGCTTCTTAAATCTCAATCAGAAGTTGTCGTTTTCCCTGCACAAAGCCACCAAGCCTTGAAGACCCATAAACTTGTGTGGCTTTGACAGGTCTGTGCTGTCAATGAAGGAGAATAGGTTTATAAGTGTATAGAGGCCAAGTTCAGCCTTTTTCTGCACATGCATATCTGGGGAATTTTTTTTTCCTCTTCTTGCTCTTTGGTTTCCTACAGAGTGCTACGGCATATTTATTCGTGACTCATAATTCTCTAAAGCGATGACCTTCGGTGAGAGCAGAAGTTTTCTCTGGGTGGTAGCGTGACTGCCCATAGATAGCTGTAGGGCAGCTGTATCTTTATTTAGTTAGCGTACAATGCTTTCAACCACTGAAGTCGTCTCAATTGTGAAAACCAGCACTCAAAGCACAGCTTCTGCAGTCTTTACATTGAATATTGTTTCTGCAAACAGCCATGTCATTCTGTATTTTTTCACAAGCCATTCACTCTGCTTGCACTGGAGCTGAACTCTCAAGCCTGTAATTTACATCCCTCTCAACTAGCTGTGTAGGCTGTCAGTTTATCATCCTGCCTTCCATGCCTTAAAAGGTTTAGAGAAATAAAACAGGCACAGAGACCTGGTCTAGCCAAAGGTCTCCTTATCACATTACCCGCAATACTTGTTTTCATCATATGGATTAGCAGAGGGTTAGTTTGGGGGATAAAGATGGCAAGGGAACAGTTGTTCTGAAAACCCATCAACTGCTCATTCAGAGTGAAAAAGAGTATCAAGCAGATGTCAGAGATGTGATTTGAAGACATAAAAGGAGAGGAGGGAGAACAAAATCATAGAGTTGCTAACCTAGGCCAATGCTTAAGCTTGAGCACATCATTTTAGTTTATGACTTGAATTAACGCCATAATTTCTGGGTCTTCTGTAACATGCACATCCTGGCACCAGTGACATTTCAGGTCTCTAGAAAGGTGCTGCCTGTATACATGAATTAAGTTTTCTTGGCCACCACAATCATATGACCTAAGCTTACAATTAAAAAATGAATACCTAATGTGTACTTAATACACAGCAGCACTCTGAGCATTAGGAAGTTGTTTCCAGAACACATCATGGTGCTCTAAATTGTAGTGTCTGTTCACGTCCTCTAGTCCCGCTTTGTCAGAGAAGCGGTAAAATCTCCTGTGCCAAAGTACTGGGAAAGTAACCCTTGCAAATGAATTTTCATGTCTCCTGGTAAATTTTGGTTTCCTGCCTCCCTAGAGCTTGGCTGCAAGTTGCACGTGAATGCGTATTTGTCTGATGAGAAGATAATGTAAATTGAAGAGGTACTTTCAGGCTACCAGTTCATGTAGGTTGTAGTACAATTCTCGGGACTTAAGTTTCAGCTTACAGTTCCCAGTAAAAGAGCGGAGTGAAGTTAAGACTGTGATTTCTAAGTACTTGACTTCAGGTCTTTGTGCTTACAACTGCTGTCTAACCATGCCCCTGCTGAAGCCCAGAAGCAGATGAAACAATTTCCCACTTTAAAATCGCGTTAGCTTGGCAAAATATATGCCTCTGCTCTCTTAGGCTGTTATTGAGGCCAGAATCTCTTACAGATAAATAATTTCACTGATAGTGAGTTGATCTGTTTTTACTATGACTGTTTTATTGCTGTCTTGAAATACATTCCCAGGTTTTGGGTCAAAAGGAAGATGAAAACTTGACAACGAAATCCCATACATTGAGTCAGTCTTGAGTGCAAGTATCTGCATGCTGGTTAATTGTTAGGGTCTACAACCCTATATAGGACTGAGACGGGACTACATTTCAAGGACCGGGACTTATAAAAGTCTCCTTTGAGCCCAGGTTTGGTTTTGGTTTTTTGGTTTTTGGTTTTTTTTTAAAGGCACAGGCTCAATCAGATACCCTGAGGCACCACCAGTGCTTTCCAGTCTGTCCCTCAAGGAGCCTGATTAGCAATGTCCAGCATGGGGGAAAACTGGGGAGCCTGAGACAGGAGCTGAGTGGTGGAGGCGCAGCTTGCAGGCGTGAGACACAGAAGGTCTAATTTGTCCTGCCTTTGGTATTGGTCTTGGTAAAATTTCAGTCATGCATGCAGACTCTGAGCTTTTTTAAAATCCCCTTTAGAAAGCATATGTTTGACTATTTCTATTAAGTGGTATGAAAGTATGTTTTTTGGTGAGAAAGGAAGGAAAGGAGATGCACATTGTGAGTAATTGCTTCTAGGTTTCTTCTGTCGTCTTCTGACATTATGCTAATCCTGCAAATAAACAAGTCATTTATTTGTGTGCACTGCATATGGTGAGAGCAATTGTTCTTGCATAAAATGTTATCTGAGGAGATTGCTGTCTAGGTGTGAAATGAGTAAAGTCCCTAAGTAAGACCATGAGAAGGTTTCAGATGTCATGGGCAGCAAGTTAAGAGTAACTTATTCCCTGACTATTGAAATACTGCCCTGTGTTACAGGAGGAGGTGGTCTGTCACGTTGCTGAAAGGAATGGTACTGAAAGGTCTCCTACATCATTTTTCTTCAGCATTGTACTTGAGATATATTCAGTTCTTAAAGTGTTGGACACCTATTTCTGGACAGACTAGCACAAGGCCAATAGCATCCTGGCTTGCATCAGGAATAGTGTGGCCAGCAGGACCAGGGAGGTGATGGTGCCCCTGTACTCAGCACTGGTGAGGCCGCACCTCAAGTACTGTGTTCAGTTTTGGGCCCCTCACTACAAGAAGGACATCGAGGTGCTGGAGCGTGTCCAAAGAAGGGCAACGAAGTTGGTGAAGGGTCTGGAGCACAAGTCTTATGAGGAGCGGCTGAGGGAGCTGGGGTTGTTTAGCCTGGAGAAGAGGAGGCTGAGGGGAGACCTTATCGCTCTGTACAACTACCTGAAAGGAGGTTGTAGTGAGGTGGGGGTCTGTCTCTTCTCCCAAGTAACAAGTGATAGGACTAGAGGAAATGGCGTCAAGTTGCACCAGGGGAGGTTTAGGTTGGATATTAGGAAAAATTTCTTCACCAAAAGGGTTGTCAAGCATTGGCACAGTCTGCCCAGGGAAGTGGTTGAGTCTCCATCCCTAGAGGTATTTCAGAGACGTGCAGATGTGGTGCTTGAGGACATGGTTTAGTGGTGCACTTGGCAGTGCTGGGTTAATGATTGGACTTGATGATCTTAAAGGTCTTTTCCAACCTAAATGATTCTATGAGTCTATGATTCTGTAATTCTTGATCTGTCCTACTCAAAGGCCAGTGATGTAGTCAAATAAATCAAAAAATTTTTGCGGTACCAAAAAAAGCGTCAATTAGAGCAAGCTGAAATTCACTCATTTTGACCAAGGACGTGCAATAGATGGAAGTGGTTTCCATTCTGGCTGAGATGAAAAGGGGTCGGTGTGTTCACCTATAAAGACCTCCACTTCCCTCACCAGAGGGTTGGTTAACAGCTGTGTTGCTTCACAGCAGAGTTGTGAGAGCTTTGCACAATGTTCAGACACAGAAGTACTGTCTTTGTTTAATTTAATAACAGTATCCTACCTTTGTTAAATGTTGTAACTGCTTTTTTAATAGAGATAAAAGGAGGAGAGGAATATAAAAAGATGACTGTCGCAGCTGCAGTGCTTGGCTGTTGCTAAGCCCTGAGATGAGAGGAAAATACAAAAGTCACGCTTCTTGTTTTGTTCGTTAGGTCATGAGAGAGTGGGAGGAGGCAGAACGCCAAGCAAAGAACTTGCCAAAAGCCGACAAGAAAGCTGTTATCCAGGTAAAGGAAAATGCAACCACAACCTTACCCACTGGGGCCGCAGTTAAAATACAAGGGGTGCTGGGTGTGATATAATTTTAAGACCTACTTCTATGGGGATTTAATGTTATTCTCTGCTCTTGCTGTTGCTATTTTTGTTTCCAGCTGTTAGTGGCTGCTGGGTGTCTCTGTACTTTGCAGCCAGTCCCTGGAACAGCACTGCAGAACATCGCTCGTGACTGTGTGGAGGGGTAGAATTTCGCTTGAGTTTAGATTTGCCTTCAGTGAGAACTGAAAACTTGGCTCCCACAGGCCCCTTTCAAACTGTGATAAACTAATATAAGCTGCAGGACCTAAGCTCAAAGCAGAGATGGAAGATGTGATTTAAGGAAGAAATTGCCATCAGTTTTATCTGAAAGAAACCCTCAGCCAAAAATTATTTTATCCAAAATTACACTATAATTCAAAAATTCTGACAAGCCAGACACTCCTTGAATCCCACTGTGGCTATGTAAGGTATTATTCAGTACCGCTAGAATGATTTCAATGCAAAACTACAAAAAGGTAACGTTCAGAACCAGATTGCATCTCACATTAGATCCCACAGCTTTCCTCTCTGTGCATTTTACCCAGTCAATCTCTTCCTTTATTGGAATAAGTCTGGGCTCAATTTTTCTTCCTGGTGGCCAGTTTATAAGAAATTATAGTGACTCTGTTGAGGTTGGAATTTCCCCGCCCCCTTTCCCCCCATGTAGATTTGCTCATGAAGTCATGTTGATACATGGAAAGCCCTTGTGATGGCAGGGAGCTTACGTGTGCCAAACTCCACCCTCTTCTAGGCACAATTCTCTAGCGCTGAACCACTGTCTTAGGAGACAAATGAAGGGTTCGCTGGTGGTTGTGCTGAACATGTCAGGAATATTTGATTAGATTAATAAAATATGGCCAAGTGTTCAGGAATACAGGGCATCAGGAGTTCCCACTGAAATCAGGAAAAGGTGCGTTCAGTGCAGAGTTCCTGGGAGGCAAGCTAGACTGACATGGGGAAAGATTTTGGTGATTTGCAGATGGAGGTGTTCCCATCCGCTGGACTCTGCTGATGTCTTCACTGTTCCTGTTGTGATGGGTGTTTTTTTCAGCATTTCCAGGAGAAAGTGGAATCACTGGAACAAGAAGCAGCGAATGAAAGACAACAGCTGGTGGAGACTCATATGGCTCGGGTGGAAGCCATGCTGAATGACCGTCGCCGCATTGCTCTGGAGAACTATATCACAGCCCTGCAGACTGTCCCACCCAGGGTAAGTGCAGTACCACAAGCTCTGTCAGCTGTGGCAAAATCACTGTAGTCATCCTGGGGAAAAAAAAGGTGTGCCCAGGTACAGTCTAGCTGTGGAGCAGTGAGTGTGTGTTCCCCATGCAAGAGCTACTACAGCAGTCAGCTAGTTTGAAAGTTAAAAGTTTAGACTTTGTGTGTACATAAATGAAGGCACAAGCACACACACCCCGTACATACCTATGGATAAATAGATACATACATAAAGATACTTAAGCAAATAACATGGAAGTGATTTGGTTGTCAGAAATTGTAACCGTTCACAGATCCTGTAGAAGGATGATGAAGCACCCCTCCAAGTGATGCAGAGTAGAATACTTCATCATGTCAAGATGGAGCTTAAGGATGAGGGTGATTGTGATTTTCTGTTTTGTTTGTTGAACTGTTGAAATGTTTGGTGAAGAATCTTGTGAGGATTGTTGGATGGCGTGAAGACAGCACACTAGCAATTCAAAGTTGTCCGTTTTGGATCTGATGGCTATTGGTGGGTGTAAACACTAAGTTCAGAATGTGGATTGACTGGAATTTTTAATGACTCCGTATCGGTGATGTTTGTATTCAATACCAAAATAACTGGTCTGTGACCTCCAGAAGAAGAGACTCTGCACGAACACTGTGGGAAAACAGCCAAATGTTTATATGCCTCTCACCTCTTGAACACTTCCTAGATGGAAAACACATTATGTTACTAAAAGACTTTTGGATCAGCAGTGTAAGATGTAGCCATTAGATCCTGAATTTGGCCTCACAGGGAATTACATCAATACGGCTAACCTGGTAAAATTACATGTTTTAAGTGAATTTCCTTCTGCAGAGAAACCTGCATATTCAGGGAGCATGGAAAAGTGATCATCGTCTTAGTTCTTTATCACCATCAAACTTTTTTCTCCACCCCGTAGTGCAAAACTCTTATTTTTACTGTGTGCCAAGTAAAAGAAAAATCTTTTACTTAGGTAGGAGTGTCACGGGGGGACTTCAGAGTAGTTGTATGAAGAGTTAATCTGTATTTTGCAAGATAGTAATTTGTGGACAATGAAGCTAGTCTGTATTAAATTGGTAGAGGATGTTGTTTGGTCTGAGTGTGAGATGCCTATTGTAACCTCCGACTGTTGTGAGGGTAGTGAAGGGTTTGGACTCAAGTGTCTTGTTAGCAGACAGATGAGCACGTTACAGGCTGGGATGCAGCTTCCCTTAGGAAGCTGGAGTCTGCGGCTCAGGACTGAGAGCGAGATGAGGTGCGTGCATAGACTGGCTGCGGGTCGTGTTTGCTCCCATGCGGTGTGGTTTTGGGTAGTTCACCTAAGATACGATTTCACGTTTGGCTTTAGCCAATCAGCTGCTGCTGTAAAGTTGAGCCTCGTGCAAACGTAATCATGTCTGAAAAGTATCCCCAGAAGAATTATTTGATTTCAAGTTGTGCGTGGATCAGGCTGACAGCTTGGTTCTGCAGGTATCCGAGTTCATGGAAAGTGAGGATGGGGACCACACATAACAGCAGAATGGTCTCTAGAGCTGCCAAAATGTGCAACTTCACTCCTAGCACAAGGGAACTTGATTTTTCATGTTTGTGGGATGCAGATGACATCTCTACTGCAAAAAAAAAAAGTGAACTTCAGCTGCAGAACACTAAGGGACAAAAAGGTTAACACTGACTTTGAGAGCAGAAGAACCTTCATTTTTTACTTGGGTTGCTTGTAGTCAGCTCCCAGGACATTTAAATTAATAATACGTTTACTGTTTCAGTGGCAGAGCATCAGGCCTGAAAGGCCGTGTCAATGAACACATGACTCCAGTAGAAGTACATTTTGAAGGTAATGTTAAAAGACTAAGGTGCATCCTATATTGTGTCCCTACAAAAGCTGATCACTCTGAAACATCAGCTCAAGGTGCTACCAAACGGGGACTCATCTCAAAACTAATAGAAGTGATCAGTTTAAAAACTGAGGTCTTTAAACAGTTCCTTTGCCAGTCTTGGTGGTGGTACTGTTCTGCCTCAGTGTTTTTTGGTTGCATGCTCTGTAGTAACTGACAGTTCTGGCATGTACCTCTGAACTGCTGGTCAGATGTGTGCCAAAGCACATGAAAAGCTGACCTTGAATTCAGCAGGAGGATTTGTCTGGTTTTATTGTGGGGCAGGGGGTGAAACCTGAGGAGTGATTGATGATAGCTGAATAGCTTAATAAATGAATCCACTCCGGTAACGGCTTTGCAGGATATGGAGCCAGAAATCTCAATACACTGTGAATCCAAACGTTGGCAGCCTAGCCAAAGAGAAAATGGGATTAATGGAAAATTCAACTCTGATACCCTAGCTGTATTTTTCTCTGGCGGTTCCCTAGTAAACTAAAAGTATATTCGATGCAATTGTGTTGTCTTTGGGAGAGTCAGTCATAACCTTGCTGGTGACTTGTTAAGTAATCTTACAAAAGGGAGTTTTTTCTGGAGTTCTGCAAAAATATTTTTAAGAACTCCCTTCCAGAGTCTGCTTCAAATTACATGGTTCGCTATTAGTATGTTTGCTACAACAGTAGATTCTGAATATTTAAAGTGGTGGAGTCTCTTTCTCTAAAGTTATAAGGACAGAATTTGGGTTTAAATTGAAAAATAAGTTAGGCTTTTTTTATTGAAGTGCATGTCTTCTGCACACAGCTAGGAGGGTTACAGTAAGTGTGATGTGTGTGTGTGCGCGTGTGTATATATATATAGATGTGTGTGTGTGTGCAAAAAGTATTTTCCACGTGCTGTTTAATCACTTGGACATATTGCCTTGTACTTGAATTTGAACATTTCCCAAGATTTTTTGGACTTCTGGCAGACCACTTGAAGCAGCAGGATTTCATTTTACTCTTGGATGTCTAGAAATCCGTGACCAGTCTTTGCCTGCAGATCAGTTACCATAGGCGTACAGTGAGTCTGGCACTCCTGGTGTCATCAGACTGATCATGGATGTGGTGCGTGGCTCTCCGTGAGTGACAAAATCCTGATCCACTGGGAACTCCTGTTTTCTATGTGTATACAGATGATGTGGTGCTTGTGTTCAAGGGATAGCCTCTTCAGGGGAGCTGAAAAGAAACTTCAACTGGCTCAGAAAGTCCTTGAGCTATGGACAGGGGGAAGCTGGAAGACTATGTGAGGGGAAGTTTCATCATTTACTTGCTCCTTTGGAGGAGGCTTTCCTTGTAGGATAGCAAGATATGGGACTAGGGGAGCCTTTGGTCTGGGCCAGTAGTGTAGTCATTACGTTCTTATATATGCCTAGAAAATCAGTGGTTTTCGGTGCCATTCTACCTAAAACTACAAAATTCTGGGAATCCTTTATGAATGGCTTCTGTATGAGACCAAAAACTTTAACTGCATTTTTTTCAGGTGTTACACAGACGATTGCCCAATGCCAGTGTCAAAGGAGTGCTTCAGGCTACCACTCTGGGCAGCAAGGGAGCCAGGGAGCATATAGAGATGAAATTGCATAGCTTCAAGGTCTACCAGAAAACAAATTTGAGCAAAACCAAATATTTGTACTGTTGTTCTGTTCTCAGAAGCACTGTCATGCAGGCTGCCCAGAAACTTAAAATTTGATCCTCATCCCTGATTCCTGATGCAGCTTAGCTGTGCTTTGTTGCCTTTGAAAATGGGGTGCAGCTGTTCAGTATCCAGTGTCAAAATACTGTATTGTTTCATCCTGCTTGATGGCCTTACTACAGAAAAGGAGGATTAGTGGCAGCTGGAACCAATATGCCTCTAGTTTTTAAAACAGTTGGAAATTTTCCCCTTCATTTTGCAAGTTAAATAGAGGAATTCAAATCCATCATTCTCTGTGAGCAGGTCGATTTTATAATTTGTTTATATTCCCTCTTTCACGTGCATGTCAAATTTTGCTGGATTTATGTCTCCCTGTTTAATCTTCATTGGTAAGAGATGCACATTCTCTGTGGGAAGCCGGTGGCAGGGGGCAAAGAGAAGCAGAAAAGAAATCCAGCTCCTAGTGGTGAAATAAAGGGTTTCAGAGCAAGGAAACATGCAGGAAAACTTTGAAAGGTAATTAATTAACCTCCTTACTTCGCACATAGAATAAAGTGAGCATATAATGATTAAAATCAGTTTAAAATGCTTCTCTTCTAATTCAGCAGTATTTTACTGAAATGTAAATTATTGCCAAACAGAGCAGGATCATTAGGATCAACCCTAGCATGTACCTTAATCCATTTGAATTTTTTTGCCGTGGTTTTCTCTTGTTGCCCTCAGAGTTTGCTCTGGTACCTTTTGTGCTGTGAGAGCAGTGTCTGTTCATACAGAGAGAGCACAGTGCAGGCTGAAACTAGTCGAGTTTGGCTATTTGGACATGGAAGAGGGATCTGCAGAGGGGCCCTTACTCAGTGCCTCTGTGTTCGGGAAGCTCAAAGCCTTTCCTGAGTCTAACGAGGTTGCTGTGGAAATATGCAGTTGGAGGCAGGCCAAAGCATTGCTGCTGATCTAGTGATAAAAATCCTCCTGTGCAGTAGGAAAGAGCAGTCCAGCTCTAATACCCCACCCTTTAGCTCCGCTCCTCTAAACCCATAAACTTACAGCTGTGGAATTTCTCACATACACTTAATTTGGTAGGATTTTGTGAAACAGACCACATGGATTTCAGCTCTGCTTTTAAACCAGGTCAGACTTTGAGAAATGTGGTCACCTAACTCCGTTTTCCAGCAGCTTCTGAGGCTTTTCTGTGAAGAAAACCAGACTCTTGTTTTTTCCCCAGTCTGTGGGCTTGAGCATATGGTATAGTCATACACCTAGGCTTGCCAGTAGGTTTTTTGTACGAGTGAACTAAATACAGAAGAGGCAATTCCAGATGGGTATTAAGTTCTGCAAAACCATGGCAGGTTCATTATATCTAAAATGCAAAATTTTAGAAGAGTGAGCAGAAACGAAATTTGTCTTAATCTGTCAAAGTTGAGTCAGTTAAAATCCTGAAAAGCAAACGAGGTTGAATCACATACTGTTTTCATTTTATTCTGCCCCAGGAAAAGTCCTTGGGAGGGTAGGCAAAGGGAGGTTTTGAGTACCATTATAGCCATGTATTTGTGATGTGTGGGGTAACATGTTCTTATAGATTAGCAGAAGTTATGAGAAGGCATCTTTAACTCCACATGAAAGGTAGCTGGATGGGGGTTTAGTTGTGTCTCACCCATGAGGGAAAATCTTGTGTTCATCCTAGCCAGCCTTTCTTGAATGTTCTTAAAATGAACTACTATGCCTATGTCAAACATGACCCGCAATTAATAACATAGCAGGTAAAATATATACCTAATGCGGTATACAAGGTATTCCTAAGAAGTGAATGAAAAGAAGTAATAGTTGCACATTTCAAGAGCAGTAATCAGAAAGGACTGGTGATTGACTTTTCTCCAAAGGCAAGATTAAATAGCACAATACAGCACTGTGAAACTTTTCTCTCTGATTTAGAGAGAACTTTGATCAAAATGACAAGCCAGCTCAGAATTTCCCCTGGAAGTTCCATGGCACAGAGCCGGGAAAGTTGTATTTTAATACAGAGAAGTGCTTTAATATGATTTTCGTGTTGTTTCTCTGTAGTAAGTATTTTGGATTTCCATGGGGAGACTGTAAGTTATATTTGTAGCAATCCAAACTACATTTGATGTTTCCATTTTCCAAGCTCAATGAAATTGCACTGTTTCATCACTCCCTTAAAATCTGAAATAGTAGACTGGGATCAATGTAGAGTTCCTGGGGGAGGCATCTGCATGCATATATATTCGTATTTATATTTATGCGTATGTATTTCGTTTACTAGCAACTGTTTTTTCAGGCATTTTAGATCTCATATATGATTCCTTTATGGGAGTGACCTTACCTCGATGCTGATGCCACCTGAAATAAAGGCACTGGATTACAGCGTCAGTGGGGCTGGAACTCACCACCAGCTAGTCAAGGAGCCATCAGCAGTTTCTGCTTCATTTGGGCTTGTCTTCTACAGTTGGAAACCTGTTAACCAGCTGTCAGGACTACCAAGTTAAACTTCCAAACCAGGGCGTTGCAATAAAGGTCCTTAACTCTCCCCTGGTACATATTTATATCCACAGAAAGAACTGTCTTCCAAATAAGAGAATAGGCATATTCCCTACACTTTGGGTAGATAGCCTAAGTAGTCGATGTAGACCACATACGTAGTCTGTGAATATATTTACTGTGTACCAAATGAATACACGCAAGTCCCAATATACTCACGAAAACTATATATAAAATAATACTTTGACAACATCCTCCAGCATAAACAGGATTTTAAACTAGCAACTAAAGTACCCACAGACATGAGCACATCTGTCGGCCTGTAACAATAGCTTGTGAGAGGGCTACAATTGATCTGTGCTTGATTTTAGATAAAAAGTAGGTGTTTGAATCTGCTGAAAAGGGGGAGCAAACAGTGTGACCGTGTGTGCTGGAAATAGTCGGAAGCAGCGTGTAACAGCAGCGTTCACACCGCTTCACCCTGCCACGCGCCTTGGCAGCTGCGTTCTGTGTGTGCCGTGTGCCGTGAGGACTCATGAAACAACACGCGTTCTGATTTGGTGCTGGATCCCGTTGCTTAGGAAGTCACTGGCCATTCTCGTCACTGGATAAAGGACAATCGCCAGCAGCGTTGGCCAGGGTGACCCAAAACATGGGAATAACAGAAATCACGTTGGGAGTATCCTGGTCACTTTCAGAGGAAAGCCAAAAAAACCAAGCCAACAAAACAAGTGCAGACGACTGAAAATAGGGGAATTATTTCATGAGGCTTAGGTAGCCCCTGGTGGCTGATACAAGTTAGGTATTCTGCAAAATGTTTTTTGTTAGATGACTACAGATGTGAATACATTGAGTTTTCCCTGGCAAAACATGCAGCAGAATTTCAAGTGCTAAACCCAGAATTTTGTAATGAAGTTTGGTGGTTGGTACATTATTTATGAAGAGCAAGAGGTGCCAAGTTGGCCCTGGGATATGTCAGCCGTTTGTGCTTCTGCCGTAGACAGTGTCAGAGCTCAGGCCTTGGGAACTTAATTTAGCTGATAATAGCACCACTTTCATTTATAATTTAATCTGAAGGTTCCTGCCTAGGGTCGAAGTAATAGATGGCCATGGATATAACAGCTTTAGACACAGGGTCTGACTGCATCTCCTCAGCCTGTGGAGCCTCCCTCACCTCTGTGCTTGACCGTTCATCGTAGCTCTACCATCACAAGAGTTCATGTCACTGCTCAATGTACTAGATTTGGGGACGAATCCTGCTGAAAGTATTTGTGCAAAAAGTGCTTGTATGGGTGGGATTTTTAAGCAGAACCATTTCACTCCATAATGACATTTAAAGGAAAATGTGTGTGTAATGCAGTACAGAGGTGGGACTTGGGGTGAGAGGTATTTTTGCTGATATGGAAATTTGTTAAAACTGTGGAAGCAGTAGGTCTACAGTTCTAGGCAGAGGGGAGAAAATGATCAGTTAATGGTTGTTTGGTTTTTTGGTTTTTTTGTTGTTGTTGTTTTTTGGTTTTGGTTTTTTGTGGGTTTTTTTGTTTTTTTTTACTATTAAAGTTACATTCAGCTATAAAACTTGGTCCTCATTTATGGTAATGGCCATGCAAATGGCATGCAAAGCCCAGAGTGGAAAGCTATCATTGCCCATCACCAGCTCTGGCAGTTTAAGCCTTCAGCCATGGCCCTGAAGCTGTGAGGCAGTAGCATTGCAAAGTTGTTGGGAAGGTTGGAGGTGTGACCTGATCCAGTGCAAAGTTGCTGCCCCTGCAAGGAAACACGTTGCATTTAATACTCTTTCTGCATTGTCCTATGCTTGAATTATGGGTTTCTGCTGCCATTACAGGAAGATTTCTTGGCCAGACATGCTAGATGCAGGCATATCCATTTCTCCTTTATAGTGATAAGTTTGGGGCATTTCTCAGTGTTATAGAAGGCACTAAAGGTGTGCCAGTTTACCCAAATGACTACTACTGTTAGTGGTATTTGACAGGTATTTTCAAGATTGTTATCCTATTAACAAATCTGCTTGTGACTCTTAATGTAAAAGTTTCATTGACATATTGCAGTGAATACAAACATACTGAGGGAAAACAAAAAATACACCCTTCTGTTGTTAGACATGACGCTTAAATTGGAATATCTCTTGAAGAAATAGAAATTAATCATTTTCTCTCTAATCTGCCCAAACCTGCTATCTTGATTTGTCTTAGGACAAGGAAAGCTGAAGTGTCAGGAAAGGTAACAACATTTTCTGTCTTCAAAATTTTCTTGATGTTAAGCTTTCTGGTCTTCTAGCCTTTATTTCTACAGAGCTTTACAGTTGGCATTTCAGTTTGTTTTGCCATTACCATAAAGTTGTGAGGATTACTTACTTTCCAGCGTTTGTCCACGGTTTCTTGCAACTTGATCCCAGGGTGCTTGGCTTTGGGGGCTCGGGGTTATTTTCCTCATGAATGAATTTTCAGTCATGGAGCCACTGAATGTAATCCTTTGGCAGGGAATGGCTTCACATCTCTCTCTTTCTATCCGACAAATCTTCTTCAGATAACCTTTGTTTTACTGTCTAAGGACATTTTAAAATCTGTTGCTTCTCTTAAGCTGAAGAGATTCTTAAATCTGTGAGCTCCTTAGCTTAGTATCCATCTCTTGTATAAATGTTAAATTAGTTCAGGCTCTATATTTGTCCGTGAATCTAAGTTGTCTTAAAGCTTCAACTTCGCCCACGGTTCTTCCTGCTTCAGAAAGCTGTGCACGAAGCCTCTGATGCTTATTTTGTCACTTCCCCACCTTCTTCCCTGTTTTCCTGCCAGTGCCCAGACCAGCTGTTCACCACTTCTGCTCGTTCTTTAATCTACAGCACAGTAAGGTCACCTTTCCTTCTTCTCACCTGCCTCAGCTTCATGTTTTTCACTGCTTGGCAGCTTCAGGTAGGATGCACAAGTACAACAGCACAAGCAGAGCTGCAGAGGGGCGTGGATTTCCAGAATCCATCATAAACACTGAGTTAAAAATGAAAGTCTTAGCTGAATGCTAGAGAACACTTCCCTGTTTTGGCACCGTATTATTGCACAGAGTAGGAAAGTACATAAAGATACACATTTCTTAGTCTTCACTGCTCTACTATCAGTCTGTGTATATTTTCATGTTCCCGTCAGCTATGGACCTTTCCTTTGTTCGTATTCAGTTATATGCCTTAAGGCATGTATTTAATAGTTTTTACTAAATAAAATCACCTGGAATATATACGTAGGCTAAGATTTTTACAAAATCTGGCCCCCAAGCTGAGTACCTTCAGAAGAACCCAAGTAGGTCACCCTTTTTTTAAGTTTTGCAGTCAAGTCTGATGATTATTCCTTGGCTTAGCTAGAGTAATGCTTTTGCATGGTGTTCTGTGTAGCTGTTGGGCAGGTTACCTTCTGATTTGAATCTGAATGTGTGCATTCAGTTTACTGTTGATAAAACTTATCAGTTGTAATCTTTTCTGTTGCTAAAGTTTAACTGTAGTTGACAGATGTTGACACTGGTTGAGTATTCAGCATAGTAGAGTGTATATGGGGAGTCTCTGAAATGCTTCCAATGGAGTCCGGGTTTCGGGGGATCTTCTGGAAGGGATTTGCCTGGTGGTGATGAAGGTTGCAAAACTGGGAGCTTCGATCATGGGGGCTTCCTGAGTTGGGGGAGAGGAGAAGTAGAGTCTGACGGAGAGAATGGAAGCAAAGCCCAAAGGAAATTGATATTGGGTGTCCATTAACTAGCGTGCTAAGGTAACACTTGCTCTCTTGTTGGTGCAGTAGTATAGCAGTTAGGCAAGGAAATGCAACAGCCAAACTTTCCCCTGTGATCGGGGAGGAAATCTGAACGCCCTCCCCGGGGACTGTACCTACTGCCTACAACTACTATTCAATGGTGCACCCTGCTGAATGGGTTGAGTCAGTGGATGTTCCTTATAGTAGTCAGACCTGCCTTCAGAAGATAGCTGCAGGCACCAGCTGGCCAAGTGCTTTTGGTTTGGGATACATCTCCAGTGCAAGGAACTAAAACCTGTGTTGTTCTAAACAAAACTGATTTTTTTCCCTGTTTCTTCCCTGTAGCCTCGTCACGTATTCAACATGCTGAAGAAGTACGTGCGTGCTGAGCAGAAGGACAGACAGCATACTCTCAAACACTTTGAACATGTCCGCATGGTAGACCCAAAGAAAGCTGCCCAAATCAGATCTCAGGTAATCTCCTCTGAGGGTTAATGGGATCATGTTTGTTCATAGCCACTGTGAAGTTTCTGTCAACCTATTTTTTAAAAAATACCTGACTCCTTTCTGTGGACAGCTTTACATGCAATAAAAAATAATTTGCTTTCTGGCAGAAGATTAAGGCAAAGTGATGTAGGAGTAGGGTGGGTATAGTTTGTCTTCTGAGAAGAACCGAAAAGCAGGTTTTCTATCTATCCAGACAGTGAGTCAGTTGCGGACATTTCCTGAGGAGCCCTCCAGAGCATTAATGCCCAGAGCCTTTATTAGTGCTTGGTAAATAATACCTCTGGGAAAATGTCAGGAATAGATTCGGCAACCACACATGGTTATGCTTCCTCAGCTGAAGTGGCAGAACCAGAAGTGTTGTAGCCATCTGACTGCAACCAACCTTTCTATAGTCATTGCAGAGGTACTTATAGTGTCTATAAATGTGATTACTGATGTACCCAAGTTTAACATGTTCTTTTAAAACAGGCACGGTAGTTCATGGCATTTTAACTGCTGAATGTTACCGAAGTCCTTAACATAGATGTTTTGGAACAGCTTTTACGCTGTCTTCATAAATCATGGAGGGTGAGGAAGCAAAAAAAAAAAAAGACTGAAGATGTAGCTGGCTTTCAAAACAGCAATTAAAATTGTAGGCATAATGGATAAGCTGTGAAAAAAGTGTGCCATAATCTGCAGAATCAGCCGCTGTTCCCTCTGTGGGATGCAATGGGAAGCGCTGTTCCAGCCACAGTTTTTGAACTGAGCTGCTTCTTTTTGCAATATAAGGATTAAAAAAAAAACCCAAAAAACCAACAACAACAAAAAAAAACCCAAACAGGTGAAACATTTTGATGCAGCAATCATTGCACCTCACTTGGTTTGCATGTTATGTGGAAACTTACGGGTATGGGCAAATGTAAATGTTATTGAAGGGTAAATGAGGCTGTGGATTTCTGCCACTATAGCTGCTTGTGTACATGCTCTGCCCCACAGCAAATGTAAACCCCTACTTTAAATTACTGCATTCCCATGGGATTTCAGGTAGTTGCTATGGAAGAGCATCTAGAACACTATTTTTGTAGCAGCTGTAGGAGAGAGATGAATTTTGCAACGGGTTTGACAGTTTCAGTACGTAGGGCATACCTAGCATAAGTGAGAACTGTCTTGCTCTCTAACCTATAAAATCTGTAATATCAAATTAGCAGTAGTATTCCCCTCCTTAAAATACTTTTATTTCCATAGGTTATGACACATCTACGTGTGATATATGAACGCATGAACCAGTCTCTCTCCTTCCTCTACAATGTGCCTGCTGTGGCAGAGGAGATCCAGGATGAAGTCGGTATGCAAACTATTAATTTAGAAAAAGGGAACTATTTCTGTGATGAGAAATTACCACCAAAAGCTAAAATACAGCATCTTACTTCTCCTCTTGATATACTGCCCCAGCTGAAAAATAGGAGAGTAAACTTGCCAGTGTTCTTAAATTATAAATTAAATTATAACGAATACTTGGAAGACAAATCCTGTATAACCCATGCAGTGCCATCATCATATTGTTGTAAATGTTTTCCCTGAAATATGTTAATTTGCATTTGGAGCCTCTATGCTACATGGAAGCAGCCATTGACAGTGACATTTAGGAAATGCTTCCTGGGTTTGGATATTTAATTTGTGTAGTAGGTATTTACGTTATCTGATGTAGACATTTTGGAAATCCCCCAGCTAAAAAATTAGTTGCAGACCCAAGCATCCCAGAAAAGTGTAAGCATCAACTGGAAGTTGCTAAGTGCAACTTAGCAGTATCTTACTGGTCGTGCATTTAGTTCTTAGCTAGTTGGTCAAATGGATATCTCCTCTCCTCCCATTTTTTCCAGCGCACAGGCTGGGCTGTGGACCAGTCAGCAACAGTCTCATGTTTGCATCTTCCTTGAGTGCTGTGACAGCAGATAGCTGTGAGGGAGAATGCTATTTCCTCCCATTCAGGTTCCTGCTCTTGGCTGTGGTATTTCTGCAACAGAGACATCTCCGTCTCAGCACTTGGACTCCGCTGTGTTCTGCTATTGCAGCAAGGCAACTTCACTTAGCCTATATTAATTTCAGACATAGCCACAGCTCTGGACATCGTGTTGCTAATGTGCTTCTTTAAGAAAAATAATACATGGATTAATGCAAAGGCTGGAGATGGGACGGTCATTGTCTTTGGAACAGCTTTTTTCACAAGATGTGATACTCTGCCAAATGGCAGTTAATGGATTAGTTTTGCAAATAACCAGCTTCAGCTGACTAAATAAATTATTGATTTCTTTAAAACACAAGGGAGGGAGGTGTGCCATTGCGGGAAGGATTTGGATGCGTTTAGGACACAGGGAGGGGATGGACAAGGAGTAGTGGTGGATTCATTTGCCCAAAGCACAGGTGAGGAAGGAGATGTGCTTCTGCTTGTGAGGTAGCTTGAGAGGTCTGGGGATGAGATTGGAAGTTGGGGAAGAGGTTGGGAGGAAACAAAGAGACAGCTGAATTAGTAATTATCCTTCACCATGTGTTTCTATGCTCCACAATTATAAGGCACAATCAACAGTCTCAGTCTGTAGTTGTAGAGAGCTGTTCGGGAAAAAAAAAAAAAAACACAACACTTTATTGATCATTTGAAAGCATATCATTTCTGTAGCAAAGGAGATGCCGATACGTCCAGATGCTCAGTTTGTTTTCTTTCTGCACCGCTATCATTCCCTTGGGTTTTTTGCTTGAAGGTTCAATTTCTTCTATTATGGGTAATGTTAATGCTTGTTGGTGAGGACATTCTTCTAAATTTTCTTCTCCCTCCTAAATACTGAAATGGAATGGGAATTCCAGAGGCTTTGAAGTGACATGGGAGCAAAAGTCTATTAACTGCTAAGTGGTTTACAAAGATCTGACTCCTAATCTCAAATGTAATACTAATTTTTAGGGCAAAAAAGAGCCTAAAATAGTGGGATGTTATTTCCTAATAAGATGAGAGAAGCTAAGATATCTCAAAGAAAAAGTCTATCACATTTTCTTGAGTACTTTTTCCCTACCTTGATTTTTTTGTGGTTTTGGGTATACTAAAAATTCTTCAAAGCATTGCAAAGTTTAAAGCAATGAAAAATAAGTTCTCATACTGGGAGTTAACCAGGCAGCAAAAATTAAAGAAAGTGCTATCAGATCTGGGCTATACTAGATAAAATAGTTTTCAGTAACGAGAAGAAAATCTATTCTCTTTCATTATCAACATTCTCCTTGTTGGTAACATTGGCTGCATACTTGGTTTTACATGTTGGTTTTAATGAAAGTTTGTTGAGGTCATTCTCATCTGTTAAAGGAGACAGTATCCTTCTAGCTCTGAGCAGTGATCAGTCTGTTTCAAATTCTATTCTGAAATTATTGAATTTCTTAGTTTCTGTACTCTTCCTAGACCCATGGAAAAGGAAATCTATTACAGCTGCAGAATCTGTGGAGGAGTCAAATACTAACAAAACTGCACTTTGTAGCATTCCCAAGAAATATTACAACTCTCATTAAAAAGACAAATGTTTCATTACATACCTTTTGTTAGAACCATTGACTTAGAAAGTCTGAGTCAGGGGAAAAGTTGAAAAAAAAAACCTAGGTGAGAACATCTCACACACACAGTGTCTGAATAATAAAAATACACGTAAGGAAGCATAGTTGAAAATAGTTCATTTAGGCTGGGATGCAAGTTAGATGGCTAATGTTTTAGTTCAGTTTATTTGTTCATTATACTTTTGGTTTCTAGTTCCACACTTCACTGCAGAGTTCTTCATGAGCAGTTTTCACCTTGAGGAATGAATAGTCTTTGCTTTAGAAGACACAGCTCTGACAAAGGTAGTTTTTCCCTAAATTGCACAAGTAGTTCTGTGGGCAGCAAAATAAATGAGATCTAGTTTCCTGTGAATTTGTACCATGGGTTTAATTCCTCTAATATCTAACAAGGTGCTGTTTTTTACTAGATTTTCTCATTGCTAGAAATATTATGCCCTGTTTTGCACAGATTATCCATTATTAGCTCTTGACAAATTTGAATCTCAGGTCTTGGGACTTAATTATTTTTTTTAGAAACTAAACTAGAAATACATGAATGTCTTCCTGATAGTCCACTACCAAGGGTTCATCCATGAGAAACAGGTGGTGTTCTGTCATTAGAAACTGTTCAGGCACACAGAATATGTGCCTGAAGATAAAGTGCACACTTGTAATTTCTGTCTGTTATTTTTGAAGTCTTTATGCTGAGCAATGAATTTGAATTATATGAAATAGAATCTAGAGTTATTCCTGGGGTATAGCAGCTGCATAGAGAATGTTTTCTTCAACAATCTGAAGATTTTTAATCAATGCTTGGTGATCAGATGAATCATAATCCAGCAGTTGGACATTTGAAGTTCCTTTAAAACAGAGATATGTTTGAATTCCTACCTCAAAAGGCAGGTTTACAGCCATAGTTTTAAGGTGCGGAATCCAAAATACGAAATCCAGCTTCTACGCTAAAAGCAGCCTTTTAAAACTTCTGGTTATTTTCGGAACTCCAGCAGAGATGGTGGCAGGAACTTAGGGTAAAATTTAAGAGTTGTAGTCCTTATCTGCAGGTGTTCATCACCAGCTGTTGTTTGTTGCCTTAAACTGTCTTGATTTGAGTATATAGATATGTAGGGAGACCCACAGCACTTTGAAGGGTAGAAAGCAGCACTTACATGAAGTGAGGATTTTTTTGCTAAGCATTTGACCGATGTCTAACATGCGAATGCCCCATTAGGGTGACAGGCATGTATCGTAGCAGCAAATTCCAGATGTGTAAGGAAGAATACTGCTGTCTGTCTTTCATTCCTGTTGGGGCAGGGGAAAAAGGATCAGTGTAAGAGCTGCAGAAAGAGGTCTGTCTGACCATGACTGTTGTGAGAAAGCTTGGAAAGCATAAGCAGGTCATTTATGTAGGAGACCATTTGGCATTCTGGCTGCAATTGATTTCTCAAGGGGCAGTGATGCAAATGTGCTACAAGCCACGTCGCTCTTGGCGACTGATGTAAGTTCTTGGTGTTAAGTGGTGTTTCTCATGGGCAGGACTATGCCCCATGAATAGGAGAGTGGCACAAAAAATCCAAGAAGAGATATTTATTTGCACATTTTAGGTGAGCAGATAATTTGCTTACCTTGGTATTTGTACTCACCTTTTCCCTCTGATAAATCTCATATGCTATTTAACATGTACAAAAGCTCAGAGAGAGCAATGGCAAGCTTTAAGAGAAATCAGCAGTTCCTTTGAGCACCTCCTGCTTTCAATCTTTATTTGATTAGACTGCTTATCCATGTATGTAAAAAGCAATTTATTGCTGGGAGTGGCACAGCAGGCACAGCTTCTGAATCAGAAGCTACGTCAGAGCTTTGTGTACCAGTCAAATGGGCAGGCAGTGAGCTGAATTTTTAATTCCATCTTTGCTGCTCTGTTTCCAAACTGATGTCCTCAACTCCATGTTTTCTAGCCCACCACTGATGAAATATTCAGCACCACCTACTGCAGCAGTATTGTAACTAAGCTCTGAAACATTCAGTTATGAGCAATAAGTAAGAGAATATGATTTCATCTGTCCCTTGACAAATAAAATAAGACTATTGTTATTTTATTGTTCTGTTCCACTGTGCCTATCCCGTTCTTCTGCAGTATGTTCTGGATGCCACACTCACATTATACAGCTGGGAGAGAGGACAAACACAAACAGACCCCAGAGCACTGCTTGCATTCAGATCCGTACGGTGTGCTGTGGGTCATGTGCTATTTCAAGTATTTGTGTGCTCCAGCTTAGCATGACAAAATTTGAGAAAGAGATTGGCCTCTTGACATTTGGGTCACAACTTCTGTGAAGATTTTTTTGAAGTATTTTTAGAAAAAGCTGTAAATATAGGACAAGCTACAGACTAAAGATGTCTGAAGACTTGCTTTCTTTTAACCCCTCCTCTTTAACAATTAGGTCCCTATACCTGTCAGTCTGCATCTGTGGAGAGCAAAGCTAGTGCTACCTCAGCTGATTCTGGTCTTTCAGCATTGATAAGATTTAATCGTTGATTTCTTGTTTCTAGCTGCTAATTTTGACCTGTAGTCAATCCACAGCCTTGCTGCATTTCTTGCCACGGGTTGAATTAGGGTTCTGTTCTCCATTCATTGTGTGGTATCCTTCGTAAGAAGTTTTGAGGGCATTAGCTGCTTGCCGCAGGCTGACAGTCCAAAATGACAACCATTGTCGTTTTGAGGTTTATATTGCAAAACCAAAACACACCCTTGGGGGCTTTGCAAAATCAAATTCTGTGTCTGTCTTGTTTGGTGCCATTTCTTTTGTGATTGTTTTCTTCATCCTCTCCCTTAAAATGTTATGTTTTGAATATGTAATTAGTAATATCTTTCAGACTGCAATGGGACTTCTCAGTGTCTCGTTTTTCTGTAACTCTTCCTTGTACTTTCTGTCTTAAGATTTAGCTGAAGGGAAGAACTCTACCTTCAAAAAAATATTTAAAATCATGAAGCGATGCTTAGGATTCCTGCACCTTTATTTGAAGTTGGGTTGCCATGCTGCGGTATCAGAATAACAAAGGGAAGTTGATGTACGTTAAATATGTCAATAGCTTATTAAAAGAATGTTGTAAGGTTACCAGGGGTATGGGAATGGGATTGTACAGAACAGTATAGTTCATATCAAGTAAGAATAGTAATTACCTTATGACTCAATTTCAGTACATTACACTAGAGAATTCTTGAAATTGCTTGTTGATCATGGAGGTGGCAGTTCTCGTCTGCTTCATGGGAGGCAGTTCTAGTCTTCCTCTTAGACTAGAGGCAAAAGTACTGGTAGCAGTTGCTTCACGCAATTAATGTCAGGTATCAGAGTGGTTATGCCTTAATATTTTTTTTTTTTTTGTAGTGAAGGAAAACAGGGATGTTGAAGCATGGGTAAATGAATAAGCACTTCAGGATTTGTCTGTACTGGGACAGACCAAGTTCATTGAACTGGCATAGAAAAAGATGAGGAATGGTCATCAAGTGGTGCTCAAACTCAGGACAGTTGGGTTCTGCACCACTTGACAAACCTGCTTAATCCAGTCGATGTAAATCCTCCTGGGTCTGTCTACAGTAGCCTTTTAGCTCACACAGGAGTACATTCTGGTAACAAGTGTCTCAGTCATCCCTGTTTACTGTGGTGTTCCACTTCATGACTTGCTAGTGTAAGCATGGGCCCTGACTGTTCTGGAGAACAGGCACTGGAGAGGTCCGCTTGGTTGTTAAATACAGGCACGTTCTAGCAGTAGATGGAGGAGCAGAGAAGCACGCTGAGGACTGGGAAACTAGAGATGTTCTTTCTGAAGAAAAGCAGTTCTTCTGGTTTTGCTTATCCATACTTTCCAGTTAGTATTTCTTTTTCTCTTTTTAAAGGAGTCAAATGGAGTTGAACTTTTTACCTAGGATAAAATAAACAGCCACAAATCCAGTGTACAGCTGCAGTAGTTATAGAAATCTGTACCTGAGGAAGGTTGGACAATTCCTGTTAAGTTTTATACTTTCTGCTGTTCTGGAGGTCAATGGAATTGTCATTTCTAAATTGCCCCAAGCACTTGGCTAGTACTTGAGAGGGAGTGTCTTCAATTTTGGACGCAGGGGAATGTCAGCTTTGCCAAACCGTAAGTGTTGAATTTCCACGCTCGTCTCTTTAAAACCAGCACATTTTTCCATGGCCGCAATTCTTCCATTTAGATTCGATGAATATATCTACACCATACAGGAATTCCTCAGTAAACTTTAAACAGATTTTCTGGAAGTAGTGCAATTATGTGCAGGTCTTACCCTAAGGTACTGTAAAACCTACCTTCTAGTTTTCAAGAGACCATTTGGTGTATCTGTGCTGTATCATACAGGCTTACTGTTCCTCCCATTCTGCTCTGCCTGTTTTGCCCAGAAAGGTAATGCAACTGGAACAAGCAGTCGCAAGCAGCCTTCAGAGAATGTGTATTTGCACAGGTACCCCGGAGTGACTTCCAGCACTAACTATGTCTGTGCTTTCTCCCCATAATTGACTTGACATATTTGTACATATCCAGTAACCTTAGCTTTCCAAAGAAAAATTTGAATTTTCTGTGAAGTGGTTATTTACCTTTAATCTTCTCCCTTGAAGCCCTATAGCATTCAGTTGAGTAGATGATTTGTTAGAACTCTAGCAAAAAATATATTGCTGGGTCAGTGGTTAAAAATAGCAGAACCTTCTTCCACAAAAGCAAATGAATTCCGTGTTAAGCTTTACACAGCAGCATTTAGATAGTTTGTGTATGCTTAAATACTGACATGATATGGCCCAGGTGGACTGCCTGATAAGCAATTAAGACATCTTCCACCCAAGGGCATTGGTTTTTAAAGCATTTGGCTAGCATTTTTACATATATACTTAGCTTTTTTTTTTCCCAGGTGTTTTTTCTTTAATCATCACAAGCTTATGGTCTTTACTAAGCCACCAGTTTTGCCACTTTGTTACCTCTATAAAATATTTTTATAATGATGTAAATGCCATAAATAGCTCAGTAAGGTACCACTGAGCTATTTGGTGGAGCAAGGTGATGTATTCTTTTTATGTGGGGAATCAACCGATGTCACAGAATCATAGAATGACTGAGGTTGGAAGGGACCTCTGGAAGTCATCTGGTCCAAGCCCTCTGCTCAAGCAGGGCCACCTAGAGCCAGTTGCCCAGGTCAGTGTCCAGACAGCTTTTGAGTATCTCCAAGGATGGAGACCCCACAACCTCTATAGGCAACCTGTGCCAGTGTTCAATCACCCTCACAGTAAAAGAGTGTTTCCTGATGTTCAGAGGGAACCTCTTGTGTTTCAGTTTGTGCCCATTGCCTCTGGTCCTGTCACTGGGCACCACTGAAAAGAGCCTGGCTCCGTCCTCTTTGCACCCTCCCCTCAGGTATTTATACATTGATGAGATCCCACCCCACCAAGCCTTCTCTTCTCCAGGCTAAACAGTCTCAGCTTTCTCAGCCTTTCCTCATAAGAAGGATGCTCCAGTCCCTTCATCATCTTTGTGACCCTTCATTGGACTCTCTCCAGCATGTCCATGTCTGTCTTGTACTGAGGAGCCCAGAACTGGATGCAACACTCCAGGTGTGGCCTCACCAGTGCTGAGTAGAGGGGAAGGATCACCTCCCTTCACCTGCTGGCAGTGCTTTGTCTAATGCAGCCCCGGGTACCATTAGTCTTCTTTGCAGCAAGGGCACATTGCTGGCTAATGTTCAACTTGGTGTCCATCAGGACCCCCAGGTTCTTTCTGCCGAACTGCTTTCCAGCTGGTCAGCCCCCAGCGTATGTTGGTGCATGGGGTTGTTCTTCCCCAGGTGCAGGACTTTGCACTTGCTGTTGAACTAACTAACTGTCCTCCCTTAGTGTGTTATATTTTAATAGGCAAAGGTAGTTGCCAGCTGGAATGACAGTTCCATGTTGCTGAGGCTTTATAAGTTCTGCACGCCACTTGGGAGCTTGGGAGAGCTGAAGAACCTCAGTGACATCTCCAGGTTGGAGAGTCAGCTCTGTCTGCTAGTAAAATATGTCCTTTCCTGCAGCTTAGGAGAAAAGGAAAAAAATCCTGGAAATAGATCCAACATTCTCCTCTTCTAAGCATTTCTTATTTTCTGTCCAGATTATTTAACTGTCATAGAAAATTAGGGAGAGAATAGTAGATGATTAAAATAGATATAAATGCACTTCACCGACACTGATGTTCTCAAATGCTTTCATTAGTAGCATACTATATCCTCCCCATCTTTTGTAGCTAAATGGTCTATTGTGTCTTGTCATGGGCACTAATGTTCTTCAGAGAAGCTATGAATCCTGATTTTTGTGTGCACAAGCCCTCTTTTAATCTCATAAATATTGTGAACATGACTTTAGTCAGTAAAAGAGCCAGCTTCCTCCAGGTCTTACAGATATTGTGAAAAGGATGAATGGCTTCACATAACTTTGGATTGGGGTGGCTTTTTCATCAGGGAAGGATATGGGACATCTTGTTTTCCATCTGCTTTTAGGAATTTGATCAGAATAAAAAGGTCTTATGAAGTTTATTAAGAGAGTATTTTTCCTCTGGTTTGAAAAACACTGTTCTGTTTCACTTGCACCTTTAAGGAAAGCTGGTCTCATGATCCGAGTGTTAGAACTGAAAACCAGGAAATTCTGATAATAATTAGAATCATAGAATGGTTTGGGTTGGAAGGGACCTTTAAAGGCCATCTAGTCCAACCCCCCTGCAATGGGCAGGGACATCTTCAACTAGACCAGGTTGCTCAGAGCCCCATCCCACCTGGCCTTGAATGTTTCCAAGGATGGGGCATCTACCACCTCTCTGGGCAACCTGTTCCAGTGTTTCACCACCCTCGTGGTGAAAATTTTTTTCCTTGTGTTTAGTCTGAATCTACCCTCTTTTAGTTTAAAACCATTACCCCTTGTCCTGTCGCAGCAGGCCTTGCTGAAAAGACTATCCCCATCTTTCTTTTAGTCCCCCTTTAAGTATTGAAAGGCTGATGGACTTGTAGATTATAAACAAAGTATTTTTTTAATTTTCTGGGCATCTGGTATTTCAGTGGGTATTTAAATCTTTCATTCTAAATAATTCATCCTTTAGTGGGGGAGGTTTAAAGGTGTTGCCTTGGTTTTCTTCAGGAGCTGGTGGCTAGAGCACTCTGTCCTGCATTGGTAGATCCTTCTTGAAGTCTCTGTTCTGTGTTCTTTCCATTACTCTACCCTGAAGTATTTTTTCATAGACACTTCTCTTTAAATAGCAAGTTATCATCCCCACCACAGGTCCCACAGGAAGTTTGTGACCAAGAGACCACTCTGGGCTCGCAGTGGCAGCAGGTTGAGGCTGGTACCGTGTCCATTTCACAGCATTTTTTTAAATATCCCTCTGTAGGAGTCTACAGGTGACCTTATGCACAATGGATTTTCATCCCAGAGTTAGGAAAAAACACACTAAACTTTGGCTAATTGTCCGATGGTTGGTTGTATTCTCTCCTATTCTTTCTTGTTTGACTGGATACATGGAAATGTGTGGATTTGATGAGGATTTTCTCCTAACTCTCCAGTCATTTCACATGTAATTTTCTGGTGTCGTGGAGACAACAGGCTGAGAAATTCTGTCTTGGAGAGCATTGTTTCTGCTGGTAGAGGGGCTACAGTGGTATGAAAATATTGAATATATTGTAGTGTGTGTATTATTTTAAATCAGTATACCGGATATGTTTGATTTTAAAAAGTACCGTAGGTCAGGATTACCTCATAGTTACAGATTTGTTCATAAACATCTATTTGAGTTGATTTCCTGCTCGGTTGTGCCTTCAGTGTAAGAAAAGAAAAGCTGGAGCACTCGTTTTTGAGACGATATAGGTAATGCATGTGGTGGTACTAAAATTTTTTTAAAGTCTGATTTTACTGTTTTATGAAGCAGGATGGCTTCTCTCAGCCTTTCTCTTTTGTATTGCCCGATAATTGCTTTTGCCATTATACTTTAAGGAATTAATAAGTTAGCTCATCATTTGCCAAATTTAAGATGTCATTCTTTTATTGGATGGATAACAAAAGTCTGAAAAAATCTTGGCAGTTATCCACCTTGCAAATATGATCTGAGAGCAGGTTAGCTCAGGAGAGCGTGGTTTACTGAATGCACAGTTTCCATTCAAATGGGGAGGCACTGGCTCTGTGAAACATTGCCCACTTACAGAAATGCCATTACGTTAGTTATTGAAAATTTTCTTGATGCACTGAATATACATGTAACTTAAATCAAGTTAATGATGTCAGGGTCCACAAGTACTGAAGCAGCCCAAAATCGTGGGAGCACAGACACTCCAACCACAGCTTCCACTTCGTATTTGCTGTTGAATGATGGATTTTCTTTTCCCAATTACTTGGTTTGGGAACACAGTTGTGTCATTCTGTGTAATTCACTCTAAGACCAGATTCCTAATAGGGAGTGTTAGATTGTGAAAGAAGCAAATTAATCATCTTAGTTCTTAACATGCCAGCAAATTGCAAGTGTCCAGCGCGAACCAGTTACAGACTGTCTGCACAAGCTATATGTTATAGCTTCATATATATTATATATTACAGAGCTAGTGTGTCAGTCGTCATTCCCAGAGCAGTCTCTGGAATTGTTATCCAGGGGAATTCAAACACTGAAGTTTGAAATGCATCACTATGGGCAGGTATCCTGAGGGGGGGCAGTGCTAAATATGCCTCTGATGCCCCTGATGTACTAAGTTTTGCTTTACTCGAGCATAACTTTCTCTTCAGATGTGCAGAGTGAAAATTTGCAGGTGCTTATTATGGCCAAGATTATCTGACCTATTCTTGCTTTGCAAGCTCTTACTATTGGGATAAAAAGGGAAAAGAATTACTGAGGATATGTGATTTTGCGCAACAGCTGGATTGATGGAAGTGTTTCAGTAATCTTCTAACAGTCAGTTCCCATGCACGTGGGATTACAAATGAAGCAATCTTTCATCAGCACAGCTTTCTCCTTCTGCATGATTCTCATATGCCCAATTTAATTAAAAAATGCATTTTCCTGAATAGCGCTACCTAGGCGGGGTTCCAGTCCTTTCACTGTTCTGCTTCCTGCTATTAGATCACGCATATGAAAAACGACATAAAAGCCATCAGAATAGGTCATATCCCACTTAATGGATATATTTGTTAAATTTAATAAATGCATCTCTTTAGAATACTTGGACAACCCAGGATGCATTTGGCCTATCAAGTGCTAAAACTGCAGTTAATAAATAGGCAAAATATATTTTATGTGGAGCAGATGCTGCACAATTCAGTTTTGGTGAGTTCTGATTTAAACTATTCTAAGTGAGTCAAATTGAAAATAGTCTCTTTTGACCAAGGGAATCAAGTGCAACAAATTAATGTTCAGATTTATGTATTTTTATGGATTATTTAGTGATTCCCAAGCTGCCTCCAAGTTCAGTACACATCAAAAATTATTGTGGGATTTGTACTGTGACCTTTAGAACTGTTTATAGAAAATGATGGTTAAATGACTCCTTGCAGGTGTTAGAAACTGGTAGAGTTTTAGGCTCTACTGCAGTTTTGAGTTTTACTGTGTATTATAAGGTTAGCAAATAAATCTGATCATTTTTATCAGTAAATAAGACCAATAAATAATTAATAAAGTAAATAATTATTTTCAGAAAATAAGACAATAAAATTCCATAGCAGTTTTTCATATAAATGCTTTTTTGCAGGGCAGTTTCACTTATAAGCCTTATAACCTACTTATTGAGGGTGGAAATGTACTTGGCTTTTTCTACTTCACCCAAGACTGAGGGGGAATAATGAATGCTGATTCCTCTGGCAGAAATGTCAGTGATGGTTGGAGGGGGCTGTTTATTTGTTTTAATTTAGGCTCTTCAGCCTATTTTGAAGCACTTAATGATATGTTAATTTGGAATTAAATGTGGAGTTAAATTTAAACCTGGGGAATTTGTCACAGTGCCTTATGTGGATCAGGGTGATGACATACAGTGCGTGTTCTTGATTATGGTATAGTTTCAATTCAATTTTTTCCCCAAGCATTTTTAAATATTTTCTTGTCTACCTTGATGTTAGGTTGCCATCCTCTTACCTGGAGAGGAACTTTCCACATGCTAGTACAAAACCCTATGTTTCATTCAGATTTTTTACCCAAAAGAGTGGCGTAACATGGAAGTAGGATTTTTCTGCATTTTTACTCCAGAACTTTTGAGGCTATGAATGGGGAATTATTTTTCTGAGACAATATTATTAATTTAACCGAATGGAATGAGGAGAGGATAAGAGGAAGGGAAGGAGACCACAGAAATGGACAAAAAGGCTTGAAGTTGTGAAAGGGAAGATCAGGGTCTTTATTTTCTATTTAATAACTATTTTTCAGGGATCTCACAAGCTTCTGGTTTTAGACTTACTTTATCCCACAAACTTCCTTTAATACTCTCTGCTTTGAACTGAAGAGGAAATGCAGTCATTAATCAGATCAGTGGCTGTTAAATATTAAAAAAATATAAATGTCCACACATCTATAGCCATATATTGATATTTCATTTTAGTTAATAACTAATTTATGTAGCTGTCAGGTAGCTAAGGGTCTGTAGTAATTATAATATTCTTACACTGAAGGTAAAGAGTGTCGTAGCAGCCTTCTTACAAAATTAGACAAAATTTCAAGACCTTGAGTTTCATAGCAGGCTGTAAAAATGGGAGAGAATGACTCTGGTTCTTCCTTGATGAAGTGGTGTAGAAATTCTCATGAACCTTTGCTCAAAGGTCTCTGCAATTGCATAGCCATGTACCAAACTAAATTTGCGTTGAAGTCCATCTGTAATGGAAAAGACACCTAGGTCATATTGAAATGAATCATTACATGGTAATAAATGTTTTCCTGAACTGGATCTTCCAGGCTTTCTCATGCTTTGAACGCTGTTCCCTACCAGAAAACTTGTTATAACATGATCTACCTGCAAAAGGACAATTGCTCTGTACCTGATTTAAACATCTTTGGGGTTTTTTATAATTTAAGTCAAATAGCCTGCAAGGCAAATCTAACTGACACATTATTACATCTCCCTGCTTACAGGAGACTCACTTGGGTTGTTTTTATGATGTGATTTGGGAGACATTGAAATCCATATATGCTGAAAGAGCAGACACAGCAAGAAATGGGAAAGAAATGAAAGTGTTAAAGTTGTGATTTTTTTAAAATATATTAGAAGCATGTTCTTTTTAGTATGGTTCTAAATATTGCAGTTATTAAGTTCAGAGGTGAGTTTCTTCTAAAGCTTGGTTCTTAGGCGACAGGGTATTGTCTAAGGCTATGGGGTGGTTATTCTCTTACTAACTTCTAGGCAAAATTTCTTAGGTCAGCTGTTTCATAATACCTTAAATGTTCATTTTCTGAGAACTTGAAAAAGGAAAAGTTGTTTCACCTTATTGAACAAGATTTTCATACATATAAGAAATTTCTGTAATCTGAAAAACTATTGCTGCTACTTACTCTTGCCCTAGTGGTGTTGTCTCTAAAGGGCAGAAAATAAGAACTGTGAAATACTGTTTTCCATGGTTCTTGCTCTTTCAGACTCAGTTTAACCCTGAGAGAGAGACATACAGCACTGTAAAAGTTTCCAGATAAGACCACCTGGGGTGTAATTTCACAGGCTAACCAGAAGAGAAGATGCTTAAATCTGACGGGGTGGTCACGTTTCTCTGTCATTATGCATCTAAGCATTGCAGGTTGGGCTCATTTCCAGTATTTCTCAGTAATGAACTAGCATATCGGTCTTTTATCATCATCTTCAAAGCATGCAGGCAACAAAGCCACTCTCACACCTTCCAGTAGGCAGGTCACTTCCAATAAAGTTCTCATCAGAGTCGCTCTCTAAATTATATTTGACTTGTGCTATACAAATGAATTAGTTCAACACTGAATACCACATAATTGTGTTTTACAGCTTGATAATGTTATAATTATGACACCTAGTAGTACGTAACGTTATAATCTTACAATGCTTGATTCAGCAAAACACCTTAGAATAACAACATGCTTGAAATTCAGTGGAGCTTAACTCTTTGTGGTTAGGCACAGACTTCAGTGAGATTAAATTTAAGCATGTGCTTGAAATTTCCTCTGACTTGGGCAGAGGCTGGAGGAAATATCCATGGTATTCTCTGGTATATTCTCCTCTTTCACCTCAGAGGAGGAGCTCCTACTTGATGCAATGTTACATATATGAAACCCACAGGATATACAAGTGACTTAACTAGCTTTCTGACTCTGTAGAATTTGCATTCATCGCAGGTACAGAAAGCCCTTTGAACCATAAGTGTTAACTCTCTAAAACACTTACTTGTGCTGCTAATACTTTGTATTTTGGACTTCCCTACATAAACCCTTATTTATAACATGTCTCAGTAGAAATGACTTGTGGGGAAATATGCGTGCTTTCTGAATGCGAAAGAAGTCTTTCATTTGCATGAAGTTTGTGCTACTAGCGTAACTGTGGCTTACAAGTATGCTGTCAGTTTATGTAAGAGCTCTAATATAAATGCAGATATACAGGTAAATAATGTTTTGGGTTTGTTTTGTTTCAAAGTATTCACCAAGGCAAAGCCTTTAAGGAGGTCTTGGTTTCATATTTACCAGTTTGGGGGAGTTTTGATTCATACAGCTGGCAAGATGCAGACATACAAATTTAGTTAAAACCTGACTGCGTTACATCAGTGCAACTCCTTTGGGCACATGCTGGTGTTGAAGGTGATGAACTATGACATATTGAATTAGCCCATAAAGTAGGCATACAACTGAAAGCTGCATCTAAACATGTTAGGTCTTATCACATGCTCTGTAATAAATGATTGTGTAAATGTTCTTAGTGAATCCTAATTGTGATATACAGCATTTGTATGATGTAAACTGTCTTCAAACTGGTATAATACATGTGCACGTGCAAATGAAGCAATTGCTATGACTCAAGCACTCTGTAATTTCTGCCATTAAGAAGAATGAGGAGGTTGCTGACACTTTTTAGTTTTGTCATTTTGAAAGCACATGCTCAAAAGCAACCATAACTTTGGGAAAAACACATGTTCAGTTCAGACTGAATGGTGACTGATAAGATGATGAATGTTAGCCAGTAGGACTCTGCATTTGTACCAATTTATTTGGGCTGGTTCCCAAACCCGTATTTGTTGAATCAATATATATTCTATCACATAGATGTCGTTTTACAAAGGAAGTTTGGTGTTGGGTCAAAACTGTGGCGTGTAATTTGGTGGTGTCTTAACTAGTATTTAGAAGAGGTGTTTTGGGTGCACGTTGTTTCTAATCTGGTTTAAGTCCTTAAATTGCTTTATAGAAGTTTCAAAATTACAATTGCCAATTTCAAAGCTCCTTTTCAAGTAAATTCAAAAGTCTTGCACGTGATAGTGATAGCAGAGCTTTTCATCTGGTAGATGGGCTCCCTGAAAAGAAAACACAACAAACAAATATTATGATTACTTTTGGAAACTTTAAATAATGAACTACGAACTAAATAAAAATGATTATTTGAAAGGTAACTATCGGATTGCTGGTGTTCCGGGGCAGCAAGTGGAGCTGTTCTACATGGGATTTCTGTCATTATAACTATGCCAGTTAAGGGCCAGGGTGAGTATGCCCCCGAGCCCAACATTGGAAACAACGTTGTATGCCAATACAAAGCAGATAAAGTTACAAAATAGTGTGGGTTTTGCCACTCTAAGTCTCCATTACCTCTGTTGGGATTTGCCATGGTATCTTTGTTAGTACAGTGCTCTTTGCAAAGCCTTACAAGAAGTGTGGTCTAGGGGCATCGTGGACGAATAGCTTCTCACAATCCAGCGTCCACCAGAAGATTATGTACTAAATTTTATTTCTTTTCCTCTGCTCCTTCTTTGCTTTTGGCTCCGTGTGACTCTGTGGGATAAGAGAATAGTCTTGAAAGGAGGTTGTAGTGGTATTACCCTTCTGTCTCGTTCCCCAAACATATTTTACTTCAGGTTTTCTAGATGCTGTTGTTGAGTAGTAATGACCCATGGGGAAATGCCTGCAGTGAGCCCAAGAAGGAGTGAAACTTCCTTAGAGATGATGATAGGTCTGAGAAGCATTTTACTGAAGTACCAAAAGTGAGCCTGTCTCTCATCCTGAGAAAGAAGGGGTTTGGGTACCTGAAGGACAACTTTGGGTGCCTGAAGGAGAAGCAGCAATTGTGCGCCCTCACACCAAGTCCAGAGCTGCTGGGAGGTTTGAGGTCCCAACTGAGTGTGTGTTTTTCCCAAGGCCATGGTTGCTTTTGAGCACATGCTCTCAGAGTGACAAAAAGTTTCCATGTCCTCCTCGTTCTAGTCAATGGCAGGACTTAGCAGAACACTACAAGGAGGTGATGAGCCAAGCAACAACAGCAACAACAAGTCTATTATAGGAAGATTGTCTTGGGGTTTTTGTGCTGTTCATTTGAGGGGAGATGAAGTTTTGAAGAGCAGCCTAGAATCTCTCTATTTTCAGCACCTAATAATGAAGATATTCACCACACAAAGAAAACCCCTGAAACAGTCTTGAATGCGCATCCTAGCCTCCAGCTGTGTCTGTACTCCCTGCTTATTTAAGGGAATTGTCTTTTGCAGGGTGGGGGAGTTGAGCTGGCAGCTGTGACAAAGGGAGGGAATACTCTGTCGATGGGCAACAGCAAGGCTGTATGGCTTGCCATTAGCGTAACTGATGATTCAACTAGCCATCAATACTCTGAACAAAATCAACACTGAAAAATTGATCTTGGACTTTGCCAGCTAGTGTCAATAACTGGAAATCCTAGGGCAAACTTTTTTAGTAGTTCAGAGATCGAAACAATTGTTTGCAAATCATTTACTCAGTGCAGACACAGCTGCCGCAGTCTGATGGACTCCAGCACAGTTTCTAAGCCAGGAACTTCCAATTCCTCACTATCGTTCAGTGTCTGATTCATCATGTCAGATGGGCTTGATTCATTTTGCCATTGTTTCCTTGCTTGTGAAATGGATGCGATCATAATCTGCTGGTTGTAGTATCTGTCTGCCTCACTTGAGCTATTGTGCAGGTCAGTTAATGTCCGTGCTGTGCGCCGTAGCTGAATGGGAAACAATGGAGCCTGCAAGCGCCGGCGACGACGTGCTCCCGGTTTGGTAGCGCTGAGAGAGACTTTGTGTACGCATCCCTCCCAGCCTCTAGGGATTTGGATATAATCACGGTATCGTGATGGGAGTCGGGTGCCTCTCGCTGTCAGCCTGGCAGGCCCAGCCATGCCTGCACTGTAGCCACTGCAAGCCAGGTCCTTCTCCCTCTGCTCCTTCCTCTCCACGCACCGTTTGTCCCTTTCCAAGGGCAGGAGCTGTCTGCAGGTAACACAGAGTGCATCGGCGGTGGGGAACAGACAGGAGTCCTGGAAGATCGGCACCGCCCAGAGAAAAGGGGCAATTGGGGCACAGCACCCCCAGTGCCGCTCCCCGCCACCGCTGCCTGGGCTGCAGCTCTCCGCAGCTGCCCCACACAACAGGGAGCTGCCCTGGGGACAGGTAGGACAGCAGGAACAAAAGGAGCTGCGCCCCAAAACCCTTCCAGTTCCTGGGTGCAAAAGGCTTGCAGGCACTAAGATGCTGAGCAGCACTGTAATACTCACTTCCCTCTGGTTCGTGATGACTTGGTGTTATAATGTGCTCAGCTGGTATCACCCATGGCTCCCTGCGAGGCACTTGGACACCAGACTTCTCACTCAGGCCACTAACATCCAGCTCCTTTTTTGTGAAGTCTCGTCATCCCTAGCTAATGAAAATTAATATCTGTCATGTGGTACAATGTCTGCTTAGAAGATTGAAGTCCTTCACCTGTGTCTCCTCTGATACAAGGAGACACTTTGATAAAGGATTAATGTAAGTGCAGTGGGGAGACAAAAATCGAACTTGACTTTGATGCTGAAGATTTATCAGGTATCTTACAATATTGTTTTCAATAAAATGAACAGGGCAGGAAAAACAATTCAGTGTTAGGCAGGCTTTCTATACTGTCCTAGTAAGTCATTCTAATGAACAAATTAAATCACAGAATTAAATTTTGTATACACATTAGGCTTACTGTCTACTAAAGCAATTGCTGTTTAAACAGGAAAATTTGTTTTAAAACATCATTTTATGAGGTTCAAAAGCCATATTCGCCCCAGGGCTGGGGTTGCAACATTTTGTTTAGTTTTGATGTTCCAAATTTGGTGTAGTAATGGGGTGGCAGAGAGCTGCATCAAATAGGTCACTAAGAGGTGGTCTTTAAGAGACATATTGCAGAGCGCTACTATATCATCATTGATAAAGGCACTAAAGCAGTGCCAGCTCTAATGCTCATGACTTGCTGGGGATCCTTACTGAAGGCTGGTGCATGGTTGCAGCGTACGTCTGTGGTGGTACGGCGTGGTGTAAAGTTGGGAGGGAAATAACATTCAAAAGATTGTACTGAGGGCTGTAAAGCTCTGGTGTGTATAGAAATGTAGATGCACTTTCTCACTGATGATACTGGGAAATAAGTGAGCCCCTACAGAGCGACATAAAGGGTCTGTCACGTGGAGTGGTGATTCCTGTCCCTGAATTGCTACAGGTTTCAGATGTGGGTGTGAAGCAGTGACAGTCAGGGCGTCCTTAATGAAGTAAAAAGAGAAGCCAGTCTTAATAAAAGCTTTTGTATCATCAGCTGTCATGTGTGTGTGCTCATGTGTGCAAGCATTTGCATAACATTTACAGTCTTTGATTCTGAACTATTTAGCTCTGTAATGCCCGTGTGCTAATTACATTGATGCATTATTAGCAGTTATTTATCTTCTTCATTGCAATTGCTTGCTTACTTTAATGTGCTCTTGTGCACCAAGTTCCTTCAAAGTACTTGCAAGTACTGTGTTGATCCTACAAAAAAAAATGGCAGTGAAGGGGAAGATCGAGAGTAGATGAACTTTGGTGTCAGAAGGGAGTTGGAATAATGAAGCACACACAACCTCCGAGCTTACTTTTAACCCTGAGTTGGACAGTCTGTCATGTACACCTGATGAAGCTGAAAAGTGCTTCTATTGTTCTCACCTTGCTTAAGTCCAAAAAAACCCAGATAATATTGTACAGCTTTAGGTCCTGGTTCCTTGTAAAATAATTTGCCTACAGACACCTATTACTACTTAAGATTTTTAGCAAAGAACTACTTCAGTGTTTTGGCAAAGTTATATATGTTAAAGGAGCAAATGTTTCTTCAGATTCAGTGTGTTATAGCAAGCCCAATTTAATACAGTAACTGTTGTGGTGATTTAAGAGCCATGATGGGCTTTGATAGTGAGCATTTAAGAGGAAGGGGAAATAAAAACGATATTCCTTCCTGTGGGCTTCTTGTGTGTTAACTTATGGCAACATGTTGGGTTGAAGGGAATTGATTTGTGCTTCTTTTAGAAGTGGTGGGGAAGAGTCCAGGGACTTGTAAAGCACAGACCTGTGATCTGTTATGTGGTAGAAAAGTGGGTAGGAAATGGTAGTGAACAATTCTGGTTGATGTTTCAAAAAAAATGCCTTACTTACCAGCAGTGCTTATCACAGAGCTTTGACTATTCCAAGCCTTTATGTTTTTCTTTATCATAAGAAAACAGAATCTCGTAACAGTAAATTATTACCTTAATAGCATTGGAAATAAGTCCTCAGAAATGCTGGCTCCTTCAGATAGTTTCTGTGTTGAAATTTCCTTGCAGATGAATTACTTCAGAAAGAGCAAAACTATTCTGATGATGTTTTGGCCAATATGATCAGCGAACCCAGAATCAGCTATGGAAATGATGCTCTCATGCCTTCATTGACGGAAACTAAGACCACAGTTGAACTTCTTCCAGTGGATGGCGAGTTCAGCCTAGATGACCTTCAGCCGTGGCATCCCTTTGGTGTTGATTCTGTTCCAGCCAATACTGAAAATGAAGGTATGTGCAATAGGGGGAGAAACCACAGAATATTCGGAGTTGAGCTTTGTGATCTCTCTTCATGTTGTTCCCTGAAAATTGACATCTTTCTGATGTAAGCAGGACAGAGGTTCTCAACTCTAAGTTTAGAACTGGTCTGCCATGTCAGCTGTGCCTCTTCGATGGAACAGAAAATCCTGGCTAAAATTTGGAATTTAGGCACACAATAAATTTCAGTGTTCCAGCAAATTATGAGTGACAATCTTATAAAATACATGACAATGAGCTAAGGGAGACAGATAAGTTGTTAGATTTGTGCCATGATGAAATGAGCGTTTCAGTTAAGGAAGAGCTTTTAATTTGCTAGCATGAACATGATTACAGATCCAGCACAATCCTAGCATGAGAGTTGATTTTATTTCCCCCTGCACTGGTTTGCTGCTATGTACTGCAGAAATGTTCCTGCATACTCAGCAATGCAACTGGCTAGTGAAAACTTTTTTCCTGAGGAGTGTTTTCTGTTGCTCATGGACTAACTTATTGAAGTGACTGCATAATACTTTAATAATTTATGTATAATCTGGAATTGGTGGTTTACTTAGGTGCCAGAGCCAATTAATCAGAAACCTGAGGGACTTTGATCATGTCATTCAAGTTCCTCCTATTGTGTTTGTTTTCCTTTATCAGTTCAGCTCAGTGCTAAGGTAATCACAATGGTGGAAGTTTGTAACTGCAAAGCAGCAGGAGATTCACAAAGGTTGGAGCTACAAAAGTCTTTTTTCAGGCAAATTTGTGTTTTATGGATCTGTGATTTGTAGCTGAACTGCACAGACTTTAACATCCTCCAGAAGTCTTTTGAAACCACTATCTTAGGCCATACCTGCTCTCAGAATGACTTTTGAGACCCACCTTACGCAGTTAGTCTCAGTCCAGCATGATGTGCGAGTGACTGTGGGCAGCTGGGTGCTTGGGAGACAAAACACGGGACGTGGACATGGATTTGCCAGGTCTGGTGTTGGTGCCAGCTGAAATCAATGGAGTCAGAACCAGTTTTGTGATCAAAGTGGGTCATCCCCAGGAGAGAGAGAAGCCTAAGGTGAAGTGAAAGAAAAGACATGGCTAGGATCTGAGCAAAGGTCAACAAACGCACGAGGCAGAAGTATACCAGATTTGAGGGGAAGAGGAGAGACTGGTCAGAAGTGGGGCTAAAATCAGACCGGCAGGGAGTCCAGCACTACAGGTAAGAACGAGGAAAAAGAGCAGAGAGAGATGGAGCAAACTCAATGGACTGGCCAGCAGCAAGAGCCAGATGACAGGAGATGGTGACAAGGACTCCAGACGTGTCTGGAGGGCACTTGCAGCCAAGTGCTGAGCGGCCAAGAGCAGCTGGCTGGATTGCGTCAGGTACTGGCGAGAAGCACAAACGGCTGACCAGGCTGGCAGGCTAAACTTCAGTTTCCTGGGAAATCAGCTGCAGCTCGCTATAGCGCACGTATCAAGGCTGTCTGCCAGGAGCAGGCCACAGTCCAGCTGGTGGTGACTGTCCTGCAGGAATTTTCCAATACAGCTCTTGCTGCAGTTTTTCCCACAGCTGAGGCATACAGGGCATCAGTTTCTATACCTGCTGCCTGCTTTCATGAAACTTGGAGGGGGGAAATTAATTAGTTTTGAAGTCTGTCCTCCCACCTTTCAAAATGTACTGATTTCAGTCACCAAGTTCAGAAGTTATTAGGTAGACAGGTGCACCCAGACATACCCACAGTTTAATCATACAGCCTTTTTTTCCTTCAGAAACCTGGCTAAGCCCAGAATTTAATAATGAAAGGTACATACTTCAATGTGACACTGAATTCCCATAGGCAAGTATATTGAGCGTGGTTCTCCTTCTAAAATGTATAACTACAAATAAGAAACAAAAACTCTCCTGCCTTGAATAATATACTGTTTAATTATGAATCCAATCCTGTGTATTTTAATGCACGACAGGGTTTGTTGCAGCACTTCTTAATGTTTACTGTGGGAACATCTTTTAACTTTAATGCCTCTAAGTTGTTGGGGTTTAGGGTTTGGGTTTTTTTGATACCAGGATTGTATTTGTCCTGAAGTTACTGTTGCAAACAATTCTGTTAGGCCAACCATTATTAGTGTTTAAGTCTGCACAGTTAGAAATAGAAATTATTTGAAGACTTAAACCTCTTCAAGTCCTTATTGTTTCCCCGTTACACTTCTCTGTTATCTACCCAAACCACAATGTTGTTAATGTGATCATGCCTACAATACCTCCTTTCTCTCGTTAGATACCCTCTCTGTACCTTTGCTCATAGTAACAAAGGGGAATTTCACAGCCTTATCTTTTCCCTTTGTGTTTGTCTCCCACCTCTTTGTTCCAGAAACCCAGGACTAAGTGTGCCATTTGTCCTCACTTCCCATGCTTGTTTTCTTCCGTGGCCATGGTCTAGTCCCAGGCTTTGTCTAAATACCTTCCAAAAACGTGTGTCTGTCTTGTTATAATATGCTTTGGAAGTAGCAAGAAGTAAATAACAGTTGATGGAGTTTTCTCCTTCTCTTTTTCCCTCTCCTTCTCCACTGAAGATCTTTTTGCATAGTCTATTTTTCACACAGTAAGTTCCCCTTATGCAGGGAGGTTTTTGTATTTTATGCAGTACTGAGCAAGTCATTGCTGTTTGTTAAAAAATAACCATTGATCAAAAAAGGTGTAAGTTCAAAAATAATGTGCTAGAGGAACCTCAAGTTCTACAGTGACTAACCATTGCAGTATTAGTGACAGTCAGCATCTCCTGCTGCTGGGAGATGCTGAGCATGCCAGCAAAAGTCAGAGAACTGAGCATCTCAGCTCCCATTTACTAGGGTGAGGGCTGAGGGTACTCAGCACCATCAAGAAAATCACAGCATATTCCATGTGAACGGCCTGGTATCTGGGAAATCTGCTAAGTGGTTGGTCTAGCAGGTTTAAGAACTACCAGAGGAGTTTCAGATGGCAAGTAAGTTACAAGTTCAGTTGTTGATACTGTTTAGGTCTAGTTTGAAAGATGAAGTCAACTTTTTTAAAACTCTGCTGAACACAAATCCAGAGTGCTAACAGCCTGGCATATGCAGGCGGGTTTCTACATAGAATGAGAGTCTCAACTTCCTCACTGCAAAGAGCTGTAGCACTGTATAAGCAATAGTTTTCTTCAGTCCTGAGCAGGCACACCAGGTAAATCATTGACCTCGTTGCAAAACAAATTTCTAATGGGATCACTGATGTCTGAGAGGCAACTAAACCGATCCTGGACAGGATCCCAGAGGACCTGGGATCCCACCCCCTCCGGCACAGTCACAGCGATGGAGCTTGTTCTTAATGAACCATTCAGGGAATGCTTAAACCAAAATGTAATTGTGGAAAAAGTGGAAGGAAATGCAGCCATTAAGTCTTTGTTTCAAAGTGTCCAGTGTTCTGCGTACAAGCGATGAAGTTAAAATACTACAAAAAGTACCTTAAATTTGTCATTAGTTCCCGTGCCTGTTTTCTTCCATGGCCATGATCTAATCCCATGTTTCACCCAGAGATATTAATAATGTATCAGATTGGTACATTGCTGTGTAATCTCAAGGTTTCATGACTCCAATTGAAATTTTCCCAATCTAAACTGCATGTATAGATAAAAGGCTAAGTTTTATGCAAATAGTTTATTTTGCTAAAATTGCTTTTTCTGATGAATGAGTGAAAAATAGCCTAAAAATAAAAAGACCTTGAAAGTCTAGCATAGCTCAGTAGTTTCTGAAAGTATTTTCTTCCTTGTTGTTTCCCTGAGGTAGTTTCCCAGTAAATGTCCACAGAAATTAATCCAAAGCATGAGGTAATACTCTACACAACTTGCGTGGCTGAATGTATGTCTAGCATATTGCGATACAAATTAGGTTAACAAAAAATACCCTCTGAGGATGCTGCAGAAGGCACCACCAAACTGTCAGAAAATTGTATTTTAACAATGACAAACATACTTTCAGAGGTGGGGCAAAACAGCTGTGAAGCTCTGACACTGCCAAGGTCCCTGGGCATTTTGCCAATGACTAACTGGGTTTAGTGTTGTACCATTTGTATTTTACTGTGCAGTTACAGTTAGCCTTAGTGACAAAGTATTTATCTAAAGTGAGATTTTTGTGAATGTACTGTGTTATCCTCATGACTTGGCCAGTTACTCCCTTCAACGCTCTTGTTGGTAGGTGAGCATCACATAGCTCTCCTCGCCTCCTGGTTTGTACCAGCTTTTGAGCTTTTTGATGCACCTTTATTTTATTTTTGAAAAGAGGAGCAACCATGTTCTCTCTTGCTCTTCTGAAATGTATTAACATTAGATATGAGGTCAGATGTGTAGCCTGTATGAAGCCTGCATAGTCAGCGTAAGCAGGTATATACCAATTTGGTTTTGTGAGACTATTTGGAAAATAAATTTTCAGTCTTAATTCTGTGTATTTCTGTGCACATGGAAGTGTGTTCAAGAGAAATACGATTCTGGAGCATCAAAATGAATGCAGTTTTTATAATAATACACAGTACATCTTAGAGTTCTGATTATTGATAAATACTGTAATAGGTTTAAACTTCTCCCCTCTGTATCAGCTGTTGTGAGGTGGTGTGGTCCAGTGGGGCAGGCAGTGAGGAAGCCCACGGACAAGATTTTTCCAAGTTAACTGCTGTTTGTGTGTACATCCATACTGGGGCAGGAGCAAGCAGGTTTTAAAATGCAACTGAAATTCAAAAGGTGGCAGCTCAGGGCTCTCCAGAAACCGGCCTTTCTTTGTATCGTGCTGCCCAGGGCACGCTGCACTTAGGTGCCTGGAGTCACGATCTGCTTTGGAAGATCCTTGGCTCTGAGCTTTTGCCTCCAGTTTTTGCCCTGCAGTGGGTTTGTGACCTTGAGCAGGTGATTTCACTTCTGTGTCAGTTGTGAAATGTGCCAGTGATGTTTGCCTTTTCCCCTCTGAAGTGCTTCCAGAACTATAGATGACAAGAAGAATTATTATTTCTTGCACCAAACTCCACAAATACTGCATTACCCTGAGGTCAGGTCCATGCTACTGTACAACAGAAACTTCTCCATCCTTTTCTCCCTTCACCTACTCCCAGTTTTATTGCTACCCACAACCTGCTCTCTCAGTTCTCCATAGCTCTGGGCATGTAGGGTTACAGAGTGCTGAGTGAGAGGGAAATAAAACGCCTCAGCCTTCTAGGGAGGAGGCGGGGGCCAGGGTGACAGAGGAGGGTTCTGCAGGAGCAGTTTGCGTAATGTTGGTCCTTGGTTGTTTCCTCCCTTCAGTCCTTTCCACTGAAAATTACTGCCAACCTACCCAAAGGTTGGTGCAGACAATATTGGAAAACCTAGCAGAAGACTTAAATAGGAAGATACTCAAAACTGTAGTTTTTAGTCAAGGATGGAAATTGGGTTTTATGTAGTGTTATGTAAGGAAAGCAATTACGTGGTCTGCTAGTGCCACTCTGAACCGCTGTGAAGGAAAGCGGTTTGACGGCTTGTCTCTGCAGCACCAGGCCAGCAAGCTCTGTGAAAATTCTGCCCTTCTGGAAACACAACCAAGTCAGATGTGCAGATGCACTTTCAGTCTGTGGCTGCTATAAAACCAACTGGCTGCTTTTTTCCGGAGGCAGGAGCTATTGCAGTCACCTCCTATGTACAAAGGACATGGGTGCCACATAGGCTCTCATTTACAAGCATGGTAGGTTGTTTGTCAAACCCATAGGAACACTAAGCAAGTGACACAGACTTCCTAAGAAGACGGGCGGTCCCTTTGCTTAAGTCAGCAGCATCATCAGGCTAGCGTGATTTTCTGATGCCAAATACAGTGAGCAGTTCATGATTGAAAACGATGCTTTTGTCAGATTTCCTATGTTATTGTGGCTCCCTTACTGCTGGTTAGAAGGTTCATACTTGAATTCTGAAATTCAAATGAATGAGAATATGTTATTTTAAAAATTCTGAATTCCAAGCTACAACATAAAATTTATTTCTGAATTTAATTTCTTTCTGACACTGGCACTTGGGTAGGTAAGGAAGGCAACAGTATTGGAGCCAAAAGAAAGAAATAACAGAAAGAAAGGGGGGTTGGGGGGGTGGATCTGAGTGTTGTAATGAATTTCTCCAGTATGTTCAGTTTGGAGTTAACTGAGGCAGTAGGTAATGACTCAAACATCTCTAAAAGTTTTGCACATCCTATTTTCTATTAATGCCAGTGAGCTTCTTCAACCTTAGGTTTCAGCTGGTAAAGCCTTAGTACAGTTAATACAGGAGTTTTAAAACTGTGTGTGACACACAATTGGGTAGAAAGTGGTGTTTCTCCTTTGCTTCCCTTTCAAAAATCAGAAGGCAAATTTACTGTCCAAATCAGAGCATATCAGAATGAAGTATTGATTGTATTTTCAAAATGTGCTTTACTTTTTTCAAACCTTATAGCTAGTGCTGTAAAGAATCCCTATTGAAAGGAAAAAGGAGTCAGGATTCACTGCGTTTATAAGTCAGCGTTGATCAAGACTGGCTGCAAGAACTCACTCATCATGTCTGTTCTTGCTGCCAGTTCTGATCAGACAACTGGAAAAAGTATGCATGTAATGAATACAGTTTCGCTCTATAGGCAGAAATTCTTTGATCTTGATGGTTTCTCACTTTAAGCAGTAACCAGAATATGATGTAAAATTGACACATCAGTTGTGAAGCTTTCCTTTTGAAGTCGTGCCCATCCCTTCCTTTTATTTCCAGGATTAACTGAAGGCAGATCTGTTCTAGCTGTTGCTTTGGTAACATTGTTTATGCAGTACGTCTCTCCTGCACTGTCCCAGCGGAAGAGCAGTTGACTTTATCATTTTGGGGGATTTTGTTTATTTTTTGTTTGCTTTTTTGTTTCTTTTCTGCACATGCCCAGTTGAGCCAGTTGATGCCCGCCCAGCTGCAGACAGAGGACTCACCACACGACCAGGTATATAACTTGCATGGCTTTTACCTAACCTGTGTTTTCCCAGCATGCATGTGGTCTGCTTGAGCTGAAATGGTCACTTTTTCTTTGGTATAACCCTCTCTTAAAATGTAACGCGCTGCCATGACCCAGGGAAGCGTCCCCACACAAGCCCCTGTCAGCCTGCGTGAGTGCTGTGTCAAGGGTGCTCGGAACGGGTGCTTGCAGAGGGGGTGGGACCCAGAGACCCAGAACTGGCACTCGGATCAAGTTGTCATCCCTTCTAGCAATCAGGCCTTGGCAGGTGCAGGAGGCAGTAGGCACAGTACCCCGTAGTGCAGAGAGCACTTTTAATTTGGAAATGTGTGACAGAAATGTCCAGTCCTCTACGTAGAGTGTACAGTTTCTTGTAAGTTGGGGCTAATGAAGGATTCATGCATACAATTTTAGAATTGCGGGGGACATCAAGATTTTTTGCTGTGATATTTGTCTTAGCCAACTCCAGATATCTAAAAATTGACACATATATTCTCCCTCTGGATTCACTGAGGATACCTCTATACGGCTATTCATTCCATTCTAGGCTATAGAGGGGTGATTATTTGCCCTCTGTAGGTACCTGTGTCTTCCTATTGATTTCAGAGTAATAGCAGATGACTAGCTTGAGTGAGGCTGCAAATGTTTGGAAAAGTTAAATGGGACAAATCCAATTTTCAAAGGTAAAAGATTGCTTTTCATACTAACTTTTTTGCTTTATAGGTTGTTTTTCCCCTTGTTTTTGTTTAGCATTATCTAGAAATGGCCGATTCCATTCAGAGCAAACAGCCTTTTATTTCAGAAGAAGTTACTCTCCAACACATAGTGAGATTAGATCGGTATATTTTCGGGTCAGAATTATTTCAGTGTCACATCGTCATTGTGGGTTTTTTCTTCAGACCAGATAAAACTGATCAATCTGTCTTCTTTTTCCCTTCATCTTTTCCTCCAAACATCCATTAGATAGCATTATGGGCAACACCCTCCTAGTGTGTTTAAATATTTCTGATAACTAACTGGAGTTTACTGACTAAGGAAATTGCTACAGTGGGAAGTAAAATAAGCTCATATGTTACAGCGATTGGGATACATGTCAAGGCTGGCCAGGTGATGTGCTCCTCGCACTGCTTTAGGAGTCTGACATCTTTACTTGTGTTTAAAGTCTCCATTCATTCCATGAAGAGAGCCTGGAAACAGGTACAGAACTGTACAACAGTGCCAGAAATCATGGGATCAGGGAACATCCCCCCAGTACGGGGTTATCTCTGCCTTCTGGATTAGATTTCTTCCCCAAGAGCAGTAGAAATATCATCAGAAATGAAACATGAATATGTTTAATCTGGATTCTGTAATGTTAGTTCAATCTAGCAGTTTTCTTGTAATACTAAAGTTTGTGGTTGTTAACTATTTTAATTTCAGTTATCTTGGAAAATCTCCTGTAATGAGGCCCATATTTAGTACTAAAGATTATTCCTTCCTCCCTTCTATTCCCCCACACATACACATGTGAGAGAAATCTTCGGTGTCCCTTCTCTAGAGGAAGGATTTTCTGACGTTGCCGCACTCTAGTTTCAGCATGAAATGATGTGTTTCAGTCCACTGTATCAGAGTGCTTTGTTGGTTGGGGTGATACAAATAGTACTGAAAGTATGGCTAGCGTAGGTCATGACTGATCTTTGTGAGCGTGTACGATAAGGAGAGGTAAAAAACATTTCAGCGTGTGACCCTTATGGCTTGACATTTGCAGCAGATACGGTAACGTTTGCACTGCGAAAATCACATGGGATATTTCCTCGATTTTCTGCTCAAGTGCAAAAGTAGTACTGCCCGGGGGCCTGTGTCGCCTTCGTCACTTTTAGGACAGAGTTTAAATGCTGCAAAGGCTCACACTCTGCTTTTGGCACAGAGAGTGAACCCCTCCAGCCTGGCAAGGATGCACGTCGCATTCCTCCATGCAGAGGGATGGTTGCTTCCCTGGAGAGATTGAGATCTCTCACCGCTGTGCCTGCGTTCCGAATTTCACAGCATAGTGTCTTACATGTGCATGTGAAATAGGGATTTTGCCCTTTATAGTAGTGCTAAATGTATTGTAACAGTAAGCAAAACGTATTCTCTTCACCATTCCTGGTAGACCTTCAGTTCCTTATGTCTTTAATCACCAGGTCCAGACTTCTTCAAATTTGCCCTTACTGATACAAATTCTGGCAATAAATGTCCACTTGGTTTTTCATCATCCTTTAAAAACAATTCATCTGTGATAAAATTTCAATTTAACAAAAAACTTATACCAGTCTGAGTAGCTTCATAAACTAGGAATAGAGGAAAGCAAATGGATGCTTAATTAAACTGTGAAATACAAAAGGCATTCTGATAGTTTAAAAATGTATGCTTTAAAATTGTTTTACTTGCTAATTATAAATCACATTTCTATGTTAGTGGTTAAAGAAGGAAAAGAGATACTTTTTTTTGCAGTCACTATCCTTTTGGGATAGTCAGTTTTTTATGGTTTGGGGCTATTCTTTGTGGGGAAAAAAAAAATCTGAAAAACGAGAATATTATTCTAGAATGAAAAAGTATTAACAAGGGACCTGGAGGCAGATTAATACATGCAGCTGCTTGTAACATTTTGGTTTGTTTTAATTGCCCAGATTCTTGCTGATTTCCTGAAAGGTTTGCCCTTTTCATAGTCCTGACTTTCCAGTTTGTGCTTCTACTTGTTTTGCTCAACTAGTAAGGTGGTGACCTGCTTCTTCAGGGTGAAAATACAGGTGTCATGTCAACCCGCAACAGTCCAAGCCTAGGAATAAGAACAAGTGAATGTTTTGTATTAGCTCTGAAAGGACTAAGACAAACATACAAACATGTGCCCTTTTTTATCTTTTCCATTTTCTTTTTACCACTTTTCACCCACACAACATTCTTAATAATGATTACTCTGTTTTTCTTAAAAGTGGATCAAAATCATGCAAATGATCTTTGTCCCTTTCCCACAAGAGAGATAATTTGGTCCCAGTACAGAAAACAAGAGCAAGTACTTTTGTTGTTAGTAGTATTGGTGATAACTAGAATCTTGTTACTTTACCACATCGATCTCGCTCTTTCAAAAAATAAAGTCTATGAGTGAAGTCAGGAAGTGTGAAGAGTTGTCCAGTCCATAGAGCAGAAAAGCTTTTGAGTAAGGACCAAGTTTAAAGCATTTACAAAAATTTAAGCCAGTTGTCCAAATCCCTCTCTCTGTTGCACTCCACCTTCGTTGTCAGCGGCTGAAGCTTGAATTTCAATCTGATTTACATCAGTCCCAGGAGGAGAGTAATGTGAGGGGGGACCCCCATTTCTTAATATAGATACAACATAGGTGTGATTCACACTGGTATTTGAAAAGGAGCCAAGTGCTTCCACACACTGTCCTTCTCCTTTTTAGTTCACAAATGGAGGAACAAAAGTAAGAATTATGCTTAAATCCCTTTTTTGTCATCTCTTTCCTGAGAAGGAAGTAAACAGAGATAAAGGTCAAAGGGAAGGAAAATATCGAGATGTGCTAAGCAGTCATCAGTGAGCTATTTTTTAATACAGCACAAAATGGTAAGAGATGATGACATGTTTCTTGCTATTTATAAGTTGCTTCATACAGGGAGACGTTCGAAGGCTTCAATCCAGCCCAAGAACTTCCATAGGAAGAGCTTCAAATGGAAAGGATACCTCTTTCCTTGATGGCCTCACTGTAACAGCTTTTTCAATAGTGTTTTCTTCTTGCCTGTGCCCCAGAGGTCGCTTTTTCATGATGAACATTTAATTTCTTGCAGCTGAATTTTGGGTATGTGTTTATTAGTAACTTTTTCTCTGTGTGCGTGTGTGTATAGAGACAGACACATACACACATAAATATACGTATAAAAACATGTTCAGATACTCATAAGCAAGCTCCTTTTTACTCATGTTAACTCAGCAGGTCTGACCTGTGGAAGTTCGGTGAAGATTAGAAAACGTGCCGTCAGAATGGATGTTGCTTAGTATCAGCAGATTTTCTGAAATTCAAGGTGATAAAGAAAATAACCAGTGCTCTGTTCAGGGTAGATCATATTCTCATCTGTTGCACAGTTGCAACTGTAATTATACCACTAACAGCTGTAATTATATCGCTCACAGGATGCCTGTAATTCACAGTGCAACAATTTTATGATATTAACTGCGTTACTTTCTTCCGTGTAGTATAGTTTGGGGTTTTTTTGCGTTCTCCCAGCTCTTTGTCAGTTGATTGTTTTTGCAAACAGTCAATAATTTTGAGGAGACATTGCACAGAAAGCTGCTTCTGTGTCTCTGGCCCTTCCGCTGATAAATCATGACATGTCCATCTTTGTTACATTATATAGAAAGCTGAGGGATTTTTTTTTATACATGGTTGCAGAGGCAATGGCTGTTCTGCAGAATCATTAGCACATATGCTGCAATCTGTATGAGGTGAGGGCATAGAGCAGCTTAGTGAATTATTTATGATTTTCTTGCCAGAAATTGCCAGGGGTTTTTTTCCTGTCTTAGTGATGTTAGTTCAATACAGTTGTCTTAAACCAACTCTGTGCAGCTACCAAATAAAAATCATTAACGGATTTTTTTTCCATTGGATTGTTTTGTTTTGTTTTATAAATCAGATGGTTATTAGCTGTGAATGCAATTACATGTGCACATGCACGCATCTGCATTGTCATGCCAGAAAGATTACCAAATTTTACTTGTTTTGATTATTCATTTTTACACACATGTAAAATAATCTCTGGTATTCTGAGAAAGAATTATTTCATACTACGTTCCAATTAAATTCTTTTTTTAAAAAAGATAACATTCTTTTTTGCACTTATTTTCTGCTTTCTCCGATTTGAGAGCCCTGTAGTCATCCATGCAGCAAAAGCGAACCACCATTTTACTAACTTCTAAGGAGAGACCAGAAAGTTTTAGTTCCATGCAGTCTTAAAAGTACTTATTCCTCCAACATATTTGAGTTGTCCTTACAAAAACTGAGTATATAATCTTCATTTTGATCTTTATAAGTGAGTACACAATCTTCATTCCTCTTCTTTCATTTCAAAATGAAACGACCTGCACAAAGTCATAGAGTCATATGGAAGTAATAGTTGAACTTCGAGTAAGAACATGCGGCTGTCTACCCGGGTAGTTGTTCAAACACTGCATTCCTTTCCATCTGCCCTTTTTATTTCAGATGAAGCTTTACCCAGGTAAAGCTGTTTACTACACTTGATTCAACAAATCTTTTCTTCTTCTTGCCATTACTCAAATACACTTCACAGACATGGAGTTAAATGTTTTCCTGAATGCAGTCATTACATCTGTTGCTTAAACGTGCTACTTCGGGTTTTCTCTATGTAGAGACCGCCCAGGTCTGGTACTTTCCACTGTGCTTCGCTTGGAGGTTTAATTTTTAACTCTAAAAGTAACTGGAAGACCACAGTCACAGCTAATACTGTTTCAGATCCTTGCAAAACAAAATCACAAAATCTTGCTAGGCTGTTATTTAAGCAGTAGATTAAGCAATTACAAGGAGTGTAGTAGATAATGTACACCTAATTGCATCATTGTATCCTCTTTTTCTTATCCTTCTTAAAGCCTAAATATATATTTACACAAACGGAAAAGCTCATCTGTGTGAGAATAAAGTGTTCCCCAAAGCAGCTACTTGGTTTTCATTTCATATGAGTAGTTTTTAACTCCATATGTTTTTTTAATATTTTTTTTTTCCTTTAAGGGCAAGGAATAATAAGGCTTGCGTATGCTGCTCTTTTTGATGTTTGGCTACGTGTGTGCGTGAATGTATACACGTGTGTATAAAAGCAGTTAACATTGCTAATTAACAGCAATATAATTAAAAGCCCATCATAGATAGTTCATTTTGTTGGATTTTACTAGATGCTTTTAAGCCCATGTTTTTGATGGCTAAATAGTTTTGTCAGTTTTTCTAAGGAGTTGAAAGTTAATATATTTACCAGCTGAACTGTAGCATTTTTAAATTAAAGTAATTAGGAATGCAACTCCCTAAAGATAATATGTAATTCAGAAGAAAAAGCACTAATGATTATCATTATTTGTGAATTTGCAGTGAGGCTGTTGCTCTCACTATTCTTCTTTTACACTGGCTTTTGTGTTTGGGTTGTGTATTTTAAACTTGGTAGTGAAAAAGACATTTTGTGTCAGAATTAAAGGTCTTGTCATACAGTTAACTTTTCTTCGTATGCTTGTCTTCAGTGCAAGAGTGGAGTGGTATTAGGCAGCCCTTAGCTGTTTGCATCTTACCTGATTCACACACCTCTGATAAAAGTTTTGGAAAAACCTTTCTTTCTTCTTCAGTTAGTTTTTCCTTCTTCAGTTTTTCCTTCTTCAGTTACTACCTTTGAAAAATAAATCTTTGATTTTAGCATGCTGGTCTAAGTATGTAGTCACCAGGACAGGGAAGTGAATGAACTGGAAATAAAGAGAAGTCTGTTAAATAGAAAGTCTAAATTCTATTATGTAACATGGTGGAAAGGCATGTGTAACCTCATATATGTTTTTGTCTCATACCAGGTATTTAATTGAATCCAGTGCAGAGTCATTCTTCTCTTACTATATAATCAATTATTTGCAGAAGACCACCAGTTTACCCTAGTTGTACTTTTAAAAGTCTTTTTCCTCACTCCTAAGAGAGATAGGAGGAAGGAAAAAATTGCTATCAGGGTTGTTAGTGCAACAGAAGATTTTTCTGACCTTTTTCCTGTGCTAGCTGCCAAAGACAAGTTTTAGTAAGTCTAACATCATTAACTTCCTAATACCAGGTCCTACTTTGTGTTCAGATCCTATGGCATTTTTGTGGATTGGTGAGTAAGGCCAAGTAGACCACCAGACCTTGGTCGCATGGCCCAAAGCAAAAATTTTTTGCCCGATGTCAAGGCAAGAGATTGTTTAACCTGCTGCCTGCTGGAAGTACAGCTCCAGCGTTACTGTTTGATGGGAATGTGGGAGGAGGAAAGGGAACCCTCAAAGAAATGTGGCTTTAGGGAGGCCTGAGCCTGTGTTTTTCCAGCAGCTGAAACTGCTGATGCACTTACCACCCTCTATCGCCCAGTGCTGTGAAGGCTCCTGACCTGTTCTGCCTCCTGAAATGCTGCTGTGTGGTGTTTGGCTCTGTTTAACTGAAGCTAACAAAGACCCACAGTCTAAGCTATCATAGCTTACTTTCACTGAAAGTGGTCAGAGCCCAAGAGCAGAAGTACCCAAGCCCATTACCCTGCCTCTAGCAGCGGTGCATACAGGATACTTACAGACTTCACCTCTGCCTTATGCTCCTGGCACATCCTCTGAGCTTTTGGCAGCCAGCATTTGATAGACCTCCAGGACTGGAAATTGTATTTTTCACCATTGTGTTTGGTAACCCTGGATGAACCTTTCTTCTTTGCATTTGTTCATTTGTATTTTGAACATCCTCATGATTTGTGCCAATGAGTTCCACAGTCCAATTTTGCATTGTGCCAAATTATATATATATACACTTTCTTTTGTTAATTTTTAATCTGCTGTGTCATAGCCGTGTTGGTGTCCTGTACTTTCTTAGGAGAAATAATGAATAACCATTTCCTGTAGACTTTCTCCTTGTCATTCACAGTCGTATAGACCTCTGTAGTGTTCCCCCTTGGTTGCCTCTTCCAGTCTGAAGGCTGCCGATTTGTCTAGTCCTTCTTGTGCAGAAACCATTCCATACCAGTGATTGTCTGTCTCTCCCTGCTTTTTATCTTTTCTAGTTCTTCTGCCTCTGTTTGAGGTGGGGTGACCAGAATGGATAGCCAGATTTAAAATGAGGATGCATCATTTATATAGTGGTGTAACGATGTTTTCTGTTTTCTCTATGCCTTCATAATTGCTCCTAGCTTTCTCTTTGCCTTTTTGACTGCTACTGAGCCACCTGCCCCCAGAGAGTTATCTGCAATGACTGCAAGGTCTCTGTCCTGGGTGGAACAGAGCTAATTTAGAGCCCATTGTTGTGTATGTATAGTTAGGGCTGTGTATCCCTGTGAGCACCACTTTACATTATATCAACATTGAATACCATTTCCCTTGTATTGTGCACTCAGAATTTGTAATATCCTTCTGCAGTTCTTTGCAGCTGGTTTTAATTTGACTGTCCTCTTTTTTTTCTTTTATTTTTTTTCAGTAAAGCTTGTCACGTCACTATTCACTCCCTTATCCAGATCACACAAACAGCACAGCACAGATCCTTGTGGGACCCTGCTGGTAACCTTCCTCCATTGTGAAAAATGGCTGTGTATTTGCACTTCATTTCCTATCTTTAGGAATTCCTATTATTTTCCTAATCAGTTATGGAAAGTCATGTAGGACTTTCCCTATTAATCCTTGCCATCTTAGCTTCTGCCAGAGCTTTGATCGGGGACCTTCTGAAAGGCTTTTTGGAAATCCAGATTCACTCCAAGCCGAATCACTGTTTCCCATGTGCTTCCTAACTCTTCTTGGTGAGCTCTAAGAGGTTTGGGAGGCAGGACTTCCCTCAACAAAAGAGAAGTTGATTCTTCACAGATGTATTTCATGTATGTGTGGATGTGTTCTAATCAATATTTATAGCTTCAGTGGATGTGCCAACTGTAGCAGTAGACTTGTACGATTCCCCAGGCCCTTGCCTTGGGCAAGTTTCCACATGGTGCTTTTGCCAGCGTGTCTAAGGGGCAGCAAGTGCGGCCATGGGCAGTGGCGAGCAGCTGGGAGCCAGCTGCCTCTTCAGCTGCTACACCTGTGGGCAGTGAACCAAGTCCTGGGAAAGCCCTTTCCCCCCCAGCTATTTAATCTGTGTGAAGCACTGCTATTCTACTGTTGTTTTTTTCCCTCTCCCCTTTTAATCCTAAAACCAAACAGACAGGGGGGTTGAAGAGGCGAGCCTCTGTGCAGCCGGATACACGTTCTCATTTTCTTCACTTCCCGTTGGTGCAGGTGTAGGGGCTATTTTGAGATGATGCACAAAGGAGAATAAATTGTATTCTTATTTTAGTTTGGGAAACTAACCATAGCTGCTTCAAGGATAGAAAGTTAAACCTCTTTTCAGGTACCATGTGAGTTTTATTTCCTTCATCTCCATTTCCTTCTTCATTTCATTGACAGAACATCATGGTTTGTTTTCAAACTGCAATTCCTTAAGTACATTACGGTTCTTGTGTTTAGAAGTGGTCTCTTGTATATAAATGTCATAATATACTTGTGTCAGTACTGTAATGTGGCATCAAAAACCAGATGCTTAGTAAAGAAATTTGAGATCTTTAAGTGCTTTACTCCTTAAAAAAAAAAAGACACTTACTAAAGTAGAATTTATGGGGCAGTCAGACTGTTCAAGAAAATAACCATAAATACTTTACTGCATGAAGATTATTCTTATTCTCTCCTTTGTATGGTTTACTGTGAAAAGAAAGATCAGAACCTTAGAATGGGATTGTCTGTACAGTCCAGAGATGTTCTTGGGAAGGTCTGTTCTTGCTGACTCATAATAAAAAAATAAATCAGCATTTACTGAAAAAAGAAATTGCACATTCAAAGGCAATAAGAGGGCAATAATTCTTGCATTGAGTGCTACTTCAGACTGTGGAGCTCATTGGCACATGGAAGTCTTCAAGAATTTATTGAGAGTCCAGAGCGACAGTGGAGCACAAGAGCAGTCGGTAGTGTTGAGAATTTTAGAAGAGGTTCTTCCTCTGCATCAGAGCTTAAGGTCAGCCCAAAATACTAAGAATCAGAATGAAGGCTTGGAGAGAAGAGTTGGAGTGATAAAATGCTAAAATAAATATAGACAAGGAATATGAACCAGTTTGTTCTTATCACATTAGATAGGGTGAGGAAATAACTTCTCATAAACACCACGCTTCTGCAGTGTTTGTACCTCCAAGAAATATAAATGTCAGTCAGTTGGTACTGAGAAGGAAAATAACCAGCTACATGAATACCCATATGTTCTCTATAAGCCAGAGCCAGCTTTTCAGGACAAAACATTCATAGATACATATATAGGATGCACTGCTCAGCTGTTGTTAAGTCTGGCTCATTCTCCTAAGGCTGTTTTCCAGGAGGAAATCCGGGCCTTCTTTCCAGTTAAAGTGCAGCGTCTCCCCTTCGCGCTCATAAGGGGAGAACAGGACTGCAAACTATCTACAATTAAAATCGCTGCAAGCTTTGCTTACTTGCTTTACTGTACATTTCTAATCAAGAGGGACAGTTATCATCTCTCAGGCAGAAGTCAAGACTTGAATCATATTAATTCTGAGCAGTCTGAAGTACGAAAACAAATAAGAACTGTGTAAACTTCACAAACGTTTTAATAACTCTTACTTGTGCATGTTTGTGCAAAAGGTACAGACTCACAGGAAGCAAGAAAATACAGTATCTGGGGTTCCCCACCTCACACCATGGGTATGTTTTTTCCTCACAGCAGCCCGAGCTTCGGGATGAGGAAGATTTTGGCCTAAACACCAAATTTTCTTGACATGGCTAAAGAGGCTGTCAGAGCAGATCTGTCTGCATCCTGTGAGCCAATTCAGGAGACCGCTGTTGGTCCCTCACAGCTTTGTTCTTGCAGTGTTTCATGCTGAAAGCCTTTGATGCTTGTACCAACACAGCCGCAGTGGATTAAGGAACATTTAACAGAGGAGAAATTTTACCAGCTCATTCTGTATCACCTCAGTGGGACTGAAACATGAGATGTACCTCACTTTCCTCCCAGTTCCCTTTCACTTTGCATCACACCTCCTCTGCGTGAATGATACCATTGCCTTCTGCACTTGTAATGGTGGAGGTAAGCAGAGCATAATTGAGTCGATGACTTTAATGAATTGTCATTGCGGTGCAATGCAGGTTCTGGGTTGACCAACGTTAAAACAGAAGAGATCTCTGAAGTGAAGATGGATGCAGAGTTCCGGCATGACTCAGGATATGAAGTTCATCATCAAAAGCTGGTGAGTGAACAGTGCTTTCCACACGTGCATTTTGAGGTGCTGATTGAGTCGTGAACTAGTGGGTCAATTATGGCTGTGTTTCCCCTGACTGATGTGGATGCTGAAAGTGCCAACAAAAAGTTTTCACGTGAACAGATTATGATTTTTCTGGTTCTCTCTTAAATGAGAGTAAACGTGGAACAATTTCAGCAGAGAGGATGGAAAGTCTCACATGAGAGGAAATTCTGACAGTTCCTGCCCTTGCACTGCCACGTGACTGGATGTGGTCATATGGGCAATACTTGTCCCACAGTCCATCTGTCATGGTCACATAACTAAAGAGGAGGGATACAGAGGAAGGAAAATGCTAAGTAAGTTTAAAAAAGAAAAAAAAGAAATGTTTGATGGAGACACGCAGCATGGTGCAGCAAGAAATAGGGTGACACCGTTTCAGGAATAGATTCCTTTTCTGTCAAAACAGATGGTGGTGGTACATGAAGGAGGCTGAACTCCATGGAGCATAACCCTTTGCAAGGTTGCCTGCTTGGGATAAGAAGAGATTCTCCACTGACCTTAATTTTAATTTGTACTTGGCTGTATCTGTGTGTTTTGTTCCTTAAGGTATATTAAATTATTAACAGGTGAAGGGCAGGTAGGAGCAAAATATTGTTCCCCATTTGAACTGTGCTTCTTATGAACACAAAAATAACAACCAAAAGCAATGTAAGTAAGAACAAGCATCTTCTAAAAGCTTTTTTCAGTCCCTTAATAAGTAATGAAGAACCCATACAGCAGTGTTGAGTATAAACCTTTTCTGCTTCCTCTTTTGTAAAGGTATATTACATGATGGGATTCCAGTCCTGTGACTTTCAATATCCTGATATTAAACTTGAAAGCTTTTTTTCTTAATATATTCTTAAAGCTAAGTAGTGCTGAAAATTAAAATTAACATGGGACTCAAATTTGCATTTGAACTAGGCAATCACTGTGTGAAAAGATATTCTGCCATCTCTTTGATGCCGAGAACTGAGAATTCCCAGTTTGACGAGCTAATCCAAAATGCATTAGCACTAATTTGGGAAATTCTGATGTGCTTAGCTCAGATGGGTTAAACATCCTGATGGAGTAAACCCGTGCAGTTTACTGAAGGGAAGGAACTTGCAGGAATGTGTTCTAGGCACAGTAGTTATTGTGTCACATGCACTTCCCAGCAGCAACCTTAGTGTTGAAGTGGTTTGATACCATCCCGAGCAGTTTGGTGCTGGAAACTGCCCTTACCGTGGTGGCTGATAGGGAATGCATTGAGATCCCTGCACTCGGGTAATCTGTGTGATGCTTAAAATGGGACCTTTCCAGCTTTTTAAAGCATTTTATGCTATGCTTCTTACTGATAGGTGCAACCATTATTTAAAAATTAGTAAGCTGTCCTCTAGGTTATCTTTTCAATTGAGACTGAGCAAGGAGTCCGGTATTGCTGAGAAAGTACTGGACTGATGCCTTACAGGGCATTGCTTATTTACCGCATGCCATAGTCTAGCTGATGCCCTTCTCCATTAGCTTTAATTCAAAAGCAGTAAGCAGAAAATACTTTCATCTGGGTTTCCCTTCTTCTGTGCCCTGGTGGGATGTACTGAAACAGTCTCCTTAGGATATTGCTTTGAATTCAGCTGCGCATTGTATTTTACATGCAAACTTCTGAATTGAGCTGAAATTGCAGTTATTTTCTTCTTTATGAATGTTCACATTTTAACTCTACATTAAGTTGATTTTCATGGCTCGCAGTGCTTAAGGCCTTCCTCTGTTGCACACGTATATTAGCTGGGGCATTTCACAGTGCTCCAAAATAGTATGGTAGCAGAATTTCAGTCCTGGGCAGGTAAAATTGACAGAAGAAATTATTACTTCACATCATCTTATGCCAACACTGTCCATTGTGTGTACTTTCTAGTGAATTCTTAACTTTGTTTAAACACATTTCTTGCTTATGACTAGGAACAATATAAATATTTATACTGCATGCTTTAATACCTCTCTGAGGAAGATTGTATTTCTTAAAGAGTGCAAATGTTATACAGCTCATTATAATTCTCAGCTGGTTTCCTGCTTCCCTCTGCATTTTTGTTAAATGCCTGTCAAAGTATTTAGTCTTTCAGAGTGAGGTAGTCTTACAATTCTGTGAATGTAATTTATTCTCTAATCCTTTTTGCCTATTTTGATTAAAAATAATAATAATAAAAGCTTGCTATTGACAAGTGGACAAAAGCTTTGTAAAATATGCATAGATGTAAAATAATCCAGCATATTCTTTGAATACAAAACAGGACAGTGAAAACAATCACCCACTTTCCATACCTGCTTCTGTTGCTAAAAGCCAGTCTTATTAAATGCACAGTAAAGCAGCTTGCTGTCCACTGTTTTGCCTTATCAGTACATATAATTCAAGTGGGTCTTCTCTGTTTTTCACACAACTGTTACCTCATGTAGGTCTCACATGAGTATTGTCATCATCCAGGTATAGCTCATTCTCCATTTGCCCTGCAGAATCTTGAGGCATCTCTTGGTGGTCACTTAAATCAGCATGCTTGGTTTTGTTGGACTCTTGTCTTTTTGGTGTGAGAATTTTCTCCCAACTGGTTGCGTGCAAGTTTCACTGTTGTCCTACAGGTCTTCACTGCTCTTTTATTGAAGAAATGCATCATAGTCCAAACAAGCCACACAGGTGTAGATTTATGATTAGCATTCTAAAAATAAAGAAATCTGTATGCTCCCTGGTTTACTCCTCTACAAGCTTATCAGTCATTTTGCAATTAGCTTGACTCGCTTACCCAAGAAAAAAAAGCAGCTAATATCTAAGACCTGTGTGAAGCAGAGACTTGGAGATGAGTCTTCCCCTTAGCACCAGCACTGCTACACCACAGGCGATACAGATTTCCCAAATTGCTCTTCTCCAACTATGAGAGCTTCGTGGTACAGCGATCCAGTTTTGAATAATTAGGTGACATGCAACACTGTTTAATTACTGATACTTCAATAGGCTTTCTATTGCTGTGGCAGCTGGACAGGTTAGCCCAGATATTCAGTGAGCTTTTTATTAGCCACCTTCCTTTATTTTTCTTTTGTAGGTGTTCTTCGCTGAAGATGTGGGTTCAAATAAAGGTGCCATCATTGGACTAATGGTGGGAGGTGTTGTCATAGCAACAGTGATTGTCATTACTTTGGTGATGCTGAAGAAGAAGCAGTACACGTCTATTCATCATGGGGTTGTGGAGGTAAGAAAAGACTACCAAGCACAACTGGTGTCACATGTACAACACACTGCTCTATAAATACATTTACAAATGAAGAAACCGTGGTTTTGGCTAGCCTAATGTTCAGAGGCAGAGTGGTTGAACCTAGCAGAGTGGAATCAAGTTGCCTTATTTTGTAAATGCAGACACAATATAAACTGTATTAAGTTGGGTGTAAAACCACAAAAATCTCTTCTGGAACTATCCCAGACCAATCACCTCATAATGTGAAAGTTCATTTTATAGGAAATTTAACAGTAGCCAATAAGCAGATACTGCACAAGAGGAAAAATCTGGTTTTACTGTTGTTGGGAATTCACACACAGAGATTTCTTTATTTAGCTTGCAAATAAACATTTGAGGCAGGTCTTCTGTGGATTGTGCTGTACACTACAAGGATTTTCGCTATACAGATACTTTATTACTTTTTGTTCTCTAAACAAGATTTTCTTTTGCTACCAACAGCGTTTGATTTATGGCAAATCTGAAACTCATAGATTTGAGAAACAAATAATACATAAGACTCTTATATGGGATTTTCAAGATGAAAACCCTCATCTCTTCCCAATCTACCAAGTAAATTTGTGGTCAATTTACAGTAACTTAAAATACCTCATCTGTTGCTTGGATTTAAGACAAGATCTCTGTAAGCAGAAAAACTCAATTATGAGAACTGGAAGGGGGTTCATGTAACTTTTTTTTCCCCTTATGTTTTGGTATCTAGTTTGCTGTATGAGTGTCTCGTTTGGAGATAGTACTTGTATTACTAAGCACTTGGGATCCTTATATGTTTTTGCCTTCCAAAACTGGTATTTTACATTTTTGATGGAAACTAAGTCTTGTTCAAGTCCACGGTTTATGTTGGTTTCATTTGGAGTGAAATGAACCTTGCTTTGGTGTTGCTGGAGACATACGTGCTTCCTGATGCATGTATTCCACCGTCTGGGGCAATGAAGGGTCTTAAAAATATTTGAGTAAGCCTTTGTCTTAAGCCTGTGCTTGTGCGTCCCTATGTTCATGCTGTGGTTGCCCATGTAGCTTGAAACCTTGCAAAGAGACATGGTCAGAAGGGTGTTTGGGGTGAGATTTGAGCAGACAGCAAGCTGTGCAGAATTTTGGGCCAAGAGGCAGAAAATAGCAAGCAAGAATCTCGGCTTTAACTTTCCATATGAAAGCTGGAGCCCATTTTGTAGAAAATTGAAACAGGTTTTAGTTTTAAACTACTGAGTTGATAGCTGCTGCCAACAGTTGTGTAATCTGAGACTCCGCTTTGGCTGAATTTAGCGACAACAGAATAGGTCGGGAGGCTTGCTAGGCCAAAGCCCCAAATCAGACATTGACTGTGGAGATACCGTTACTGCAGGACAACCTTAAAATTTCAGATGGGCTTCACCTGATGGAATGATGTGGCAAAGGTAATCCTGGAATCCTATGAGCTTTCTTCATAGTGAACTTGGAAATGGTGGACTAGAAATAACATGCACAAGCTGAACAAGTAATTCATGTCAACATGACAGCATCACTTAGGGCATAAAAAAAAATTTACGGACAAAACCATAAAGCTATAGCATGCGGATCTACCAAGAATATTAGTCGACATATAGTACCACACTGTAGATGGTGTCGCCTTGTAGATTTGCTGCATTGTGTCTGGCATTGGCAGGCAGGGTTCCTTATTCTGCCAGACTTGCTTTGTGGTCTTGGCAGACTGCATAGCCTCACTGTCTGAGCTTCTTGCCTGCAAGAAAGGCATAACATCTATTTTTGTCCTAGGCTGGTGAAAATTTTGTAGCACTTTGGGCAAAAAAAACCCACCCAAAGATCCATATACAATTGATGTGTCTTATTACAGTGTCTTCAAAATTAAGCTGTTCCATTCTAAAGAGGATTAATTCATTTAGCAGCAGTGCACCTTTAACGTGCTGTGCACGAAAAGCATGAAAGAGCAAAATCACTTGATGTAAAAATAACTACATCAGCTCTAGGTTGGCTGAGTATATTTTAACAAATCTTGCAATCTGTTTGTTGCATGTCAGAAATTACTGTGAGAATTTAACTCTGTGATAATGGATGCAAGATTACAAAACAGGTTCTGTTCCACCTGCATTCTTACCTTCCAAAAAGTCAACTCTGACTGTAGTACTTTTTCTCATTTCACTATTTCTTTAACAAAAGACATTATTAAAAATCCTGTTAGCCTTTTTTTGAAGCTCTGAGGAGGAATATACATGTCGTATTTAGAAAAAGTGTCATAATAATTTTCTTCCAATCTGAGAATATAGGTGTTTCAAAGTGGTTCAGCCTCTCCAGGAGCAGGACTGCCACAGTTAAGTAAATGACCGAGTGATTGAAAATTACTTATTATATGTGCACATAAGAGCTCCAGCAAACGTTTTGAAGGTGTTTTTTGCTGGTGCGCCCACCCCAGCTGTCTGCAGGAGGTTACTTCCTCCATGAAAGCAGGTGGCAAAAGAGACGTTCTCACCTCTGCTGTGCTGCAGACTACCACCGTCTGTCTCAGCTTGTCCTCTTCCAGGATCTCCTCTTTGAAGCTCATTTGCTTTCTGTTACGGAGGCAGCACCTCCAGCAGGAGCGTGTAGGGAGAGGTGACAACAAGAGGGGTCACAGCAGTAGCAAAAAGCGATTAAAATTGCTGTAGTACTCTCCAAAGTCCATCTCTCCAAGTCCGATCTGCAGGTATATATTAGGCAGCATCCGTTTACCATCGTTTAAACAACAGTGCTGTGTTCAGTGCGTCTCTGAGGGCTGCCAGCACCTCCTGTCTGGGCTTTTGATCTGCCCCATGTGTGTAGAGGCAGCGCATGAATTTCTCTGCAGCATTACCATCTTTCTGACTCCACAACAGGATTTTCTGTGTGAAAGATCCATACGCTGGAGCAGAAGGGGATAGATGGACAAACAGTCTCAAAAGAGGTTATCTGCCTGACCGAGCTGTTTTCTTAAGAGACATCACGTTGTAGAAAAGAGAAGTGTCTAGGCTGCTTCTCAGTGGTGCTAGAGTACCCGCATCTCTTACATGCTGTGTTCAACTTCTGTCACCTCCATAATGGGTGCAAAAAGCTTCTTAAAATGGTAAAGGGCTTTAGGGATTTACTGACAAGGAGATAATCAGGTTCAAGGCATGTCGTTTGGCAGAGCGATACCTAGGACAGAGGTTGTGAGAAATGAGAGGAACCGTTTGGCAGAGTCGAAATGGGTAAAAGTGAGTAGAAGACACTCAGGATGAGCGATAGTGCCCATAGGTTGGCGGCGAGATGGATTACCCTGCAGCAGACAGCTACAGGGAAGAGAGCTGCTAGTGTACCAGCGCTAGTCATTTTAAAGGCTGAAGAGGAAATTAAAAAAAAAAAAAAAAAATTACTTAAGACTGCAAGTAGGAACCTCAATAAATCCCTTTCATCTATAAATGCCACATTTCAGAGGTTATTGGACTTTCACTGTAAACTAGTTTTATCAAAGTGGGGCTTTTTAATATGGAATATTGTACAAGGGTGTTACAAATTCAGTCTGATTTTACTGCCCTTCATCACATTTTTTCGTAATCTTTCTCCTCCCTGATTTTCTTCGAAGTTTCTCTAGTTTCTCATCAATTCTTTAGTGTCTTCTGCCTTGCACTTTCTTTGATTCTTTTTTATTTATGTTGTTGTCTTACCCTGTTTCTTTCCTGCAAGCAGGTTATGCTGTGTGCTTAACACATCTTCTAGTCCTAAATAAGAAGTGCTGAGTGGGAGGCTTAAGCTAAAACAGGTGACAGAGTTCAGTGTTGTTTGGAGCTTAAATATGAAGAAATACAGCACGGGTTCTGGCATACCCCTCCTTTGCATCCCAGCCTAGTGGGGGGAGCCTCCTAGAAAGGAAGATGCTCTCAGGCATGTATTGGTACATAGAGACCCCGATCCTTCAACCTCAGAGCTTCATATTGCGCTTTAATTTCATGCTAGAAGGGAATCTTTTAGAGCTGTCGGTGAGTTTAGCTGTGAATTGTGTGGCTCTCACTTCTTGATTTGGAGAAGCACCAGATACTCCTGTAGCGTGGTGGTGTTGTGCACAAGAACCAGGGCTGACTTGAAGCTACAGCAGCCCATTCAAGAATGAAAGGAAGGGTGGCTTTTCCTCTGTGCTTGCTTTGTATTCTTATTTTCTGTAAGTGCTGAAAAGGCTACAGGGACATTTGCCGTTTCCCTTGCTTTGTTCTTCTCTTCCCTTCGCAGCCATGTTAGTGACAGCTATAGCAGCAGCAGATGGCATGCGGTGACATTGTCACAACGGAAATAGTTAACGCTGTTGAATTTGCATGGTCCTCAGGGCAGGGATTAGGCCTTTTACATGTTTGTACAAAAGCTATATGGAATGGATTTGTTAGGCCCTACTGCTGTTGTACTGATGACATACATCGAAAACAACTGCTCTGCTGAACAGCAATAGCGTCTAGGAATTGCCAGAAGTTGATTCACCGCACGTGGATATAGATGGTCTGTCCTTGTGGAAACCCCCGGAGAAAGGACAGGTACAGCAGCAGGAAGCAACCCAGCCCTGGACACGCCTGCCGAGATGAGCGCCGTGCGCGCGTTGCGGCAGCTCTCGCCCAGCCCCGCCACCACCCTCGCTGCTGGGCGAGGCTTGGGCAGCAGGCACGGGCGAGCCTTTCAGATGCCAGCGCACAGTTGTACGCTGGCTGCTGAGCACGTTGTCGTACAGAAATGTCTGGGGGATTTGGGTGTAGAGGTTGAAGAGGAGACAGGCTGTGAAATTCCCAGGCGTCCTCCTGTCCTTGATGGATCAAAGTGATTGTTGACAGCCAAGCTGAGCGCTCGCCGCTCGCGTGGGCTGGCCAGGGGAAGCTTGCATCCTTCAGTGGAAAAGAAAAAGTTTCTTTTGTCGCTTTTGGAGAGGGAAGGGGGCAGGGAAAGAAAAACACTATTTTCCCCCCCTAATTTCTAAAACAAGGGAAATCTGGAAAAAGCAGCTTAAAGCAAGAGCAACCTCTCTCTAAACAGGATCTCGCTGCCTGAGAGCGTGTCACAGGAGGTGAAGAAATAGATGTATTTTGGGTTTGTTGCATAAGAGAATTACTCCATGCAAATCCAACTTCAAAAAAAAAAAAAAAAAAAAAAAAGAAAAAGCCAGCCTTTGAATGGCAGTATTTTAACAGCAGAAAAGGCCAAGTTATATTGCAGAATCAGAAACACGGGGAGCACCATGTCAGCTCAGCCCAGTAATCCTTTCTGCCGGCAGGAGTCAAGGGTTTGCTGGAATGCTTGGGACGCCCAGCTATGGAGAGTTTCACAACAGCTTGTGAGGAAAAACAGTATGTGACCGTTAAAATGGGGTATTTCACAAAAAAGTGCAATTATTGCATAAGAAAAAGAGATTTGATGGAAGATACAAATAAAAGAACATCAAGACAGAAGATGGCTCTGAGAGGAGCCATTTTCTGGTGCTACTGTGGGAAAGGTGGTCCTGTGGTATAACCTACCACGCTAAAAGAACAGCTGCAAAAATAAGCTGAGCAGCCTGCGTTTCTCCAAAGCATGGAAGAACATACTTCAACCTTTCTCCAGGGTATCAGGTAGCAACTTACTGAAGGTCATAGTCTGTCCTTACTAACCTGAGTTATTTCCAGTATTGTAGAGTAGATTTAAAATGAGTATCAGACATCAGTACTTCTCCTTTGCTTTTTTATTAGAAGGTTAGAGTAAATTAGCCTGCTATATAAGGCTTCTTGAGAGAATACACTTTCCATTATCCAGAAGGCTATTTTTATGCTAAAAGTAAATGGCTGTTTTTCCTAAAGGTCATTACTTACAGGAATCCACAGGAAAATGTTCATACCTGATACTTTAGTGTAGAGTCTTGATTTTAAATTTTTTGACACTTTTTACCTTCTCTTTTAAGAGCTGTCGAACACTAGAGGTATGAGATAGCAAATGAAATAGCTGATAAGCAGACTTTCTTAGCTCTGTTTTGATAGGTGGTTAGCAAGATAGCCAGGATGCGGTAGGTTTTGAATATACAACAGGTATTGAGCTCATACAGCAGAGGTAAAACACCTAATCAACATTTAGAGACTGTTCTCTCCCACTCTAATTTGATGGAGTTTTATATTACTGTAATGTTCAGTGAAGGAAGAAAATAATTTGTGAAACAGCAGATATTCAATGGAGAAGTCTTGAATGAGCTGTCTTTGAGCCTGTCTTCCAAGTAATCAAGAAAGGTCAATTTTTGTTAAGTAGAAATACTTAAACCAGTGCGGACACGTCAAGCTTTCTGTCATTAAACTGAGCCAAACTCTACCTTGGAGCCAGAGAAGTTCTCTTTCTGTGAGTGCAATGGGATTTTTTGCCCACCTTGTGCCTGGCTACTCTGGCATTTCCTTGCTACCCTCATTTTATTTTTTCCAGTTAATTTTTCTTGGTTTTGAGACCACAGCATCTGCAGCAGATCTGAGAGCACAATATAGACAGAAGGCAGCCTCAAGGTGCTTCCTTCAGCTTTTTAGTGACCTTTTTCTTTTCTTTTGAGATCCAGTTGATCCCAAGTGCAGATACCGATGTATATCCTAGGGGGAAAAAACTTAATAGTAGGGGGCTAGCGGGGAGATGCAAAATATATCCCCTTTTTTTGTTTGTGGAGTTGCATGCTTCCTGATCGAGGCAACAAAGCTGGTACTGCTGAGTTTGGTCAGCTGGTTTTGAAGTCCTACAGCAAAAAAATAAGTTGCAGAATTGTTCCTGTTGCCTTATCTTTTGCATATTACTCTGGCCAAAACGTGAAATACCACGATCCAAGCTGGAAGGGCCATCTCTTGCAAGTTGCTTTTTAAAGCTGTTCGCTGGCTTTTCGCTTACGGCTGGGTGCGGTGCCGTCTATTGATGTTTTTTGTGAGGCCACTCACAGTGCTGCGTAACTTAGAAGAGTTTTCAGAGACAGTTCTCTCTTCAGGCAACGTGAGAGCCTCCAGGTCCTAGGTTTAATACTCTGTTTAATGGAGAAGTATCGCTATCACTTCCCAGCCGCCTTTCTTTTAGACTTACTAGATTTGGACTGAGCTTGGGACCTAACTTACTTTGCACCTTGTATGTTAAAAAAAAAAAAGAAAAAAAAAACAAACAAAAACTGGGGGGGAATAAACCTGTCCTCAGCTTTAAACCCTGTCTTGTGTTTCAGAGGATGCTTTCTGCCTGAATGCGCAAGGGGAGGGTACAAAGTACGTGGGATGGCCATAAAGTGGGGAAACGTGGGCTATGCTGTGAATTAAGCAAGAATCTGACCCTGGTTGTTTCTTCTCACAACAGGTGGACGCTGCAGTGACACCAGAGGAGCGTCACCTTTCCAAGATGCAGCAAAATGGCTATGAAAATCCCACCTACAAGTTCTTTGAACAGATGCAGAACTAGGACACCACAGCAGCCTCATGAGTTGGACAGCAGAATGATTGCTTCACTGCCCATCGGTGTTCAGTTATAGAATAATGTGGAAAGAAAGAAAAACACTCTGTTTTATTATTTACTCATTCTCGCCTTTTGACAGCTGTGCTGTAACACAAGTAGATGCCTGAACTTGAATTAATAAAATCAGTAATGTATTTTCTCTCTCTTTCTCTTTACATTTCAGTCTTTACACTACATTATTAATGAATGTTTTTTGTGTACTGTAAAGAGGTTAGCTGTATTTAACTAGTGCATGGATAGATTCTCTTTCCCAATTATTTATCATGTAGCTCCTTAGCCAGTTGTATATTATTCTTGTGATTTGTGACAAAAATTAAGTCCTAATTGAAATATGCTTTAAGAATTGATGGGGGATGCTTTCTGTGTCTGTGGGGTTTAGCTGCTTCTCTTTGCTGAGCATTTTTTTCTGATCACTATGCATTTTAAAGTAAAACAACATTTTTTAAAAAGTATTCCAGATGAGTTATTGAAATTCTTTTCCTCTGCAGCTGCATTTTATTGTACAGATTGTTGCTCCTGCTGTATTAGTGACGTAGAAATCATGGGAATACACATTCGTTTCTTTGTGCCTGTTTTATGTGCACACTTTAGGCAATGAAAGGTAAACTTTATTTTCTTTTCCATGTATCTTTTTGATCTTAAAAAAATATTAAAAAGAATCCCTGTTAATTGTGAGCACTTCTGGGGGGGAAAAGTGCCTGCTGGTCGAAAATTAACGGGGATCCTCTGCAGGATGATTGTACAGAACCATTGCTTATGAATTGACAGCTTTCTACACTGTGTTACATAAATAAATTAAGAAAAAAACGTTTGGGCAAGAGTTTTCTTTGGAGGCAGAAAACAAAGATTTCTGAAAGCCACTCTAAATGTAAAACATGGATGTTCACACTGAGAGAGGGTTGGGAAGGGATTTTCCTACAAGGATCACGGCACCCACAGTCGGACCAGAGCAGAAGGAAGGCAGCAGAAAGATGGGGTGGGAGCGAGGGGCGCCGACTTTGGCACACCTGCCCCTCTAAGACATCGTCTCTTTCTTTTTCTTTTCCTTTCTTTCAGTTTGTATAATAGCATTTTAATGTAAATAAATACATTCCTGGAGGAGCCCCGTTGTAGTGGTGTGTTTCTGCGCCGACCAGCCACCCTCACTCGTGCCGAGGAGCGCGGTGCGAACGCCTAACCTCCCGCCTCCCCACCCGTCCCCAGGAGCGACCTCCCGGCAAGCTCGCCTCTCGCCGCTGCTGCTGCCGAGACTCGGCACGTCGTGCTGTCGGCGTCCTGGCGAGATGAATGCCCTGCAGCGTGCCTCGTCGGTGAACGCAAGGAGGAGCCTCCCAGGCTGCCAGACCATCCAGCCCGGCACGGCGGCATGACAGCAGGTGCTCAGGAAGGGTAAAATGGCACCACCGGTAATTTTTTTCCCAAAAGCTGCAGAAAGGGATCAAAGCTGTTGGTGAGCTGTGATACATAAATGCCAGCCCAGCAGTTTCTGCCCATTGCCAGCTGGAAGCCCAGCTGAGAGCTTCCTTCAGCCCCTGCCCCTCCGGGGGCATGGCTGCAGCACGGGGAGAGCGCAGTGACCCACGCCGCAGGGCTGAGCTGCCGAGAGGCCAGGCAGGGGCGGGTGAGCAGACCCAGTGATCTTCAAGGCGGCCTCTGTACCCAGCTCATAGCAAGGACCCCTCAGGTTGAGCTTGGAGGTGGGTTGATGGAGCTAAAAACTGGGTTAGGAAGTAAAACTGGAGGTGCACGTTGCCTGAAAAAGCAAGCTGATTGCTGTTTCTCTGTAGCAAACAGGTGAAATAAAGCAGGACTGAGGAAGGAGAGCTAGGAGCAGAATAAAGACAGCAAGATATATATCCAAGGAAAGCTGCTTCTTAACTCCTTTTATCTGCTAGCCACAGCAGCCTCGTCTCCAGCGTTGCCTGCAGCGTTCGTCTGCGAGACGAAGCGTGGCCGCAGCGGGGCTGCGCAGCTCAGGTGAGTGGGTGAGTCGCTCCAGACCGCAACGAAGACAAGGCGACGTTTTCCAGCCCTCTTGCGCTGACTCGTCCCTCCTCCCCGTCCATGGCCTTCCACAAAACCTCACCTGTTCGGCCAGTTTGCCTGCTGGCCTGGGACACAGCCGTGCTGGCCGGCTGACCAGGAGGTACGTTCATGCAGCGAGGGGACAGCTGGGGCTGGTGGTTGCACAAGCCACCTGCCAGGCCGCAGGATGACGAAGAGACAGCTGCTACTCCGAACCAGTAGCAGGAAAATCTGCGGAGCTTCCCGTTGCCTGTCACCGGCCAGGTGTTTATTCCCTTTGCTCTCCCATCCCCGCTATATCGAGGGAATTCAGCGCAGGGGATGAGAGCCCTGGAAACGGTTGGTGTTATTTGCAGGCCCTGGAGTACCAGTGTTTTATAAAGAATTTGCAGAACATCCCCGGAGGATTTACCATCTTTGGTTTTAAAGCTGGGCTGCTCAGGCCAGAATGATGGTGGTGGTGAGCAGAGGCCTTCAGGCCCAAAATTGCTTCAGAAGAACCAAAAATGTTTTGTTTCACGAATACTTAGGGTTAGGTTTGTGCCTGTGTATGCCTTCTTATATAGGTCACGCATACCCCCTAGAAAGGAATACGTAAGGCTCTTTTCTGTGTGCATGTCCAGTGTCATAGAAAAAGATCCCGCTTTGGGGGGAAGGCAGGACCTAATTCAATTTAGTGCAGTCTCATTAAAGGAGCATTATCAAAATTCCTTTTAGGAGAAGCTGGAGTAATCCGTAAGAAATAGAGGGCCACCAGCCTTTAGAGCAAATCCCATTTATAATACCATAATCCCATGCAATCCCAGTTATAGAAAAATGCAATTACTTTGAACAGTAATTCCCAGTCAGTCAAGCTTCATGATGTGGGGTTGTTTGTCCGGTGAGGCACTGGTGTTGCTCTTGCTGCTCATGGACCAACTGTTAATTAGTCACTCAGTTTTATGCACTGATTAAGTGATCAGTTTTTAAGATTCCCTCCACACAGGCACACCCGTGAAAGAAAGGCAATAACTGCACACCGTGACAGGCACATCAAGCACAGGGTGAACAAAGTTTCTGAAACTTCAAGACAAACACTCCCACGGCTGCTGCAACCCTGAAAGCTGCCTAGCAATTTATCACAGGTCCCAGGTAACAGTGGCAGCCTCCTGCCCATCTCTAGCCATTCAAGCTCCTTATTGTGGAAAGTTTATATTAGGAGTGAATAAAAACATTTTGACAGGCTCATAAAATAGAAAAGCTGACAGAGGACAGTAGCTAAGCACCTCGCTTCCAAGTGTGGGATTGATTGGGCATCATCCACTTCAGCAATACACCGAGCGGGGTGGTTGCATGCAGCGATGGGCTGGAAACAAAATTCCACTCCCCAGCCTCAAGGAAATTACCCTGGGGGTGGGTGGAAATAAATGAAATAAAAATATCCCTGGCTGTTGAGTTGATTCATTTAATGGGAAAAGTTTTCTAGCCTGAGTCATTTTGACAGAATGGGGTTAGGGAGTGCTTACACTGCGGGTCCATCGGCAGAGCTGGTGAGGGTGGTCCCTTGCGAGGGGGAGCGGTGCTGAGCAGGGATGAGGGCCAGCCCCAACCTCCCCGGCCACTCGCACACCTGCTGGCTCTTGAAGATGCTGGTGGTCCTGCTCTTGGTTGGTTTTCACAGACCCACTCAGATTAATGAGTACCAGATGTGAGGTGAAGCCTCAGACATTATCATCAGGCACATGCCAGAAGAGCCACCCTAAAAAACATGCATACATGTGCCATGCTCTGCATTCAGTACCTGCCTCTTGCTAAATTTGGTTCTCCAGCTACAGGGTGGTCTAGGAAAAGCAAACGGAGGCCTGGTGTTGCTCCTATGGAGAACAGCTCAGAGCGGCTGTATTTTCCATTAGGTCTGTCATGATCCTCACACAGCTCCAAAGTCTCCATCCTCATTATATCTGCGCTTACCAAAGCAATTTTAAGGCCATTGCTGTGTGGCCAAACGGCTCATTTTTATTGTTTAAACTAATGGATTTTGTGGGTGGTGGGTAAGCTGCTGTTAAAATGTCTCCAGGCAGCAAGATTGAAAATATCCTAATGACATATGAGAAGAGATTACAAATAACGCTGTGCGCAGCGTCCTGGTTGCGTTCCTCTTCAATTTTTCCACCACTCGGAGAGCGGGGGTCTCGATTCGGTCAGGCCAGGACGGCTCTTCTCTCTTGCTGCTTCCCAGTAATTCTCTCTTCCACCTTCTTCCTAGAAGGAGCAAGCACTAAATCTTCCCTGCAACTTTCTATAGTCCTGGGAAATTTATTTGGCTGCCTATAGAGAAAAATCTTTTAAGGTTCCAAATATAAGTATTGGGATTTATACAGAGGTAATAAAATATTCTGCCTTTAATGGGATTCTTAGTTGAAGCTGAATTTGGACACTGAATTAAAGAATAAGTCTCCCTAACTAGTGCCTTCTGTGTTTGTAACCCAGTTTCTCTGATGTAGCTCAATGGAGAAAAGCATCCACGCCGGTTTCAGTTAGGATATCACCTAGATCAAAAGGTAGACATTATTCTTTTTAAATGCTGCTAATAAATGAATTTTAAAAGAGAGAGAGAGAGAAACAACTAGCTGGCACAGGGCAGACTCGCCTCAGCAGGGGCTGACCAGCACCTGCAGGAAGCAGGGCCTTGAAATAGCTGCGACGCTGCTGCTGGTCCAAAACAGGACCTGGTAATTACGGCTATTTTGAGTCTCTGATCACCACACCCAGTCCATCTAACTACACCTAAGCACTACTTCAGGCTATAGCTCTGGGGAGCATTTCAAGCGTGGGGTTTTTTTTTTTCCATTTAATTAGGATGAGGGGTCGGGAAAAACAGACAAAATCCCATTTACCCCATATGATGCTTCTCTAAAAAGGGTTTACGGAAAAAGCTCTGCACCCCTCCAGCCTCTGCACAGAGATGGGAGCAAACCAGAGCTACGGCCAGCAGTGGGCCCTGCCAGGCTGGCCGGAGGGAGCTGAGCTCTGGCAACGTTGATTTCTAGAGCCCTTTGACAAAAGAAAAAATCCTAGAATAAATAAATACTGAAAAAGCTGGCTTTATTTTCCTTTTAACAGCCTTGCCCTTCAACCTGCTTTATAAAAAAAAGAGGTGGTGGGGAGGGAGAGGTCTATTTTTATGGGGCCTTTGTGTGCTAAGAAGCTGGCTGGCCCCTGGGGAGGAGCCCCTGGTCTGCTGCCAGTGCTCTCTGCACAGCACTACAGAAGATGATCATCGCCAGCCTTGCAGGTATGATCGTTAGAAACCCCTTATTTGCAACAGAATAAAGTCTCCCCAGAGCTGACATAAACAATGAGCAATGAAAGACTGAGCTGCAATTAGCCCAGTGTTTTTTAAAATATCATTTGTACCCATTACCTATACAGAATGTTGTAATATGTTTTTTTTTTTTTTGTTTTTCTGGCATAGAAAACCTGCACTGCCAAGGCATTTGGCTGGTTTTGGCAATAGGGTTGCTAGAAAAATCAGCTATTAAAGTCTGTGGGCTGCCAAAATTCAGTAGCCAAAAGAGTTTAGCAGTCTGTGTTCTGCAAAGCCTAAATTTTACATGGTTGGTATAAAAAAGGTATACAAAAACTAGATACAGAGAACGAAACTCTCTACTCAATGCCCCAAGATAGGCGTTGTCCTTAAAAGCCCCCATAAATGAAGGGGAAGTCAGGAGGAGCAAGCCGATGACAGGCAGCAAAGAAGAGCGAAGAAGAGCTGCTTTCCCTCAAGGCGGGCTGGCCAAGCTCCCTCTGCTGCTTGCCAAGGACAGCCCTAAAGCCGCAGTCCTGGCCTGCTCCCGAGAGGGTGTCAGGGTGTCCTCCATCAAATCCATTGATACTGGGGCAAGCTAAAGGTTCATGTGCCCACAGAGAGTGCAGCAACTCTGAGCCTCTTCTGAGAGAAGGAAACACCTGGAGCCCCAAAAAGATTTCATCCATGATCCCAATCCCACTTGTGATCTGTAGTTTACCCAGAAAACAACCGATACCCCCACCCTGATCCTCTTTGGTGCATAATCAGTGCCCTAAGCAGGGACCAGAGGACACCTTCCCAAGGGTGTAGGACCCACCAGTGGAGAGACAAAAGTCTGATTTGGCACTGCATAGCACTGGCATGACCAAGTCTCCTAAGCCAACCCAGAGGAGAACAGAAAGAATAAGGAATAAAAGAAATACACAAATGGATATACAGCGTTAGAGCAAAGGTCCACCTAAGCCCAGCATCCTGCTTCCCATGGTGACCAAAAATGGAAGGCTGGAGAAGAGTGTAGGAGCACGGCAAGCTTGCAGTCCTTCTTTCCATAGGTATTCTTCATGCCTTATATAAAATTGTGGTTCAGAGAATCTGCCTGACCCAGAGAGGGTGGGTGTCGTTCTTTAACCCCAGCCAGCAACTAAGCACCACGCAGCCGCTCGCTCACTCCCCCCACCCAGTGGGATGGGGGAGAGGATTGGAAGGGTGAAAGTCAGAAAACTCGTGGGCTAAGAACAGTCTAATAATTGAAGTAAAATGAAATAGAATAGTAGTAGTAGTAGTAGTAGTAGTAGTAGTAGTAGTAGTAGTAGTAATAATAATAATAATAATAATAATAATAATATACAATAATAATATACAAAGCAAGTGATACACGATACAATTGGCTCACCACCCACTAACCAATGCCCAGCATGTCCCCGAGCAGTGATCGCTGCCCCCCAGCCAACTCCCCCCAGTTTATATACTGGGCATGATGTCATACGGTATGGAATAGCCCTTTGGCCAGTCTGGGTCAGCTGTCCTGGCTGTGCCCCCTCCCAGCTTCTTGTGCACTGGGCCGAGCATGGGAAGCTGCAAAGTCCTTGACCAGTGTAAGCACTGCTTAGCAACCACTAAAACATCAGTGTGTTATCAACATTCTCATGCTAAATCCAAAACACAGCACTATACCAGCTACTAGGAAGAAAAATCAACACTATCCCAGCTGAAACCAGGACAGTGGGTTTGTATTTCATTCATTCCCCTGAGTAAAGGTCTTTTCCACAACCTGCCTAGCCACTCTTAACCCAACATACATTTTAGCATCCTATGACAGTCTAAGTACATATTTGTGAAGAATCACCTCTTTTTGCTTGTTTTCGACCTTCCACATGGTAATTTTATTTGACGTTCCCTACTTCTTGTACAAAAAGAAGCACTGAGGAATTGATCTTTACCTGTCCTTTCAGCACTGTTAGCGATTTCCTAGATATCCACTGTGTTCTCCCCCAGCAGGCTCTCTTTGTCAGGCCGCCTTGAAGGGTGCTAGTGACTGAGTGTACGGTAGCTGGTGCAAACCTCGGGGAACATCTAGCGTCCACACCACCTGGCCCAGGTAGGCACGTCTAGAACACGGCAGTGCAAGGTGGGGCTTTGACAGGATGCACGCATATAGGCTCTCTTTATTATAGAAATACCACAGCGGAGTGTGTCTAGCCAAGATAACTGCTACTGCCTTTGGCCTTTAATGCATTTTAATGCAGAATCACATTTGTGACACAGAAGCGTTAGAATAAAACCCAGCACTTTTAGGCAAGCGACATGTCTGAGAATAAACTCTCTTTAATTTGGCTGAACGTATACACCAGTCCCACCAGAGGACTGAATCGTCATTCTGAGCATGACTTTTATCAAATAATATAATGCTTAAACATAATGGTTAAACAACATAATGCAAATAAGAATGATAATTTTGCAGATTCCTCAGAACTCCCACTTTCTCTAGCTTTCTGGCAATATTAAAGAATTGGGATTCAGGATGATTTTAGTTGAAGTTACCACTGAGCTCATGGCTAAAGCTAAACAGTATCAATGCCGACTGAAGGTGGCTTCAGCTTTCAAATCTGAACTCCAGACTTCCTTGCAGTAAAGCCACGTAAATCCCGTTCTGGGAAGACGCCTGTGATTTCACCCACTGCTCCTGGGACAGAAGAGGTACAAGAAGTGATGAGACCAGGCACTGTCCCCCCTGCCAGCCACACTGCAGGTAGAGGTGCTAAGGAAGCAAGGGGTTTCATGGGCTCAGCCCCATGCCCGCCTACCAACTTGGGTAACTTGGCTCTCTTTTCTAGTGATAAGCCCAGTGACAGGAGCCTTCCTCAGCATATGGGACACAAGAGGGCTCAGGTCCTCAGCTGTAGAGGGTTTCAGACATATTTTCCTGTTTATCCCAGCAGAGCAGCCTGCCTACACAGTGAGACAGCTGTTCAGCACTGGGAGGAGGCTCTTCTGCTCAGCTTGTGCCATCTTATAGCATCAAGTTAACTGAGTCTGGGAGAAAAAAAAAGAGCCTAAGAAGGTTCCTGTAAAGTAGTCATGAGGGGTGATATTTTTTTTTTCCCCCTTTTCATCCAGATGGGGGAAGTTGTGGAGTTCTGTTATAAAAAATCAGTTTAATATAAAAGAAACAAGGGGCAAAAACCTCAACTGTATTTTATGAGCAGAAGATTAAACCTTGCACAGTTTCTGGAAGGAGGAGACATACAAACCTACATTCTGGGGAGGATTTAGTGCCCTACTTTAAGAGAAAGCCAAGACAGAGCTCTGAAGCCCTGAGGATATGGAATAAACACCCAAATCCTCAGTTCTTCTTGCTGGTTTGCTCTAGAGGGCTTTCCAATCATTATTCTGACTGTAAGACCTCATCTGAAGCTTGGGAACCCAGCACATCATTAAAAAAAAACAACACAGCTTTTATGTGCATCAGTCTTCTATTGATCTGCCTAAAATCATGAGCCCTGGCATACGGCTTTGATAGCCATATGTGAGAGCTGTAACAAGTTTAGCTGAAAGAAGGAGCATTAGCAGTCCTATGCATTCAAAACACGTGCTTGAGCAATGCAAGATCCTGAGACTTCAATATATTATGCATTCTTATCTGCCCCCTGATTTCAGGACCTTGAAGATATACTCACATCTCACTTCCAAGCGCTCGGCTGCAGTCACATGGACTCCAGCCTGCTTGTGATGCTGTGGTCGAAGCGCAAGGTGAGATACTTGTGAGATTGGCCCAGTCCATCACCAGCCCGAATGAAATCCCTAATGCTGCTGAGACTGACACAGAGCAAAAGATCATATTGCCCTTTTGTGATTATAAAATTGCCCTTAAAAAAAAAAACCAAAACACAAACCAACCACTTCCATAGTATGCTTGTGAAAGCAAGCAATTTTGTGTCAGAAATCTTACCAAGTTAGCATACCTAAAATACGTACTTCAAATGCAATGCCTATATGCAGGCAAGATACCAAGAGTCAGGGTTTTAGACTCAGAAGTGAGCATGAAGATTCAGTTTTTCCCGAGTAAACTCTCTTTCTTAGCCCAATAGCATGCAAAAACACAAACACAGCAAATACATAATCAAACAATTTCTCTTGCTGGCTGGGAAGGAAGACAGAAAATGCTACCATTATTCCTATTTTGAAATAATTGGGAGCTGTTTGAGGTCCGCAGCTCTGTGGCTTTATAAAATACACAAGATTCTCATTAACATAGACTTTTATATTTAAAAGTTCAAATTTAAATACACAACTCAGGAAATGTTGTAAGTCAAAGGCCATAATAAAAATAGGCCTCTGTCACACAGTCAACTACATTAAGAGTACACACTTGTATATGCATCTCTGTGAACCTATAATTATAATAAACACTAAATATACGCACAGTGTAGGCAAGTCAGTGTTAGCTGAATGGCATTTTAAATGGCTCCAGATGCTTTTGAGTAAACTTTGTAAATGTACACGATAAAGTCCTCAGCATTTTGCTACTGCATAATGTTTCCTTCAGTTTTATAGTGCTGCAGACTATTACACAACTCAAGAACAAACTCTGACTCCATTAACACAAACTCATGGATTCGTTTGTAAGTCTGCTCTGATTATTTTCCCCCAACCTGGCTGCAGACTGCATAAGCTGTAAACTCTTTGAAAGTGCCTTTTTTTAATCTTCTTTGATGGCACTTAGCTGAGGGAAACTCTGGTCCAAAATCCATGCTTCTTCAATAATAAATAATTAGACCTCACTAAGCACTGTCAGCCTTTTCTTATCTGTGAGCAAAGGTCTTAATTAGTTTAAAAGCAGGCAAGGTATTGTCTCTGTAAACATGCAATATTTTTCATTTTGTATCCCTTCTAGCTTGGGAGCGTTCAGCTCAGGACTTCATGAAAGTGGGGAGCACATAGATCTCGACATTGCAAAAGAAATGCAAGTTCTTCTAGGGTTGAATTAAACAGAGCTGTTCAAGCAACTGGAAAAGAGAGCAGGGGAACCATGAAATATAAAAAGCTATTCTGCAGGAAATGAGGGCTGAGATGCATAGGAAACTTCATGCTGCTGCTGCTTTTGATGAAGAGAAAGCTGGTGTGACATCTGGCTCAGCCTACCTTAGCAATTAATGCAGTGTAATAAGTGTGGATCTGCTGATCAAAGCATTTGGTCCTGAGGCGTCTCATGTCCCCATTACGACCCAAGTTCAAGGTGTTTATTTCAGAGTATCTATAATCCAGCCTCCAGGGCTAAACAATTTGACTGCATGTAGGGTCTGGCACTTTCAGAAGCCCGCCAAACCGTGCCTCCCGCACTTGGCACCCCTTCTAGAAAGTACCATGCTGTCCTTTCGTCTGTCTTCTGTTGATGTGTCACTGCCCACGTCAGTTTGTACACACATCTCCCTTTTAAGGCTTAATGCCAGAAAAACTCTATTTCTGTCTTCTCTGGTGCTGCTCCTGAGTGGCACCATGAAGCCGGCTTCTCCGTCTGCCTCCCTGCTCACGTTCAGACAGTTGTGACCTGCAAGGGGCTGTGGGCTGAGGGTAGGAGCCTAACCCTGCAGTGGTACTGGGAGGACACCTGATGTCTGTTGTCCTGGGCTGTTTTTTCCCCAAAGGATGAGGATGGCAGGATTTCCTCCTGAGTGGCCACTCATGCTTGGACTCCTCTGCCTGAGTCTGACCAGGGCCTTGGGGACACGTGGGGCCGCATCCCCCTTGGGGTACCTGGCAAAAATCCAGCTTCTGGATGTGAGTGGCCACAGTCAAGGCCATCAGCTGTAAGTGGATGCTGGTAGTCCATGTCACCCTTTGGGAGCTCATCCCTGGGATCAGAAGTGGAGCTGCTGCCCTGGGGGGTATCACCATGCAAGTTCTGCCAGTCAGCCATTACCCAGTTTGGGGTGGGCAAGACTGCCAGGGTAAGGTGGTGCTCAGGGTCTGTGAGACAGTCCTCCAGGCTTGCTTCCTTTGAGCAGTGCAAGTGGGAGAGGCTGCCAAAATAATGCATCCTCCAGGCGTTCAATCCCCGTGGGAGCCAGCACTGCGGGGGCTGCTGGCTTTGCTCACCTTCCTGTCCCCAGCTTAGCTCAGGGAGGCTCTGACTGCACTGACCGCCAAGGCTGCCTAGTCATAGAATCATAGAATCATAGACTAGTTTGGGCTGGAAGAGACCTTGAAAGGTCATCTAGTCCAACCACCCCTGCAATGAGCAGCAACATCTACAACTACATCAGGTTGCTCAGAGCCCTGTCCAACCTGACCTTGAATGCTTCCAGTGATGGGGCATCTACCACCTCTCTGGGCAACCTGTCCCAGTGTTTCACCACCCTCACTGTAAAAAATTTCTTCCTTCTATCTAGCCTGAATCTACCCTCTTTTAGTTTAAAACCATTACCCCTTGCCCTATTGCAACAGACCCTGCTAAAAAGTTTGTCCCCATCTTTCTTATAAGCCCCCTTTAAGTACTGAAAGGCCACAATAAGGTCTCCTTTAACCCCAACTCTCTCAGCCTTTCTTTATAGGAGAGGTGCTCCATCCCTCTGATCATTTTTGTGGCCTCCTCTGGACCCTCTCCAACAGGTCTATGTCCTTCCTGTACTGAGGACCTCAGAGCTGGACGCAGCACTCCAGGTGGGGTCTCACCAGAGCAGAGTAGAGGGGCAGAATCACCTCCCTCCACCTGCTGGCCACGCTTCTTTGGATGCAGCCCAGGATACAGTTGGCCTTTTGAGCTGTGAGCACACATTGTCAGCTCATGTCCAGGTTTTAATCTACCATCACCCCCAAGTCCTTCTCCTCAGGGCTGCTCTCAATCCCTTCAACCCCCAGCCGGTATTGATACTGGGGATTGCCCCAACCCAGGTGCGGAACCCTGCACTTGGCCTTGTTGAACCTCATGAGTTTCACATGGGCCTATTTGTTGAGCTTGTCCAAGTCCCTCTGGGTGGCATCCCGTCCCTCACCTGTGTCAACCACATCACTCAGCTTGGTGTTGTCTGCAAACTTGCTGAGGGTGCACTCGATCCCACTGTGTCATTGATGAAGATACTAAACAGTACTGGTCCCAATACAGACCCCTGAGGGACGCCACTTGTCACCGATCTCCATCTGAGTCTTAAGCTGTTGACCACTACCCTCTGGATGCGACCATCCAACTAATTCCTCATCCACCGAACAGTCCACCTGTCAAATCCATCTCTCTCTAATTTAGAGAGAAGGATGTTGTGGGGGACCGTATTAACAGCCTTACAGAAGTCCAGATAGACGACATCTGTAGCACTTCCCTTGTCCACTGATGTAGTCACTCCATCGCAGAAGGCCACTCGGTTGGTCAGGCAGGACTTGCCCTTGGTGAAGCCATGCTGGTTGTCTCGAATCACCTCGCTGTCCTCCATGTGCCTTAGCATAGCTTCTAGGGGGATCTGTTCCATGATCTTCCCAAGCACAGAGGTGAGGCCAGCAGGTCAGTAGTTCCCAGGGTCCTCCTTTCTACCCTTTTTAAAAATGGGTGCAATGTTTCCCTTTTTCCAGTCCCCAGGGACTTCACCTGACTGCCATGACTTTTCAAATATCACGGAGAGTGGCTTGGCAACTGCATCAGCCAATTCCCTCAGGAAGCTGCAATGCATCTGGTCAGGTCCCGTAGACTTATGTGTGTTCAAGTTCCTCAGGTGGTCACGAACCTGATCTTCTCTCACAGTGGGAGGGACTTTGCTCCCCCAGTTTCCGTCTTGCGGTCATAGAATCATAGAATCATTAAGGTTGGAAAGGACCTCTGAGATCGTCGAGTCCAACCTGTTAACCTAACTGCCTGGGGTCCATCCACTCGAGAGGTGTGCAAAAAGAGGTTGCCAGTGAAGACTGAGGCAAAAAAGTTGTTGAGTACCTCAGCCTTCTCCTTGTCCGTTGTTACCAGTTTGCCAGTCTTGCTCATCGGGGGGGGGTACGTTTCCTTTGACCTTCCTTTTCTGGCTGACATACCTGTAGAAGCCCTTCTTACTATCCTTTGCATCCCTTGCCAAGTTCAGCTCCAGCTGCGCCTTGGCCTTCCTGACTCCATCCCTAAGTCATACATGGGCCTTTGTGGACCCTCACAATATATTTATGGACAGCTCTGCAGAAGGACTCATGTCACCCATGACATCTGCTTCCAGCCTTGGATTCAATAGCTTTGCTGGTATCTTTCTTTTCAAGCTCTCACCATGTGCATGGTGGAAGCTGAATGGCTGTTTATTGCCAGAAGGAGAGCCCAGTGTGACTGACGGGGTGCCAGTCCTCCCACGGCATCCAGCACATGGCGATAATGGCTGTCATTGATGAGGGCCACAAGCACACTGGTCACCAGGAGTGGATTGCACGAGGAGGGTGGGGAATGTGCTTCATCACTGATGCTTTTGTCATTGTAGTGAATGTAAGGTCGATACGAAAAGAGTCCCAGTGTTTCTCTCTGTCATCTTTCTCCACTCCCTTTCTTCAGAGAAGGTTTATTCTTGCCTTCCTACATCCTCCTCTAAGGCTTGCCTACTCCACTCTCTCACTTCTGAGTACCACTCAGTCTACAAGCATGGGGCAAGCAGGGTTACTTGGATTACACCTTCCCTGGCCCTCTGTGATTTGGGCCCTTACATCCCCATCAGGCACTGGAGCACATTTGAAACAGACCGCCCAGGTTATGTCCTCTGAAAGGGATCTATCCTACATACTCCAAAACCCCTCTGAGAAACAAGTGTGCCAATGAGGGAAATAGAGGCTCTCAGGGGGGTTGTTTCAAACCCCCACACAACAGTTCCTAACCAAACCACTAGAGTCAACACAATTTCTCTTTTTCAGGTGTGAGACGCGGTCAGTCTTTCCTGTCTTCCCCTCATCTCCCTTTCCACCCCTCCTTCCCACTTGGTGAGAAATGTTAGCACTATGGTCAAAATGCCAAGTGATTTTTCAGCTATTCCCGTCTGGAATCTGGAACAAGCTAAAAGTAGTTAAACCTAAGTCAGCTCAGCAGGAGTATAGACTTGCTTTTGCCTGGCAAACAATTACAGATTTTTTTACCCTTTGGACTGCCCTGAGTTTGCCTATGATAAATACTTTCCCCATCTAACAAGCATACATGGCCAACCTTTGAATTTACCAGACAGATAGATACACCACCAAAAAGCAAAAGCTGTATTAGGTCTTCTTACTGCTAATCCAGCCACGTGAGTCCAGGCCATGCAGTCTGTCAATGCTTTAATGCTTTACACTATGCATTATAGGCAGTGGAGAGACAGGCAGTGGAGTCAAGCAGATGACTCATCTCAACCCAAAATTTACACATATGGCCACAGGAATCACATGCTAAACTAGATCACCATTGACTGAAATGAGAGAGGAGACAGCTAGCATGGTAGGATGGGGGTGTTGTAGTTGTTACAAACACCTCTCATGGCAGTACAAATGACAAAAATCCCATCGGGGACAATAACCTTGGCCTGAATTGGAGACAATTATCTCTCTGGACTCCGGGTTCCTCCTGCTTCCTTTTATCTGTCTACAGCGTAGGCATCCGCTTCTCAGTGGCCTCTCCATTGACCATCATGGGTCTCAGGGACCCACTCTGTAAGTCCTACCCACAGCTACATGGCAGAGATTTAAAATGAGGCAGGACGAAGTGGAGTAATTAAGGATGCTAACCGAAGGGGTCACTGGCTCTACAACAAGGACTCTGGTTCAAAACTGGGAGCAAGAGTACCAAATTAGAGTGAAGTAGCTAGCAAAAACAGAAGCTGTGTAAAACAATGATAAATGTACTATGCATTCCTTAGTTGGTCAAAAAGGAACCCCACTAGGTAAACTTACTGACAGGGGAGTCCAGTTCCAGGGTAGAAAAAAGCAGGAATTCCTACAGGCACCAGTTTAAGGCTTTTGCTCAAAACACTCGGACAGTGAGGACATTTTTTTAAAGCTTTTGATGACTGCCTCAGAAAGCTTCACTCGACAATAAGTGTTTATTGATGCAAAGCTGCAACATTTTCCTCTTTTCCATTCTGACTGTAAGACACCACCTTCACCTCTATGCCTACAAACAATTAATTAGACAGCTGGTGTGTGGATGCTGCTTATCACGCCAGAGAAGAAATGGTAGCACACAAGGTTTGGGGCGCGAGTTAAGAGGCCAGCCGTCCTACCCTCGCTCTGTGGGCGAGGAGACAGAGCTGCTGGGGTGAGTCAGGGAAGGAAGACTCGAATAGGCCCCCCTCCTCGTTCAGGGCTGGGTGCCGCAGAGGAGATTAGATCTGAAACTTTCCCAGGCAGGCAGAGTCTCTGCGCTAGCTATCTGCAGGCATGGTGCAGCACAGGCTCGGGCTTGCTCAGAAATAACTCAGTTGTAACTAAATAGCAGCTGCATTTTAGAAACGCAGAAAGAGAAGTGCCAGCTTTTGCAGAATAGGTGCAAAGTGGTGTGAAGGTATAAAATGTTAAGGCAGGAGGAAGGGGCAATCAAAACAAAACCCGAGGGTTCAAGCTGACTATCAGTGTACTGCTGGAAGTGCCAGGAAAGGTCTTCCTCCTTCCCAGGGAACCCTGATTGTAGCGTTGTAGGCAGAAACAGAAGTGGAGAAGAAACTACTGAGACTGACTTGCAGTTCCCAAGACATCCCTGCTAGCTGATGATCCACAACAATTTTGCCTTGTAATACAAAATGAATTTGCCTGCTGGTACCTGTCCTTGAATGAGCCACAAGCAAAACCCCCACCCAACAGTGTGATGCACAGGTGGGGAGAGGGATGGGGAAAAGTTCTTGTTTCATTTGAGCAGATCAAAACACAGCTGGAAAATAAAGCCTGTCTAAAACATCCACATTCTGCTGCCCAGTTCATTAGAGGAAGAGTTTCAGACTAATACACCCTTACTCAACATTAATATGGAACTAAACCAGAAACAGTCACATGTGACAACTTATGGAAACCTCTATAAGGAGACAGACAAAAAAAAAAAAAAAAAAAAAAGTGGTAATATGCACAACTTAAGATATCATCATTTCAGGTTCTATTTTTAACCTCCTAAAAAATGCACTTACACATCCCACACATTGGCTACATAATCTCTTCCTAATACTAACAAGCCAACAACCTTCCCCATCATATGGAATATAAAGAGATCATCAATCCCTTGGAAAAAGCAAAGAAAGCACCATTTGGAGAGGCTGGGGGGGGTGTGGGGGGTGTGACCCAAGGGTTACAAAGTCGTGATGCTGGGTCCAGAACCGTTATCCACCACTCGTGCACAGCCAGAGTTTGAGGGCACCTGCTGAACCTCATGGGCCATCAGTCCCAGACCGGGAAAAGCAAGTGCATCTTTACACTGCAGGCAGTCAGCTTGCACTCACCGCCTCAGGAGCGCGGGGGGGACAGACAGGATCATCAGGTCCAAAAAGGGGCTAGAAAAATTCATCAACAACAGGTCCATAAATAAATACCAAAGGGACTGGGTGAGGTTGTATCCCCTACCAGACCAAATACAGTGCCTGGGAACGTGGGGAGAGCAAGGAGGAAGGACTGCCACTGGTAGCCGGGCTCACATGCTCACCTCAAATGGCATCTCCTGCTGGCACTGTCAGAGTTAAGATGCTGGGCGGCCGAGATGGCCCATTAATCTGATTCAGGAGGGCATTTGTCATGTTACAAATAACCTTCAGGGGAAAGGAAAAAAAAAAAAAAGCTCTTCCATGTGACTGCAGAAAGTGAGAGAGGCATAGAGAGCATTTACACTCCTGGGAGCTTCGGCAGAGCTGGCCACCTCAGGAGCTGCTTAATTACACTGTTAAGCCCATTGCCCCCCAGGGCTCTCTGCAGCCAGCTAGCACTGGAGAAGCACTGGGGGTGATATTTCAGATGGACTGACAGCAGAGATCATTGGCAGAGTCATTTTGCTGCTCTTTTCTCCTGCTCTATGTGCATTAGAAAATTAATATGAAAATTCAAATGATGGCAGTTCTGGAGCAGGAAGGGGCACTGAAACAGAATAACAACACCGCAGTGCTGACATGGAATAAACTCTGACCGGGGAGAGGTTAGGGGATGCATGGTCAGCATTCCCTTCAGTGATCAAATCTAAAGCAAGCGGTGCGGGGAGTGAGGGAAGTACAGGAGCATACCTAACACTGCCACAGGGGTGCAATGCCTCGGACATTGCTGAGCTAATGGTTTGCTTTTTCCCTCTATGCAGATCCAGTCCATGCCGCGCTGTCTGGGTCCATCACTGCAGCAGCCAAGACGTGTATCATCGGGGACAGTGATACAGAGCCGGGGAGGAGGACGGGTGAGCTGCCGCGGCCTGGATCACCTGGCCACCACACAGTGGCAAGGAGGGCTGATTATCAGTGCTGAGGTGGATGGGTGCAAGGTGGAGATCTCTGGGAGGGTGCAAGCAAGCTTACATCATGCAGTAGCACTGAAGGTTGGGGGCCAGCTGCTGAACACAGCCATTGCAAATGGGTTCTGTGATGCTACAGTTTAGACCAGAGATTGACAAACCTGTCTTATAGAATCATAGAATCGTTAAGGTTGGAAAAGACCCTTAAGATCATTGAGTCCAACCATTAACGTAACACTGCCAAGTCCATCACTATACCATGTCCTCAAGCACCACATCTACCCTTCTTTTAAACACATCCAGGGATGGAGACTCAACCACTTCCCTGGGCAGCCTCTTCCAGTGCCTGACTACCCTTTCGGTGAAGTTTTTCCTAATATCCAACCTAAACCTCCCCTGGCGCAGCTTGACGCCATTTCCTCTCATCCTATCACTTGCTACCTGGGAGAAGAGACCGACCCCCACCTCGCTACCACCTCCTTTCAGACACTTGTAGAGAGTGATAAGGTCTCCCCTCAGCCTCCTCTTCTCCAGGCTAAACAACCCCAGTTCCCTCAGCTGCTCCTCATAAGACTTGTGCTCTAGACCCTTCACCAGCTTCGTTGCCCTCCTCTGGACACGCTCCAGCACCTCGATGTCCTTCTTGTAGTGAGGGGCCCAAAACTGAACACAGTACTCAAGGTGTGGCCTCACCAGTGCTGAGTACAGGGGCACTATCACCTCCCTGGTCCTGCTGGCCACACTATTCCTGATACAAGCCAGGATGCCATTGGCCCTCTTGGCCACCTGAGCACATTGCTGGCTCATGTTCAGGCGGCTGTCGACCAACACCCCCAGGTCCTTTTCAGCCAGGCAGCTCTCCAGCTACTCCTCCCCAAGCCTGTAGCATTGCATGGGGTTGTTGTGACCCAAGTGCAGGACCCAGCACTCAGCCTTGTTGAATCTCATACAGTTGGCCCTGGCCCATCGATCCAGCCTGTCCAGGTCCCTCTCCAGGGCCTTCCTACCCTCCAGCAGACTGACACTTCCACCCAGCTTGGTGTCATCTGCAGACTTACTGAGGGTGCACTCAATCCCCTCATCCAGATCATCAATGAAGATATTGAAGGGGACCGGCCCCCAATCCTGAGCCCTGGGGAACACCACTCGTGACCGGCCGCCAACTGGATTTGACTCCATTCACCAGCACTCTCTGGGCTCGGCTGTCCAGCCAGTTTTTAACCCAGTGCAGAGTGCACTTATCCAAGCTGTGAGCAGCCAGCTTCTCCAGGAGAATGCTGTGGGAGACAGTGTCAAAGGCCTTACTAAAGTCCAAGTAGACAACATCCACAGCTTCCCCCCATCCACTAAGCGGGTCACTTTGTCATAGGAGAGCAGGACCTCCCTTTCATAAACCCATGCTGGCTGAGCCTGATCCCGCAGTTGTCCCACACGTGCCGCATAATGGCACTCAAGATGATCTGCCTTCAAGATGATCTTCAAGATGATCTGTCTTCAAGTAGCCATTAGGGATGTGGCAGGTCAGACCTTGTTTCTTTGCTTGCACCCCTCCTGTTGAGCAGCTGCCTGTGTGATGTGGCCACCTATACTGTCACTTTTGACTCATACCTGTGTTTGTGTGTGGACTTGCTCTCTCCCTACCAAGTGCTTTCTCACACTAAAGGGCCTTTGAACATGGGGTTACCTTTTTTACACCATCATTAAGTTACTGTGGCATTCAAATCCCAGTTAGGCCCCCCCATGCTCTAATAGGATTTGTAGTCAACAGGACTAAGGCAGCTTTCCAAAAAGAACATGAAGAAGATAACTTGCTCTTTTTGACAGCCACAGGTCTTTTTGCTGGTGCTACCTAAAGCGAGTGGGATGCTACACCTGCAGTTACCTGGCAACAACCAGGAGTTATCTTCTCTTTTGGGCTTTAGCCAGTGGAGTTGTCAGCTGAGGCTTTCTGGCTCTGAGAAGAAACGGGGCGGCTGGAAGGCTCAGGGAAGGAGAAGCAGGCTCAAGAAGCCTGCAGATGATTAATTCCTCACTAGCCTCTCAGATTTCACTCCCTTTCTTGTCTCCAGAAGAAGACATGAGCTGGTCCATTGTTAAGGATGCTGGAGCTGTGGGCTCAGACACCACTGTGTTAGTCAGAGGTGGGCATCAAAACAGGCTTGTTGGACTCTCTGAAATATCTTTCTCTCTCTCTCTGGGGAAAAAAAAGTTAATACTTGATCATTACTGAGAAACTCACTTTGAAATCCTGTAACCAAATCCTATAACTTAACGCAGTAAATTTTCTCTGAGCTCTCCTGGGAGGAAGGAGGCAGAGGCTAAGCTGGGCTGTTCTCCCCTCTCCTTTGTCCTGCACTTTCTCCTCACCTCCCTCTGCCCTGGGCGCCACAGCCATGCAGCCAGCACCCACTCCTCCCCTGCTTACTGGGAGAGCCTGACCTCCCCTGGGGTTTAATTTATTTCTTTTGTGGCTTTTATGATGCTGATATAAAACCCTGGGAAAAAGTGACAGCTATTGTTAGTGTAATGCTGGAATGAAGCGTGTGCAAAAAAGAAAAAAAAAAAAGGGCAAGGAAAGAAACAAAAAAGCCAACTTAGCCTTACACTCTGTCTCCAGAGACTGCTTGCCTTGCCTGGAACAGACTGTGCTGTAAGGATACACATCAGGGAACTTACCACGATGTCGGTGCTGTACAGTCTCTCTACTTCAAACTAGGATCCAGCCACTCCTTTTGCCCAGCCCCTGGAGGTGTGAGCTTCTCCAGCGTGCAGGCGGCTGCCTGTGCAGTTACAGCTCCATCTCACAGGGAGCCAGAGTCCCTGCTGCGATTGCCTAGGAGAGGCAGGCGACATTTGTGCATGCCTTTTCTCTCAGCACCTTTCATAACACTCCCTTATGAATTGCTGTATCAGCAGTTCGCAGTGTGTCATAAAAACCCTCCACATCTGGGGCAGGGAGGGAGGAGGCGGGTGACAGAGTATTGTGTCCTGTGTGGAGAGATGAAGCTCTACCATTACTGCTCATGCAAGGACCACGGTTTGCTACGACTAGTTAAAAACATCACGGTAGCTCCCAACCTTTTTTGAAAGAAGATCCTCCAGAGCAGCCTGTAGCCTTGAAGGCTCTGCCTCAGGCTGTCCCATGGCTGCCTTAAAGCCAGCCTCTGTGGGCACAGCTCACCCGAACTCACAGCCCCGGACAGCTGGGGTCTGCAGGCTCTCGTGGGCTCTGGTGCTTGCAGCTTTGCTGCACCCAAGACCATGACGGCTGGCTTGGAGTAGAAAAGGCAGGCTGCTCAGTGTGGAGGGCAGTTGCCGGGCTGCCCTGAACAGAAAGTACTGGCACAGTAGATTAGTCTGCATGCATTATGCAGTAAGGGGAGATCTGGGTTCAGGTGAACATTACTGTCTCCGTTATAGCTGGCAGGCTAGGTGCCTGGGTGCACTAGCAATGCCCAGGCAGCATCATGCCATCTGAGCTATCCTTACAGGGAGCCTACAGGAACCTCTGCCTTCAAAAAAAAGGTTAAGGGGAATTTCCTTTCCACAAGGCAAGAGTGTTTTCCCTCTCTTGAGTCTTCTCTGCAGGACCGCCCATGGCGGGCAAGGTGGCTGGTGGCGTACCTGCCATCCTGTTACTCTAATCTGTAAGGGGATAGCACAGTACCCTCAAGCAAATAGACCCCTTTAACATGGTGTGGTTTTAGTTTTTAAAAAATGGAATTGAGTAGCAATAAGCTCAGGCTGTTGTCCCAGGAGCAGCAGGTAATTCTCTGACTAAAGAAAGGCAGCACGTCAAGGAAAATGTGTGGGCTGCAATGCATGATAGCTTTCACTGATCAGCATCATTTTCATCAGCATCAGGATGACTCACTATGAGATGGTGTGAGGACAGACCTGCAGAGGGCTAATAAATCTGTTAGGCAAGCACGGAGCACTTCAAAGTGCAGTTTTCACTGAACTGCTTAAGAGAGACAACATACCTCCACGTATCGCTTGCAAAAAACCAGAGACACAGAGGAGCGACAAGAAGCAGCTGTGAGCCCTCCCAGGCAGCCACAGCATGGGGACCCCAGGCAGGGAATAGCAATTTACGGGCTGGGTGAAAAGGAGCAGCGACCCTCCTGTTCTTTAAAGGCCTGCATGTGGTCCTTCCTGGCAAGTGGTTGCCAGCAGTGCTGCCAGACTGGTTGACCCTCCAAAGAACTGACAGGTCCACCAAAAAAGAAAAAAAAGAAGGAATGTGGTGGACCTTGGCTGGCTGTCAGACACCCACCCAGCTGCTCTCTAATTCCCCTCTTCAAGAGGACGGGGGAGAAAATAAGACGGAAAAACTTGTGGGACATGGTAAAAACAGGGAGATCACTTACTGTCATGGGCAAACATTAATTTAATTTATTGCCAATTAAAATACAGTTGGATGGTGAGAAATAAAGACAAAAATTAAAACACCTTCCCCTTACCCCTCTTTCTTCCCAGGCTCAACTTCATTCCTTCAAACCCAACTCTTCTGCCTTCTCCCCGCACCGCGAATGGTGCGGGGGCATGGGGAATGGGGGGGTTATGGTCACATTGTAACAGTTCCTCTCTGCTGCTCCTTCCTCTGCTCCAGTGTGAGCTCTCCCTGTACTGCAGCCCTTCAGGAAATATCCACCCACTCCAGCATGGGGTCCTCCATGATCGCAGTGTGCCTATCTGCTCCATCTTGGTCTCTCCAGGGAATCCCTTCTCAGGCGCCTGGTTGGCATATGGGACCCTCCGTCCCCCTCAGAAGGGAGGCACCTCTGACAACTACCCTTCTTTTGCTCTTGACATGGGCGGTGGTGATGCGGTGGGAGGCTGCCCAGACGACCCCTCCATCCCAGAAGGACCCGCGTCCACATCATCGCTTGCCTGCCCATCCGAGCCCAGGGCCTCATACCTGTTGCGCAGGGGCACTGGGAAGGTGAGGCAGGCTGAGGGCAGGCTCACCTGCCGCCCCGAGCAGTAACCTGCTTCCCTTCACGCCCGTCTCCTGGCTCTCCCCCTCCTGCCCGGTGGGGCGAGGGCAGGCGGCCCTTTGCCTCCTGTGCTGCGGCTGGCTGGTGCGCCTGCCTCGGGGGTGGCAGAGCGCCGCTCCGCCAGCCGGCCTCCTTCTCCGGCTCCCCGATAGGCCTCACCTCCTCGCGAAGCTCCGCCACCAGGCTGAGCAGCTCCTTTACCTGGGCACATCTCCCGCAGGGGAGCTCACCGCCGCCGTCAGACGCTGACCTGGAACCGGGCTCTCCCTGCAACCCGGGTCCCGGCCGGCTGCGCGTCCTCCAAGGCCCTGTTCGGGCGGCCGCGGCCGCTCTTGCAGCTGGCGGGGCTGCGAGGGACGCGGAGAGCGCAGCTTTCTGCCGGGCGGACGCCACGGCTCCCGCCGTTCCCAGCTCCTTGCGGGCGGGCTGCAGCCCCCGCGGGCAGCGGCAGGGCCCGGGCTGCAGCCCCCGCTGCCGCGGCCCGCCCGCCGCGCTGCCGGGGGCCCTTTAAATCTCCCGCGGTTGCTCCTGGCAACGCCTCCGCCGCGTCACCCCGCTCGCGAGAGCGGCCGGCGGCCTCTCCTCAGGGCGGCGGCTCCCCGGTTCCCCGGTGCCGCCCGCCCAGGCCGCGTACCCCGCAGAGCCCCGCAGAGGAGCCCGGCGGGCCCGGCTGTCGGCACAGGCGGAGCCGCGAGCCGCTGCAGCCCAGGTGCCGCGGAGCGGTGCTGCCGCCGGCGCCGGGCCGTCCCGCTCCTCCGCGCGCCGCGTCGGCGGCGGCCTTCCCAGCCCGGCTGCCGCAGCGCGGGTTGAGGCGCGGGAGAGGTGGGCCCAAGGGAGCTCCCCCCCTCCGGCGGTGACTCACGTGGCTGGGAGATGCCTTTTTCTCCGTTGAGAGGTTTTTCAGGCAAAATATTTCCATTTTTGGAAAACAAAAAAACCTCTGGCCCGCAGAGATGTCAGTGGGAGAGACAGACAAGGCCAAACCCATGTATTTTCTTCAGAGAATAAAATTTTTGTTAGCGAAAACCTAAATCTGAAGGAGAGCTCTGCCAGCATTGATGCTGACATGGAAAGGTTTCTTCTTTCCTTTTTGGTCACGTCCTTTTATCCTCTAACTCAGGAAAATGGGGTACAGGATGTCTCTTGCTCTATAAAGGCCTGAATAAATTCAACCAGACAGATGTATAATGAGGTTTATTTAACGGACCCTTTTAACTTCAGATGTTTCCACAGACAAGCATGCATGTGGAATCCATCTGTTTCGCAGGGAGCCCATAATACCCTCTTGAATTTAAAATACACACTTAAGAAAAAATTGCACTGTATCTTCATAACTGCAGGGGACTTTGGAGGTCATGAACACGGGGAGACAAGTGGATGTATTAGCATCAGGCATTCATTCCCTTTCGTAAGGTCTAGCAGCACATGGCAGTCCTTGACCTGTCACAGGGCAGCGTTGATTTTCCGATCTTGAGTGGGCCTTTTCCGACCAGAAATCAGCAATTGTAACAAACCGTATTGCAGTTTCATTAATCAAACAAACACCCACTGGAGACTGCTGTTTTCACTAACAACTCGCTAATGCCTTTGGTCAAATCCCACACATAGTGCCGCAGGGGTTTAAATGATAATTCAAAGTTCAAGGCAAGGCTCGTTTGTGCGCTATCAGGGTCACCCGAGTAGCTGCTAAATTTCCTCAGAGAGAGGAAAAGAGAGAAAAGAAATAGCCAGCATAAGCCAAGTCATCTGTGAATTGCTTTGGTGAGAGATTCCTGATGGCATCCCTTTGTTTACAAAACCACTGATTTTCTTTCCTCGATGCTGGTAATGAAAGCTAGGCATGAAAAAGCACTCCTGACATCTTCCATATGTCCACGTGCCTTCCAGTGCGTCTGGGAGATACATGCGAACAATTCCTTATGGCAGGACACAGCTTTTGCAGAGATCCCAGTCACGAAAGCAGCCCAAGGGCATCCATGTCGCCCAGATGCAGGGTCCCTCCTTGGGCCGAGGGTCGCTTCATCCATTTGTCTTGGCACTGGCTGAAAACCTACTCTGTTTGCAGCCTGCAGAAATGTTCCCTGGCCACACGTTTCCAGGCTGCTGCCTGACAGCATTGCAGGGCTCTCTTATTTCAGTTGCAGGAAACGCTTTCAGGTGCAATCTCTCTGGCAACCTGTATTTATCGTCCATGATTTACACAGTCTTTTCAGCATTATCCAGTCAATGTTCAATTAATCTCGGTTACAAACCTTTATATCTAAACCATTTGTATCTTTCTTTTCAATAACATAAACAAATTTCAAAGCAGGTATCTCAGCGTACTAAGTATTACACGGACAGCTCGTGTGTGTAAAAGAATGTTTCATTATGCCTTTAGTTTCTTTATACTCTCCAGGCAAAAGATGAAGGGATCAGGCTATCCCAATGTCCTTTAAGAGGTATCAGGAGCAAAGACTTTGCTGAGCAGCCCCTTCTCAGGTATATGGCAGCAGATTGCTGAGACAAAATATTTGTGTTTCCCTTTCTAGCATATGCAGGCAATGGTCTTGGAAGGCTCAGAAAGGCTTTGAGGGGGCTTACTGACTTTCGTCCATGCATCAAACTTGTCAGAAAGAATAGACTTGTAGGAAAACAGGATAACCTTGACTGGATATTGCCTCCTATTTTGAGTATGCTAGTGATACATACCTGCACGTCACCACATGCAAAAATCTGCCTGAACCCAAAAGATACCAGCAGGATCTGTTAGCTCCTCGTGACTACGAGGCCAGCATTTCACACCACTTTGCTGCTGTAGTGGCTGCCTCTACCCAGTCAGAGTTGAAGCGGAATAAGCTTCACCTTGACGCAAGCAGCCCGAACCTACAGACGCTGTGAGAACTTGCCTGAGTATCAGTTTTTCTGCACCATGCTGCCTTCACGCATGGCCTCAGTCTGTCGATGTTGCTTGACATTGGAGCCTGGAGCAGACTGCTGACACCAGCCGAACAGAAAGCAGCGGTGTAAGTAACGCACACAGTCATCTGTTTCAGTTTGTTGGCCTTGCTTGTCTCGAGAGAGAGGATTCTTGAAAATCCATGATGTGCTGTCTTGGGGTTCAGCGTGATTGCAGGCACCGGTAGGAAGCCTCTGAAAATGAAAAATATCATAGTTTTAACAGAATAGAAGACTAATATGGTGGTTGAAGGAAGGGGGGGGACCTTCTATCTCCTTAAACCATAATGGTTACAAAATGTGAGACTCCCGTGTCTCTAAATTACTGCTTACTGAGGCACTTCAGTGAATCAATCTCTGCAAATAGCTATCCCATTTTAACTTCTCTCTAGGCATCCACTAACCCAGCCTCCGGCTCCAACTCTGAATGCGAGAAGTGGCTGCCACTGGCTACTGAATTATAGGCTCTGGCATCATCACAGTGACATTTCATAACAACAAAAATTAGCCTGGGTTTAAAATGGAAAAAACAAAAAAAAAAAAGCAGAAAGCATCTGAGGGGAAAAGGATGTTTTTTCCTTCCAGTCGCTGTACATGCGGCAGCATGGCGCTCTGTAAGACAACATGAGCAGGACTCGGTGCCAACACACCGAGACGAGCCGCCTACCACTTCTCATGAAACCAGAGAAGGATCCCCTCCAATTGTCTAGCAGCATCACTAGGCCAGTTATTGGAGCCCAAGTGTAATTTTAGCAGCTGCCGGCATTCGGGAGATGTGGGCAGTTGTATATCGCGCATGCTAATGACACATAGCGGTGTTGGCCGATCCTTCATTTGTCTCTACAAATCGCAGTTCCAGTAAACTGATAAAGGAAAGCTTTAGGGATCAGGGCTAAGAGGGGAGAGTGCCTCACAGCACCAGCCCTGTGCCAGCTCTCAGGGGCTGCTCCCAAAGACATTGCTGCCAGTGGCAAAGCCAAGCTGAGCAGGGCCTGGCCCTTGTCACATGCAGGTATACGTTTCTATCCCCATGCAGTCTTCTCCACTGAGTCCATACAACAGCTCACGGGGACACATCATTAACAGGATCGCAGAAGTGATCCAGCTGAAAAATAACCCCAACAAAACATACTGTGAGGGTTATTTTAAATAATTTATCTGTTCTATGCAAATATTAGGTATATGTAATCATATATTATGTCATATATAATTGCTATATACGTTTTCATACATGTAAATTTATATTTTTTTACTATATCTGCCCAAACATCAAAACTTGTCATTTTTAACCTGGATGAGTTTATTGCTGTGGCTTACCTTCATGCGAAGAATAGCATTTTTAACAAAATCCTATTTCAGAAAGCGTCCGCCATGCCCTGTTGCTAGCTCTGACTGGCCTCTTGTACCGCTTCCCAGCGGGGACTGCAGGTCGGATCCTGTTGCCTCATGAGCCTGGCTACAGGCTGTAGCCAGGACACATTGGTGATTTAGCACAGCAAGCATAAAATCCAGGCGGTGACAGTGACGGCCACCCAAACGATTACCCGTTTGAAGCAGCGCTCTCCTCGGTTGTCTGTGATGGGGAGAAACAAGGCAGGGGGATGCTCCCCATGAAAGCCAGAGGCACCCGTGCTCCTGCTCAGCTCCGCGGCTGCGGGCAGGCCGGCTGCTTGCAAAAGGGCAGAGCAGGGAGTCGGCAGTGGTTCCGCCTCAGCACCCACCTCCCCAAAAAGGCTGCTGGAGGCTGAAGGGCTGCGCCCACGCGCTTTGCAAGGGCTTCGCCCCGCTCAGGAGAAGAGGTGCAGCCAGCGGAGCGGCTGGCCACCGGGCCAGGGCCTCTTTTCTGCGCTGCGAGCTGCAGCCCCAGAGTAACCCCCCTGCTTCCCAGCCTTGGCGCTAAACCACCAAGTTGTGCGACGGCATAACGGAAATGATTTTTTAATAAAAAAGGCCCTGCTTTTGAAGCCAGAGGTAAAAAAATCATAAATCTTTAGAAACAGCTCATTAGGAAGCTGGAATTAAGCACAAGTGAGTAGGAATTTTAAAGATGACATTCTAATTTTTTAATTCAAATTATTGATACTGCAATCTTCTGTTAATTTCCCTATAATTTGTACATGCACATAAGAGAACATATACCCTCCATCCATCTTGTCAGGCACATACACCCAGGATTTTCCCAGCAGGAGACTGAGAGAACAACCCAAGGTTAGCAGAGAGAAAGTTGCAGCCACACCCCCTGTCACAGGGAAATCTGAGTGCCTCTCCAGCAAACGCATCGGAGCAGAGTTTTGTAACACAGCAGGCACATAGACCCTATGGCCTCACATCTTTTTTTTTTTCCTCTGCGTTACTTCAGTTGAAGTGCTTCAAGCACACCACTGAAAATGTCAGAGAAGAAATCAATATCATCGAGAGGAGAGTGTTGTTGATGCACCACCGTATCACATGTGAAGAGAGGGACTCTGTCTGCAGTGGTTTTGCTGGTATGAATGCTACCGCCTGACACTTTCCCCCTAGGGACGAGAGAAGTGTTGGGATTTTAATCTTACTTCAGCTAGCCATCCTCACTCTAATTCAGCTCGAAGCTCAGAAACCATGACAAACCATCTCCGGGGTGCGTCACAGCAGACAACCAAAGTGCTTGTTTAGAAAGGACAGGAGTAATTTTCATATACTTGGAAAAAGCCTGGGTTGAAAATAACCATTTTCAGCTGATTCATTGCATCCACTACCTGCTGCCCCAGAAGACATGTCTTGCCTGCAGTGAGGAAGGCAAAAGCTGTTTGCCCACAGCCAGCAGCTGCAGGTGGTGGTGGGGAGGAGGAGGAGGGACGTGCATCCCCCCAGGGAGGTGCAACCCAACCAGGCAGCTTCAGAAAGGCGAAGGTGCAGCAGCAGCAAATGGGAAGCTCTCTGCTGGACTTCGTGACAAAATGCTCTGAAGCAGCATTAAAAAAAAAAAAATCCAATACGGGGAAGTGAGTGGTTCATGCTCTTCAGTGCAGTCGTGCCAGGCTCCCTGCAAATTCAGAGCAGGGTGCCAGGCTCCCTGAAAATTCAGAGCAGGGGCCCTGAGAGTGCTTCGTCACCGTGGTCCCCGCCTCCTTGGTGCTTTGTAGACACCCAGTGAAGTAATTAACCAACACAAACCTCTTTCTCACAGGAAAAAAAAAAAGAGGCTGTCTTCAACAGGGAACTTTGCCATGTGTCATGGTCTTATTTTGGTAACATAACAGGGAGTTTTGACAACAATTATAGAAGATTAATTTTTTTCCCCCCTTTTCAACATCCTGCTACTTGCCATTACTTGGTAATCTTGTGTTACGTTACACGTCTCACTTGCTAAGCCTAACCATTTTTAGTTACTTCCTTGCTTTTGACTTTATCAATCTTTTTCACTTGCTTTCCAGTTTTTTTTATGCTCCTTTCTGCATTTACACATTATCTTCTTAGATTTTTCCAGTCTTTGTTCTGATGTGAAATACAACCAAGTTACATGCAAAGCCTTGGAGCATATTCACTATTACCTCTTTTCTGGATTTAATATTCTCCACACCCTTGACAGTATTATTCACGTGTTTCTTGGCTGGCACTGGTGTACTTGGGATACAAATGCCTGATGACTCTACTGAGATCTGGACAAGAAGAAACTTCTCCTGCCGAGCTGCCAAATACCCGTAGCAATCACAGGCCGCCCCTCCTGTTTCCTGCAGAGAGGCCGCGGGCTACAACCAGGCTGCCGGGCGATGGCCTCCACCCAGCCCCAGCCCCGCAGCGGTGGAGGCCAGGCTGCAGCAGAGGCCGCTGCCGCGTGGCACCGCGAGCCAGGGGGCCAGCGAGGGCAGAGCCCCAAGGGCGGCAGGTGGCCGTGGTCAGTGGTCCCGTCACCGCGCCGTTTCTGCTGGCCAAGCTGCAGCAGCAGCCGAGCTGGTGCCCACGCTGAGCCTTCAGCTCCGCCGTATGTGTTAATACATCTCCTTCCTACGCCCCCAGGATGAGTGTCCCCTCGGTTCAGGAGCATCATTAGATTTTATAGAGAGTGCTGCTTTTCTGTCTGGTGTGCTTGAATTCATTGCCAGAGTGACATCAGCTGGGAGAAGCTGGTACTGGAGCAGAACTTCATTTTAAAGAAGTTTCTTTCCACCCAAAAGCAAGTTCCCCCCACGCTGCACAGAAGAACACCTCAGTTCTTCTGAAATCCAAAAATCCCAGGCAAATTATAACTTTCCATAATCTGAAAGCAACCAATATGACCCCCCTCTTCAAGAGCATTACCCAGATTAATACCAAATGAAGTTGTACTTTAATTATTCATTTTAACTGTAAATTCTTCATACATGAAATGAGCAAGAGAAAACCGGAGCGCGACAGTGCAGCCAGCCTCGTCGAAGGACAGAGTTGAGCACAGTGGGGTTTTCTCTTTCAGTCACGGAGGAATGAAGCTACAGCATCAGCTCCCGTGGGGGCTGGAGGTGGCAATGATCATACTGAAGGGCTGGCTGCTTGATAGGATTTTTTTTTTTTCAGTCCTTCTGGTGGTAGTAATTGTATTTTAATGTTATATTAAGACTACAGGCTTCTCATTAAAAGGCAAGGCAGTTGCAACACAATGCTAAGTGATTCAACACATGTTTATAATAATTTCTGCTTCTGGCAACACATAGTACTACGCAAGAACCTAATGTGTTTCATATGGTCTGGGCATAAATCAGGCCTATATTTCTTTCTGAAAGATATCAACAATTGCTGTGAAATAAAGTACCTTGGACAATTCTGGCATACACAGATGAACAGGAAATATATCAAGATTTTTTCTTTGGCAAGAAAGCAGGCATACTTTATTTCTGAATATGTGATAGGTGAAGTTGGAGAAATCCTTCTCAAAGAGGAAGATAGGTAAAGAAATCCTCAGAGACTCAGGTCAGCATTGAAAAAAGTTTTCTTTTTCTCGGGGCAGGAGACTAATGTTTACGGAATTTTTTCAGCCAAAAATCGCCATAGGTGCAGCTGAGCTCGTCTTTTGGGAAAAGAAGCTGTATGACCTCTTAGTAACACCTATGATGTTTGCTACTCTCAAATCTATTACTGATTTGCTGAACCACCACAACCTTGACAGCAGGGCTTCTGATTAGGATTTTTGTTTAGTGACCAAAGGTTTGTAGTTCCAGCAAGTGACAGGCATTTTTCACTGCCTAAGGTAAGCAAGTAAGGGAAGTTGCCCCTTTTTCCTATAGAAAACTGATTGCCTTGAAGGTCACAGGAAAAAAACGCTTTCTAGACACAAGCTAATTTAAGAGACAATGGAAATATTCCATGAAAACCAGTCTGCACACTGCACGTCTTTTGGGAGAGGGGAAAAAGCTGAGCTTCCCTGGAGAACATCACTCCTGGACTTGTTTTGGCACCAATGCCCTTTGGTAAAAAGACAGGTGCTGAGCTAGCACGCTCCCTGTCAGGAAAAAGGAGTATTTTTGCCTTTAGTTCTTCCATTTCATCGAAGAGCTTCCAAGGTGATATAAAGAAAGGGAAGGAGCAAAGCACTTACTGGAGTAAATAGCTGCAGTAATTCCAAAATGACTTACGAAAGTCAGGTTGAGTTGGTATGAAGCTTGTGAATTTCTCTGCGGCGAACAGCATCTGGCCAAACGTTAATTTTGCTGCTGGTTGAAAGGAAATTGTGATCAGTAGCTCAAGCAGTGGAAAAGTGTAAAGCGTTACAGCATGCTTCTCTGTAGCAAGAGGACCTCTACAGTCACAATACACCCCTAGGGGACTGCAGTCTGTGGATGAGTCCAAGCCAGAGCAGGGGCAAGGGGAGGAGTCATTGCAATGTTAAACCCTATGGTCTGGCCCAAAGGGGCCGGGGTGGAGATTGTAATGGAAATACCTTTAAATTGTTGTAACCCGGGATTTGAGTTGCATGTTACGGGAATTACTATAGCAGGAACCATCTGGACCAATGGAGGAGAATGGTGCAGCAGTGACCTGACCTGAGCTGGCTTTGGTGCCCAGTAGCTCCACGCAACACACCACCTCTCCTGTCCTGAGTGACCACCATCACAGATGGAGCCCAAAGTCATGGGCTAAATGAACGCAGTGGGCATTTTGTGGACATTTTACAGGGGTGGTCCATAGACTAAGGGAATGATATCTGCATATTATATCAAAGGATGGGAAGAGGGGTGGTGGTTAATGAGGATGTATGGGATAGTGTGGGACCTGAGCATGACATAAATGGTATGATATAAGGGGTGGAAAATGCGTTGGTTTTGGCTGGGGTAGAGGTAATTGTCTTCACAGTAGCTAGTATGGGGCTATGTTTTGGATCTGTGCGGGACACAGTGTTGATAATAAAAGGATGTTTTAGTTACTGCTGAGCAGTGCTTACACAGAGTCAAGGCCTTTTCTGCTTCTCACACCACCCCACCAGTGAGATGGCTGGGGGTGCACAAGAAGTTGGGAGGGGACACGGCTGGGACAGCTGACCCCAACTGACCAAGGGGCTATTCCATACCATAAGACGTCATGCTCAGCATATAAAGCTGGGGGAAGAAGAAGGAAGGGGGGACGTTTGGCATGATGGCATTTGTCTTCCCAAGTAACCGTTACGCGTGATGGAGCCCTGCTTTCCTGGGGATGGCTGAACACCTGCCTGCCGCTGGGAAGTAGGGAACGAATTCCTTATTTTGCTTTGCTTGCATGCATGGCTTTTGCTTTCCCTGTTAAACTGTCTTTATCTCAACCCATGACTTTTCTCACCTTTACTGTTCTGCTTCTCCCCCCCGTCCCACCGGGGTGGAGTGAGTGAGCGGCTGTGTGGTGCTCAGTTGCCGGCTGGGGTTAAACCATGACACACTGTAATATAACAGTCTGTTGGAAGCTGTCTGCTCCCCAGGATCACCGCTCACCAGGCATATCTGTTAGCCAATACTGAAAATAATTCTGCATAGGATGCCCAAAGTTTAATCAGAGCAGGTTTTTCAAAACCCTTCACTGAAACCCAGATAACGAGAGAAGACATGTTTCTAGGTGTACACTGTTGAAAATGAAAGAGGAAAAACTGTGTTTATCTGTTTACTCTTCCTGACCCAAGGGGATAATCAGTGTCGGTTGCTTTGGTCAGCAGCTAGCGAGGATATAATCAAGAACTACCCTAATACCATCTGGTTTAGTTACAGAGGCTCTCTGAGATATGGAGCCAACAGGAGAGAGTCCCTTGGCGTACAGTACTGGGCTGCTCCCAGCCAGCAAGCAGCAGCAATGGCTCTCGCTGCGTTTTTCTCAGAGCTGCTGCGGCTGAGTCAGGAGTTTCTTTGCTTCCCTGTATTTTTGTTTTTCAGTGATGGCTCTGTTTCCCTCCCCTCTGGCTTCCCTGCACCTTCAGCCAACACCAATGCTCTACCTGCATTTATATTCAGTCTATTAAAGAACACATCCAGCCTCACAGTTGACATTTCTGAGCAGCTTTGCACCTCTAAGGAAGAAGTTTTTATTCTTCCCTCAGTTTGTTCTCTTCAGCCAGGTATGTCTTAAAAAGAAAAAAATAAAAGCACTCCTCTGTTTCAGCTTTGTCTACCAGACAGTGAAGTCCAAAGGGCCCGATACTATCTGGCCCAGCAAAGCTAGGGGACCCCCCCCCCCCCCAGCACTTCTCTGTGAGGACACGTTCAGTCCCTCAACGCAAGCCAGTTGTACTCCCGTCCCTTCGATTCCCCTGGCAGAGGGCCCAGGCCAAGGCCGTCTGTCCTCTTTGAACCTTCCAGCCTGGTCTAGCTCACCTTCTAGTCCAGGGAAAAACTCCTCTCTGTTGCTAGCTGTCTTGTTTTATAAGCTTTTTACAACTGTTTTCAGAAATTAATATTGCTATTTTCAGTTTAGCGTCATAAATCAGCTATCGGTATGGTACTGCGCTCTAGCTGGTTACCGGCCATCCTCGAAGAGCTGTCCTCCTTTTGACAGACTATTTCAGGAGCAACGATGAAACTAATGAAAAACTGTTGAAACCTGTTTTCCAAAATAAGAGTCCTTTCCATCCCAACACACGCGTGCCCATCAATTGCAGCTCTCTCCTGTTTTTTCCCGCTTCTCCAGCTGAGCAAAATTCAGCAAGTGACCAGTCCACAAAAGAGTACTGTTGTTTGCAAAAAGGCTGAATTATTCTTTATTTTCCTGCCCAGGCACACCAATTTGAGCATGATTGCACTTTCTCAGCCCTTCAGTTTCACAGAACTCCTGAACATTTGTTGCTTGTAACTCCTTAGATGTAACTGGCCCATGGGCTGAAAAGTTGGTAGAGCAGGAAAGACTCTTCTCCGTAAAAAACCCTCTACACTAGAAGTACTCTTCAGCTGAATTTTTTTCCTCTTCATTCTCATAGAGCTCACTTTAGGCCTGGTGAATTATTCCTGAGGACAAGTTCAAGCTCCTGTTACAGCTTCTGGTTCCTTGTTGGGTACAGTTCAGGTCATCTTATTAATTTACGGTTGTTAGCCAAACTGCTACCCCATCAGTTCTGCCTCCCTCAGCTCTTTTTGGTGGACGAGAGCCAGGAGAGATTCCAGTTACACAGCGAGTTTTGCATCCTCACCGACTGTCTCTAAGCTCCCTTCGCTGATCTCAGTTGGGAAATCGAAGTCCCGAGGTGGGTATTAGGGATTCCTGCGTGGGGCAGTTTCTGTGAAGCCCAAGACGCTGGCGTGCCTTAGGAGGCAGGGAGCGTGCTTCATTTGGGGAATAATGCCGCTTTGAGTTTCTGGACTAAAACATTGCTTTAATGGGGAAAAAAAAAATAATCTCTTTTCTGTCCTAACCCTGAAGCTTAAAGAACTGCACCCTGCGGGTGTCTTTCTCCCTAGTTAATCTCATTAAATCTCCTCTCTTGCATTCTCTCTCTTCCAGACTCATTTTTTCCATGCACACTGTTTGCAGCTTTCACTCTTACAAGATTTTTTTTTTAAACATACCGGTTTCTCATTGTCTTCTGCAGCTGAAGCTTTTTGCAAACCCAGTTCCTGTGAAGCAGTTCCTGCAGAGTCCTTGAAAATGAGAATATTGGAAAAAGCTTAGCTTACTGGGGTGAAGGGGGAAATGGCTAACTAACATTTTTTCATCCCAAAATACCTTTCCCTAAGTGGGAGGAATTTCAAATAAACAACAAATCTTCTAATTTCTAAGAAACAGTTTATTTAGTGCCATCCATGCTTGCTTCAATTATGATCAATAATTTATATATATTACATATTCTATTACAATAGATATAATTTATATAATTTGCTTTGTCTACTGAGATGGAGGTATTCTACTTCGATTGGTGACTTCTGACACATAGCCCACATAAGACTAGAAATACGGCTCCTAAGTGCTAATTTCTTCCATTTAGGTTACAAGGCAGGTTGTAAAGGCAAGAAAAAAAACGTGTCTTAAGATATCAGATCTTGTTATGGACAGTGGGGTTTTGTAATACGAAAGACTCCCAGCTCATTTAGATCATTAGTAGCAAATACCTGAAGCAATTCAACGGACAAAATCAAATGTTGCCCCAAGTTTTCACACTCACCAAAGCTGTGCTAAAATAAACAAGCACCGTTCCTGCTGTTTCTGAACAATCATTTCAATGCCAGCAACCTGAAAAGGACTATGAAGAACAAACTGAAATTTGAGTACTATCTGCGGTCCAGCAGTTGTTTTGTAAGTCAAGAACTGTTGGGCAATTAAAAACCAGTGCACTGCAGGTAGTTTCAGCTTTCTAGTAACGAGACAATTATTTGCGGGAGGATTTCAGCTGTTTCTGACACAGAGTTATCTCCTCTTTTAAACTGCCTTTATTTTTATTAAGTAACTGCATAAGTAAGTAGAGTGGCTTACAACTATGACCGATGACTGATTACCTTTGGGTTCGTTCTTTCCCACCATAGCCAGTCCCGGTGACACCGCCTGCAAAAAGACCCAAGTTGGATGTTGTGTGTCACGAACCACAAACACAACAACCGATTCCCCCGGTTCTTCAAGCAAATGAGAACCGTTTCGTGGGTTACAGATACCTCTTCTGATACCACTGCCATTAGCACCATTTAATTTCGATTTCCAGACCAGTTCCACAAGTAAAGAACAATTTTAATTAAAGGCAGACACTCAATATTTGTTTCTCCCTCCTCAGCATTTTTTAACATTAGTTTCAAACTATTAATGGCTAGGATGTCAATACTCTAAAATTACAAGATGATAAAATTTCAGTTTCGTGCTTGATTAGATGCTGTGGGCTCTGATCCTGAAATGATGATGCAAAATGTAATTCAGTCATAATATGTCTAATGTATTGGGTCCCACGTTACAACTCTCAAAACCAGTCAATCATTCCTCTCCTTTAATTATTAAGTAATCTGTTTAGCATCATCCATATTAAGAATTACTTTTCCAAAAGAAAAAAATTATAGTATCAACCCAAATATATTGTAGAAGTCCTGATTGATATAGCTATATCAAAACCACAACCTTTAAGAATATCTTGAAAAACAACCGCCACCAGTTTAGTCAGTAAAAATATTCCCTGTAGACCTGTGCGAATGCATCTCGTATCATGCTGCTTTAAAAACAAAAAAAGAAAACTTCCCATAAACCTATGTCAATGGACCTCATATCATCCTTCTTTCACTGTGAGGCAATGGAGCCCCACGTCAGCTTATTTTGCCCAAGACTGATAACTGCAAACTGTTAGTTTGTAATTCCCTATATTGTTCCAATAAAAATTTCAGTCTGAGAATGGGAATCCCAGAACAAACTCACTGGCATAAAGGTACCAATAACTATAAACACAAAGAAAAGGTCCTCAATTAGTAAGATACAGAACACCTGTAAGTGTACTTTAAAAGGAGGCCAACAAATTATTGAAATGTTCTGAAAAATTATTTTCAGTCCATTACATGCTCTTGCTGCCGAGCTAAACATAAACATTTTGAAATCAAGTGATCCGGTAGGTTTAAAGATGACAAAATATTTCAGTCTTGAATTCGGCAGTCCAGATGGAGGAGCTCAGAGGTACAGTGAGAATATTTCTATCGAGACACGATTTAAAAATAAGATAGTAACAGTATAATCAGAATTTTATCTTCTTTTTAACAAGGACAGTACTAACAATTGAGTTAGCAGGCCACATGAAGTAAGCAGGGCTATTGCAAGAATGAAACGATGTCCAAAGATTACAGATCAACATGAACCTTTCCAATTTAAACACTCCTAAAGGCACAAAACTATTTTACAGGGCTCCATTTTGTCCTACTGTTAAGTTTCCTTCATTATTTTTATCAAAGCACTGTTTTGAGACTTACAATTAAGATGTTAACGAAAGCTGTTAAAGTAATGAAGGACACCGAGTTCCAGTTTAAAAGTAGAAACACGTAGCCAAGTATTGAACCAAAGAGGATGCATCTTCAGAAAAAGAAGACAGTCTGCCTTCTTCCTGTAACGAGCTTGTGATCTTAAGAGGAATGAGAATAAAGTGCATGTATTCATCTTTAAACCAGCTGCACCTGAATGACATTGCAACTGAATTTCTGAAAAATTAAGAAGTCAACAGGCATTAGCTGTATAACATTTTTATTTTACTATATTGACATTTTATGCACAAATATTTTATCAAGAGTAAAAATAGAAAATAATTGTTTCATGTAAAATTACCAAAAAAATGCAAAACACAAAAGAAATACATAATTATTAGCAGAGTATAAGTGTCTTTATTTAAAGAGTAAAAAGTATGCAAAAAACCTTCCGTTTTACAAAAAATTGGGAATATTCTTTCTATGTTCTCCTTCTGGCAGCAACAGAACAACCTTTGACAATATATTCTACATCTTTTATTTTATTGAAGACATCAAGTTAGTCACAGATTTCTCCCTCAGCTACAGCAAATGTGACAGTGATTTTATACTGTTTGAAAGATTCCTTCTTTACTAATTAGAACACAGCGGAAAAGCAGATGATCCCACAACAAAGAACCCAAAGGACTATCATACCTACTGAAAAGCTGCAAAATAATCATCGGAGGTATTTACAAAGAAAGTGTGGTATCAGAAGTTTCCCCTAGAGGGCTTATCATGTAACAAGAACATTCAGGAGGATCAAGTATTGATACTACATTTCAATTTTGCTGTTAGTTTATCCTCCCACAGTCCAGTGTGATCTAGAAAGCCGGTATTTTAAGCTTCTCTTCTTTTTATACTGTATTTTAAATAAAAAGGCCTCTCATGAACTCTGCTAAATAAAACTAGTGACTTGTATTGGACTTCTGTTTAGTAATGGCGCAGTGCACAGTGGCTGCCACTGAACTATCAGCTTCATCTTATCTTTAGCAAGCAAACCTGCATCTATTTGCATAAGTCACCTCAAACACTTGCCAACGGCTGGAACCAGACTACTGTAACACTAATATATGGATTGATGGTCGACCTCTCGTGACAGATGCATTTACATATTTTGCTCAGGGCTTCAGGTTTTTTTAAAAAAACAAATAAAAACAGCATGCCCAGTAGATGGAGTGCTTTAAGAGCTCAAGAATGAAAACGATATTAAGAGTTACTGAAAGAATCTGGCAAAAAAAAAAAAAATTATAATCACGGTGATGTTGAAAAAAGTAGGCTAGAACCACACGCAAGATTTCTAGTTAAGCAAAAACTATCTGCAGATGAACATCCAGCTATAAACAAAAAGCTTTGCCCTCAATGCATCTTTAAAATAAAGATGAGTCTTCAGTGTTCTTTGCCCTCTGCCTGCAAGTAAGGCCACTCCTTTTCAGATCAAGAGCAACAGTCCGGTGCTCTCGCTACTCAGTATAAATACATTTTATGTTTAGAACCTCACTGCACAAGCACTTTTGATTTAAGGTTTAAGAGTAGCTCGATCCCTCACAGAATAAAAGGTTTTCCCTTACACACTTGCATTTTAATTGTGAAGTGTTACCAGAGGGGGTTTCACCCGTAAAAATTTGGAAAATATGCATGGTGACATAATATTTATACTGTTTAATAACATGAAGGGGCAAAAGCAAACCCAAAATTGCACCATTTTCAGCCATCAAAAGAAATAGTCTAATAGGCATCAGTACAGAAGCTCAAAAGTTGCAGCCTACTTTTTACTGCAAGTATAAGTTTGCATGAAGCACTCTCCATAGCTCAGAATTCAGGATACATTCCAGCTACTTCTATTCATCATCCAGACTTCAAATTGCACCCAGCTCTGGAGCATGCATTTGGCTTATGAAGCTTCAAAAACATCCCTTGAAGTTCAAAGAGAAATTAATTTTAAATAAAAAAATACATCTTTGTATTTTAATATATGTCAGACTGTACAATAATTGGGAAATCAAACTTCAGTTCTCTGTAAAACTATTTTCAACTTGCATTTTGTTTCTAAACAGGGACTACTGACTGTGATTAACTTAAGTCTTCAGTTATAAGGTTGACTACCGTGCAGGTATAAGCACCTGGCAGAACAGAGCATTAAAAACCCCCACCAAAACAAACTACTCTTTGGGTGAGGGCTATTTTTTTCAAGTTTTCAAATCACCTAATGGGGGGTGGTAGCGGGGGAAGAAGTTTGTCTTCGCTTTTTGCTAAGTGGCTAGCGTTAACAATGTCTTTCGAAACAGGTAAGTACTTGCCCTCATATATGCATATTATCTACATATTACAATGAAATACTCATAATTGGCTTTTCACCTAAGCCAGAGCTAAACCTGGATCTCCTTTGTCAGCACTGATCTTCAGTTCAGTCTAGTCTTAGTTTCCTTTGCTTATAAACACAGAAGCTATTTTAAGAACCTGATGCTTTGTAATGTTTAATGTGTCTTTCGGCTCTGCTTGATTAAATGAGGATAATGAACATATTTAACTTTGAAAGCATCAAATGCCATTTGGTAGTTCAGCAGAGAACAAAAGACTGGAAAGGACTGAGTTCAGACAACTGATCAGCCTGCTTGCTGTAGGTACTTCATTTTTGTTAAAAGCCTTGCAAAAATTACTTTGTACGGCTCTGGGCACAGAGCGCTGACCAGTTCAACCTTTCTCACCAATTTCAGATTGCATACCATAGAGACCCTGACTCAAAGCTGCAGAAGTTGTGGTGATCCCTTAACTTATATTGAAATATATGCTGTTAAAAGATCCAAATTTATGCGAGTCCCAGTTCTTTATAGAAAATCATGCTCTATATTGTACTGTCAAGAAACAAAAGAAGTTTCCAATTCTGATAAAGGTAAGAGCAGCAACTGCTCTGATATATATAGGAGAGGCCTCAGGCTCCCACTTTCAGGTCCTAGTGCTTAATTATCTTTCTCTGTTTGCAGGGATGCTGTAGCGAGTGCCACTGCTGTAACTGGCTGTGCAATGCCATGGAGCTGCATCTTGGCTAGTTTCTTCTGCTCACATTCTGTGACCAACCGATTCAACTCTGCTGCGCTGTATCCAATGAGAGTTTTCAAGTCGCAGACAAATTTGTACACAAACCTCTTGCCTTGCACTTTGCAGATCATGTCTCCATCATAGTAATACCTGTAAAAAGAAAAAAAAAAAAAAAGAAAAAAAAAGAAAAAAAATCAATGTAAATTTTCAGCATCTGTAATTTCTCTATGCATCGGTTATTTACTTAAGGTCACTTGGAGGCCAAAATATGAATCTTTTTCTCATCAAGATTCTCATATAATTGCATATACCAAGATACTGTTTAGGCATTTTCTTGTATGAGAAAAGGGAAGAGGATTGAAAATTGTCCCCGCGCCTTGATACGTTAAGGAGAAACAAAACATAGTAATTATTTTTAGGCAGTTGGAAGCACCAGTTCAGAAATGAAGGTCTTGGAGCAGTTTAGAAACAGCCGGGGGGGGGAATAAGTTTTATATAGTGCTTTGCCTTAATAAGAAAATGTTGTCTCCCCCCTCATTATTGTCCTTTGCTTTCTTTACTCTTGTCTCTGCTTTTCTGAGGAAAAAAAATCATGTTGGAAACAGTGTGAAAATTAGCATTGTAGTTTCTACGATACTAAAGCAGCCATTCTCTCCCTATTGTTTTCAAAGATGGAAGTAAAACTATGAAAGCATTTGTTTGTTTGTTTTTGTTTTTTTTTTTTTTAAATAGTTCACGTGCTGGCAAAACTACATCCTTTGACTTTACTTACAACTAAAAGTGACTTCTCTAACTATGAATACTTTTTACTTTGTGTCACAAAAGAATTATCAGACTGGGCAGAAATGCAGTGAAGATAACAAAGTCTGTATGACCCACTGTATTCCAGAGACCATTGTAAAACTTTAGATGATAAAATAAAACAAAAGTTAGACTTCTACAGTTTTGTTGCTGATGCTGTCTCACTGCAGGCATTAACAGAACGCATGTCACATTTCTCATTAAGAAGACCTAAGTGGCTGGGACATAACTTGGACTTGATGAGCTTAAAAAGCTTGGAAAACATCAAAACCAAAACCAACCAACCAACCAAATACACAAAGAATCACACAATTTAATTTCCTCAAAACCGTCATCCAAATGTAGTACAAATGAGCCCAGATTTCATGACTGTCTATAAGTCAATCCTTTGAGTTACATGCTTGTAAAGCAAAGATGATTCTCATTCACCAGAAAAACTAAGTCAATTAAAAGACTAACTTCTGTCTCCCAAGTCTTCCCTCTAGAGGAAAAGAGGTAAGTTACTAAGAATCCAACCAAATTTCTTTAGACACCTCAGATTCTGAAAAAAAAGCCTTTTAATTTCTTACTTTTGAGGGACAGGGTCTAAGCAACAGGACCAAAGCGTGACAGGATGATAGGCTATGTAGAAAAAATGCTGGCAAGCCTGCTGGTTACTGATATCATGCACGAAGCCAGAGGTCTGTTATGGAGTACAAGAACGGTCAAAATAGCTTGCTGTTGCTCTGTGGGTAAAGAAAGTTTGGTCCGTTTGCCAAAGCTCTCCTTCACCTTTCTCCTGAATGACATACAGTTATAGAAAAGCTTCCTCTTCAGTCCTTCTCCTCACTCCACCCCCCAAGCTAACACCTGTGCCTCCCTCATCTCTCTGCTTTCTTCTCCACATCATCATGCTTGTTCTTAACCGCTACTCCACTGCTACTCAGCACTTCTCCACGCCAGCCTTATCCTCCAAAGAATCTTCTTGACACCAGCTGAAGGATCTGTTGTTGTATGGTGTCCATCACATTCAGCCTCCTAGTGAGGCAATGAGGGTCAGTTATAACAGGTCAGATGAACCCTGTAGCCTGGAGGGTGGGATGGTAATTTATGTTCAGCTTTGAAGTACAGTCTTGCAGTACTGGGCAAAATTGGGGATGGATGAGAGATATCCTGGTGTATCCCTCGCATGTGAAATACAGTATAGTTTAGAGTGTGGGAACACTGGGCAGGCATTCATGTTGAATGTGACAGGGTACTGGACATAGAGAAATTGGGGAACTGGGAGCTCTGCTCACCTGGGTCAACACGAAGCACCTGCAGAAAGCCAGAGTTTGTAAAATGTGGCCATGGCGTATGTCAAGTGCCACTGGCCAAATTTTTTTTTTTTTTTTAAGTTATTTAACTCTGTACAAGCATTTACTTTTATTGTACAATCCTGTATGATAATGCCTGTCTCAAAATAATGCTGTAGAAAAATGCTTTACAAAGCTGAATAAATTTCTTTAAATGATTTAGTCCACATTACTGATATGATCAGAAAGGAAAAGGACCACAAGAAATTAGTCCGCATTTATGCAAAGGCCCAACAGCATGCAAGATTCCCACATCTCATGCTAGAAACACTCAAGTTAAAATTGATGCAATGTGCTGAGAGGATTTTTTCAATATTAGGTTGAACGCATTTCTGGTCACAGCATTTGCTTATTCAAAAAATATGGGAAACTAAAAATAAATACCCATGCAAGTTTACAAAGCCTTAGTTACTGGAATGTTCCGAGTCACATGAAAACTTTGTTTCAGAATAACACAGGAGATTAATTATTTTTCTTCAAGTCTCACTTTCCTAGTGGGTAACTAAACAGATGTTGATTTTAGAAAATTTACCGAGGTGTATGTAACAAAAAAAGCTGCTCTTCTGTTTTTCACCCTGCTCTAGTTTCTATACTGCCTGGTTTTCCTACAGCTAGGCAGAAGACCTAGCACATTTCTCAATAATATCAACATCGTTTTCTGTATTAACCAACAACTGACATGCTAATTTCAGTACATTAGTAAACAAAACATATTAAGATTCAATAAAACTTTAGCTTGGCAACAGTCTTTTTCATGGGAGTAGCAAGAGGCATTAAATATCCCTTCAGACATTCAAGTGTTAGAAAACATGTCAATATTGATGCAGCTGCCAAAATGGCAACATTTTGAGGAATGTGATTTCTGTAATTCTGTGACTAAAATATAAATGCAAAACTTCTCTAATAGCGATTCATCCAAATTACTGTGCAGACATCTGTTTAATGTCCCAGTGATAAGAACATTATTCTGAAGTTCTTCAGCTGCCTTTGAGATCTTCTGCGGAGTTTGTTGACAAAACCCAAAAACCATTAGCATCATTTACATAATTTTTATATTGTAGAAAGTTTTCACATATACCTTTCGTACACAAACGCAGAGGTTCACAAAAACAGGTTGGAAATATGGGAATGGTATTGCAACAACACAGGCTGGGGAGCAGCTCTACTGGAAAGGCCTTGCTTTGCGCAGGAGATTAGACCAGAGACCTCCTGAGGCCCTTCCCACCCAAGGATTCTGTGATCCTACCAAAAAAGTAACGTTCTAATTTAATATATAAATAATGCAAGAACAGCCTTACAAGACCAGATTAAAGATCTATCTAGAACAGGATATAGACTTTAACAGACCAAAAGAGAATGCCTAAGAAAAAGCATGGAAGTAGAGTAAGCACATATCGATGCTCTTCCTTGCTTTCAATGCTCTGGGGCTCAGGCACATCTAGAAGATTCCACACCTAATATCATCCAAATATTTCTTTTTCACTAATTTGTCCACTTTCCTCTCAAACTCATAAAATAATTCTGGCATCCACAATGCCATGCCTAAATAAGTTACAAGAGAAATGAAAGGGTATAGTTAAGCTGTGTATCTGGTGTCTGCCAGTTTCTTCTGATGCCTCCTGTTCATGTAAATAAGATATTGAGCAATCATTCTTTACTGACTCGATGCCATTCATGGTCTTCTACACTTCGATCTCCCCCAGTGAAAGTACTCATTCAGCCTTATGCATATTGATTTTATTTAAATCCTCCCTAAAAGACTAAAGAAAGCCAGAATATGGTAACTTCACTATCACTTCTCATAGCAGTATTTTTAAACAGAAGTTGATTTTTTTTTTTTTTTTAAACAATGCTAGATTAGTTTACTTCCTTTTAAGAAAAATAATGCAGCCAAAAGTGGAAATGCTGAAAAGTAAATCTTAGATCTCAGGCTTCAACTAATACGCAACCTCACTCATATAAAAAGAGTGCCTAAACCTGCTTAAATAATTTGCAGGATTAGGTAATAAATACCTTTCTTGAAAACTAATCAAGAGAAATATATTTAACCATATCAGAATAAGAAATCAGCAGTTCAATCTTAATGATTTCAGAGAACGTGGATGAATCTTCAAATGATTCCAGAGGCCAAAATAATTAGGGAAAGAAAGACTAAAATTCAGGTACTTGCATTCTTCCCCCTCCTCAAGCACATCACCTACAGTGATTCAATAATACAAGTCCCTTTTACCAATGTCAAACTACAAAATCAGGATGGAATGAAGACAGCCTGAAACGCTTCCATTTCTTCAGATGATAAAAGTTCACTATGTTGGAATCACAACTGTTGAAACTTACCTGTCAACTGTATTTTTCAATTTAACATCCCTACCATAAGAACAATTGAATGGATCAATGAATATTTGAACTTAGAAAAAGTTTTGCTACATACAGAAAAAATTGTTACATATAGAAAACTACCAATGATTATGTAACTACAGGAAAGTATCTGCTTTATCCCATAAGAGCAAGAGGAACATGAACAAGTAAACTGTAAAAATATAAAAATAAGTCAGTAATTCAGAGTATTCACATATTTCTGTATCTTTCGCCAATAATCAATATTGTCTGGCACACTACTGAAAGCATAAATGCTGAAGATAACATCTGGAAGAAGTATATTTCCGAAAGCGAGCTACCTAAATTAACTATCATGTCAGTGTTCAATAATTTTGAAAAAAGGAAATATATTTTCAGGAAGTTATTGTACTAGCTTCTTCTTAAAAAAAACAAAAAACAAAAAACAAAAAACAAAACCAAAAAACCAAAAAAAAACCCCAACAAATATTTTGCCCCTAAGACTAGTACGATCTGATGCGAAGGAGTAGCTTCAGAGGATCTGTTTATTCCTTTATTAAAAAAGCTGCAAGTCTTGCATTATGATAGTTAAAAATAAAGTAGCCACACGGAAGCACATCACTTCATACCTGATCAGCTCCTAAAGTTTCTTACCTCAAAGCCCGACTAAGCTTCTCATAGTTCATCGTGGGTTTGTTTTTGCGCTGTCCCCATTTTTGCGCAACCAGTTCAGGTTGATTCAATTTAAACTCTCCTTCATCACCAACCCAAGAAATACAGTCCCGAGCATCTTTGTCCGTGAGAAGTTCTAATAAAAACTGCCACAACTGGATCTGGCCATTGTTTCCTGTTGAAATAGGAATAACAAGATCCATTTCAATTAGTCCTTTTTATGTTCCCCTCATAGCTAAAAATTTTCAACCAACATATTAAAGCAGACCAACATAGAATATGTGATGGAAGGAAAATTTGAACTTAGTTTATTTCTTCTAATTATTCTTTTGTAAACATTTTCCTGCAAAGTCGTTGGTATTAATCTATTAAAAAAGAAACTGATGAACACAGAAAAAACACAATCAAGATCTCTCATAGATCTGTCCCTAGAACTTAGGGAAAAAAAAAAAATACATAACACTACCCATAGTCATTTAGACACATATCCCTAAAATAGAACAGATTTAGCAAGAGCTGCTTATTCCTCTTCAGGTATGCGCACACACACACATACATAATAGAAGTTGTTTTTTTAAAAAAGTTTAATCTCCAATTTTCAACATGAAATATTAGAAATACAAAAAGACCTCTCAAACTTCAGCTTACAACAGTATAACATCTTTCAAGTCCAATCATTACGATTTTTTTTTAACTCAAGTACCTGCAGTTAAATTCCTACATTCTCAATGAGATACAGATAGTAGACCTAATGTCTAAAGGGAGAAACACAGAGTATTCCCTACCGATGTCAGCCAATAAAATCTTGGCCTAAGAATCCTGAATGACATCATAATAGACTTCTATGGAGAGTTTAAAACAAATAAAAATTCGAGGGGAAGGAGAGGAAAGGATTTAACAAAAAAAATTCACAACAGTGGAGACAATCAAAGAAAAAATGACAGCAAGAAAAGAAGATAAATAAATTAGGATGAGTTATTAATAATCAAAGAGTACTTACGAATAACAGTAATTCCAAAAATAAACTGCAGATTTAGTGTGCAGTTTTCCAGAAGGTGCATTCATTTAACAAAACAAGAAATCTGAGACTTGCTAAATTCTAAAGTCATCACATTGCAGGGAGGGGGAGGAGGGGTACAAGTAGAGCAAGTAGTAGCTAGGCTAGGATTCTACAACATACAGTTTATTTTCTACCCTTTCTGCAAATGGAAAGAGGAAAGAAGTCAACAGCTTGAATAAATGCTATGCAGTGGTTTGAGAGCACAGACTGTTAAGTGATAGGAAGAGAAACAATTTTCTGCATTTACTGCAGGACTCAAAAGCTGTGGCACCACATTAACATAGTGCCTGTGTGAGCTAACCAACCTGCCAGGTCTGCGTGGGCTTGTGATATATTTTGTAGCTACAGTTCGCTTCATACCACATGGACTTCTATGGACTTCACATTTAGAGTGACAAAGAGGCGTTCTACAAAACTGTAATTCAAATTAATGAGTGTTTACTGCATTTGCATTTAAAAATCATGGAGACAATACCTGTTCTGTTCCCAGGGGAACTTCTGTCTTCCCCAGAGATCCTTGGAGCTCTCTGTACTTTAGCTGCCTTTGCACTGCTGTTTATTACTTTAATGGTGGTTGGGGTAGCAGGCTGTACAGATGCTGGAATAATCTGCACAGCTGTAAAGCAGAGAACATTGCAGAACATCAATTATAAATTGCTGGCACAGGAATAGGCATATATCATTTATTACCTGTATTATTGTAACATCTAGGAGCTAATTTTTTTCATTTGCTAAAAAGACACACTGCATAAGTCACAATGCTACAAATAATTTAAAGACTTTTTACCTCTTACAGTGGAAATTGTGGTTTCAGACTCATAGTAGAGATGCCACATTGCAGATAAAACATCAGCTTCAGTTTACTGTGTATTATTACATGTTTCAATAGAAAAACCCCTCTCATGCCCTTGTTTTCATCTTTATGCTGTTCCCATATGATCTACCCTAATGCACTTTTCTCTGTAGTCACTGTACAATGCTGCATACCTGCTATTCAAACAGCAATTAAATACCCTTCTGTTGCAATGGTTAAAAGGATGCAAATGCCCCATTCTAGGTTGTTTTAACTAGACACAAACCCAGGATGTAACACACTGTCTACCTATTTAACATATAAGCTGCTTACAAGTCTTCTGAAAATGGATTCATTTTAATAATTCATGACACTGCTTCAGCTGGAAGAATGAGTTTCAAATAACTGGAAAGTTACTTTAACGTATTTTTTCTAGTATTGCTTTCCAAGCAAGTCCTCTCTTCCACACTGCCTTTCAGTTTTTGGAAACGCTTTCTTTTGAAATCGTAACATTTTAATATATCTATTCATTAATGCAATACATAACCTAAAAAACCAAAACAACTCAAGATCTCAACTATGTATCCTAGACAACTTATTTCAAGAGAGTGGAAAACCCACCATCCAAAATAAAGGTTAGAAACTTTCATAGTTCAGGTCATACACGACCTTCCAGCCAAGAACAAAACATCGAGAAACTCAACATTTTGCTTTGAAGTTTAAAGTATGCCCTCCTCCCCTCACCAAGGAAAACTACTCTCTCGATTGATTTTCTAGATGTTGTACTATTATAGCGCTGAACCGAAGCAGAGTGCTAAACTTGCACACAGTTAATTGTGTGAATTAACTGCTGGCAGAAGCACTTACGCTGATCAATAGTAACAGTTGCTATTTCTCCAGAGTGTTCCTGGCTAGCCAACACATCTGCAAATTGGGGAAAAAAAAAAAAAAAGTCAGTTTTTATTTAACCCACAAATTTCAAGTCACCTGAAGATCAAAAACTTTCATATTTCATAGAGGAAAAAAGCCAAAATTTGGTATCAGTTTGCAAGACACATGCATAGCTCATGGTCTTATGAGTAGAGACATTTAACATCTGTCATTCCATTGTTAGAAGTAAGGATGTACAGGGTGAATTTCAAGGTATCTTATGCATTCTCCATGCCCTAAAACCTTTAGCTACATCATGTAAACGAAGATGGAAATAGTTTTTAGTCTGCTAAGTTACATCCAGGCATGGTAAATCTGAAATGCACATATAAATTATTGTATTATACACATACAGTGCATCACTTATCAGTTGTGTGGTGTACAATCTAAGGATTTCACTGCCTATGCTTAATAATCTTCATTTCTGTATGACACAGAGATGTACATTAAATAACTCACAATCAATATTTAATTATAAAACTGTCAAATTCAGGAGATGCACAAACTAAAAATCTTTATTGAAACAAAGGAGGAATCATCAGTCACTACTTCCTCCCTATTAGTTATGAAGTTTGATGAAAGGCAGGCAAACAGCGTTTAGTATGCAGACGTGTTTCATAACTGCAGACATTCTCACTAATACCTCCTGTTATCTCGTATTGATGCCCTCATTTTTACTGCCAATATTAAATAGAGGAAAAACAACTGCTCGCAATTGTTTCATCTTTAAAGAATGGGGAAAAAAAAAAAAAGGAGAAGGGGGGAATAAGTAAAATCAGTTACAGAAAAATCTCCCATACACTTTCGAAGAAGCTCCAAATGGCTCCAGAGGATTTCTCCCCGCGGGACACGCTGGAAAAAGTCTTCTTGACTGAGGCTGCAGAGCTCCCGCCCGGGAATGCTGAGCGCATTGATGTCAATGTCAGTCATGCTGAACTCCTTCATCACCCACACCACCCAGTGGAGCACCTGGTCTGTCGACCACTGCACCGGGTCTGGGAAAAGAGAGACAAAACTGCAAATCATCCCATCATATACTGCAAGGTTCCTCCTCACTGAGGGTACAGAGCTAGTCCTCACTGTAACTGACAACAAGAATGAAGTACAAGGGGCTACTGATACACAGCATTCAAATAAACGTAACCCACAGTTCATTTTTTTTGTATGACCTTTTCTGAAGGCCTTTTAAAAAACTTTATTTAGGGGGTTCTTGTTATCTATTTATTGATTTATTTTTAAAAAAGGGCCTGCTTCTAGCCCAGTCAGTGCTGCTATTCAGTTAAAGTCCAATAATAGTATGTTTTCAATTATATAATAACTTCCATAAAAGAAAATACCTAACATCAATAAGTATAGTTATCGTGACCAAATCTGACTGGATGGAAAGTTGACTCCTCTTAAAATGCTGATGGAGTGGTGTTGCTTGGTGGAGAGATGGAAAGGGCAAAAAAGGGATTTTCTTTAGCAAAAACTTTTACATCAGAACTACACCCGACACTTCTCAAACACAGAAAATAATTATTTTTCTTTTTCCATAGGTCTTTCGTTTCAAAAAAGTAGTTTCTCTGACACCAGGATGCTCTTCCTCAAATATGTTGATCAGCACGTGATTATGATGAAATATTACATTCTAAACTCATTCACATTATCCCAGTTTCTAAACTATTTAAAATCACCCTCATACTGGGTTTGGCTAGGATGAAGTTAATTTTCTTTATAGCAGCCCGTATGGCTCTGTGTTTTAGGTTGGTGACCAAAGCAGTGTTGGTAACACACTGATGTTTTAGCTACTGCTGAGCAGTGCTTGCAGAGTCAAGGTGTGACTGACTGAAGCCCTAGGGGTGGAACGTGACTCCCCTACAATGGAAGAAGGCTCAGAGGAGATGGGCAAGGATGAAGTGCCCATGCAGCTCAGAGAATAATGCAAAGCAGCTGACTTTATCTCAACCAAAAGGAGGCAGAGGGTGGCCCTTGTTTTAGATAAACAGCTATCAACAGCTGAGTGGATCAACTGGTGGCATAAAAGTCTCCCCAAGTCAGCCAGACCAGCACGTGGGGAGTGAATATATTGCTCAGCCCAACACAGAGTACACAAACTAGACAACTAGCAAAAGAATTCTGAAGAGAGCAACGAGCTTGGGCTGGTTTCAACCCATGTATTCCTTCCTGGCAACTGGGGGCACCCAGCATCATGATGGTGAGCATAATGCAGAGACCAGTAATGGGAATCACACTGGTATTGTGATTGAACAGTGTATTGCAATTGCTGTATTTTTCTAAGTGTAACTTCCCTTTGTATTGTGTTTTTAGTATAATTTGTATCACTCTGCTAAATCAGAAATCCCATGTAACATCCACCATCTTCAAGTAAATTTGATATTAACCATTACACCCTCCACACATGGAATATCTAAAAGAACCTGGTCAGACTCCGACACAAGGCCTTCTCTGTTTCTCACTCGGCCACCCCAGCGAGTAGGCTGGGGGCGCACAAGAAACTTGGAGGGGATGCAGCCAGGAAAGCTTATTAAATTGTCTTTATCTTGACCCATGATTTTTTCTTTCTAACTCGCTTTGGCCCTTTTGATTCTTTCCCCCACACCTCTGGAGGGGAAGTGAGCAAGTGACTGGGTGGAGGCTCACCTGCCAGCTGGGATCAACCCACCACATAGGTGGGCTAATGAAAATGAACTATATATATATATATATAAAAATATAAAACAGTAAGTGTAATACACTGCATCTAGAAAGACCACATTAAATAAACCATTAAAACAAGATTTGATACAATAGGACCCAATGTATGCCTGCATTTGAATCAAACAAGCCACAGCATCAAGTTTTGGGACACCTGTTTGACATTTCAACAGAACACAACATGCACATCTTTTAAATGCCAGTACCAAACACACAAAAGTACAGGCAACTCACACAGCAGAGGAACATATAGAAATGGTAATAAATAATCAACTGAAGATATATGCAATACATGATTTGTTGACTCAAGACATTTTAACATAAAAAGTCTGTTTCAGGCAGTATCAGTGTGAATAAGCTAAAAAGAGGATGGGTAAATCTAAGTATCATCTTCAAAATTTGTTAACATTGTATGAAATACATTAAAACATATCAATGAGTACAAACTGGAAACAGAAACTAAACCAGGGATATTTACTTTCCCTGTTGCAAGGGCAAAAAACAGGAGCAGAACAATTACGTATTTTTAAATTATGATACCCCAAACAGATGTCGACCTTGAAAAGTTTTTATTTTAAGAATTAAAGAAAGCAAAGCTTTCTAAGTCTATAAACATTATCTAGGAGCCACAAATTCCATTTTGCTTCATAAAGGACAGTAACATTGCATCATTTTTCACTGATGCTACCAAAAACCATGCAACGTAACTCTTTGGGAAAAGCCACACCAAAAGGGTTTTGGTCTTCAAAATGTTATCAGCAGTCAATTTTCATCAAAAAGCTGGTAGTTTGTTCTCATTGAGAGAACATAATCTGCAAGGTAACATGAATCATTGCTTTCTCTAACCAGTTCCATGGTTTCCAAGCTTTCTACTGCTCCCTTTTCTGGCTTTATTTCTCATACAATTAATATCTGCCTTCTTCCTAGGGACCTTTGCAATGGTACAAAATGTTTGGATTCTGTTAGCAGAAATACCTTTAACAGCTAAGGATTTGTAATCTCTAGTAAAACTCACCAAAACATAACACAAAGGGAAAGCCACAACATTTTAAAGACCTGCTAAAAGCTAATATTCCATTTGCAGCAAAACAGAGAAACCTGTAAGGATGAAGATACTGAACCACTACATTTCTGGATGATGATTATTAACTGACTGGACTTGACTTTTAATATCAACATACCCTGCCTTTTGAAAAGATTCAAGGAATAATTTCAGATGCATAATTTCAGAGAACTTCACAGAACCAAGCCTCACAACTCTTTGAAGGAAACTGGCCTCTTTTTCTATTTTTTAAGAGATATATTTATAAATGGGTGGGGGGAGAAGGCTTTTTTGGGGGACTACATAAGAACCTTAAGAACATTCTTTATTCTCAGAAACTTCCAACAGCATCCTAACATAGAACTTCGTGGTGCCTTATTTCAACCCAAGCCACTGCAACATCAACTCAGATAACATTTTAAATGTTATTATTTCTATGGAGGCAGTTTAGCACATTTTTCTGATATCAAGAGAACACTATTATTCTTAATACAGAGATCTCTGCCATAATGAACTAGTATGATTTTCCTGGAAAATCTGCACTCCCATGACACAAAAGACATTAAACTTTAAAAGTCACAATTGTGGGCTATAGGGTTTTCTTAAAGCAACAACATTATTGAAGTTTATTAACAACATTATTCAACATAACAACAACATGGTTTTATTTTTTTCTTATATTAATGGGAGAGCATGCTCAAAAATATCAGTCTGCTTCTGATAACGCCTCACTTTTTTTTTTTTTTTTTTTCAAATATGTTGTGTCAAATCCCTGATTATCAACAGACATAGCATGATGAAAACTATTTTGGAAGTGCTTGCCAATGAGAACAACAAAAGGGCACGAAAAAGCCATTGCTTTAGTTATCAAAAATACACTCAAAATATTGGCAAGCTACATGTCCTGCAAAGACCTGTGACTTCACTGGAATTCTTAAACACTTCCAAATATCCCACTTGCCAAATATATTCATTTTGCAGGTCTACTTAGATACTACAGCTTCATGTGCTGATTATGCCTTGACAGTACATTTCTGCAAGTCACAACAAGCAACTCAGCTGGATAATCTCCTGAACATGATGTAGATCTAAAACCCACAGTTTCAGTTGAATCCCAAGCAGGCATTCAGAGATGGTGCTTCTAAGCTAACATTAAATTAGCAGCCTGCTAAGTAACAACATTAATTCAAAAGAGATGACGACCTACTGGAATACTTATATTCAGATCTAAATCATCTTTTTCCAGTATGTTAAAGTCAAGCATGGCTTTCTATGCAAAATCTGATTTAACACCATACTTGGCACCCTACAACCCATGAACAATTTGTTTCAGTATCTTTAGAGGCAACCCCCACCAAGTACTGAGTCTAGTTCAAATTCAGACATACATGAAAAAGAGCTTTATCACGAACATACACATTTTTAAGAAGGGGAGGAAAAAGAAAACTGCTTTCTAAAAACTGCAATGACATGAAGGTTATGGGGCAAAAAGCACTATTTTAATAAAACTATTACAAGCGTTGGTTCTACTTCTCTTATGCAGATATTCGCATTGTACTTACCCATACCATGAGAAGCCTTCTCTGAGGTATTGGAGCACTTTAATTATATAACCAAAATGAATTATCATTTATGAAAAAACACCAATCGAACAAAAGAAACACCAAATGAACAAAAGAACCCAGCCCCTACCTGAACACACATGAGCACACACACACACACACAGAGTGATATGTTATTACCGTAGGGTATTCCAAGGCGCTCCTGCTCCTTTCGGTAGCCTTCCAACGCTGCAGCCCATCGCGTCACTTGTTCAGAGGTTTCATCTGAAATTGTTGTAATATGTTTCGTTCCATCCAAGGTTATCACTTGAGCTTCCTCAACAAGGTGAGCTTCAGCCTCTGCATGATGAGCATCTGGATCAATCACTACCTCCACAGTCTCCACAGGCTTCACGATTTCAAGGATGTTTAACTTGGGCTCTATCCCTAGGTATAGAAAGAACACACACAAAACTTAAAAGACAGCAATGCAAATATGACAAAAATATTGTTTTAAAGCTTTCTGATTAATAGGTGTTAGCATACTTAGGAAAGAAGCATGACACAAAAGCATCATCAAATTTCTGCAAGTGTCCTAAATTACAACAACATGTTCTATTATACAGTATATACTTTAATACGGCAAATAGAAAGCTGTCCCTCTTTCCTCCTCCAGTATTACAGCTTCTTGTTCTATTTAGGTGATCCATTTCACATATCTTGAACAGAATGTTCAGCATGTGGGCATAAAGAATGAGTACTTTGGTCCGTAAGAAATATATTGAACCAAAGAAAAAGAAAGCAAACCCCAGAAAAACAGAACAAGCATCCACCTCTTTCTCCCAACCACGAGGCATTTCTTTCAGCTTTTACAGTGTTTCCCTGATATCTCTGCAGTCTACACACAGGAGTTAACATTTTCTTTCAGTACCCTGCAAGAAGCAGTGTGTTCAACAGCAAGTTAAAAGAAAACTAGAAAATTCTTTGTGTTTTAAGATTCATCAGCTATTTTGGTTTTATGTCTGTCATTTAAGATATTACAACACGGAGTTGGAAGATATGTCTGTATCTATTCTGCAGCAATAAAGAACACATTCACTAATGCTACTCCGTCATCTTCTGAGAAGGTATTTTGTCCAACTGGTGCCTCACCAAATTTCTGACATTGTACAGAAGATGGTTCTTGTCATTATAATATGCTAAACAGAAAGAAATGCTTTCAGTTTTTGTGACATATAATTTCCATTATAATAACAACTAACAACCACACTTCTTTAAGACATTTTTATCAAACATATTTGCACATTAAAAAAAAAAAAAATCTGTAAAATTCCCTTTTATTATGACTTGGAAAACCTTGACTAGGGTTAGGCAGTTGAAAGTAGGATTCGCAGAATATCACGTGGCCAGAATAACTTCAGTATCTTGTGCCGTAAGATACTACCTTGAGTCCCTCCTGTCTAATCTATGTTACAGCTCAATGTGAGATGGTAGGTTCTGTAGGCGACGGTCTTAAAAGCTAAAACCACAAGCCGTTCACAGTTTATAAGGGAAAACAAATGGAGTACTTACCTGTAGTACAAGTAAGAACAAACCAAGTCTTTTTCAGACAAGTATTCCTCTAGACTTTAAAAGGAATTCAGCTTGAGAAAAATATTAGAAAGGGAACACTATAAAGACTGTAAGTACAACATGCAGCAATATGAAATTAAGGAAGTAACAATACATGTAGACAACCAGTAAGTGGTTGATTAGATGAAGAAGCAAACATGAAGAAAAAGCAAATAAGTCCCTTACTTAGGCGAGTAAGTGTTTTAGCTAGGCCATCTAAGATTAAAATGTGCAGCACAGGCTTGTTTTAAAGTCAGATAGAAATGGGTAAGGGAAAACACTAAGGGTTAAGATTCTATTTTTGATCTTAAAAAAAAAGAAAGTAAAGAAAAAAGCTTCTAGAGAGGATCAGTTCACTATTGCTCAACAAAATAATTCACTATCTGTCAAATAACAACATGTCAGAAGAACTGTGAATCTACTGCTTTATCCATAGTGCAAACATGGAGATCAAAGTGATGAGTCTCTGTAGAGGAATCAGCTTATAAGTAAAAATGTTGTGAAGTAACAGTCTGCCACCTGACCTGCTGCAACGTTAGATCAACATTAATTCACTGGGTTTGTCTGCATCTCTTCTCACATCTCTCCCTTTACCTACTGCGTAAGAAAACAGATGTCCAGTCTTCCTTGGACAGCACGTAAGTTGTGGAACACAATGTGACAATGTCACACACCCCAGAAGTATAAACTGGTACAAAAAGTACAAAAATTCAAGGATATTAGCTACTGGGACATGTCCAGATGTTGCCAGTACAAGCTCCTTCACTGCCAATTGTCTGAAGCCAGAGAATATACTAGGGTTAAGACTGACCTACAGGCTGACATGGTTTTTTTTTGTTTTGTTTTTTTTTCCTTGAAATGTCTAGTATTAACCACAGCCAGAGACAGGACATTAGTCAAACTGCACCTTTAATCTAAATCAGTATGTTTCATTACACTTACGAATTGTTCCTTTACACACTAAAAATAGTTATTGCAAAAAACAGTTTAGAAACCACAGTCAAACGACGAGTTACACACTTAAAACAGGACTCAGACTTCAGCTACCTAAATCCAAAGAACCTTTTGTGCTTAACCACCACTTAGTCCAAAATCCGTATAAGTATCTATATAGTACAGCTACATACACATGCTCAGAAATTCTCAAAGCAGCTAGACACTAACCTCTGATGTCAGTCAAGCATTTAAAAGTAGGTGGAACAGCATCTGTTTGGGAAAACGCTAATCTTGCACGTGTGCTTTGGGTGTGCATTACAGACAGAACTGAGCTCAACACAAACAGCAGCTATAGACACTTTCATTCACAAACACAGCCTTGACTCCTTTAAGGTTGTGTATGCAGTATGTGAACGACTTGAATGGCAGGTTAACTGGACTACCTGTTTGTATACTTTGCAAACAAGAAATAGAAAGCAAAAATTACATTGTCCACCTCCATAATATAGGTCTCTCTCCTCCTATTGCTCAAATCTGACTGTCAGAGATCGCTGCTCTCATACTAGTATCTCTGTCTCCAACAGTTCATCTTCCATTCAAGCTTGCCTCTACTCTGTTGATTAAGGAAGTAGAAAAAGCAAGAAAACATTCCTTCAGGTGACAGACTGCCAGCCAGATCTTCCACCTCTGAAGTTTTCCCAAAAAAGATTTCAACCTATGCCATACACCCAGCACCGGAATTTACAACCTGAAAAGTTTATCTTCCCTCCACCCCTACCCACTTTTTTTTTTTTTTTTTTTTTTAAAAAAAAAAAAAAAGGGCAAGCAACTAAAGATAGGGTCAGAATCCATTGTATCATATCTCAAGAAAAAAAACCTCATTGCTCAACCTTAACAGCTTAAGGATGGCAAAACGTTAACCTGATACTATCTATAGTCAGACAGGCAGGAGAAAGCCTTGATCAGATATAACTTGTGTCTGGATTAACAAAAACAAAACCAAACCCAACAAAATACCACCAAAATATTTGCTATGGAGGTCTTCAAAATTAAAGCTTTTTTCAAATTCTTTGACATACGATGCAACGCAGTTACTCAGATCTCCATAGACTTGCGAGAGGCTTAGTTCAGAGCGGTACAGAACAGGGCTGCATTCAAAATTGCTGTTCTCACAATGGCAGGAAAGTCACATCTCCATTCTTCAAACCAGAAGAAAGGAGTTAAGGCAAGGTGGAGTGACAGAATCATCTTTCTAGTAAAAAGAATAAACAGTACTGATATTTTTCTGTTGTAACTTATATTAAGATATCTTTGTATGAAATGCTATAAAAGAACTACAATGGACTATATTTCAGCTGGTGTTTACTCCTTTGAATTTCAGATGGCTAATCAAAATTTGATAGAACACTTGAACTGACATAACAGCTTTTCTCTTAAGAAATAAAGGAGTCCAATCCATCACAAGGATTAGCATCACTGATTACCGCTAGCTATATTCTATATATTATACAATTCTATGTATTATACAGTTTGGGAAAAAATAAAAATAAGTAAATCAAGAATCTTTCAATACCTCTTCCATACAAGAAAAATATGTGGATGGCATAAGAAGCTGTTTTTTCCCTCTGGCTCAAAGGGAAACTACAGTCAGAGTAACAAGTCCATTTCCGTGTTAGTGATCCAAATATCTTCCTTTTATTATTTATATCCACGCTGTTTGTTTTGTGATATTCTGTCCTGCCATATTTTACTTGCCTTCAACAGGTTTCTTATGAGTTGCTTAAGTGTCAAGTATCATGGTCTGAAAAACAACACTGAGGATCGTTCCAAACTTATACAAAAGTACTTAATACTCAGGTGTTTCTTTTGGGGGGGGGAAAGGCAGCTCCTTGTGCTATATGGTCATGCACCTCAGTTTTACATTACTGAAGAAAAAAAAAAAAACACAGGAAGAAAATAGAAGATAATAGTAAAGATACTTATCACTTGCATCCTTTTGAAAATGGAAGTCTGAGCACTGCATACTACAAGTTACTGGGCATGAATTAAGACCAGTTATTCTAGTTCCCTGAAGGATATTTCTACCCTATTTTTAAAACCAGAAAGGTAGTTCAATCCCCATTACATACAGGGAGCTGAGGATTCAACCTAGCACTAGTCACCTGACACTCAGCATTAAATGCAAATCATCAGTCTCAACACTGTTAATACAAACCAGAAAGGCTTTCTTCTGTCTAATTGACACTGAAGCCACAAGAAAACAAAACGTGCTCCCCAAATTTTGCTAATCTGCTTTGCTGACATAACTCAAAACTGATAATCAAAGATACCCTACTCCAGTAGAAACTTGTTGTCACTGTTTGTTTGAAAATAAGGCAACAAACATCTGTAGCTGTTCCCAGAGCCCAACACGAACATTGTCTTCAGTGAGTGGTGGCAGTCCTTCCACTCAAGACATATGGAGGGGGCAAAGGAGAACAACAGGACAAAAAGCAAAACAATGAAGCTACTAATTCCTGAGGACTCGACAAGGCGAAATCCTGTCATACCTGATACTGCAAGCAAATAAAAACTACGCATCAACAAATCCCTACCCACCTGGTTAATGCTCCTCTGTCACAATGGTTTACTCTGACTTCTCATCCGAAGAAAAGAGACAATAGATAGTGATCCCAGCCTTTCATACCAATTTTCAGGCAGCTACATATACTCTCATAATCGAATTGTTCGCAGAGCACACAAGCTCACTCACCTCACAAAGATGAAATTGTCACCTATTTAGACAAAAATCTTTTGTCTGCTTAGATACTTGGTCTGGTATGAGTAACTACTCACCCTTAATGAATTAAGCCTCATACTGTAACTGTCACTATTTGACTGAGATTTGTTTGGGGTTTGGTTTTGTTGTGGGTTTTTTTGTCGTTGGGTTTTTTTTTTTACTTAGAAATTGATATGAAGTTACTATAAAAAACATGTCAAATAGCATCAATTCATGACATTTGTTTTAATTACTACTACTTATAACCACAGTACACAATGAAAGAGACATTCTTAAGCTATGTGACCATTCAGTGATTTTCTCAATTTTACAGCTAGAAATACTAGGGGATTAGGTTTGCTCACAAGCACTCCTACAATATTAATTTGTCTGTAGAACAGACAAACATAACTGCTTACCTTGCCTAGATATTACTTGCACACTGAGTTGCACTGTTCCATCTGTTTTTACTCCTTGATCAAAAAGGCTTCGATCTGGGTCCAGCTTGATAAAAGAAAAAAAAAAAAAAAAAAAAAAAATTAAAAATATGTATTAGTCTCACAGTTATAAGAAACTTATTCTCCTTTAAACTTCAGAAACACTTAGTGTCTGCAGCAAATTTTCTGAAGAAGCATGCAAATGTTTTTAGTACTACATAGACAGAGTACATGACACAAAGAATTTGATCGGAATTTGAAACTCGCCACCCTGTTCCCTTTAAGGTAGTTTCACTTACAGGGACATTTTTTAACCTAAAAAAAAGCAATGCAATACCTGGAAGTACCTTCACTTTGTGAAAAGTATCTACAGTTCCTTTTCTCAGTTTTTAACACCTTCATAAAAATTCTTGTCTTTAAAGCAGTATTCTCCCTGTTGTTTCTGGAGAAGCCACAGATGTCTGATTATAACTACAAATAAAACATGCACCTAAACACCATGCGAAACAGTTACACTGTCTAACACGTGGCGATGCCCATAAAAATAGTGTGTGTGTGTGTGTGTGTGTAATTTCTTGAGTAATGTTTTGCTACCTATGCACCTGAATAGTATAAATACCTTCTCGCTTTATTCAGATTCAAAACAAGATTAGTCACAGAAGTTCAGGCAGCAACAAATGATGTGGGCTACCTCAAGAGAAGATAGTACTGTTGTTGCCCTCATTTTTCTTTCACTTGCAAGGTGGTAAATTTTTGCTTTCTTACCCTCACACCAAGAACCCCAAAATATTTTTATTTTATTCACACTGCATTAGTGTGTACGTATTAAATGGTCTGATGATAATGAACCTGACATAAAATTAAACTCTTAATTGTAATTAATATACCAAATGAAGCATGAATTCCATGAACAATGGAAGAAAGGCAAAGTATGTAAAACGCTTCTCCATTAAGAGGTTAAATCTTTCATAGCCTTTCAATTTACCTGGATATCTTGCAGGCAAATTTCATGTGCATCCAAGGAACACTGCAGTCTGGGTTCCAGCAACTTCTTAAGATTTCCAATTGGTTCATTGATGTCAATAGCTTGACTCACAAATTCTGCTGTGGTGTAGGTTTGCTCAACAATGCTTAAATACCAAATTAATACAACAAATCATTACCTACATGTTAACATAGTAGGTATAGGAAAACTTAAAAAAAGTTAGAAGTAAACTACGTAAAAGGTAATACTGATTCTGAAATCTTAATACCACACAGAAAAACTCTTAGCTTGAGTAGAGTGAATAACTAAATCTGGTCCCATTGATTTTACAGTTCTGTAACTCTTCTTTTACCCTGTCACCATTAAAAAGCTAGGTTAAATACCAAGATTATTTTCAGATCACTGTTTTCAAGAGATTAAGTCATGATTAGTATATTATGCATTATTAACTTGCACGTAGAGTAAACTAATTCTATTTGCCTTGCCTAGACTGTATTTAAAAGACATTCCAGTTAAAAACAAACACAGAAACTTAACAGACAGGGAAAAAAGAAAGAAAAAACATCCACCCTCATACAGAGTAATTGTCCACGTCTTTTCACCAGTCAGCACAAGGATAAACTTAACGCTTACAAGAGAGAACCAGAAGGAACTACAGTAACATGGAGCCTTGAAGGAAACATTAGTCACATATCATGCTTGTCCTGCACTAAAATGATGACAGTATTGGCATAGGCATTCAGAAACATCAGTGTTATGGGACTCGTGTCTTAACAATGACCTTAGACCGTTGGTCTCTCTGCATTTACACAGAAGGAAATCACAAAGTATACATAGTCAGTTTGTAAGCAGCAAAAATATACAAGGAGCTCAGAATAAGAAGAAATTAATAAGTGGTTTTGAATCAGTTCTCCAAAACAGGTACTTAAGGAGCAGATCACCTACCAGCCTCAGCTATTTCTATCCAACACATTAACTGCCTCTCTGTGCTTTCAAAAGCAGTTGTAAAAATTAGGAGGGAAGCATTAGGAAGAAAAAACCAGGTTGAGGTAATTAAGTCAAAGGATATCAGACTTCGGTATTTGCAGTTTCAATGGCCCTAACAACAATATAGTCAATAGATACAGAACATCATTTCGGCTCTGTTAAAAACAAATGACCCTGTATAACTGTTAAGCAACGGACTGAAGAAACTGAAAGGTTCATCTCAATTACAGAGGGATACACTGAAGCTGAAAGGTTTGCAGCATGTACACGTAGACATATTCCTACAGACATGAAAGTAGGGGAAGACAACTACTAAGAACATAGCAAAAGATAAACAAAACAGTTTGGGATTTAAGCGATTAAGACTGAAGAACATGATAGCACTATACCGGTTTCCTATAGCAGCTACAGCTCCACCTCAAGAAAACCACCATTTAATTAGGTAAGAAACAGAAAAACTGAAGAGACCACAAGCAAAACTAAGAACTTCATATCCAGCAAGAAAGTTGAAAAACTGTGGAAACAATCAACAGCGGGATTACGGAGGTCATACTGAGCCAGTTAGTTCTGCCACTTTAAAGCTACTTCTTTCGCCTAGCTAGAAAATACTTGTGCTTATTTCATAACCATGGCCATCTCTGAATCATTACACAATACCCAATAATAAATCTGAATAACCAAACTTAGTGTGGGCAGCCACAAATCTGAAACCAATTAAAGAAAACAAATAAATAAATGAATTGCAGCCGTAGGACCCCAAAAAGCAAAGACAGTACATACCTTTCTTCAGTGCATTCCTGCTTCTCAGTTCCATCAATTTCTATTTCTATCAGCTCCTCTGCCTCTCTCTTAGTCATGGCTACAATGTCTTAAGAACAGAGCTATGAACAGAAAAGAAATTTTTTTGTAAGTCACAGACCAACAAAACTATACGATGGGTTGTGTCATACTGAACTTTTTTAAACCAAACACCAGGATAGCTTTTTAAAGACAAGAATTCGTATAAAAAATAAAGCCAAATGCTAATACAGATTCCACAAAATAGATCATAGAATCATAGAATGCTTTGAGATGGAACGGACCTTTAAAGGTCATCTAGCCCATCTCCCCTGCAATTGCCAGGGACATCTACAACTAGAGCAGGTTGCTCAGAGCCCCAGCCAGCCTGGCCTTGAATGTTTCCAAGGATGAGGCATCTACCACCTCTCTGGGCAACCTGTTCCAGTGTTTCACTACCCTCATTGTAAAAAATTTCTTCCTTATGTCCAGTCTGAATCTACCCTCTTTTAGTTTAAAACCATTGCCCCTTGTCCTATTGCTACTGGCCCTGCGAAAAAGTCTGTCCCCATCTTTCTTATAAGCCCCCTTTAAGTACTGGAAGGCCACAATAAGGTCTCCCCACAGCCTTCTCTTCTCCAGGCTGAACAACCCCAGCTCTTTCAGCCTTTCCTCATAAGAGAGGTGCTCCATCCCTCTGATCATCTCTGTGGCCCTCCTCTGGACCCTCTCCAACAGGTCCATGTCCTTCTTGTACTGAGGACCCCAGAGCTGGATGCAGCACTCCAGGTGGGGTCCCACCAGAGCAGAGTAGACGGGCAGAATCACCTCCCTCCACCTGCTGGCCATGCTTCTTTTGATGCAGCCCAGGATACAGTTGGCTTTCTGGGCTGCAAGAGCACATTGCTGGCTCATGTCCGGCTTTTCATCTGTCAGTACCCCCAAGTCCTTCTCGGCAGGGCTGCACACAATCCCTTCATCCCCCAGCCTGTACTGATACCGGGGATTACCCCAACCCAATGATGACAATACCTGTTTCTCAAACAAATGCTCTAGGGGCAAATCCAGGACTATAAATGGATATTAGCACAGAGCCCAAAGCCTGATTTTCTTGGAGGCATCCAAATTTACTGAATGTTTTTGTTATGGGCCAGCTACAGCTTTTAGTAGCTCGTTGCAAAGAACTTCTGAAAATTCTTTGAAAAAGTTATGCGCATTTTGCTGTCTAGATTCAGCTACATACTACCTTCCTAGCAAGGCTGGAAAGCTATACAAAATGCTGCAATAGGAAGCTAGACAGAAGATCCATGATTTTCTCATAGGTAAATAAACTCAACAATAAAGTGTTTATTGACCATCCCATCTTTCCACCCATCCCTCTCATGGGTGATCACGTGATGATACATGCATAATGAATGCATCTTGTTAAGTCCCAAACTAATGCAGTATGTTAGCAATTAAAAGGAAAGCTATTGTGTGACGATACTCTCATTGACACTGCAGATTTTCACGCCCTGTAGAATACTGGCGTCTCTTGGAACTTAAGGGGGAAAGAAAGAATTACAGCCTTTGGTCTGTAAAGACATCGTTTGTATAATATTATCATGCTTCGCTAACCATCCCGTACATCATAAGTATGAAATACATATAATGAAGAACTGGGCCAAACTATATTAACAGTTTACAATAAATAACACCACCAACTCATAGGAAAAGGAGTAGGAAGTAGCAGTACAGAGGAAAAAAAAATCACAGTAGAAAAAGCAAATGATACTACTATTTAAATATCCACAACAGAAGAGATTAGCAAGGTTTCCATCCTGGAATCATTCTTTCCCAGGGACTACTCTATCCCAAACCCAACTGTTAGCAAGAGAATTTATTAAAGGCAAGTTAATAAGGGAACTTATTAAACTTTAGAACTTCTCAAAGGGAATACTAACCAACTAATTTGTACAGTTATTACAGAAAAGGTTTAAAGAAATTCAAACTACTCATTATCTCCTTCAAAAACTATTATGTAAAATTAGTTTTGAAGAAATCAAGTGCTGCATGTGATATCAATCTGTAAGAAGCTACCAGGGCTGGACAGGAAGTCAACAGCACCTCATTAATACCTCACCATCAGAAGTAAAACCAGAATCTGTTCTGCTCACAGATCTGGCTCCATGAAAATCCCCTAACTGCCAGCATAGGGTCCGTTGAACTGGAGTGGTAGCATCCACTGAACAGAGCCCTTGGAGTCCCATTTCTGCATCACTTTATCTTGTATATCATCTTCATGATAAATGAGGAAGAATGAAACACCACTTCTGAAGAATGCAGACAAGCTTAATTAAATATCTGAAAGAACTGATACCTGCATGGTTACAGCTGATCTGGCTGACTGTTAAAACATTTTTTGAAATTAAGGTTTGAGCAAAGTCCCTTACTGAAAACTCCCAAAGAAGCTAGGTGGTACCATAAAACGGGGAAATTCTTTCCTACGTTAGCAATCAGATTAAAAACCCAAAACAACAAGAATAAGTTATCGTTTTTTTGTGAGGAAGGGAGTTTACCAGTAAGGTCACAAAAGGGGTTAGGTTAGGATTTCTTTTCCTTGACATATTCATAAGTTATTTATTGAGAAAACTGTGCAGACCTGCAGAAAGAACTTACCATCTTGTATGATTTCTGGCAGAAAATATTCAATATTGGTAAATGCAAAGTGATGCACAGTGAGTAAATATTATAACAGCACAGCAACTGTATAGAATGAGGTTAGACATTTTGAAGTCCTTATGGATTGGACTCCAAATTGGCAGCTGGACTAATAACTGTTCACTCACTCTTCAAAGGCGGTTTGTGGTTGCATCTTGCAGGCTCTACTACATTTCTGGTTGCCCTGGGGAGGTAGGAGAGGGGAACACAGGCACAGAGAGCAGGTACAGAAAGAGGAAGAAAGATGGTTCCATTGAGCACAGATGCAAGCAAGGGAGATGACGGGTGGAAAGAGGTAGAATAACATTATGAAAACATGTAAAGTCATTAACAGTTCAGAGACACCTAATAGGGAAAATTATTCACTCTTTCCTATGCTAGAATAGAGAGACTCCTGATGATACAAACATTTCACACCAAGTCTAGCAAAATTTGTTGCTACAGGATGATGCAGAGATTGAAAGCGTACATAGGTTCAGATGGGACTAAGCTTCCTGAGCCTTCCCTGAAGGATGCTGAGAAACGAGAGAACTCAAACAGCCTGGTTTGCTAGGAGGGTCAGTGTGGTAAGAATACCACAACAGCATCATTTGTTTGGAGGAACACATAAAACTGTGCTTGATTTGTGGAAGTTACAGCCTACCAATTTTTGTTTGTTTTTATTTTTCCTTCAACCTAAAAAGCCCTAAGACTCACCTGTTATCCAAGGACTCTAACCATAATGCCTGACACAGACCTTCACTAACGTAAGAGAAGGCACCTGTTAACAGAGCCTTTTTTCCCCTGCACAACAGCCCAGTGCAACGCCAGTATCTTTCACTGTTTGGCATTTGCAGCCAGAGGAGAAACCCCATTGTTCTGTTAAGATCTATCTTTTCTTTTCCCTGGAACACAAGGAAGTAAGCAAGTAACAAGCCCATCATGATAGGGGCAAAAACTCTACTACTAGAATTAGCATTTGTTATCCTACCAAGCAGTTGTGAAGTGGGGGCAACTAGTGGAGCCCATATGCATCATCAGTGATACTGAAGCCCAATCACTGGCGATATTTGTGCTCCCGAGATGCTCTGGTGGGTTCAGCTGTTCGTGGCACATTTGGTACCACCCATCCCTCTTATGATTCAAACTGGTAAATACCAACACAGACAACCTATCAACAACAGATCAGCTTTTGCAAGTTATCAGCCAGTTGGGATGTAAGAAAAAGGCAGTGGGCCACTAAACGGGATGGAGTCATGCCAGATTTCAAGCGTTTTTCTTCCTTATCAACAGTCAGAAGTTAGAAAATAAATCCTAACTGGGAGCAGTGGTTGTGCAGCACGTACCTGGCCGAACACCAGGAAGCAAGCGATGTAAGATGCCAAATACCCTCTTACGTTTTCACCTAAAATGAGTTTTTACAAGCGGAGATAAGTTCTGACGCCCCGGAGAGGACTCACGGAGCTCGGTCCGGGCTGCCCGACTCGCCCCCGGCCGCGACCGCGGGACCTGCGGCGGGAGGCCTTCACCCTCCTCCCGCCTCCGCCGCGCCAGCTCCGCCGCGGTGCCCGAGGGGCCCTTCCCCGCGCCCCGCCGCAGCCGGCGGCCGCCAGCTCCATCTCCCGCTGGCGGCGACCTGAGCCGGAGGCGCCGAGGCCCCTCGGGACGGGGCGCCCCAGCCCGCTCCTCCGGCCGCGGGGCCGCCGCCGCACGGGCCCTCCCGCGGGCGGGCAGGCGGCGCCGCAGCCGGGCCGGCGCAGCCCCGCGGCCGGGCGAGGCCGCTCCTCCCCGCAGGCCCCGGTTCTCCCCCCGCCACCCCGCCCGCTCCCCCCCTCCTCCTCCCCGCGGCGCCTCGTCGTTGTTTGAACCCGAAACGGAAATGAGACTCGCGGCGCCGGGGAGAAACGGAAACAAAACACGGGCCGGGCCGGGCCGAGAGGCCAGGCCGCGCCGCGCTCACCCGCTGCCGCCGCCGCCCGCCGCCGCCCCGGCCCCGAGCGGAGCGGCCGCACGACACCTCCCGCCGGCCGCGGCCCTCGCAGCTCCAGCGGGTCCCGCCGCCGCCGCCCTGAGGAGGCCGTCGCGCGCTCGGGATTGGGCAGCGCGGCCCAGCGCGGGCCCGGGCGGGGAGGGCGCGCCGACACCGCCACCCCCCGCGCAGGGGCGGGAACTACACCTCCCGGCGGCCCCCGCGCGCCGCCAATCCGCGGGCGGGGGGCGGGGCCGGCGGCGCCTCTCACGCCCAACCGTTTCCCCTCACCCGGAAGCGTCTCGCCTACTTCCGGTGGTAACGGTTGCGGCGGGGGCTTTTTCCGCGCTCCCTCTCCCCCCGGCTTGGCCGCTGAGCGGGGCCGTGCGGTGGGGCGGGCGCCGCCGCCCCGGGGGGCCCGTGGGCGCGGCCGCGCGGCTCAGCGCTGTGGCGGCACCGGGCCGCAGGGACGGGACGGGATGGGATGGGATGGGATGGGATGGGATGGGGCGGGATGGGGCGGCTTCCCGGCGTGCATTGCGCGGGGGGCGGGGCGGGCCCGGGTCGGCGGCGGCGGCGGCTCTCCCAAGGTGACTGGAGCTGGGCCGGGGCGGCCCCGCGGCGGCCGTGGGCGCCGGGGAGGCGGCTCCTCCTCCGTCGGTTTGCGCTTGGGGCATCCGGGCCCGGGGGCTAACGGAGCCTCCCGGCCCCGCCGCCTGCGGGGGGGTTCCCGGGGCGGGTGAGATGAAGACAGAGGCGGGGGGGCCGGCGGTCGATGCTGTTGCTGGCTTTGACTGGGTTAAAATTGTAACTTTAAACAAGGCACAGCCTGAAATTCCCCGTTTGTCTCGGTGGTGGGGCGAGCAAAGTCGGTCGCGGCGCGCAGTCGAAGGGGACGTGCGGCAGCCTGCTCGGTGGCGCGGTGCCCTTTGGGTTCAGCGGCTGCTTGAGCTCTCACCCCAGCTCGCATGCTGGTGTAAACATTCTTGCTGGTTTAAAGCTCATTTCTGAACTAAATTTTTTGCTTCTTTATACATTTACATTCCAGAAAGAGTCCAACTAATTCTGCGTTTCTGTTTTGGCTTTTTTGTTTTGTTTTGTTTTTTAGCTGAAACATTAGTGTCATCATGATTCTGCATCAGATTCTGCGACTTTCTTCCATTTTTCGCTCTGCTGTTTCTGTTCACTTGCGCAGAAACATAGGGCTTTCTGCTATTGTCTTTAATAAGACAAAAGAGCTCGATCCAGTTCAGAAGCTCTTCGTGGACAAGATCAGAGAATACAATACAAAGAGCAAGTAAGTAAAGGAAATTATTTTAAGGCTGATGGCAAAAGGGGGAAAAATGTTGGTTTTGACAAATGCTAAAATATGCTAGCTTTGTAGGTTGGTGTCTAAATACTTAAGGTATGCTTTCCTGCCAAACTTCTTGATAGTGTCACGAGTGAGAAGGCTTGTTCTGGCATACTTGACAGAAAATGTCCATTTTTTCCCCTTTAAAAAAAAAAAAGTAAAGCTGATATTATTCTTCTTGGGGAGTTAAGGCACTCAATTAATTTTTTTTGCACACTATGTGAACATACTAATATGTTAATTTTAACTCATCTATGTGCCCTGTAAATAGGGAGGGAAAAAAAAATGCCCTTTTTTTTGTCTGGGGAAAATAGCTATTCTTCAGTCTTGTTTCCAGAAGCTGAATGGAAATAGACTCCAAAAGCAATTGAGAATTAATAGAACTGTGAGGCTGATTCATTAAACATCTTAAGTTAATAAGCAGTTCATTCAGATGGAATCTTTGATTCTAATAATGTTTGAATGAACTACTTAACGGGAATCTAAAACTATAGTAATTCTGTGTAATTTATTTTTGGGAAGGCAACAAGCCACTTCTTAGTTCTACTGGAGGAAGATGTGTGTTTCCGCACCTACAAACTAGCCTGTGTAGGCAAGTATATTTTTGGTGGCTTTACCAATCATAAGTGATATTTGTGTTGGTACAACATCGGTAATCTAAAGAGTTACTATTTTAATTATTTTATATTTGTATCCCAAGAAATTCCTGTTTGAATCTATATGAATGCAAGGTGCCCTGTCTCTTGGGGTTTTTTGCTTGTTTAGTGTTCAAAACATGTTCTCTTCACAAGAACAGTTAAGGTTTGCTAACCAAGATTGCTAACTCAGAAATAGCAGAGGTACAAATCACAATTTTGTTAGGAATCACACCTGGAACAAGTGAAACGAAGAGCCCTGGAAGCCTGGATACTCAGTGTAGTTTTATGTCTCAAAAGGCCACCTCCGTAGCTTGGATTTTCATCATTGATAGTAGAAAGCCTGTACTTTACCCTGAGAACTTTGTCTATGTGTAAGGTAAGTAGGCCCTAAGGGGTGTCATATCTTGACTTTTGGAAGTATTTTAAAAGGTTTACTTTAGTTTGTTGTCAAAAAGGTTTTTAATTCGTCAGTGGCCCTGAAAATGTAGGACTTCTGCATGAAATTTCAGAACTGAACTGTTAATAAGAACTTCTGATGTTTTTTAGGCAAGCTGGAGGGCCTGTGGATGCCGGCCCTGAGTTTCAGAAGGAGATGAATGAATCCCTTGCTAGACTTCAGCGGGCGTATGGTGAGGGAGATCTAACCAAGTTTCCAGAATTTAAATTTGAGGGTGAGTTAACAAACTTACTGAATTTCTAATTGCAAGTAAGAACATGTTCAGTGACCGGTTTTCTTAACTAATTCCCATTTAGTTCTTGTTTGGACCATTAATTTCATGTAAGATGCCTTCAGTGAATCTCCTTACTTTCGCACAGTTCACATCTGACTCCTTTTATTGATTATTTGCCTTTTCCAGTAGAGATGTGGACTTATTTATACTGATGCTTAACAAAACTTGCAGTCAGATCAGGCTGTCTTAATTACCCTTCACAGATCCTAAACAAATAGCCCAAATAGAAATAGCACAGGGCCTGTTTTTATATTTTTTTCTCATCCTCCCAAAGAGGTCAGCAGACTATAATTTGAAAATGAGTTGTCTATGTCATCCAAACTGCAATTTGTAAATATTGTAAACTCATCTGGGAAGTTGGTGGTTTCAGAAAATGAACACAGAACTTAACTTTGTTACTTATCACTTTGTGACTAAATTATATTAAACTTTTTTCTTCAGTTATTTGGATATGACTTCTGTTTAACTGCTTTTAGTTTGTGTTAGCATGTTTCCGTATTACTCAGATTGATTACGACAAGAAGAATGCTTGTGACAACTGGTTTATCAAGAACGCAAAGAAACTGCACAGTCTGTCTGCCTTAGGACATAAAGGCAACTTAATTTTTTTACAGACAGGCTCGTTTCTATAGTTCTTTGTTTCTTTTGCTTGCGTATGTAAGTACAGCTCGACGTCTTCATTGCTTACCTGCAGTTTTAGCTAACGTCAGGTTTTGTGAGGGGTAAGCTGTCTTTCTCATAAGCAGCTGGTAGCTGGGATTCAGCGATCTTTTCAACGTGCCAGTGTATTTGGTTTACGCAGCAAGGTTTTGGTAGCGGGGGGCTGCAGGGGTGGCCTCTGTCGGGAGAGGCCAGGGGGTGTCCACACATCAGGCAGAGCCAGTTCCATCTGGCTCCAAAATGGGCGCACTGCAGGACACAGCTGAGCCAGCCAGCGATGCCGGTGGTGCCTCTGTGACAAGATATTTAAAAAAGGGTGAAAAACGCTGTCTCTGTCGTCAGCCCTCCTGGGGCGGGAGGGAGAGAGGGAGCGTAAGAGCGAGGGAGCGTGAGGCTTGGTGGGCATCTGGCAGCCAGCCAAGGTCAAGCCACCATAGTCAGTGACTTGTAATTCTGATCAGAATAACTGGAAATTCTAATTTAGGCTAGAAACACACCTAAAAATGTTTTGGGTTTTGGTGGTATTTCAGTTGGATTAAGGAAGAATTTAGTGTCAGATTGTTACCGGTGCAAATGAAACGGATCATCTGTAAAGTAGGATCTGTGGTGTTTCTCTTTTTTCCCCCAGTTTTAGGGATGTGGTTTCTTTATATTCAGTTTTATTTCTATGTAATATGTGAAACAATACATATTAAAGTGTAGGATTTTTTTCATAATGAAGCAAAATTTGTGAGACCATGTTTTTTTTACCACTGTTGCCTATCCTTAATCTAATTTCAACAAGTTTTCAAGACTAAGTGGTTAGATACTTGATTTTTTGTCTTAGTGAAGATTATGATAAGCTGAGCCTTACCTCTCAGGCTCTGTAGCAAGGAGAACAGGCGTTAACAGCCCACCTGTCAAAAGCTCTGACCCTTCCGAGTTGGTACCTTTGACATCAAGAACTCCTTCCTCAGTGTTTGTATGTGGAGAATATCTTTTGCTGAGTGGAGTTGAAACTGTGCGCTCCATTCTCTTAATCAGCTATAAGATACTAATCAAGAGGAAAGAAGAGCTTGGTTACTTGTTCTTATATCAGAGCTGTGTGGGAAATACCAGCGTTGTGTCCAGTAACATTCTGGTTGATGACTTCAGTTTCTCTGCTGCTTTCTCCTCTACCCCAGGTGTTGCTAAAAGCTGTTATGGCAGAATGTTACTAAGGTGCGTGTGTGTCTTAAACCTTATGCATAACTCCTCCAAGGTGGAAAAGACCTCTCTCCAGCGTAGTTTATTCTTTAGTGCTGCCCACAACTAATCATACCTTGATACAAAGTAAGCGATGGTGTAGACTGCAAGGTACAAGAGCTTGCTTTAGCTTGCCAACTTAGTCTTTACTTTCCTTTGAATAACAGATGAATTGTGGTGTTTGAGGCTGGAACAAAAAGAGACTAATATGATTTTTTTTCTCTCTCCCCTTCCTCCTTTAGAGCCCAACTTTGAGGAGACTCCAAAGTGATCTCTGCAGGTTGTACAGCAAACAGCAGTGTACATCAATGGAGTTGCTGAACATGGCACCAGTTGTAACTTAATAAATGCAGTGTTTCAGTTTGATTTCAGAAGTGTGAATAAGTTCTTTATGGTGAGCACAGTTAGCTACGATCGTGAGCTCTTTAAGTGACTGAGGCATCTGGGTAGTGTTTCTAATGATGTTAGCTGCAAAATTCCTTTGCCAAGCTACATTTTAGTACCGAGAAGTTATAACACTGATAATGATAACACCAAGAAGGAACTATGTGTTTTTTCTGAGTTTGTTACATCCAAAAAGCTGCTGCAGAAAAAAAACCCCACAAACCTTAAATCTGTAGCAAAGCGCTATGGTAGTGATGGACCTGCACAGCCAAAACCATAGGCACAAATACACTAATTTTACACTGCATCAATGAACACACAAATGATGAAGTGTTACTCTTACACAAGCAACTGAAACCTGTGAATGAGGTTGTGAGATTCAAATTTCAGTAACTGAACTATTGACACGAACACTTCAGGTTCTGAGGAATTATTTATTTGTGACACTTCAACAGTTAGGGTCCAGATACTACAGCTTGAGTTGTACTAGCGTGATTTTTCTTCAGAGTGAAATTACATAGGCAGTCTACAGAGAGAGAGAGATACTTCCTTGTGGGAGAGAAGCTGTAGGCATTTTATATTATACAATAAAACACTGAGCCTCAATTACAGGAAGCTTTATTCTGTCAGGATAGTGAGTTTATGTCTGCATGACTACTTACGCACTTACAGATGGCTTTGGCAAATCTAATACAATGTCAAGGTACTAACACGTCAGAATTGCAGGAGAGTTTGAGCCCTTGACAGTGGTGGAGACATAAGTAGTAGAAGTAGTGGTTTAATGACTTTTCAAAAGTTACTAAACTTAAAGGTTTCAGAACTTTAATAACTTTTCAAAGTTATTTGAATAGATTGTTCCAAGCTGTAAGAGTGAATCCTGTATTGCTGCATGTATACATGGACAAAATAAGAAGTCTTCACACAAGTTGACTTGTATATTCAATTTAGTTCTATCTTTAAGTTAAGTTTTTTTGGGTTTTGTTTTTTTTAAAAAAGCAATCACAGACAGGTTGACTAGATCTAAACATGGGCAGTTTCTATTTTCAGCATGTAGTACGTGGAAACAATATTTACAGAGTAGAGGTCAAAAGATCCCTTTGATACTTTTGTATAACAAGTAGTCATTTGATGTCCCTCACAGAGGCTGAAATCTTCTAAATAACAAAGGACTTGGTATGCTTGAAATCCTAAATGAAGCAAAGAAAGTTACATAAGTGATAGTTCAAGGATTTTAACCAGATTAACTTTTAGTGTACATTTCAGAAGAAACTAAGGCATGGAGATTGAAAAGAAGCATGCCTGAAGCACTGCTAGTTAACTTTTACTCTTTTCTGGAAAAGGGAGGTCTACAGCATTGCTACACAGAACAGAAGTAACAACCTATTAAAACATGGAAGTCTCAATCAGCTCTGGTGAGCATCTGATTCTTGAATGCATTAACACTGATCAACAGATACCACAGCTTTTCAGAGTTCGCTCCTTCCCACCCAGAGCAACCAGGTAGCTGGCCTCACTCAGTTTCTTATATACATATTAGGTGAAGGAATAAGTTTATGCTCTTTAGTTTGTTGCTTTGGTTAAAGAAATGGGTGGCGTTCAGCAAGCTTTTAAGACTACTAATTTAGCCTTAAACTATAGATAGCGAAATTAAGTTGCTCCTAGTTGAAGCTTTCACTGGAGCTCCGTTCTTTCTGCACTGATCTGAAAAGCTGGAGCAATGTACGCGCAGTTAAAACCCTTGAGCCCTCTCAATGAGGAAGGGGGGAAAAAAGTAGTACGTTTAGCTTCTATACTTAGTCAAGCCTTTTGACCCACATTAATCTCGGAGGAGTTAAGGCCCAGCCTTAATCTCACTGCTGCCTCGGGCTGTGTCTGAGTTAGTTTCCTTGGTTAACTGATACATACAAGCAAGGCAGAGTGGAAGTCTTCACAAAAAATGGCATCATTAAGTGGACAGTATAGAGATGATATCGCCAAATAGTGCAAAGGTGTTACCTATTTACTTTACCTGATAGAGGGAAAATAATCACAAAAATGGGAAAGAAAAAGACTGAAAGAAGCTAATAGAAAAGGGAAACGTAGGAAGAAGAAGGTAAAAGACAACCAGGTAAAAACCTGGTTAGTGTGGTAAAGATGGCAAAGTATGGAGCAAGGTGCTGTAGGTGTATGGCACTTGAGACTGAGTAATAGGAAGCTGTAAATGCAAACAGAGAAGGTGTCTCCAGGTATTGATGGCATGTACGGTTTGGCGGGTATGGGGGGGTGTGTATGTGTGCAAAACCACCACAGATCTAAGGAATTTTGAAGACATCTAAAACTTTTTAAACACACTACTGAATGCAAAATGCTTGCCTTTTCACTCGTAGATTGATAGTTGGTCTTCTTTCTGTTAACAGAACAGGAAAGGAACATAGGTTAAATAGTGACTTTTCTGATATTTTAACCCTTTGACAACCTTATTTATGGATGCATTTTTCCAGATTTCCAGCAATCCTTAGGGTTTTCCCTTCTTAGAAAAAAGTTACAATAACAAATCCATCAAATATTTTTAGACGGCGGTCATTATCTCATGAACCACTGTCAAATTACCTTCCCTAGCTTGCCTTTTCAAGTCTTCCAGTTATGCTTTTTGTCTAGTTCGTAGCCAATATAAATCACAGAGTATTTTAAAGTAATATTTGTATTTCTCGTTAGTACATTATTCTTTTTTTTTTTTACCTGCTATTACCTAGAAGTGCTAAGATAAACTTTTTTAAAAGGAAAAAAAAAAAGTTGGAGGCTAGCCTCCAATGAAGCACACAATTTTAGCCTTGTGTGGGAGCACTAAAATAGCTTGAGGAATTCTGACTTGCTACTAAGAAATGTAAGTAAGTGCATGAAATATATCCATATCAAAGGAGTAGACCAGACATACTCAGAAAGTTTCCACCAGTCATATTTTTACAAAACATTTCCTGAAATAATCTGTAGACAGGAATATGAGGACAGTTCAATTTGGTTCTGATCATCTTTTGTCTAGTTTGAAGAGGAGACAAATGCATGCCTGTAGCTGAGTTAGGGGTGTAAACCATAACTATGTAAAAAGATACATCTCTGCACATTTATCACAGTAATAATGCTTAATTCATTTTCTGACCAGCACATTGGTTCTAATAAGGGAACCAGCTGGTGTGTAGGATCAGGTTTATTTCAGCGTTCAAAAAAGCCACTGTGCAAGAACCATGTGAGAAAGGCCTTAAACAATCATCACAGTTACTAAACCATCAGAAATGTAAATGAAGTTTGCAGTGATTTGTGTACTACTTGTATCAAGATACTTACTGGGAAGAGCTTTCCTCTGAAAAAGAAAAAAAAAAAAAAAAAGAATTAGCACAAGAACAGTTTCCTTAGCTGATTTAAAGTTCTTTGAAATAGTTATTCACAGCTCATTCAACTCTTCAGTTTCTAGAAGGAGTTTCTGAACAGAAACGTCTCTTTTTGGTGCAGTGAGTTTAAACGGAAAGAGATTAGGTTGCTTTCCAAGGTAAATGAACTTCCAAGTGAACATGGACTCTAACAGCAGCTCCGTTAGCCTGTTGCTTTCAGGCAGGGGACCTTCTCAGACCCCGGCATTTGGCATCCCTTCTTGCTGTGCTGAGCTCCACAGGCACTAGTGAAACCGCTACAGAGAGGGTTGCTTGGTGTCGAGCTTTTTGCAGCAATCCTTAAAAGCAAACTTTCGCCACCTGCACTTTCACCACGACCCAGAAGAGGGAGCCAGTAACTCAGTTTCCCCTTCAGAACTCAGCCGCTCAGACCTTTTAGGCTGAAAGTGAACTTGCACGGCTTGTTTTTATGTTGCCTTTTGCCATTCCCTCTCAAAACTAGTGCGGAGAGGCTGCAGGAACCAGGGTTCGGCTCGTTGCCTTCCCTCGGCTGCTGTTCGGTAGCCTTATGCAACTGCACAAACGTCTCCGTGTCATTCTGGAAGTATCTTTTGCAGTAGAAGTTGGCAGAATAAAAATGTCTGCACCAAAAAGTTGCTGTTGTAATGCTCTTTAGCTTTAGTACCATGGAGTCAGAGCCTTCACGAAAAGGAGGACATGTTACAGTTACAGAAGTAGAGACATTTTTTTTTGACACGAGGAAGGAGTGATTTTATTTTACTTACTTGTAAAGTAGCCTTTTTTTTGGGCATAAAATACTCCAAGGCCACACAATGCCATTACCAGAGCCACAAATACTACAGCAGCGATGACACCACTTACATTAAGGTCATCTGTAATTATAAAACATAAGTCCAATGTTTTAAGTTGTAAAAATTGGCTGGATTTTTTTCCCTAATTACTACAGGCACCTTTTGTATCTATAGGTGGTCTTTGGCCCATGCTGCAGAAGTTAATTAGTAACACTTAGATGTAGCTAAGCAGTCCAAAAGCACTGCTGTATCACTGCCACACTAACAGGAGCACTTGATACACTTCAACTGCGTAGTTCGGGTCAAAAGTAAGGACAAAGTAAGAGGGGTCAAGGGATACATACTCCTCATTATACCTATCCCCAGTAAGTATTATTCAAGTCATGTCTCTAAGGGAAAATATCTTGAAATCTTTAAAAGCCTTAAAACAAGTGTTTTCATATAGTTAGTTTGCCTAAAATAACCGAAACAGCTGATGGCAATGTCAGGTCCCAGTCCTGAAGAACTCTTCAGGTGAGTTATTTAAAATTCAATGTTTTTTTATTTTTAAACAGCAAGGCTTTTAAAATTCAACACAATCAAGGCCAACAAATATTTTAGCCCATATGTCTAAGGTTAGACTCTAGACTGGGGTACTGAAACATCTAGCCATTTTTATTTTGAAGGTGATGACCCATGCTCATTTCCTGATATAATCACTAAGAGCTTCAGACAATCATCCATTTTAGGAAAAACAAAAACATCAACAAGCAGAAATATTTTCATGTTTTTTGTTATACGTCCAATGACTTCTTTGGATCCTGACTTTAAGCACACAGTAATATATGGCTGGGAATTTTACCCCCAAACGTATCAAATTTTGTGCATTGGTTGACAGCAATTTAGGACTTCGGTGAATATTTCCACAACAGAGAGATTCTATCTTGGTAGATTGTGGAACGCTTGCTCAGAATCAACCAGGAATGCATTAAAAGTCACGATACAGTGATTTTCAGCTAAGGTCTAAGAAAGCACCAGACAATTGCTTTATGGAATACTTGGACATGAACTTCTGTGCAGTATTTGTTAGGATTTGTTACCATCTGCTTTCCTATCACATCTGCAAGAGCTAGTTTTATATTTTGCAAAAACATTCATACATTTTGGGTTATTATAGACTCTGCCCCTCCAACCTTTGCTAAATTCTTTATTAGCTAACCAATGTTACACTTCACCTACGCTGTGCAAGTGGAAAAGAAACAGGCAGCAGGATTTTTTTTTTTTTTTTTTTTTTTTTTTTAAGATACACTGACTTGTTCACTGTTCCTCTGGCAGGTATAAATGGGTCATTCAGTTAAATTTCTGATCTGTTACATTAAGATCTCACATGAGTGCATCTCAAAAGGGAGGCCTTTCATAAAGAAAATAACCCTGTAGACTGCCACAGTATCCTGTACACTTTCCACAAAAGCATTCTGAAATATTAAGGCTCTACTGCTGTTCTGTGAAGATTGGTGTTTAGCAACCTAAAGGCTGGCTACCGCAATAATTTTAAGGTACTAAACTCGCTGCTTTTCTGTGAAATGCAGTGAGTTATGTTTGTGCTGTAAGAAAGGAATGCCTTAAGTAGCCACAGCAACTACATATAAGGAACTCATATTATTATTATTCCTCCCCCAAAATGCCATCATCAAACAAAAAGATATAATTCAGTCTGGTCTTAGCTTCTCAGTTGGATCATGCAATAAAATTATTCCTATTGCAAGACTGTTTTCCGCCCTGATTTTCTTTGACACATACCAACTTGCATTCGCTTCACTGAGCATTTCTGAGATAATCCAATCCCATTGGAGGCTTCACAGAAATACTCTCCAGTGTCATTCTTTGTAACTGTGTTAAATAGCTGTTAAGACAGAGCCCAAAACCATTATCAGAATGGAAAAAAAAAAAAAACAAACAAACACAACCACAGAATTTCCTGCAGGATAGAAATTTTGACATGTCAACAGGCGTTGTTTGTTTGTTTGTTTAAACAAAAAAACCCTGAAAGTAAGTGAGAAATTCTGGTCCAGTTCGACCTCATAATTCAGCTCCCTCATCACATTCCCTGGTCCTTAACTTCAGCTTCTGGTCTAAGATAGTCTTTTAGATAGACATTTTAACTAGATGGAGTGTATCTGCAAGGAGATTCTTTGTCAGTGGATCAGTACTTTCTAATAAAATACATTTTCTTAGACATGCTCTAATTTCAGAATCCCTGAAATCAGAACATTTTGTTCATTTTACCAAAAAAACAACAACAAAATAAAAAAAAAAAAAAATCACGTGCTACAAAAAATATTTCCCACTGACAGTTTGTGGGTCCCCCCCTCAGAAATGGCACTTTCTCTCATCTTCCAGTGGAGAAATGCTAAACTGCACTATTTATCAAATACTATTACTGTAAAAATGGGAATGAGGAAGCAAGAGGTGGACAGAAACTGACCTCATGTCAATTCCAGTGTTTCTCTGTATTTCTTTTTTAATCATTAGACTGGTTAACTTTTTTCCCCCTTTAATATATCCCATACTTTAAAACTAAGATTTTCAGAAGTGATTAGTAATTTTGAGTAGTCCACCTAATTTCCAGTGTGCTGAAAGATCCACAGCACCTCTGAATGCTTAGTCACATTTCAGTTTCCACGTCTGATGACACACAAGAGTAGGGTGTTCCTAGAACAACTCTTTACTTCTGAAAAATCTCAGCTGACAATGCATCATAAGTAGTATGTATCAATTTTTTTAGAAGGATCAGCTAATGGGGGAGGGATGAGAAAGAGACAGCCAGTTCTGAGGGGGAAAAAACCACCACAAAATAAACTACAACTAAACCAAAACCCCACTAAGCTTATTTACAGCCCCGACTCATTCCCGCTGACTTCGCAAGTACTGAACTGGAACTTGTAAATGCCACTGGATTGCACAGATTCTGGACTGCCCTTAGTGCTGCACTCCCACTGAAGCGCGTGAAGTTGCTATTTCAGATTTTGAGGCACTATCAGATATAACTCTGTTGACATACTGAGAGATCATTCTCATCTGGCACTAGTTAGCTAACCGACAAGGTGAAATTTGTCATGTATTTTCTAGATTCTACTCACTTATCATTACTGCAGCCTTGCAACTCACCCAATTTGTCTGTATCACTCAACATCTATGGCTTGTCATTGGTCTGAGCCAGAAACCACCTTCTATGTTTGTTAGCACATATTTCAGCATGACATAGATCTCTGGCAAAGACCTTGTGCATTTTTGGATTAAGATCCCTGTGCATCATTGTAGTACAAAACAGTAAATTTGGTCTCCTTGATAGCTGGTTATGACAGAGTTGGTTATTACACTTACCAGAGTGCCAGACTTTTTATTCATGGTGTAAGTTATGTTTGCTGCTCTAGCACTGCCTGTTCCTTTCTTTTCCAGTAAGGCAACGCCGTTCTTGTACCACTGGTACTCAGATGGAGGAGACCCCTCAGTCTCCTTACAGCTCAGTTCCACTACTGTTCCCGTCATTGCAGAGCTGGGTACCTCACATACCGGAGTGGTCGGAGCAACTGGACAATGAAATTGCACTTGTTACACAGTCTTATCAGTATTGTCTATATGACAACAGTTTGACAGTCACTGGTGAGGAGGTGAGCACTTGTGTACGTGCTTAGAAACTACCACATTAATGAAACGAGGTGCTGGAGGAGGGGTAGAAAGCAGAGTCCTGCTACTGGAGAGCACAGTAAAATTTGTGAGTTGCTAAAAATGCAAGAAAGAGGCTTGCTCCCTGCCTCCCCCACCATATGCTGTGTCATCCTGTCTCCAATCTATACACTCTCATCCAACCCCAGAGTTTGTTTCACCTTGTTTCTTGTATGGGGCCTCTTGCTCACAGACAGAGGAAGGATAACTCAGGGAATCCATAATCCAGCAGTTCCCCCCTTTCCCACCCCAGTATTTAAAAACAGAGGTGAGGAAGAGAAAAAACATTTTTTTTTTGTATTAAGAGAAGTCAACTGGTTTTTGAAAAATGATTGTCAGAAAGAATTACCAAGACTGGCCATCATCACAGCCACTGTGTAAATCGCAGGTTGAGGACCAAAAACAGTTGGCTACCAAATTTCAGTTTAAATTAAAACAAACATTCCCACACACAGATGCAGGAGAACTGATTGTTCCTTCTGCCATAAAGATGAATGTCTCTTTTCCGATTTTTATTTTGTGAACAGAAAAAGAATTTTTTTTTTTTTTCTTTTTGTAACTTGAAGCTATGCAGAAGAAAACTAAGGGTGAAGAGGCATGCATGGAACATTAAAAGCACAAGTGACACCTTAAAAAGTATTCATAGTTTTTTCTTGGCTAATTTTAAAATAAAAAGCAAAAATAAAGAAAACCAAGTGAAATACTAACTAATTCACATTAACTTTCAAAAAGGTTTGTAAGCAACACACACACACTTTCTCCTTTGGGCTCTAAGATTTCAACTTCAAATTAAGAAGCCACATTTAAAAGAGGAAAGCTGTTGAGAAAGTGGAAGAAGGAAGAAATAAGTGGGGTTACCTCACTGTTGGAGCTAATCAGAAGTTCACAAATTTATCATCCTTTATGAAGAATTTTGAGACTTCATTTATGATTTTAAAATATCAATTATTTTTCTATAGGAAAAAACAATATAGAAACTACAAAAGCAAATATTTTCTTTTCTCCCTATATGGAGAAAAGAAGAAAACTACCAACCTCTACCACTCATCCACTGGGAAAAATACCAGGAACAATGTAAGAAGAATATGCTCAGTATTCACTTTTCCATACTTTCCCCAACTGGGAAAGAAAACAAAAAGCCACAAAGAACGCCTCCCCGCACCCCAAGCCAACACCACCTCTCCTGTAAATAAAGTCCACAGATTGCTAGCTTGCTCACTGGCATTGCACAGACACTGCAGCAGTTTCTCCTTCCAAAAACAGGAGGAGACTGTAGCATATTGGAATGAACTGCTCCTTAGGAATATTTGATAAGCGTTGACAGATGCTGACTTTCCAGTGCCAAACACCATGATCAGCTTACCCAGATTCTCAGCCACTGAGTGACTTCAGTTTTAGTAGAAATGGAAGTTTCAACATCACATAAATCAGCGTACTCTCTAAGTTCTGAGAACTGAAACCCACATTTATAGCAACAAAAAGTTATACTCCTTTCTAATGCAAGTGTGCATTTTGCAAAGCTCTTTTGTGAAGTATGTTGTAGAATATGCATGTGCACATGTGTTTATAAACCCAGCCCAAAGAAGACCCAAAAACCCAGCAGCCACACACCATATTGACAACCCTACCTTCAACACCCCTTGCCATCATTCAATTTCTTTACAGAAGGCCAAGTAATAAAGTTTATACCCAATACTGTGAGAGTAATAGTAGCCTCTCCCAGGCGTTGCCCCTCTTCGCTCTTTGCACTGATTTCACAGCGGTAGGTCCCAGAATCCTTTCTAGTCACATTTCTAATACGGATTCCTGTGTTCAGCATCTCTGCTCGGCCTCGAAGATCACCTTTAAGGGAGAAGAGACGGAGAGGTTTCTGCTCTTTGCTTATAGCAAATGCCTACGTCTCATTGGCTTGTTCTGAAATTACATACAATTTATGAATTATTGCTCATTTGTTCAGCGTTAGTTATCTAACACCAAGGAGCAATATGTAATCCCCATCCCAAGACAGTAAGAGCCTTCCACAACTTGTCCGTTTAGTCAAAAAAAACCCCTCAGTTCAAAAAAATTATGTCTGTCATACATTTTCTAGTTGGAAGATGGAATGCTTTTTTTCTCCAGGTATTTCAAGAAAATATGTATAGCAAGAGTCAGGTGACAAAAGAGACATAATTTTCCAAGAGAGGGATGGCAATGACTAACTTAATTACCTTACAGAAAGAATTGTAAGCGAAACCACAGCAAAGTATTTGACATTTTAACTTGGCAAGAAAAACTTGATGGATTTAGCAAAGATATTGCCATCAGACTTCTTACAATGAGGTTTTTTCATTCTACAGCTTGTTATGAAATTAAAGTTACATGCACACACAGAACCATGAGTTCCAGTGTTTGTCTAAATTAAATATATGCAGAAAAAAACAAGTTCATCAACAAGACCAGCACATCTTGCAAGCTCTACAAACCAACAAAATCACTGTGCTTTTATTTCACTTCTCAACCTTCATTTATTGTGTACAAGGTACCAGAGACCCATATTTTCTTCGACACATAAAGCTGAGGAAAGTCCTTTTCAGAACATATAAACAGAAATTTCACTTCTGAAAAGAATACAAATAATTTAAAGTATACAGCTGAGTTTATATTTTATGTATATAAAAATTGCTGCATTATTCATATCTAAGCCTCCAGCTCTACAAGAGGCTTCAGAAACCTCTTTGTAGGATAGGAGTGCAGAGCTTGCAGTAGTTTTTGGGAGTTTATATCTGAATGTAATTTCATTTTTTAAAAATGTCAAGGAATGTACAGTGCCATTTTTCTTAGCCTTGAGTTTTACTATACCTAACTTCATTAAAAAGGTAACTAATCATTGACAATTTTATTAAGAAATGCTCTCCCCCCTGCGCAGGGAAAGAATTCTTTTCCTCAAAAGGACAGCTGTTCAGTATGGACAGTCAAGAACATTCTCTTCCAGTCATTTTCCTAACGTTATTCCTCAAGAAAGAGTTGATATCTGTGCTAGAGAATGACATGTTAAACCACCAGTCTAAGTTTGTAGTACTGTACCTGTAAATTCACCACTGTAGTAGACAAATGAGACTCCTTGAGACTGGATTTTCTTCCATTCTATTCTTAAGCTCATCCCTTTTGAAAATTTGTGCTTGCAACTAAGAATAGCCTCTAGGGGGAAAAAAAAAAAAAAAAAAGAATGCAAAAGAGAAAATTAGAGACTTTAGCATTGTGTTTGGCATTCAGGCTCCACGAAAATAATATTTCACCTTCAAAAGAACTTGAGCAGTCAGCAAGGGCCAGATCTACTTCTCAAAGTGATGCCATCAGACCTTCGCCAGATTTACACAAACACCATGGGGAAACAGAAACTAGTAATTTTCCCGGAGTTCAGTGGCCTTTGGATCAAACTTCAGATGTTGGGGACTAGATATTCCCATGTTGGATGGGCACAGATTCTGTATTACTACCCTCATTTTAGGTCTAAATACTTTCATCAGTGAGCAGACCACCATTAAAAAAGGACTCTGACCCTGTTACCAGCAATATTTTGTGAATTACCATTCTGAATTCAGTATCAGTAGTTTAACTGTTTAAATATATAACTTAGTGCAGATGGAAAACATACTGGTAAGATGGTTAAATATTCTCCTAAGTAACTTATGTATTTAGTTACACTTTCAGATTGGTTATTGTAAGGGTATGTGAAAGGTGAGAGTCTGCTTCATTAAGGTTTCCCAATCAAGGACCTTTTCAAGGCAAAAGAGGCAATAAGTAAAGGGGGCAGCAACAAACAAGAACAGACACACAAACATGACAGACAGGGACTACCAGAGATGATGACAAAGACCACCAGTCTCCAAACAAACAGATGGGACTGTGGTGCGGGCAACTGGAGCAACTGAGGGTCTGTGCATCAGTAATTGGAGGGGCCACAGATGTTGGGAGTGTGTGTTGGTGAGTCTCAAAGCACATGTGCCTGGAGTGGTAGCTATCAGGGCAGAGAGGGGTGGCTTGCGTAAACATAGGGCCAGCAACTGGGGTCACAGTGGGGGTGTAGGCACCCCTGGGCTTGTGGTACTGACTTCTGGAAGTGAAGGTGTGTGGGGTACGTGCAGTGTTTTTATCTTCCCTAAACCTGGTGTGCCTGGAGGTGCATGTGCAATTCACTAGCAAACCTCAAGCTGGGTGAGCTGGTGAGTAGGGCAGGGGTGGCAGGTGGGCAGAGGGGCTGTGCTGGTGCTCAGGGGATCCAAGAACATGCACGTGCTTGTGAATCTAGAGAGTGTTGTGTGAGGGCTTTCACCACTGAACTTCCATCTCCACCAGTCAGAGAGGAGGAAGGAGGCTCAGCTGTCTATACTTAACGCTTTATGTAAGCCCAGGCAGTGTTATATGTGGGTGCTGTTGAAGGCAGCACCTAGCCTGTGGCGGTCCGTGTAGCTGGCAGTGCCAGTGTTACGAGTGTGTGGATGCGTGGATGTGCGCACACACGCATGCATCCCTGGGGCACACGCGCAGCCTTGCTACTGGTTGAACCTGCAAACGGGAAAGCAGCAGCTGTATCCATCGGCCTGGGACAAAGACTCCCAGGTCTCCAGGAGCATTGGGCTGGACTCCAGTGGCTGGGCAAGAAGGAACCCCCAGGCCCCCGGAGCTGCTGGTGGCAGAGGCCTCTCATATCACCCCTTGGCAGTTACCTCTTATTTTTCTTAAGTTCTCGAGAAAAGAAGGTTCATACAATCGTTCACCTTTCTGTCTGTCCACTCAAGTTTCCCTGACTTATGTATAGTGGGCATCACCAACCAAATTTCAGAGAGAGGCTGAGATTTCAATACTTACTGATTATTGCTAAAGTTGCCATAACTGGCTAGGAAACAAACCAAAATTAGTGCTCCTAGTGAGGAACAGGTCATACTGGAAGCTCAACTGTTCTTTTTTTCCTCCATCACAGCAGGGCATCAACATATGCCATCATTAATACGTACCTTGCATCATAGTAATTGGGGCCTATGGTCAAGCCTATAGTTATTATGGGGGAACTAAAGAGGGAGAGAAGACATGGCAAACTGTATAGGTGAGTTAGTGGGACAAACTCAGTGTTTCAGTAGTTCCATTCTCCATGGAACAGCATGATGAAATATATACTTTTTTTTACCTGGTAAATAACTCTTATATCAAGATATTAATAAGAATTGTTGGGAGACAACATCAGAGGAAAGAATCCAACCACATATCTGACTGGCTCCAAATCTATTACTAAAGTAAAATTTAGTATCTCCCATAAACTTCTGTAAAAGAAACAAACACAATATTGATCTTGCCACCTTTAGGCTGCTCATCTTCCAATATAAGCCAGAGTATAAAGGATCAAAAGCCTTTATAGTTTTGGCAATGCCTGTCTAGCTTTCAGGAGACAAGCATCCACTCTCAAACATACAGTCAATCTGCATTAACCAGCACCCTCTTTTCCAGGCTCAGCAAGCAAGGCTGAAGGACAATTAAGAGCTACCAACAGGTCTACTTGCTCACCCTTTAAAGTCTGATTTCCCAGGTCTGTCCTGTAGAGAAACAAAAAAGCTTCCAAGGGGCCAGACTGGTAGCCTTGGTGATCTCTCATAGTGGAAAAAATGTCCAGACTTGAAAGAAAAATTGAGGTGGGAGGGCATTCTTTGCCAGAAACACGTTACACACGCACTGGCCGCTTCGAAAAACATGCTGTGTATTCAGGAAGCCCGAGGTTCCTGACTTCAGGTTGAGTGGATGGGTGGAGGCTTCCTGAATCTTAAGATTTGCTAAAGTTTCCTTTCCATTTTGTTTTTGTATCCTAACAAAGAAAAACCATCATTCAAGCTCAGCTTGCTTTTGCTACTGACCTTGTGACAGTTGGCTGGTCTCATGAGCTGGCCTATATTAGTTGACATAAAGACAGCTCAGCTGAAGCATTCTCAGCTGCACAAGTCACCTCCACCTTGAACGAGCTGCCGCTTTCTTGTATGCCACAGTTGTTTGTTTCAGAAAAAGCTAGCACTGATGCCCTCCCACTAATCTTATTCAGAGAAAGGGAACAGAATGGAAGAAAGGGAGCGCACGCAGAACAGAGACAACATAATAAAACCCTTCTTAGTTATAGTTACCCTCTCCCGCTTTTTCGCATAGTAACGGAGTCAGTGAGAGGTATTTTCCAGAACAGGTCTACTGGACTTGCATTAAGGTAGACCCACAGGATGCTGTGGATCAGCACAGGCTCTGCCAGGCCTGGAAGAACCTTCCAGGATCTTGGAGAGGTCTGGACAATGTTTAATTTGCATTTACATCTGGTCTGGAGGCTATCATTTGGTTATGGAATCATAGAATATCTGAAGTTGGAAGGGACCCATAAGGATCACTGAGTCCAACTTCCTACTCCTCGCAGGACTACCTAAAACTAAATCATGTGACTAAGAACGTTGTCCAGACACTCCTTGATCTCTGAGAGGCACGGCGCTGTGACCACTTCCCTGGGGAGCTTGTTCCAGTGACCGACCACCCTCCTCTACAGTAACAGAAGTTGCAGGAGGAAAGAAAAAATGCATTTCAGATCAGCTGCATTCAGTTGAATGGCTATATCTATCAGCCCCTGCCATTCCCTTAGTGCTGCTACACAAAAAGAACTCAGCATGGCATCTGAGATATGTTAAACTGATCTCACTCTATCATACAAATAACAAAAGAACAAAACGCAAGCCATATATCATATAAAAAGACAGAACCTAATCAAGCTTTAATATTACCTGAAGAGCTTCTTCTCCTCTTGCCTGTCCTGAGCTCTAAGTGTATTAAGTTTTTCTTCCCCAAAAGTTAAAAGAATACTTGACAGGAGCCCAGCTAACAGCTTTAGAGACCTCCAAAATGTTTTATTATTACCTCAAAGAGATGAATAAAGCCTAAAGCTCAGCAAACAGTTCTTTCGATTCCCAAATTCCCATCTCTCTCCATTCCAACGGAATGCAAAAACCAACCAAACAAAAAATCCCACATAACCCACAAACCTCACATACAAACTACTAGGATCCCTTTCTCATCCACCCAGCAAACATCAGGTTTTCTTCCCTGCCTCCTTAACTTCTCTAGCACATTATTGGAAGTCATTTATTGTTTTACATATGGCATATACATATATAAATACGTAAATAGCCATTATAGTTACTGACAATTAAAAATAGCCATTAAATTATAGTTACTGATAATTAGCTGACTTACAGTTGTTCTCGCTCTAGTCCCTCACTTCTCTGTCTTGTCAGATAATGAATGCTTCTCCTTTACATCACTTTCCATCATTTTGGGTGGAAGGAAACCAGGCAGAAGTTACAGAGTGAGCTACCAGGACTGACAAACAAGTCATTGAATCACAGAATAGGTGAGGTTGAAAAGGACCTCTGGGGAGTGTCCAGTCCAACCCCACACCAAGTAAGAGAAAATAGGGACAAGACCAAGATTACACAAAGAGTCAACAGAGAGAGTAAGAGCAGGACCCCTCAGGAAAGAGGAAGACAATCTTAACAGCTGCACAGCTTCTGTATACATAGTTTGCATGCATTGTGTATATATTAAAAATAATCATAGCAATGCCCATACTGTACCCTTAAACTCCTCTGCTTTTACGTTTTTGTTATCTGTCTCAATGGAAATTCCAGACACTTTACGATCTGCAAGAGGACAGAAAAAAAGAAAAAAAAAAAAAAAAAAAAAAAGACAATTTAGCAATAAACACTTGTAATTTCATATGTGCTTCAGCAGCTACAAGCCATATTTTTGAGACCTCCTTACACTGGACAGATTAGATATTGTGTACTAGAGAGAGCACAGGACTAAGAGCTAGACCAGGGCTGGCCATGTGGGTGGCCTTGAACAATTCATCCCTTCCTCTCCATGCCCTGGCACCTGTAAAAAATAGTAATATTTCTCTTTACAATACAATGATAATATTTACATGTGAGAAGTCCTATATAAACAGTAGGCGTAGTTTTATACTGTGGTAATGTCTCATTCTGTTTCTAATTGGGGAGACATATATTAATCCATAAGTGTGTTTTCCACTGTATTCCTATTACAAGGCAGGCATGTTTACTAAAGAATACCATGTACAGCTTCTACAGGGTAAAAAAAAGTGTGCAGTAATTGGCAGTTACCTCAAGTTCTTGTTGAAATGAGAAGGAAAACATTAGTCTACGTTTCTGTAGTTTTATATCAAAGAGAGAAAAAAACCCCATACATTCTTGGCTATCTGTTTTATCGGGAATACTGAAATTCCAGAAAGAACAAGTGAAATAACCACTAGCCCTACATCAACCCCCACCCAGCTACCTCCCCCTGCACTGCACCTCACTATACATCCTCTCTTAAGAGCTGCTCTCTTCCCAGGAACGGCCTCCACTGTGTTCTCTCACAATTCAGAGGCATTCCTGCAAGGCCCAAGAGTCGATCACAGTTATCCTGATTACTCCATGGCAGGCTACAAGTCTACCAAGCACTTAAGAACGGCTAAATACAGTTCTTCACACAGGTTTACATTAACTTTTTTTTTTCCAAAAGCATCTCACGTTCCCTTGGGTTTAGGACCAGTTTTGAAGACAGCATGGACACTCCTAATGCAGTACATTTCCTCTATCTGCATCAGCCAACTGAACAATCGCTACAGAGGGTATGAAGAAGAACTCAGCCCCTCTCCCCATCACCAGTATTTAGAACCATGGCTTAAGAGCATAATGTTCTTTTGACTGATAAAAACTAGTCTTGCTTTACTCCATTTAGTCTAATCTTGCTGTTTACCTCTCACACACACAGACCTTTGTTCATCCTCAAAGGATTAATTTCCCTTTCCCCCGCCTAATGGGGGAAGAGTTGCAACCAAGCAGATGGATATCCAGCCTTGATCTGAAGACACAAACAGATCAAGAACCTTTTGCTTCTTATTGTTTTCTTTTGACAGTTGGTTACTTCTGTTGAAGCATGTGCCTCATTTCTCACTTGAGTGAGTCTATTTGGGCTTTCAGCTATGGATACTCACAGCTCTGAGTTAGCATGCTGTTTTCTTTGTATGAAGGTACCATCACGGAATCATAGGATGGTTTGGGCTGGAAAGGACCTTTAAAGGTCATCTAGTCCAAACCCCCTGCAATGAGCAGGGACATCTCCAACTAGATCAGGTTGCTCAGAGCCCCATCCAACCTGACCTTGAATGCTTCCAGGGATGGGGCATCTACCACCTCTCTGGGCAACCTGTTCCAGTGTTTCACTACCCTCATTGTGAAAAATTTCTTCCTTCTATCTAGTCTGAATCTACCCTCTTTTAGTTTAAAACCTTGCCCCTTGTCCTATTGCTACTGGCCCTGCGAAAAAGTCTGTCCCCATCTTTCTTATAAGCCCCTTTTAAGTACTGGAAGGCTGCAATAAGGTCTCCCCACAGCCTTCTCTTCTCCCGGCTGAACAACCCCAGCTCTTTCAGCCTTTCCTCATAAGAGAGGTGCTCCATCCCTCTGATCATTTTTGTGGCCCTCCTCTGGACCCACTCCATGTCTTTCCTGTACTGAGGACCCCAGAGCTGGACACAGCACTTCAGGTGGAGTCCCACCAGAGTGCAGTAGAGGGGCAAAATCACCTCCCTCCACCTGCTGGCCATGCTTCTTTTGATGCAGCCAAGGATACAGTTGGCTTTCTGGGCTGTGAGTGCACATTGTTGGCTCACATCCAGCTTTTTATGCACCAGAATCCCCCAAGTCCTTCTCCACAGGGCTGCTCTCCATCCCTTCATTCCCCAGCCTGTATTGGTACTGGGGGGGTTGCCGCAACCCAGGTGCAGGACCCTGCACTTGGCCTTGTTGAACCTCATGACATTCACATGGGCCCACTTGTCAAGCTTGTCCAGGTCCCCCTGGATGGCATCCCATCCCTCAGGTGCATCAACTGCACCACTCAGCTTGGTGTTGCCTGCAAACTTGCTGAGAGTGCACTCGATTCCACTGTCTATGTCATTGATGAAGACATTAAACAGTACTGGTCCAATACACATCATGAATTTCTTCTCAATTAAAGATCATTACTTATTGTTCAAGTCTGGCACTACAGAGGGAATTCTCCATCCAAACTGTTCTACGGCCCTTTCCCTCTATAATTTTCTAGGTTTTTTCAGCATCCTTTAAAAATACAGACTGTGGTTCTGTCAGCATCTCTAACCATTGCCTCTGTGAGTCACGGAGCAACAGTCAGAATAGGTATTTGAGTCCCCGGCACTGTAGGAAAAGTTCAGTTGCTCATTCACTGTATCCTGTTGTGTTGGGTTGACCTTGGCCAGCAGCCAGACACCCACCCAGCCGCTCTCTCATTTCCCCTCCTCAACATGACAAGGGAGAAAATAAAATTAAAAAGCTCATGGGCCAAGAGAAAGACAGGGAGATCACTTAACAATTACCACAACAGGCAAAACAGACTCACTTAGGGAAAAATAATTAAATTTATTGCCAATTAAAAATAATGTAAGTGCAGGTGTTGTGGGGAATGAGGGTTGTGGTCAGTCCATAATAGCTCCCCTCTGTCGCTCCTTCCTCCGCACTTTCCCCTGCTCCAGTGTGAGCTCCTCTCCATGGGCCACATACTGTCAGTAGCCTGCTCCTACATGTATCCTCCATGCACTTCAGCTTCCTTCAGAGTATATCCACTTGCTCCAGTGTGGGACCCTCCACAGGCTGCAGTGTGGATATCTGCTCCAGTGCGGTCCTCCATGGGTTGCAGGGCAATAATACCTGCTCCACTGTGGTTTCTCCATGGGCTGCAGGATATCCTCCTCCTCTCCCCTCGGGGCTCGCAGGGCTGTTTCTCACACTTTCCCCCTCACTGCCGGGCAGCGTTTTGCCCTTCCTTACCCAGGCTTTCCCCAAGGCACCGCCATGGTGGCTGCGGGGCTCAGCCGTGCCCTGCGGTGGGGCCGTCGGAGCCGGCTGGAACCGGCTGTGTCCGGCCCCGGGCAGCCCCGGCCTCTCCTCACAGAGGCCGCCCTGCAGCCCCCTGCCAGCGGCTTCGCACCCGCACCCCGTACCCCTGCATTACTGTTCAGAGTTGCTTTCTCGATATCTCACCATCCCTCTCCAAATGTATGTCCAACGTTTCCTGTTTCTAAGAGAATACAGCTTCACACCTGGCAACAGACTGAATTTTTGTATGTGCACATTACCAAAAGATCCAAATTTGTGTGCAACTACCCTGTCCTTAATATGTTTTAATTTTATCATCACCTTTGTGTTACCCTAAAATAGTTACAGCAGAAGTTTACAATACGAAAATAAATAAGAAGTGAAGACGACAATTCCAGCAATGACATTTACATACCCTTAGAATACTGAAATAGCAAAAAATATTTGCATTACAAATAGCACTTGGAAATTTTTTCCACCCCATCAAGAAAGGAAACTTTCCTGCTGGACTTTAAAAAAAGAAATTAGAAAAACAAAATGAGCCCCCACGCACCCTGTTGAGAAGGGAACTGCTTCTCCAGCACCTCTCAAAGTAACTGTTACTTCTGCATGTCCACACAGAGCCCATCTCCTTGTTTTTGTCCAAGCTTGGTCTAGAATAAAGCCTGAAGTCATTAAGTCATATTCCTTTTAACCTATTAAGCTCTATTTAGATTTATGGAAAGAAAATTAGCTTTCGACTTTTACCCAAACCATGTTGTTTCTAGAACAATAACTGCCCGCTCCCCCAATTGTATATGCCAATAGATAACAAATCATGTTTATCTATTGAAATAACATCTTCCTTCATGTGTTCATGATGGGGAGGATCATTTTGTTCTGAGGCTCTGACAGCAGCTAACACTTAGGTAGGAATCTCTCCTAGGACTCCAGTGTGTGGGTAAAGCCGTTTATAAATTATTGGCACATCAACCTTCTCTGTCTGGATGCAAAACAGCTCAAATACATGCAATTCACCACTGTATTACAGTCACTGTTTCAGAGACTTGGAAATTTCTCTCCTCTTTAATACAGATGTCACACAGCACGCTGTCGTGGTCTAAGTATTCATAAGCTAGAAGCCACAATAAGAAAACATGTTTTATGACTTCTGGGGCAGGATCATGGTACTTACTCTCACTATGGAGGTTATCATGAAATTACTTGGCATACTTTGTATTGGGAGCTTGCAATTGCACAAAGTCTCCATATCTCCCCTTGCATCAAGGGATTTACAGAATACATGAAGATCCTATTGCAATGCAATAAGTACAAAATGGGTCAGAAAAAAGAAAGAAGTTCAACATACACACAGCCCTCCTCCTCACACACACAAACCACATATACACATGACCCTCTTCAAGCAGCAGTAGAGTCCAAAGAGTAACTTAAGGTGGTGCAAAGACAGCTGATCAAATTAAAACCATTATATATTCTGACATGGCAGAAAGACAGGAGAGCTCTTTAAAGCCAGAGCATCTCTTCCTTAAAATGTCATTTTAGAAATGCCTTTGCCAATTATTCAGAACCCCAAATTTAAGCTTTGGATTTTAATTCACCATGTAAAGAGCAATAGTGAAAAGATAACATATTACTGTACTAGTAAACTTTTCGTTCATCAAACGCTTTTATACAGACTGAAAAAAACCCTACTCTTACGTGTCAGTAACTTCATTTGTTTAGAAGTAAACCCCCAAAATACACACTTTCCATTTAATAATCACTCACACAGCTGTAAGCTGATACTACTAGCTGGAGGAATCATTAAGGAAAAGCATATTAGTCAAACCAAATCAAAGGAAACAGTGTGCCTGGAGGAAATTACATGAGAACAGAATCAAAACAAAGTTATAAGTACAAGAAAAAAAAAAAAAAAAAGAAGTCTTGTGGTATTTGTTTTACCAAGTTCTAAATAGCAGGTGGTCTAGAGCGAAGCTTAACAAAGGATTTCAGAGGATGCTGTAAGTTTAGGAAGTCCGATGTCCCGAGAATAAAGTGATAATGAAGCCAGTTCTCTTACTGAAATCCCTGAAAGAGAATAGGAAACCAGACATCTGTTTGGTGTTAGCACCCTTCTGACATACGACCACCTCAGGATAAACCATCAGCAACATGCTTAGATGCTGATGCAGGACTTCTCAGCTATGTTAACTACCTGCCACAAGGTACTCAAATGATACCTAGAGTTTTGCCACAGTCACACCATTTAAACACTCACATCTGTTTTAGCTCTCCTGTTGCCATATTTTTGCCTAAGAGAAGTAGTCCATAGATTACATAATCCATAAATGGGGAAAGGGGAGGAGAAGCTATCTACCATTGCACAAAATTTGTTCTGAATAACATTTTTTTTTTTTTTTTTTTAAAAAGACTAGCTCCCATTCTTCTTAGTAGTCTAAGATGTGGTTGCTACAACTGAAATGCTACCAAGCCTGCTCACAGTGGCACTGGCAGGCTAAACTACGTTAACTCTGACAGTTAGCAACAGGCAGCCAGGGCTCAGACCCACGACTCTTCCCAGCAACGTTGCTGTCAGTGGTCAGCATTTAAGCAGCCTTTGCCCTCCATCACTTCTGCTTGCCGAATGCTAACCTCCAGCAAACACGCTGGAGAGAGATCAGGAGTATTCACAGCCTCTGCAGGAGTCTCCTGTGTTGGCTGGAGTCCTTAACCAATCTCCAAAATTCGCAATTTAGGCACCAAAACATAGTCTGAAATAACTGGAGTAAACCCAGCCTCATTAAGTAAACATAACATAAACATGGCATTAAGACTTCAAATTTTGGAAAAGGGCTAGAAGAAATTATCCCACATCACAGGGGAAAAAAAAAAAGAAAAAAAAAAGAGGAAAAAGATCAACTTCAGTCTTTCTGTTATCTTGAGTTACAAAATTTCTTGAATCTTAAAGAATAATAACAGAACAGGATTTATTGTGGGCAGAGTTTATCCACTTCACAAAAAACCAACCCCGCCTATCTTCACCCACAGAAAACAAATAATGGAGTAGTCTCAAGGGGGGGTCTGAAGGCTGGGAATAATAAACCCATCTAAGCCCAGATGCGGAGAGCGAGTTTGTATTTTAATAGGCATGGTGTGACTGCATAAAGGATGGTAACCTAAGAGAGAAGGCACATTTTCTGGCTGACCAGCTAAAGAGGTCTAAAACACAAAAGGAACTCAAAGAGCTTCTCAGCCACCCCTTCCCTTATGTGGTAGCTGTCAGCAGCACTTCTGTTGTGTTTTGGAAACTGCTAGACTTAAACATACCAAGTTTTAGCTGTTCAGACCCGGGAGCTGCTGCAACTCTGAGACCTGGCGGTAGCACATACAGCTCTTGTGAGTAGCTTAACATGCTGTGAAATACGTGGCAAGATTTTCAACACTCTTACTGGCTAATTAGGACCTAGACCTTGCAGATGTTTTTAATCAGGGAAGAAAACCTAGGGATCCTACACTATGTACACATGTGCTATCCCGACATCAGTGACAAATGAAAGAAGTTTTTCTAGCAGCTTGAAGAAACCGCTTAACAAACAAGTTAAGTTTTTAGTCCTTACAATTATAAGGAAAACTGTTCCTCGATAGGAGCAGATGCAGTGCTGGTTTCCTGGCACTACAAAGAAGTTGTTCTAGTGTATCTGTGCTGGTAGTGTTTCAAGCATCAGGAAAAAAATATGGCTATTTATTTTCACTCCTTAGTACTAGAAATGCAGTATCTTGGTCTTAACTCTTGGGAATGACAGAGATACAGCAGAAGAAGCAGGCTTTTAGATACTCAGAAAGTTCAAAGAATAGGGGGATGCAGGGAACAAAAGCTCACTGGCAGAGTAGCACAGCTTAACTTCTATGTTGTAGGCAGTGGCTTTTCCATAAGGAAAATGCCTTTCCGTTTTTTTTTTAATTAAAAGCCTCATGAAAAGCCTTGTAATTAACCGCAATCTGTGTGCATAGATACCTGCTAGCTTTCCTTCCTCACCTTTTATACAAGCCCTCTCCTAACAACTTTTTTATTCATGGAGAAATGGACTAGGTTTTTGGAGCAAGGAAAGAGTGGGGGCAGTGGGAGTAGGAGGAAGAAAATAGTTAAATCCAGTATTTGGTTTGGCTTCTCTTTTGGAAGAGCAGCTATTACAAAATTAAAATTCCATCTCTACATCCGAGTATCTGACGCACACAAAATTGACTTTCTCCCCACCCCCAGCGAAACCAAAAAAATTTCCCCGAAACCCAAAGGTATTTTCCCCCCTTCTAGTCCAGGCTCAGAGCCATGCACAACGGAGAAATCCTCCACTCTGTCTGCTCTCCTGAGCAGAGCTGTACATTTGAAGCTGATAACAAGGCCAGCAACCAGATGGTAGGTCGGTTAGATATATAACACACACATTAAGTGTTTTGCTGGGAAGTCAGCAGACACTCTCTTCACATTCTTAATTTGAGATCTTTTAATTAAAGAGCAAAAGCCGTCAAATTAAAAAAAAAAAAAAATCTACAGATACCCAAGTAAGACAAAGCAGTCAAGTTTTAAGGTATCCTGCCTGCAGGACCTCTATTGCAACAAAGTAAGGTGTCACCTTGAAGTGTACTTTACGGTAGTTCCTCCAAACAGAAAAACCTGACAAGTAGGAGGTTGTTTCAGAAAAAAACAAACAAACCAACCAACAATAAAAAACCCCCAAACAAACAAAACCAACCAAAACTTTGGCTAAAGTGACAGAGTTTCAGTGGCCAAGCTGCTCAAGTTCAAATAGTTTTTCTTGGATTTACTACTTATTACATATCCAGAGGTCTACGAGCCTAATACAAAAAGGCGCCATTTTATTTAGATGTAGCATAAAAATAAAAACAATCCTTCACACACATCTGTTACAGAAAGTGGATTTTAATCAGCTTCAGTAACTCTGCCTTTGTAATGGAAGTCACATGAGAAACAGAATGCAGAACTGCATTTTCATCCAGCCAGGAGTTATTTAAACAGGGGAAGAGAAGCTTTGCCAGAAAGTGACTAAGAGCAGGATTTCTACCTGTATTAAAAGCTAGTACTGGATGATGTGAGAAGCTCTCAGTCTCACAGGGGTAAGAAGTTCTTGTGTTAAATGCCTCAACTACAGAGCAGCCTAGCAAAGAGGTTTTCATTTATAACGCCAACCTAAGAATGCGTTAATCCTCGTCTTTGTGTGTACTGTTTAGTGCAGTCTGGAAGGTTAGCACACCAGCTGATGGTGCCTTTTGTCTTAACTGTCAAGGTAAGAAAAAAAAAAATCTTGAAAGTAAAAGTAATGAGAGACTGAAGTTTTCAGAGCCAATTATCTAAAGTTATCAGTAGTAGTCCTAAGAGTTTAAGATCATGTTAATAACTCATTTCAAAGCAGAGTCCCAAGGACAGCTGGCCCTAGAAACACAAAACTGGAAGTGCTTGTAGAGGAGAAAGTAGGGAATAGAAATCAAGTGGCACGGGACAAGAAAGGAAGAGATTATTTAGGTCAGCCTTTCTGAAGAAACTGAACACCAAAGCACAACAATTCCACACAAACTGAACCACCTCTTAAGTGCTTTCAGCAGTCCCAACATTGAAAGATTACTTCATGAGATGGTGTGGGAAATTCTGGGGAAAAAGGTTTATAATTATTTTATATAATTAATAATCATAATGTAAAATTCAATTCCTTTCAAAGTTGTTTTTTTTTTTTTTTGCCTCCTCTTTTTCTACTCACACAGAAGAGAGGAACGGTTTGAATTCACAGCTTGCAAAGGCTCAATGTTTGTTCCAACAGAGAGGCCATCCAGAAAGCACATGGTATTAAACAAGTAAATATTTATAGCTCACACTTTTACAAGACTCAAAACTCTGCTACTCTTCTTGTCTCCATGGCAATTCAGAGGGAGCTTCTGAAAACGGGGGATGGGGTTTTAAACTAGTCAGGCTCTCACAAAAAAGCCTATTTTCCAGCCCTCTCCCAGTCCTGCTCAACATTGGTTTCCACAGCAACTCAGCAGCAGCTCAAAGACAGCTTGTAAATGCAGTGCAAGCCTATAGCTGCTTCAGCTGTTGCTTATTTTAAGATGCATCAGGGTGCTGGCGACTTGTGGCTAGTACCATCATGTTTCAAAAGACCATGAGAATAGGCTATGGGAGCAGAAGCCCCTTGCCACTGCTGTCCCGCCCACCTCATATCACACACAACAGCAGCAATCTGAAGAAACAGATTTCCAGTTGCATTACTAGGTGTAACAATTCAGCAAAACACTTGCCTGTGCAAATACCTAGAGAAATTGTCGTAGAATGATTATTAAATTTACAAAACAAAGCTAGGTACCCAGTGCAAACTGGCATGTTCCTCTGAAGTCAATAGTACTGGACCAATTTACATCAACTGTAAAGTCAGCCCTGAAACAGAGGAGAGTTGGGAAACTAGAAGAAACGAACAATCCCCCCCAAAACCTGCACAACCATTCTGGTCCTCAATTTGAGGTAAAGATCTCTGAAATCTCCTACAACATTTAAGTGACTTCTTCTGGAATTGCCAAGCAATTTGAAAAGGATAAACACTTTCAAGAAGTCGCGTCATTTATATATGTACAAATACACACATTACTTATCTAAAAGAGCCTGAAAACAAATCTAGTTTGCTTTCTAACTGTGCCAACCAGCATTAGTTACAATTCCAGTAAACACCATACAAAACTGGAGTCCCTGCTCATTCAGAACCAGTGAAGTCATCCAAGCTCCCTCACTGTAGGATCATGTTTCCAGATGCTAGGAAGAACATTAAGATGCTACAATTTTAAATTCTTGCAAGTAAATACATTGTTATAGTAAAGCAATGTGTCTCCCCATAGTTAGTCTTACTCATTTAAGCTGGAACCAAATTTCCCATGCATCCTTAGTTGCTTCTCAAGTTTATAGCAGTTCTTCCCCAGTAGGTCTTCCCAACCCCTTTTTGATTAATCTAAGCATTTCTACAAAGCACTTTTACTACAGAGGATGAGTATGTGTGAGTACGTATTAAGTCCTGGCTTCTAAAGGTATAGGAGTAGCTAACTAACCAGAACCATGCATTATAAACAGATCCTAAGTAGCAGGTAGGATAGCTAATTTGACCAACTACACCCAAATGTCTCATTTTCAGCAAAGCCAAGTCATCATTTTCACCTTATGGCCCCCATTGAAAGGGATGATATATCTGAAATACATTACGTAAAGAAAAAAAATTGTTATCTCTGAAGCAAATATTGACCTAGAATATACTTCTATATAAATATGCAATGGATGTAACAATAATTCCTTGTGGTTAGGTTTTAAAAAGGGCTTTACACAGGCTTTCTCACATTCAATTTTTGCTGACTTTGGGACATGCCATGACTTCATTCTAGCTAGCATGTCCATTTAAAAAAAAAAAAAAAAAAAGTCAGAGTCTTTCCAAAAACAGTAGGATGCTCTTTAAATACAAATACTCAGCAAGAGCCTTGTGCAATGCTTTATGAATTTGGGATTTCTGAGGTGATGTTTCCAATAACTGGGGGTGGTGGTGGTGTTTTCACGTGAGCAAATTTCACTCGAACCATGAATTTTAGGACTGCACCCTAACAGTGATAAACAGCACTGAACCTGGCTTTTTAACTTTTTTCCTCCAGACTACTGACCAGATTCTTCGCTAATGTGAGCTGGGAACATGATGAACACTTCTCTCCTGGCCAAAAGAATTTGGTGAACCCTTCCTAATAATCCAAATGCAATTGCCAAATTAGCTCATCCCATTTTCATTCACACATGATCTCTAACGCTGCCAAGTTTGCTCAATAGTCTCTTCTTGCCAGAAGCAGCTAACAGTCATGTTTGATGACTATTACTTTCAATCAACATCGTAGTTTACAGTACGAATGCATATCTTTAGCCTTAATTCTACAGGCTTTTAATATATAATTTAGTTCTTTAACATCAAATTTTATAGAAGCACCTTCTGGCACATTTGAACAAGACTGAAGCCACTCCTTCAATTCAATTAAGGCTGATACATATCAAGAGGAGCTAGAACAAACAGAAGATGTTTTGTACACTTAAAGGAGAAGGGTGATTAGAAGAAATCCTCCGGAAGGTAGAGCTAGGAACAATAGGTCACAGTATAATAGGTGCCAAGTTTTCTTTAAAGGGGATGAAGAGAGTAAAAAAAGAAAAAAAACAAACCACAAAACCCCCCCACACAAACAAACCAAAAAAACCGACTACAGTCTTCATCACATTAAAAGCTACACAAGCAAAACAACATATGGATATTCAGATTAGAAAACATTAGAAGAACAACAATGGAAAGTTACACAGGAAACAGGAATAAACATAATAGGGTAACTCTGTGCTTTATTTATTTTTAAATCAAGCATAAATGTTAACTTGGTGATCATCACAGCTTCTCAACAGAAGAGATGTGTTAGAAGCCACATCCTCCAGAATGTTTGGGTATGAACACTTGGCTGCTTTGCGTCAGAAGAAGGGAAATCTCAGTATGTGAGCTAACATTCACAATTCACCGGTTTTCTGCTTCATGTAATAGGACTTGATGATCTCATCTGCAGGTACTTAAACTAAGAAAGTACCAGCTGTTTCACTCTCACAAAAATGAAACAAAAAAGATGCCAGCAATTCTGTAGTGCTGTAAAACTACATCAAAAAAATAATCCAGGAGACAGAATTTGTATGGAAGACAAATAATCTTGTCAGAATCAGTCAATCCATTCACAGTTCAGAGAAAGAAACAGTACCAGGAACATGTAGAGCTTTTTTTTTTTTTTTTTTTTTTTTTTTAGAATAAACTATATCTGATTAAGAATTCAGCCCCCTGGGTCACTACCTTCTCGAGCACAACTTGGTGCTTAAAAGTCTGGCAGCTGAAATGGCTGTATCCGGAATACGCTACAACACACATAAGATACAATATCATCAAAAACTGTGTGTTACCTTTCTAGAATACTTGTTAGAGTCAATAGATCAACACATTTCATGAAACCATGACTCCCAGATAGGCATATACGCTGCTTTAGACTACTCTTTTGCCATCTGCTTTGCCTACTTCTGCTGATATTTCCTTTATAACCAACTGCTCATGAGATATTGATGCTCTAGAAACTTGTGTGACACTACTATTACTTAAACTGAACTTTCCTTTAGAAATAAGACTAAATAATACCACTTTGAAGGTGCTTATGCTCCTTCAACTCAGGTCAACTAATTTCGGTTTAAGGATCTCTTTTTGAAAAAGATGACTGAAGAACAGGCCAAGGACTATGCTGGCAAGCAGATCATACAGGCAGACGCACATCAGCATAAGCGCTGTGATCACATGGAACCCAAACACAAAATAAGGTCTTTAGAGTTCAGCTCTAAATTCACAGAACAATATGTTTTAGTAAGAAGAGGACCTGGGCACATTTACGTATTTATTCCCACTGTTGTTGCAGGGCTGAGCTTCTTGCAATGTGCCTGGATGGTACAGAGCTAGCATGAGCAGAGCTATGAGTGGTCAAGAAATCAAGATGGGGAACCAGATGGCTTGTTGAATAATAGATTGCTACCAGCTTTCTCTTCTAGAATAGGAACTCATCACTAACTAAGTTCAACAGTTCTCCTGAAAGCACCTTTGTAAAATAAGCCCATAAGTTTTTATGGTTTATGTTTACAAGTACCAGGTATTGTTTTAGGACGGGTTCCTTACAAGAAAAAAGTAATTACTCTTTCACAGGAAAGAGTATCCACTTCAGAGTTCACAGATATGCAACTCTTCATAGCCAAGTCTACACATATTTTCTACTTAAAACAGTCTGATTTCTTAACTAAGCCCCTTGCCACGTTTAGCCATAGGAGCTTCCTAGGATACCATCTGTCCACCCAGCACACGTTTCCCATCCCAAGGCAGAGGCAGCTAAAGAACAATTAATAATCTAAAATAATCAGATTTCATACCACATTTTTACATACAAGGTTTCAGCAGGGCTCCATAAAGTTATAAGGGATCCGAATGCAGCATATAGGTGCAGGATTGCAGCCTTAACAGCAACATGATGCAGTAGATAATTTTTCTAGTTTTCAGCTGATTAGTCCCACCCCAAAACTGAAGGTGTTTTAGTTACTAATATATCTGTATTGGACATAGTATTTTAAATAGTATGCCTGTAAACAGGGTTACTAGGGCCCAAGTCAACTTCTTTATGTACATATTGGACACACAAGCTACACTGTTAGTTCAATTGATATTCTCTCTAGTTATGACTTATCCCTCTCCTTCTCTTTGTATTCATGTAACGTGAGATAATTCAGCTTCAAAAGAAGGGCAAACTCCTCCTTACCCCCTCCCAATATTTCGTTCACTGCTTGTAACATTAATTTCTGCTGGAATCCATAGGTACAGCATCGCTTCAGTAACGAACAACAGCTCTGTTCCTTGCCCATCGTGTTCTACCTCCAAGCTGCTCTTTTGCTTTGGGGGCTGGGGGGACACTGATGTATACAATCAATTGCTAAAGATGCCAATAAGATTCAAGTTCCACTTTGCCCTCCCCGCCCCCCCCCCCCCCCCATTAGATAAAGTTAAAACCAGTTGTGTTCAGAGTTTATCAAATGCTAGGCCGATCCTAAATACTGACTTATTCCCAGCTTTCCAAAGTGAAGCATAAAATTATCTTTTGGGTTTAGATTTTGTTATATAGATATGTTATTCTTTTAGGTTTGATTATTTTACTAGAAGACACAGTATCTGTCTTAAAGTTTTATGACATTTTCGTAAGAAAATGTAAGTTTTCCGTGACTTTTCTGTTGGACTGAAGACTAGCTTAAAAAGGTAAGAAAAAAAACTTCTGCACTGCTTTGATGTTCCATAGAAGACATTAAGTTTGCTTTAACTCTAGAAAAGTGTTCTGCACCTGGAAGTCTGTACATGTAAGAACTGGCCATCCCACTCCTCTTTCTCTGTTTACATAGCTTTCAAAAGCTTCAAATAGACTTTAAGTAAGTTTAAATGCTTATGAAGCATCACTTCATTCTTCTCTCACAAAAATCAGTGCATTCTCCCAACAGCTATTTATGTTAGAAAGCTACTGCACTCTAGCAACTAGGCAAAGCATTTGTAGCACCGTTTTCCCTTCCTTCTCCCTGCTAAAAAAGGGGGCTAAGAATTTGAACACAGTTGGAAAGCAAACAGCAACTGTGTGTGGACTGTTACAGTCTTGAGGGCTCAGCTAGAGATACAACTGGAACATGAATGAAATAAGAAACAGATAGAGCATGCAGTGACAGTGGAAAAGTAGAGCCGAAAACAATTTTTTAGTTAGTTTCTCTACATATGGTGCTGATTCCCTGTTGTTAAACAGCTTCCCCAGAAGACTTTTATCCCCTAGAACATTATTTATTGAAAGGTTCTGAAGATGAGCGCTATCAGTACGTTAACTTCTGGAAGTACCCCTGAGCCATCATTTCAACAACACTTAAACTGAACACGTAGAAAGAAGAGAATCACATTTACTTTTTATGCCTAATACATTTCAGAAGACTTCTGTATCACTTGATTCAAACAGCACTAGTTGATGTCCAGGATGTAGGTCTTATTTAGGGGAGGGAGAGAGAAAAAAAAAAAAAAAAAAAAAGCAATTGACTGACTTACAAATGGAATGATGTGAAGGCCTCTTAGACTGTATGGCAAGTAGCAAAACCACACACTAATGCAGCCCAAAGGGTCACTTCTTGATGTCTAAGCATACTTGCACTATGGACACATCTGCTTACTTCTCTCTACCTCCTCTCCCAGGCACCAACTGTGACGTTACAAGTGAACCTGGAGTGTCTGAATTTGTTTGCTTTACTAGTCACTCCAATACTACAACAGCATCATCTTAAAAATCTTATGAGCCCTTACTACTACTTGGCTGTCTCAGCCTTCCTTCTCTTTTACATTTTCAGATGCTGTATTGCTCTATTCCAATATTGAATATTGATTTTCCTTTCAGGAGCCTCTCAAATGATTATGACATTCTTGTGTAATCAGTGAATCACATTACACCAGGGAGGACCATTACGTTGGTGAACAGAAGGCAACAGCAGCATTCATTGCAAGATACAAAGAATACTCAAATACTGACTAAAAAGAAAATATTTACCTTTCACATAAAAATATTTACTGACATTTAAATGGAAAGCTACTAAGTCTTCTCAGAGGATAAAGATCTTTTCTACAGAAACTCTTCCAATGTCTAAGCATTGCTATTAATGATCTTTTAATTGGACTTTATGTAGACATTAGAGGAAAAAGAAAGAAAGGAAAAAAGACACACCCCTTCCCCACTTTCCAAGGGGAACCCTGTAATACATGTTTGTTCTTTAAAGAAAGCAGGGGGGATGAACAGAGACACAAAAAACACTCCAACAAACCAACAACACACAAAAAAAGAACTCAACCCAGCAACATTTATCACATATTTTTGTTTCTGAACAATGCTAAGCAGACACCAGTGATGTCTTCCTTTGATATTCTACTACTTCACTTTTAGAGATAATTGTCCTCTATTTAATTATTCCTACAGTTAGGAGTTGCAAACATCTGAAACAAGCTGGAGTTGTTTATACACAGTATAAGTCACAGATTAGTTATAATCTTCTAAGTCTCAAGCAATGAAATATATGCATTTATCTGTTGGAAGTGACTAAAATTCATACCCTTTCCAAATCTTGACATATAACATCTTAATTGGCAAGATACCATGTTAAAATTTGTTTAACTCAGCAGCAGCATTTAAAGAGTCTCCAGTCATGTCACATTTATTACAGAAAGCATATATTTCTGTTCAGAATTAACTAAGAGTTAACTTAATTAACACACAGACCTTTCATATAGCATGGGTCAGCTAAGCGTTTTATTCTCAGCAGGGTCTGACTTTCCCCCAATCTACATTTAAAAAGTGTTCAGGCTCTCAAGCAAGCTCAACACCTTAACACCAGTCAATCAGACCCAGCAAAGCTCTGTAGCATGAAAACGGCAGCTCAGAATGCCCCAGCCGACGCCACTGAGCCGCGCCTCAAGCCAGAGCTGCAGGGGCTCCCAGCCAGCAGCCCTCCACGGGTCTTGGCACACCAAAGCCCATACTTCTCATCCCCAGCCACTGTGCCCTCTCAGATTTTTCTGTATTTAGGCAGGGGAGCAGCCTCCTCAAATACAGATGTAGAGCCCTTCATTATTAAATACATAGGGCAGCTTGTTTGAATCCCAGTTTCAGCAGTGCTCTCCACCACCAGTTTGAATGGTGTCAAAGCTGCAAAGCCCTGTCACACTCCCTGAAATCCCAGTCAATCTGGCACAAGGGTACATAAAACAAGAGCCCCAAACAACAAGCCAGGAGTTGAAGAGATAATTTCTCACCTTTGTGGTTGACTAGCCTAAAGACTGGAGGAGGGGTAGAAAATCAGTTTAGGTGGCCCAACAGTCAAAAGGCAAAGCACCAATATTTACTTTTTAAGACCATTTTATAGAAACAGAAAGGCTACCGGAGCACAAAAGCTAGCCATAACATGCACCTAAACACACCTACGCGTTCAACAGATATCATTCCAGATGATGTGTTTTTACTCATTTTTGCCAGAACAGCTACTAGAAGGCTTCAGTTATGAACCAGGGCCTCCTGGAGATAAGTACTGTCTATACATTCAAGTGGTAAACTACTGTCTAACTCACATAATATGTATTCAAACTCCAGGTTTCTGCATATCATTTCCTCATATGTTTACAAGTACGCCAAGCACAAACACTGCTCCAACTCTAACCCAGCTCTAGCCAACATACACAAGTCTTTAGCATACCACCCCCAAGAATTTTTCCCAATTCATACTGGGCACTTTCTGCAGGCTGAGATACAATACATAATAATTTTTGTTTCTTTATTGTATTAATTTGAGCAAAAGTCACTTCTCAGGAATGCATGTTCCATCATTACCTCCAAGTACTACGCTAGCAGTTTGTGAACAGCAAATATAGCCCCTATTGTTAATGTTATCTGGTCCCAAAACAACCCTATAATACATCACTTTCCATCCAGATAATATGTTTTGTTTCCCTTTGAGTCTGATCCAGTGGTTTGGACAGGCTTGAGAGCGTGTTCAACTTTTAAGAAGTTAATCCAAATAAAAGCTATGTAAATATATCTATTGAAACTTCATACCTGTAGGGTCAGTTCTTTCTAGCTCAAGTCTGACCATTTCTTACTTTTTTAAACAGCCAGGATCAAGTTGTAGCTATTTCAATGCAAGTTTGAACTTACCATCTCTTACTGAAAACTGCTAAGTTTTGAACTTGTAAAAAGCAAGCATTCAAAAAGGCTTATTACCAGATTTTTCTATCATGTTTTCCCCTGCAGATAATCTGAGAGAAACTGAATGCCTGCTTTAATTCCTGTTAACCAGGAGGGGTTACAGACTTACTCATGGTTCAACAACTACTGCTGTTGTATTTATTGCTGCTGTTCAGAAATGGCTATTTTCCCCTTCTTCCTTCTCCAAAAGCTCCTTCACCTCCCAGTGTATATTAGAAATCGACAAGTGAACAGGACCAGATGTTCAGCTGCCAAGCTCACCTTCTGCCTCATTTAAGAAATTTTATATAAGCACTTGAGTGCTCAATGATATACTGTGAGCACAGAGGTGACATAACCCATTGGAGCCCTCCAGAAAAAAGTGGCTTTGGAAATACAGGTGAGCACAAGCACTGGCAATCATCCAAATGCTCCTCCAGCCTCATTTGCTGTCTCATTCTTTGAAATACATATTCATTTCCCTGAAAAAAACAGCATTTAGATGAAGGAAGCAAATAATTTGTCTCGATTACAAGACACCATAATATTTGCTTTAAGCTTCCTGTGGTGGAATTACAGCATGACCACATACAAGGCTTTGAGGAAGATGCGACCGGCTTTTTTGCAAAAATGTTTTGTTAAAACTGATAGTTCTTTGAAACGTACTCCGGATGGGAAAAGACATGCCAGAAAGTAACACTGTAACAAAGCTAGCTTTACCAAATTGGGGGTGAGGAGGTGAGCTACCTGGAATAGAATTAATTCCTGGTAAATGAATTGCCTTTCAGCTTCCCCATAAGATTTCCCTCAGTTTCCATTAAAGTGCTCACCCCATTGTAAATTAGCCACTAAACTAGAAAGTAAGAACTTGTAAACCATCTATTTGCCCATATATATGCAATAGTGCCACAAAGTTATCACAGTAGAGGAAAAAAAAACAAAAAAAACCAACCAGCCAAACAAGAAAAAACAGCAATAAGATAGTTCATTGTATACATCCACAGGGACACTGTTTTAAGCATTTTTTTGTTTGTTTGATTTCATTGTATAACTTCAAGGGAACCCTAATTTAGGCATTCCATATGGCCCAGGCAAATAGTCTGCAATGACAACCTTGTGCTTCAATTGTTTTGATATACAAGATATTTATATTGCGATGACATTTCTGGCTGTGCGAACATTTCTTAGTAATCTTCCTTTACATAAGCATTTACACTGGAGTCACCTCTAGCATCGCTAAGAGAAAGTATGACACTAAGCCTTACTTTGAGAACAAAATGTGTTCCTAAAAGAGATCGCCAGCTGCAGAGAACCAGTGATAAACAGACTGCCTGCAGAAGCGCTCAAACAGAAAGATGATATTTTGAGTGTTGATGGACTATAAGTAGACCATACCATAGGTAAACTTTTAAATCCCAATTTCAGAACTAAATTACTAGTTGTTCCTGCCCCTCCAAAAGCACTGACACCCCAAACCTACACACCCCCCAACAAGGGAAGCTTGCGTACTGCTACTGCAGAAGATTCACATGCATGTCACTGTCCATCTTCAGTGAAGAAATATCACTGTTATTTACTCATGTGAAATTAGGAGAAAACTGGATTTTTTTTTTTTTTTAATATCAGTTGTACAAGAAGATTCTCCCATAGGTAAGAAGAGGACTTCTCTCTCATGACCACCAGCAATTCAGAAGAAGCTAAAGCACTTGGGGCACCCTTTGAGGAAGGGTAAAAGCCTTCTCCAACATTTTTAGCTCACTGCTTTAAAAACAAGTCTGCACACACCCCCAATAACATTTGGGGTTAGTCAGTGGACACGGACAAGTTTGGTAGCTCTAGGTCATGAAAGATGATCCCACTTGTTTTAAGTCAACCAGCTAAAGAGAAAAGGTGAAGTCAAAGTTCAACTACTTGTGAGTTCTTACCTAATCATTTGTGATCTCATCAGCCAGTTTCTGCAGCAGAACCTGGCAGCTACCATGTTGCTGCCAAAACTGTCTGCAGTAGGAAATATAGGTATAATACAGGAAACAATCACAAAAATATCTTTGTGTAATTCAGTTAACTAGCCAATGAGAAGACCTCATCCAGGCTCAATTAGATCTGCTAATCACAGTGGTAGTTTTAACTCTCATTATTAATGCCAGATGCCCTGTGGTATTCACAATTATCAGAAATACATGTCCTATGACATGAATAAAGAACTATTGCAACATTAAAGCTGAGAAAACAGGACCTTAGAGGCCAAGCGACAGCAAAAGCAAGCCCTCCACTTCCATACATCCACCTTAAACAGAAGAAAAGAAGAGGAATTGTGATTGTTGTGACATGACATTTCCAGGTACGTTTCCTCTCTCCTGTATGCAGTGAAGGAAGACAGTCGCGCTCATTTTTCCTCTTGCACATCCCATAGCAGGCTGCGGGGCCAGTAACCTGACCTAAGGATACCGCAGGGCCAGCCAGGGACCTGGAGAGATTGAGGAGAGACACAAAGCCCTTACCACAAAACAGAACTGCTTCTGGCTGAGGCCTCTCAGAAACAGAGAGCCCCTTCCAAGTAGCATTCCTAAGTTTAAGGGAAATAGAGTGACTTGCTCAAATGCAGCAAAGGCCATGATTTCTGAGGGATATGCCAATAACTCACAGCCAAAATTTCTTCTGAGCCCTGAGGATCTGACCAAGAGGGTAAAATTGTGAAGGTTATAACACAAGCTAGAGAGAGGAGCATGTCTCCCTTTTAAAGACAGGAAGGTCTTCCAACCAAGACCTCCATTTTTATCCATTTTAGAAGCATTTGGGTATCTTGTGCAGTGTCACCACAGTGATAAATGAAAAAAGGTAGGTTGAACATTAGAAACAAGCATTGCTTTTCTGTAGTTAATTTTCATTTGTTTGTTTATATTTAAGAAGCTTACTGTCATCTCACAGCCTATGTTATGGTGTCTAAGAGTCTGTGCAGGTTTGTAGGCTACTAGCAGTCTATAGCAGAGATACTGCTTCTCAATTAAAACAGCAAGAGAAGGAACCTTCCTTTGATGTCTCTTCCCCCCACTCCTTCTCCAAAAAATAGGTAGTCTGCTTTACAGCATTATAGTGTACAGATAGAAGTGTGCAGTCTTACAAACTTAAGAAATACCACCTCACCTGAACACGGACTCTGATTTAGAGATCAGAGTAAGTCCCTGCCAAGTTAATGCAGCAAACCAAGAAGGTTCAACAGAAGACCGGGGGTTGACAATATTCTCAATTTTGAGTACATCACATATCATCAGGAAAGCATAGTTTAAAGACTTCCACTGACAATTCCTACAGCCAATGCAGTTATGCTTTATGATTTCTTGTTGGGGGTGAGGGGGGAAGACACAAAAGGCTTTTTTGGTCTAGAACCTCTGTATCTTGCTGAAAGATTCCTGAGCACTAAGGAGTGTTTGTTTTAACGCCAAAAACAAACAAACAAAACCTCACCTTATTTATTGCTCAAACTACCCCAGTGAGCTCAATCAAATGTTTATGTAAGACTACTATTTATTGCCTCTGCATTGTCCTCACACAGACACATTGTACTGGATTTGCTTCCAGCATCAACAGCTTAATTTCTAATGTACATTAATGCAAGGAAAAAAAAAAATAAAAAAATCACACCTAGAATCTTCACAAAGAGGCCAGTTCATCAGTACGTACTAATCTCCTGCAGAGTAGCCATGATGATTAATAACAATCATTCCTGTACATTTTCTGTCTTGCCAACAGAGCTCACAGGTCTTACTCTGTGGCACCTTTTAAAACTTCCCAGATAACATCAGTTTCAGGAGCTCCTGCTGACAGAGAATATGATTGGAGACCTCCAGCTCCCTTACTTTCCCCTAAATTAAAGGTAAAAGAGAAGCTTTAACTGAGAGAGACCACTATTTCTGCAGGTCATTAGTATTTCTTAGTAGATTCTCACTGAAAAGCAAACCAAACCTCATCTACCTCAGCACTGTTCTTGGCTCTGCTGACTTCCTTTGGCCAACTTATAGAACTCTTAATTTCTGCAGCTAACCTACCAAGTTCTCTAGACCTACTCCACAGCATAACGTTCACACGCTTCAGGTATCAACCACTACTTGCTTTTCCTCATTAGTTTCTGCCCATTCCCCACTATCTCCATGGCACATTGTGCCCCAGTCCGACATAGGAGACTGCTCAGCCCATACATCCGAGTTGGACGCCGGTATTACTCAGTCTTATTGTTAATGTGAACATGCTCAGTAGCAGCAGACTCCTGATTGCCTGGATTTCTGCCTGGATTTCCTCTGGCTCACACAAACAATCAGCATTTGCACACCCACCTACAGTCACTTTCTCCATGTGACGACTTCTTATCAGCACCTTGCTGGTAAACTTTCTCCCCACCTGGCGTTTCTTGGGAATTGGGACAGGAAGAAGAAAAAAGTGCATTTTTGAGACCAACGTAGGCACCAGACTTCGATGCACTGTACTGCTTCCAAACCACCCTCTATCATTTCCTCACTGGTCAAAGCCAGCACTGCCAACAGACACAACTACCCAGGAAGCTGAGCAGCCTGAGGACTGAGAACCCATCCCAGGTGGTCACTTCATTGCAAGACTGTGCTACATAACTCTTCTCAAAACATTATTTCCATGTACAGCCTCTTTCCCTAAAACACCAGCAAGAAGACACAAGAAGCATACAACAGGAGCACAGTAAGACGTGATCTGAAAGTGACAGCCTTAGCACACGGCTGGCACTGTTAACACTGTACGTTAATTCACTGCTGCTTCACAGGTACGTGGCCCCACGATCTGTTTTTTTCTTATTTCCATGGGCTTTCTGGGTGGCGCAGCTTTTGCCAATTTATTTTAACATCTCCCCCACCCCCTTTGTTTTTAAGAGTTAGACAATAGGACCACAAAAATATCGGAAACTTAAGTCTGTTCTAGAGCTGCAGCACCCAGTGCTGGCAACAGAAAACACGCTCCCGTCACCTGCTCATTCATCTTGCAAAGGCCATCAGAAAAGCAAACTACGCAGCCTGCATCCTAAAGTTTGCATCACTGCAGAAAGCCACTGGCTTGCGCTGAAACAGGCCCGGCTTAAACAGGTTACATCTGTGCGAAAGCAAGAGACACATGGAAGTAATCAGCGCGCACTCCCCCGGCTGCAGCGAAGGACGCGTCCGCTTCTATTCCGCCGCTGGAGGGGCGGCTTGGCTCCTCTCGCTCCGGGGGCGAGGGAGGGGAAACGCCGTCCCGCCGCGGCCCCCCTCGCCCTCGCCCTGCCCGCAGGCTCCCCGGGCCGGGCGGCGGCGCCGCGGGGGCGGGCGCGGCTCTCGGCGGGGCGCGGCCGGCGGCCGGGGAAGGGGCCGGGCCCTCCCCCCTCAACGCGCACACGGAGACTTGGGGGGCCCCGTCCCCCCCGCGGCCGGGGAGCCCAGCGCCGTAGCGGGGCGCGGAGCCCAGCGGCCGGGGCGCTCCCGGAGGGAGCGGTACGCGACAGCCCCCACGCCCGCTCCGCGGGGAAGGGACGCGGCCACTTACAGCTCAGGACCCCCAAGTAACCGAGGAGCAGCAGGCGGAGGCTGCGGCTCGCCATCTTCCCGGCAACGGCCGCTCCCCACCGGCGGCAGCGGTTAATAACCGCCGGGCGACGCCGGCGGGGCGTGAGGCGCGGCCGGGGGGGGGCGGCCCGGCCGGCCGCGCCTCGGCCCGGGGTAACGGGGCGGCGCCTGGCGGGCCGGGGGCGCCCGGGGAGGCGGCCGCGGAGCAGGTGCGGCAGCCGGGGCGCAACGCCCGCGCCCGCGGGGCTCTGCCTGCGCGCCGGCGAAGCCAGCCCGCCGCCGCCACCCCGAAAGTTTTAAGGCGTCGGAGGAGGCTGCTCCGAGCGCGGGGAGCGGCGGCGGGCTGCGGGGCTGTGCGCCGGCCTGGGGCGCCCCGGGGCGGGGAGCCGCGGCGGGCGGCGGAGCCGCGGCGGGCGGCAGCTCCGCGGCGGGCGGCAGCTCCGCGCCAGCCCCGGGCGCACCGCTCGCCGCCGCCGCCCCCTCCTCCTCCTCCTCGCCGTGGGGCCAGCGCGATGCCCCCGCGCATCCCGGGGCTGCGTTGCACCGTGTTGTACTCAGCAGCTCTTCCCTCCGATTTATTTATTTTTAAACTCTGAGGTCCTCGTAAGCCCAAGGACATTTGTTGCAACAGAATAAACTTTCATTACGAAAAGCTTAAACTTCTCAAAGCAGACCATAGTCCCTGACGGTACTTTTCCCGAAGTCAAACCCACCCGGGATGGAAGCAGGAATAACAGGGTGAAATCAGGAAACAGAAATTCAGATGTTGCGGAATAACCGAGAGCGACGCGGCGATGAGGCGCGGTTTTCAGTTGCAGACTTGCAACAAAGTCAGAGGGACCCCTTGATCCCGCCCGCCGCGGGCCGCATCCCTGAGCCGGCAGGAGGCCGACTGCGCCGTGACCTTCCAAGCCTTTTGTATTAACAGTTTATACCACTCTAGGCGATTCTTGATTAAATATACAGGAGGTGTAATGGCCCTTTAAATTTATGAATCAAGGAAAATTACTCATTGTGACAGCTAATAGTGCATCTGAGTAGTTTCTAATGACATCTTAAAAATACATTACCACTGATGTAATACGGTTCTATAACGAGAAAAGTATCTTAAGCATTTCTTTGGTAATCAGAACAGCAATGTTGGCTATGTTTTGTTACACTGTAGCAAAATGAGGAAAGATTGTTTATAAATAAAATCTCTAGCAGCTATTTTAATGGAGACCAACGAAGTAGCATGCCATGATGCTCTTCATATCAAGATCTTCTTAGCTTATTTTTCACATGCAAAAATCTATATAGAATACAAGTAATACTTCTGCAAAAAATGTGCATATATATACGTCCAGTATACATTACCAGTATAATGGTGACATACATTTAATAAAATCAAAACTATTCCATAGGCGACAGAGAAAATTCTTTGTTTTGCGTGGCCCAGCACATGGTAACTTTAAGCATATACAAAGTTTCCTTGATTTCAGTAGCACTGCTTTACTGTTTAAAGCCACACGGCGATAGACACAGTGTTGATATAAAATTTAAATACATGGGAGGAGCCTGGTGGAAAGGGTGTATGGGTGGGGAACATTAAGACATGGCAGGACAGGATTAAATTAAGGGATAGCTCATAGGATGACTACTAAAGCCGACGTAATGACAAGGAATCGATGAGGGGAATGAAGAGATGAATCTTGAGGAGAAGGTATCCCATTAGATGATGGGATGAAGTTTAGGCTAGTACAGTAGTCTTTCCACCGCAGTAAACATTCAGTTCTAATTGCCCAAATACATAGACACATACAGGATTTAATTTTGATTTCATTAACATGACTTATACCACAGTAAACCCACTTGGGCCTAGGGCCTATATAAGCATATGGTCAAATTCCTTTTCTGTTCACTGTTTTGTTTCTCTTCTGAGTGAAGCAAACATCCAGTGTACAGGGCTGCCTCCCCAGCATTTCTCTGGCTTTTTCTAGTACAGTTTTGCAGTACGTTCACAGTTTCTTTACATTCCTCTCTTTTATTTCAGCAACAACTAGATCACGGTTTCTCTGCTTGCTTTATACAATTGCAGGAAACACCAGCAACTAAACGAGAGTATTCTGAATGCGTTTACAGAATTATTGGAAAACTGGTTGTAATGCATATCGTTCGTTTCATGTATATACTTTTTCTGTATGTACTTTGCTGAACAATGGTATTCTTAAAAATACTCTAAGTACTTTGTTAGAAGAGTACAAGACTGCTATCCATATTTCTAATCTTTTTAAGTTAAATGTAGTAAAAATATTTTCATTAAACAGCACATAGAGCCCAACAAGGAAGAATTTGTTTGAGATACTCAGTTTAACAGTTATTCTTGGAGCGCTTTCCATAGAGACTCCATTTTAGAATAATAAAAATAGTCTGCAATTAACATCTGCACACAGAATGCTGATCAAGAATAGCTCTCTGATTTTGTAATAACTATTCTAGTCAAGTTCTTTGTGTAGAAAAGCCTTTAAGAATTGCTTGGAAGTGCAACATGATTTCAAGACGTGGCTGCTTCTTAATGATCTCAATAATTCATAAACCAAAAGGTTACCCTCATTTCATTAGATTATATTTTAGATAAATCTACATTCTTACATTGCAATGGAATTCTTCCTCCTTTTAATTAAACTTTCTATTGCAAATGCAGAGTGCTGATGATAATCTGCTCTAACAATACAAGTTTACCTCTTTTAATATGGTACCATCACTCTGTTAAAGAGCTCTGTGTGAAAATATTTTTGAAAAATAATTTGCAAAAATTCTGTGAAACAGTATAAGCCAAAACTCTGACACTTCACTTTGGAAACATTTCATTTTTCTTAGCTACAGGATGATAAATATTAATACAGAGAAATTAATCTATATTAAGAAAATACTCATTTCAGTGATTTCTCCACTCAAAATAGGTTTTATTTTGTAGGGGGAACAAAACTAAATCACCTTAGATTTAGTTTTCTGTGCCTTGCATGCTGATTTCTAGAATAACTTTGAGGTATAATAATAAAAAAACCAGTACAACAAATTAGAACTGCTAATAGTTGTCTTGCTATAAAGAAAAGGATTAGAGCACTGTGATAGAACACTGCATCTCTATTAGGCTGTTAAAATATTTCATATCTAATGTGCCAGCCAAACTTGAACCAGGAAATCCAGAAAATGTGAGGGTAGAACAAGATAACAGTAATACAAGTTACTTGTTCTCAGTAGCTTTTTTCTGTGAATACCCCTCCTCCATTTTCTGGAATATCTTGTATAATTTTATCTTTGACTTGCAAAGTACAGTATTAATGCCATTTTTTTCAATTGAATTTGCAAGATTACTGCCACTGAGCAGGCAGCTCAGTAGCAATCAAAGGTACATTTCTAAAAAAGATCCACCAAATTGGATGGCATTGTAGGACGTTTCCTAATTCAACCTAAGCAATAGTGGACAAATTGTGAGCCACGATGCTGATGGTGGTAGATTCAGAATTATTTCACCACAGCGTGCACAGTGTGCACAGGAATGCATATATGAAACTGCACTTTAAGCCAGGCCAGTGAAATAATGTGAATAAAACATAATCTTTCAGCAATAGTGATCCTGCAATTTGTACCACTTCGGTGATCTCGTGTTCAGCGCCTCGTACAGCGCTGCCACAGTTGTCTACCTAGAGGGTAAGCAGTGAGAAATGGATGAGAATGGCAGAGGGAGGGGCAGGAGTTTTTAAGCCAGTTTTGCTTTTGAGGCAATCTTGCTTCCCTGAGAGCCGTAAACCGTCACGGTTTGTCACTTACCCGTGATGGTTGCATCACATACTCTGGCATAAGAGCACTTAATGGGGTTACTGTTGCCTCGTAGGGCAACCTCCCATTTTCTTCTGTACGTTATAAAATAACATCCACGGTTTGCCTGAAAGTCAAAAGGCTTTATGAAGTCTGATGCGTTGTAATTATTCTTGAACTGTTTTTCACTTTTGTTACCTTTTTGTCTCTTCTCGGTAGCACAAACATGCTCCATGTTGTGACACACTAAAAGCTGCTGGACTTCAGCCAAACCCTTCCCAGAGTACTTCTCAGTCAGAAGGCTTTTGTCTTTTGGCATTGAGGGATTGATAGGTGAGGGATTGCACCGAGCCTTTACGTCCCCCCCCAGAGGATGCTGACAGGGCCATGTTTGGCAGCTGAGAGTGACCCCCAGCTGGCCCTCGGCTCAGTCCGTGGGGTTCGAGTGGACCCAGGGGTTTTTACCCTCTCACAGAAGCCTCAAGTAAATATACTGTAGTAAACAGAGAAATGATATTACAGTTGTGAGCCAGCTGTGTCAGCATGAATCAAAAATGAGCTTGAAGACTGAACTTTTTAATTAACCCCAAATCTATGCCACTGTTGTTCCTCTTTTCTGCTTTTGTCCAGGGGCTGTAGAGATGCCAGCTGAACCCTGGGTGATATTTCCAGCAGCTTTGGATGTCTTTTGATTTCCACCGGGGGGCAAAGCTTTGCACTGTCACTCTGTTGGACAGGGATTACCAAAAGGCAGAGGGCTATGACTATGCTCCTCTTGTAGTCTTCAGCATGTTATGAGTCCCAGATGGTTTTTATCTGCGTTGTGCTTCCAGAGTGACATCAAACAAGTGGAAGGAGGGACCAGATATTCTGCCACATTTTTCTGAAGATTAAGCTGAACAAAAAGTTGCAAATACTTGTACAAAAGAAGATTTAGAGATTAGAAAGTGGCAATTTAAAACAGAGAGAGAGACATATAATAAAGGAGTGTGCAGTATCAAATAGGATTTTACTCTTGTTGTTCAAGACTTCCTCAGAGTGATAGAATAGGGTTTGTTTCTCTTTCATTCTCCAAACATTTTGAATTTATCTCCTCATAGAGTAAAAATGTTCTTTTTACACCCTACATTGTGAATTTGTTGGGTTTTTTTTACCGTTTAAAACAAAACAATTATGTGATGTGATCATTGACTGCATATGATTCCTCAAGCCGTAGAATAAAAAGTTAATAGAAGAAATGGTGCAGTTGAGCTATAGTGATATAAATAATAATAGCATCTTTGTGTTTTCTCAGGACCTTTCACCTCAAGGCTATAAACTGTTTTACACACACAAGTATGTAGCCTACAATAAGCCTGGTGCACTGAAAAATAACTTGTATTTAACTTGTTTTAAAAAATGAGGAAGCAGGATGATTGACCTGCTGAAATTCTTAATCTATCAAATAGTGTAAGGAAGGGCACAAATAGCTACTGAACTCGCACACCTGGTTTTCTGGATGAGAGCCCGGGTGAGCAGGGAAGCCAGTGCCAGGTACCGAACCAGGAGGAGCCAGCTGTCCTGCTGCTCTGCAGCCGCGTCTCCACAGTGGAAAATTCTGTGTCTGTTGCCGGCCCTTGCCAGTATTAACACTTTTTTTTTTTTTTTTTTTTTGATGCTGACTTTAATTACACCCTTTAGCTCTTAATGGCACTAATTCAGTGTAACTGTTTGACATTGGCATTCTTGATGGCTGTTGTTATACCTTTGCCAATTGGGAATTGGGCTGAAGACCACCATCAGCTAAACTGTAAAGCATTGAAACAAATGCTGAGTAATTTCACAAATTTTAACAAATTTTAATGCAAGCCATGGTTTTCCTACCTGGGCAGGAGCTAGTTTGTGCTCGGCTTCAATCTTTTGGGGAGGAAGGGCAGTAGGGAGGTCAGTGATGGCGAAGGGGAGCTGGCGGTGAGGAGCTGCGGTTACAGGGCCTGCCGGCGGCCCTGCCGCAGCAGGGAGCCGGGCACCAAAGACCCTTTCCACCAGCCACCGGGCTGTTAATGTTAATGCTGTAACCCCAGTACTGCACATCTGTGATCCTTGCTACGAGCTGGCTGAATATACACCTTAAGGCCATCCAAAAGCTGCTGGTTTCAGGGATGACCTTACTGCCCAGTGAAATGAGGCCTGTTCAGGCAAAGGAAGGGCAGAGGGGCTAGGCATTACACGCACAGCATACCGGAGTGTATTGGGTTTGCGTGGCAAGGTTTTGGTAGCAGGGGGGGCTACAGGGGTTGCTTCTGTGAGAAGATGCTAGAAGCTTCCCCCATGTCCGATACAGCCAATGCCAGCCAGCTCCAGGACGGACCCACTGCTGGCCAAGGCTGAGCCCATCAATGATGGTGGTAGCCCCTCTGTGATAACATATTTACGGGGAAAAAAAAAGCCTGTGCAACAGCAGCCGGAGAGAAGAGTAAGAATATGTGAGAGACACAACCCTGCAGACACCTGACCTTGGTGGTCAGTGAAGAAGGAGGGGGAGGAGGTGCTCCAAGAGCTGGCACAGAGATTCCCCTGCAGCCCGTGGTGAAGACCATGGTGAGGCAGGCTGTCCCCCTGCAGCCCATGGAGGACCCCACACCAGAGCAGGTGGATGCCTGAAGGAGGCTGTGACCCCATGGGAAGCCTGTGCTGGAGCAGGCTCCTGGCAGGACCTGTGGACCCATGGAGAGAGGAACCCACGCTGGAGCAGGCTCCTGGCAGGACCTGTGGACCAGTGCAGAGAGGAGCCCACGCTGGAGCAGGTTTGCTGGCAGGACTTGTGACCCTGTGGGGGACCCAGGCTGGAGCAGTCTGTTCCTGAAGGACTGCACCCCGTGGAAGGGATCCATGCTGGAGCAGTTCATGAAGAACTGCAGCCCACGGGAAGGACTCACGTTGGAGAAGCCAGTGGAGGACTGTGTGCCATGAGAGAAACCCCACGCTGGAGCAGTGGAAGAGTGTGAGGAGTCCTCCCCTGAGGAGGAAGGAGCGGCAGAGACAACGTGTGATGAACTGACCCCAACCCCCACTCCCCGTCCCCCTGCGCTGCTGGAGGGGAGGAGGCAGAGAATTTGGGAGTGAGGTTGAGCCCAGGAAGAAGGGAGGGGTGGGGGGAAGGTGTTTTAAGATTTAGTTTTTATTTTCTCATTACCTTACTCTGGTTTGACTGGTAATAAATTAAACTAATTTCCCCAAGTCAAGTCTGTTATGCCCATGATGTTGACTGGTGAATGATCTCTCCCTGTCCTTATCTCGACCCACGAGCCTGCCATTATGTTTCCTCTCCCCCGTCCCGCTGAGGAGGGGGAGCGATAGAGCGGCTTTGGCGGGCAGCTGGCGTCCAGCCAAGGTCAACCCGCCACACGGAGCTGATATGTACGTAACGGGGCCGCTGATGGCAGGGCCAAAGGCTGGGGGCGAGGAGGGCCAGCGCCCCGCTGCCCCGGGCCGCCGCCGCCCCGCAGGCCCCGCGCTGCGCCGGGAGGCGGCCCCGGCCCGGCCCCGCGGCGCCCCCTGGCGGCCGCGGGAGGAGCGCCGGGCGGAACCGCGCTGCCGCCGCCGCTGTTTCCGGCGGAGCCGGGGGAGGTGGCACCGGGGCGGCGGGACTCGGCCGGAGCATGGCGGCGCGCTGGGCAGCCCGCCGCCTGCGGGGCGGGCGGGAAGGGTGCCGTGAGTGGCGGCGGGCCGGGCGCGGGGGCCTGCGCGGGCGCAGCGGGGCGCCGGGCTGGTTGCGGGCTTGTCCTGCGCCGGTGCTTTGAGGGGCCCGGCGTGGGGCGGCCGGGCCTGGCCGTGCGGGGCGGCTCGGGCCCCCGGCCCCAGGAGGCCGCCGTGGGCGCGGGCCGGGGCGCGGCGGCCGTGGGGACGAGGCGCGGGTGCGGTCCGCAGGGGCCTGTCTGAGGGAGGAGCCTTTGCCGCCGGAGAAGGTCGTTCAGCTTTCGTTGCTTCAGAGTTTTCTGTTGTGACTGCAGGCAGGCATTGCAGGGACCAAGAACGGACGGGCGGTAGGAGCTGCTGAAGGGCTCACCTTATGCATATTGAGACAAACACATGGATTAGCAGTGCAGTGGCCTGTCTTCCTTTCTGTAGAAACAAGCATCTTATAAAAAGGCCTTAAAAACTCCTTATTGCTTATTTCAGATTATTTCTTTTACCAGGGTTCATGTCCACACCGACTGTTTCTCGACTGACGTCAGAGGAGGTGATTAAGATGCGTAATGAGCTCTTTACCAAAGAGAAAGAGAGACAGTTATCTCTGTATCCACGAATCGAGAAAATCGAAGTAAAATACACTGGGAAGTCTCACCCTGGCAGTGTGTTTGTAATGAACAAAGCTTTGTCTACTCCATACAATTGTGCCATGCGTAAGTGAATGGACTCCTAAACTAACGTTGTGCCCCTGGTGATGAAAGCTGTGCTGTCAGTTGAAGTACTTGTCATGCAAATTTGAAATGTTGATATTGACATTTTAACGACCGAGGTAACAGGTGTGCATTCAGAATATTTGTAGTTGGTATGTTTAAAGTACATTTGTACTAAAATACATCATCAGAAACTGAGGTAATTTTTGGAGGCTCTGTTAACAGCTCATCCTTCCAAGCCATTCACAAAAGTAAAACTTGCAGTTTGTTGTTACAAATGCAGGGTTCTAAACTCCTGACTCTGAGGAGTATGGTTAGTAACTGTGTAACACTTTTTTCATTTTCTTTAGACTTAACTGAATGGCATTGCAGGAAATCTGTTCTAGCTCTTGTGGATGGTGAAGTCTGGGATATGTACAGACCCTTGACCAAATCATGTGAAATTCAGTTCCTTACTTTCAAAGATGAAGATCCAGAGGAAGTAAACAAGGTAAGTCTGTATCTTATCCTAGTGTAGGTGAGCCTGAATATGACCACTTGATTCTGTATGCCCCCTTCTGTCTGCTTTCTTGAACTTTGGTGTTGTGAAAGTTCAGATATTTTTAATAGTTGGTTGGCACATTACGTTATCGTTAGTTGGACCGGGGTGTGGGCTAGGTGATGTGCGGACATCCTTTTCAACCTATATTGTTGTATTATTGTATGACTTCAGTTTTAAATATCTCCAGGGAAACATCTGGCTTGTATTTTAAATGCAGTTTTGATTTTTTTGATTGATTCTCTATGGAGAATCATCTCCAAATAGAAGTTTAAATACTAGAGAAAGTAATGCTTGGGTTGACAGCTACGTTTGTGCCTAATTCAGTTAAATGTTCGTGTTCTTTTGGAATAAATAGCTGATGCTCATCTGGTATGGGTTGTTAGCTTCTAGGTAACAAATCTGTGCTTTGAAATTCTCTTTATAGGCCTATTGGCGTTCCTGTGCCATGATCATGGCATGTGTATTAAAGCGGGCATTCAAAGATGAGTACTCAGTGAATCTGATCAAAGCTCCAGAAGTGCCAGGTGATATAAGTGTTTTATACTGATTGTCTTTTGGTGCTTCTTAAGTGACTGTCTAATAATGTTACCAAAAAAGTCAGAGGCTCCTTTTCCAGTTATTGAAGGTACTTAGCATTGATTTGTGTATTACATGCTGTTGTAGCCTTTAATTTATAGCAATTGCACTGAAAACAATTTTGTTACCAAAGCACACAAAATTGGTCTGTGGCAACTGGGTTTCAGACCACTTAGGATTTTATAGGTTAAATTAATAACTTGAGGACATAATCTTTTTATTGTGAAGTTACATGAGTAAGGTATTTAGAAGATGTGATGTGTTGCTGTGAAATTTGCCCTAATGACTACATAACCTTGTAAGCGCTTGAGATACTAAAAATTACAATGTATACATCAAGTTGGAAGATTATTGAAATACAAATGGGGTTAGTAACAGCTTTTGCTCCTCTGTGACCTGATACAGGTTTAATCTACCATTTGACTGTATAGTCATAGCTGCAAATTTATATTTTGTGATGGATTTCTTGAAATCATTTTGTTTTTCTTCTCGTTTGTTTTGATACAAGTGTGTATTGTGTCAATGAAATATGTACTTTGTTACAAACATGAATATTTTTCTCTTTGGAATTGGAATTGCAGTGATCTCTGGAGCTTTCTGTTACGATGTAATTTTGGACAATAGACTGAATGACTGGAAACCAACAAATGTAAGAACAATAACTTCTTCCTCGAAAAGTTATAAAGTTTGCCCAGTGGTTCTTTTCTAATGGGGGAGAGGGGGCAGCAAGTTTTTTTTTTCCTTTTCATAGGGTATATCTACACTAGTATTTTATTTTAGGTCAGGAGTACTCTTTGGAAACTAATCTCTGCATTTACCGCATACTGGCTTTCATGGCAGCGTGGTCTCAGAGCACACAAACTGGGTTCCTTTCAGATGAAATTAAACCTAGAGCTGTCCTCCAAATACTTCCAGGTTTTAAGTGTATGGGGCTAGAGTAGCTCTAGTCTGAAATACAATTCCCAAAATAGTTGTCGTGGCTGTTGGGACCTCAGTGCCATCTTTGTTACTATACACATCTGCTCCTACTCAGCCACTCTTGCCTGGTAATGCAGATGCAAACATAGCTGTATAGCCTTTTTGTGAATAAAGCCCACTGGAAATAAAAATGTGTGTAATGTATGTATTTTCACCTAGTGGTTTACAGCATAATGAGTTTATTGTTGTAAAAGAACCGTGAGCACATTCAGCTGAAGCTTTCCTTAATAGCTTGCTTATATTTCATGCTCTTCGGTAAATCTAACAATCTAAAACCTTTAAGTCTCATAAATGTTTGGTAGCTGGTGTGATCACGAGTGTTTTACTCGTCTGGTGTCTTTTCTTGTTCTCATGCCCAAATATTAGCAGAGGTGTGTATGGCTAACAAAGCCATGTTGGTACAATGCAGAATTTTTCTTCAATATGATCTTGTAGTTGAAGTAACCTAGTCTGAAAGGTTTTCTAAGTGACATTATAGATATAATTTCTCCTAATAACAATTTCCTATTTATCGACAAATCTGAGTATGCAGAGCTTTGGGTTCAGGACCAAGGTGATCAATGTCTATTTATTAATTATTTAGTACTTTTTTCTTTTGATTCCATCAGAATAGAGGTCATTTGTAAGTGGAATCATGACTCTGAGAAACAGGATACCCAGATGAATATTTAACAGTAGCAAGACTGTATGTGTGTATATCATGTTGGGAAAACCTGAGAAGTTTAACTCCAATTAATAGGTATTGTTTCTGATGGAAAAATGCGTGTTGATTTCACTGGGTATTGAATCAGTCCATTCAAACAGCAATGATCTGTAGCAATCTGTTGCAGATAAATAGAGTTAAAATCCTACAGCAATATTCTTATATTTAGGATTTATAGCAGATGATCCCTATTGTTTTGACTAATATTTAGTGTTTCCTATGTGTTGTCTATTCAGTACAGCTGTGAAACAGTGGTGACAGTTTTATATGTATCAACTGTTTTTTTAGGACGACTTCCGTTCTCTTACAAGGGATGTCAGAAAGCTAATTCATAAAGACCTGCCATTTGAAACACTGCATGTTGAAGCAAAAGTAGCACGTGAAATGTTTCAACATAACAGGTAAGTGTCTGAATTTGCCTTTCCTTTAGAAAGGCAATTAGAAATTAATTTAAATCTCTGCTTGTTTTTGTAAATCTAAAATAACATGTGACAGGTGCAGTAAGAAATTACTTCTCTGACTACTCTGAATGAACATGCCTCTGTTCTCTTTGTCACACTACCTTACTTCATTTTTAATGTTCTCTCCAGAGGCCAACACCAGGCACCTTTACTGGATGCAGTTTTGTGACAAATGGAAAGACTGTAGAATTCTTAGTTTAATAGTGAGCTTCAGGATTTCACTGCTTTTAATTTGAAGCTCTGGTGGTTAGATTTGATGTGCTAGTTACTCTTAGCCTTTGCTGAAAGGCTTTCATAGTCAAAGAAATATAGATTTTTCATATCTTGGTATCTTCAAATGAAGATTTGATGAAATGCAGTTTTGGAGCTCTGCAGGGGGAAAATGGGTAAAATACTCTGGCTTGTGCTATAAAAGAAGGCTTGTTCAAAACACTCCAGTCTTCTCTGCTGAAAAAACACTTAAGCAATGTTTTGGGAAAAACATTCTCTGGTCCACAGCTTTTTCGCGGTTGGGGAGAGGTGGGGGGAAATGATAAATAATTTATAATGTTGGGAACCAAAATAAAATTATGCTAAAGCTAAAGTTGCAGAAATAACTAGTTTTTTAGCTTAATAATGAAGATGCTATTAATGTGACGTATGGACTAGCATCTCTTCGCTATGTTGGCTGACAAGCATTGACAGCAGGTGGGAGCTGACTTTTGATAATAGCTTTAGACATTGTATGTGTATTTGTGTGTGTGTGTGTGTAGGAAGAGCAGAGAACACTGATAGTGTCTTCTGGTCTTACATGTGACTTGAAAACCTCTTATTTTTATTTGAAGTAGTAGGTTCATTTTATCTTTCTGAAGAAAACACTGGTGAGAGACCATGGCACTCCTATGACATATACATAGAATAGAATAGATTAGAGTAGACTATTTCAGTTGGAAGGGCCCTACAACGATCATCTAGTCCAACTGTGTGACCAATTCAGGGCTGACCAAAAGTTAAAGCATGTTATTAAGGGCATTGTCCAAATGCCTCTTAAACACTGCCAGGCCTGGGGCATCGACCACCTCTCTAGGAAGCCTGTTCCAGGGTTTGATCATCCTCTTGGTAAAGAAATGCTTCCTAGTGTCTAGTCTAAACCTCTCCTGCACACGGTACTTTAGGTAAGGCAGCACCAACACTGAATACAGCAGGGATAATCACTTCTTTTGACCGGCTGGTTATACTGTGTTTGATGCACCCCAGGATGCAGTTTGCCCTCTTGGCTGCCCGGGCACACTGCTGACTCACATTGAGCCTGCTGTTGACCAGCACCCCCAGATCCCTTTCTGCTGGGCTGCTCTCCAGCCACTCCTCTCCCAGTTTATACTCGTGCCTGGCAGTACTCCATCCTAGGTGCAGAATCCGGCATTTCGACGTGTTAAATTTAATCCCATTAATCATAGCCCAATGCCCCAATCTCTCTAGATCCCTCTGCAAGGCCTCTGGTCCCTCAAGAGAGTTAACAGCACCTCCCAGTTTGGTATCATCAGCAAACTTACTAATGGTGCATTCAACTCCTGCATCCAGATCGTTGATAAAAATACTGAACAGAACTGGCCCTAGAATTGAACGCTGAGGAACACTGCTGGTGACCGGTCGCCAACCAGATGTAGCCCCGTTCACTACAATCCTTTGAGCTCTGCCCTTCACCCAGTGCACAGTGAACCTGCCTATCCCACAGTTGGACAACTTGTCCAGAAGGATGCTGTGAGGGACAGTATCAAAAGCCTTATTAAAATCCAGAAAAACTACATCCACAGCCTTCCCTTTGTCCGCTAGGCAGGTGACCTTATCATAGAAGGATATCAAATTACTTAAACAGGACTTTCCCTTTGTGAACCCATGTTGACAGTGCCTGATGATTGCATTATTCCGTAAATGCCTTTCAATAGTACTCAGTGTAATCTTCTCCATAATTTTTCCAGGAACTGAGGTTAGACTAACAGGTCTGTATGACGTGCTTTATGAAACATGCCAATACGTGTTACATAAAATTAAGAATTTAAACCTGTTTCAAAGCTCATGTAAATATGAGCATGATTTTTAAGAATGCTCCTTAAATCAATCTCTTAAGTATTCTTATAAGAACTAGGTGTTAAAGGTGAGGATTTTTTAAGTCTTTTTTTTTGTCTTGTTCAGATACAAAATGGAGATGATAGAACGAAAAGCTTCTCAGAATATGGAAGGAATTGTAACATTACATAGGTGAGCGAAACTGAACTCTCATTCTGTAATGATTCACTTAAAGATTTGATTATATTGCAAGTACTCTCTGCAAGTGAGAAGAGTTACTTGTGATGGTTTTCAATTTAGAAATCACTTGTATTCATTGCTGTCTGTAATCTGTCTTAAGTTGTTATTTGGGTGTTGGTTTTTTTTTTTAATACAATCATTGTTTTGTGATAGTTAACACTTGGTGGATCTCACATTTCTATTTCTTGTTATGTTAAAGGTGGTAAGTGCCAGAGAAGTGTGACTGCTTTAAATGCTTTTACATAAGATCTAAATAAATATATACAGCTTGACAGGTTAAATAAAATACAAACTAAATACTTGTTTGAAAACAAGAGTTAGCATTGTATAGTGGGTTTTTCTTCCAAAGTTGTCAAGATCTTCCTAACTGGCAAGCTGCTGCCTTGTAGTGGTGGAGATGAGAATGGAGCTGGCTCCTGGGATGCAGTGTAAGATACAAAGTTCCTGCTGAAGGCAGGAAGCTTGTGTTGTATCTCGGACCTCTAAAAGAATCTGTGACTAGCTTAGGCTAGTGTAGGATATTCAGTTTTCTAGGTATCTAAATTGTTCTGCATTTGATTTTGAAGTCCTCATCTCTCTAAAGGAACAGATGTCTTTGCAGTGACGGTTCTTGAAATTTTAGAATGATGTTGTGTCTGTTATTCCTCCTTCTTCCCACTCTCTAGTTTGCTCAGTAAAAGGGAAAATGGGCTTACCCACTGATTTCTGGGAGAGGTTTGTTCTGAATGTTCTTTTGTTGTAAATATTTTTGTCTCTTACTTTTCTTAATTGATTTGCAGTTTTCCAAGACCTGAAAGGGAAATATCTGTGCAGGTTGTAAACAGTGTGGTGTGGAAAATGCGTGACAAATCTTTTTCTGGTGAATGACAGTTATCCCACTTTGCCAACATGCTTTCAAAGATTTGTTAAACCTAGGATCCTCTTTCTAGACTTGAGGTTTAAATTTCATAAACTCATTTTAGGAAATTGTATGACCTGTACTTTTGCTTCATGAAACCTGGAAATGCTGAACTAGGGATTTGTTTAGATTTGGTTTGGAATTTGTCTGGATTTTCTTTCATCTGTTCTGTAGATAGGAATTTGCTAATAAAAAACAAATAGGCTTGTACTTCTCTCCGAATATATTTGACATAGGGGCTTGTTTTTGCTCCCATCAGGTTTGGTGACTTTGTAGATATTACTGAAGGCCCTCATATTCCAAGGACAAGTTTCTGTTTCCAGTATGAGATAACGGCAGCCCATAATCTTCAGACTAACCAATCTGAATTGATAAGGAGGTTCCAGGGTGTGTCCCTGCCAATCCATTTGAAGGTAACTAATCCATTTTGTACAGGTTTTCCTTCTTTAAGTTAGTGCATTTGGCTGACTTTCTGATCTTTATTATATGCTGTGCTGGTCACCGAACATTATTCAGAGGTGAGAACAGCAGCAGAAAGGGAAAGTCCATGATGATGACTATGTTGGATATTTGGGATTTGTTTTCTTGGAACTATTGTGGATGTGAAATCAGAACTAGAAAAGTTTGCATCAGAGGGCCCTTGATGTTATTTTTCAGTACTGAAAGTGTTGTTTCGATTGTGCAATTTCTGCATGGATATTTCATTCACCTTGCCTTAGTTGTGCATGCTAATCTTCTGAAATTGAGGCTGCTGATAGTGTTTATTCATATTCGGGAAAGAGCAGAACTTTGAATTTATACTCATGATAAAGGATACCGTTTCAAAGTCTTTCATGACACCAAAGTAAAACTTAACAACAGTAACAAAAAAAGTCTTAGCACTAATCAGTCTTAAACAAAGGCTTTGCAGAACTATAGGTGGAGGCAGGAGTCTTTCTTCCCATTTCTGTTGACTTAGATGATTTTGACCTGTGGTCTAGCACATGGGCTATTGTCTCAGTCGGGGAAGTTTTCAAGGGACAAGTGGGCATCGGGGATTCCTCACCTTGTCTCTGTGTACCCTTCCTCTATTTTAATTCCCATTTTTGCCCATTACCCCCGCAATGAATGGGTGTGATCAGCAGACATTTATTCAAGTCCCCCAAAGGAATATGGGCAAATTGAACACTGAAATCATAACCTATAACGTCTGAATTAGGGATTGTTATGGTTTTGTGCCATCATTTCTGTACACTTGTCAGAATCTTTTCTATAAGAAGTCTGGTTTTTGGGTTCGGTTTTTTTTTTTTGGTTGGTTGGTTGGGCTTTTTTCCTCCAGTAACAACATTTATCACTTAATGACATTTAATACAGGCTCACCACACTGTGTGGCACAAACTTCTGGAAAGATCGAAGAGGCTGGTAAGTCTCATTAGCAGTGAAGTACAGCTTACCAAATATAAAGATATGCTGTGATAGAGTAGAATTTGAATGATTAGAGATGGGTAATGTCTTCAAGGACATATCTTTAGGACTAGAAATGTTCACAGGTGAAGAAAAATCAGATGCACACGAAATCTCTAAGCTGTTGTTAATTATCACTTTAAACTAGATTAGTATTTTTCAAATTTGTCTCTAGAATTAATGTTGGTATTGTGTGTGTAAAATTTCAAAGTATTTTTTCCTGTTTTAACTGTGAACATGAAATAAGAAAACTAAAAATTGGAATAATGTACTTACACTTACCTAGATTTTAGGTAGTAACAAGTTTTCTGCCACGGGTTTGAGAGAACACATACGAACATGTTTCTTGCAAGTAAATGCAGGCGTGAAATCTAATACCACTGGGTGAACCTAGGTGGAAGTTACTGGAGATAAAAGGGAATGCTGTTTCAGTAAGCTGCATAAATGCAGTAGTTTGAGGGTTTTTTTTGCTGTTTTAAACATACATGGAAAATAAGTTTCTTGCGAATATACTTCTGTTAAACCACCAGTGTTTCAAAGTTGAAACGTACTTATCCAAGAGAAGCTTTACAATGACTGAATAAATGCAAAAGGTAAGTTCTTAAGATAAATGGAACTATAAAATATCCTAAGCTGCATATAACCAGAGACTCACTTCCAAGGCATGCTTAAGCATGGGAAATCTTCATAAGAATTAAACAGTAGATGTTTAGGAGCCTTCAGGTCAAATATTTTATGTACTTGTGTGGCAAGAGAGAGAGAAAAAAATGCTGTATGTCTACGGAAACTTGTTAGCCAAGGATGTGCTCGGAGCCTAACCCATGATATTTTTCTATGATATTAGTTTGAAGATGCTTGTAATTCAAGTTGTTTAATTTTGGAGACAATAATTGTTTTCCAGGATCAAGGAGAATTAAATAATGTTTAAAAATATAACAGAATTGTTATGTTTCTGCAGGTCACTGAAGAAAAATGTTTGGAAGCAGCAGCAGAATGTCGTGAGGCAAAAGATGGAACTGAAGAAGGAAAAACTGTATCAATTTAAATTAACTTTAACCTCTAAATGTACATAATAAAATGTGTATTTTTTACATGACTTTTGTGCTGCATATAAAAATGTCTTGGTTAATTCATTTGAACTCTGTGGACCTAAATCACGGATAGATCTAATGCCAGTATCAGACACTTCAGTCCAGTTGAATGTCAATTCAAAAAAAAAGGGGGGGGAGGAAAAAAAAGTAATGTTTTCTTTGCGATAACTCATCTTGCAAGTTACCTTTTGTCCTTATCTCAACAACAATTGCATGTGTCCATATGTTGTCCTGTGTGATTAGTGCAGTTTGGCCTACAGGCTGTAGTTGAACTGGCAGCTGGAAAGGCCATCCCCTTTATCTTGATATAATTTCAAGACCCCTTGGTTGGTCTTCCATGAAGAAAGTATTTCTTTCTAATTTCTGACCTGATGCGTTTCTTTCTTGCTGGAACTTCCTGATGAAATTCCACTGAGTTCTTCGCCTACTGCAATAGAAAGTTGAGACAAATAGTATCTTTAAAAAAAAATAAAGCAAATTTAAAAAAAAAAACCTTTCAGAAGCCCATGAAGAGTTACAAAAGATTATTGTTTTACTCATTTTGATTTCCTGTCAGAATTGAAATTAGATACTCTATTGTGTTTCCGGTTCAAAAGACTCCATTCAGTAGCCAACTCTGTAATTGCCGTTGCTTTACTAATACAAAAATAGCAGAATGTAAAAGCTGAGAAGTTGGTTGAGTTTTAATATTTTCTGCTGTACAAGTGCAGTTAAAGATCATTTTCCAGAATAGTACCGGCAATGTAGTCTATTACTTGCATCCCCAGCGTAGTAAGTTTTGTGATGCATTTTCATTCTTTGATATTTAAATATGGTGACTTCAATTAAATTTCACAAGGGCTTTTTGTTAGATGATGTTTTCTGACATTTTGTATTCTCATCCCTAGCTCATTAGAGTTGTTCTCGTTATACCAGAAGAGATTTTTATCACTATGTGAAGTGCAAATATTTTCTCTGAATTTTATCCCAATTACTATTTTTACCATTAACTGCATCACGTGCTTTCTAATCAATTGACATTATAGTTTTGTAAGAGCAGGGTAGCAGTTCAGCAAAATACATTTAGGTAAGGAAATCTTACCTAGCTTAATCGAACTAAATAATAAGTAAGTAAATACTGAATGTGTCAGAGCACAGAAGAAGAATTGCAAGCGGTAACAGTAGCTTTTGGTGAAATTGCAGAAATCTGCTTGAGGCGTGTGTTAAAATACATTTGCTCCTATGCATTTCTGCGCTTAGTGCAATCTTTAGCTATTCAAATTTACTGGCATACAACGAAGGCTGAAGTCTGTCAATATGCTAACAGGCTATGACCTCTGGTTTAGTTTCCTGTTAAATACAACACATCTTTAAAGTATAGCCCGTGCCTTCTCAGGCTACTTGAAAGACTGATGTTGTTTTTTTTTTCCTCTTGATTAATGTTGCAGATAGCTTTTTATAATGGTATCAGATGCTTATTTTTTTAAATAAGATTCTTGGTTCAAGGTTTAACTTAAAAGGACACACACACATTCTATATATTTTCTTAAGACCAAATGATCTTTGCACTGAACTTCAAATATTTGTGTTTCTTTTAAACCTAACCTTTGGGAGTATACTTTGGCTTTGGAGCTGTTGCTCTGGTGCTGCTGAAAAAGCAGGCATTGGTTCCTGTCTTGAGGAACACAAAATTTGCTTGGTTTTTTTTGAGGTACCTGCTATCTCTGGTTAACCCAAGACCACAGGGAAATTATGCAAGTGGGAACCGATGCAGGTGGTCTGTTTTGAATTTAAACCAGTTACCTCACCAACCCACGCAGTCTCCTGATGCCTGCTCTGTATTTTGGGAATCCAGTTCAGAATTCCTCCTGGATTCCACTGCCTGCAGAGGAAGGTGAGAATGCTGCTTCCCCTTAGGAAATTTAACAGAAATTTCATGTTTCAAAGCTTTTTTTTTTTTTCTTTTTTTTTTTTTTTGGGGTGGGGCTTTTATAGTGCTCAGTGTAAGAAATTATTTGAAAGGTGTATGACTAGGCTGAAAAATCTGCAGAGGGAATTTCCCTTTCCTGACCTTTCCCGGCCCTATGACAAGTGCGTGCGGGCTGGGCCGGGGAATTTGCAGCAGAGGTGGGGGCACCTGTGGGGCTGCTGCCGCTGGGTGGGAGCAGTGGCTGGGGCAGCGGCGGTGCTGGAGGGCAGCCGGGGGTGCCGCAGCGGCTGGGGTGAAGCCCCATGGAAGGGGCTTTTGCAAGTGCAGAACTACATTACCGAAAATGCTGTTGAGGGCTGCTAGCTGAAGTTGACACGAGATTAAACTTCCCCCCTCCTTCCCCGGAGGTCTGTGTGTAAAAAAAAAAAAGATGGAAGCTCAAACTTCTGCAGAACTTGGTGCTGGCTCACACCTTGGCTGAACGTGGGCTCCAGAAGGCAGGTCTTCCTTTGGGAGAGATGGAGCTGGAGGACGTCTTTTAAAAGCACCAGATTCTCCCAGAAGACAGCAGTTAAACGAGAATCAGGTATAGAAAGTAGTGTCCACTTCTTTCTTACCAGCAGTATGGCGTTGACAGCACTTTCCAAAGAAGTAAGAGCTGTAGATTCATTTTCCTATTCTGCCACAGAGGGATTCAGAGCCACACTTGCAGGGGGAAACATCTTTGGGGGCTGGATCATAAGGTATTCTGAGTACTCCCTACCCAATCTGTATGAAGTGATGCCACTACTAGAAAAAAAGTCCCGAGTGTTTCTTGGATGAGCATGAGAACGTGCTCATGGCAGCCACAGAGCAACAGGGAGATTTGGTCGACCTTGAGCTCGGGGCCATTTCTGTACTTTACCATTTCTATATTTTATCTGCATTGGAAGCAGTCAAAAGAGACCACTGTAGGTCAGTTCAAAAAGAGACAGGAAAGTAGATACTGTTATTTCTCTATACGGAATGCTGTAGATCCCAGAGATTACAGGGATTATGGGAGGGTAGATGGACAAAAGAGACTACAAGATTAAGCAAAGTCTCCTCCTTGGCTATTTCTCTTTTTTATTAAATTGCTTTTCATGTTTAAAGAGGCAGTTTTTACTGTATCCATCCAGTAAAAGAAATGCAGGGCCAGATAAAGGTAAGGAAGAATCTAGGGAGACACCACACTGCAAAACACAGATGATGGAGAAAGGGGAGGATGGGGTGATCGAGGCCAACATGCATGAGCAGAAGTTGACACTGGCCAGATTCTGATAAGGAGTAAATAGGAAGAAATTTTTTTCCTCTCTCAATGGAGGTGGTGAGACACTGGAACAGGCTGCCCAGAGAAGTTGTGGATACCCCAGCCCTGGAAGTGTTCAAGGCCAGGTTGGACAGGGCTTTGAGCAACCGGCTCTAGTGAAAGGTGTCTCTGCCCAAGGAATGGGGGTTGGACTAGATGATCTTTAAATGGTCTTTAAACCATTCTATGATTCTATGATTACAGGGGAGAAGGCAGGAACTGAAGTCTTCTTCCTTGTTGCACATCTCAGGAGTAGCTCCGTGGCTTCTCATATTCATGTTGTTCCTCCTTCTACCTCTTGTTTGAAAGAGAGGTGAAACTTTCCTAAATTGCAGAAATTTTGCTCCGAGCTTAGGACTCTTGAGCCTTCCCTTTTATTTATTGGCGATAACCAAAAAGGGAACTCCATACCAAGGTTAAAGCTACATAGTGTCTTGATTATAAAGGTGGCAGTAGGAAGGTTGAGCTGAGTCAGTTCCAGCTTTGTATACACATTATATAACCAAGTGAGAATTTTTCCCCAAGAAATATTCTGTAATCCGTGTTGTCATAGATATTGGAGATAGAAAAGGCAATTATGATCTAGTCTGACTTCCTTCATAACAGAAGGAATTGAATGTCAAGAGAGAGTTATTTTTTTCTTACCAAGAAAGTGAAACTCTTCCCTGGGAAACTGAACACATGCAAGTGATGAAAACGCTCAATCATCAGTAGATGTTGAGTCCTTTTATGACAGCAGCCAGAATGAGCTTCCCTTTCTATTTTAACCTCTGGCGAAAAGTAATCTCTTACGGCTGGTTGGTAACTTATCTAATGCTATACCACTCAGCTTATTGCAATACTTTGCTATATTTGAAGCCGATGAACTTGCTAGTGCAGCTACATTTGTTTTATTATTTTTTTAAGGAATCCAGATACAGGAACTCAATATCATAGCGGTGTTTGATGGGAAGAGTTGGCAGTGGCTATTTCTTGAAGAACACCAGCCATCTGAAAATGGTAATGCTATCATGCTGCGGTCTTTCACAAGATTTAACCCCAGTCATGGACAGCATTAACATTTTTTCAGAGTAAAAAGGAAACCTATTTTTTTAATATCTGCTGTTATAATATCTACAACTTAATCTGCCTGCTTTTCTGGGGAATCAGCTATACAGAAAAAATACATATAAATGGTCTAATGACCATATTTATATCTGCTATTTATTTCTGAAGTTTGCAGGTCACTCAACTTACTTACATTTTAAAGAGAGAAAATGTAAGGGAACATACATCTGATTTTTATAGCATGACTATGAATCAGAAAGAATGGTGAACAGCAAGAGTTGTTTTCTTCCTTAATATACCTTCTATTAACATGTGTCTATACAGGATAGAAGTGGGAAGTCCGGGCTGGGGAGTGGAAAGGTGGGGTGAAGTAAGGAAGTCACAGCTGGTCGTTGTTTCAGTACTGTGTCATTCACAAGCACTGAGGATGGTACTGTACTCCAGCTACACTGCTCTGATGTTAATTAAAGCCTTTGAAGAAGAGAAAAAAATCTCTTACTGGTTGCAGGCCTGTGGTGCTGTGCGGTAAATGAGACTTCTTTGAATGCAATGAGGAACCAAGGAAAATATCAAGTAACATCTTCCTTTGGTGAGCACAATTGACATAATAAATGTAATCACTTAATTAATACTTCACTTTAATCTATACATCCCATGGGGGAATTTAAGCTGTGGAGACAAGCTTAACAGCATCTCCAGATTTCTGCATTTCACAGAAATCTTAGCTTTAAAATTGACTTTCAATGTCAGTAATGCAGCTAGGTGCTCCGTAGTACTGCAACCACATCAGGGCAGCACTGGGCTTGCTGCCAGTTCTCTGGTAACTGCACCACAGGGGAGAAAAGCAGCTGTGACCTGCGAGCCTGGGACTCCCCTGCTCCTAGGGGCTTGGGGACCACCTTGGCTTCAGTAAGAGAACTGATACCGCCAAACTGTGCCTCAAAAGGAGAGGGAAATCAAACTGCGCTGCACTGTTTCACCCTAGTCCCAAGAAACGAGAATTTCTATCAACAACTTTCCTCCTCTCTTTCACCACAATTTCCTCCTCACTTTCAAAGCTATTTTTCCTATGAAATGAATAGGAATACATTTTTCTTCAACAAAATGTGCTTCACCACATTGAGAATCCCCTCTCAGATCTATGGCTCTGATTTGGAAGGGATGAAGCTATCTTTTGCTTTTTGGTGCGCATGGCCCCTGGCTGTATGCATCCCCAGGGGAGCCACTGAACTGACAGGCTGATTTGGAAAACATTTACACCCTGCAGCGGTTCTGTCTGAGTGGAAAAATCATCTTCAGTGAGACTGTTCATATGTGAGACTGTTTTATATGTGAGGCCACTGATTCATAAGTGTCTGCGGTCTCGAGGTGCTCTGTAATCATACCTCATGCCGGGGGTTCACAGTCAAAACACTGAGAACAGAAAAGGGTATATGTATTGATACAGCACAAACATTAACCTTATTCCTTTTCTTAATTAATGGTGAGTACTTTGAGGTTTTTTTGTTTCCCTTTCTGCTCCCCAATCAAACTAATATTTCATAACTAAACTAATCATTAAGCAGATTTCATTAGAGCATAAGAGAGTGAGTTTTAAAGACTGGCTCTGCCACTCAGTTTTCATGTGACTGTGAGTATTCAGTATCTATTTTCACCTACCACAAAATAAATATAACAATACTTTCGTATGTCTCTGGAATTTTCTGTGATTTTTTTTCTAAAAGTTGGGAATGCACTGGTAATCCTAGAGTAAAATAAATATATTTTCATTTTCTCCTAATGACCCATTGACCCATTTCTCCTAATGAACTGACAATAAAGTCTCAGAGAAACATTTTCTGTTAGTTTTTCTCTTACATATAACAAAATTCTGTAGGAATGAATAGAATGCACAGTTATACATGCAAAAAGTTTAATTCATCATTTTTCTTTCCTAAATAAAATGAAGAAATGAAATATTTTTGTGAGAAGTAAAGCCAGAAGACCTGAAAAGCAAGAAAACAAAATAAAAAGCAGGTTGCTGCACTCAAAATGTTACACATTTTGCATCTTAGTAAGGACTTATTGATACACAAAGCTGCTTTTTTCACTGCTTTTTCCATTGACTCTAAACCTAGCAAACATTCTAGCAAACATGCCTGTATGCAGAACAACTCATCTTTTTACACGTAGAACGGAGGTTTTCCCAGCACAGTACTGACTGATTCACGATTTCTGTTCTCCTCCCACAGTAGCAGTTTGTTCCATGTGAATTCTGGTAAGAGGCATGATACAGTGTTAATGCTAACATGTAGGAGTCAGTCAGAGGTAAAAACCCCTATCACGATTAGCATTAACAACATACAGCCTACAGAAGAACTCCAGAGACTGGAGTATGAGACATAAAGAACTGAAACCACTGTTTTTTTCCCCTTGATATACCTACAAAAAAAAAAAAAAAGACAAGAAAAAAGACAGAAATGCATATAAAAAAATTATGTCAGAGAAAAGACAGACATCAGAGGAAAAAGGATTGTAGTTATTTAAATACAAAGGAACCATCTGCTGTACATTTAAAAAAAGTCAAGCCTGCAATTGTTTTAGTTACTTTTGTAAGAGAACTGGAGTACATTCACTATTCTTCTCTGAAGGACTTCCATCATTCTGCTTATTCCATTTTTTGTGCTGCTTTACTGGCACTGAGCAGAAGGAATACGGATTGTAGCATGGTCTTGCCTAATTTTGTATCCCTTTACATATCAGTTAATGAAGACTTCTAATATCAGCCAAGTTCCTCAAAAAGTTGAGAACCCAAGATAAACAAAAGCAAAAATTACTTGGATTTATTTTTACTTAAAGAGACAAAATGCCTATCAGGAGAGCTGACTCTTTAACAGGATGTAAGAAACAGAGCTGAGAAATAATTATAGTTTCATCAGTATGCGCTGTTTCTGATTAAGCAATAAATATTCCTTTGGATTCTGGAGTAAGTGAGTGCTGAGTGGAGAGAATACCTGTCGTTGGACAGATTTAGTTGCCAGTCTAGGATCCATACAGGGCTCTTATACCCTCGTTCCAGTAGGCTAGAAGGAGATTAATGACTATATTTGTCTGTGTTGAAAAGTACATTGTTAGCTAATTGCTTCTTAATAATAAGCAGTCACTGATGCTTTGACCATAAAATTAATAAGCAAGCGCTGAATTTTTTTGACCAAAGCTGAACATTTTTTTTTTTACTTCTTTCAACCTGTTATGAGCTCTCTCCTGAAAACTAACAAGGAAAACATAGTTTTAGAAATCAGTAATTCTATAAAATATTTCAAAAAATCTGCAAAGAAATCGCATAATGAAGTAGAAATGCACTCAGTAGAAGAAAGGTTAGAGAATCCCCATTATATATCCAACTATCTGAATTTTTTGTATGATTTTCAGTTACTTACATCAGTAATAAGGATGGATAGTTGAGACAGTCATTCCAAGTCGGTTTAAAAAGGCCTAAATAATGCCCAGTTAGTTCTCTGCTAAGTATGTCTTGATTGAAATATGTTTTCCTTTCCCCATCCTTCTAAAATAAAGTATTGGCTCCTGGGCAGAGTTCAGAAATGGTTGAATCTTGTTTGCTTTCTGTTTGGTATCCCAGTAACCACTTTTTTTTAAAAAAAACAACATTTGCTGTTGTTTAAGAAAAGAGTAACAAGAAAAACAGTATGGGAAATGAAACATTATATATGACACAATTTTGGAGATCTTTTTTGTATGTAAATTTAAAGAAACCTATGTACTTTTATAACTTCCCTACTCTTACTAGCACATGTTTTAAGAGGAAGTTAAAATGTCATAGTAAGACTGTGATCTAATTTAGAGATTTTAGGGAAATTACCTTTCACTTTGTGCCACTCTAAATGAAACCAGCCAAGTACATGGTTGTGATATGTAAGTGGCAAACAAAAATTCCAAGATGAATATAAAATTTTGGTAGGTAGAAAAAAGTGGTTTAGAAATTTCCAAACCTCAAATTTAAAATGATGATTCAGAGCTCTGATGAGTGTTCAGGCTAAACTCCTACTGAAGTCAGACATTGAGACCTGTGGTGTAACATTTGCATTTGTGGGCAATGAAGTGAACAGTTTCTAAATCTATACCTTGATACTCCTCCAAATGTTGTGTCTGCGTATGTGGTATGTGTGTGGAGGCTGAGGGGTGCAGGTCAGGGGAGGAGGATGAGAGATGCAAGTTAAGGTATTAATTTTCTTTTTTTTAGGAAGAAAGCAAACAAATTAATACTGTCAATAAAAGGCTATTGTCTCATCTGAATTTATTGTGGATTGAACCTGCTTTGAGCAGGGGTTTGGATTTGACGACCTTCAGAGATCCCTTCCAACTTAAATTATTCTCTGATTCAATTATTGTGCTTTTAATGTCTCTAAGTCCCTGACTCCTTATTCACTTGCTGTCACCCAGTGGGCATGCATATTTATGCAAGGCTTGATGCAAAACATCTGTTCCTCTAGTGGGAACACTAAATTTGGCTTCATTAAGCTTTGGATCAGGATCACACCAGGCAGTAGGACAAGAGCTTTGCTACAAGAAGCTTCTGTCACTTCAGAGTCTGTTGCCCCAAGAATATTTGAACATGTTTGTAAATTTGCACTATCCTAAATATATTCCAGGTTGGTATTCTTTACACCATGCTTAGCAAACCATAATTCTTTCCTATCATTTTAGGGTTTGCTAGAGACTCCTACAGGTTTTGCTAAAAAAGAGCATATTTTATCTGTGGTTTGCAGCAGCCATTTGTTGTTGATGACACTTTCCTCTTCAGCCTGCCTTCTCCTATGTTCAGTCTTGGAGAAGGGATGTTTGTGAAATCGATCACTTCAATAGATCTAATAATTGTTTCTCTAAAGAAGCTGAATGAGTGCTGTACTTGCACATGCCTACTTCCAACATTACTGTTGAGCAGTGAGGGAAGGGAGAGACTTCAGGCAGCATTTGCTCTCTGCAGCTTTACTCCAGAGGCAGCCCTTCTAGGCAAAAGTGGGTAAGTGGGTAGCCATAACCACAGACAAACCTTTGCCTTTGGTGCCTTTCTACTCCCATAATCTCGGATTTATGTAATGGAATAGTTTTGCCTAGGATGGCACCCTAGCATTTTAATTTTCAGGTTTAAAAGCTACATAGCATCTCCAACGCTGCCAACTGTTTTGCTTCTGTGCGCTAAAGGCAAAAAAAAAAATCATGGTTTATCAGGAAGTGGTGAGAAATGACACGTGTTTCCTCTTGCTGAACCTTTGTAACAGCCTTTTGTACAGCTGTCAGATTTCCATTACATGAACAAATACATATATTGCTGCCTGTCTGCTCACATAGCTCTAAAAATGTGGCCTTGTCATCAATGGAAATGATGACCATCTACTCATGCTTAAATATAATAAAATCCCCTATTATTTCCCTTGCAACATTAAAAAAGAAAAAGCTTATAAGATCTGGTGTGATTTCCCTGTTCCTCTTTCCAGTATTCTCTTCCTTCAGTCACTAACATCAGAATAACACATTTATTCTTCCTATATCTTATGTGCTGACCTCTGATCATCAGGTTGCATCCACTCATCTGCTTTTCTGTTCCTTCATCTGCTGTAGTGACCTCAGATAGGTGTGTGTTTTAATTTAATTTTCAAACTTCATATCTGCTTTCATTGCTATTGCCTCCACAGAAGCTGTCTATATCAGAATTGATCTTTTCGGCTAGATGCTCTACCCTTTGATTATTTTATCCCTGTTTGACAGTCAGACATACAGGAAAATGTTGTCCCACCTTGCCTTTTTGTGACTGTTGCTTCTTGTTTCTCCTCTCACCTCTGTGGCCACAGACCTGTCTCTGTATTTTTAGCCATCATTTAATCATTGACTTTGCCTGTTCCTCTAAGATGTCCCTCTGGATTTCTTAGTAGCAACACTTGACTTAAGACTTACAAACTGCAACACGTAATTTTTCCTCCAGTGTCACCTCTGCTTCAGTTATTCTCCATTTGCATTCAATTCTTACCACTGCCTTTTCTGTCAATACTATACAGAAGTGATCTATTCCACCAGCCATGTTCCTTACTGTACTTCATCTACTTGGAAAAGGCTTCCTAGAGAAGCGGTTGGTGCCCTAAACCTGTCAGTATTTAAGAGGCATTTGGACAATGCCCTTAATAACATGCTTTAACTTTTGGTCAGCCCTGAATTGGTCAGGCAGTTGGATTAGATGGTCGTTGTAGGTCCCTTCCAACTGAAATATTCTATTTTATTCTGCTTCTCCTCATACTTTTTTGCAGACCACCCTCCTTCAGACAAACATTTTTTTCTCCACAGTTCCTTTATCCTATTTCAAATACCTCCTAAAGGTCAACTTCTGCTATGACAGCTTCAAGAAATCTAGTGCTTTCTGAAGGGCCTGTGAGGCAGTTGGGATAAACTGAGAGGCTGGATGATTTAGTTTGAAATATAAGCAATAAAACCAAAAGTAAAAACAGTAAACATTGACAAGATTTTGTCACATACAAATGTGACATTAATGTACACATTAAATGTATGCACATACATTTAATTTCTTCTCTTTCTTATTTCCTCAGTATGTGACAATGTTTATCGTCATTTCTGTCGCAATATTAATGCAACTGATTGAGACCTTACTGAGACCTATGGCATTACTGAAAAATAAATGTTAACCACTAATTTTACAGACTACAGTAATTTTACTTTGCAATCTGTCTTCCAAAATGTGTGAGAACGGACATCGTATTCATAGCTATTTTTGTATATTTCATATATTTAAAAAAAAAGTCTATGAGTTATTGAGGCACTTAAAAAGTCTGCTCAAGTGCAGGCAGCTCATTGTTCTCTAACCTAGGATTTTCTTTGGTCAGTGAAATATCAATTGTCAATCAGTTCATCCGTATCATAGTCTATATTCAGATTCCCTGCAGAAGGAGTACCACAAATACAGTTCAAACTACTTAGTTTAAATGTGACAAGTGCTCCTTTCCCCACCTGTACATTTGTACATCATTGTATGGTACCTCAAGGGTCTGAGTGGACTTACACTGGTCCACTGATGGACTAGAAGCATCCAGCTTGTTAGTCTAGTTATGTGATTATTAGCCAGTTTTGCCTCTCCAGTCCAAATGATGAAATTCTTATTTACCTACTAGTCAACCGGAGGGGATCCTTTGTCATGAATCTGGAGTAAAACTCAACCTTTTGTCTTTGGATTGGTAGCAAGAGGACACGCCAGCTTTGACAGTACTTTTCAATATTTTTTTTTTTTTTTATGAAAACCACATGCAGGTTAGAAAGTAATTCCAGCTCTGCAAAAATTGGTAGCCAGTTTAGAAAAGATAAAAGGTGTTCTCCAAACAGCAGAAACAATTTAGAGCTTTGCCTAGGTGCTTAGGGTTGTGCAATCAATCACCTGTGTAACAAGGGCCCTTTTCAGTAGGAGGGTGAGAGGGAGAAAAGGCAACTCACCAGGGCCAGAAATCTGCAGTGCTCGTGCACATGAGTATGTACACTACCGATCATGTTGGGGGAAACAGACTGTGATAGACCCCAAGCCTGATGCTTTGAAGTTAAAGAACAGAGACCCACACTGACCACAATAGGCTTTGAGACAGAACGAGTGAGCCCCAGTCTTTTATCTCCATTTACCTGCATGTAAATGAGACATAGCTCACAAGCACAATGTCAGATTACCTGCTGAAAATAAGCTAAAGGCCTGATTCTGGGAGAAAAAACTTGAGGGAGCTTCGGGGTCTTGAAAGAGATGTGCCAGCAAGCAGGTTGTGTGAATAGCTTTATAGGGGACATGACATGGGACTCGCATCACTCAACTGCAGCTACAGAAAAACTAAGTCTTCAGTCTATGCTGTCTATCTGCGTATCCTCCCTTAACATTCACCAGAGAGAGAGAGAAGTGGGCACTGGCCAAGGGGTAACATACTTCAACTATTTTCTGTCTTTCTTAGAACGTGGCAAATGGCCCTTTGGAGATGCCTATTTCTTTTTATTTGTCAAAACTAAAATTTAGTATGGTATATGAGGGTGGCTTTTGAATCTGTCTTCCTCTGCACTCATGAAAAAATCCTTTTTGTAAAAAATAAGACCAAAATGAAATGTACCAGTTTCAGAGATGGTTTTACCCTTGAATAGCAGAAATCTAATTTAGACTGAAAAAGAATTAGGGTTAATATAATTAGCACATTTTATAATTCTTTTAATCACCTACAAAAGGCTGTTATACATAAACAGTACACCAGACATCCCTTTTCAGGTACCCTATTTACATTTTCAAGAGGACTTTAAGTCCTCTAGTCTCCTCTAATTTCTCAGAAAATAAAGCTATTTGTTTTAAAACACTTTTAGAAAAATATTGAACTTAAGCCTTTAACTTAAGATGCTGGAAGAGCTCCAAAGATGTGTATGTGGACAGAAGAGGCTTTTCTCTGCTGAAGACTTCCCTCTAAAATAAAATGTCTCCAGTACCACTATTTCACTTTGTGGATCAAGTAGTTGGATTTTTTTTTTTGTACTATATTTCAGCTATGTTTCTTGTTCCTTTGTAAATTAAAAATTGCCATATTAAAAAGCTAATAAAAGAAGCTATTCATCTTAGATATTGGCTGCCAAATTTGAGTTCAGAGCAAATTTTTGTGACCAAATTAAATCTTAGAGTTTTCACCAGACAGGTATTAATGCTGAGCATAGAGCTCCTCTTCTGTCAGTATGGATATGCATTTCAAGAAAGTTATATAAAGTTCTTATATGGGCATTTTAAACATCTTCATTTTAAAAAGAATTAGAACAAACCATAACTAAATTATGCAAGTCTAATGGGTATACTTTAAAGAAGGCATTTCTCTGTTACTTATTTACGAAATGAGGACCAGAACTTTTCCCATGTCCAAAGCTACTTGTATCGCCAACATTAAATAAGTCAAACTAGCCTGTACAGTTACATTTCCCCACCTCAAAATGTCTCTGGCAAGATGTAGGCATGAGAATAACTGCAGATTAGTTATAAATCTCTTCCAAATAGATAACTGAAACACTGTAGAAATTATATTCCATATTGCATGGTCTTCTAAACTATTCATCTCAAAACAAAAAAAGGAGGGATGCAGGAGCGAAAAAGCAGCATGCATCCCCCATGTCCTCTTAGTTGTCTGCAGACACCTTTCTCGTGTGTACTGTCCCTTCAGTTACGTGAGGTCTAGCCACCTACAAAAGTGAATGCAAGGACAGCAAGGGGACTGGGTTTGTATTCACTTGAGACTGGTTGTCCATGTGTGATTCCGGATGGCTGAAGGCATATTTCCATAAGGATGCCTGCCTGAGTATTTCTGCATGTGTACAAATGTTTGAAGTTTAGCCTCTCTGGCTCTTGAGGCTTCTAAATCCTGCCCTAGGGCCCCTTCCCTTGGCCTGCTCCCATCTCCTGTAACATACGAGCTTCTCATTTAAAAAAAACAGAGCACACGCGTAAAAATAAACAAAAAAGCCAAAGAACCAAACTGAAAAACCTACCTGCTATGAGGCAGTTTCTTTACACAGAGATGCAAGCAAAACCAATGCAGCAAGAAGGCCACAGACTTCCTTTGTTCCATCTCACAGGTTAACCATGATCACTGAGCTTGGGTTGTGTTTTTTTTTCTTCTAAAGAGAGAGAGGGAGAGTGAGAGAGAGAGAGAGAAATAAGGCAAATGAAAAATGAGAAAAAAAAAAAAAACAACTGAGGCAGGAACAGTTGCCTCAGAAGTCTGTTGGTCTGGCTGGTCGCCTGATATCCCTGCAGCACAAGTTAGGTGAAGAAAGCCCGCTCCAAACAACTTGAGACCCTTTATAAGTCATGAAGGTGACTCATAACTAACCGACTTGCCTTGCCTTTAGTAAATCCCCTGCTTTCCTTTTCTTAGAACAGAGCTTCAAAAAAAAAAAAAAAAAGAAAAAAAGAAAAAAAACGAGATGAGAAAACCCAAGGAAAACAGAAAACTCCAATCAAACTGAGGATTTTTTGAAAATACACCACGTACTTTCCTTCCCTCAGACGGCTTGGCATCAGCCTTTGAATTGAGTAATAATAATAAATGCAAATGATGATTGTTTAGTAGTGACGGTACACTTAAACAAGTTAGGGGTATGTCGTGCAAGACAGAGTTCATGCCGGTATCTTCAGAGATCTAACTGGAGAGGGATTTCACTGTGGTGAGCTGTTTCTTACTTTTCTCTGTATTACTTTTTCATCCTGAGCTATCCTGTGTGGACTTTTTGTATTACAATTAACCAGGCAGAAAAAAAAATAATAATCAGAGATGCAAAACTCTCCCTGTCCTCAAGAAATGTGCAGAGACACCTGACAGCTGTAGCTGGAACAGTTGCAAACCTCTAAAACCAGAGACAAGTTCTAGCCAAACTAAGGTGTACATGGAAGACTGCAAAACCGTGGATCGTGGAAGCTTGTTATTAAAATTATGTGGCATTTTTAACGTTCTTGAAAGACCACTGCAGATGACTGGAAAGACAGGTTGGTCTAAATGTACAGGAGATAAAAATTTATACAGTTCTTATGTTCTGAACATATTCCCAGAAAAATCCATTTTATGTGAATTTCCAGCAAGGAAAGGCGTGGCTGCTACCTCCTAATTTTCTTCAGACACTGAGGGTTGTATGCTCTCAAAACACTACATTTTCATTGTGAATAACAGAATTTCTTTTGCCTCATGCTTTGGAAGTTCAGTGATGTTTTAAAAAAATATTTTCATTTCAGGACTCATTAAGATGGCTGAAAGACAATAGTTCTGTGTGCCAACCACTGAAATATAAGGAAATAAAAAAAATCTGTCAAATTCCACCTTGCACACAGTGTTCTTTTTCTTTTAGGTGTGTAATTAGAAATGTCTTGCTTTTCCCTGTTGGGCCCATATAAGTTTTGGGTGCTTATCCGCAGATCTGCGCTTACATGATTACATCAGACCCTCACGCCTCATTAATAATATGATGGATTTTGGCTCCCATAGTTATAGAGAAAAGTTTGAAGCTGTGGCTGGAGCAGTGATGTTTCTCTGACACATCCCAGGCAAAGCAGCTCTGAGAAACACAAAAAATTAGTTTTATCTCCAAGGTCCCCTGCTCTGGGGACATTGCCACCGCCCATGCTGCTGGAGGAGAAGGGGGCAGTAAGCCTGGCTGTGCTCTAATGCTTGTGTGTCTGGATGGGTGGGGAGGTTATGGCAGTCATCTTTCTGTTTTCTTCCTATGCCTGTGGGTCAGAAGGAGACTGGATTTCTCTTGGGCCCTTACCCAGGAGAAAGAAAAACCACTGAGCTACTTGGTTCTCTCTCTCAAATGTCTTCTCTTACTTGGTACTTGATGTAGGGCCAAAACGTGGGGCCAGCTTTTATGGGGAAGAAAAGGGAGGCTCCATTTCAGTGAGATTAAACCCTGGGATTGTCTCCAGCCTGATTATACTACAACACAAAAATCTTAACTTTTACCTCAAGTTCTTTTTCTAGCTTGCTTTTTTACTTGTTTTTAGTAAAAATTGGAAACCTATATTCCTAAGGAGATGAAACTTCTGGAATCACACTTGGCATGTGTACATCTGTGTGCATATCTGTTGGTCTCCTCTCTAATGACTTGAAATCATGGGTTAATTTGAACCCATAAAGACAGAGGGATATCTTGAGGATATGAAGCTCCTATGATTTCTGTGAAAACAAGTGAGCAGATTAGGAAAGACCTTATTAAAATTCCCACTTGTGGAAAGGATGGTAATTGGAGTTCAACTCATTAATTATTACAGAATCCACATGGGAACTCAATTACAAATCCATAGGCAACTAGATTTTGTTCATTTTGCCACTCACAAAATGACCTGGTTTGTAAGGGATTACGTTAAATGCACGAAAACACCAGTTAATACATCAATCAATAGACGATTTTGGGTTAAAGAGCAAATAAAATTTTAATGCTGCTAAGAACAATATACACAGGTAATATAGCAGAAAAGCTGTCAATTAGGCATTGATGTCTAATTATGGGGAGCCTGATTAGGGTTATGTGTGTGCATTTGTGTTTGAAGGCAGGCAGGCAGGCAATCAGCCTCAAATGCCCAGACCTACGGGTGCTCTGAGGTGGTCTGGTGGCATCGCCATGGTCCAGGGCGCTGCTGGGGCTGTCCCATGCTCTCTTCCTGCTCCTCTGAGTTTCACTCCCTAAACTCTTTTTTGCATCTTAGAGCAATTATCACTGTGGTTCTGCACTCGAGTACGGCACAGAACTTTAGCATAATTTCCTGGGAGAAGCATAAATGCCCTTTGTATTTTCAAGTGTGTGAATATGATTTCAGCGGCTACACTGAGAGACGCAAAACCATAATGCCTTGCAAGAACGTCAAAAAGAACCTTTAGGGTCATTTTAAAAAAGAAAAATCCGTTTCTAAAAGTGTGCCGTGTATTTTTGAATTCCTGGAGTCTTTCTAGTTGTCCAGCATACATAGAAACATAAATTTCCTAACTGACGTACTAAAGATGGTTAGGTTTCCTGTCTTCTGTGATGCTCTATGAGATATGCCTGACCAACAGAGGGCAATACATTCATACAAGCAATAGACTCTGGTCCAAAACTTATGGAAATCAAGGAGAGGTTGAACTCATACTAGTATGACACTGGTCAGACCCATAACACTCAATACTAATTTCACTTAAGATAGTGGTTAAGACTCCTAATGACATCTATCAGAGACAGATGCAGATCGCAATTTGAGCTCTGTTAGAAAATAAACAATGAAAAAGGTGGAAACCCCAGATTTAATTAAAACTGTATAATGACAGAAGTACCATCTTCAAATAGAGCTAGTTCATGAGTAACTGCAGGGGTTTAAAATATGGGTCACTGGAAAAGCTAATAACAATCTAGAGGCAGCAAACTTCTCTTTTAATTAGCTGCAATTTTCTTCAGACTTTCCAGACTCATCTTCTTCTCCTTTTTGAAATAAGTTGTTTTATTCTTCTAATGAGTTTTTTGAGTTGAAAGTTCCAAAATTGCTAAAATTAGGCTTTGCAATAAAAGCTGACTGTAAATTTGTATTTTGAGTACACTTTTAATACTTTTATGGAAATTGTGATGTTGATTAGACGAGACATTTTTTAACAAAAGTTCTTTAAAAGGTAACATTTCAATTACCCCAAAATTATTCTATATGGTTTAGCAGTTCTTGTCACACTGCCTAGTGAAATGTCTAAAAGGTAATTTGAGATGGATGTTTGAAGCTTTTTCAAACCATTGCTCCCTGTTCTCCTCTGTTCCTTTGCAACACCTTCTGGCACTTCAACTTGTGCAGTCGTGGGTCTTAAGGACAACTGAGTTGCTTTTACAGGAAAACAGTTTTTTCTTGTGGGCACTAAAATTCTGCCCAAGTTACTCTTTAATCGCCTGTCGCGTCTGTGATACTGAAATCCTCCTGGCGAGCCATAAAAGAGCCAGAACACGATTGCTCAGATCTACCTTCCTTTTCTGATTCAAAGATCATAAATCCTAGATGCAGCTTTAAACACTGATGAACAGTGCCTTCCCTTTCTTTACAGTCTCTCTTGTCCATGCAATGGAGATGCTGCTTTCTAAAGATGACACACAAAGAAGATGTTCTGGGGGACCTATTTTCCAGTGGAATTCATGGCCTTATCTGAGGAACTAGGGCTAGAGCCAGTACCCCAGGAGGTGGAGAGGCTCAGGAAAAGCAGATGAGCTGCCTGTGGTCTCCTCCACTCATGTCAAAACTGACAGTGAGAAATCCAGGAGGACATGCCAGGTGGCGCAGACACTAGAGTGCAGCTTGGAGGCCATTCCACTGAAAAAGCCGGAGATCAGGCTTTGCACATGAACTCCAGAGACCCTGCGCTGAAGGCCCTGGAAGAAGGCAGCAGTGATGGAGAAAGCTGCTTTAAAAGCTACATCCTAGGGAAAACAGTTTCCTTCTACTTCTTTAAGGAAAGGAAAAGACTCAGTCCTGGAAGGCAATGAAAACTGGAAGTAGTAAGGAGGACTCTAATACAAAAAGGGAACGGATGTCATTGTGAACTGCCTCAGATTATCTTTACATGGCAGAATGGGCTATATTTATAAAATACCTTTTTTAATGCATCTTGGATAAGTCTAAGTGTGACTGAATAGAACTCAGATATAATTAAAAGTATGTTTAATAATGCCAAATTACTGTGTGTAATTTTTAGGTGCTTTGAGTTGTATCCAGATATCAAAGAATAATGTTTGGATTTGTGTCCTAATGGCATTTCTTCTAACAGTGTTCTCAACTTATAGTTGCAGCTCTCATAGTTTCTGGGTATTTTCTTTATTATAGCTTTTTATTCTTGGGGGAGAACTGATAGCTTTTATTCCCAGACTTCCAGTAATTTAAATTTCTACCAGTCTGTGAGATAGTCCTTTATTTTTTATTATGTTTAGCTTCCATGCCTTGTCCACTTTGATTCTAGGAAAGAAGGCAATAAAACATGAATTGGAAATAATTTTGACATACTGGAAGTCCCTTCCTGTTACTTTGTTGGTGGTAAAAACTGCTGTCATCCTTTCAACTATGGGAAACCTGAGGGAATATGAATATTGCTGCAAACCACAGCGCCAGAGGACAAGGTAGTCTGATGCCCATACTCTTCCATCTAGTGCATTTCTGTAATTCTCAGATCTTCCTAACGTTGTCGGGGAATGCAACATTTTTTGCTGATTATGTTTATATGCGATTTCTGTGTATGAACAGCAGCTGGTTGGATTTCTGCTACCCTTTCGCTCAGATGGGTTCTGCCCACTGTTCTGGTTTGCAGAAATCTCCTGTAGGAATCTTCTATTTCTTCAGGCAGACTAGTTCCTCACACAAGTGGTGCGAGGCAGCATGGCTGGTACTCAGAGCCACTACTTGATGGTGAACAGCCCTGGACATGCACAGGTGCACATATAGTGTGGCCCCTGTGGTCCCCTCAGGACCTTGCCAGGGGCAGGGTCCAGGGGCAGCCCCCTGGGCGTCCAACCCGGGGGAGAGCTGGCGAGGAACATGGGGGCATGGCGGGCCGCTGGCAATGCTCCCTGCCAGTGCGGCACCCATAAACCTCTTCAGCCTCTCTTTCTCAGGAGGTTAAGGGACAATATATGACAGGTAGAAGAGAAATCTCTGCTGGATTTGGCAGGAGGAAAAGGGAGTGAGGGGAGGGGAGCATTCGTTAAATAATAAAATAATAAAAAATGCTTTTGTAGCTGAGTTCAGAAAAATTGAATTTGCATGTATCTCCTCATGGCTTCTTAGAACTTCTCGGAACTTTCCTGTTCAGCTATGTAATATAGTCTGCATTTACATTAGCAAGAGGTAGCCATTGACAATATGACTGAGGAAGTTAATCACCACAGAAGTGCGTTTAGTCTATGTTTAAGCTGGAACTATAGAAAGACATATGTAACCTTGTGCAGGAAAGTTTTATGTTTCTGCTTTTTTTCCCCTCAGTCTTTGTAGGCATGGGCTGAAGGGACTAACATAACTCGTGCTTGGAGAAATGATCTTCACAAATCACTTATATCCCTCAATAAGCTAAAACATCCTGTAGGTGTCTTAGTTGGGAGCCCGAGATAAGCTTAGACCTAAAACTAAAAGAGAAATTTTTCTCCCATCCTAACCCAACTGTTGCACTTGCACTTTCACAGAGAACGGGAAAAGAAATCAGAGCTGTGCAGAAAACTCTGATTGCCTTCAGTGTTGTGGAACCTCCTTCTACCTGCAGGTTATACGCTATATGTCTTCCTTACGTGGCATTTGAGAACTACTCTATTACTTGTTATAAGTACCCTGAATAGTCAGGGCAGTACTTGTATGATTTTTATATAAGCCACACAGAAAAATGTGTAGATCACACACACATAAGTGCCCCCAAGCACAGACTAGGTATCAAACCCTTCAGTTCTTATTTCCTCCTGAAAAATCAGAATTACATTTTTGGGAATCAGAAGAACATTTTTATAGATTATTGATCACTTAGTCTGAAGAAAACTGCCATTCTGTGGAATTTATTATTTCAGAAGTTTGTTGTATTTCTGAGGGTGGTAAATGTTTTTTCGTCATAAGCCAGGTTGGTACTGTGAAAGAAATTGTGTATTCTCTTATTCCTGCCTTTCCCAAGATAAATAGTTTTAGATGTGAAATTGGATTAAGGGACAGCTGACTTCAACAATAGCCATTAACTGTTGAACTTACTGAAAAATTATGATATACCACAGGTACATGGGGGCATATCCTCAACAAGAGAGTGGGAAGTAGAACAGCGAGAAGTTGCAGTTCAGAATTTAGGAGAATATAAAACTGAGTACAAAGCAAAAGATAGGCTAGGTGAGCCTCATGTTTCCTCACAAGAGAAGAGTTGGCAATATTTTATCTGAATTAGGGGCTATCTGCAGCTATTTGTGAGTACCACTTCAAGGTCAAAAATCCTTTCCCTGAAATATGACCTATTTTGCTTTTGAAGATGGTTCTCATGCTGTTCCTTTCTGAGCTGCATGTGCGTACCCGTTCAATGATTTTGTTTAGTTGCTTTGCAGTATAGTCAGATGCAGTGAGATAAGGTGGTCTTGTAGCATGAAGTTCCTTCCAAGCTGATATTATTCAGTGGTTCTGACAGCAGAGTTCAGCTCACTGTAGAATATAGCACAGATGAAGGATTTCTTGGAGAAGAATGAAAAATTCATAGGTAGTAGACAAAAATTTCTGATAAATTGAATTAACGATATGCATTTTGGGTTTTGGATCTTGAGTTTAAGATCCCTGCTCACCTTTTATTATGGTTTAAGCTGAGAGTCTCTTTGTTGTCTTCTCCAGTTTAGACTGCAAAGTAAATTTTATTCATGTAAAATATTAGGATGCTTTTAAGTGAGTGGGTGTTTTGATAAACCACCCTGTATGCATAACTTTACCAATCCAGCAAGAGGTTTCAGCCAGAACTAAATCAGAAATACTTACCACACGTTGAAAATTTAGAGCTGGATCTGAGCTCATGGCACAACTGTTTTACAGCAACATACCAGGCTGTCAAATCAAGAAGAAAACCAGATGTTTATTTTCTAGGCTGAGAGAGTATTCTAATGTTTAGTATGAAAAAAATTATCTTGCAGCTGTTAGAAACAGCAATGTTGTAAAGAAGGGCCAGTCATGAAAACATCCGCAAATATCTTTTGTGGATAAATAAAAAAAATTACCCAATGAGTAGAAAAAGGGTTCTTAAAGAAAAAAACCCTCCCTGCAACCATTGTTCTTCCCCATTGAGACTGTTTTTCTTTGTTCTAAGACCTGCAAGGTTACAAGTGTGTAAATATATCATTTATTGAAAGGGTTAATGGATTTTGTCTGCTTCTTTTATACTCACAGGAAAACTACTTAGGTCAATTTCCTGTAACATAGAGAGCTGTATCACAACATGAAACACTCAGCTGACAGTTTTATGGCAAGAAATGGAAGGAGCAGCTCTGCGAGAGTGTGCTTCAAAAAGAATAATGTGGGTGGGGAATTTTTGCAAGCTACGCACAAGTTCAGAAATTTCTGAAGAATTCAGTCTCCAATCAATGATCTTTCTTTCTGTAAAGTACATGGGATTTTGTGCTTTTTTCAGTGATGAATATTTCCTTCCCAGAATCCCCTTAATGACAACACTGGTTGTCACTACAGAGACATGAGATTGAAAAAAGAAAAAAGATTGCCTGGTAATATGGTAATAAGTATCTTTATGTCAGAGAGAGAGAGATGTTGAATGAAAAATTAGATGTTTGGATGTCTTCTATTCTCTTGTATGTTCCTAGGAAAACTGAATAACTTTATGAATATAAATCTGCTAAACATATTGTAAGCATGGTTACACAATTGCATTTTCTCTTTAAATGTCAGTAAGGTTTATTAATACATGTCAGTAAGGTTTATTAATACATGTCAATAAGGTTTATTAATAACAGCAGCAGCAGTAACAATAGTAACAACAACTAAATAGTTTAATGCATAACTCATTTACTGAATAACAGTAATTAAAAATTCTCATTAATTATAAGCACTCTCCATTCAAGAAATGTATGAATAGGTAAGTAAAACCAAAGCAATACATAAATAAAATGAGTGGAGAGGGCTGGTTTCAGTGAGGTAACACACGTCTGAGAAAGGACTTTAGGTGGGACAGTGTCACACTTAAAACTAAGTTGTAGCTGGGAGCAGAAACTCATTGGGTAGGGAATGATCAGTATCACTATAACTATAATTCTATTTTAGCTCTTTAGAAAAAAGAAAAAATCAAGTCTACCGTTTTTCAGGTTGACACCCTGAAAGCTAGTGGCTGCAGGGAAGGCTATATATGAGGGTGTTTCAGTGCCACAAGGAGCCCTAGGGCTCCTACTCACAACTTTCTGTAAGTGGCAATGGAAGAATTAGACTAATCAAACCTCGAGGGTCTGACAGCATGTGTTACCAGCATCAGGTTGTCTTGAGAAACCGACTAGTAATTATGTGCCTAAAAATCATGTTATTAAGTCACATCTTACATAGCCTTCAAAGGAGAGGCTGTGATCTTCAATGGGGCCAACAGTTTTACTTTGAGTCACAGCCTCAACTGATTTCTTCTCTGTTAGAAGGAGGAATGAAGGAATATATCTATCTTGTTCGAAAGAGAGCAACACAATCCTGCACCAAGAAAAAGTTACAGCTGCATTTGTAACAGCGTGCTCTGTTTTTAAAGAAGGACATGGTAGCACTGAGGACTGGATACCCTGTGGTTTTGCTCAGGTGAGGAGCACTTCCTCACATGGCCAGTCCTGTTGTTGGGTTAAATAAGATTACACTGGTGTCTGTTAACTGTAGGATCTGGACCATCTCTTCCTCCTACATTTCCGGAACTGGAGAAGAACAAAGAAAAGTACCCCAGACCAGAGCCTGACTCAACAGCAAACACATGTACAGGGAAGTAGCATTATACCTAATGAACTGGCTAACAGTGTGACAATGCAGCAGAGTATATCTGTATCCACGTAGGTCTTGGTTCTGTGAATGATCCATTAGACTTTCAAACTAACTCATCAGCCTGAGTGCGGCTAACACGGGCACACACGATTGCGCCCCCCGCAAAGTGAATCTGGAGGTGAGACTCGGCAAGTGTGATGTGGTTGGAGGTCTGGGCTAATCGGGGACTGCTCCCAGCAGCTGGCAGGCTGCAGGTAGGTATTTGAACTCTGAGGGAGTCTCTGGCACCCAGGAGTGCTTGGAAAGCCCTTCTGAGCACATCCCTGCTATGAAGTGAAAAGCCCAGGAGCCAGAGAAAGTCTGGCTTCAGAAAAAATTCCATACATCTCTCCATAGTGGTGAACGTGAAAACCCTCGTCGAGCAGGGTTCTCTTGCCCTCCAGAGCTGCTGGAGCTTTTGCTAAGGCGTCCTAAAAGTCCTACTTTAATTTGGGGCAGTTTTGTCCTGAGGCAGTCCTAGTGGGAGGGAAGTGGTACTCTGGGGCCACAAACCTCAGTGATCAGAGCTCACAGCAGAGAGATGAGCTGGCAGGAAACCAGGTGGAATGCTGCTTGCTATTTAGTGAAAGTCTTTTGAAACAGAAATGTTTCCACGAGGCTTATGGTCATCATAAAATTGCACTATGTTGCAGGATTCTTTACCAACTCTATGTGATGTCTCCAAGTGCAAAGACCTGAACTCAGAAGCAAAATACCAGCACATTGATTTAGAAGTGGTAAAATGGGTTTTCCTGTTCCTTCATGTGTTCTGCATTTTAGGATCATGTTTTCAGTGTGTTTGTGCACAACTGTGAGGGCTTGCAAGCTTCCCTAAGTGAAAACTGGAAGTATGATGTTACTGCAGAATTCTTGAGTCTGAGTTTGCTAAGAAAAACCTAATATCCCAACACTTCAGTGCTGCGCTCTGCCCAGCAAAACATAGCCACTGCACAACTTCGTTCTTTCAGCTTGTCCTCCCTTTCCCTGCATTCTTGTATCCTGCAGGAAGAACAGGTGGCAGAGTAAAGCAAGGAAGATTTGGTATCTGCCAAAACATTTCCTTCTGTCACTTTAGCTCCATGCAGTAGTTGACAACTGAGCACAAAGTGGAACTTAGGAGGGAAATATTCCCTTCTAATCATTTAAAACATCAAACAACTATGTTGCTGTGTATTCAATGCTCACAAAGGGATAAATTGCTATGAATAACCAGTCATGTTTCCAATGTTCCAAAACTGAAAAAAAATTTCAAAAATGTTTCTCAATGAAAGAAACCATTTTGGAATGACACTTCCATGTCTTAGAGGATCTCAATGTAGCAAATTTATCTGAGAGGTTGAAAGAGCAGTTCATATTTTTCCAGTTCTTTTCAGTGTGCACAACAACACCCATCTGGCCAGAAAGTTTGCTGCCAAAGCAGTGCTGATGAGATGAAAAGGGATGATCTAGTCGGAGGAGATGAGACAGACCAGTACCTGTAAAACCCCTCAACCTGAGGGAAGCTGGTTTGGGATGAGGAAGCTGGTTGCAAATAACAGTCCGTTTCTTCTAGGACTTTCACTGTAAAGATGTAGCTCAGTTTGCTGTTGGAGGTTTGAATGAGATAGTTATAAGTGTGTACATGCATATGGATATATCCCTCCCCTCTCCGCCCCAGCCTATGGCAGTGTTTGCAGTAGGCCACCAGATGACTGTATGCCATACGGGCACTTCTCAGAATGTATCTCTGAATGTATCTATGAATGATTTTCAGGAAAGATAAGACAACATCAGCTGGAGGATCAGTAGATTTGTAAATTAGTTCATGATCCAAGAAGACATACGTGGTTACACCACACATGTACACACTCTTATTTCCCGAGTCCCTAAAACTCCAATGACAACTTCCTTTCTATAGGATGTATCTACACTCCAGCATAAAATGAAGACCTTCAGGTATCAAATATTACCTGTTTCTCTGAAATTTCATCCTTTGAAAGATGAGCATTTATAAAGCAGAGCCCACAACTAACAACAAGAAATGTATCTAGTATTTTCATGCCCACCACATATATATCATATCCTCTTTTCCAAGTGACATAGCTTCATACGCAAAACTTTTAATTTCTGAAGTGACTCATGAAATGCCTGCAGGCTCTGTTTATGCTTTCTTCACCTTCTTAAAAAGAATGCCAAACCGCTGAACGTTAGGAAGCATTCCTACTTCATTTCTTAGAAGTTTTTGCTGTTCCCCTTTCTAATGAAGGCTGCCGTTACAGTCGTATGTCAAGAATGATTCATATAACACAAGATAAGTTTACATATGCCTTACTTTGTGTACTTTCACTTATTCATAAACTTACATACTCATTCTTGTTTTAGATTTAATTTAATTCCTGTATAAGGATGTGTGTTCATTTACTTACAGAAACACCATTTATCTTATTGCATAGAATTTTGTGCATAACATTTGTTGCCTGGGCACTTGGATGCTTTATCTTAGAAAAAAACACACATTCAAAACAGAATTTTAAAAACCAGCTTGTCAAGGCACATGTATTTTTAATTCCTGTATGTCATATGACAGGTGGATGGCTTTATCTTATGTTTACTGCTGACCTAATTTTAATGGTTTAGGTGATTGATAAAGTAATTTTTATAGTAATTTACTTGCCCTGCTGCTGCAGGTGATGATCTCCCAGATTTCCGCATGTTTGCCAGCACAGGCTACCGGATATTTGAAAGTTCTGATAAGACATGCCAGATATAGGGCAGGGTATCACTATTTCACATGAAAACTAGAACTGAGGAGGTTTCAGTTAATGGGAAAGGTCAGTCCTTGCTCGAGACTTGCTGCACATGCAGGTGAACAAGTCTGTTAGTGGAATCCACTGTTGCCAGGGACATTCCAGGGACATTCCAGGGACAATCGTTTTAATGGACTTGGGTCTTTCTACAGGAGGAGGACAATTCTGAAGTCCCTTTGGGCTTGAATGTAAGCAGTTTTAGACCTTTGACAGGGGATTCATCTCATGTAAGATGGACTTTCATGTATTGACATTTGTGTCTGCGTTAGTTACCGTGGATTCACTGTAAGGTCTGTAAGTGGGAAGAAACAGACTTTTTTGGACACAGTTCATCTGGTCTGTTTTAGATTTCTACTTTAGATGGAGATGATTTGTACCCTAGAAGACCTATTTATCTCTATGACTATACAGAAAATTTATACTTTTATCTCAGATGCTGAGGTCTACTTAGGCTAGACACTACATTTCTTCAGGTGAATCCTATTCACAGAGCCCAGGCCAAGTCAAAAGTTAACCAGAAAAGCACAGTGAAGTGCACTAACCTCAGCATCTTCCTTAGGCAGGGGGTTATATAGCTATAGTGATCGAGATCCAGTACTGATTGCCAACACTAGCAAAATAAACACAATTGCAAAGTTTTTGTGGAGTTATTCTACAAGATTTAGGGTGTGTATTTACTTTACGAAATTGCTGTTTCAATTTTTATTTGTCTTTATTTTTAACATATGATGTTGCAGATGAATACCTGAATTTACTGTGACATGATCTGAATACAGCTATAAGATTCCATGATTAAAAATTAAAAATCTCAGGAGAAAACATCTGAAATCCATTCATCAAAGCTCCTAAATGGAATTTATCAATTTGCAGTTTTATTTACAACTGGTTCAAATATATCATCTGACCAAATGTACCTGTAATGATCTCTATTTGCCAAAGACTGTAAATACGGAGACAGGCTGGACATATTCTGGCACTGTGAGAGCATTCTTGGCAGGCAGTGGCTATAGCTAACTGATGAGTTCCTTATTTATGGAGTGCAATGTAAGAAAATTTGTCTTGATCTAAACATGAAAGATTTCTGTGGATATATATATGCAGAAGTCCAAATTTTGATAACCGTATTTGGTTCTTAAAGGCTTGTCGTATTCAGATGATCAGTTCTGTTTAAAGTTAGTAGACTGGATTTACTGCCTGCTTGTCCACTCCCCTGATCTAGCAAAGCCACAGGTAAAAAGAGCTGATAGTGAAGGGATTGAGTCACAGCTTTGCAGAAGTGCACTTTATACCTTTATTTAGATGTGCATCTAAGGGCCTACGCTAATGTTGCATTCCTACCTCCTGGTAAATAGGTAAGGCAAAAGTTTTCAATTTAGGATTCAACCAAAGGAGGGTGTCACCTGAACAGTGCTCCATAGACATCAGCTTCAGCAACACCGCAAGCTGCTTGACGACACAAGATTTTGGCGGCCTGTTTTTTTCTGTTATGGCAGCAAATGAGGGTCTTGCAGGAGAATTGAATTCATTCGTGAACCTGGTGATATTTGGTTTGAATGTCTGCATGAACACATTTGTATTATTTTGAGTGCAGGAAATACTTTTTCTTACATTCTGAACTGTAGACTAAAGTTACTCCATATACTAGGCTCAGAGCACTGTGCCATGAAAGCAGTTGCCTCACTTGAATGTCACCAGCATTGCATGCTCCTGAAAGATTCTGTTGCTCCCCTCTTTCAAACAGGAAATGCCACTTAATTTGTCAGATTTTTCAAAACAGGACTGTGTTTTAACCGCAACATTTGCAATGTGAAACAAGATTACTATATTCTGACTGACTTCTGAGACATGCACATGCACAGGGAAAAAAAGAGTAATTATTTTTAAAAAAAAGGGTCTTACTTGGATTTCAGCAAAACTTGGGGAGTGGGGAGACCAATAAGGGCTTGGTGCAGTGAGAGGATTTTGTATTTGAGCTCAATGAAAATGAAAGACGTTTCATTCCAGTCAATTATATCATGGCTTTAGTGGAAATTTGGGATGCTCAGTTCCTCCGTGGGGGTAGGGTACTAGGTAAGTTAATTTGTCAACTAAATACCAAGCACAGGTGTAATATTTAATTTAAAAACACAACAATAAAACTTTTTGGACAGTGGACATGTTCCACTAATTTTCTAAAAGCAGTACGAGAGCTCCAGAGTTTTCAGTTGGAGCAGATTTGCTTAGAAAATACATAAAATAAAATTAAATGCAAGCAAATTCTAGAATATCATCTGGAGTATATAATTAGATGGAACACTGATGGAGTAGGAAGCCAATTTTCTTGCAGGATAGAATGTGGTATTAACAACAAATAATTGTTACTTCATTAGCTGAACGGATTCTTAAATGTAGTTAGCTATTCAAACACGTATTAACTAAAGTCTTGTGTTCTTAATGCTGAAGCCCATAGGGCATGTACCATAGAAGTAGCAAGTATTTATTTTGTTTGAATATTATGTAAAATTAATAAAGATTCACCAGAGAGAAATAATGAATTCATTCATGCTGGTCGCACATATATATCCTAATGTGGTATCTGTGGAAGACTCCTGCTTGCTTCAGTGTGAATTTACTTCAGTGAAAGCTAGATCCAAGGTATGAAGACAGAGAGTCTGAATTATTTCTAAGAATAAAGAAATATATATATTGTATACATACCTTTGCAAGATATATGCACTTACTCAGAGAAATTGTGAAAACGTACTGTTAAATTCAATAGAAAGTCTTGTGTAACCTTATTTTTTCTTGCACACAACTATTACTTATTTTCGATTAGCCAGTAACTCAACAGCTAGATAAGTGATTTTAAAACAGATTTCTCTATTTGAAGTAGAAAATCTCATCTGTGTTTTTTTTTTTTTTTTATTAAACTTGACACTCAAGTAATATCTTTTATACAAAATTGAAAATCAGGTCCCAGAATGACAAACTATTTTGAGTCGCAAGGATATGGAGTCTTACACAAATGTTCCTTCTCCACCTTTCTGTTCAAGAAATGAATCTGATTTTTGCAGTGGCCTGCAGTCATTTTAAGCTGAAAATCTCATTAAACAAATTGGTGTGGGGTTTGTTTGATATATCTCTTGGGAACGTTACAAGGAAAATCTAAAACTTCTCTCACTTTTACACCTTCCATCCCGAAACTTCATGTACTCACATGAAATTACTCAGGGTTCTTACCAACCACAGGGGAGAGGTGAGCTCCCAAACTTGTCTTCTGCTCTCACAGAGGACAAAGTGATGCCTTCCCTTCATTTTTGCTGGGGCGATAGGCCTGTGACATTTCATTGGGTTGACTTAGGGCCTTCAAAACAATACTGATCTAAATACATTCTGTGGTGTTCTGGGACACAAAATTTAAGAAATTTTCTTTTGCATAATGTAATGGTTATACTCATATTTTACTTAAAGCAGAGTTTATATTTCTAGCATAATATCCCAGCTGCCCCCGCTGGGTTCCCGTGAGTGTTCACAGTGGTTTAACCAAAGCAGTATTTAAAGCATACTTCTTACTACTCACTAGGCAGTTTTGTATGCAGGCAAATTGTCAGGCATGACCAGAGACTTAAACCTTCAGTATTTCCTGGCAGAACAGAAGTGTGAATTGTTGTGCAAACAGAAATGGGAACTGATCTGTTTAATATGTCAGAGGAGAGTGCATCTATTCTCTTTTTGTGAAGCATTGAGAGTAGTGAAAGTAATGATAACTTGCTTGTCTGTGTTCTCACGACTTCTTTTTATTAGTTCATTTTTAATTCCTCAAATACACTTCAAATTATTGTATTCCAGGAGCACATCTGGATAAAATATGAGGTATTTCAGTAACATTCAGTGTTCGTGGAGTACTCCTCAAGGTGACATTAGGTTGTTTGTGGCCTACATCTCCCTTTCGTTCCTAGTGCCCTGGCAGAATCCTACTCAGCGACATGCTTCTCTGACAAATACTTAATGAGCTTTGGAAACTATTTTCTCTAGTCACAGAAATGCTGATAACAGTGCTTGACTTCATGTGAAAGAGTAATTCCAGCAGGACTACTCAAAAGTTTAAAGTGGAGTATATCTCTTTGCAGGATCAGAGCCTGAATTTCCGCAGGATTCATGGAGATCACTGTGGTGCACAGGAGAAGACAGTGAAATAATTTTTTAGATCCCTTGTAACACACGTTTGAGAAATGCCATTACCTAAAGGACATTTGCATCTCATTTTTGGTTTGGTAGTCTGTTTCCTTCTTAGGAGATACACTTGTAATGAGTCATTTTTTGGTATTTGAAGGCCATTAAATCACAGGTGGAGAGAGAAGGTGGTGTTCATAAGAGAACAATTATTTTCTCTGGATACCTACATGCCATTAAGTTTCCTGATAATTCCAGCTGTTTCTTGTGTCCCAGGGTGGAGATGTTTTACTGTTTGATGCATGTGAGTACAGTTCAGTGGTCATACTGATTCATTGTACTTTTTTGCTCTTTCATCTCTTGACATTTGCTTATGTTAATGTTTGTGAATTTTTGTGAACCTTTGTGCTTTTCCCACAAAGAGAAAAAAAAATATCAAAATCAAGTTTGCCACCAGACTACAGGCAACAATTTTAAAAGAATTATTCATTTGGTATATATTTATAAATAAATGTATCCCTGTGTTTTTACTGCAATCTTAGAGTTATGATGAAGCAACATGGCTTACACAGAGGGGACTTTTAATCAAAATACATACAGAAATAACTGCAAATGAGGGCTGTGACTTAAAGAGCAATATATTTTTTAGTTATCTTACACCCAAGGTTTCTGGAACCTAACATGTCTGGTATTGGCTAGGACAGGTTGGACCACTGCTGTGATTCATCCTGGCAATTCTCAGTTGATTTTGTACATTGAATGGGGATTCCCACTGAACAAGGGTAATTCTAAAAGAGTGCTTGTAAGTGAATTTCTGCATCTCAGCATATTTCTGATCTCAGCCCACTTGTGAAGATCAGGACTTTATCATCCTAAATGTGTGCCTGGTGATGTGTTCACTTTGCTCCTCATTCATGTTCCCTCTGTCCAAATCTGTGGGGGTACTGCACTGTGCAATATGTGGGAATGGTGTCTTCATACTAGTGCAGCAGAAAAGCAAAGACTGCACTGCAAGCAATTCCCTCTGACTTCCCTTCTCATTACAGTAACTTGTGCTGATTTCCCATCTTCCTCTTCTCCTAATTTTTTTTTTCTTCTGAGCTTCCTTCTCTCCTTTACTTTTCTCCAACTCTTTCATATTATGCTCACTGTCACTTCTACTTCTACTTCATGAATTGGATTGTATCACCCCCAGCTTACACTCCCTTTTTGTTATCTCCATCATTACCGTTCACTTTCCCAGCCATTCATCCAGCTCCACAGGTTCTACATATTCCTCCAACCTTTGTTGTAATTGTTGCTTTGCCTCTGTCCATAACTGGTTTCCTTCTCTTTCTTGACTGACAATACTCATCTTCTGTGGCATTCATCTCTCAACTGTCACACACAAGAAAAGCAAAAAGTTTCCCCTTCAACTGTTATTTCTGCATTTCTTTTAATATGGACTCTTATTTCACAGACCGTGCCTTATTTTTGATTATGGGGGGAGTCCATCTTACTGTGTCACTAAGACACTTGTTTCAAAATATATAGGTTTTATTTAATGCTGAGAAACATTTTGAAAATTTTCACCTCTTCTCCAGCTCTTACTCTTATTCTGGATAATCCCGATGTCTGCATATCTGTCCAAATGCCAAAGCTGCATGTTCATTCATCTTGTACCACATCTGTTTTTCTCAATTTTTCCAAAACCTCCAGCAGGGGACATGGAGGACTTTTCTATCATCCTTAGTGACCCCATGACAGCTCTTACATCCTTTCGGTAGAAGAAATGTTCATTCCCTTCACCTTTTCCTTTTCCCTTTCTCTCTTATTTCCATGCCTTCCTCTCAGTGTAAGATACTATCCCATTAATCCTGAGCCTTGACTCAGCCCTTAGTGCACAGTTCCTCCATCTTTGTTCTTTTGCGGCTGAGCATTTTTGAAGGAAATCCAACAATTCCTTCAGTACAGCCTGTTCCCTCCTCCATAAGCTTTTTCACCTTCCAGGACAACGAATAATAGTCCTCTACTAGATTTCATGGCCAGAGATACTACTTACATGTAATCCTCGACTTCTTACTTTAATACTGCTTTCCTCATTGGCTCTACCCTCTTTTTTTCCTTCTATTCCAAACCTTTCTCTCTTCATCAGAAACAAAATAGATGAAAACCTTTATGATCTCACCTGTCTTGGCTCCTTGATTTATTTATCCAAGCCACTTTCAATCATTTATCAGCAGTCTTGGCTAAGCAGGGAGGTCCCAGTTGACTGGTGGTTAACAAATGTAATGCCCATCTACAAGAACAGCCGGAAGGAGGATCCAGAGAACTACAGGCCTGTCAGCCTGACCTCAGTGCCAGGGAAGGTTATGGAGCAGATCATCTTGAGTGCCATCACATGGCACGTACAGGACAACCAGGTGATCAGGCCCAGTCAGCATGGGTTTATGAAAGGCAGGTCCTGCTTGATTAACCTGATCTCCTTCTACGACAAGGTGACCTGCTTAGTGGATGAGGGAAAGGCTGTGGATGCTGTTTACCTGGACTTTAGCAAAGCCTTTGACATCGTTTCCCATAGCATTCTTCTGGAGAAACTGGCTGCTCATGGCTTGGATGGGTGTATCTTCGCTGGGTAAAAAACTGGCTGGACAGCCGGGCCCAAAGAGTGGTGGTGAATGGAGTTAAACCCAGTTGGCGGCCGGTCACAGGTGGTGTTCCCCAGGGCTTGGGACTGGGGCCAGTCCTGTTTAGTATCTTTATCAATGGTCTGGGTGAAGGGATCAAGTGCACCCTCAGTAAGTTTGCAGATGACTCCAAGTTGGGTGGTGCTGTGGTTTAACCCCAGCCGGCAACTAAGCACCACGCAGCCGCTCGCTCACTCCCCCACCGGTGGGATGGGGGAGAGAATCGGAAGGGCAAAAGGGGGAAAACTCGTGGGTTGAGATAAGAACAGTTTAATAACTAAAGTAAAATAAAAATAGAACAGTAGTAATAGTAATAATAACAATAATAATAATAACAAGTAATAATAGTACAATAATAATACGAAGCAAGCGATAGACTGTACAATTGCTCACCACCCGCCAACTGATGCCCAGCACGTCCCCCAAGCAGCGACCATTGCCCCCGCCCCGGCCAACTCCCCCTGCTCACATACTGAGCATGACATCATGTGGTATGGAATAGCCCATTGGCCAGTCTGGGTCAGCTGTCCTGGCTGTGCCCCCTCCCATCTTCTTGTGCACCCAGCAGAGCATGGGAAGCTGAAAAATCCTTGACCAGTGTGAGTGCCACTTAGCAACTACTTAGCACTACTTAGCAAGAACCAAAGCATCAGTATATCATCGACATTGTTCTCATCCTAAACCCAAACCACAGCCCCATACCGGCTACCAAGAAGAAAATTAACTCTATCCCAGCTGAAAGCAGGACAGGTGGGAGTGTCGATCTGCTGGAGGGTAGGAAGGTTCTACAGAGGGATCTGGACAGGCTGGATCAATGGGCCCGAGGCCAACTGCATGAGATTCAACAAGGCTCAGTGCTGGGTCCTGCACTTGAGTCACAACAATCCCATGCAACGCTACAAGCTTGGGGAAGAGTGGCTGGAGAGCTGCCTGGTGGAAAAGGAGCTGTGGGTGTTGGTTGACAGCCAGCTGAATATGAGCCAGCAGTGTGCTCAGGTGGCCAAGAAGGCCAATGGCATCCTGGCTTGTATCAGAAGTAGTGTGGCCAGCAGGACCAGGGAAGTGATCGTCCCCCTCTACTCGGCACTGGTGAGGCTGCACCTTGAACACTGTGTTCAGTTTTGGGCCCCTCACTACAAGAAGGACATTGAGGTGCTGGAGCATGTCCAAAGAAGGGCAACGAAGCTGGTGAAGGGTCTAGAGAACAGGTCATACCGGGAGCAGCTGGGGGAGCTGGGGTTGTTTAGCCTGGAGAAAAGGAGGCTGAGGGGAGACCTTATCGCTCTCTACAACTGTCTGAAAGGAGGTTGTAGAAAAGTGGGTGTCAGTCTCTTTTCCCACGTAACAAGTGATATGACAAGAGGAAATGGCCTCAAGTTGTGCCAGAGGAGGTTTAGATTGGATATGAGGAAAAATTTCATCACCGAAAGGGTAGTCAGGCACTGGAAGAGTCTGCCCAGGGAAGTGGTTCAGTCCCCATCCCTGGAGGTATTTAAAGATGGGTAGATGTGGTGCTTAGAGACATGGCTTAGAGGTGGACTTGGCAGTGCCAAGTTAACGGTTGGACTTGATGGTCTTAAAAGTCTTTTCCAACCTAAATGATTTTATGATGCTGTGATTTTATGATTCTATTTAGTTGCCTCTCTTTTCAACATTTCAGTGACTATGAAGACTGTCAGAACTGTCTCTGGAGGTTTGGCTTCTGAAGAATTTTCAGAATTCAACAATCAGGTGTGAATGCTACAGAAGACACATGGAAGAAAGGAGTAGAAAGAGGAATCAAAATAGTGCTGTTTAAAGCAGCCTTTGTGACTGCCATTCCAGCACTTCTAAGAAGATGGAGGTGTTTTTTGGTTCCAAGAAGTGAGCTAGGACATTAGCTCTAAAAGCTAGAAGTAGATAAAGAAAACGTGTCTCTTAAAAGCAGACCAGATCAAATTGCATTGAAAAGCTGAATCTGAGCAGATGAAGTCCAAGTTGTGTGCTGCAGTCTTAGTCTATTGATAAACCAGACTGAAGATCTGGATAATCAGAACTGAAGCATGCTAGAGCACATTTGTTTCCTGATTGTTCTGTGTATCTACTTTTTCTCCAAAAAAACCCTGGGTCTCATCCTGAAGTGCAGCTGAAACACCTCTAGAGTGACCCTTTGTATGTGGAAGCTCTCAGGGTAGACATAGCTAATAAACTGGTGAAGAGAATGTTTGTCCTGGGAAAGTATTCCAGGCACTCATTTCAACTCAGCCTTTGCTTCAAGGTGACTATTCAGATCTGGAGATGGAAATTTGTTAATGATGTTTCAGTTTACAGCAGAAAGAAAAGCATCAGGTTTCTCAGTTTGTCTTGAGAAGTTTTTAACTTACTTACTTACTTCTAGAGCACAGGTAGGCATGTTAGTCTCTCTGCTGGGAATGGAAAAACAATGAAATTTCTTGTGTGTCATTGGCTTTCAAGTGACTTTTATATAGGGTATAATACTTTCTTCTACATTATTGACGTTAAAGATATATTATTTGCTTTATTTTGCTCCCCCAAAACAAATCCTTTGCCTAGGCAATGGACATCTAAAAGCACAGCAGATGAGTTTAACCTATTTAACTGAAGGAAGGAGATGCAGGTTATGGGACCAAGTTTATGCTACCTCATGGCAGGCTCTTTTCATTCCCTGCAGGGAATGCATTTCATTCAAGAAGGAAAGCATTTCAGTGAATTTGATGAATACAATAGGGAAGACTACTGACTTCCTTTAAGTCTTGAGGTGGGCTTGAAGAGAGTGGATGAGATAATTCTGACAGCAGCTGCTAGATCTGCCACACCTGACTGTGTTGGGACAGAGTCAAGCAGGAATGAGGTAATACCACAAAAATGGCTTAGTATATAGCTTCTGTGGGGACGAGCATAACTCCACAGTATTGTTTTAAGGGCACTTTTCTTTATGAAGTGTTGTCTTTGTCTTCAGTCAAGTGTCCATGGACATTAACGTCTGGGGAAGTGTCACTGTGTGGTCTACAGGACTAATCATGCTGGGGTCACCTCTTACTCTGCTCCCCTGAAAGTGCAGCTGATGGCAGAAAAGAGTGATGAGGACTATAGGCAGGCTTTGTAGCCATGCAGGAGGCTGATTTGGGCCTGTGGCAGCCATTCCTCATAGGAAAGAAGAGCATGTGACCGTCCCTGGAAACAGTCTGATTCCCCATGAATCAGGGGTGGAAGGGCCAAATCCACCTGTTGCCACTGCCGTGCTTTGACCTATGTGAGCCTGAGAAGGATCACACAGGAGGGCTGAATCTCTGCTTGCCTACAGAAGGAGAAACACGATGGTGGAGCAGGATAGTGGGGGACAGCTTTCCTTCTTCCCTCCACAGCCAGTGGCTGCAGGGGTTGTGCCTCAGCCTGGGCCAGTGGCAGTGTGGTTTGGTGGGAGCCTTGGTCAGGGAGTTTCAGATATGGAATTAAACTGTCCTTTGAGGTTGGTGGGGATGAGACTGAGGACTTTTGTGGGGGAAGGTGACCTTAGTGACTGATGAGGGACATCTTACAGTAGGCCAACAGAATTAATACCAGCATCAGATAGATTACCTCTGAGGGAATGTGGGGTCGAGGGCTACTAAAACATGTTTTTTTCAGATCATCTTGGCTCAGTGGGATTCCTCACTAAACACTTAGAGAACAAGCTTGATATGGTCTCAAAGTCATTCACAGTTATCTTTGTAAACTTTTAGAAAGCAGGGGATACTCAAAAAGTCTGCATGAGGGCGAGCACATCACAAAGGGAATCTGGGGAGTTATAGACTGTTATCTTTTATTACCAAAAAAACCTGAAACAAATAATGAAACAACCAATTTATAAACACCTAGATGTATAGATTCATTAAGAACAAATTGTGTCAAGTAGTTTCATTCATGAAGGGGACATGGTTTTGTGCTAGGAAAGATGCTTGATTTTACATCTTTTGACAATTCCTCAGATGACATTGTCATAAGCAAACTGTAGAAAAATGGTCTAGATGAAACTGCTATAGAGGGCACAGCTGGCTGGAAAACTGTTCGTACAGAGTATTAATTAGTGATTCATCACGAGAAGAGGAGAATATATTGAGTGGGGATTTAGTAGGCTATTATTCACTATTTTCATTAGTGTCCATGATGAAGGAATAGGGAGTATGACTCTTAAATTTGGAGATGACACCAACTACACTAGAAGATAGCATTACAATTCAAAGTGCTCCTGGTAAACTTGAGAAAAAATCTGGAAAAGAAGGGTTCAATGCAATAAAGGCAAATGTCAGGTTGCGCCTTGAAAGTCAACTTTCTGGTTTATTTAGCAACAGGAGTATTTCTTTCAATCCTCATGCTTCATGAACAGTACAGAACAATTGGATAGAATTCAGAAATGAACAGCAAGAGTGGTTCACCTCTGAAAACATGTGACTTATGAGGAAAGCTTGAAAGATCTGCAGTTATTTGGTCAACGAAGGGCAAAATAGAGGTAGCAGTTGGTCAGTCTTGAAAATGAGAAGAAACTAACAGAAAGAGGAAATAAATAATCTGTTCTCTGTGTTCTTGATAGACAGGACAAGAAATAATAGACTCTGAAGTCAAAAAGATTGAGGTAAACTGTTAGAATTTAAAAAATCACATAAACCCCCAAATATTTTCCAGCAGGGTATGTACCTTAGGAATATGCCTTATATAAAGCCATTACTGGAGATTTTTAAGAACAGGTGTTAGGAATGATATAGCTGCAATTCTATAGCCTTTGAGGCAGGTGAACAGACTAGGTGGTGTCTTTAAGTCCATTCCTCTCCTGGTTTCTATGGTTCTGTGATACAGCTTTTCATAGAGAAATCAGAAGTTGCTGCCTGTAGAAGTATTAGTCTTGAATTCAAGAACTGTCTTTTGTGCTTCCTGTGAATGCCTCTTCAGTTAGGAATGACTGTGTTTCTGTCTTGCTCTAGTTAGGGACAGTCATGCCAATATTTAGTTTGTACATAGGTACCTGTAAAACCAAGAACCTGTAGTCTGGCACAGCCATATTCATTCTGACTCACCATTCCCATTATCAGGGCCCTGAGTGCACTAATAAGCCATAAAGACCCTGACCAGCCTCACCTGGGGCCTCCACTCACACCTGTGGGTCCAGGAGCTCTATATAAGCTCAGCCCCAGGCCTTTACTCTCTGTCTGAGCCATGGTAGAGGAGTGTTGGCCCTCAGCTCAGCCACAGCCTTGCCCCTGCCTTTCCACAGAGCCCTTTGGGCCAGGCTTCAGCTGCTGGGCTGGCTCCCTGGCCTGGCTCGGACTTATCCTGATCCTGGCTGTGACCTGTGGGTTGACTTCCCAGCTTGATTCCAGACCTGCCTCATCACCACAATGTTGCCTTATGGTCTGGGTTGGGCCTGGCCACCACCTCTGGCTCTGTCCTGCTCAGATACTGCCAGGCTGGCCCTTGGCTGAACCCAGACCTCTGCAAGGTGTGAGGACAGACCTTGATGGGAGCAGAGCCCTCTGTCTGGGCCTCAAGGGTGCTCAGGGGCATGACTGTCCCTGCCCAGGACCCCATCTCAGCCCCCTGGGGTTGTCTGACCCTGCCCCAGCAATGCTGCGGCGGGGTCAGTCTCCAGCTCCCCACTGCCCTGCCCAGCCATGGACCCTACTGAGTCGGGCCTACCTGCAGGCTCCTGTCCCAGCCCCAGGGAGGTGCCTGGGGCTGCCCTGGTGTCGTGTGTCCCCCCCCTCCTGGTCTGCCCTGCTTCTGTCTGGGGTGGTGGGACGGGCCCCGGGGAGCCCCTGGTCCAGGCTGAGCATCCGCATGCCTGCTCCCTGACACCCATTCAGAGACTTGAAGGATGGAAAGGACATCCTGGGGCCCACCATGTGCTGTGAAAGGTGATTTTTTCATAGTACGAATAAGTATTATGGATGACTGTCAGGACAGCAATAATTTCTGTTTTGATAGGAATACACATGTATAATTTTGATTTCTCTCTTCTAAGTATGAACCTCTTAAGTGCTATTTTTATATGTCTGGTTTTGATAATACAATTTTGACCTTTCATTTATGCCATACCTATCATCAGGGTCCTGAAGCATTTCACAGAATGAAAGGGGCGAAAAGGGCCAGATAGAATAATCTGCATAAAAAACATTAACAGGGAGGATGTATTTTAGATTATAAATTTCCCAATCTTGTCAGGCATTTAAAAAATGCTTTTTTTCTACAAATGACATCAGCTTGGAAATAACCTACAACTTCTCTGGATATAAGAGATTAGCACACACTCCTGATAGCAGTATTAATCAGACTTTTCACTTCTGTTATGCATACCCTTGGTAGTACAGACAAAGTGAAAAAATTTGAACTACAAGACGAAATAACAAGTTACATATATAAGAAAGAGACTTAAATTGTGATTTAAAATCACATGTATTACATTCCCGAGGGAAAACAGAAAAGCTGCAGACCACAAATTCCACAATCTAGTTGTATTGTGAATGTTAATGTAGTCATTTGCAAGGTCCTTCTTTAACTTGGAAGTACATGTTTAGTATTTTTTACTCTTTAAATCTTGTTTGTGCTGAAAGTAAAATAATGAACAGTGTCTTCTAGTAAACATGTAATGTTTATACAGTATTTATTTTTTAAAAAAGGCTTGGAGAAAGTGAGAACAGAAATTCTAAAAAAACCCCGCTCTCTATACCCAAATGTTCCCTTCCCCCATCAGTCTTGGAAAATATTACTCGAGTTGTTTTCATCCTCTTTATAATTATTTTTTTTTGCTCTTTCAACCTCCTGACTGGAAAAGAAACTAAATACTCACATGAACTGAAGAAAGAAAAATGGAGCTTTACTAGTTCTACTTCAAAGAATGAGGAAACAATGAAGAAGCTTGGGAAAAATTATGTCTTTAAGGGATTTCCAAACAAAGCTATATCAATCTTTATCAAGAAAGAAACTGGGAATATTTGGATTTTTAGGTACATTTTAGTGCCAAACTACTTATTAGCATTTATTGAGTTTTTAATCATCCTGGAATAACTAAAAGTGTAGAATTAAAAAGCATCTGGCACTTGCCAGAGCCCTGCCTCCAGAGAAATCTGGCATCTGGTATCAAACTGTTCATTTACAATCCATTTATAGTAATAGGTTGCAAACATTTTTTGATATTGCAGAAAAAATGAAATTATAAAATGCCCTATAACATCCTAGTAGAGAAAGTTAGGTCCCATCAATCCATCAATCCAATCAACCCATAAGGTTGATTCAACCTTACTTTCTTACTGACCTATTTTGAGATGTAATTAATTACCCTCTGGGTGTGTCTGTCTCCATTGGCTGTAGAGGTCTAGATGATTAGTTTAATCTAGGAGTATAAGCTTTCTTGGCTGTAGACTTTCTTGATAGGGCTAATGGACAGACATGTTCTGAATTCTTTTCTGCAGGAGAAAAATTTAGGTTTCTGATCTGAATTGTTCTGCAACTATTGCAGTTTTGCTGTCTATAAATGCTCAGTGGGGTTTTGGACAGCTATTGCTGAATAATTTTTCATTTGCATTGCTGTCCTCTTTTTTAAAGAGAGTAAAAGAAACTTGGTCCTACTGGTGATTTCCACTTGTCAGCTTGAATGAGATGTCAGGCCATGCTGAGTACTAGCCTTGTAACCGTGGACAGTGATATCACACAAATGATAATCATGTTTCTTCAACAACAGTTTGCTGAAGGAGGTACAGTAAGGTCTCTTGCATCTGCAAAATGAACTCTCAAAGCTTCCATTGGGGATTTCCAAGTACCTTGCATCTCATATGACATGGTGTGAGCAGTAGCATCCAGATCTAGTTGCCATACATTCAACTAGTTGTTAGTTTTGGGCTAAAATAGAAGGCTGTCACTGTTGGATGTTGTTGTGATACTGGTGAAACAGGCAGCTGAGAGTAGTCTCCTTTCCACACTTCTTGGATGTCACAAAAGTTCGTATTTGACAGTGAAAGATTCAAGCTTCTACCAACCCTTTTTATATCTGTCTCACTGAGTTAAAAGCTCTTATAGTGATCTCTGCAAAGTTTATATTAAGTTATTTCCCTTTCATTCAATATAGTCTATATTCAATGTCTTTCTTCCTTTGGTATTCTGCAAAGCTCAGCAGCCTTTTCTGGACCTGCACCCCAGCTACACAGCTTTCTATTTCCTCCCTCTTTCCCTGGTATTCTAAAAATTACAAGTATCTGCTCCATTTCTCCCTACCCGTTCCGAGGAGAATCTATCTCCTGCCCAGTTAACTCTGTAATTCTATGAATTCTGTGGCCTGCATCCCTAATATTCAGTATTCCCGTATTCTCTAACCCCCAAGGGTTTGTTTTTCTCCTTGTCCTGAAACCACCAGTGCTTTTCACCTATACACGTTACTGACAATTATGCAAATGCAATTAGCTAAATTGCTTTAAAAACTTTTTGAGCATAAAAGTCCTGTGCAGAACTGCATGTCTGTTCACATCTCTGCTCCATACACTACAGAAGAATAATTTGGAGTGGACCCTGATTAAAGTTTTTGGGAGATAAAGAAGTCCTGTACCAAAGTATCATACTACAGGTTGGCCAGAAGACTGCTCATAGAACATAATTTTCAAAAACCAGAAACTCCTTTTTCTTACCTGTGAAGGATCGTTTTCCAACCCCTCTTGGGCTGCTCCTTTCCACATATTGTGATTTATCTTCCTCCTCCCCTTTGAGACATTAACAGTACCTCTTCTTTTCAAGAAGAAAGCCTTCCTCTTTACCATCTGGCTATTAAAATAGAATTCCCTTGCTCAGGTGGTTCTCCCTTGAAAGTCACTGGCATATCCTTTCCTCAGAGATTTTAAATGGATTCAATTTTGATGAGTTTTCTCACTAAGAAATCCCTCAAGTATAAAAATACTGCTTTTTCACAATTTAAAAATGGACCTTCCTTTAAGCAACAATGCCTTTCATATTGGCAGTTTTGTTCAATATAGTAAGCCATCACCTATTATCAAATGCCTTACAATTTTCATCATAAAACCTTGGTTTATTTTCTTATAATTTTATAATTTCTACAATCAGTAGAACCAAAATTCTGCAAGTCAGTCATCTTCGATCCAAAAGTTTTGTTTTAATAATTTTTTGGTAATAAGTGTCCATGAAGATGCATCAGTTGTATTCAAACACAAGATTTAGCAGCTTAACCTGTGATAGCTAGGTCTGAAAGTTTACATTTGGATTATAGGGCTAGATTAACTTTGGAGTGAGATGAATATTTCTGGTTAGTCTTTAACTGTTCTCTTTAACGTTCAGTTATCAGTGTAGGAAGGATTTCCCCTATAGTAATTAGTAATTTGAAAAAAGAAAAAGGTGTCTGAACCACAGAAGCAACCTTTTTAATGAAATTTCATTTTAAATGTTAAACAGTCTGTACAACAAGTGAGTAAAAGCTTAATCATAAGCGAAGTATCACTGAAAGGCAGCTTGGTGAGCTGGATTGAAGCCAATCTGCTATAGACAAGCCTACCACAAATAGTTCTGGTATATGAAAGACTATTTTTGAACTTGACAGTCTTTTGCCTTTTTCATAAGCTGATGGAAATTCAGTCTCTAAAAAATCAACTTCTAATGTTATTAATGCACAAAAGTTCCCTTTACCACAAAGCTACAGGCTTTCTTGTTACTCAACGTAGGCACAGACATGTAAATACAAATTTGTACTTTTGGTTATCTATCTAGTGCAATTATCTTTGGATCTCATAGTGATTATTTTTGTCTGCTTACATACGCATTAACAACAGCTAAGTCTTCTATGAAAATAAAACCATACACTTTGTTTATTGGCTCATTGATGTCTGTAGTCTAACCCAGTGATAAGAGCTTTGAAAAGCAACAATATTGAGAGACAAAAAATGCTAAATCAAATGAAGTGATTTATTTGGAACTCTTATGGTTACCAAGTGTTGCTGATTGATAAACTACAATTGTGAGTTTGTCCCATTCTAGAGGTGAAGAAAAAAAAACAGATTCGAATTTGATGGCAATATAACAGTATAAGTAAGTTGATTATTGCAAAGCTGTAGAAATTATTCTGTATTTGTGATTCACTCAGTGACTCAGATTGAAAGGGATCACCTGAAATTTAAATACTAAAAATTTAATCTGTCTTGTGTAAAAAGGAACATTCCTGCTGCAAGATCAAGTACCTCAGGCTTAAAAAATGCCAAAATTAAGGTTTTCTGTGCATGTGCAACCTTATGGCTGAGCAAGACCTTTACGCATAAATTCTTTGAGGTATTCTGTTTATTTGTTATTGTTCCAAATTTATGCTTACTCAATGAGAAGCTATTTAATATGTGATATTAATATCATGGTGTGATTCAATACAATATTTACTCTAATTGGCCTTCCTTGAAGACAAAATACTAACTCACATGATCTTGATTATTCAACAATGATAAATTTATTTACTTAGTACTGCAACTCTAGAGGTGTAAGAAATATTAACTTGTTTTTACAGAGGGGAAACTGAGGCACATAATTATTTTAGGTGTAAAATACCTATCATCAGTCTTGGATGCCTACTTCAAGATGTCTGGAGCTTGATTTTTATCAGAACACTTACTATCAGCAATTTTCAGGTTGAAAGTGTAGCTTTTGCTGACTTCAGTTTCCTTCATGAGTGATCAGCTTTGACCTCAGAGGAGAGTCTCAAGTCAAGCATTTAATGAGAAACTCATAATTAGTAGACACCTGAGAAAATAATTTAAAAGATTTTATGCTTAGCTGATGAGAGTCTCTGTGACAGAGGCAGGGATAAAATGTAATTCAATGGGACAGTTTTCACCTGTCTCACTCAGAAGACCATCTTGTTTTCTATTTCAGTTTACAATTCCCAGTGTCAGTGACAAACGAAACCAAGGCGTTATGGACAACTGCTTCTTTCACTGCAAATCAGTGACTTGTTCCCAGAGATGATTCATACTGTATACTGAGAGAGGTAGAGATCTGTACAGAATGTGGTGATATAATTAAGACTATTAGAATGCATTCAAGCAGGGGTGCAAAATTAAGGTGACAGATACCACTTTAATCCTCACATTTCTTAATTTTAGTGTGATTAATTTTACAGAGGCCACTTCAAAAATATTCAGTTATGCATAATTTTCAAGGTCTTAAAACACAAGACAAAGAGATGAGAAAAGGAAATTAGGCTCTATAGTAACATGTAACTATCAGCAGGGTTGCTATTCTTAAATCAGTAACTCATACTTATGGCTTTTAAGCTAAAAGGAACTGATAACACTGACAGTCATTCCCTGTGTGGACTGGCACTAAAGTGGTATTAAAACTTTTATTTGGACAGTGGGTTTCACATCTATTCTCTAATATCAGAGAAACTTGACCTTGGAAATTTGATTCTCTGATAGGGAACCTAGTCTATTTTAATACATGTTACTAATTTTTGGATTTTTTTCAGCTTAATGGTCTTAGAAATTGTTTAATATTTCTATCTGTTTTCTTTTGTCTTGCTCCTAGGTGCTAGTTGTTTGAGGCAGAGACGGTCTTTGTACACGGTACTTAGCACAAGGGGATTCTGGTGATGGTGCATCCTGGTGTGTGGTGGCAATTGTGGTACGTGCTATTGCAATACAGATAAACAAATGTATTTGTCCTTCATTCTGAAAATTAGGCCTGGTCATCTACCAATCAAGTGTGTTGGAGCCTGAGATCTAACACTGTGTAATGTACTATACATTCAGTTTTCAATGGTCATAGTTCATCCAATTCCAGCTAATCCACAGGTTATATTTATTCATGGTTTAACCTTTTTTTCTCCAGCATATCTGATTAAAATAAAGGTAAAAAGTAATTGTTTTCTTATAACTGAAGAAGTTAATTTATTTTTACCAGCCTCTCACTTGAAATTATTCAGATTTTCTGCAATAATTTGTGAATAGGCCAAGAGGAGACAGAAGATTTCAGTTAGAAAAAAAATCTTCAGAAAAATAAGACTGACTGGAAACATACTCTATAGTGGGAAAATCATCATCAGTCTGTTTCTCAGAGCACCTGAAAACTCTCACCTTCAGCTGACCTTGTTATTACAGATCAAATATTTTAGGTGAGTTATTCTTTAGGTACCTGAAGATATCTGATATTAACCAGCTGAATATTTTTGAACAATGACTAAATTTAAAATTGCACCCTTCTTCTGAAAATCATCAGTTACTTTTCCTTCAGCATATGCAAAGAATAGTTTATAGTATTAATATCAAGTTTCAAGATATAATTCCTATCTGAACCAATATTCTGGAGGCAGAAAGGCTGCACAAAAATTGTTTACACTCTGATTCCCCAGCTTCAGGATCATTAGATACCAAACAGTATCTGCTATATACCCGTGGTATCCTTGTAGCCAAACGGGTGAAGTATGGATTGGATAGGTAGACTATAGGGTAGATGGATCCAGAGGGGGCCTTGTCTGGTTGGGAAAATGGACTGACTGGGGCCTTGTGAAGTTCAACAAAGGCAAATGCAGAGACCTGGGCCAGAGGCTGGGTCCTGACTGGTAAGAAAGGAGTCCAGACGAACACAAGTTGAATATGAGTGAGCACTGTGCACCTGCAGAAAAATGGCCAACCATGTCCCAGGTTGTATTAGCAAAAGTGTAGTCAGCAAGTAGAGGTAAGTGATTATGAAGACTCCCCTCTGTTCAGTGTTCATGCAGGATTACTCTGTCCAGTTTGGGGCTTCCCCAGTACAAGAAAGACGTGGACTTACTGGAGAAAGCTCACTGGAGAGCAACTGAAATGTTGAGTGTGTGAGCTGAGGCTGAGAGAGCTGGGTTTGTTCTGCGTTGAGAAGAGAATACTAGGGAGATGGGGGGATTTTCATTGCTGCTTTCAGCTACTTAATGAGCAAGGAGAACAGATCCAGACTCTTCTTGCAGTTGAACAGTGAAGGGATGAGAGATAAAGGGCACAAGCAGCAATACAGGAAATTCCAATTAGATATTAGGATTTTTTTTTTCTGCAATAAGGGTATTCAAATGCTGGAGCAGGTGGCCTAAAGAGATTTTGAAATCTTCATCCTTGGAGGTATTCATAATTTAGCTAAAAAACCTGTTCTGAGTTCACCCTGCTTTGAGCAGGGTGTTGGACCAAATGACTTCCAGAAGTCTTTTACAAGCTATATAAATGTATAATTCTAAAAAAATATCTTTTCCTGGGAAAGACAAACTTTTAAATTAAGACTCATCAATATTATTTTATTTACATCCAGTGATGACTATCTGGGGGTAGTGAGAGTTACAATATGGTGAACATGCTTGTCTATCCATGATAAAACTTTTGGTGATCAAAGTGAGGAGCATTCACACACTGAACACTTCCTAGTGCAAAGAAGTCTACGGATACCATGTGTCGCAGACACTTTTTTTCTGGGATAGCACACCTTCGAGTCAGTTACCATGCTTTTTAAAAAGTGACTAAAGTCTTCCAGTCCCAGGCAGCTGCTTTTTGACACTGATGGTGGAATGGGATTCTTTGGTCCGTATTTTCCTATCATATAAGTCAGTACAGTCCCAGTGCTAGGACTGCTTTGACTGATAGTAAAGCACTCCTGTGCAGAGTCAAGGAGTTAAATGGGTTACTCAGTTTCCATCTCAACCATTCATCCCAGCTGTGTATGAGAAATCACCACAACTGCTATTTGTGCCAGTTGGCACCCAATAATTTTCAGTGAACCAGCAGCAACTTTCCCTCATGAACAGATAAAATTTCTTTACCATGATAAAAATTCTTGGATGGTATTAATAGTAATATTCTCCTGACAATGCCGATTCAGTCTTTTCTCCCCAAATATAGTTTGCAACACCTAGTTTTCCTCATGCCTCAGCAAGAGAGAGGGCTACAGATGAATAGTGTTGACAATGCTCTAATGTGTTAGTCCCTCCACAAAAAAATTAAATATCCTATGTCATAAGGTATGGCCAGGATGGAACGGTAAACACTTCTCCTCTGCAGTGGGAATTGCATGTGCCTTCTTTGCAGAGGACAATCTGTTAAAATCTCATATCATAGCCTCTTTTCAAGAAGTCCTCCCAGAGCCTCAAGAACCTGACCACCCATTGTGCTTTCTCTAATTTCTTTCTGTTTTGGGGAGGGGGTGTTAGTGCTATGGAACCGGTGGCAGGTGAACTCTGTAAGTCTCAGTCTCATGTGGTCAGACTTGAAGTTCTCAGGACAGAGAAACATTGCCGGTTTCTGTGGTTGGGCTCCAAAGGTGAAATGAAGAAAGCCAACAGTTTCTGTTCATACTGATTGATTGGCTAGTGGCTTTTGATTAGATCTGATTAAGGTTTTTAATGCAAACCATATTTGGCCACAATGAGCGGAACAAAACAGAGTCTGCAAAATAGAAATTTTCAGTGCTTAAGTTTCAATTCTGCTGCGATGTTTTGCTTTCCAATTGGGAAAACAAGCTCAATATTTCATTTCAGACTGAATCTATCTGAATGGAAACATGACGGTGTGTTGAATTGAGCTGAATGGTTTAAATTCAGGTCAGATTGTCTGAGTTGATGCGGTAGCTCCTGGAAGCTGAAGTTGTGGGGGAAGTAATCATATGTCTTGATTGTCTTAGGAAGAAGTGAAATTGAAAAAAGTAAGGCTGATCATGTACCTTATCTACTGACCTTTTTAGATCCAATTTAGAATCACAAATATTTAAATACATACATATTGACAATATAGACTATTGTACTTATATTAGCCTTTATACATGTATAAATTTATTATACTTGTATTTATATACATGTAATAAAATGTTTTTTTCTTTCCTCTGGAAAAGTTCTGTTTAATATCTTTATCAATAGCCAGTTCTGTTTAATAACTTTATCGATGATCTGGATGAGGGGATCGAGTGCACCCTCAGTAAGTTTCAGATGACACCAAGTTGGGCGGGAGTGTCCATCTGCTGGAGGGTAGGAAGGTTCTACAGAGGGATCTGGACAGGCTGGATCAATGGGCCAAGGCCAGCTGTATAAGGTTCAACAAGGCTCAGTGCTGGGTCCTGCACTTGGGTCACAACAACCCTATGCAACGCTGCAGGCTTGGGGAGGAGTGGCTGGAGAGCTGCCCAGTGGAAGAGGAGCTGTGGGTGTTGGTTGACAGCTGGCTGAACATGAGCCAGCAGTGTGCCCAGGTGGCCAAGAGGGCCAATGGCATCCTGGCTTGTATCAGAAATAGTGTGGCCAGCAGGACCAGGGAAGTGATCGTCCCCCTGTGCTCGGCACTGGTGAGGCTGCACCTTGAATGAAACACTGGAACGGATTGCCCAGTGAGGTGGTAGATGCCCCATTCTTGGAAACATTCAAGGGCAGGCTCGACGGGGCTCTGAGCAACCTGATCTAGTTGAAGATGTCCCTGTCTATTGCAGGGAGGGTGGACTAGATGACCTTTAAATGTCCGTTCTATCCCAAAGCATTCTATGATTCTATGAATGCTGTGTTCAGTTTTGGGCCCCTCACTACAAGAAGGACATTGAGGTGCTGGAGCGTGTCCAAAGAAGGGCAACGAAGCTGGTGAAGGGTCTAGAGAACAAGTCATATGACAAGCAGCTGAGGGAACTGGGGTTGTTTAGTCTGGAGAAGAGGAGGCTGAGAGGAGACCTTATCGCTCTCTACAACTACCTGAAAGGCGGTTGTAACAAAGTGGGTGTCAGTCTCTTTTCCCAAGTAACAAGTGATAGGAGAAGAGGAAATGGCCTCAAGTTGTGCCAGAGGAGGTTTAGATTGGATATGAGGAAAAATTTCATCACTGAAAGGGTAGTCAGGCACTGGAAGATTCTGCCCAGGGAAGTGGTTGAGTCCCCAACCCTGGAGGTATTTAAAGACGGGTAGCTGTAGTGCTTAGGGACACGGTTTAGTGGCAGACTTGGCAGTGCTGGGTTAACGGTTGGACTTGGTGATCTTTAAGGTCTTTTCCAACCTAAATGGTTCTATGATTCTAAAGTGTGTCTGGAGCCCAGAGGATGATAAAAGATGTCTACAAAGTAAAAATATCTTTCTCTTTCCAGATATTTTTTTCCTGGTACATACTGTTTTTATTTCAACACATGGCTAGGCCTTGTCTGAACAGTTCATGCCTGTATGACTATTATTGGCAGACCTGTGCCACAGGTAGGCACTAGGAGAATTAATACTGAAACTTAGTTTAAGTATATAAATGAATGAGTTAACATTCATATGTCTTTGCTCAGAAGAGCCACAAGATGGCAGGAGCACTACATGCCAGTTTCCTTTCACAGCATTTCCATTCTATTTTTCCTGCTTGTCTTCTATTGCCTTGCAATTTACATAGTTCTGATGGTTTTAAAAACCAACTTAGTTCAACAGTGAGTCACTTTAAAGGTTTTAGGTCTCTTATTATGTATGCCAGAATCCAGAGTAAATGCAATAGCAACATTAAAAGCTGAAGTGTTGTACTAGTGGAAGAATGAACCGCTTTTAACGTCCAATTCCATAATAATTTCCTTATTTAGAAAATAAACTGTATCTCTGTCATATTTTCAGCTGTGTAGGAAATTATTTTTTCTTACTTGATCAAGTTCATGATGTTAAAAAGTACTAATGTACTGGCAAAACTCTCCCAATCTATTCCTTACATTAGAATTCTGAAAAAAATCTTAAAATGCAAACAGATCCTTAACCAAGTTAATAAGAGAGTACTATAATTTTTGTGCTACAGAAAGAATGTATGCCAGGTGCAGTGTTATCAGGGTCTCACCTAGAGGTAGTGCAGATACAGAATGTTGCCTGCAACTTGACACAGTGAAGTAAAATGAGTTCAAAAAACTCCCACACTCTTAAAAATGTGAAACAGCTATTTATGAAGCACCTTTAGCACATCTGTGCTTTGAAGAAGGGTTGAAACTTGGAAGGGGATCCCTTGGGATCAACAATTTTTACCATTAGTAGGAAATGGGCTCAAATTTGACCATAGGATTAACCTAGAGGATTACCAATTTACAAGCACTTAGCAGAATTCTGTTAAGAGTTTGGCAGTTTAATTATTTGGTGAGTCTTCGTGCCTAAGCCTGCTCTAACTGCTCCACAGATTTTTCCTATGCAACATCCCACAGAGTAATTTGTGCACAAGTTCTCCACTGGGCTCCATGGACTGAGCAGACCTTTCCCTGCAGTTGTGGATGCTCCCTGTCTTTATACTCTGTTCACTGTGTGAGACTGAAGTCCCATGGGAGGGACAGCATGTGCCCAGTATGTCATCAGAGACTGCACAAAAAGATTACTTAGATGGCGAAGAGAAGAATGAAAACTGAAGTGGTGGGAAATCATGCTCGTGTGAAAGAGAAGGGAATATGACAGGGTTTTTTGTGTTAGAAGGATTAGCAAGAAGAGGAATTTTAGAGGGACATGTGGAAAAGAATGTATTACACTCCTTAATAAAGCAGAGATAAAAATGCACAAGACATTTGCAAGGGTGGACTGATAGAGCCAAGGTAGGAAGTGTCATTGCAAGTAGCATGCTAGAGGTCGTTGGAGCCTCACTGCTTATGCCTAACGGAGCCCATCTGCCTTGGATGCTAAGGATACCAATCTCAATTTCAGTTTTCAGGACAGATTTTTTTAGGAAGTTTTTCTTCTCAGTGGGTGAAAGTAATTTTATATGCACAAATATGGTATCTTACTGCAGATCATGAATGTGAGAGGCACATTGACAGCATAACCCCAGCAGTCACTACTGAAGCCAATGGACTGAAAGAAATATCCTTGTCCTCTCCTTCCTCCTCAGTGCTGATACGAGGCAGTAGGACCACAGAAGACAGGGACTGTGGGAGTCTGGTGTATCTCACCTTCAGTACTGTGCTGTGCAGCACATTGGAGACACCGATGTTCCTTATGTAGCCCTTACTCGCTACTCTCTGGAGCAAAAGCTTTGCTCAGGCATTGAGCAGCAAGATAAACCCAGGGTGATTCTCCCTCCATGGCATGTGTAGGCAGGGTCTGCATCTAAGGCCTGTCCCTTTTCATTTTAAGATCCTGTTTTCAGTTTCTTAGAAGATTTCACAGCTTAAAATGTTCTCGGTGAAAATGCCTATGCTGGGTGTCAATTTTTATTTCTGTAAGAGATACAGCTACATGGTTAGCTCATTTCCCAGAATGTAAATAAGGGGAAAGCACATTTGCCCTTTAAAAAGATCTTAAATGTTTCACTGAGAAGAACCAGCACTTCCACGCTTGGAAGCAAAACTCTTGTGGGACTTGTTTTTAAATCAGGGCATTGCCTTTTGTTTGCAAAAATAAGCCTGCAATTGATTAGATTATGCATAACTCAGAAAATCTTGAAGTACACATGCTGGCCCATGTACATATGGGAAGACCTGGTAAGCAAGGCTGAGTACAGCTACTTCCACTTAGTGATTATATAGGCTGGTAGTTTCTGCTGCTGGCTGGGAAGGAGGTAGCTCCTTTCTAGAAGCATTCCTCAAGGAATGACATTGAAGGATCTGTAAATCTTGAATCTAAAATATCTCCTCCCTTGTCTTTTCCACTGCTCCCCTCACCCACTTGTCTGCCCCTCTATCCATCTGCTTCTATTTCTCTTTTGGAAGGGTTAGCAAAGTTCAGTTTGTTTATATTTCTGAGAAGCTATGAACTAGCTCAGACTAGTCCTTCCAGATTGCAAATCAGGTGATTGCGTTAACGTGAAGCATCTGAGGAAGCTATATTAAGCAGGGATCTGAGAGATTTTAGAGTGCTAGGATAATCAGCATACACCTCCAGATAGCACCACTTGCCATGGCAAACACTGAAGAATGCCAATTTGACAGAAACTCTTTTAATTTTTACATTTATAAACTTTTAGATGCCTCACACTGTAGCCTTTTTTTGAGCTTTCTTGCATCTAAGACACATGTGCATGTACACAGAATATTTGTGTGTTTGTCTACTAATATCTATTTATCTAGCTATCTAGTTTTCTCTTGGCATGAATAAAAGCTGTTCTAATACAAATCCACAGCTTTGTATTTCTTTGTAAAGTGGAAAATGTAAGTGGTAATTTTACCAGCAGAGAAAATCTATTTGAAGGTTTTCTCTTGATGGCAGTTGCTTCCCGAATTTTTATCTTTTTTAATACAATGTGGAATGCTAAAGTACACACCTACCCAGTGGAATCATAATCCATTTTAGTTGTTCAAATAACATCATGCTATCAAAGGACTTTTGATTTCAGAGCCTTTTCGCTGTATGGTACTGGACTTTTATTTACTGCAGCAATATATTTCGTGTTTCATTCCAGTCCATTTTATACCCACTGTCTATTATAATTACATATTATTTACTGTAAGCATTGCATATAATCATCCACAATTTGTATTGTTACATTTATTTAACACATTTTAGAGCCAATACATAGATAACTGCAAAAGAAAAGGCAAAAATTGACCTCCTTCCTTCTGTCCCTGTCTCAATCCCTGATCCTCTCCTAGTGTTTCAAAAGCAAAAACAATTTGGAAATTGAGGGATTGACCTTTTCATCTTTAACAAATGAAGGCTCCTGTTTGTGAAACCTGTTGTACGATTTGGCTCTTTATTGAACTCCCAGAGCTATTTATACAATACAGCACAATGTGGCTGCTGCAGGCATCAGCAATTGTGTTTTTCTGTGTAGGTGGCCTAGAAGGAATCCAATTAGAAACAAGAATATCTGTGAACATTTGTTATTTTACTAAGCATTTGGAGGAGGAAAGAGATATCATATACTTTTACTGCCTGCAGTGTAGTTATAATCCCAAAATGCATAAAGAAACTATATAGCATTAACTGTAGAATGGAATTATTTCCGTCATTGAACAGGATAATGTACCAGGCATTACTCTGTAGGTCCTCCCCTATGCATGCTTTATCATGTCATGCTTTGATAAGACTTCAGAACTGCAATGAATCTTTTTTTGTGTGTGAAGAATTTAAAATAATTTATTTGAATTTAGTTTTTTGAAAGATTACAGTCTTTTCCTGACACTTGATAGAAAGTGAAAAGTAAATACTGAACTACAGAATAACAGCTCTCAGCACATCCTTTATCCTTATGAGACTTGTGTTTAGACTCATGGGAGTCTGTGCTAAATACAAGATTTCTTTCTATCACCTTTGCTTATGAAACCAGATGAAAATGTTTGTGAAAATACTAAGATATCCAGTAAGAGAAAATTCCATCATTTTATGGATCTTGAAAAAGGCAATGCCAACCGTGGTGTCTTACTATAGAGGGAATTTATAGATAAAAGTAGACCCACCTGTAATCTGCCACACCTAGTGACAACCTTCCCACAGCACCCCTTTCTCCTGAAAAGTCTTCTTTCCATATGAAGCCTGAAAGGACTGCACTCTGCCAGTCTGGCCTGCACACATCCTCTGGACTGAGAATCCCCAGTGTTTTACCCTGGAGAAAGAGGCTGGCAGATGCAGATTTACAACTCCTTAGCTATGAGACAGCCAAAATGCCATCACACTTAGCACTGAATAAGCATTGTTTATGTTGAAAAGACAAACTATTTCAGGTAACAGTAGGCAGTAACAGTAGTTAGCAGTAGTAACAGTAGTTAATTTTTAAAATAATCTCTAAAATATATTTTATTTTTCCAAAGAAAAAAGGTGGTTTGTTAGCTGCACTTAAGAATTTGTTCATGTTATAAAAGAGTATTGATGAGTAACAGAATATCCAATTTTATTTGTGCCTGACCTTTAAAAAAAAATTCAGCCCCTGTTTATTCAGTAAATGAAATGAGTTCTGTATAAAGAATCTTTGCAGTTGCAACTGAATATTAGACACCGACTCATTCATTTTACCTTTGCTACCTAACTTGGAAAACATTTTTCATGAAACAAATGCAAATTGCTCATGAGAAGAATAAGATTGCAAGAAGCTGCTTTATGTCTCAGTTTTCCATTAAGCAAACCTATGACTTTTCAGTAAAAATGTTTTTTCTACGTATTAATGAAAATATCTCTTTCATTATTTGCATAATTTTCCAGTCTGTATTGTTAGCAATAAATATCAGGGTAACTGATAAGAAACCATTTTGCCCTTTAACTTTCATTGCAAAAAATAGAAATTAGGGTTCAATGATGAGTTGGACTCAATCATGATAATGATGGAAAGTAATTACCTAATAAGAGTTGTTGACATAAATCATTACCTGTATTGACATATACTTTTCAGGTAGAACACATTACTGAGGGACAAAATCGTACAATTAATATTAAACTCTGTGTGCCGGTTTTGGCTGGGATAGAGTTAATTTTCTTCATAGAAGGTAGTATGAGGCTATGTTTTGGATATGTGCTGGACACAGTGTTGATAACACAGGGATGTTTTAGTTACTGCTGAGCAGTGCTTACACAGAGTCAAGGCCTTTTCTGCTTCTCACACCGCCCCACCAGCGAGCGGGCTGGGGGTGCACAAGAAGTTGGGAGGGAGCACAGCTGGGACAGCTGACCCCAGCCGACCAAACGGCTATTCCATACCATATGATGTCATGCTCAGCATATAAAGCTGGGGGAAGAAGGAAGCGGGAGACATTTGGAGTGATGGCATTTGTCTTCCCAAGTAACCATTATGCATGATGGAACTGCTGCTTGGGAACTGGCTGGGCATTGGTCGGAGGGTGGTGAGCAACTGCATTGTGCATCACTTATATTGTATATTCTTTTATTATTATTATTATTATTATTATTATTATTATTATTATTATTATTATTATTATTATTATTATTATTATTTTCCCTTCCTGTTCTGTCTTATTAAGCTGTCTTTATCTCAACCCATGGATTTTACTTTTTTTTTTCTTTTTTTTTTCTGACTCTCTCCCTCATACCACTGGGGAGTGGGGGGGAGTGAACGAACGGCTGTGTGGTGTTTAGCTGCCTGCTGGGTTAAACCAAAACACCCTGTATTTTCCTTATCAAGAAAGTATAAGACATATGGTATAAGATCCATGAAGCATATTTAAAAGAAAAATGAAATATTTAGTTTTGTTCACTCAGATTCAGTGTGGAAATGTATGGTACTGCATAAATGCTTTTTTTCAGCAGGGAAATGGTTTGACTGCATTACTTAAGAGTACAACTAGACCAAAGTATTAATTTCTTGACTGGTTAAGATTTTCTCATAACATCCATCCATCCCACAAAACTCTGTGCATCAAATTAAAATGAAAATTCATAATCCTAAAAGATTCCGTAACCTAAAACCCCTTGGTAGTACTGTTAATGATGTTGTGATTAATTTGAAATGTAATGTTCTAATGTAAATATTTTTTATAGTTTAAGCATTAGTTCAGAGTAGTCATTCAGACAACAAGTACGTGGACTCTCTTGAGAAAACCATAAGGCCACTTCCCTCTCGTTGTGGCTGGAGTGTCCCATGGAAATTCAGACAGCACCACAGAAAGGAGATGGTATGGGCAGCCAGAAATGTGACTGTGAGAGTGCTCTCAGTGCATCTGTAGCAGGACAGAGCTGATGCAGCCCTTGAGTTCAACAACAATAAATTGAGAGATGGAGACCTGAAGTGCAGTAGGAATTGCTAATTATCACCTAATTTACTCTTGTACATAATACTAGAAAGACCTAATAATTTGGGATGTTATAGGGCAAGAAGTGCTTGAACAGCATAATTTTTGTGTTTTCCAGTGATTACAAATTTGGAAACTATTACAAGACCATAATCCTGCTGTTAGTCTGGGGTTGAACATTGCTGAACTCAAACCAGTGGAATGATTTTTGCTGGTATGAAGGAGAAGATTCCATATCTAAGAAAGCAGCTTCATGATTACCAGATTTTTTTCCAAAACAGATGTTTTACGTCTCCACTGAACAAACTCCACTGGTCAAGGTGTGTGTAACCTGGCGTTTTCTGCTACAGTCACCCTGAATCATGGAAAAAAAAATCTCATATTAAAAATCCTGGGCTGCAACTACCCAAGGCCTGAAGAGAAATTAAAGGTAGGAGAAGAACCAGCATTTTCTGGCTGGAAGATGAAAAATGCTGGGGTTCCTTCAAAAAGTGACCCATTGTTATAGCTCCATTTTTTTGTTGGTAAATAAATCTGAAACTCCTCTTTCTCTGTTTCCTGCATGAGGTTGGACTGAAGGAAAAAATTGTGGGGTCCTCCCTCTTCTTTGTGACTCTTTCTTTACATGCCCATCTCATTCTCTGGTCTGTGCCTCCTGATTATAAAGGTTTTTCATTGTGCCTCTCACATCCAGCTCTCCATTTTCTGTGAAAATGCTGCTTTGCCCTAAATCCTTTTATAGTATGCCTCCCTTTCTGTCCATGGTTTTCCTGAAGAACAGCTGATTAATATCCACATAACTTTTCACCATCCACAAATGGTGGTTCACATAAATTTATAAAGAAGCTGCAAAATTACCTGTACACCTATTGATTATTTTTTTTTTTTTATAACTTGAAATAGCTGAATGATGACCCTTCATAACATTGCAGGATTTAGTTACTGTTTGCTGCTTACCTTTGTCATCAGTATTGTCGTTTCATGAATATATCCAACTTGAACTGGATTTCCATGTAAGTTAATATTCATCTAGTTCTGAATGTGATTTGGCTTTGCTTAATTATCTCTTTATTAACCTGATACTAACTTGCTGCTCTATAAGGACAGCAATGTTCTTCTCTTAAAATTCACTTCTATGCAGATATTTGTCTCTATCAAACTTAAATATTGTAATTAAAGCAGAGAACAGTTATCACTTGTTTCCCTCAGGAAGTGCAAAGAGTGTCCCAGAACCATGTTGCTTACTGGCTGTTTCCACGTACTTCCCTATTTACTATGGTGTGTATTAGTCTACAGCATGCTGTAGAGCTAAAAGTAATTCTGCAGAGAATTGTTCATGTCCCTGTTCAGAGTGACGTAAGAGAAAAACACATGTGCTTGTAGACTGATTTTGCCCCAGCAAAAATACCATTTACTAGTAAGAAAATCCTCTAACTATTCTAACAGGCATTGTTCAGTTAGGCTGTCAAACAGTGACAGTTCTGTGCTGTATGGCACAATGTTTTATTACATTATAAATTCTCAATGCAGTGACATCAATATTTATCTTCTCTAGTACAATACAGAAGTCATTGCAATTATGAACAAAGCCTTCCACAAGTGACTGTTGTACTGGATTGTGTATAAAAAAATCAATATTAACAATTTAAATGAAAAATGCTAAATGAAAAGGATAGTTGCTAATGCAATATAATAAAATCTTTCAAAATGTGCACTGCTTTTTTTTTTTTTTTATTTTTATTTCTACTCACAGGGGAACAAGGCAATGGCATTATAAAGAAAATGTTACCTCGAGAATCTCATATGCCACTCTTATTTTAGATGCTCATTTTCAGGCTCCTGTGGATTTTGACTGAATTAGTTGCTTAGAAATATCAGTTATCTGCTTCTTGAAACCCAGGTATTCTTCCTAAAGAACCTGTATTTTTACAGGACTGCTGTATACAGCACCTTAAAAGCACCTAGTCTCCTGTAATGAGAAATAAAACCTGAAGATTAGCAAAAGATAACTTACTCTAAAATATAATATTAAATGTATTTTTTTATTACAATTAATTGTAGGTAGCAACTGTAAAAAGGAAAGAACAAATGTCATAATCTGTCTAGGTCTTCCAAGGTCAGAGACAAATTTACCATTTTATTTTTGCCTTGGACTGACTCTTTTAAATGAGTTTATATGGTTTGTAAAACAAGACAGAGGAAAGGAAAGTTGTGGTAAATTATATGAATCTATAAGAAAGCAAAAGAGTGACAAAGAAAACCACTAAGTCATGATTACTCTATGGGCTTGAGGCAATAGGTATGCTGATTCACTCTCTGAAAAGTTGTACAGGCCATTTGTTGCTGGTTTTTATGTTGGACTCTTTTAAGGCCAGGGTACCCTGTCCTGAATATCTCTTGCTCAGTAATCTTTTCTCATTTAATGGCCTTTAAGATCAGGGGATTCTGGCTAGACAGTTCTGAAAAAGCAATGAAAATTTCCAAGCCCCTTTGTTTCTGTTTATGGTAGAAGAATCTCGAGGATGAAAAGACCGCTGAGATGTTAATCTCCAAAGTAAGCAACACATACCTTGCACATGATATGATCCCTTATTCAAAGACTGTAGATCATAGAATCATAGCATGTCCTGAGTTGGAAGGGACTCACAAGGATCATCAAGTCCAACTCCTGTCCCTGCATAGGACAACCCCACAATTCACACCATATGTCTGAGTCCATTGTCCGAATGCTTCTTGAATATTGTCAGGCTTGGCGCCGTGACTGCCTTCCTGGGGAGCCTGTTCCAGTGCTCCACCACCCTCTGGGTGAAGAACCTTTCCTAATGTCCAACCTAAACCTCCCCTGGCATATCTTCCTGCCGTTTCCTTGGGTTCTGTCATTGGTTGCCAGGGAGAAGAGATCAGCAGCTGCCCCTTCTCCTTCCCTTGTGAGGAAGCTGTAGACTGCAATGAGGTCTCCCCTCAGTCTCCTCTTCTCCAGGCTGAACAGACCAAGTGACTTCAGCCACTCCTCGTGTGGCTTCCCCTCTAAATCCTTCACCATCTTCGTGGCTCTCCTCTGGGCACTCTCGAGTAGCTTCGTATCCTTTTTGTACTGTGGTGCCCAGAACTGCACACAGCACTCAAGGTGAGGCCGCACCAGTGCAGAGCAGAGTGGGACAATCACCTCCCTCGACCGGCTGGCAGTACAGTGCTTGATGCACCCCAGGACATGGTTGGCCCTCCTGGCTGCCTAGGCACACTGTTGGCTCATGTTCAACTTGCCATCAATCAGAACCCCCACATCCCTCTCCACGGGGCTGCTCTCCAGCCTCTCGTTCCCCAGTCTGTATGTACATCCAGGGTTGCCATGTCCCAGGTGCAAAATCTGGCACTTGCCCTTATTGAACTTCATATGGTTGGTGATTGCCCAGCTCTCTAACTTGTCTATATCTCTCTGCAGGGCACAGAAGAAGAAAATGAGCCATTTTCTAATGACGATACACATTTCTCCAAAATGAATCCATAGTGTAAATCTATGTGTATACATATATTTCAAAAGAACAGTAAAATATTATGACTTCTTGTAATTTTCTGTCCCTTAAACAAAACATTTTATGATAATCTCTGAAGAAAACGTCCAAAGTAAGAACATAATTTATGGCCACATAGAGTCAAAACCAAACCAAACAGTAACCCGCTGCCCCATTATGCTACTGTGAAGTTAGGCTCAGGAGTATCTATTACTAATTTAAGGTAAAAACTATCAAACAGGTATGATTATTATCCCTACATCAAGTATTTTAAAGTTTGTTTAAAGCACAAAACTTAAATTCCAAATACATTTATAAGGCATTGAACTGTATAGACAAGAAACTCAAGCAACTTCAGCACTTCCCTCTAAATTTTCCAGTGCTTGGGGAAAATTTAGTACCTTCTCTGAAAATCACTTCTTTTGCCATCGTCTGGCTACCATTACACAATTACAGAAATATGCGTATCCTCTTTTAGACGTGTTTCTCCAAAGCTGCAGGTCTGGGAGTCTGATTGCTGATTGCTACAGACTGAACATTATTTACTTTCATCTAGTAAATACTCTGAAGTTTTTGCACTGTTTTCCTTTCCCTTATTTTTATGGAGATCTTCACTAGCTCAGCCAAGGTGAGGTAGTTCGGAGCAGTAGGATTAGCTAAGAAACCATATTCTATTAAATTTGCAAGACTTGCACAGTCCTCAAAGAGCTTCACGTAACCCACTGATAAATGTGTGCTATTGTGCCAGCTGGACAGAAGATTCATGTCTTCTCATATGTGTTTCAGGACTAGCTTATGAGCTTTAATCATTCTAGCTTTGGAGCTCCTGCGTGTGTTAACTAAGATACGGACCATTGTATAGGGTGCTTTGCTGTAATTCTGCTGATATGTCTTTAGAAGAAGCTCAGGGCCTCTTAACATTTTGTTTAGGTGGCTTTCGGATAGGCATATCTCCTAACAGCTCTTCAGTAGTGACGTTCGCATTCTTCATACCTCCTGCCTTTATCAATTAGTCTTAGGGAAATAGCTCATATTAATGACTTCTTCATTGGTTTCCTGAAGTAGTCATGGAGAGGAAGAGACAGCAGGGTTTCTATACTTTTCTATAAATGAACTGAATTCCTGTGAGATAATAGGTTCATGCTAGACATGCTCCTGAGTACATTAGGCATTGATTAGCGTGTAAGACGCTCGACACCCACCATGGTTAAGTCTTAATAGAGAAATTTCTAGAGAATCCTCATTCTTCATCTGATCCCTGATTTTTAGAGTTCCTTGATCACAGGCTCAATCTGTGATAAATAGTTATTCCTCAAATAGAGTACTTAGAGGTAGGTAGTATTATTTGAAGATGAGGAGAGACAACAAAACCAGTATCATGGTGAATGCAAGGAAGTCAAATTCTTTATAACCAAATCCAAACAAAGGTGAAAGCGTCTTATTTAGACACTTGGCTGTGCAGAACTAGTTGCTCAGATTGAATTAGAGGATAAAACTTCCGTGTGCAAGATTCCCTTGGCTTAGTCAGTGGTTTTAAAAGGATATTAAACTGTTGGGTACCTTTGAGGTATCTGATTTTTGGAGTAACCAACTGTGTCCTCTATAGTCTAGGAAACGAGTGATGGTTACATCCAGAAAATGGTAATTCCCTTGGTTTTGATGAGTGTTTAGATCTCATCAAGTTTGTTTAACTATATGGGAAACCAGTTTTATATTAACCACCTCCAAGCTGAGCTCCAACAACATTTGCTTCTTTCCCTTTCTGCGAAGAGAAATCATTGAGTTTCTTGCAATCCATGAATAGAAGTTTATCTTGATTTTTATTTGAACTGATTTGTCAATTCGTCGTTTAGCAAATGTTTGAAATTGCCAAACAGTTTGAATAAGATGTTAAATTGATTGCTATTCTCTACTTAAAATCACTCTCCTTTTGAAGCATTTTAAGTGGTTTAGGAAATTAGATTAGATAATGAATGGCCTTTTATCACAACCTAAAGGGTCTGCAGGGTATATAGGGATCATGACCGTGGGTTCATAGGATTCCATAATACACAAGGACACGGAGGCTTTATCCTTTAAATTTCTCTGCTTCATTACAGATTGCCACAAATGCCACAACAATCACCACTAGCAAGTATACCTATGATTAATAAAGTGAATCTCTCTCCCCGCCCCACCCTGCCCCCCCGTTACAATCAACAATTAACAACATAGCATCAATTAAAGGTATGGCAACAATCAAAAATAGCAGTAATTGATCATATAACCCTAATCAATATAATAGCAACAACCAATAACAGCAACAACCAAGTAGGTATATACTATTACAGGTTACCACAAACTTATCGTTAGTGAAGCAACTTGTCAACAATATAACAGCAGAGATACTTATAATAGATTACTTATTTGGAGAGAGAGAGAGAAAGATAAATAAAAGGCTTTCCACCTTTTCAGATGGTAAGTTGCCATTACAGTCCCTTGGTTTTGCATTTATCGATGGTATCTCAGGATGTCTGTGCTTTCTAAGTACCCTGGATGTACTTCAAAGAGGCCAGTTGCACTATTCAAGGATGTTTCTGGTTCCCGTGTCTAGTTCCCAGGCTTGCAGTTCCAGGCTGGCAGGCCTTTCTCTGTCAGTATTTTTCTGCAGACATTTTCTTTTGCTCAGTAGTTTTCCCTTTCTGACCAGGCCACCTTTATGCTTGCTCACATCACCTTCAGGAAAGAATAGGGGCAAAATTCTTTCTTTCTGTGTCTCGAATCAGTTCAGTAGCGTTATACTACACATTAATTTTGTCCTGAGTCTTTTAAGATCTAGTATTAGGTTTCTAAAAATGAAAATAGTATCAAAATCTCGTATTGATAAAACATTCATGAATACTTGAAGTGTAGGGGACATGTACGATAACAGCCTTGCAGACAGGTATTTCTTAGCTGACTGTGGGATGGTTATATGATATAATAGTGTTATATAGTATGATTAATAAATACATGTATATGTTTTTGGCTTAAAAATATTAAAAAACTTTTATGAGGACAGTAAGCATATGACTCCCTTATCATGGTCTGGTCAGTCAGAAAACTGGATAGAGTTACCTCTATTAATACTATTATTAATATAATAGAGTTATATTATTATATATATATTATAGAATAATATAATAGAGTTATATTATTATATATATATTATAGAATACTATTATTAATATAATAGAGTTACCGCTATTAATACTAGTGCATATATAATTCCAGGATTTTTTCCACCCTTTTCCATGGGAAAGATTGTAATAAGTGATTATATGTGAGCTTGAGATATGATTCTGAAATGTGTGCATGTGTGTATGTTCAACCTTATTTTGGGGAAGTAAAAGAGATGTAAGGAACTTTTCCATGAGGGTGCTAAATTGGATGAACTGTTTTGATACAGCTCTGGTGCACTTATTCAGGGTTTGAGGTTTTAACATGCAGACTTCAAAGAACAATCTGTACAGAGTGAGCTCACTTGTAGCTCACTTACAAGCAGTGTTTCTTTTTTGCTAAATCAGGGTGTGGAGATATTGAGCATAGATAGTTGGAATGTCAATGAGTCTGAAGGAACGATTCAGTGGCAATGAGTGGGTGTTTGTTCCCTATTCCCTGACTTGTTTAGGGATGGTGTCCTTTGGGTCTGAGGCTGTGTGGGTGTCGTGAGGAAGAAAGGAAGGCGAGCAGTAGAAAGAGTGGGAAGCTGATTATGGATGACATTAAGCCCAGCTGGGAGTTGTGCAGACTAGAGGCAGATTTTAGTGGGCAATTTGGGGAGTGCTTGTTATTTCAACAACTAGTAAAATCCAGCAAAGACATGGAATAAAAGAGGGGCAAAAAGATCTTCCATAAACACAAGCCCATTCGTCAGCAAGGCATGACACTGCTCAATTGCTCATGAGCACTGTTCAAGACTAATACTGCAATAAATGCTAGTAGCTCCAAACTGGGAAGATGGGACCTGTCTTTGTTTCAAGGTGTTATCTCCTTCTTAACGGCAGTCTGGCACCAAATTTGGCAGAATAGATACATTCTGTTGTACCCCTGGTACCTAGCACCTGCCATAACCAATGACACATGGGACTTCGATATGTGTAATATTTGTGTTAATAAAAGCATTGTTTGCCTTTTAAAAGGCCATACCTTTGATTTAACTGAGATACTCAAACTGACCTGTATTATTCTTTTCCCCTGTTGCATTTGCATTGTAGGCAATATAAACATCTTAATTTAATGAGAATATTACGCTAATTGAAGCTGGTACCTTGGAGTGCTGAAGCAGCAGATGCACACTTGCTAACAATGAAAACATAGAATCTCTGGCAAACAAAATATAATCCATCATAAACAACATAAGAGCCTAAAGAAAGACAATAATTTAAATGGAATGGAATATGCTTCCCTGATGTGTCACTTTCAATCACACACTGACTCATTTAGAACATGAATTTCCCTCAGGGCTTCTGCAATTTGTAAGACTTGCTGACTATTCGTGCCTGATAGTGTCCATTCTCTCTTCTTTTTACAGGGTATTTAAGTGGATAGTGTTCATTAATGTTAATGGAAAAGCTTTGGATTAATTCTTTTAAAATAGTATTCAGAAAAAGTCTGTTGCTGGTTTTGACACATAATATCTGCACATAAGCTGTCTTCCAGTACCCCAACTGAAGAAAAAAGCTGTGTATTTACAAAAACATGTGCTTCTTTCAACTGAAAAATGCATCTGATCTAAAAGTGAGTTTCTAGGAGAGCAACGAATAATTCAGCATTTTTGTGCTGGGGAAATTCTGACACTCTGAAAATGCTTACATTGTGCTTCAGGACAGCACAGAGTCTGGTATCTGCTCTGCAAGCAAAGAGGTGAAGAAAGTTTTGGTTTTGAAAATCTTAATCTTCTGATTTTCCTGGGGAAAAGCAGGAAATATGTCTATGACTTTAAAGATTGCCTTGCTTCCACCTGTAGGGGAAGGAGACGGGAAGCTCTGAAACCCTGGCTCAGACTGGAGTTCCCAGTGTTGCTGGGATGTTAGGCTCATGACGGAGCAGAGCTGTAGATACTGAAATGTCCTAGCTGGGCTGCTTGGGGCCTGGGATCTTTAACTGTTGATCTAAGAAGCTTGGATTCATAAGCAATCTAGCAGGAGAGATAGCAGAGACATTTCAAAATCTTGCCATATTTTCCATAAATATTTGTGGATACCAATCATTTACAAAACACCACTTCCTTAGATCGAATTTCCTTTCTTGGTCAGAATCTCTCACGGCAGGTCTAAGTACTAGGCTTATGAAAATGTTTTGCCAGGACCTAAAATGGCAGCCTCTGATCATGTGTTTCCATGACCTGGTCTATACACGATATTACATCTGTGTGCACATGGTGTCTCCAGACAAGTGCTTCCCTGCTGGAGGCATTCATTAGCTCAACAGAAAAGCTCAGGTGAATAAAGGCAGCTCTTCTGGGCTCTGTATCATTGACACAGGGCTCTATTTGCAAAGGTAACTGCTGAGTTTGGATTCCTCCATTTATTTTTAACATACCTGCAGGAACGTGACGGATATGAACCTCCTCTGTTTCCACTTTAATGTTCCATGTGGACTCGTGTGAAATGGGCTTAAATTATTACATATGTGGAAAATTCTCATTTGGATGTATTTTGGGTCTAAGTTGCACAGCAATAACTGGTTAGATAGCGCTGTCACACTGTTGTGATCTGAGGACTTAAATAAGATGCCTGTATGCAGCTATTCACTAAAGCCCCTTCCCTTCTTCCTCCAGCTTCCCAGCCTTGTGCTTTTGCCTCCTTGGCCTGAGAGCATTGTGGAATCAATCATGCCACCTGTGCACCCAGTAACTCCATCTGTACGCATCAAGGTGCAGGAGGGTGGAAAACCAAGCTACTATGGCACAATTCATCTTTGCCTCTCATTCCCTCACTGGTGTTTGTTCTCATATATATAGTAAAGCCAGCACAGAACATGGGAGAAATGCATCTCTCCTAGCTTTCCCATGGCTGATTATTTTCCTTATAACACATTCTCCCTTGCACTGATACGTTAGTCACCTCAGGTTCCTGAAAATGCCTACTTTGTCCTTTGAGAGCAGTTACAATTACATGTTGTCTAACTTAAGTATCATCCTGCAATTTGAGACAAAGGCCTACTGGACTAAACATTAAGATTTACTAGTGTGACATAAAAGCCCCAATATCTTATAGTTGGAGATGCCCAGAAGGATGAATGAAAGCCTTTGTTCTTGGCTCTGATTCTGCATAATCCACACAAGGCAAACTCCTGAACCTAAAAGGGGTACTGTTAGGTCAACAGTGATAAATAGTGGTGGTGTTTGGAAAATACTTAGTGCTAATTAAAGCTGAAGTACTATCATTAGTTTATTTGCTTATTTCTGGAACCTTTTGTGGTTTAGTTATTGATTTTATACATGCAGAGATGGTTTAGACAAGGGTATTGCATCAGAGGTTTTATGTTCTCTGAGACCTTCCACTGAAACGTGCAATAATATATAGCACAATCAGAGTGAGGGAACCGAAATAACAGTATCTTAAAAGGACTTTTTTTCAGTTGTCTTGAAAATTTATTGGTTTCAAGACAATTTTTAAGGAGTGATGTTAGTTCTGCTTTCTCAAAAAGAGAAGAAATAGTCTTAGCAAAATATTTACTGACTGTGTAATTTCTTTTCTCCTTTTGCATAGTTCTTGATTTGTGAATAATTTCTATGCCTCTACTTGTAACACTTCCACTTTATTGGACTGCAGTGCAAGCACTAGAAAACATAACAAAACCAGCTAGGCTTTAAGTTGGACAACTATATGACAATTTTATTGATTCAATTGTACTGAAAAGTAATTTTTGACCTGTTCTGCTTCTCTTGCGAAACAAGCTTCCTTCTCTTGTTTTTATGTTCAGGATAAGGTTTGTCTGAAATCAAAATGAAGAAAGTAATGTCTCCTTAGAAAGTAAAATACCAAAGATATGCCTGGAATATCTATTTAAAGTGTTCAGCAAGTTTTAATAAGCACTGAGGAGTCCACTTAGTTTTGAGAAACAAACAGGGCACCTTTTTTTTAATGGGATAAAGTAATTCCTCTCAGGCTCCGGGAAATATCTATGCCCATGTGATAAAGATTTAAGAAATGTGATCACTATCATAGTCCTTCAGACACTAAAATGACACCTTCTAGAGGCACTCATGAGAGGTCCATGATACTTCTCTTTACCCGTTACCAACAAGTGACTTAGGCACCCAGGTGCTTGATTTCTTAAAAGAACTTGAAATCGTTTAGTGACAAAACACTTTACAACAAAAGCCTAACTAGTGCACTAAGGAAAGAGACAACAAAAATCCAGCAGCTCACATGCGCCAGACGCACAGACAAATAGGATTGCTCATAAATCCCAACCTACAGATGACTGACTTAAGGTTTCAGTCCAAGATGGAGCTAGTGTATCAAACTCTTGAAACTCTGGAGCCCTTTCTCTTTTTTCTGTCTCCCAAATTAGTGAGCACTTTTGTTCACTTTTTGTCTTTCAAGGTGTGCCTGACGGTGCTGTTACCAACTACTCATGCTGGATCATGGCTTGATGAATAGAGTGTAAATGCAGAATGTGAGAAACTACATTTCAGTTCCTCTCCTTGCCTAGGAGGAATTCAAATTCAGATGCGTCCCTAGAAATGCAGTCATAGCAATAACCTTCTATCCTTTTTATTGGTGTTGTGCCTCAGTACAGGACATAAAGATTTCTTGGACCACAAGGAGAAGAGAAGCGTAAGTGTAATTTTTGCAGTGTTCTTCCTCCCAGGGCAACCTTAACTCGAGTGCTGTGTTTTGGTGAGTCTGGGCTGCAGAGCTTCAGATGTGATGGGTGGGATGTGTCCCTGTACAAAACAGCCTGTTAACCACTGATGGATGTGCTCTCCTGGCTAATGGGAATCTTCAAAAAACAGCTGAAAGTGGTTCTCTTGCACAAGTGCTCTGATCATTAAGCACTTGGATGACCATTGCCATTACAAAATAAATTGGTAAGTAGCAAATGCATCTTCTAGGGTACTTGCATCTGTTGGTGTGCTTGAGGCATTTTTAGGAACCATAAGCTGTGGAGTGCCTGGCTTTTGGATCCCAGTCAGGGATAAGCTTTGTGTTAAGCTGCTCAAGAGTAGTACAACAGAGGCACTTCTATGGATGCACGGACACTGCACTTTCAGGTGCATAGGGAAGCATTAATGTGCACTGAATTAAGCTGCTTCTGTGGAAGGTAGTAATTGAATAGTGAGGATTTTCAGGATTGTGACTTTTATGCAGTTAAACTCTGCCAAGAATTTATCTTTCCAAGATGTGTACTTTTTCTGTTCTAGCCCTTGATTTTTCTAATCCAACTTTCTAATTCAACATTACTAGAGACAGTGCTTTGAATTATTATATTTGCACGGAATATATTCTTACACACTGTTACATCTTCTGGGAAATAGAGTTCCCACTTTTACGTGATGAAGAATCTGTAATTCATTGCCCTTTGCAAGTAAATTTCTATTGTCTTGGTATTAGTTCTGCCCTGTTGTCATGTCTTTGTCAGTGAATTTACTAATTTTCAGTTTTATTAACCTATTGTCAAGTGATCGGTTATACATTTGTTAATCTGAATAGCATCTTCTAGGTTTGCCTGAAAAAAAAGAAGTTTAATTTACTTTTGTGTCTTTTTCTTATATTTGCTTTCATTTTGGCAACTAAAGTCTTTGGGGGGAAGGACTTATTTTTCTGTATCTGTGGGAGGGAAGCTATGTTGAGTGGCTCTTGGTTCTGACACGGTTAGTTGTGACTCCATTATTATGTTAAGTTCTCTCAAGTTGTATTTGCTGATACATGTCCTGTTACTTTACACTTATTTGATCAATGCATAATGTGCTCAGGACTTAGAGGTGTCTATAAATTTCTTGTCTTCAAAATTAGATATACTGGTAATAGGAAAAATTCTTCTTATTCTATATCATTCTGATTGTGATTTAATTATCTGATCACCTTTCTGCTGATTACTTTTGCATTAAGAATTCCATGTGTGTGCAGGATAAGAACATTTACCACAATTTCCTTAATTAAAACATGTTATTTTATTCTTTAACATAGATGTAAAAGATATCATCCATAATTTTTGATTTGTAATAATGAATATAATTAATTGTGATGCATATAATCAAAGTTTGTATTCCAGGCAGAATATTCAGCATCTCTTTAACTTTGTTTATGCTTTTATTACTCAGGTGGCTTCTACCTATTATGGTGACATCTTTTTTCTTTTTGGTGGGCTGTCTGTCATAACACAATGAAGTACATCCTTTTACAAATGTGTTTGGAAGGTAGTACTCAATACTTGTGCATTGTCTGGTGACTGATTTACTTCTGTGGGTGTTTGTTCTTTGTGGATATTGATAAAATATTTTAGAGAGACTCCTTTGAGGATATGGGTTGTTTATCATCTGTTTACTTTAACTTGTCATTAGTTCTTTTCTCTTCAGTTTGGTCAATGAGCATATTTAATCTTTTTTCACCATTGTATTGGGTTTAAATGGCAAGGCTTTGGTAGTGGGGGTCACAGGCTGGCCTCTGTGAGAAAAGGCCAGGGGCTGCGCCATGCCAGACACAGCCAGTTCTGCCGGCTCCAACAGACCCACCACAGGACACACCTGAGCTCATCAGCCTAGCTGGTGACACCTCTGTGAAAACACTTAAGAAAGGGCAGAAAACAACAGACATGGAGAGAAAAAGGGAACAAAAAGATTGAAAACCAACAGAGGGAACACCAAGGTCAGAGGAGGAGGAGGGCATACTCTGTGGTGGACCAGAAACCCCTTGCCCTGAAGGGACTGTGGCCTGTGGAGGACCCATGCTGGAGCAAGTACTTCCCCAAAGGGACTGCACTCATGAATGAGCCTGTGCTGGAGCAGGTACACCCCAGAAGGGACTGCAGCCTCTGGAGGACCCACAATGGAGAAGAGAAAGAGCATGAGAAGGAGGAAGCAGGAGACAGAAACCTCTGCCTCCTGACCACAACTCCCCTGTGCTGCCCTTTGCCTCACTGAAGGGACTGAATGTAACTTGTGGTGATAACAAGGGGGGTGTGGAGGTGTTTGGAGTGAAGCTGAACCTGGAAAAAGGGGAGAAAAGATTTTTTTCCCCAAGTGTGTAAACACTTGCGTGTTCTTTTTTTTTGTTTTTGTTCCCTGTTATATGAATTGTTAACTAAATACTTATTTTAATTCACAATAAATTAAGCTAATTTCTCCAAGTCAAGTCTGGTTTTCCCATGATAGTAACTGATGAGTGATCCCCCTGTCTTTGTCTTGACCCAATGAGGTTTCTCACCCTTGTTCTTCTTTTCTCCCAGTCCATCCTGCTGAGAGTCAGGGGAGTGGCGAGGTGGGAGTATGTCTGTTGGCCAGGATCAACCCACCACAATCATCCAAGAAAATAACAAAAAACTTTGAAGTAGAATACTTGGTAAAGAGGTGTTTTAAGTAGCACTTTTCATAAAAGAAATTATTTGAAATAAAACTCATTGTTTTGAGGAACAAAAGAGTACACAAACATTACAGAAGTATTATGGAAATGAGTATAAACTGTGTAGATATGCTGGAACAATGTTCCACCTCAATTATGACATTTTCTCTGTCTTCCTTCCAAAATAGTAATACTTGCAAATTACATTTGTCACTTTTTTAATAAAAAACCTGACATCTATTTAGATTGTTTTCACAGCATTTTTAAGTTGAATGACTCCCAAGGAAATCTTTCATTTCAGGAAGCATTGCTTAGAATTCCTTTAAGGTGTTTCCTGTGTCTGCATATGCAGAAACCTCCTGGACATCATTGCATTCAATCTACAGTATTTTGGAAATTCTTTTTAGACTATGGTTAAACTAAAAAAAAAAAAGTCAAAGATATTGTTTTATTGTTGATACACTTTTTACCAGATGAGTTTAAATATTTTTTGATTCTTTATGAGGCATGAAAGCCTGTAAGCATTGTTCTGTGGGTTTTTTTTTCCTCATATCAAATTTTGGGTTCATTTGAAGAAAACAATTTGTAAGACTGAAGAAAGAAATTAATGGATTCTTTTTCAGGCCTGATGTGAAAGACTGTGGGCTGGGAAATTTCAAAAATAAAAGTTTCTTTTTTTTTGAGTTTGCTGGATGTTTACAAGACTGATTTATCATTTCCAAGTCTAGAAACCTCTTCAATTTTCAGTTGCTCAGGTTTTGGTATCCTGTAAGTTGTAATTTAATAGATCCATTTGTTCTCCAGCCATCCACAGAGATGTCAAGGCAAAAAAAAAAAGCCGCCAACAACAATGAAGAAAATACTTGATATTTTCAAGAGGAAAAAAAAAAACCCCAAACTTCTTAATATCCCTGCCTACACTCCTATCATGATTTTATTACATAAGCTACTGAAAAAAAAAGTAATGTAAATATTTCCCAAATAGCTTGTTTCACATCCCTTCCAATTTTTATCATCTGTTATTATTCTTAAATAGATTGCATGCTAATCATTCAGTCTTCCTGGATGATGTCATTCATCATTCAAGCAAAAATAGTGTCTTAGTTTTCTATAAAGTGTTACTGTACTGTTTATTCGGTGCCTAGATTGGCCCTAGCATGGAATCACTGAGACTGAGCCTGTTTTCACTAGGGTAGTTTTGTACCTGGGCTACTCTACTGTGTTTCTCAGCCTTACTCATGTGTGTCTGCCTCTGGCAGTGCAGCCATGCCCTGTTGGCAAAAAGAGACAATTCGGTGGGCTAGTGAAGAGTTGGAGGAGTTACCTCCAGTTTGCTCCCTTAATGATGCTTGGCACATAACAAGCAGCATCTGTGCTCCCAGCCGTCGTGGGATGTTCGTATCATGTAACATTATAAGACTACTAGAGAGTCCAGTATTCTGTAATCATTCATCTAAAGGCCTGTCAATGTCTCACTCATAGTGACCTTCCGCATGTCCCAATAACTCATTTAGTCACTCTGCCTTCTTCTGTTCTCCATGTTCACATGTACAGCTCTGAAATTTTCTCAACACACTTTACTCAATCATGCTTTAGGTTTATGTATCTCTCATTTAAAGAGTGTCCCAGCTGAAACAAACCTAGGGGAAGTTCAGGTGTAATGATGCCCTTGATGCTTTTTCAAGTTTAAATCATGATTTAGGCTTAATTACAAAGGAGATGGCAGAATAAAATCTTTTTTAAAGAAGATTATATGGGTAACAGTGAATGCACAGATGCATCAAGCAAAAAAAGACTCAAAATTTAAATGAATGTTGCCAATAAGAAGATTTGGGACACAATATTCCTCAGGTTACAGAACTTGCCAGTGCAACAAGTTGTTTAACAAGACAGTCATGGTAGAGGTTGAAGGAATTAATTCTTGCATCTCTGACTCTTTTCCCTGCTGACAAACTAAACTTTTTTATGCTTGCTTTTAAGGTTTGAGTTTTGGGCAATGGCAAAGACTCTGCATCTCCATCAAGGTTAATCCAGCAGAATATATTTTTGCAAGCACCCATTGTCTTTGTGCTGCCACTGTTAGACACTAGCAAGAGAAATGTTAACGCACATACAATTTTACTAAGTTTAAGCTACAAAAAGACATTGAAATTTACAACCCATTTAGGTAGTTGAAAGACAACTTCTGTCTCCTTTTCAGGCTTGAAAATGAAGTGTCTTCCCCTTCTCTCCCCCTTAAAAGAGCATTTAGTCTCCAGTCCCTCTAAAACTGTCACAAGAACTTTAGCACCTGACTGGGGAGGCCCAAGCCCACTGAAGGCAGTACATACAGCCACAATTCCTCAGACATTGTTCAAAATGTTTTTAGTATGTCATTTAGTCAGATCAGTGCAAAATGAGGGATTAGAAGACACAGATGAGCAGAAACTATGAAAGTTCATGTGGTGTGTCATTTTTCCCTATTTGTCCCATCTCCTCCCTGTCTCCTTGCCTCTCTCTCTTTTCCCTCTCCCCACCTCACTCTACCAAGAGTCCTTTACATTACCCTTTCCAGAGTCTGTTTTACTTCATTCTTTCTCTCTTTCTTCCTTTCTCATCCCTTCTCTCACAACAGTTTTTAAATTTTTGTTTCCCTCTTCTCTATGCATTGTCACAGTCCAGTCAATCTTTTGGGTTGTACCCTTTGGATTTTCCTTCAGCTTAAATCTGATATTTTCCTTTATGTTCCCTTAGGGTCCATCAGTTCCACTTGTTTGTCTCTTTGTCTCCATAGCATAGAACCCATTTTAGACAAGAGTACATGGCTTTCTATCTTACTGGAAATAATACAAGATGCAGGCCTTTAGAGAAAGTCTGATCTAGCCTGCAATGAGTTAGTGTGGCTTGGCCAAATGCCACAGAGAGATAATTGTCTTCTTTGTAGTGCTAAATGATTGTCTGCTTGTCTCACTGATTATCACATAGCTGGAGGAAGGGTGCTGTCAAGATAATATCTTAGTTTCTCCTTTCTTTTCCCTTTTCCCAGATCTGCAAGTATTTCATCTTTTCTGCCTTGCTAAGCTAGAGGTAATGATCTGGCCAGGACATACTCCTTTTTTTTTCTCTCTAATTCCACTTATTTCCCCAGAGATCGTTCTTGGAGACTTTTTCTAACTTCTGTCTAACATATTATTTCTTTGATAACTCTGGTTCTTATTCCCTCTGTGCCGTTTCCCTTTTCTTTGCAGCTTCTCTTACACAGTGGAATAGTGCAAAAGGACCTATTGTAAAAGGTCATCAAACGGTCAGTTCTGACTGCTTTTTCAGTTTTGGCCAGAGTGCCTCAGAAACACTCAAAATAAGTAGTAAGACTTAATTATTCAGTTAAAAGAAAATTTACCTTGCCCATAAGTGGTTTTGGCATATGAAGACAAAACTCTCAGGACAAACCCCATGCCGAGCCTTTCTTTTGCCTATTTGTTAGGTTGCAGTGTGGGTTAATTACATTTGTCTTTCTGTTTCTGTTGTAGTTTAACTTGATCTCTTTATTGATGCTGTTCATAGAAGCATCAGATTTTCAGAATTTGTTTTCCCTTTTTGTTCCTGTTCCGCTATTATTATTATTAGGATTATTAGCAGTGGCAGTAATACTATGGTCCACTGCTATTAAGTATTCTTCAGAGAATGCTACATTTTTCTTTGGCAAGGTTGGCTATCTGATACCAAAGATAATAAATCCATGCTTTAAGAAGTAACATGTCTTTATGATGCATAAGGAAACAAGCCTACCTTGAATTTATGAATTGCTTCTCCTATCCATTATGATACTTGATAGTGAATCACAATTTCCTCTCCTTTCTACCTGTAATAAACAGCATATTCTTCTACCTCCTACTCTAATTTCTTTTTGCTATGTTTTAGATTATTTTTCTTGAGAAGCCTTGGAGAAGGATGAGCCAGAAAGACAATAAGGGACAGATAAATTCTATGTGTACAGGAGGTATTCTCTTTATCTTCTGATAATATTTCAAAAGAATAAAACAAATTAACTGGGAACTCTGAAATGTGACAAAGCAAGCATCTCCAGAAATGAACATTGGTCCCCACTCTTTTTCAGCTAGGAGCCTGCTGCAATATCCCTACAAATAAATATAAACTCCTTAAACTAACCTCCTGCAGTCAGATGTATACCTTATAATTTGGAGTACAGACTTGCTTTCTCTAAAATGGTGATCCTTTCCACCTTTAGGAAGACTGGGTGTCATTGGCTTAGTAGATGCATTTCTTATTTAAACAGTATCTTTCTCTTTTTAAGCTCTTTCTTAATCTGTTGTGAATAAACAAACTTTTTCTTCTCTGTAGTATAGTTTTCCTGCCCGCTTTCCCCCTATATTTGGAACACATGGAATATGGCTTATGCTTTGGTAAGTAACCCACTATATAAATGTTAATTCACCATTACTTATATAAGAAAATATCCTGCTTTTTTTAATCTTAGAGTAAGCCCATTTTCTCTGTGCCTGCCCTTAGCTTTCTGCTAGCCTGGCTTAATACATTGATTTATACAGTGGGATGAGCTAGGAAACATATTTTAAATCTGAAATCTTACATTCTGCTGAATGTAGCAAACATCATGAAAAGAGCACCAAATGTGCAGAATCTGTCAATTTTCCACATGCATGCACTGTAAGTAGTCCTGCCAGGGACTCAAAAATGGCAGAATGTAGATGAGAGTCTTTTGGAAAGTTATCTTTCAGTGTACAGCATGGTAATTAATATGACATTCCAGTATAGTAATTACGTACAGTGCATTATGTTCCTGGCTTTTTCTGCGATTATATTGTAAAAGACACTCAATCATTTTCATTATTATTATTTTGTGTTCTCTGGAAGTGTATTTATTGCAATAGTCAGAAGTTATTATTGTATGCTGCAATGTGATTCCTATAGTCTGGGAACTTTAGACATCCAGTGGTGAGCCAAATACTGTGCTGACGCGTCCTTTAGCCCTTTTAAAAATTTGCAGACCACTGCTAAATTTAAACTAATCGTAACAAACATGACATCAAATATATTCTTTCAACTCCAGAGCAGGACTTGTAGGTTTCAGATTCTATTCTATGTAATGTCTGCAACTGGAATATTTTTAAAATGCTTTTTACATGACAGTACTCTTCTTTCTTGTTGGTCTGTTATCCAGTCCTTGGCTTCTGCAGTATGTGTATTTTGAACAGCAAAGAATTGTTCTTTAAAGCAATGGGCTGAGCATACCTAGCACTTTCATGGAACAGTTAAAGAATTTTATGTTTTCTAAGGTTGTGATTTAGTCTTTTACAGCTAGGTTCTGATCATCGCTAGGCTGGTCTGGAACCATAGATCAATCTCCTTTAATGGTGTGTTTACTGACACTCTCTAAAGAAATGAATGCCAAATTGTTAAAGTGCAAATAAAAAAAAAATCTAAATGAGAGAACAAGAAGGAAGAATAGGGAACTATGCAGTCAGGTGTGTCAGTTGTCTTGCAGTGACTTGCAAGTTAAATACACTGAGAAAACATTTTGATTCAGGGGTTGCTGGAGGGTATACATGAGTCTTGCTGTTCGGTCTGTTTATTTGCTTCTTTTTTTGAAAGAGAAATTTAAAAGTTTTAAAATATCCCATAAAAAGTATCTAGCAACTGTGTCACTGGTTACTTACATGCTGTTTTAATATATATTATAATGATGTAAACTTTTTATTTGGTGTGTTGGAAGTTCCTCTATCAGGAAAACCAAGCTTGTACCTTGACATTTTGGGGAGTCATCAAAGGGGATAGTGACAGAAAAAAAGGCATAAGACCATTAAGAGTGCATGACTTATTGAGAGTTGCTACTGAATTTATTAAGGATTTAACAAAACTATTATTCAATTTCAAAATAAAGTAACTGACATGCAAAAAAAATCATTAAAGGAACTTAGAACACTTGCATTAGATGCAATGGTGATAAGGCTTTTTTTCTCTAAGTCGGGTTCATTACATCAGAAATGAGCTGAAGTCCATTACTCCTCTAAAAGTGACATCCAAAATCCACCTTTGAGAGTTACACTGCCTTTCTGAATTTCCTGTGAGCTAAGACGTGGACTTCAGGGATGTTTTTAATGATGAGTTCTACAAAAATGCTGAATGACTATGGCAGCATTCAAACTACCATTATTACAGTAGAGTTAATATTTCTTGTTTAATCCTTATATTTTGCCCAGGGATGTTTCTATTCAGCCCTAAATCAGTCTTGCATAAATCTGAAAAAGCCTTAGAGGGAGATATGGTTTCTCAAAATAGACAAGTCTATAAAATAATAAAAAAAAAAGGTAAGAAGTTTATTTGCATTTTATTCTAACTTAGGGTGAGACATAAAGCAAAACTAGAATATTTTTGGTCATTTCAGAGTGAATTCACCTTTCTATTCCTTTTAAGTTCACATAGAAATGAAGTGCTAACATATAACAGAAGCATATAAGAAAAAGTATGTGATGAGTGGAAACATCTAGCTCTTCAACGTGTTGTTGGTCTTTTGGAGCTCATTTCCAAATGTATTAAATTTTAGCCCATTAATTTACAAATCTGTCCTCTCTTTTCAGTCTTTCAGGACTATCTTTGGCTATGCCAATATATCTTCTTACAGTTAGAGTAATGCAACCTTTTTCATAACTTTTTTAAAGTCCTGAAAGAAGGGACGTTTTCTGACTCTTTCTAATAGGAAAATAGAGTAGCATAAATACTGAATCTTGGCTTCTTGGATTTGACTGGGAGACCATGGAGGGTAAGTTCTACATCGTTACGGAAAACGGACTCCATTGAGGAATAGCAGTTAAGTCAAAAAGACTTTCAGAAACCATTTAAAGCAGTTTTCATGTATCATAAAGAAGAGCACAGGGTATAAACAAAAGCATTTCATGGTACTTTGTCAATATGTGTGCCTGGAGGTAACTATTATTTTGGAAGACGATTACCCATCTGTTGGCAGTTTCATAAACAAATATAAGTAATGGCAGAATAATTTGTGAGCTTGTGAATCACTGCTGGAAGTGGCACAGGAGGAAGAAAATGCTGGGCTAACAGAGAGTGGGCACGAAAAGATGCTGTCATCTTGGAAGAAATGAGTCGTGTGGGAGGGGAAAAAAAAAGCTTTCAAGATTGAGTAATCCTTGGAGGAGTGTACCATCTGCTGCTAAAAAGGATGCATCAGCATGTGTGTGTGCATCTCTATGCGTTCATTACGGTGGCTGTGTGGAAAAGGTGTGGTGCCCAGCCCAAAACAAACAGAAAGTGAGAGGTGCAGCAGGGATGCAGAGGACTGAAAAGTGAGTGCTTGTGAGGGACAGAACAGGCTGGGAGATGGGTAGGGAAGGGGCGAGATTCAACCAGCAGGAGGACTGGAAGGAGGGAGGAGTTAATGGATGAAAACCGCCTGTGCAATGAAGTGTGGTGGTCCACCTCAGAAAGCAGCTCATGTCATGAATTGAGTTCCCATTGTAGCAGTCAAGTGTATCAGTGTTTAGAATTGTCTTTATAACACCCCCAACTCATGTGGCTGCCTTTGGACTCAAGTTCACTGTTTTTCACTGGTGCAGTTCAAAAGGGTAACTAGAGCAGGCCTGGAGAAGGCTAGGCCCCCTTGGACTAGGGGATGGTTGGCGTTGGGCTTGCCCCTTGCTACCCTGGCTTCTTTCAGACTGTGCTTCTTGACTGTGTCTGGCATTTCTGTGACCCCCTCAGCAGCTGGGGGTGTTCCTATGAAAAAATACTTCTTCTGAACATTTCACTCCAAAGCAGGATGATCCCCACTGGAAACAGTTAAGAGAACGGGAAGCTTCGGTTGGAAATGGTTAAAAGGGAAAACAAGGAAAAAATTCAACAATAACCAAACAGCTTTGGTATTTGTGGGTTTTGTCTGTAAAGCGTTTACTTCTTTTTCTGGTGTTCTCTATAAGTAGGAAGCAATAATAATAATTCTCATTGTTTAGAGAGCCAAATGCATGGAGAATTTGTTTTGATGCAGAAATGAAACAGTATTATGACTGGTAGACCAATAAGACCTATTTGTCGGTGGCTTACGGCAAGCATAGAGGGTTGGTGGCTTAAATAAGCATCCCTTGAAAAGCCTAGCTTAGCTTTTCTGAGATACTTTGTCAAAAAATATTAAAAGCAACTTTCTACACTTGGAGACAGTGCAGTAAAGAGGAGAAGTAGTGGCAGAAGAAAGCCTCTGTAGTCCCGTTGGCAAAAGCAGAGCAATAACTGAATGAGTGAAGCTGAAGCCAAATGAAGGGACATCTAAGAATTAAGGAAGTAGAATAAACCCCTAAGTGATCAATTGCCAAAATAAATTATCAAAACAAGTTATCTGTATCTACACTCATGCTGTTTTCCAGTGCTCTGATAGTGCAAAGGTGTCTTACAGTAGATTTTTTTTATAGTGTTACTATGGTAGAGGCACATCTCTCAAGTGAGCCAACGGCTGCGGTTTCTGTTGACTTCAGTTCAGCTGAGAGGTACATAACACATTTGAAAATACCTACAATATATTTCAAAATACCTGAGCAGAAGTTCTCTGGCATGTGTTCCTTTAATGTACAGTCTTTAATAGCTAAATAGTAATCCTCCTTGTTCAGATGATGAAATGAAACATGCTGTGATGTCAAGCCACTGAAATTTTCCTGTGGGTCTTGAAATTTCTCCATTTGCTGCATCATTGATGTGGATTTGTTTTTGACTTGTCCTTAGCATAGTAACAAACTTTAAATAAACTCAACTGAAGCATTTAAAAAGTGCAATCATACTGACAGCTTCCATCCCTCCACTAATTAATTCTGATTTTTGCTGCAATCCATGTATAACGCACATCATCCTTGAATAAATGAACAAATGCATATGGAATGGTGTCTGCTCAAAATTGATACAAGTAGGAAAAAGAAACTGTGTACCCCAAGGACATCTTTTATTTTTCTTTTAAAGTGGTAACTGCTCTGCTAACAATTTGGAAGACAGAGCTATTCAGTTGGCTTATTTAGTCTTATCAAGAAAGAATTGTGAGAGAGATGTGAACCATACTTTTATGAGCATATGAAAAAGCAGTTGTTAAATTTATTCCAAGATTAAATCATCATGCATTAAGGATACCCTACAGCAGGATAGGAACTTACTTCAGTGTTTCATTTTTATTAATTCCTTTCAAAATGCTTTGTTGTTTTATCACCATGTGTGTGTATGCTTGCACATTTATTGTATTTATTTTGAATCAAACCATTATGAATCACCAGTTCCAAGAATGGCTAGTAAACCTGATATCAGTGTGTGCTGAGGGAATTTTAGGGAAAAAAAATCACACTAGAGGGCCTATAGTTTCAGCCAGGAATCTAGAGATGTGTGAGAGAGCTGATGAAGTAAATAATTATTTTAATCTTGCTTATCAAAAGGCTTTTGCTCATGAGGCATGTAAGCAACCTCAGCATACTAATGAATGCTAGCTTTATGGGCTTGATCCATAAAATGGAGTGGACAGATGTGTAATAATTATGAAAATTAAACAAGTATTATGAAATTGAGCCACTTGAAGTTGTTTAAAATCCATGCATGGCCTTTTATATTTTGATTATGCTAAACAAATTTAAAAATGATTGCAGACATTTATAGGCTGCTACAAGTAAAATATCATGACATGAGTGCATGTCACCTTGATTGCGCATTTAGAAGTGACCTCATGAGAACGGTTTACACTTCCAACATTGGAAATTAAAGTACAATTAATTGATGGGCTCCATTTAGAAGTATCTGGGAAATAGTCACAGATCTGTAATGTGCAGTAGATAATTGCCTTTTCTTGCAAGTCAGAAACAAATATGTCATGTCCAAAGAAGTCAGTCTCTTCTCCCAAGTAACAAGTGATAGGACAAGAGGAAATGGCCTCAAGTTGCGCCAGGGCAGGTTTAGACTGGATACGAGGAAAAACTTCTTCACTGAAGGGGTAGTCAGGCACTGGACCAGGCTGCCCAGGGAAGTGGTTGAGTCCCCATCCCTGGGGGTATTTAAAAGATGGGTAGATGTAGTGCTCAGGGACATGGTTTAGTGGTGGACTGGCAGCGCTGGGTTAACAGTTGGACTTGGTGATCTTAAAGGTCTTTTCCAGCGTAAAGCAGTCTATGATTCTATGATCCTCTTTTATTTGGAGTGTAAGTCTTGGAGTGTAAGTTAAGAACACACCTGAAGAAGAGTGGACTGTTTGGAGAAAGAGTAGGAGAGTGTTGCTTTCTTTCTGAGCAGGGAATAACAGTTTACAGAGATTTCAGAATGGGCACAGGCAGGGATAAAGAAGCAATGTGTGTGGAGTTAGGAGCATGTAGTTCTGGCAGGGACTGAGGGACTGATGAGGAGAGGGAGCACACAGTTAAGCATGAGAGGTGACAGAAAGAGAAACGTTGTGGGAATCGGCAGGGACTCTTCTAAGCTTTCTGAAAACCTCAGACATATTCAGCCACCTGGGTGAAACTACTAGCTGTGGAGTGTCCCTCCAGTGACCCATAACTTTGTAACTTTACAGACAGCAGTCTCAGTATTCAAAATAAATCCATACAGATTCAAAAAAAAGAAGAAAGAAAGAAAAAAATCCCCAAGCATTAAGTTCCTGTTCCAGAGTACCATGTGTTCATTTACATTTATACCACCTGTAGCATGACATTTTCCAGAGCCACAGCTGACGTTCCTGTGTGAAATTTCTCTTCTCTCCACCTCCCGTGCCTTTTCTCAAGGAAAGGAATGTGCTTGTTTCTCGTTATTGTTGTTTATTATGTTTAATTTACTTTCAAAAAAATTATCAAATGACATAAAGTAATTTCCTTCTCTTTTCAGTTAGGCTTAATATTTGAGTTCTGGTGCAAACCTAGAATTTTAAGAGTGAGACTTTGCTCTGGTGTCTTGAGTCCGGACTGTGTCCCAATATCCAGTATCAGGAGAATTTCTGTTAGGCTGTGGTCTTTGTTTTGGAATCAGCTGATCCATGGCTCTGGGGACAAAAGACAGACTTTTTTTTGAGAAGTCTGAGCCTTGTGGGCAACTCAAAATGTCCATGTATTCTTTTATAATGGAAAGAGGAAGTAAAACCTGCTTTAGCACACCACAGAGGAGAAATAGCTTGTTACATACCAGAAATGTAATATTTCAGTCTCTGTCTTTCATTTCAGGCCTTGGCATTTTTCTCATCATTTAAGAAACACAACAAGGTTTTGCAGTTCAAGCAACTCCCTTCCTGGCCTGTTGTTATAGGTAGGCGTGCAACTGGACTGAGTTACACATTCAAACACATTTCAGTGTTGTTATTGCCTCCTTCCAACTGTTTGCTATCGCCTCTTATGCCATAGTCATACCACCTTCATTACCTAAGACTTGATCCCCCTAGCTGATACTTCTGGCTCAATTTTTTTCACACATGTTCTTTTAATCCATGTGTTTGGAAATGGGGCTTTGTGTACCTTCCAGGTACAGTGCCGTATCTCACCATTTGTGTGGAAATATTAAGAAAAGGGGCACAGCAGCTCTTGGGAACCCCTGGGATTCTTACCATCTCAGAAAAGACCATCTAGTAGACTGATAGTTTAAGATGACCAGATTTAGTCAGGTAGTTGTAGAGGAGTCAGAAAATAATTTATGCATTGGACATGATTCCTTTCTAGTGAACACTTCAAAAATCATGAAGAATTATTTTTTTTCTGGATAAATTAGTTATTTATTGATTGTACTAGAGAAATGCTTCTAGGCTGAAACCTTGAGGTACATATAGCTGCCCTCTTTGTTGAAACCTCAGGGATGTCCAGAACCTTTAAGTACTGCAGCATGGATTTGCTAAGTTGAACTGAAGTTCAATAGTTGTCTCCATTTATCTGAGGTGGTCATGTACTGTGCATTTACAATTGGCTCATATGAACTTACAACAGAGGGACCATTCCTGGCCTGAGATACTGAACAGTGTATGAGTAAGACTATGTAGAGAAGAAACTGAAAACTAGAAGAAACTGCTGGATGGAACAGGAGGAAAGAATAAGGTAATATTAGTAGCCTCAACATCTTGGTAACTTAATCCATCTTGATTGCTTTTGTACTTATTTTGGTAGGAAATTTTAAGGAAACATTTGAATAAGGACAAGGTGGTATTTGGAGTATTTACAAAGAGCACCTCCCTCGTGCCTCACCTCTTATTTTTGCAAACCCAGAAGTAATGCGTAGGTTTTGCTTGAATTTTAAGTTTCCTTTAGAAAGAATGCAACAAAATATATCTATTTAAAGTAAAACACAAAATAAAATTATTTTGTTTCTACATTAATCCATATTTACTTCATATGTGATATAGCATAACATGCCGGTTGCATGTTAAATATCTCCTTCTCATTTTTTCAAAATCAGGTGAGTTACTAACCTTAACTCTGTTTCCCATAATATGGCACATTCTTTTGTCTTGTTGAATCAAGGCAATGCACTGTGGGAATTCTTTAATCCTGATGCATAATGAGAAATACAGTTTTGGGAAGTTTGGCCAATGGAAGTAATGAAATACACAAAAAAAACTCGAATAAGAACTCTTTCCAGAGGAGAAGAGCACAGGCGGTTGTTATTCAGTGTTAAATTGACTAAGAATAAAGCACAGTAATATCTTCACATAGATTTTTAGAAAAGTTTCCTGTTTCACAGATTTAGTTATTTTTAATACTCTGTCTCTTATTCAGTACTGGGATTGCCCTAAAGGGGACATGGGCTTCCTTTTGCACAGGCAAATAGCTGGCTACTATATCGCTGGCATAACTAGCCTTATTATGCTTGCTTCCAGTTTTCTAATATAAATGGTTTCTGAAAAGTGAAGATGAAGAAGGGTATGCATATGTCATTGTAGTTAGGGCTATCATTCTAACTACTGTTAAACCAACTCAGAACTGGAGTAGGGAAAAAGCAGGAACACAGTGAAGATCCATATTCAGCTTAGATAGCTGTATTTAAAAGTAGAAATAATAATAATAACAACAACAACAATAATAATAAAAATCTATTAAATGTTTTGGAAGAAATTTTCCTCATACATTTTGTTGCTCTCTAAGCTGCTATAATTCTTTCCCTTTCTCTTCCTTTTCAGTGTTTTTTTTTCCCAAACATTGCTGTTATAACATATTTTACCTTTACTCTTCTTTTGAATTTGAACTGTCTCTTCACGTCTCTCCTGTTTTCCTTTGCCTTTTTTTTTTTTTCCTAAATGCTCATCAGTCTGGATTGCCATCAAACTACTTTAAGTAGATCTAATTAACCAAAGTGAGGTGCTGACAGCCTCTAAAGGCAGATGCCAATAAAACATGGTTCAAAGCTGCACTACTTCCTAAGATGTGTTCAAATAAAGTCACTTGAAACCTGAGTTTTTGTGCTATTATTAGAGCCTACTGCTGGAAGAACAATATCCGCATTTTCCGCAGTGAACTCCCTTTATAGGTATCTGATAGTGTTAATGGCAACAGTTATGTTAACTAGGAAGGAAGGGAATGGGGAAGGGGATTAGAGGTTCTTCTCATGTATGTGAAAGTATCTTCCAGAACATTGACTGTAATATAAATGCATTTAGTCTGCAAAGCATCAGGGACAGGAGTTTTCATCCTATCTAGTGAGGCCGTTCCTATGGCTGCTCTTCAGCCAGCCCATGAGGATGGCTGAAGACTTTTGCGCAGCAGGCAGAAGTAGCCTCCTGAATACTCTGCTCAGGGAGAAGAAATTTCCCAGTGGCATAAATCTATGCCATCCTAATGTGTCCCTTCAGAAGTAGTGCTCACTGCCCTCTTGCAGCCCCTACTCGTCATACAGATCCCCAGGACCACAACAGCTAGGTGTAGTGAGAGCAACCCTGAGGCTGCCTGCAGTTTGGGCAAGCTTGCCTCTGGGGCCCAAGCCACACATACAGTTGGCTAACTTCACATCTTCTCTATCTCTGTCTATAGGAGACTGTACAACAGCAGGTGAATCCTTCTGATTCAACTGGCAAATAAGTAATCGCCAAATAAGTAACATCCATCTCATGTCAGCTTGTAGCTGCCAAGATTTGTTCATGTTGAACAGTTTTCCTTCTAGATCAAAGAATCTATTCTATGTAGCAGTGTATATGTATATATATTTCAAATTATTTTACTACTGCACTTGCAGGTTTGTTAGATGTCTGCTGGATGCAGCTGCAATTTTTTGTTCGCATCAGATATACTATCTTAAAGGAAAAGGTTTAGTGGTTTTTGTGCATGTGTTCTCTCTTTCTTTTTTCTTTCATTTGCTTTTACCTTATGCAAAAAGAACATAATTATAAATAAACATACTGTGTTTGCATTTTGCGTATGGAAAATACTGTTGATATTTTTTGTCCCATCTCATCTATTCTGCCTATACAGTAAGTCCATGTATGGAGTTCATGGAAATCCAGATGTGATGTGCTAACTGTATACTTATTCCCAAAGGTGAGTTAATACTGAAAACACAAAAGCCGTAGTTTTCAGGAACAGGAAACCTTTGGTAAATGCTTGTCCACTCTGGACTGGTGGATCTTAATCAGCTAATCAGTCAGATAATTTCCTTTCTCATACTGATTACACAGTGCTTTGTCTCTTGAGCTGAGATGGATGATGGCAGCCATTCATTTAGATAACATGGTAACTTCCCCAAATACCTGATGCCTACAGAAGTTTTCTCCCCCAGCGTTATTCCTTCTGCTACTCCCATATTAATTTTCATTACAACTGAACAGAAATGTGGCTCAGGTTCATGGTTCATGTTGTAAATGATTCTGCTTGTCAGGAGAGTGACCTAAAGAGGGAATTTGTAAGTGACAAGAGCTTGCCTTTACAATAAGCAATCTCCAGGCAATTATCACTTTATCACAACGATGAGGAAAACGCGTAGTTGGAAGAAAAGTAATTTGTTTTAATGTTATCTACCCCGATGTCACTGAGTTTTAAAGTAATTATATTCAACCTTCTATTAGAAAAGAAAAATGGCAACTATAAGTATGGGGATTTTTTTCCAAGTTGCTTGGTTTCTGCGAGCTGGGATGCCAAACCTCCGATTACATCCTTGCAACAACCCTGACAATAGAATGTGTTTTTTCCCCAGTTTAATATAAGAAAACCAGCAGGAGGTCTTACTTTCAAAGGCATTTGATAAAGGAGCCCACTCATGGAGCTGAGAGGAAATCAATGGAACTTTTTCATTTCATGGGGTTCTATGATGCTTAAGTCCCATGGTATAATTCACTGCTTTTATGTGATTTTTCTGACAGCATTCTGTCTTCTGGTTCACTCTGCCTTTTGTCTCATGCTCACTTTTTTTTTTTTTTTTTTTGGCAAGTTTGCTTGTAATTTTAGGCTGCGAAATCTAGGATATGGCACAGCACTATGTTGGCACACTATAATGAGATCTTTTTTTTTCTAAGTAGAACCTGTCAGTGGCAGCTGAATAACACTGTTCTCACTAAACAAGCTCAAGAAAGAAATCTTCTGTGGCCCTAATACATATTCTCCCATGCCTCCCTTCAAACTTGAAAATGTGCATTAAAAAAGAAATAATCCCTATGGCCCATTTGAAATTCCTGGCCTAAGATAGAAACGAGCTATCATATTTATCTTTCTCTCCTCTCCCTGGGAGCAATGCTAATAATTTTACTTGGAGGTTGCAAAGCACAGATGAGCCAGTATGAGCATAAAGATTCCCATTTGCCTGCTGATGGATGTTGCAGTTTTTATGGGGCACGCTGTGTACTGCAGTTGGTGGCTCCACAGAGTTGGTGCAGGCTCAGGTCCAGGAGTTGCTCTGTTTGCTGATGTGGCAGTTCAAAGGCTGATTCAAGTCCTGACTGTGTTGTACAGGTGCATAACATGTCAGTTCTCTTATGCTTTCTCAGCACACACTTGTGAAAGGAGGACCCTAGATTGTGTGCCTGTTTTCCCTGATCAGGGAAGTATACTGGATAATCACGAAAGGGCGAGGTTGGGACTTAATGCAAGTGACACACAACTGGACACAGCTTTGAGTCATAAGCAAAAAAATATTAAAATCTAGTATACATTTGCTTCTTCAGTTATTGGAATCTTATTTTCGTACCCAAAGGCTGAACAGCTTTTTGCCAGAGGCTAGTCCACCATTTAAGATCAAGGCTTGCCTTGGCTCTTCTTCCCACTCTCTTGGATGTCCTGGCTCCAAATTAGGAAGTCTGTACTTTTGCCCAGTCACACAAAAGCTACGTTCCTTAAGGAGGATTTTCAGGAGAGGAAACTTCCTACTGCTCTTTGCCTGTCAGCAATTCCTGCCCTCATGCAGTAGCTTCCCTCGTGGCCTTTGACGTGCGGATTTTGGACAGTCCCACAGCCTGCCGTTGCAGTAACCTCTTTCCTGGTCAGGGTCTCTTCCCTGGCTCTCTCCATCCAAGCCCACAAGGTGTGTGCTCTCTGTTGGCACGAGTGTCCCTTCCCTCCTCCTGTCTTTGCTTCTGTGTAACATCAGGTTGCATTGGTTCCCGTGCTCACATTTCATTGCCATAATTCTGCCTTACAGTCCACCACACTAATTCGTTCCCCTGTTATTTAGTATGTTTTATGTGATATAGGGAAAAGAGGGCCTCCTGACACATAACTTTTAGATTTTACCCAGCGACATGTGTGCTATGTTACCTTTTTTAACCCCCATGTCTATCACTTTCTAGTGGTTCTAGCACAGGCGCTTCACATAAATTTCTGAACTTGATTTCCTAGCTGTCCATATTATGAATTGTTAGCCTTGAATGGACTAGAAGGAAAATGCAGAAACCTTTTTCAGAATTCGAGTCATTTACTTACAGTCCAGAAGAAGCTGAAGTGATAAAAAAATGCAGTAAAGTTACGTTTTATTTTTTGTATGTGTTGTTGTTTAATTTCATACCATTGAATTAATTTTGCTTTTAAGCTGTTGGACACATAGGAAAGCTTGTTTGGAAATGTCTGTGCTAGCAGAAAAGGAACAGCTGAGGAGAGATAATGGTGCAATCTCTATGATCTGTACGTCCTACATGACTGTTAAGCTTTCATTTCTGTCAAGCTTCATTCTGGTTTAAAGAAGAAAAAGAAAAGAGAAAAAAGCTGGAATGTACATATAGAGAAGAATTTGCAATTAGAAGATCACCACAGCTAGAAAATCTAGGAAAACAGCTGAAAAATGCCCTGCTTTTGACTTTGACTTACCACAGAAATGTTTTTGTTTGTTTCAAAGCAATGTAATAAGGTGGAGAAAGGTCAAGGAAGAGGATCTAGTGAAAGGTATTGAAAAATGTTGGTCACCATTGTTCTGTTTATACTGTGCAGATGCTTTATGTCGCTGTACTTTTTCTGCCCTTGGATGCTATTTTTTCCCTTTCCTGATAGTCTGAAGGAATAAAAAAAAAGAAATTCTAGGGTCAGCTTATTGATCTAGAGCTGCCAAATCCTCATGATGTGTCACTCTAACAGCTAATTGAAAGGCTTCTGTCGTGTAATCAAAAGTGTGCTTTTGGGAGCTGAAACACCCTGTTTTGCTACTAAACTTTTTGATCTGTAGTAGCTAAGTGAGCTGTTTTAGGAAGCTGACTATGGAGATGTATGATCTTAATTTCCTCTTTTTACTGGCCCCAACCGTGCCTAGCCTTTTTAGCTCCTTTTAACAAACAGTCATTAAAAGCAGAGTAATTGGCTTTGGATGCTTCTATTCCTCAAAATCTCATTAGATTTTGAAACATGCTTTCTGCTCAAAATTCCACTTTCCATCTTCAGTGAAGAAAGAGACATTGTTATTTAACTCTTTGTAGAAAAAAGATATTTTTAAACCTCTGTACATCATTCATGTTTGTGACTGTCTTCTCTAGCCTGCATGAGAAACACCATGATTGAAGGGCTACATTAAGTTAAAAAGAGATTTCTTTTCCAAAACAGGCTGTCTCTGTCTTCTGCCTGCAAGTACCTTAGCATTGTCATAACCTTCTTCAGGTTAATTCATCCAATACACATCTCACAGGAAGGAGGTTTTTAATGCTCTTAAAATAATTTTTCATAGTTAAAGCATATTTATATATTTTTGCCTCTATTTACATGTTAAAAAGTATGATATTGACTTAAATTTTTTAAAAAGATGATGTTCCAACTTCAGTAGTGGAGCAGCTGCTCCATTAGTCTGTTATTTCTGGAAGTATGAAGTCAGGCAAAACAGGAATCTGATCCTATGACCCTTTCATTTTTGTCAATATTGAGCCGTATCACAGGTCTTGCTCATTCTTTCCCATGACACACAATTAGTTTTATGTCAGTGCACTCTTGTTATCATTAAACTGCTATTCATATTGTTGCAGTGTTTAGCTGTGCTAGTGTGAAAGTGAATCTACTGCCTGAGGTAATATGCAAGTGCATAATTACAAGATTTGGGTCTTTATAACATAGCTGGGTTTCCAGATGTAAGTTTTCCTTGTAGAATCTAATGGGATTAGCAACTTCATAATGGCAAACCTGGACTTATATTTTAAAACTCCTTTAGATCCTGATCCTGTGTTCACCCGTTTCCAAAGGTCTCTGGTGTGACGGCAGGATGTGGGACCCTTGACTTCATAGAATCATAGAATCATAGAATACCAGGTTGGAAGGGACCTTGAGGATCATCTGGTCCAACCTTTCTAGCACCATCTAGACGAGATGGCCCAGCATCATGTCGAGCTGAGTCTTAAACATGTTCAGCGTAGCAGAGTCAACCACTTCCCTGGGGAGATTATTCCAATGATTGACTGTTCTCATTGTGAAAAATTTACCTCTCATGTCCAATCGGAATCTCCCTGGGAGTAACTTGTACCCGTTACCCCTTGTCCTCACCATGTGACTCCTTGTAAAAAGGGAGTCTCCATCTTCTTTGTAACTACCCTTTGAGTACTGGTACATGGTGATGAGATCACTTCTAAGCTGCTTTTTCTCAAGGCTGAACAAACCCAGCTCTCTCAGCCTATCCTCATACAGCAGGCTTCCCAGACGCTTGATCATCTTGGTGGCCCTTCTCTGGACCCCCTCCAGCCTGTCCACATCTTTTTTGTATAATGGGGACCAGAACTGTACACAGTATTCCAGGTGTAGTCTGACAAGCACTGAGTAGAGAGGGATAGTGACTTCTTTAGCTCTGCTGGTGATGCCCTTTTTGATACAACCCAGCATCCTATTGGCCTTCTTGGCCACAGCAGCACACTGTTCACTCATGTTGAGCTTCCTGTCCACCAGGACCCCCAGGTCCCTGTCCACGGAGCTGCTCTCTAGCCAGGTGGATCCCAGTCTGAGTTGCACTCCTGGATTACGTTTTCCCAGGTGCAAGACCTTACACTTGTCCTTGTTAAACTTCATAAGGTCCTTGTTAGCCCACTCTTCCAGCTTATCCAGATCTTCCTGCAGGGTGGCTCTGCCTTCCAGAGTGTCTACTTCCCCACTCAATTTGGTGTCATCTGTGAACTTCATCAGGGTACACTTGATCCCGTTATCCAGGTCGCTTATGAAGATATTGAATAGCGTTGGGCCCAATATCGATCCCTGGGGGACCCCACTTGTGATGGGTTGCCAGTTTGAAAAAGAGCCATTTACCACCAGCCTTTGGGTGCGGCCTGCCAGCCAATTCCTCACCCACTGCACAGACCACTTGTCCAGGCCATAACGCGTCAGTTTCTCCAAGAAGAGGCCATGGGGAACTGTATCGAAGGCCTTGGAGAAGTCCAAGTAGACAATATCGACTGCTCGCCCCATGTCAGCTGAGCAGGTCACTTTATCATAGAAGGCCACCAGACTTGAAGGCATCCATGTCAAGACTGCAATGCCTGCCTTACCATGAGAAGGGCTGAACTGGGGGGAAAGAGGGGCTAGAGTCTTTCATCCTAACATAACATAACAATTCCTGCTTGCACTGACTGTGAGAAGTCCTCCTGTCTTCTTCAGGACTTCTGCAGGGTCAACACTGGAAATATTCTCTTGTAATTCTGAAAATCCAATATAATAGGATCAGATGAATGCATAAGGGTTTCACCTGGCAAGCCCTATGCCACCACTTTTCCGCTTTGTCATGAAATTGCTTTAAAAATGAGATTTAAAAAATAATAATTCAAGTTGTTTTTTTACATTCCTTTTTATTTAAGTGCTTTGTGTTCCTATTTCAAACTTTCTTGAACAACAGTAGCAGGTGAAAATGATGCTTTTCAAAACGAAAATAAAATTTCCAAACACTCATGTGATTTCAGATGCCAAGGCTTAAGAAACGACAGAAGAAATATTCTAAGATGCATGATAAAATGGCGAAAGTTGGAAGTACTGAAACTAGAAAGTTTAACTGGGACCATTCCCTCAGCAAAAGATAAGGGAGTTTTTCTCTTCAGAGAATGCAATTTTCAAATGGAACTGGAAGAACTGCATTTAAATTCAGTGTTGAAATACCTGTTTAAAATTAATTGTGGTCTCTTTATAAAGATATTCTGCAAAAATCAGCAAACTGTTTTAGTATTAGTCCTCCAAATCACTGCGGTTGCCAAAATTTTCTACAAAAAGGTAGAAGATTATAAAAAATACTTCAATAAAGAATATAAAAATACAAGAAATAGAAAAAAAGGTATTTTCTAGTAGCGTCAAATAGATTATTGCAGTTTTAGGCACAGGTTCAGAAACAATAGAAAAAGGCCATGAATGATTCAGCCATAAAATTTGTTAATGTGTCATCCAAAAGTCCCCCCATATACTCTTGTTTTGAAAGGTCAAGTTTTGCTAAAAACAAGAACATTCTAGATAAAATGGTCCCAGGAGGTCTAACCTATAATTAATAACTGAGCTGCACGAGAGAAGAGACACAGCAGGCAGAAAAACTACTTTGCCCTCACCTGTGGAGAGGCAGCAAGACCTACTGGAGTGAGCACAGGGGCAAACACTGTCTTTCTCTTTTCAGTCATTCTCACCTCTCTTAGAGAATACTCTGGATTTGCCGATGACTCAGTGGATGACATCAGATGTGACACATAACACATCTGTCCCTCACTGAATGGCAATAATATGTCTTGACCTCAGGGAGGTGTTTTGAAGGTAGACTTGTTTTCCAGTAATTTGACTGTCTGAAATAATTTGACTATAGAAATGCTAACAATGCTGATCTGGAGCAGTGTTTCCACCCTTTTATGTGACTTCTGGTGTGTAAAACAGACTGCCTTCTTCAGCTGGAAATTCCTGTGGGGAGTTTACTGAGAAGCGAAGAGCTCTTTTTCTGCAAGTGGGATCCCACTGTGAATCCTGGTGTGTTCAATTATGGTTTTCTGAACTGTACTTTCTCGTGTATGTGTGTGTGTTCTGCCAGATAGAGCAAGGTAAGGACAGAGTGCCAATGTACAAGTGGAAGAGAGACTCCACTACCTTATTTCTTGGCATTTTAAAATAAAAATAATGACCGTCTGCTTGGGTGGAAAGGCGTAACTGGGCTTAATTTGTGAAGTTGACAGATGAAGGGAACATAAAGATTCCCTTGTTCAAACTCTTTTCATAGCAGTGTGATCAAAAGACTAGGGCAGATAGCAATTTTGCGATGTGAACTACATTTTTCCAGTAAAAAAAAGTGACTAAGTTATCTAAACACTATTTTTTAAAATGCATGTTTAAAAAAAAACAACCCTCCATTTCATTTAAAAAACAAACATGGACAAACCGAAAACTGAAAAGCTAATGTATCCTTGTTGCTAGAAGCCATTTTCTTCTAGAAGTCATGCTCCCATCTTAGCTGCATCTCCTAGGGAGAGCTATGGCCAGGAGCTCCTGTGATGTAACTGCCTTCATTTTTCATGATGAGAGATTGGTAACCAGCACTGGAAACATATGCTGACTAAGGATTACCATTTTTGGAGAGGAATAGGTGTCTGAGGAGGGTACAATTTTCATTTTTCTTTCTTTTCTATTTCTTCTTTAAGAATGAGACTTTATTTACCCATTGCACTGCATATTCATAGTGAGGTCCCATGGCTTATCTCAGTCATCCTTTCATTCTTTCATTCAGTTTTAATCAATTATTTATGTTGTTATGTATGTATTGGGCATCTCTGTATATTAGTATGCCGAAAATGATGGGAGTTATACTTGCTAAGCAACTCCGAAAATCATGTGTTTTTCTCAGAGTATTTCTAAATACAGGAATGGATTTGTCAAGCACGGAGATCTGAAAATTTGCTCTATCTATCTGTTGCTTCATATAATGATTACGTTACGCCACTGTGACCAACCTGTTTAAAAACAGCTGCCTGATTTGAAGCACAGATGTTTTGATTCAACATATTTATATTTACAAAATCTAGGTGGCCTGGAAGCTCTATGTTTACACCATGATGAGCGGATTTTTGGAATAATCTGAAAATAAACCAGTGAACGCCAATCTGTGATAGGAAATATCCTACAAAAAATAAACCAGAATGAATTCTTAATCTGTTTAATTCTTAGGCTTCTTGCCTTCCCAGTGTTTGTTAGGCTATTAACACTAGTCCATGCAATGTTACCCACAGACTTTTTGAGAGCCAGTCATGAATACTGGAAAATTGTAAGAGAATTCTGATAGTATGTGTCTTACAGAAACACACACGTTTGTGTACGATGTAGTACTGACCCTTACCTATTCTCCAAGGTTATGAACTTTATAGCAAAGCACAAGTTATCTTGCACAGAGGCAGGATTTCTTTCTTGAGTGTGGAGAATAGTACTCAGCTCAGAAATTTGGTGCAAATATATCAGTCTGTATATTGGTGCATGACTGGAGCTGTCCCAAAGATCTGAATCTCAACAGCGCCTCCTTGTGTTGAAAACGCACCTATTTAAACAGTTCATTATGCATTTCTTCAGATACTTTTTAAACACGGTATTGTCTATGTAATAAAGAATTAAAAGTAGTTCTCTGCTTCACAGAAGAATCCATTTCTGTGGATTATTAGTAAAAAATATGTGAGCATTGCTAATGAAAATGTCAAAGTAGATAACTAAGGGTATTTATGTCAAGAAATATTGCCATATACTTTTCAAACAATGTATTCACACATCAGCACTCCCTGCTCTTTGACATCTGACCATCTTTGCTTACAACTGGTTTAAATGCTAGTGTACATGTATAGGTTGTTATACACCTGTCTGCTGAGGACCAGTTCTTAATTTAAGACTTAGAAATGTTTCAAATTGTCTCGTAAGAAGTTGAAAAAAACTCAACATCGGCTTTACTTTGTATATTGAAGTATGTGCCTTTAATGACAATAGTACAAATTAATTCTGTCAACAGCAAAGACCCACTGGAATGTGTCAACAATTTTGCTGTGGCATGTAATTCTGTCAGAATGTCTTGTTCACTAAAAGCAGTCCATTTCATGCTGTGATTTAAAACCTGTTCTTTTTCAACATTTTCTGGATAGAATGTCTTTATTTTAGATTTTTTTTTTGTTTGTTTATTATTGTTGAACGATTTAGGGAAACAAAATATTGTAATATACTTAAAGTACTTTTCCCCCTGTTTTTTTCTCCACTCACCAATGCTGTTAGACAAAATTCTTCAAGGCGAATATGTATGGAGAAGAAGGTGATTAGGATTTACCAAGGTCAAATTATGCTCAACCAACCTAACAATGATGAGGTCTGTGGACAACAGCTGAGTAGGAGATGCCTCCCATGATATCTTTTAGCCAGTCTGGGATGTTACAGGCTAGATGAGTAGACTATTGGAGGGGTGAGAAACTGACTGGACTGTTGGCCTTAAAGAACAGTGCTTAAGGGGTCACACTCTACCTTGAAGCTGGTTATGAGTAGAGATTCTCAGAGATCTGTCCTGGGACCTGTCCTATTTAACAGCTTTACAAATGACCCGGAGGAAGAGACAGAATGTGCCCTTATCAAGTTTGTGGATCATAGCGACTTCTAGGGTGCTATCAAAATGCTCAAGGACAGAGCAGCCATTTAAAGAGAGCTACCCACACTACAGGAATGAGCCACTAGGAACTTCAACAAGAGCAAATACAAAGTCCTACACCAGAGATGGGATAAGCCTCTGCAGCGCTACTGACTGGAGACTGACTGGCGGAGCAGCAGCTCTGTGGAAAAGGATCTGGGCATACTGGTTTATGGGAAGCTGAACCGGGTCCAGCAGTGCATGCTGGCAATGAGGAAGACTAGCAGCAGGCTGGGTTGTATCAACAGAAGCATAACCAGTAAATTGAGGGAAGTGCTTATCCCTCTTCACTTGACAGTCATTAAACCATCACTGTGACCAGTTTTGCCCCCCCCCCAATAGAAGAAGAAACCTTTTTAAACTGATGTGAGGTTAGCGGAGGGCCAACAAGGTGGTCAGGGACTGGAGCACTTGCCCTGTGAGAAGATGCTGAGGGACCAGGGCTTGTTCAGCCTGGAGAAGAGACAGCTGGTAAGTTATCAGAGAAGTCATCAGGAGGACAGAGCCAGGTTTTTTGCAGCCATGTGTGGAAGGACAAGAAGACAATGGGAATAAACTTAAACATGGGAGGTTTATAATAGATATAAGCAAAAGTATCTCTCCATCAGGATAGCCAAGCAATGGAGCGGGTTGCCCAGTGAGGTTTTGCAGGCTCCATCCTTGGAAATTTTCAAGACCCCATTGGAGAAAGCCCTGAGCAACCTGGTCTGATCCCAGAGCTGACCTGCTTTGGACAGGAGGTTGGACTGGTGACCTCCTGAGTGACTCTGTAATTCTCCTTGCTTCTCTGAGACTCTCAATATTCTCTGATGTTTTGTGCAAGGCAGCCAGAAATGCAACTTCAGTTGTCAAAGTATAGATTAAGAATTTACAGAGAAATTTATTCTTGTGTAAAAGTAGGTGGGTTTAACCTGGTATTTAGAAAGAAAGCAGAGTTCACACCTTCTCCTCACCTTTCCCTCCCTTGCCCTTGAATAGCACAGGTAGCAGGAACCTTGAATTAATTTCCATCCCAGTTGTGCCATCCTGTCTAAAATTCTTTCATCCATCAACACTGTGGACTAAGCAGGGAAAACGGGGTGACATGGTACAAAGGGCAGATCTGGTACTCATATGAAGACAAGAGTGTCAAGACAGTCCTTGACATTTTGGTCTTTCAGATTAAACAATGGCACGTTACATCCTGATTATCTTCCAGAGACTTTCACTCCAATTGTCTCTATAGAAAATTGAACAGAATTCAACAGTGCTGACAGAAGAAGCAAAATAACAGAGTCAAAATTAGAATAATCCCTACCAGTGCATATTTGTCTGCGACCAACAGCAACTGGCAAGGAGTAGGAAGAAGAGGAAGAAATGATGAAATAAAGGATAGAGGTAAAGAGAAAGTAGATCACAAAAACTATACACAGTTCTGCAGTAGTGTAGCATCAGTGGGGGTGAACTATATGACAGGTGAGAGAGAAGAGAGCCTATCCAAGAAGAAAAACAGAAGTGTCAAAAATACCTAACTATCCTATTTTCAAAAAGTACTAAGCATGTTTATAGAGGCTAGAATCTGATTAATGTCATTGAAATTCAGGCATCTAAGCATATAAAAGCAGATGTGTTAAAATCAGTGAGGATTAAGCATCTACCCTGTTTATCCAGCATAAAATTCCTATCAAGCATTCATCTGCAGCACTGGCCACTTAAATAACTTTGAAATAGTTGTCTTTAAGCTACTTTTGGAAATGAGTCTCTGGCTTAAAAATGGCCTAGAGTATTTGAAAGGGTTGTCCACAAGGTTTATTTACCAACTTATACATAACCACCTTATTTGATTTTAACTTCCAGAATTCTCTAGTTATGTTAATATTAGTGGTAGTTCTAATGCTAGAAACTTAATTTTTATGACATGTCATTCTGAATTTTGTGAAAAAAAAAAAAAAAAAAAATCCCTTTGTATTAGGTGTTTGTCACATGAAAATAGGCATATGTTAGTTTAAGAATACTTTCCCATGTAGCTATGTAATCTCTCTTCACAACTGTGACAAATCTGTCTCTTGTCGGAAGACAGACTCAGATTTCTTAATTCTCATTTGGGTGACTTTAACCATAATATCGTGCTTTCCTCTCCTCTTTAGGCACATTTATATTACCTAACTCTGCAGTTAGATTGCAAGTCTCCATCTGTAAAATGTTCCTTTTCCTCCCCTGGAGTTTGGCTTGGATTCCAGTTCTAAATTTAAATGGATCTCCATTTTCCTTGTCCAATAACCACTGAGTAATTAGGCTTTTACATAGAAAAAGAATTATCTAAAGAAATGTGTTCCTGTAAAGGGCATTCTGAGCACTGTATATATATGCCTCCTGTGCCAGGTTACCTGCAGTTTGCAGAAAGAAATCTTCTTAAAGAGACAGATGTATTCATACATATCCAGTCCCTGTAATTTGTAAGACTCTCTTCCATTATTTGTGTATCTTATCTCTTTCATATTACAGGAAAATGTTCTTACTTCCTAAAAGAGACATTTGTTTCTAATGGAGAGGCACATTTAAAGATTCACATAATAATATCTTTACAGAGAATGCAACTGTATAGCTCTCTGGGTCTTTGTCTGTTTTTCACGGTATTCTACTGTAAATGGTACCTGGAAGGAGGTGGATCTGATTGTTAATAATTATTTCTGTTATCTTATGCAGCTCAGTTCCTGGCTTATTTCTGTTCTTGGTCAAATTTGTGGGATGGTATTTGGAATGAGTTAGGGGTAAAATTGTAATATGTTGTTATATAGTTCTACATATCTTAATGTGCTTTGCAGACTAAGGGCCTTATCATTTGTATTATTGCCAGTGAGAATTCCACCACTGGATATGTCTGTGCACTGCAGTGGACTATGGAAAATCCTGATTAGGTCAGTTATTGAAGACATATGGTTGTGCATTTGGTTCTAAAAGGTCTATGAACATTTAATGGTGTTTGGTTGTCCCTAGCCTGCATTGCATAGCATCAGAACCCCATAGTGAAACATTTTGGTGCCTGTGCTCTTTTCTGATTGCTTTTCCCCAGCCGGTATTGCATGGACCTGCAGCTTCTCATTTCCCATGTCAGTGTCAGCAGTTAGCAAGGCTCTGGCATGTTTGGCCTCATTTAGTGCTCCCCTCAGATTGGGTCCAACTTACATCCTGCTCTCATGGTGCCTCAGGTAGACATGATGACTGACTTCGGTGTTTCAGAACATGTCCAGCAGGAACATACTGCAGTTTATTCATGCTGGACTGAGTTTAATCCAAACAGGATGAGAGGAAATGGCCTCAAGTTGTGCCAGGGGAGATTTAAATTAGATATTAGGAAAAATTTCTTCAAAGAGAGAGTAGTTAGGCATTGGAACAGACTGCCCAGGGAAGTGGTGCAATCACAGTCCCTGGAAGTGTTCAAAAAATGTGTGGATGCGGTGCTTAGGGACATGGTCTAGAGGTGGACCTGGCAGTTATGTTAGTGGTTGGACTCGATGATCTCAGAGGTCCTTTCCAACCTTAATGATTCTATGATTCTATGAACTGAGGAAAATCAGCAAAGACCTACTGTTGTAAAATGTTTGATCTATCTTTGTCCATTTCACATGAGAAAGCTCAGGAAGCACTCACATGGGCAGCTCAGCTACCAAATCAGAGGGAATGGCTCCTCCTGGAAGAGAAGAAGTGATGACCGGGTGGAGGGGGAGATGATAGTTTCATCCATAAGCAGAAGTTGACAAAGAAGATTCATGTCTAGATGGCTACATGGTAGTTTTTACTAGGCAATTGGCAGTAATCTTAAAGCACATTGTTTTATGAGGCATGGAACTAGAGAAGCATGGCTTCCTGTTTTTCTGTGATTTGTGTCCTGCTCTGCTCCCTGATCCATAGTACTGCTGGCTTCCCTTTGGCTGGGCAAAGAGGAGAAAGTGTCTGTCTCAGTGGCACTGGGGCATTGCCTGGCCAGCTGGCTTACAGCTGCTGATTTACCAGCTGATTCCTATGTCTCTGAGTGTATGAAGAGGTGGGACATAGCTGCCTTTCTTTGGGAGATCACTTTCTGCTACCCAATTATGATCTTTGGAGAAACTTGAGATCCTGGAGCTCTCTGTCCCTGTGTCAGTCTGGAAATTGATCAGTGGCTTCAAAAGCCTCTGAGAGAAAAGGGTCTGAAGACAGACAAACTCTGTGATTGTGTATGCTTAATTTCTTTGGGAAGCCAGGATAGAAAGTCTTTTTAAAATTTATTTTTCACTAAACTGTCTCTCAAGCAAAATATTAGATGCATTGGCAAGAGAACTGTACGATACACAATGTAAATTTTCAGAATATGCGGACAAATCAAGGCAAATGTCACACAAACTGACAGTGGTGGCCTCTTGGGCTAAGGCAGTTGAGGACCAGACGTCATAAAAAATCTTCATGAGACCAATAGTTATAAACAACTCTCTATTTGTAACTGTCCTGCTGCTTGTTTCCATGTCATTTTTCATGAAAATCTGAATGCTTTTGCTTTCAAATATTGACAAGGGTTTAAAAAAAGGTTTAAAAAAAGGTTATCAGTGCATGAGTTCTTTGTAGTCAGTAATTCCCATGGCAGCTGTGAATTTGGAAAAGCAAACAGCACTTGCAGAATGTATCTTGGAGATAAAAACCCAGACAAAAGCTCCTTTTCTGCAGATACGTATTTGATGGGTGTGAACCATAGAAAAACTCAGCAGTGGCTAAATAATTTTCCTTTCTTTGGAATGAAGCAGAAAATGAGTACTGAGCAGCTTTTACAATCACAACTATTCAGAAAATGCTTGTAAAGGACCAGTAGGGGGCATTAGTATTCCACACTGAAAGGAGTAGTCCCATAGTAAATTATTTTATGCATTTACTTTGGTATTAAAGTTGAAAACGCTGTAAACTGTATGCTTTTTCATCCTCCGTACATCAGAGCATTTGTCTATTTTAACCCCGAATGTATAGTTTCATTTAGTTATTTTTATTTAACTGGCAATAAGTAAAGCCTTTGAAAATTTTCATATTCCTCATCTGGAGACTAGTTTGCAGCCCATTCAATATTCAAATGCAGTACCATTTCCTCTTTCTGACAAACATGGAGTAATTAGGCTTTCCATAGACAAGTGATTACCTAATAAATGACCTTCTGCAAAAGGCTGTATTAAAATGAAGCAAAAGGCATATTTAGCGCAAATGATGGCCAAGCAATAAGGTGCAGGAAAAAAAGAGAAGCTTTGCATAGCCAATCTGCTTCAGCAGCTTTAGAAATATTGAAAATGTTTACTTGTGGTCTATACCAAATATAAGTCTGATGCTATATATAAATTCTTAAATGCAAAATGTGATGGGATGCTTGCTGTATTGGCCATTAATTCCCTTGAAGTCATAGGTACAACCAGAAGGAAGCACGATCACTTTTCATAAGACACATATCATCTGTGTTTGTTTTAGACGTAAAATGTAAACAAGCAAGCAGATGATAGAAGATAATGGCAGAGCTGCAGGGATATCAAACAAAAGAATTGCAAAGAGAATATCTTTGAACTACAGTTTTAACAGAATGTCCAATCTCAGTCTACTTGGATTAAGCAAATTTGAAAGTGCATCAAGTGCAATCAAAGCTGCAAGTGTGTGTATTCTGACATCCTTTCACCCCCTATCCCTTCACTGACTCTAACTAGAACTTCTGCTAGCTGTATCTGGAAGCAAAATAAAACAAAACAAACCACTTACTGTTCTTTCAGAATCAATCTTAGTGTTTAAAGTAAGAAAACATTTCTTTTTATCTGGCAATGAAAGTAAACCTTCAAAAAGCTAAAGCTTTTTTTCTCAGTACTGAAAAAAATGCAGCTGGAGGAAATATTTCAGTCATAGAGTCTTGCAAATACTTAAAAAGTTAATTTAGAACTTTTCAAGCTGTTGTAAGGAGAAAAAGGATCATGAGAGCATTCTGGGCCCTGGGCATTTCCTGGGGCGAATAAATGGTTGTGGGTTAATAATCTTCAGACTAGCCTTGAACCTGACTACTTTTCTCAGCATGTCAGCAGCCCCTAGAAAATGCCTTAGGCTCATCTACTACTCCATCATCAGATGTGTCACAAAGTGGGACGGTTCAAGTGCTGGATTTTTACCCATCCTACAGCTCTGTTGATTCACTGTTTCTGGCTCTCTCCAGAATCCCTGATCATCATCCATTTAGAAGTGATACGAGAACCCAGCCTTCACTCACAGTATCAGGGCCATTTCCACATGCATCCTTGCTTTTATGCAAAAGAGAAAGAAATCAGAGGCTGGTATTCTCATTGTTTAACTATCAGCTCCTACCTTAGCTAAATTAGGAGACAGTTTTCATTAAACTGTTGGAGAGAGCAGGTTCCTCCTGAGGGTAATTCAGAACAAAGAACTATGTTAGGCCCTCTGTCAGTGTAGTGTTACTTCTCCCATTATATTTTTCCAGTAGCAACTGTGCATTTTTTAAAAATAAAATGGTATGTGAAAAAAAATCTCACCTTTTTTTGTAGGATTGCTGAGGTCAGTTGCTAAATGAGTACTTGAAATGTTTTTCTCTCTCTCTCCCTATAATAAATTCTAATATGCAGCACATATTGTAGCCTTTACAGAGATAAAGAACACTGTAAATTGAGATTTTAGGTATACTTTGTTTTCTCAACGCAAAATACAACAATAGAAGACAGCTGTTTGGATCTCTGGTCTGTAGTCTCCCAGACCTCTTCTTTAACCCCTTGGTATTGCAGGGCCTATAATGTGTCAGAGTAGTAAAGAATTTTTAATACACTTTTTGGTTCAAGAGTATCTTAGATATCGACAAAAGAACTTCCAACAGACTTCTATTCAGAGCACCGATAAACTTTTCTAGATGCCTTCAGCTGACAATACAGACAAGTATGTTATGAAATGCAAATGCAACATACAGAATATTCCAGTTTTGTAGGGCTTTTTTAACAAGATATTAGTAATTGTTAAGATAACAAGACAGAATCTTCCTGTGTCAAAAAGCCTTGACCCCTCTTAGTATTGACACAACCAAGTAATTTAAGCCCAGGTGCTGTTTACCAGGGGAGAGGAAAGAAAGGGGAGCATGCCACATAATGTAGTCGTGGCCATCTGGCATCAGTGTAATTCCTTTATTTCTGCTATCCTTGTATGTTGTTTTTTATTTAAGAAGTCTTGTAGGAATTTATGTTTTTCCCAGACGTGGTAATACCATGATACAACTGGTTGGCTCTTGGATGGCCTCGCTTGGGTTCTCCACCCTCAGTAACAGAAAAAAAAAGAACTTCTATCTTGCTACAGACGCACTAATTTAGAAATAAAAGACAGATTTCCTTGCCAACATCACGACACTAATAGTCCATATCACTATGTACTACTTACTGTTAAAGCCTTACTGCAGCTATATTTTTACTGTTATCATAACATTATTTGCACTTCAGCTGGCCTTTCTTCATAGAATCATAGAATCATTAAGGGTAGAAAAGAACTCTGAGATCATCGAGTCTGACCGTTAACCTAACTGCCAGGTTCACCTCTAAACCATGTCCCCAGGTACCCCATCCACATGTTTTTTGAACACTTCCAGGGACTGTGATTGCACCACTTCCCTGAGCAGTTTGTTCCAATGCCTAACCTCTCTCTCCATGAAGAAATTTTTCCTAATATCTAATGTAAATCTCCCCTGGCACAACTTGAGGCCATTTCCTCTCATCCTGTTGCTTGCTGCCTGGGAGAAGAGACCAAACCCCACCTCGCTACCACCTCCTTTCAGGGAGTTGTAGCGAGTGATAAGGTCTCCCCTCAGCCTCCTCTTCTCCAGACTAAACAACCCCAGCTGCCTCAGCTGCTCCTTATAAGACTTGTTCTCTAGACCCTTCACCACCTTCGTTGCCCTTCTCTGGACACTCTCCAGCACCTCAATCTCTTCATTGGTAAAATAAAGCATCTCAAGGTATCTTATGGCCAATAGTATCTTTTTGGAGTAAAAAGATAGTTAATTGTGATTTTGAATTTGAATTCTCCAAAAGAAGCCAAAACATGTACCAGAAGGCAGAAAACTCACTTTTACGAATCAGTGCAGGAGTGAATGTTTTTGAGTCTCCCCGCAGCCTATATTGCTCTGTCCTTCTGAGAAGACCCACTCCCCTAATTGTGACTCAAACATTATCCATGGCACTGTGTAAATGAACAATAATGATTGGTAATTTCCTGCCCAGGTTATTCTTTTCAATTTGCTTCTACATAGCTAGGATTTTGTCCTCAGACTTTAACAGGATTTGAAGGTGTTTGGCACTGCGTCAGATTGGAGTCTACTTCCTTGCTTTCTTGACTGGGTCCCAGCACATAAAAAATGATTTTACCTAAATCAAAAGGAGCTGAAATAACCCACTTTCCTCATGATCTGCCCCCAGCTGCAAATATAAGGATAGGCAAAAAGATGTTTCTCATATTGTTCTATTTAATTGTACATACTGTTGTTATAGTAACTGAGGTAGGGAAATATATTTTTTTAGCTTTATGTTGACAGTGCTCCTTTAAACAAGAAAGGGAAAAGTAGAAAACAGCATTTCATAAAAAGTTAAAATATAGTTCAACAAAGCTCATCTTTCTTTTTAGCGGCTGTTTTGTTTCTACATGTATAATCTATACATCCATCACTTTTTCTCTTCACTATGAAGTCACTGTTTTGTGGGCAGAGGATATGGTGGCAGATGATATATATTGTTTTAGTGTAATTAATTACAAGTATTTAATGTCAATAATTATTACAATATTGTTCAGCAATATAAAAATATTATCCAAATGCAAAATTTTAATGAAATTTAGAAAAAAATTGTATTATTCCCTAAACTATTTCCTAACTTTTTGTTGGATTTCTCATTTTTGTTGTTTTAAGAGCAACTGTATTAGTGTCACATAAATCAGGGATTTATGAAATGATAAAGCTATGAAAAATCTGTGACAGTTAAAAAGAATGTTTGCAACTTTGAAATTCCAGTTACTACTTTTCTTCTGAAGCTAACTTAAAACACAACTTCCATGATTTTTAGGGATCTGCATTTGGCTTCCTGTAACTTCCAGTGAGATGCAAATACCATATTTAACATCACCCTATAGGAGACTAGTTGAAAAATAAATTAAATTAACAAACATTAGTATGTCCAAGAATTAACTGTTTTTGGAAAATGAAATGAATGTTATTTTTCTTATTTGACTGCTCTCACATTATTTCACCTCTTCTCCAACTTCCTTTACAATAGATATTTTTGGTTCAGCTGTACAAGGCATTTGTATGCTGCCATTTTAATGTCATTAATGGCATGAGACCATTATCGTCAGTTTTCATCAGAATATTTTACTTGAGATGTGAGTCATTCCTGAAAGCTTTTGGAATACTAAAGATTCAATTTAAATAAGGCTGATGAATATTTGAAATAGAAGTTCTGCCTATGCTTCAGGTGAAGACTGTGCAATAGACCTTAGAACCCAATTCAGCAAAACAATTAAAATTACATTTAGCTTTAAGCTCATGACTAGCTGCCTTTGTTTTGTTGTTCCATTTAATGGTTCCTCCTGCTGTTATATAATTCATTCAACATGCAATTTGGAATCTGTATCATTTGCAGATGGCTCTCATATGGCAGTAATACAAAGTCTTCCTTGAATTAGCATAATAAATATTTTTCTTTAAGAAGAGCTATACTCCTGCTTGGTCTTTAATGAATTTTAAGCTTATGGAAGTGATGTTCAAATGCATCCATGCATCCGTTGATAGTAACAGGAAGATCCTCCTCATTAAATACATAGTAGATAGCTTTGAGGAAAAAAAAAAAATTATGAAATCAAATGCATTGCACCTTCTATATCGCATTGTCATTGTGTAGTAGGCTATGAATTAAATCTTTGGCGATTTAGCTGTCTTCCAAATGGGTGTTTCTTAGGCTTTTTTCTCAAAGTAAAAAGTATGGCACCAGCATGGCAAAATATGATTGCACTAAAAACCTTTTATTTGCCAATTTTAATTCTATTTTTTGTATTACTGGGAGACTTTCAGGGAGCATATTGTTCCAATGTTTACTTTTAGAACTGACTTTTGGTCTCTTACCATTTTCAAATGAAACCTGGGACTGTAGGTTGTAATGAAAGTACTTGAACCCTACATGCCGGGGGAACAGAGGAGCGTGGGCATCAGAATGTTTGAAGAATTTGCCTGATAATGCTGCAGGGGATGTTTCCTTTTTGGTACCTGCATTTCTTCTGAGCCACACTGCAAACTGACTCCTGACCTGAGCAGCCAAAATATATTAGTTTTTTGACAGAGGTCAGCTGATCCACAAGAGGTCAAAACAGCATAATGTTTGACTGTATTTTTAAACAGAAAGTATTCGGGGATTGTGCACTTCTCCGCAAGATGCTTTTATTGTTAAAATACTTTAAAGATTAGTAAAAGTTGTCCAAGTGTAAAAGCACTTGGAAAAGATGGCGTTACAACTGTAGCAGACTGATTTTTTAAAAGCTTTGTTGCATTTTTGTGGTGAATGGAGTTAAACCCAGTTGGCAGCCGGTCACGAGTGGTGTTTCCCAGGGCTCAGGATTGGGGCCACTTCTGTTTAATATCTTTATCAATGATCTGGATGAGGGGATTGAGTGCACCCTCAGTAAGTTTGCAGATGACACCAAGCTGGGTGGAAGTGTTGATCTGCTGGAGGGTAGGAAGGCCCTACAGAGGGATCTGGACAGGCTGGATCGATGGGCTGAGGCCAACTGTATGAGGTTCAACAAGGCTGAGTGCTGGGTCCTGCACTTGGGTCACAACAACCCCATGCAACGCTACAGGCTTGGGGAGGAGTGGCTGGGGAGCTGCCTGGTGGAAAAGGACCTGGGGGTATTGGTTGACAGCCGCCTGAACATGAGCCAGCAGTGTGCTCAGGTGGCCAAGAGGGCCAATGGCATCCTGGCTTGTATCAGAAATAGTGTGGCCAGCAGGACCAGGGAGGTGATAGTGCCCCTGTACTCGGCACTGGTGAGGCTGCACCTCAAATACTGTGTTCAGTTTTGGGCCCCTCACTACAAGAAGGACATTGAGGTGCTGGAGCGTGTCCAAAGAAGTCAGTCTCTTCTCCCAGGTAACAAGCGACAGGACAAGAGGAAATGGCCTCAAGTTGTGCCAGGGCAGGTTTAGACCAGATACAAGGAAAAATTTCTTCACTGAAAGGGTAGTCAGGCACTGGAACAGGCTGCCCAGGGAAGTGGTTGAGTCACCATCCCTGGAGGTATTTAAAAAAAGGCGTAGATGTGGTGCTTAGGGCCATGGTTTAGTGGTGGACTTGGCAGTGCTGGGTTAACAGTTGGACTTGGTGATCTTAAAGGTCTTTTCCAACCTAAATGATTCTATGGTTCTGTGATTCTATGATTGTCTTTTGCTGTCAGCAGCTGGGAAGTGACAACTGAGGAGTGACATTTAGGAAAGATGTACAGACTCATATGCAGTCAAGCCCAATGTCTGAGGCATCTGAGGAAATGTCTGGCCAGTCTGCTTTTCCCACAATCATTCTCGCTGCTTCCACTTTACAATTAGCTACATTTTTGTCAATTACCATGTCCCATTTGCAAAACATAAAAGTTTGGGAAAAAAAGAACTTTTTTCCTCCTTTTGGAGGCCTTGAAAAGGATACGCTGTAGGAGACACCGTTCTGAAACTCCTGTTACTCTGCATGAGTCATGCCTCCTCTATAGAGAGGAAGAGAATAGGGATGCCGGTGCAGAAATGTGATGAAGTGGAAGATTGTACCATCAGTGCACAGCTGCTTCCTTTACTGGGATCCTTCCATGCTCACTTCCATTTCTGTTCTAGGAGAACACAGCAAAATGCAAATTCACCCTTTGCAGACCCTGAAGCATATTCCCACACAAAACAGCAACTCTTTAAAAGGGAGAATTAGAGCTGGGACTATTGTTTAAAATGTCAGACTACTGCCAAACAACATTTTCTCTTTATAAATTAGATCTGCAACAGTTCTTCTCACTGCAGTCCTATAGCACCATCCTGCTGCATCAAATATTCCATTATCTTAGTATTAGGAACAGCCAGAGTTATAGATTGAGTAAACCTTGCAAAGATCACTTCTTGAAACTTATCGATGGAAACTCTGCTAGGCCAGATCTGAGCAGGTCTAATTATTTGTGATTACTATTAATTAGCACTATTTTCATGTAGTGATTTTTTTGTTTCTTGTATTCTTGAACTGTGCTAACTGAAGTTCAGGAAGGTGAGGCACTTATCCAATTCTCCAGATAGTTTTGGTAAAAATAAAATCAAACAGCTACTTTTTAATTGTGTTCCGTATGGCCTAATGCCAGATATTCAGCTGAACTGAATGGTTATGCAATACATTTAAAGTATGAAACCATGAAGGGGTGATAACATTGCAATAAACAAGATGTCGATTTTGTCAGACATGCATTCAAATGTTTGCAGGTAGGGAGAGATCCCAGTGACCATAGTTTTCCAAAGGCTTGCTCTGGCACTTAGAGGCGCTTAGGCAGTGTGGAAGACTTGGCTCAGGCACTGCTGGAAGTTAGGGCAGGCAACTGAGGGACTTGGAGGCTAGGTTTCCAGGATCCAGTAGGGCAGACCAAGAGGAAGGGATCTGTAGAGTTAAACTATGTATCAGGCCAGTCGCCTCTCATGAAAGACAGCATTGCATACTTTAAAGGATAAAATACCTTAATTGGGTTGCCTTTATTCCAAACTGCAACTACATGGAAAGAGGCAACCGACCATTCGGCAGACATTCCCACCTAGATAGACACTTTCAGCCTACAGCTGAAAATAACAAATTAACTACACTTCAGTGATCATACTTCTGAGTGACCACCCATTCCCAAATGGCAAAAACAATGTACCTTTCAAAAAACTACAGCTTGTTTGCAGCATTTTCCTGTAAATACAATGCAAGTACTTGGTGTAAAGCCTTCTATTTATAAAGCCTTATTTATAAAAACAAATCCCATGATAAAAGATGCCCAGCATGGTATTAAATAATTTTACTACTTTACGTATGTCACAACTGGTGTAATACAGATCTGTCTCTGACTGCCCGCTGAGTGCAACATGATGCTTAGAAGTGAAATGCTGCTGAAGCAACTGTGAGTCCATTGAAAATACACCAGTTTATTTTAAGAGCAAAACAAAATTCCATTCTGTATCAAAGCAAAACAGTTACAGATGAGCAAGGCTGTCCAGGGAAGAAAATTACGTGGAAGTAAAGAATAAATGTGTTATAGAGTATGCTGGCTGTGGACCAAGAAGTACATTTCATTATAATTGGTCTGTTGAAAGAATCGATCTGTGAGTACAATCTCTCTACGTCAAACCAAAGTAAATGTTATAAATCAGTGAAGCTGTATCATTTGAATATCTGTAAGAAGAATGAAGCCACTCAAAACTATCACTGTTTATGCAAGATTTTTTTGGTTGGTTTGGTTTTGTTTTGTTTTTTAAACTGCAATGTTTGCCTGGAAAAAAAAAAGGGGCTTGCGAGTCTATTCATTGAAGTGGGTCTAAGCATCTCTTGCAAGTTAAGGAGCTGGGCATCTCACCAGGGCAGGTGGTAATGTCTACGTTACTCAGACTGAGTTCCAGTAGGCTGGGCTTTGTTCCTTGTCTACATGGTGTATTCCATGCGGGGGCTCTTGCTCGTAGTCAAAGATCCCATCACTGAATATTTAAATAGCAGTTGTATGAGAATTACTTAATTAAAAGACAATGTCTCCGTGTTTGTTGCTGGCTGATGACTCAAAGCTATAACTTTCAACTGGGAAACAAACTGGCCAGTATTTTTGTAGGGGTCCAACAGGAGGGAAAAACAGCCACATGTTTTACTCTTAAAATGACACTTAGTAACGAAACCAGAGCTTTAGAAATGGGACTACCCACTAGATATACATACCTATATAACACAATTGCTTTTGCAAAAGTCTGGCTTTTACACATTAGAGGAAATGGAATTGACCTCTTGTACCCAGCCTATGCTTAGTTATCTGGCAAGTGTAACACAGGGAGCTTCCCTCCTTTCCATCCTTGTTTACGTGATTTGGGAAGGTAGTGCCCCTGGGTCTGATCCTTTGGTACGCAAGACAGTAAGAAAGATATGGCAAGGAAATCCAAATCCAGCCCATGTAGTACTCTAACTTGAAGGCCATTGCAATAAGCACTTCCCCTGAATAGCAAAAACATCAGAGCTCAAGTAACATCTAAAGTACCTCTTTCAAGGAATCAAAGCTTTTATATCATCCTAAAGGCAATATAGCAGCAGACAATAAAAATTCAGACTCCTATTTGTTACATTTTGGCATGAATTCTGGTAGTAGCAAAACATAACATAAATGTTGGTCTCACTTTTTACTTTAAAATGGCCCTTAAAAAAGAAATTCTTTGTAACTTTTATTACCTGTGTATGGAAAAGCTGCCATACAGGTGACTGTTTCATATGGAGTACCTTTGTTTGCATTCAACTCCAACACACGCCATTAACTGCCTTCTTACCTTTCCTACTGCTCCTGGCAACCTGTCTCTTCCCAGGAACTGGTGATCCTACATGCTGCCTCTTCTTTTCCTAGCTGAGGAGGAAATTGCTGCCCAACACACATCCTCAGCTCTTTGATCCCTCTTCAGAAGGGCAGTTTGTCTCCTTGCAGTTCATTCAAGATCACTTTAAAGCCAATTATCTTTGCCTTGCATGATGATACATGATAATTAACGGGAATGGGTAGAGATGGTTAAGAGCTCTTTATAGCTACTGCACCTGGAATATATTGTATAATAAAGCAGTGTTATAGAACTACAGTAGATATGAGGCTTTTACCCAATGTTCCTGAGTTTTGTGCTATACCATTACATTTTAAGCTCATTGCACTTAATGCAAGTGATATACCCTATTTTATTAATCAAAAGGCAGCAAAGATGGCCAAAAAGCTCAGTCATGAGATATTCAGGATGAACTGAAGGGCACTGGTGTACCTATTTCATCTGAGATTATCAAATCTTGAAACAGGATGTAAAGTATGGATTTTTCTTGTTCCCTCCTTAATATTTTTATCTTTCTTAATCTTTTTGCTTGTCTTCTGTGTCTTATTTCTGAGCCATATATTTTGAAACTGCTGTTTCATATATGGTTAAACCAGTAAAGTTTAACCTATAAACAAGAAAATACAGAATAATTTGGGCTCAAAGATACGACAATAAACTTTAGAATATAAAATATAATTAATAGGACACCTTGTAGATAGTCATACCTTCTATCACAGGATCTCAAGATGCCCTCTGATAGCATCTTCACTGTGAGATGCTGAAATGGAGAAACATGTCAATCCTCATGACTCATCTAATATTCCTAACAAATGTACCTCAGAATACCTAGGTTTCTGGCTTTGTTGTCCTGCCCTATTTGCCATCAGTTAAAATGCAGTGTTAACCAGGTAGTAATTGAGAATTGTCTTAGAGAGATAAAGTGAATTTAAATTTCTTTATTGACTTCCATTATTGAAATACATTTTTATGCTTTGAATATCTCTAATTAAAATAGTAATCATAACTTAGTCAAACATGAGGGTCTGTTGAACAATGTATAATTCCAAGAATGACCTATGTCAAGGTCAACTTATGTTTAACAGTGCTTATTAATAATCTTGTGCTTTAAAACAAAGCAAACAAGTAAAACATTTAAGGAATGTTATAACTATCCTGAGGCTAAATTTTAAAAATCCAGACAGTTCAGGTACACTTAAAATACATCAAACATGTTAAAGTTAAATCAAACAGCTAAAGTAATTTTAATTCCATCCTGATATGGATTGACAGTAACCCCATGTTTAAAGGTATTTGTGTGCACTGCCTTAGGGGATGTAAAACTGTTTTATTAAATACATACCACGTTTTTCCTTGTTATACGTCTTTTGACATATTTTATCTCTGAGTGCAATTTTTCTGTGAGCTTGTAAGAAAAGACAGAAAAGGAATTGAAAATTATAATGCATCAAATTGTTCCATATTGTTAGCTGTGGAATGCTGCTAAGTTCCTAGGGCTCATCATCTCTCAAAAAAGATTAATTTTACCAGCTTCAGATTTTTTTTTTTTTTTTTGTCAGCCTCTGTGAATAGAACTATCTGTTTCCTTGTTATTTTCTTTGTATGCATTGGGAGTTGTGAAAGGCAGTTTTTGGAGAAGTTATGGAAACATAAACCAGCACGATCTTGTGTTGCCCATGGCAGATAGGCAACTGAGGGGCTAATTAGGTGCCCACTACAGTAGGGATGTAAACTGAAGCACTGGAAGTCTCAGCAAAGGAATTTGAGAGGAACTGTGTCTCTCACAGCATACGTTACTGAGTATGTAAATTTTTATATATATATGCAATGCTATGACAAGCCTAGCAGAAGTATATATTACCCTAATTGGCCTTGATTCTGCTCCCATGGAAGTAATTGGCAAAGGTCTTCTGACTCCAGTGTATTGGGACTGCAATTATTGGCAGCATGAGGAAAGACTCATGGATCTGTCACAGGAGAAAAATTTGCATGTTAGATTTGTCCCTGCCCTTATCTTGTGTTCAGAAGTGAGCTAATCTTACAGGCTTCATCTACACTCTGAAAGGGTGGCTATATTTGATTTCTCTGTGCTCTACATTTTACCATTGGATAAAATAACTCTGTTCTCACATTTGAAATATACTTACTCTCTCCCTTACCCTTCTATGAGCAGTCTATTGTCCATCCCCAGTGCTGGCAGCTCTCTGGTCTTTCAGCGTAATATGTTTGGATTCCTGTAGCTGTAAAGATTTTTCAATCTAATAAAATCATAACCAATCAATTTTTCTAATGTAAAGATTTAAAACTGCAAACTGTTTGATAAGAAATATTTTCAAGCTAAGATGCCTGCTGGACTGTGTAATAGACTCTATGTGATTGGCCTAATTCTGCACTCTTAACAGTTTTGTGTCTTTATTGATGTTTTGTGCAGTGCTCAGGCTATGAAAAATTGAGCATCCTTCTCTCCAGTTTAGAGAAAAATAAGTCATGGCTGCTAATGATTTCACCCTATCTATTTATTAGAAATAAATGAGCATGGATGGTTCGTGATATTTCATCCTGTACTGGTCTGGTAATATTTTTAAATAGGATAATAACTTTTCTAATACTTCCCCTCTCCCTCACTTGAGACTTCTTGCTGTCAAACCCAGGAAAGGCAAGTCAGGCTGATGAGCTAGAAAGTGCCATGAAAAGTACTGAAGCAACACAAGAGCCTGTCAAATCAAGTGGCTCCTCCTTTCAATCACATGAGGTTCCAGGCCTGAAAAATAAGAGCAGTGTGATTTCTGAGAGTTAATTGGAAACCTCCTTTTTCTGCTGACTGTTGGCCTCGAGGACCTGCCAGGCTGGAAGGGAAGGTATCTAGTCCATCCTCCTGCTGAGGCCAGTATCAACTTTAGCTGTGTTATCCCTGGTAGATATTTATCTAGCCTGTTCTTAAAACCCTCTTGTGAGGGAAAGTCTGCAGCCTTCCAGGCTATTTATTTCAATGTACCACTATTTGTGTTGCTAAGAATTTTATCGTATAAACCAAATCTTCTTTTGCTGTGATCTGAGTTCATTAGTTTATCTGGTTGCCATAGACATGAACACAATGTTCTTCTTTGTCTTTGGCAGCAGCTTTTTGTGCATGTCATTATTATGTCTCCTAAATCTTCTTATCTTTAAACCAACCTTTTTGAGTCATTCTCAAAATGCAGTTCATGTGTTTTATGTCTCTGGTGCTGTTAGCTGTTCTCATCCAGATTTGCCTCATTTGGCCCATGGAGTTCTTTGAAGTGTGCTGCCCAAAACCGGTCGTCACATTGCCATTGCATTCCTAAGCAGGACATCATTCATTTGGTTATTGATTATATTCACATTTCTAGTCATATGACATTAGCTGGCCATGCTGTTCTTTATAATCCCAGGGTGATATTTAGCTTTGATGTACCAGCTAGCATGAGAACAGATCCTGAAAAGAAGATCCCAACAGTACATGGTACCATCTACCGTAAGACCACCTTTTTTTAGCTTGTTTACAAGAAGGTCATAAGAGACTGAACCTCATTAAGTTTTCTGACAAATTTTAGGATAGATATAAGGATTTGCAGTATCAAAACCAGGTTACTTTAATGAGAAGAATTTTTGTTTCCTGACAGCAAAATGCCTTTAGTAGTAGTTACAGTTTATTAGGGAAAAATCTCAATTTTTGGTGGGGATGGTGGTAGAAATGAAATGGTACCTGGGTATGTGCCTGTCTCCTTAACTCTGTTTTGCCTTCACTGAAATAGACATGAGCCTTTTAAGAGGGTAGCCAACAAATCAGACAGGGATTTTCCCAGGAAACACATTCATGTGTTGATACCTTTTGTCCTCCTGATTTAAATTATTATTTTTCTTGCTATTTTCCAAAATACACCCATACATTTTTAATAGAAACCATTTCAAGTTTCTAATTAGTCAATAATTTCTGGAATCAAAGTTTGCATATTAAAGCAGATCCTGGAATGCAAACTTTGAAAGCTCTGTGGCTCCATATAAATAAACTAAAATAAATCAAAGTTGTGGCTGGGGAAGAAAAATTAGCATTAAAATAGATTAAGAACCTAAGGACCTTGAATTATTTTATAGCACATTGCAGTCTTGGTCATGGATCCAAATCCTTTTCAGCAGTGGTGTGGTCCATAAAGATAGTATTTGCCTAAAAAACCAGTACTTACCTTGAGGAACTACATTAAAAAGTTATTTAGATTATAGCTGGATGCTTGCTAATAGAGCATAACAGATAAATTTATACAGATAGATGAGAAAGTAAAAGGAAACAATAATGTTGGTAGAAATGAGTTATGATCAGTATACTGTTCAAGTCTAGAGTGGGGAAAATAATGAAAAAATAATAATATTTTTTAAAAGATCCTGAGTGAATTTGCCTTTTTACATAAGGGAGGATGAATAGGGGTACTTCTGAAATTATAATTTCAAGTAAAAAGTAAGGTGAAGGATGAATTATTAGAAATAGTTACAAGTATTTTAGATGAAATGGTTTACTGCACACTCAATTCATAGCAGATTATCTCTGAAAATAACTATTTTAATGATAAAATGTAAACCTTTAAACCTCAGTAAGCTTTGACTTTGCTCCTCACAAGCAATGTATATTGTGGGAAAGTCAGTTAGAATCTACAGTAAGCCTCTGAGCATGACAGCTTTGTGCTTGGATCAAAGTGAGGAATACCTGTGAGGTTAGGGGTGAATTCAAATCAAATGCTCATGGTAAGGAAGAAAATGAATGTTAGCCAACATGGACAAAGCAATTCTTTCCAGAAAGCTTTTTGTTATTGTTAGTAGATATGATAATATTTTAAAAAGATTGGTGCATTGTAGAACTCTGTATATTGTTTTGAAGCTAAGTTTTCAGAATATTGCAGCTAAAACTGGGCAAAACTTCTATAGCCCAGCAAAAAGCCCAAGTAATCTTATTTGGACACAATATTTGCTGAAGTTCAGCTTCAATTAACTGTCTGAATCTCCTGGAGTTTCAGACAATCTATTCTATTTGAAATAAGGTGAGCATCATACATGGTGGAGCGACATTTCAGCCTGCAGTGGGACTTATTCTTCCTCACAATGTGCCTCAGACCATCTTGTTTGATGCAATTTATTATTTTTTCTTCATTTTTAGTAATACCGGTACTTGTTTCCTCCATCCCCTTGGAATTTCCCAGAGGTTTATTTTCACATCTTTTGTTTTGTGGGGTAGAGGAGGCAGCATTTCCTTGTTCCACTCCAGCATGCAGAATAAGTGAGTGTCCTGGTTTCAGCTGGGATAGAGTTAACTTTCTTCTTAGTAGCTGGTATGGTGCTGTGTTTTGGGTTTAGGATGAGAACAATGTCGGTAACACACTGATTTTTTGGTTCTTGCTTAGTCGTGCTAAGTAGTGCTAAGTTGTTGCTAAGTAGTTGCTGAGCAGTGCTTACACTGGTCAAGGACTTTTCAGCTTCCCATGCTCTGCTGGGTGCACAAGAAGCTGGGAGGGGGCACAGCCAGGACAGCTGACCCAGACTGGCCCAAGGGCTATTCCATACCATATGACATCATGCTCAGTGTATAAGCTGGGGGAAGAAGAAGGAAGGGGGGGATGTTCGGCGTGATGGCGTTTGTCTTCCCCAGTAACCGTTACGCGTGGTGGAGCCCTGCTTTCCTGGGGATGGCTGAGCACCTGCCTGCTGATGGGAAGTAGGGAATGAATTCCTTGTTTTGCTTGGTTTGCGTGCGCAGCTTTTGCTTTACCTATTTAACTGTTCTATTTTATTTTACTTCAATTATTAAACTGTTCTTATCTCAACCCATGAGTTTTCTCCCTTTTACCCTTCCGATTCTCTCCCCTATCCCACCAGTGGGGGGGAGTGAGTGAGTGGCTGTGTGGTGCTTAGCTGCTGGCCGGGGTTAAGCCACGACATTGAGTTAAGAATGGGAAGCAATTGCCTTTTCCCTTGTCTCGGCAGAAGTGGGAGCAAGAAATATTTTTCTGCTGTGGCTGCAATCACTTCCCAGTGGCCTATAACTCAGCCTGGAGTTAAAATCTGCAAATCTGCAATCTGCGCTGAAAGTAGCCTTGTTATTGTGTGGGTTGACTGAGGTAATAAAGAAAGTATAATGTAGGAGAAAAAGAATAGATGATCATAAAAATGAATGGCACATACAGAAGAAACGGTAAATATTTGCAGAAATATTGTTCAGCTTTTGAATGCTTGGTTGTTAGCAGAAGCTGGAGAGCTTCCCTTTTTCGCTCTCTGAATGTTTATATGGTTTACTATAAAGATTCAAACTTGAAAAAGATTATACTGATTATATATATAAGAAAAATCATGATCTGAGACCTTGCATGCAGAAGTGTAAGCATGAGCATAACCCTATAGAGGAGCTGTAATTAGGATTGTGTGTACCCTACCAGGCAGCTGTCAATCAGCTGTTTCTCCTTTCACTTCAGCTGTCAGTGGGTCGAAAGGAAATAGAAAAAACAGAGCTTTTTAGTGTAGGAAAAGTCAAGTCTGTCTCTCTCACTTGCTAGCCGCCACAGGGAGAGAAAAGATCTTTTTCCTTAAATGGACAACAGCATACCTAAGAAATCATACTGTCTTTAATGAAAGCTTAATCAACAGAAATTCTGGGATTAATTTTATTACATTAGCGGCATGAATAAAGGTCTAACAGTTGGAAATGTGCTAACAACATGGTAACAAACTATTTTTATCTTCGTTCTGCCATGAAGTCCCATGCAATTAGTGTCCAATAAGCTCTTATTTAATAAGACATGATGAACACTTTAAAAATGAAAGCTATTCCTTTGCGACTAAGGTATACATTGTGTATGACCTGTAGAGAACTACATTAAAACACAGAAATAACTGTGAAAATCAACAAGCGAGAGAAAAAATTCACAAGGCTGAAATACACCTTCATACTTACGCTGGTTGAGGATTTTTTTTCTCATTAATGACTTTTTAAAAACCCTTTCAAACATGCCAGAATGGAAGCATTTCTGAAAAGATACTCAGCTGGGACAAGGATAATTGGAAAGGTGTCTTTGGTTCAGGAGCCGAAATGAGTGAATGAGTGTCTGTGTGTGTGTGTGTGCGTGCGTGCAGGTGTGAATGAGAGAGTGATCCAAAAAGAAACTTCCCATGTCAGAGCAGCCCCCTGGCTGGCAGGGAATCTGAACGTAGCATCAGCAAAAGAGTGCTCTTTAAAGTAAAAATGTGCTCTCCAAAGCAAAAGGGTGTGGAAAACTAATTTTCTTGTTCTTCCTAACTTGGATTTTAGACAGTGGATATTCTGATGATGTAATACAGTAAGGGTTTTATGGAACCTTTCTTTATCGATTATATTGATTACTCTTTTCTGCATAGGTCTATAATTTATGTAAGATTTCCTTATCAGTATGAAAAATAAGCACTGAATTAAAAGCTTTGTTTTGTAAGTGGAATGATATTTTGCAAATATCAGCACAATATATATCCTTTTCTGATATTTTTTTTCTCTTTATTTAAAACCAGAAAAAGGTTTGTAGCAAGAAAAAATAACTTCCTAAATGTTTTTGTTCTCTCTTATTATTCAGCAGAACAACTGCATTTGTCCAAATTCTCCCAGACATAACATACAAGCAGCAGCTTCTGACAGATGGCAGGTTCTGAAATGGTGCACTGGGTGCAGGTGCCCAGGCGCTGGCAGGGGGCTGCAGGGCGGCCCCTCTGAGGAGAGGCCGGGGCTGCCCCGCGCCGGACACAGCCGGTTCCAGCCGGCTCCGACGGCCCCACCGCAGGGCACGGCTGAGCCCCGCAGCCACCATGGCGGTGCCTCAGGGAAAGCCTGGGTAAAAGGGCAAAACGCTGCCCGGCGGTGAGGGAAAAAGTGTGAGAAACAGCCCTGCGAGCCCCGAGGGGAGAGCGGGAGGAGGTGCTCCAGGCACCAGAGCAGGGATCCCCTGCAGCCCCCGGAGAGACCATGGTAGGGAGCAGGTCTATCCTGAAGGACTGCAGCCCATGAGGAACCTAGGCTGGAGCAAGGGAAAAGTGTGAGGAGGAAGAAGCAGCAGAGAGGAGGTGTTATGGACCGACTGCAACCCCCATTCCCCATCCCCCTGCACCACTTGGGATGGGGAGACAGAGGAGTTGGGGATGAAGGAGTGAAGTTGAGCCTGGGAAGGTTGGGGGAGAAGGTGTGCTAGTTTTTGTTTCTCACCATCCAGCACTATTATTAATTGGCAATACATTAAATCAATTTTCCCCAACTCGAGTCTGTTTTGCCCATGACGGCAACTGATAAGACATCTCTGTGTCCTTATGTCTACCCACAAGCTTTTTAATCTTATTTTCTCCCCATGTCCTGTCAAGGAGGGGGAGTGAGGAAGCAGCTGGATGTGTGTCTGGCAGCCAGCTGAGGTCAACTCGCCATGAATGGCATTTCAGAAAGCTCCTGTGATAAACCATCACTTGCATCCTAGATTACCCAACAAGCATGGTCACCTGCCTCCGCAGATCTGGTTAGGTGCTAAGGCTCCTATACAGAAATTTCTGGAGAGTGATGCATTTTAAAGATGCACGTAAGAACAGATAGGGCAGAAGACAATCATTTTCTTCCCATTGACTTTTAAGATTATGAAATAGATTTCCAATTTGCATAATAATCAAACTTTAGAATGTCATCAAAATGGCTTATTTATTTATTTTTACAGTTTTTTTTCAATTAGGGGCATTCTTTTTCCTGTGGGAGTCTGCCTGGAACCTTAGCAACTGTTTTGTTAAACACATCAGTGAAACTGAAACCTCTTCATACACTTCTTTGGCATAAGAGACTTTTTTTGGTAGTAGTAGTACTAGAACAGAGAGGAGCTTTTTATTCAGCGCTTTCAAACAGCTACCTCTGGAAACTTTTGTAATTTTTTTTTTTCCACAGGGAGATTGGGGAAGAATTACATAAACTAGAAATTTCTTTTGTGAAGAACTTTGGTCAGAAGCTGTTTTAAAGAATATCTTTGAATATGGACAGGGAAGTCTGTACATATGATACTTGTCAAACACAGCTTAAAGCAATTATAGATTTGGAACAAGAAAATGTTGTATGTACAGGCTGAGCTTTTGGTCATGGCAAATCAGAAACAGGTTTGGCATTTGACTGCTATGTTCCTATCCTATTGATTAGGCTTGTAAAGGAAATTGTATTGCTGAGGCTGTTGACGTTTTCTGAGCGTGAAAGAGGAAGACATTGTTGGCGGTGTCAGTTTGCACCTGACCACACCGCTCAGTTTTCATTTCTGCATCCTCTCTCATTGCTCTGGCAATATTCACCATTTGCCATGTAGAATAATGCCAGTCTCCAGTAGCACTATGCTAAAGTTTAATTGACTCCAAGCCTCATCATTACATTGAGAAAAGTTATATAGTGTTTCGTTGGAACACACAAAATTCTTCACCCCGGGGAACAGCATTCTGTATATGACATATGGTAGCAACTAGAGTGCTGCTGGTGTAAAGATTCAGAGATGTCTCAGTCCTGGTTCACATGTTTTATGGCATTGTCATATTCCCTTATGTCAGCTGATGTTCTCCCCATGGCTACAAGCTCGTAAAGCAGGAGTCCAACCATTCAGGGATTCCCTTTGTATTTTGCATTCAATATACTTCTAATACATAATTTTTTCTTGAACTGAGGAAAATAAACTAAGACTTTATGAGGTGCCTATTTTCTTCCCCTGTGTAGTAGCTTAGCAGTTATATACCTTTTAGTTGTGGATATCTTACATCATTAAACTTTCACTGTCCTTGTAAGTGTGTGATCCAAGCACTATTTCATAGGAGAAGAATAAAAATAAGTTTTTAAAAAATCATTGCAAAACAACTTTTTCATAGCCTATATATCCCAGTTGAAGATACTGAAAATACCGCTGTAAAATTAACTCCTTCATTTGAGAGACATAGCTGTGTAGCTGAAACTTTAAAGTCGTGAGTGGGATCAAACACATTACATTAAAGCTTCCCTACTTTCTTATAAAAAACTTGTAGTAGATGTGAGCTGTAGGAGGAGCATAGAATTATATAACAAAGTACAGAATGAATCTGCTTGGTGAGCAAGGAGTTACGCTCTGGAGAAGTGAAGGCACTTGGTGGTGTCTGCCTGTTTTATTCAAACAGAACTAGAGAAGGCAGGAACAAAGTGAAGCTCTTGATTGGGAAGCATAGCTGCATCCACTTCAAAAACAGTGCAATTCCAATGTCGAAAAAAATTACTCATATATTCACTCTGTTATGTGTTCCAATGTGCTTATGAACCCACTCCCCAGGTGACTGAAATCTTAACAAAAGGCAGGGGTGGAGGGGATTATTTTGAAATTTAACATTGCTATATTATTACAAGAGAGGTCACTGGTTTGAAGTGACCTTGAACCCCAGAACAGACTGATTGAAGCCTGAGTGATGTGAATTTTCAGTAGTAGTCGAGCAGTTCACTTCCAAAGTGCAAATTTAAAGAAAGAACCCCAATCCTTGCTCAGTTGTGGAACATGCTAATTGAGTCCTTGTAGTGACTGTAATGCTTTATGAGTGAGTTGCTTTGGCTAAGCCTCATCTCCCTGTAGTAACACCGAGGAATGGAGCATGAGATGTAGAAATTATTATGGCAGACTGGAACTACTAGCAGATCCCTCTAACTCTATTATCCTCATTTTGGGTTGTTAGCACTTCACTAACCAATGCCTTACTGCTGATTGGAACTAAATCTTTTCAAATATATTCCATAAATTCTTGCTGTAGTGTGTGTGATCAGAAGGGTGTTTTACTGGATGAGTCATAATGGAGAGAAAAGAATTTTCCAAAAAAAGCATGCTTGGGTTTTTAGAGGAAGAGAAACGAAAATAAATTACATGAAGTGGTGGTTTCCAGAACCAGTAGAGAATTTAAGCTATTGACAACACTAGTCAGTATTCTAGTAAAGACCTGAGCGGCAGGAGAGTGCACTTGAGTGGGACTGCCTGCAAATACAATAGGATTGGTTGCAAGTACTGCAAAATGAGATTTCAGAATGATCTTGACAACTTGGAGAAATAGTCTGAGATAAATGAAATGTAACCTGACATTGGTCAATATGCACTCTTAGCTAAACATTTTGCAGAATCAAGATAGGGATTAGTTGACAACAGTTCTGTGGAGGAAGAATTTGAGATTGCAATGAATGGCTCAATATCAAACTTGCGAAAAAAAGCAACATCTCACTAAGTTCATAAATATATGAAAGTCATGAGAAACAGTTCTCTGCCCTCCCAGGCACAGGTGAGTCTCTGCTGGACACTGTGAAAGTCTTAGGCAAATATGTTGAAGTGTGAAGTGGACTAACTGGACAGGGTCCTGAGAAGTGCAACAAATGACTGAGGATGTAATAAACCTCGAACTTTCTGAACTGATGATGAGAAAACTGAAAGAACTGGATAAGTTAGCATAAGGGAGGAGGGCACCAACACTGCAGCCAGGCAGGTGAGCACTAGACATTGCTGTTCAATAGTGTTCAAGAACTGGTGCAGCCATGAGGGGAGGAGACACATGAGAAGATATGTGAAGGGACATATACAGAGAAATGTGGGGATAAAGCAGAGGAGGAGAAATGGAGGAGACACATGGAATAGGACACTGTTGGGAATACAGCTGTAGATGCACTCTTGGAAGTAGATGCTCAGTGCCAGAGGAGGTACCTCTGATGGGCTGCAGCCCCTTCCTGGAGCAGGGACACTCCTAAGAGATTATGTCCCACAGGCAACCCATACCAAAGTAGGGACATCCCTGAGGGAGCGCCATCCTTAGAGGACCCACACCAGAGCATGGACACCTCTCAGAGGACTGCAGCCCACGGCCAACCCACGCTGGGGCAGTGACAACCCTGAGGAGCTGCGGCCCCTGGAGAATCCTGCTGGAACACAGGAGCAGTAAGAAACGTGGAGCAGTGGAGGAAAACGAGTAAGAAGCAAGGACCAGTAGAAAGAAACTATTACACAGACACAAAGGGACTGGGAGTGTAACTGAGTGTAACGTGGCGACAACAGGGGAAGTTGAACCTAGGAAGGGGGAAAGAGAAGAGTTGCACTGAAGCTGAGTCTTGGGAAGGGGGCAGGTATTTCCCTAAAAGGAAGGTTTTAATTGTTTGTCTTCTTTTTTTCTCAATACCTAAATCAGTAATTAAGTTTGTATGAATTGGCAATAAAATAATTGAGTAAAATTGCCTGAATTGAAACTGTGTTGCCAATGACAATGTGACAAGCACTGAGCTTGAATTAGACATTGTGACAAACTTTCTAATAGCAAGGGTGTTTTAAGCTATCATATTTGATAGCTGTCTTAGATTCTATTGTTGCAGGTTTGGATGTTATCTTAATACAAATCCTAAGTAGGGATCACCCAATTCACGGGATTGATTTTTTGATCTCATTAGCCATGCTTAGGGATCAGTGCCTCTCTCCATTTCCCTGCTATGCCTTGCAATTCTCATTGCCTTAATGTGTAATTCTTAGAAGCCTCTAACTTTCAGTCTCCTGCCCCCTTTCACATTCCCTTAAATGTTTTCCTCCTAGGGTCATTTTGGTCCCTGGTCTTGATTATACACAGACACACTTTATTCACCTTCAGCAGACCTGCGCTAGTCCCATTCTCCTTTGTCCTGTGCCATTCTGGTTTGTCTTCCCTCATCTTAGCTGCAACCACAGAGCTCAGTGTTTGCTCACCTTTATCGACAATTATATAAATAACTCCAAAGTGAGCCTTAACTAATGAAATATTGGGTGACTCGGTAATATCAATGATTCGATTGCTAGCCTGAGAATTAGTTTTGGGAGTACACTAAACGATTGGGTAAACCCTTTAGAATATTGTGTATTCCTAGCAGTGGGTAATTAATGCCATCCAATTAGAATTCAGAATTCCGCACACTTGGGACCTAATGGAGCAAATAATTATGCTGGAGGTGTGTACAAATTCATCTGCATTTACAAATGCTAAACTCACATTACAGACTATGGCTTTTCAAAGATCACATAAATACTGTCTTTTGAGATAGCAAACTGAATATTTTAAAGATTTCCTGTGGGCATATTTCATACTAAACTTTCATTTTTAGGAAGGATTGCATGGCTGTAATTCTTCTTTGTGTCTCAGATTTCCCAGTGGTAACACACAAAATATTTCGATTCAGTTTCTTTCTTGCAGCTTCAAACTTTTCAATCCAAATAACAAAATATTATTTTTTAAAATGCAAATATGATGACTCTGCCAGATACTGCAGCAACCAGAATCCATATTGAAAATACACAGAATTATAGTTCAAGCTTTCTGTCCAGATCTCAAATCTTATGAGTGATTCTGCAAGAAGGGAGAAAATAATATGGGGTCCTCTTTGTACCTGGCTCTTCCCTATTTCAGAGTGTTCACAGTTTTTGGGAACCTATCACTTTTTGTTTGGGAAGAGGGGGGTGGGAGTAATAATTTGTAACCATTGAGCCCCAGAATATGTTTAGTGCTGCAACCTGAAATAAGAACTATCTGTATTCTGCAGTCAAAAAGACATTCTCTGCCTTATGAAGCCTCCACCAGCGGCTAGATTTAGACTGGGGGTGACAGGGCGTGGACACTCAATTCTGACCAGAAATGCTTGTGTTACCACATCCAGTTCTGAAATTCAGCCACCTAATCCATGCTGTGGCATTTAACTCTTCCACCTGTACTTTTGGCTGTTGGTAATTGCCGATTTACGTCACCTGCCACATAGCATCACTCCACAACAAATTCAGAGCATCACGGCAGAGAACTGAGAACGAAGCAGAGTCGGAGGGCAGACCCCAGCCTCTGCAGAACAGTGTTCTGGATCATAAAAACACACCAACCCCAGACCAAAGAATCTTAGCTACCTGTCTGTCAAGGTCACGGACAAATTTTTACATTATTTTTATGCCATTTCATGAGGTTTGGCAATAGATTGCTACTGTAAGTGTATGCAATCATAACAAAAAGCAGCTATGTGTCTTCTCTACTCTGATGTAGCCTGTCTTCACACTATGTGTGTCTGCCTAAAAGCACTCCAACATTTTTGCTTTGCTATGGGTGGATGAATAGATTATGGGTAATGGGGTTGTAGTGTGAACTTAACAGTAACTGGCTCTGGTGCAGAATATAAAACACACAGATGGAAAGGAGTATTTTTTAATGCATTATAAGTATCTCATACTTTATATAACACCCATAATTGGAAATAATTCATTTAAATTGTGTAATTCAAATTGCAGTTGTGTAAGACTACTTGAAGTTCCATATCCTGATAACTAGGGTTTTATCTCATCATATTAATGATAATTTATTTTCTCAGTACTAAGACAAACAGGTAAAAAGAAAAGAATGAATTTTAAAATGTATACTTTTATAATGCTGTCTGCCTTTTCCATTGTGAGTTACATGTTGTTAATACTGAAGAAGCAACCACACCTCAATCAAAAATAAACGCAGCTTTCATTCCATTCACTCATAACTGTGTTGTTTATTTTGCATGCACATTTTGAGGTTTGTGAGTAGGGGATGATACATCCTAACTGAAAGAAGACCTCTGGACACAGTAACTGCAAACTTTCATTACATTTTTGAGAAGGCAAAAGTGTCTGTTGCAGTTGTATATATGCAAAAAAATCAGCCAGGATGGAAATCTCAACATCTCTAGAGTTCTGCTTTTTCTATTGCTGGAATATACCTAATAAGTCTAAGAATAACTTACAAGGGAAGGTTTTCATAGCAAGTCATAACAAAAAAACCCCAAACCGCTCCAACTTTTTGTGTTTGTGCCATTTGCTTTCTGTGCTTGTATTACAATAGAGTTTCTTTAGTTTCATTTTAGGTAGATTTGCCCACTACAATTTCATAAAAATGTGTGGTAGAGAAATCAGATGATCTTACTGTTTGACAGTAACAAAAACTGAATTCTTTACTTCTTTTAATAGCACATCTTTCCGTTAAGTGAAAAACTTTATAGAATCTGGGATGTGTTAAAATAAAGGTCAAATAATCTAGCATTATTAGTTATCATTCTGCAATTATATAATAAAAATCTTATCCATCTTAATGCATGTATGTAAAAAGTCGGAAGTAGGACATTTCTGAGAAAGTTGTAACCCTATAGTTTTCTAGTTTTGTGTCTGAATCTTCAGCTTAACTTTACTGAGCACTGAATATACATTCCCTTGCACTATTACAGGTTATTTTCATTACATCATTAAGTATTTAAATCATTTTAGATTTTGTTAGAGGTGAAGGCTGTAAAAGTAGAGAACTCAGAATGAGTGAAATTTTACCTACATATTTGATTGCATTTATTCCACTTCACTGTATCTTAACTATTCCCCCATTTAGCAAAAGTGCTTAAATATGTGCTTCATATAATACACACCTGTTCTGTTGAGAGAAATTGGATCAACTCCAGTGCTTAAATGTGGTCTGTACATGAAGTTCACCTATAGATGTTGGAGCTATTTATGACCTTCAAGCTGTCTAATGGCTTGATCAGAACCAAGGTTTACTCCTTTTAATCAATGGCAGCTAGTGGGAAAGAACTGACTTGTGTGGTGTGTGAGTGTGTGTACAAGTAAGTTGCTTCATTTCCACTTTTAAGCTAAAACTGGGAAGACTTTGGGTGAACTTCTCTCTCTTATGAGATACAATATAACTCAGTCCTTAGAGACCCTTAAAATTAACCAGGTATTGAGGAGTGAGATGTGAAAGCTCTATGTTCTTCGCCATTTGATCAGTTCCCTTACTGCCACCTTATAGCTGTTGTAATTTGCCAAAACATTTCCAATATGTGAAATTAAACCCAACGGTTTTAAGAATGAAGGTCAGATTTTCAGCTGGTGTAAATCAGAAGAGCTCCATTAAATCAACTAAAAAATAATGGGTTTTAATGATAAAATGTCAAGTTCTTGAAGTTGCTCAGTGTCCATTTTGTACATCTGCACTATATACTGTCTGTGTTACTCAACCCGTTTCTCTGTGCTAGCTGTTTTCTTTAATTTTTCTTTCTTGATATCCATAAGATAAAGGGTCAAACTGTGTAATCCTAGATCAAGAAAAATCTTCTGTGGTTTTAATGCGTTATTTTATTTATACTTTGACTGCTCTTAGTCCATCATTAATATGAAAGCACACTTAGAAAGTTGCTATGCTTCTGTAGAACACTTACTTGCTGGTCTTCTGATCTTTCTGGTCTGCCCTCTGCTTGTATTGAGGTGTTTCAGCTCTTGCTCCTGTTATTTTTTGTAACCATCTTTACTCAGCTTTCAGTTGTGAACCCCTTAAAAATACTAGCTCTCTGATTCATATACCCTTTGGTTGAAATAAACTGTTACTATGGCAACGAGATTAGTATGGTAGCCATATTTTTCCATCTTTCCATACTTTGAACTCTTATCAGCTCTGTATCACCTTTTTGGGTTTTTGGTGGTGGTTTATGAGTTGTTTGGTTTTTTTTTTTTACTACCTGCTTCTCTAGAGAGAGGAGCTTAGCAATAGTTGATTCACCCTGCGTTTTCATGGAATTCCTAACATCATCAAATACTGCTATTTTTTCCAGTAAATTACTCTAGAGTAGCATAAAGTCCAAATGCTTATTTGGTGATGCTCAAATTAATGATTCAGAAATTGTGAATTTGATGATGGTTTAGATTTACAGAGAGTGTCTGAAAACTCTGCATTGTAGCCACAGGCATTTAGGCAATGTCACTCACTGATGCTAAGAGAACTTCTTGGCTAAATCTTAACAGTAAAGAAAATCTGGTCTGTGCTTTTTAAATGGAATTATGCTGGGGTTTTTTGCATCCTTTTATATGTACTAAATGTTCTTGAAGCATTTTAAAACACTTGGAAAATGGCAGAGATAACACTGAAGACCTTTAAAGGAGAAATAGTTTATCTATATATATATAGTTGGAACACAATGAAGTTTTGATGAACTTCGCTGTTAATCCAAAACCTTAAAAGGGGAAAAAAAAAGGAAAAAACAGAATAAACTCAAAGTCACGCATACACATACATACATATATGCATACAGAAAGACTATATGTAATCCCTGCTCCCCCCCAAATAATCTGTCTTTTTTTTGAAAGCATTTTAGATGTAATTACTCCCATACTTTCTATCCTAAGGCTGGAAATAAACATTAAAATCCAACAAACCCACAGTTTCCTTTTTCATTTTCCTGATTACAGCACCAGGAACTTTAAGAAAATACCCAAATGAAGAAAAACTCTTAGTAAAATTGTCAGAAATTACAGCATGGATCCCCACATCCAACTCCTTTAAAAGAAGTAAAAGGAGCACTTGACTGCAGGGTATGGATGATATAGGTAGAGGAAAAGCATTGCACTATGCTCTGCACCAGCTCTCCCTGGGGGGGCTGCTGATCTCAGCAGAAAGGTCCAGTGGCCTTGTTTGTTTTCAGGCTCATCCATCTGATGAGAGCAAAGCTTGTGGCTCCCAGGCTGCAGTCGCATGACAGCAGATCAGCAGCACAAGGCCATTTGCAACCAAAGACTAAGATGAAGACTGGGAAACAATAAAAAAATACAGGCAAAGTCCATTCTCGAAATCTATTTTTATCATTATTGGGATTTTGATGATTGGTCCTTAACATTTATTAATAATCCCATTAATTTACAATACCCTGTTTTTCAAACATAGCTTTCTCTGAAATATGCAGGTCTTGTATTCAGTTTCTCAGTGTGAAAAATGGTATAAATAGCTGTAATTGTAAATATGTCTGAAAATATCTTTTTTGCAAAATTCATGTTAAAGCGTCTCAAAAGAAATATTTTTAAATTTTTATTTTTTTTTTAATTTATAATTTGCATTTAGTTGTTCTTTCTAAAAAATCAGCATGATGAGAACTCCACAGAGGATCTGCAGTCTGAAACCTCTCTTTCTCTTGCACCTTTCTAAATTAGTAATGAGTCCATGAAGAATAAATTATATAGTAGTTAGCGGAAAGGCAACTTGTCTCTGGCATACAATGCTGAACAGATTTCAACTGCAGATCTTAAATCAGTGCTCTGGACTGCAGAAGAAACCAGTTTTTTAAAAGATGAAACACTTCTCAAATTTATCCTAATTTAAAGATTACAGTGAAAAGAAATTGTGACATGTTATCTAGCTATTAAAACTTGCTAGCAAAAATGTAGAAAAAAATAACATCTGGAACACAAGATATTAAGGAATTCAAGAGAGTTTCATCAGCTTTTTTCTGACTGAGAGTTGAGTAAAAGCAGTTGCTTTTGCTGAAATAATTTTGGATTTCTGTACACATTCCTTTTAGACACAGTATAATGAAGAAGAATATCTTACATTTACAGTCAGAATCTCAAGGTTTTTAGTCAAAAGGATGGGTTTAGCAATAAACAATATCTGTCTCCTCATTTTTCATAGCCACATGATATATCAAAGCTTTTTAGTGTCTTCTGTTTGATATGGAACATAGGAGTCTGACTGAAGCTAAGAAACAAACACTGATGGTGCAGTTTGGTGGGGGTACTTGGTGTATTTCTGAGAGAAATATAAAAAGGGTAATTGTAGACAAGTAATAAATCTAGTATACCCGAATGACTGGTCTGGTTAAGAAGGTAAATAGTCATTTTCTTAAGAGACAGAAAATAAAAATAGTTACTTTCTCATTTTTTTCCCCTGCCTCTTCTTTGGTATGGTTTTGAGAAACCTGCTTGCGTTAACAAACATGTTCCATACCCCTCTTTCAGCAATGAGAAATTTAATACAAAGAGAAACAGAGCAAGACCTAAACCACTGCTTGGTTTTTGCAACACTGAATGTATCAATACTGAAATTTTGTATACATGAGTCACCAAGAGGAATCTGAAACCCTTTGTTAGATGTATGGGGGTTTTGGGGGAATATTTGTTTGTCTGAACTCTTGATTGCATCCAGCTCTGCCTGAAATTGGAGAGGAAGTGCTTGAGGGAGTCATAGATGTGGAGAAATGAGTAGGTTATTTTGAATAATAAGTTAGTGAACAGATAAACTGAGCCATAGTATGTGAGTATGCTTAGTTTCTTTCACTGAGTACAAAGCTAACTAGGAAAATCTTGTAGTACTGTGGGTTTACAGGGTACTTCTAGGGAGTGCCCCAAAACTGTACAATGCAGCTTAGTAGATCATAGCAAACACATTTATGAATCTGAACATTTATTCTCAAACTGTGTATAGGCACTCTTAGATGACTTTGAACTTTGCAAAGCTGCAATTTCTCTATATTTTTGCACTCTTGTTCTAATAGGCTAAGAAAATACAATCAGCTGTTGGCTGTTCAGCTGTCAGTGTGGTTGTTCGTTGCATTCTAGCTATTTTTCTACTCCTGTTTGGTCAGCTTGAGTGGGAATAGCTGGAGAAAAGTAGCATTTCTCACCTAAGGAACTGAAAGCTGTTCAAAGATGGAATGATCTCATGAATCATAGAATGGTTTGGGTTGGAAGGGACCTTTAAAGGTCATTTAGTCCAACCCCCCATAAAGAACCCAAACACAACAGGAAGGCACTTAAGTGCTTGAAATTGTATAGTTTTTAAGTACAGTGTTTCCTTTGGAGTGCTTTGTTACCGTCGCTGGATGCCACTAGAAATAGGCTCACTCCGTTGTCTTTATACCTTGATGAGATCTGCCCTGAGCCTTCTATTCTTCAGGATAAACAGTCTGAGCTCTCTGAGCCTTTCCTCCTATAGGAGATGCTCCAGTCCCTTCATCATCATAGTTCAGCTCTTGGCTGGACTCTCCCAATATGTCTGTGTCTGTCTTGCACTGGGGAGCCCAGAACTGGACACAGTTCTGCAGGTGTGGCCTCAGCAGTGCTGAGAAGGGAAGGGTCACCTCCCTCCATCTGCTGTCAACACTCCACATAATGCAGCTCAGCATGCCACTGGCCACATTTGCCAAAAGGGCACAGTGCTGGCTCATGTTCAACTCAACTGTCCACCAGGCCTCCTGGGACCTACAGAGGTCCTTTTTGTGGTAGCTGGACTATGTGCAGGTCTTCAGGACCTGCAGCCTGGCTGCTGGTCAAAAAGCTTGGACACTCCTGCCCTGGTGCTTGGAAGTGGGAGGCTGGGAGAACATGAGGGAAACACCTTCTTTTGCAGAACGTACATCAAGTGAAATCATCGTGCACTCCAAGAAATTCTCCCCTTTGGATTTCCCATGCTGTTGAGACAGTGTTGGAAAGCATTCCCTACAGGGGGTTGTTCTTTGGTTTTTAAACACACTCCTGCTGAAAAGCATCTGGATGTTTACTGGTTGTGATAGAGGCCAATACAGAGGGGCCACAGTACCACTGTGCCAATTGAGGATGTAGGGTGCAGCAGCAGGGCTGGCCAGGCGCTCCCCTGGCCTCGGGCAGGGTTCACTCCCGAGAAACGCTGGGTGTGGGAGCCTGGTGGGAGGTGGCATTTGAGGGCCCCAGAGCTGCAACATGCCTCTGTGCTTGGTTGGTCCCCACAGGCCCCCTTGTCCCAGCTGAGGGGTCGTAGTCAGTGGGCTGCCTGCGCAGGTTGTAGTGCCTCTGCAGGGATCTGCTCTAGACCCTGGCCTTGTTCTTCTGGTGGTAGGTGGATGAGCTGACTACATACTCTTCCTAGTTGTCATCGGTGCTCACTGTGTGCAGTACCTGCTCCAAAGGCTGCCTGCAAAGTGGGCAGGCACCTCTCTCTCTGCAGGCAAAGCAGAAGCGGTGAAGACAGGAGACCATGTAAGCTATGTTTTCAATGTTGCCCAGGCAGATGGGGTACCAGCAGTCTGCTGCTGCCTCCAACAGTCCAGCCTGGAGCAGCTAGCTTTTGCCATCCCTTGCAGCACAGCTGGTCTCCTCCAGGGCTTCCTCAGCAGCCCAAGCTATGTCCTATCAAGAGAGACATGCAACGTGCCTGACCTTTTCTGGTGCTAGGAGGGGAAAAGCAAAAAGAGCCAAAGCAAGCTTTGGGAGAGGGGAGGTAAGGGACTCCTGAAGGATCTCCTTGCAGTCTGGAAAGCAGCAGCAGTAGTGCTGTGGGCCAGCCAGCCCTAAGGGCTGCTCTGCACCCCTGCCTTTCCCTCTCAGCTGCCCCAGGCAGCCTGTCCCCACTGGATGGAGAGGTGCTGAGGAAACCTCCTGCCTAGGCACCAAAGGAAGGCTTAGGCAAAGGGCCTTGGCAGGAGAAGCACATGTGGCTCTGGGTGGGAGAACCTCCAGCCGGGCCTTGGCAGGAGCTGGCACAGGGCAGAGAGATGTAGGTTTGGGCTGGGATGTGCATCTTTCTTCCCCACTTTGGAAGCTGGCTCCAGGGTGAAAGGGAGGGATGTAGAGCAGGAGGGGAAGCCTCGATCTCTTCTGCACCTTCCCAGTGATCAAGCTGGGTCAGGTGGAACACCATGGGCGGGCTATGATGACCTGTTGGGAGACCCTGGGGGAAAAACCTGGTGTGCCCAAGCCCCCTGATCCCTTGTGCTCTCCCCGAGACACAACCTGGATTAGCACAGGGTACCTGAAGGAGACAGCCAGGGAAGGTGAAGGAACTTGCCAGGATTCTTCATTACTGCCAACACAGAATCATAGACTCATAGAATCGTTTAGGTTGGAAAAGACCTTTAAGATCATCAAGTCCAACTGTTAACCTAGCACTGCCAAGTCCACCACTAAACCATGTCCTCAAGCACCACGTCTACCCATCTTTTAAATACCTCCAGGGATGGTGACTCAACCACTTCCCTGGGCAGCCTGGTCCAATGCTTGACAATGCTTTCAGTGAAGAAAGTTTTCCTCATATTCAATTTAAACCTCCCCTGGTGCAGCTTGAGGCCATTTCCTCTAGTCCTATTGCTTGTTACTTGGCAGAAGAGACTGACCCCCACTTTGCTACAACCTCCTTTCAGGTAGCTGTAGAGAGCAATAAGATCTCCTCTCAGCCTCCTTTTCTCCAGGCTAAACAACCCCAGCTCCCTCAGCTGCTCCTGGTATGACCTGTTCTCTAGACCCTTCACCAGCTTCATTGCCCTTCTTTGGACACGCTCCAGCATCTCAATGTCCTTCTTGTAGTGAGGGGCCCAAAACTGGACACAGTATTCAAGGTGTGGCCTCACCGGTGCTGAGTACAAGAGGACGATCACTTCCGTAGTCCTGCTGGCCACACTATTTCTGATGCAAGCATCAACAACATCCCCAGCACCCTCCTTGTCCCATGGCCGAGGGACAGCAGCTGTGTAGGCCCTGCAGCACCCTGCAGCCAGGCACAGAGGAGAGGAGCGCTGGAAGGTCTGCCTTTGCTCAGTGCCCAGAGCTGCTGCTCTCCACCATGTCAAAGCTTGAAGACCTTTTCCTCCTTTTTCTGATTATTTCCTTCAGCAGCCTGAACTGGCTGACTGTGAAACTATGTACCTGCTCTCCCAAGCTGTTGCAACAGTGGCCTGAGGCAAGTGGCAACGAATGTTTTGGGAGAGGGCTTCACAGGTCTCTTAGAGAAGCCTGGGATGTGGTCAGCATGGGCCTTCGTGAGGCTTCAGTCCTTTAAGAATGCCTTGATTTCACTTCCTAAAATAATTTAATTCAGACAGTCTTCTGACGTAAGGTGGAAAAGATAAAACCTCTGGTCAAGATCACATTACAACCTGTCCAATAAAAGCATCTGGAACTGTTGTCTGTGGTTTGTTTTGACGTTGTTTGTTCCTTTATTTTAATCGTGTGGAGTCGCATCCACATCTTGAAGAATTTCATATATGTGGCTCCAAATGCTTTTTTTTAGAGTTTAATAGCATTTTTTGTTTTTAATGGAATCCATTCAAGCCTTGATGAAACCTTCCTGTGGTTTACAATAGAAGTACTTTCATTACAGTGCAGTTACAGCAGAATTGCTCTGCAAGTTTCCTTTCAATACCTAACTAGGACTAATTAACATTACTGGGAAATTCACTACGTAACTGTATTATTCATTGTCTTTTTTCATTGTAATACTCTTACTGAGTGCATTAGCGTTACAAATTAACTCTGTTGTAATTACACCATAATTAGGCACACAGTAATATAACCAGGGAATTAGTGGTAACTGGTAGTAACAAAAACTGTTACTACTCTACAATTGCACTTGTAATTACCAAATAACTGTGCTGTAGCTATGTAATTTGAAGGGATGCCAAAAAAAGGAATCTTTTCACCTCTATTTGAAAGAAATTTTGTACACACACACACACACATCTAATAAATATAAAATATATTAATTTTTAATTTTTAATATGACAGTAATAAGGCTCAATTTTTTCCTCACTGTAAATACATCTGCAATATATCCCTGCTCACTCAAAGACCACCCCCTTATATATCTGGTATTTCCGTGCAAGAAATAATTTCTATTTTCATTGGAAATGCTGGAATACTGTAACTGTTTATGTATTCTCCAGTACTGTAAGAGTTGTTGTGCTTCTTTGTAGAACACCACTATTTTCAGATACTTGATCTGTTTCAACTTTGGCCTGAGTTTTTTTAGTGGCATTTCCAACCCAGATTAGTTTGTTTCCTCTGTAGATATCATATAAGTGATGGTGCTGTGAATGAAGAGATATGCCAAAACTAGCACTTGCCAAAACTAGCCTCGAACTGCAAGCCATTTATATGATTCCATGTGATGCCATATCCTAGCTAATTAGACTTGCTAACAGCTGGCATTCAGTATCTCCTTGGTATGGCTATACTATTTTTGGGACATTTGTTAAAATATTCTCTATATGACAGTCACACTGGCGTCTGGAAATGCACCATTTTTTGCCTGGAGCTGATCTGATGAATCCATGTAGCTATCTAGATGACCGCAAAACTCCTGCCACAGTCTGACCGGATTCATAGTGGAAGGAACAGTAGGGTTAACTATGAGTCCATGAGGCCCAGTTGCTAGAGGTAAATTCAAGGATGTTAGTTCTGTTCCTGGCTTTGCTGATGATCCTGAGTAGATTCTTGATTTGCCACCTTTTCTAAAACATTTTGAAACCCATTACTGGATGGTGCTCATTAATACTTGGATTTTGTTTCAGAAATCCTGGGAGTTACACATGAAAGAAGAACACAGCTCAAAGCTCTCCATGCCACCTTCTGACTCTTTCCTAGATGTGTCCCCAGCATCACAGTAACATGGAAGAACAGAAAGCCTGGTTTGGTCTCTGGGGCAGAAGAAACTACATGGAGATCAAGGAAGAGTCAGGTCAAGGTCTCTTATAGATTAAGTCCCATGACTTTCATATACCAGGAAGCCCATTGTTTCACTGGAGATGAGAGTATGATGCTATAAACTGATTGCAAGAGTAGTATCTTGTTCTCTTCGTCTGATGTCTGGGATACACTGATAATCAGAGTGGGATTAAAGAGAGAGAGTGCTATCCTAGAAATTAATGAATGGGAAACTAAACTCCATGGGCTTTATTCCTAGCAGTTAGGTGGACTTTGTGGGTTAGAGGTTAATTTGGTACAGAAAGGAATATTTCTTTTACTGATTGGAAAATACTTCTCAGTCTTCACACATCTGCCTATTGCGTCTCATCAGTATGCATTTTGAAAAATACAATTAAAAGTACAGAATGATAATGTTATATCCTGATTTCCTAGGTTCTGCACCAGCAGTGGTGTTAGTGGAAGAGGGAAACAGTAAGTGGTTATATGCATCTTGTCAGAAATTAAAAAATGCATATTGATTTAACATAAGCTATAGCCAAGGAAATTTGAATCACTAACTAAATTTTTGGCAAATCTAGTATAGGCACAAACCACTTTTCTGTAAAAGACTGACACAGAATATTTTAATAACATTTTTTGCAAATTTAGACATTGCCTCTAGTCAACTGGGGGACTTGCTTAACTTTTAAATATAGTAACTGTTCCTTTTAGTAGCTGCTATTTCTATTTTTACTAATATATGCATTTTTTTTTTAACCAACACTGAATGTTTGAACAAAGGCAGGTTTTACATAGATAAAATTTTTTTGCATTCTGGTAAGATGACACGAAGACACACAGAATGTTTCACTGATAGGCTCATATTTACCTATTTTCAGTTGTACTTCAGTATCTTGGCTGATATTTATTATCTTTTATTCTACAGAATCAAATTTGCATCTTCCATATATTAACACTTTTTATTACATTTCTGCTGTGAAGTACCTGAAAACACCTCTTCTATCAAAAATATAATCACTGGATATGAAACTGTAGTCTAGATAGGAGTGTAAAGGTTTCTTTTTTTCAAACCAAACAGTAAGGATCTCAGGCAAAATTTGCCTTGTAACAGAGAGCTGAGGCAAGGTCTTCTGGCTTTACACAGAATTCAGCACATCTTTGGACAGAATGTAAAGTTAACAATCTTCCACTGCTAGCGTGAAATGTATTGTTATTGAGCATGGAAACTATCCAAAGATATTCTCACATAGTTCTGAGCCATAAAGTTCACTAGCTGCAAGGGCAGCCTATCATGTCATAGGGTTGGGTTATATGTGTTCAGAATAAAGTGTTAGATAAAATATGAAAAATTATCATCCTCTAAAGTTCTCTGAAAATACTGTCAGCTATTTAAATGTACTTCATAGTCAAAAAAGTATTTAGTTTCTGAGCATTATTTGCCCAGAACACTGCATGGTGTGCATAATTTTTTCTTTGTCTATTTTTCTGCCAAACTCCAACTGAAATTATACCTTTAGCATTTTAGTAAGCCAACATAATTTCTGTTGCCAGAGCTGTCATATAATGTAAATTCACAGAGGAAACTCAACTCATGTAGGCTACATGCTACTCAGTATTTAGTAGTAAAATGCAGGTGGCTTGTGATTTTTCTAAAACAGTTAATTCTGAACTCCTTTAGGCAAACACTAAGAAAAATATGCTTATTTTATGATGCAGCTCAGAATATAACAAGTAATTCTTCTATTGCCATAGGTTGGATACTGAAATGGGAATGTGCTGATAACACATGGTTGGAAGACATTGAATGATATGGATAGAAATGGATGATCCTGATGACACAGCTATGGTTTTATAATAAGGATTAATAGCAAAATCTCTGTACAAACTGGGGTGCTTATTGAAGAAATGTTAGAGAGAAAGATGAGGGCTTATTTAATGTTACAAGGTAAGTCTAGGTCACCAGTGTGATGTGACATGGGAAAAAAGACAAATGCAAAAGAGGCAAGTGCAGAAAAGAAGGACAAATGCAGAATTTTTATGGCTGAAATCAGGAGAAGAGTAATTCTTTTGTAAAAGGTGCTGCTAGATTCATCTAGAATGCTGAGGACAATTCTGTTCATCCATGTTCAAGAACAATGTACTCGAACTACAAACACAAAAAATGGGCACGAGGATTTGGGAAACAGAGACCTCATTCAACGTGAGGATGCTACATGAGTTTGGCAGAATGAAAGCTGAAAGGAGATATTTATCTTTTAAAGGTACAGGAAAGCAGGTAGAGATTACTGAAGTAGAAGTACTATTTAAACTAAAGGTCAATAAGTGCAAGAAGTGGGTGAAAACTGGCCACGATTAAAACCCACATTTGGAATTCGATGAAAGTTTATAATTCTCAGAGGAATTCTGTTTTGAAATAGTCTTTCTGTATTGGGAGAAGGTGGCTGAATTAAACTTAGTACCTTTGTACCTGATGCATTTGTGGATGGAAATGCAGTAAGGTGGCCTCTCTAACATCAGAGAATGAGACCGAGTGGCTTGGGAAATTGTTCCAGTTCTAAGTCATGACTACACAAGCAATGCCAGTTAACTCTTAGCTTAGACTAACTCTTAGCTTAGACTAACCCTTATGTTAGACCCTCCTATCTGTCCTGACATACATGGTCAGACACCAAAACACGGTTTGTTCATTCGCTTGATTTTGATGCTTTGACAAATGTGCTGTCTCCTAGCTCAGCATCTCATAGAAATTTCTGGTGCATGTTTCATTGTGAGGGCAACTGCTGCAAAATCTGCAATTTTGTGATTGCCAAATGTATATTAATATAATTTTGATAGATTTCCCAAGGTTAACCAGAAATGGTTTTGAGGTTTGGGGCTGATGATACTGTGACTCATATTAATGACAAATGGCAGTAACACAGTTCTTGCAAGCAATTTTCAGGCCAGGCAAGGTGCACAAAAGCCTAGCAGAAGATTTGACAGCAGGTGATGAGTTTACATTACAAACTTCAGATTAAGCTTAATGGTTCAGACATAGGTTGGGGAATAATAATAGAAGTGCAGCCTTGCATTGTGGGGAGCTTCTGCCTTTTGAAGAACCTTAAAGTAGATGAAGACATGGATAAACAGGAAAATCCTGACTGAGATAAAATAAAAAAAAGAAAATACACAGAAGGTAGAAGCAGGGATGGGCTTCCCGGAAGGAATATAAAGACATTGCTCCAAAACTCAGCTAGCATTGAAATCAGTGACGGATGTGAAGGGCGACAAGATGGACTACTGTAAGAACAGAGGGCATGGAGAAGACTGAGGCACGCAGTGCTTATTTTGCTTGCTGGTAAGGCCTGCCAGTTCTCTGGCCTGACGCAGAACCTGTGCGAATGCAGCATTGCACCTTGTGGAGGAAGAAAGATTTAGGGAATACATAAGCCAGTACACTGAGTGTAGGTGGCCAGGTGTTGGTAGCTGGGGGGCTGCAGGGCGGCCTCTGTGAGGAGAGGCCGGGGCTGCCCCGGGCCGGACCCAGCCGGTTCCAGCCGGCTCCGACGGCCCCACCGCAGGGCACGGCTGAGCCCCACAGCCACCATGGCGGTGCCTCGGGGAAAGCCTGGGTAAGGAAGGGCAGAAAATGCCAGAGAGAGGGAAGAGGGAACAAAAAGAGTGAGAAGCAGCACAGGGAACACCAAGGTGAGAGAAAGAGGAGGCGTGCTGCATGGTGATGGAGCAGATATTCACTGTGGCCAGTGGAAAACTCATGCTAGAGGAGATGGGTATTCCTGAAGGGACTGCAGCTCCTGTGGAGACCCCACACTGGAGCAGGGGAAAAGTGTGAGAAGAAAGGAGCAGCAGAGAGAAACAGCTTTGTACTGATAGTAACCAGTGCCCCGCAACCTCCACCTGGCTTCTTGCATCACGGAAGGGACTGACTGTAACATGTGGTGATAACAAGGCGGGAGGAGGGATCTCTGGAGTGAAGTGAGTAGAGCTTGGGAAAAGGGGGAGGACAGGTGTTTTCCCTAAGTGTTTAAATATTCTCCCTAAGTGTGTGTAAAAGCCAGGTTTCCTTCACAAAGCTGCAGAACAGGCCCTAACACGTTTGCAATGAAGAAAAGTTCATGAGGGTGGTGTGAGGGGGCATGAACTCACTGGACTATGACCCACAGCTATGGACCTGCCCCAGGAGGCCACCAGTGATAAAATGGGAAATGTGGTGGCCACGTCACAGTGGGCAGCAGGTCAGCGGTGGCCATGTCTCAATGACATGGCTGGCACAGGTATTTCAGGCTGTGGAGACCGGGAAACAGCGCTTTGGAGCTGGTGAGGGCAGGGGAAGGCAGGGCAAGGCTGGACAGGACAGGACAGGGGAGGGCAGGGGGTACCACTGCCCCTTGGGAGGCTGTGTCTGGGTCCTGCTCCAGCCCTGCTGAGCTCAAGGGCTGTTAGTCCCCCCTGCCTCTGGCCCTGCCCCTCTCCTGGCTGTGAAGGGGACATGGGGACCGGCAGCCTCTGCTGGGGAGTGGCAGAGCACTGGGCAGGGAGTGTGGAGCTTGCCCAGGACTGCCAAGGGAGAAGCAGGTCTCCATGCCTCAGGGTCTGGATCTGTGCTGGAAACTCATCTTCTCCTGCTTCTCCTTCAGAGCTGGCAGAGGTGAGTCTGAAGGAGAATCCCAATGCTGCTGTGGCTCGCCATTGACTCGTGCTGTTTCATCCATGAAGTGGAAGGCCCACAATGTCAGTGAGGAGGGTGAGAGTGAACTGATCCCACAGCTCTGGCAGCCAGGTAAAGGGGTTGTCAGGGCATCTGTGTACGGCCGTGTAGAGGGGGAGGCAGGAGCTCCCCAACTGCCTGCTGCAGGGCCTGTCCTCTCCTCAGCAAGGGGCCTGGGGCGAGGAGAGGGAAAGTGCTGCCCAGGGCTGCCTGGGAGCAAGAGGGGCCAAGGTGAATGGGTAAAGTGGTGCAGGAGAGGAGAGGGGAGGAGTGGGAGCCACCGAGGCTGGGGAAGGAGCCTGCCTTTGGGCCAGTGTTGGCTGTCTTGGGCAATGCAGCAGGAATCAGCACACAGAGGATTTCAGCAGAAGCAGGATGTGCTGTGGGGCAGGTGGGGACTGGCTGTGAAGGCAGTGCCACAAGCCATGGAGGGAGGCTAGAGACCTCTAAAGATAAATCTGCACAGCAGAAGGCTGCAGTATGTCAGAGACACACAACCTTCCCCAGGTATCTTGTGCTTTCCATCTTGCATGCTTTGCTGTCAGTGTGAAATGTGATGTATGATGATACGATGGCAATGTTTCTGGAGTAGAGCATGATCAGCACCAGTGTCTCTGTGCTCTACTGAACGGTGTGGTTTTCCCCATGCTTAGAGCTGCTCAGTGTTGACTTTGTTCCAGAAAAAAATGTACTTGTCTTGAAACATAGGAGTAGTCTTTTTGAATTCATTGAGGCTCAACCTATGACAGCAAACCATATGATGATACACATAAAGCTGAAGAATGCAGCATCCTACACATCCTATGGTGTTTTCAAGATGTTCAGTAATTGAAAATGGAGCTATTTTAAAACTTATCAGACTTGTGAAAAATCTGATGTTTTGTGGGTAGAACCAGATGAGACACACAAGAAAGATGTTCATTTCTGGGTCTGCTACTATGTTTTCACTTCTTTACCCGCTCTACAAAGTCTTTTCTCAATCTTAGTGTGGTCCTAATTCACAGCTTTGCTGATGCCATTGGTTTCACCCAGTTTGTTCTAAGCAGAAATTGAGTAAAAGCTTAGTGAAAAACTTACTGGTTTTGAACTAGGTTGAATAAGAAAAGTTTTTTTAAAACAGAGCAACTAGGCTTTCTGCATAATATCTGTAGTTTTGGCCTTCCTGGGAAAATTATATATTCACATTCGTTAGTTCCAATTTTTGTCACCTTGACAAATGTCAGATGTTTGTACTAGAAAATAGCTTTTTGCAGTATTGAAAATTTTAATGGATGTGTTAATGGAGAAAATTTCCCTTTTTTGGCTTTATTTAAAAAGTTGTATTTTATATCAGTGAAAATGAAACTGCTATTCTTTCTATCCCTTTTTGGTCCCCTACTGTTGATTATTCTGCACACTGCTGTGGTTTTTTTTGCCTCTGTTGGACACAGGAGGATTTAGAAAAAGAAAAGCAGGCTTCCTCCAAACAAAGAAGCCACTTGTTTTTGGAAAAAAAATGTAGGGGAAAGAAATTTTAAAAAACTTCTTAAAAGTTTGAGTGAAATGATTTTGGGAAAAGCCTTTGGAAACCATGTATCTTTTACTATATCTTTCTTATAAATAACTGACCTGCTTCTGACCAGTGCTGACTTGCCTATCTCCTACTGAACTTCAGTGTGAGTTAGGGGAATGCACTGTTCTGTGTAGAATTGCACATCAGCAAACTGCACCACTTTTCCCTTTTTGACCGTTTTTAGAGGAAAATAAACAAAACCTTTTTTTACAACTGAATAAACAAATAAAAAGGCTATGGCCATTCTGGTCTGGCTGTTGGACAGATGAGTTGTTTTACTCCTCTGGAGCACAAAACAGTATATAGCAATCTTTTGCTTTGACACAGCTGCTAAGATAGTGGCTTACATGGCTCTGAAGATTTTTCTAGTTTCCATTGCAACATTTTCCTAAAGATTAGGTCCTATTTATGTTCGTTTTTGAGCTATAACATAACATTTTTGAGCTATAACTATAGCATAACCTGTCAGAATTTTATCATCTTAGAAATACTTGGGAAGTCAGATCTGCTATTCTCTGATTTCTTTGTCAGGTTTCTGAATTGTCCAGTGTCTCTCTTAAAGCTGTAATTAAGTGGCAATTATTAAGCTTTCTTTTATATACAAAGCTAGTTACTGGTGTAAGTGGGTGCTAGTTAAAAAAGAGAGTAAACAACCCTCCCAACAACCTCCTCTCAGAACTAGTCTTCCCTTTCTCACCTTAATAAAATTCTTACATCCTCACAAATGCTCAGCTTGCATTCTCCTAAAGTCAGTTTTGATTAGAGTTATCTTGGATGTTTATCCATTTTAACCCTTAGATTATCAGCTTCCACCTTTTCTGTAATACATGCTTATATGGTTTTAAATTTATAGGATTTCTTTCTTGAGTTGAAAAAAAGTTGCATTGTTGTATGATTATTTGCTTGTGAAACAAATATTGGGATTTTACGGAGAACTGTGGATTTATATTAGAAGATTATTAGATATGTCCTCATGGCCAGCTTAGCATCCGTCTAAGTGGAAATCTCACTTGTACTTTGGAGTGTGGGAAAGGCCTGCTAGCTCAAACTGCAATTGCAACTAATATATGGCCAGCAGTTTTTGAGGATAATAGCAGAAATCCCAATTAATGCTTTGTGAGATCATGCATATGCTTATTAGTTCCTTTGATTTCATTGATGTAATTCTCCAGTTACCATGGAATTCTTACATTTAATCAGGTCCTACATTTCTAAAGCAAAGCATAAGGCAAGCAAAAGATTTAAAAAAAAAAAAGGAAAGAAGACTTCATCAAAAGTGAAATTCCTCCTCCTTCCCCTTCCCAAAGCCTGAATGTCTTTTTCCTTTGAAGGTCACATTTAAAATAGCGCACTGGGATATTATCAAAAAATGCAGCAACTGCGTCAGATTTTATTTCAAATATAATTTTTGAGTCTGTTTGCATTACATTTGATTTCCCTTTCTTTGTTACTTTGCTCTCCTTCCTTTTAATGAAAAGAAAAAGTAAAATTAGGAAATAGCTGATGAAGGAAAGACATGCAGTGTTTTATAGACACTGCACAAGGCTGTAGTGTAAATGCAAGCAGCAGATGCTGATTTTTCTATAGTTAAGGGTTTAAGTAATTTCTTTCCCAGTTCGTTATCTGATGTTTCAAAGTTAATCAGTCTTAAAAATTGGCATAAGTTGCTGGTCTGTAGGCAAGTTCTTTTAGTCAAAACAATCAATTTACTATATTTTTCATTTTATTACCTTTGGTATAGAATGGCAAAAAAATCAAAGCTTAGACATGACTATGGATTCCTTTTTCTGCATTTTGGGAGCTTTTTGATTCTGATTTTCCCCTCTGTTTTTATGTCTTTCTCCCTCTCCCTTCTACCCTTGGTATTCTAGGTTTTAATCAAATCCTTAATGCTACTTTAATGCAATTTGTATTTAATAGATTTAGGCTTCAGTTAAATACCTCTCAGTTATCAGAACTCAGTGATTTGGAGAAGTGCTGTAGTAGAGCTTTTGATACTGAAGGCTTAGAGAAAGCTCCAGGGCTCAATAGCTCTGAAATGGTGCTGCTCAGTGTGGAAAATGGCAGCTTGCTTTCCATTAGCAGAAAAATGGCTCCCCAATTTGAATAAGTATATGCACTTTGTCTTAAAGCAATTGTGTTTCATGTAAGATAATACTTGGAAAAGGTCAGATCGTTACTCTGACTCAGTTGCTCATTTGAACGAACTAGATACTTCCAAAAGGCATTAGGAAGAAAGTTGTGTCTGGGAAGGGAAAGCAGGGACTGAGAAACAATTTGTTCCTTTTCCAGATCTGCTTTGAATCGTCATCCTTCTCATATTGGTTTCATCTATGGTCAGCTACTGCATTTTTTAATAGACAAGGGGGCTGCTCCAAAGTTTGTGAAACAAAATGATGGCTCACTGACTTAGAAAGCTTGGGGTCCAGCTTATTATAAGAATTTGTGCTATCTCTTTGGATAAGCTATTTTTGTCAGAAACGCAATCGCAACACTTCTGAGGGTGTCAGATACTCTGTATTGATGCCAATGCACCTTGCAGTAAAGGTGAGGAAGCAATGGTCAGTTATTCTGCATTTACCACCAATAGCAAACACCTGGGCATGGCAGTTCACCCTGTCTGACTTTGCAATAGTTTTTAACTGTGCTCTGGCCGCAGAGTCCCAATCAGATTTGCTGGTGTGGGAGTCTTGGGTAAGCAATAAATTTGCCCAAAGGTTGCAAAGAGTTTGTCAGCAAAAAAACTGGAAATGAAGCGAGAAGGAACATAAGAGCTAAATTGAGTGTAAAATAGAAGGTGCAGTGAAGAAAGACTCTACCTGATAATTATCATACATTCAGCTCTTGGTTGGTAGTGCTGCTGAAAGAGTAAGGTTGCCAGACCGTTTTTGTTATAACTCCTTATTTTCTGCAGCCTAACTTTGCCTGACGATATGGACATTTTTCCACATTGGGTATACACTTAGGCTGAGTATTTTGGGACAATTTCAGCAAAATGGCTAAACCATTTCAGAGGAATGAAATGAGGAGAAAAACACATTGCTTGCCAACATTTTTACAGCCCTTTAATTGCAAAGTTCTAGCAGACGTATGGGCTAAAGCAGAGATGCAACATTTGGGATGTAGGTTGGTTTTATGACAAAGATGTGCCTTTTTCTACTTTTTCAAAAAAAGCTGTCCCAGTTTGGAGAAATTGCATGGCTTTGGAAAAATTCTAATTTGCCCATGTTCTGTAGAGACTAGTGTACACACGGTGGGTAAATGCATTAGAATTCATATGCAGAGATTTTTCTCTATACCAGGCACAGTGGGTCTGAAAATTTCCTAGAGAGTTACTTTTCCTTATTTCCAAAGCTGCGGTGTGACTGAACACAGAAATACAAAGCAAGGAGATTTCTTCTTTCTTTTTCTTTTTCGTTTCTTTCTTTTTTCTCTGTCCATTCATAGGAATTCAGAAGATGTAGCCCTGGTATAGATATAGTGACAATTATTGTTTTAGGTTAGAACAAGAGCCTGTAATATATAGGAGGGAAGAGCAGGAGCTAGTTTGTGCAGGCTTCATTTGGAAAAATGTGGGAATTGGTTAAAGAAGCTGAGGATGAGATAAGTTTGCTGTGCTGTGAGAGTGGAAGGCTGGATGACCCTGTGATGGTACAGAGACACTGAGTTTGAATGTAAATTTGAGGGCAGCAGAAGGGAGGGGGTGTAGTTTAAAGCCTTTGGGGAGAAGCTAAGAATTGGAGTCTATTTTTTAAGAAAGACTAGAATTCAGATCCCAAAATAGACTGAGGAAGAGTGATGAGATTGAGGATGAAATAAGGGACTGGATAGATAGAGAGGGGAAAGAGGTGAATTCAAGTACAGACCATTTAGGAATGGGGAGCAAGTGCAGCAGGTGTTGTGTGCATGGAAATATGGCTACTTCATAGATTGCGAAGGTAAGGGGAGAAAAAGAAGTTAGGGAGGACAACAAGGTGTGTGTGAGTCCTACAGACAGCTTTGCTGATCTTGTTGATGGGACTGTGAAGAGTGATACTATTATTTGTTGACTGTGGGAGAGATTTTCCCTCTCTGCTGCCATGTAATTTCTACCCAGCCTTGCATCAGCTATCTTGGATTTTTGAAGTGCTCGTGTAGGCAAAATAGGTAAGAGAGTGCTGTCACTGTTGTGTCATGCAGGGCAATGTCCTGGGCCAGCCTGATGAGTATGATAAGTGCTGTTTCCTAATTCTGTGCACTAATAAGATCTTATATTGGTATTTCCCAAATGTGGAAATAGAGGCAACACAGCCACTGATTTGGTAAGATGTTATTAAATTTACAAATTTATTATCTGTGGAGGTGGTTTCCACAACGCAGTGAAAAATACAATGCCATTCCTTTCTTCCTCAGAGTTGGATTTATGTTTTTATTACATACATTCACGGGACTCAACAAATGAGAGCAAATCTAGGAAGCCAGCTATATCTGCCTGTTCTTGGCTGTTGATGGAACAGATGTAATAACTGTTTACCTAAACTGTAGTTAAAACTGAAAATATGCCCAGAACACTTTTAATTTTTTATTTTAAATGTACTGTCCTGTTTTCTGGAAAAGAAAGAAAACCTATTGAAGGTAGGGATTTAAAGGGTTAGTCAAACTCATTAATCTTTATGTACATAGCACTGTCTTTGAAGAAGTTTGCTTAAGTTATTCTCAATAGCAGAGAGATATAACTACTCTGCTGACTTGCTATTATCTCCAGTTTTGAAAGAAGCAGCTTGATTTCCTGCAATTGTAATTTAAAGCCAGGTGGGAAATTCCTCCCATTGCTCTTTTTTCCTGTTTGAAACTTATTCCCAAATCGCAACATTTTTACATCATTAAAAAAAAAAAAAAATCTACTTGTGAAGACTTTTCTTTTACACTCTATGTGCCCTTTAAGAATATTTATGGGGCTATTCCCTCTTAGGTACGCATGTAACTCCCATTAACTTTAATGGGGTTTTAGGTGCGTGCATGAAGGAATGAATATAGAGTTACTATGTTTGGAGGAAAGAGGGCCAGTCTCTTATTCAGCTGAGATTTCATTAGAATTTCAGATGCCAGTTTTTAAGAGGAGGGTGGTGCTCAGGGGGCCTGCATTTCATAAAGTGCCTAGGGCAAAATACGTACTTAATCTGGCTGGTGCTATTTCTTATTGTTGATGGTGATGTTCAAAATTGAAGTTGTGCTCTTACTACCAGTGCAATGAATATAACTCTCTTACTTTCTGGTAAGTGGGGAAAAAGCCCATTTCATTCTTGGCTTTTTTGTCTGCTAAAGTCATTATAAAATGTAAATGAATACATTGTAAGTCAAATCTGAATTACAAATATTCTGTCTGGAGTTTTGTGTGAACACTATGCAAATTTTGTTCATCTTTAACAGCTATGGGCATGGATAGGATTTTGTAGCAAGGCGTCTGCTAAAGTCTCCTGGTTTTCTAAAACTGAAAAGCTTCCACAGTTCAAATTTGGAAAAGTTGTATATATACACATAGACTTGTATATATATGTGTATATACGTATACATACTATATATATGTATATGTGCATGGCCATACTTTAGGATAGCTCTTCTTTTATTCCAAAATCATCCAAGTTTGAGCACTAAACTTAGAGATTTGTGAGGGTGAAGTTTTTTCAATACACTATCAGAGAATTGTAGGGCACCCAAATGTAGGTTTGCCAAGAGTCTAGCTAAACTCATATTGTGAGGTATTTCTAGTAGTTCCTAATTTAGTATAGAGTAGTTCATTAGTTTTGTATGTGTATACATAGATCCTCCTTTTGGGGGGGACACTTTAAATCTATAGTTGGCAAATTCTGTGATTCCTAAATTGTGACTATAACAACTGTGAAAAGCCCAAGAGTGAGTCTGTCCTGCTCTCCAGCAGAAGGGAGGGTAGCAGAAATACAGATCTTCTTTTTCGTCCCACAGTAGCATGGACTTCAGCTGTGTCAGCCAGTATGAGGATACTTTACTACCTAACAGCTAATCACATACCACAGAAAGGGTTTAAAGCCAAGTGGTGAGTGTGTTTTGTTAATTACCTTCTTTCACTTCATTAGTGTTCAGCTTGGTCCTGAACAAAAAAAAGGAATTGATCAAAGCTTGTAGCTGTGAAGACTGAAGGGTGATCTAGTTTCAGCACGCTGTATCTTGGAAAGGGCATCAGGAAACAGATCTGTCAGTCCTTGTCGTCTTGTAATCAGTAAAGCTTGGTGATTCACAGTCTTCTTAAGATGGTCCTGTGATAAGTACACTTGGCAACTATGCAATTACAAACTTTTAGTTGTCTGGTTACCTTAGCACTGCACAGCTGGAATAACTACCTTGGTAGTTTAGCTCACGAAGGTTGTGGTAGTGGGAGGTTTTTGTGCGTTTGTTTTGTTTGTTTGTTTTTTAAAATCTACTTTGTATCTCGAGTATATTCATTGATGTTTATATGGTCTCCTAGTTACAGACTGCTTTGGTAGTTTATACAATCCTCTAGAATAACTTATACTGCCCTCATGGCTGCTTACAGCAACCAAGCTGTTATACCCATTGCAGTCCTGCCTAAGGTGACTGAGCATCATCAGACAGTTCACAGGTACATTAAATCCTGCCTCAGGATTTTCTGCTTGAATCTGTTCTAATCTAACCATTTTGTATTACTGAAGAAATTCTGATGTAGACCCTGTAGGTGGAAGAATTCCTCCTAGATCCCTCACCAATGAAGTTACAGTCTAATTTCAAGTTTACAGTCAAATTAACTTTCATTGTATGTACGATTTCTACATTTTTTGACAGACAGCTGAGTTTTTCAGGTGTTGCATAATTTACGAGTTATTTTTCATCTTAACACAGGGCAAAACATAAACATTGATTTAGCAACAATTTCAAGACTATGTAGGTCATATTATGTGTGTGTTTTGGGATGTGTGTGTGTGTGTGTGTGTGTCCCGCCCCGGATTTCATGTGATTACAGAAGTGACAGAAAAAGCAGATTTAGAATATCTGCCATTCTGCCTTCTGGCATAATCATGTTTATATTTTTACAAAAGGTAATTTTAATGGGAAATCTGAAAAACAGAAAAAAGCCCTTAAAACCTATACTTTGAGAAGTAATACTGTCTTTCAGAGACTTCTGAAAAAGAAGTAAAATCTGGCACTTTTATGATGCAGAGGTGCAGATAAATCATCAAAACAGGAATTGTTCAATGCAAAATGGTTAAATAAGTAGAAATTTTTGTTTCAAAATTAAATAATAAGGCCATGAATTCTTCCAGTCTTTGAGTTACTGTTAGAAAACATTGTAAAAGATCACTTTGGAATTTGATTGAAGTGCTCTATTGTTTAGCTTCAACACATTCTGACATCTTTTGCAGATCAATTAAAGTGCACCAGTGTGGAAGAAATAAAAATGAAGCTGTCGTTTTATCTTTAGTTGAGAATAAAAAGAAATGCATTTGAGGAAAAAGAAAGAGAAATGAGCTATGTTTGAACATAGTGAGTGTAACTTTTATGTATACATGAAGTTGTCTGACACTACTCCATGAAGTAAAAAGAAGTGAACAAGTAGGTAGAAATAATTTAAAAAATAAAGGATGAGGAGCAGAATAATAAGATAATATGTGCAGAATCTAAGCCACTAGCCAGAAGGGACCATGAATTTGGTTTAGAAATGAGAAACTGAAAAATACAATCTTAAAAATAAAGAGTGAAGTAAATGGACAAGTTGTTGACATTTCTGAAAGAGAAGTCTTGCTGGGACAGAATTTCTGTCTCTGAAGGTGAAATCCCCGATCGTGCATGTGCGCTTAATTATATAACCAACTATAAGCTTGTTAGAGACTTTCATGAGGATACAGTTCCAGTGACTGTAAGCAGTCACTGTTAAAAATAGGTATAAAAATTGGAAGGCTTAGTGATTATTACATAAGCAACTGACGATGAAATATGAAGGATTTTTACGAAGTTCCTTCTGTCAATTTTTTTACAGTACATAACCGATGGAAATATTTACATACTGTTTTATTTTCCTTAAAAAACAAAGACCTTTAGAAATAGTAGATGAATGTAAGGATTTTTGATACTTCAGTAGAAGAGATTGATGTGATGAATTTTCAGAGGTTCCTCTAGAATGTTAAGCAGTTAACAGAATTAATGTTAGAAAAAACAAATATAAAATTACTTTGTCTGATAAAAGCTGTAGGTTCAGCTGTAAATATCAAGAAACAACAACAAAATTCTTTCTCTTCAAGTCTACAAAAAATGTGTGTGCTTTGAAACACTATGCATAATCCTATTGCACCCAGTTACACTATCACATATCACTAATTAAAGTTGATCATTGAGGAGGTACATTTTTGTATTATCACATTCCAGGAGATAGGATTTAGCTGGAAGCAAAGGAAAAAACTTAATTTTGATTTATATATTTTGTTCTACATTTTCCCTAATAGAAGATACAAGTCTTTTGAAAGGTTTTCAATATAGACAGGGCGTGATTTGGAGGAAGAACCTGAAATGACATTATATATGCAGATGGAAAAAGACAAGGAGATGAAATGGGAAAGTTGAGGCACAGCATAATGGACATTTTTAAATCACAGTGAAGACTGAGTCTGCACAGTCAAATCAGTGACCTTTGGATATCAAAACAAATAAGTCCTGTTCAGTGCTAGTGTAGGCTCTGAGAAGGTTGATATTAAATTCCTGATTTGTCCTCATATCCTGCTTGACATGGATTGTTTCAGTTCCCCCTCCATCAAACTATGATAGCACAGAGAAATTGCAAGCATAGACTTGTGAGTGCATGTGTTTATTTCTGTTTTTGATTTTTATCACAAACTGCTTCTTTTCCTGTCTCCTATCTATGAAGAAGTGTACAAGTTGAAAGTAATCCCAAACTTGCAGCTTTCAGGCAACTGTGGGTGCCTTGGTTTACATTTTAGCTCTGAGACAGGTTGCAGGTCCATGCTTTCTGTAGAGACTTTACAGTTGATTTTAATTTTATGCAGGTCTGCAAGCTTTGAAATACAAAAAATCTCAAAAAACATGAAATTACTGTTGTCTATCCAGGTCTAGAGGGCTGCAATGTGAACACAGAAATAGGAGCATTCTTATTTCCATGATAAAATTCCAACAGGGAGATTACTAGAGTGAGTATGTATAGCTTTACACTCACTGCAAGAACTTTTCCTGAGACCCCTGATACCTCTTTAAAATTCACTGATTTCAGCTGGAGCTTGTAGTCTGTGGGATCAGATCCTAATGACAGAAGCTGAACTAGATTCTGCCCTAATAATTTGACTTTGTTTTATGGAAGTTTGTGAAAGTTCTTACAGTGAAACCTCTCAAGGTGTGTCTGTGTGTATGTATCTCTATGTGTTTCGGTATTTCTGTGTGTGTACACCTTGATGTAGTAGCCTTTTAATACCAAATACTCTTTTAAGGAGATATATTCAAATGAAGAGGTTTTTTTTTTTTTTTGTATGAACATACATCCCATACCTAAGAAAGAAGCAAAAATGTCAGTGAAACCTTTACCTTAAAGCCAAAGTTATATCAATCTCTTCTCCCACCAACAAGCCTCTTGAAGTACAGTTTTTTTCTCCACCTAAAGATAAAATCTCTGAGGCACATCAAGTCAGTATTCCTCTATATATCCTCTTTATCCTGATTATGTTGAAATATCTGTTATAAAAGCAGGTACAGGAGCTGATTTCAAAAGATCCCAATAGCAGAGGAATTCTAATTCCACACAATATACCAACTCACTTTCTTCTTGTTATATGTTAAGTAGTCCGCAGGATGCCTGCCTATGCAATATAGACATCATTGCTTCTACAGTACTTGGCTTGTAGATATTTCCATAGGAACTTTATAAAGCTCTGTAACTTTTTGTTTGTAAGGATCATTTTTACTTCCCTTCCAAAAATACAGTAATTTGTCATAATTTCAAATATTTTTGAAAGCGTGTAAGTTTGTTAAAAACAATCATTTTGACTGCTTAAAATAAAATGGTGATATTGTAACACATTACCTAGAAGTATTAGGGCATCAGGTTACAGACCTGAACTTTTTTTGAACAAAACCCAGCTTGATTCTTCTTTTCTTCCTTAAACTCACCTGATTAAACACAAATTGGTTCAAACTAATGGTGGTGGGATATGATGGTGCGAGGGAAGAGTATTTTCCTAGGAGAGCTCGGTCAGCAAAGGGACTGTTTGCTTGGACCAGAGTCTGCAGAGCAGCACAGAGCTGCAGTCAGTCAGGTGGGAAGGGCCCTCAAGGGGTCACTAGTCCAACCTACTGTCAAAGCAGGATCAAATCAGGCTGCTCAGGATTGTCTCCACCTGAGTCTTGAAAACCTCAAAAGACGGAGATTACACAACCTTGCTGGGCAACCTATTCTTGGATTTTTTTTTTCTTTATATCCAGTCTGACCCTCTCTTCTTTAGCCTTAGGCACTTTGCCTCGCGTTACCTATCATGCACTGCTGTGAGGATCCCAGCTCCGTTGTCTCGATAACCTGCCTATAGGTTCAGATGGATGGTTATCCATCCACCCTGAAACCATCTCTTCTGCAGGCTGAATAAGCCCTGATCCCTCAGCCTCTCCTTGCAGGGCAAGAGCTCCAGCCTCTGGCCAGGCTGGTGTCAGTTGGCTGTCTTTGCTGCCAGGGCATGCTGCTGGCTCATGCTCAGCTTGCTGTCAGCCCAGCTTTCCAGGGTCTTTTCCACAGAGCTGCTGCCCATTCAGTCAGTTCCCAGTGTACCATTGCCAGGGGCTCTTCCTGTGCAGGTGGAGGACCTTCCATTTGTCCTAGTTTAATTTCACAAAGTTCTTCTTGGCCAGTTCTTCCAAGCTGTATAAGCCCCTCTGAATGGCAGTCCTCCCTATAATTATAAACCCCCTGGTTTGGGGTCATCCGCAAACCTGCTATAAGTGCACTCTACAGCCTCCTCCAGGCCGCTTGATAAAGATTTTAAACAGGATATGTCCCAGGATAGAGCTCTGCAATACTCCACTGTGGTTATGGGCTGGGATAAAAAGTGGTGACTGAATGAACTCTGACAGGTGAGCGAGAGGTTGAGGCTATGGTTTCTCAGTAGCAGCAATTGTTAAGATTTTCCTCCTGTTTGGCTATTATTTTCTTCTTCTTTTTTTTTTTTTTTTTTTTAAATGTGTTCACACTGTTTCCTAAATCCTAATCTGTGAACTTTGTATCTCAGTTTATTAGGTAAGACTTGCTGCTGTTGCATCTTCAGTCATATGGATTTGAATTTATCACCTGGCACTTGCGCAGAATATTGAGTTGTCAACCTGTTACCTGTTTCTGACTGATCTCAGCCCTCTGCATCCAAAATAGACAGGATAAATACCTGTAAACTTGTAAATAAATAAGGGACAGAGTTCTCTAAGTTACTGTTATACTTCCTGTCTGGATCACTTTTGTTGCATGCAGAGACTGCTAGTAGGATATACCAAACTTAAAAGTGTAACAGAACTTCCTGATACAGTCATAGTAAATAGTAATAACCAATGAGAAACTATTCTAAGCATTAGTGTGCTCACCACTCCTGACTAGGCACCTGAAAAGTCCCTGCTGACAAGGCAGTTGGGCAGCTTTTGGTTAGCTGGGGAGGAATAGACTTCTACTGCTCCCTGGCATGAGTTGATCTTCAAGGTTACTGAATTGCTGTCAGTTCCCTGTTTTTCCTTTTAGGATCGTATACCTCTCATGTGGGTGTCTTTCCCCTTGAATCTTTGAGCTACTACTTATCTTCATCTCAGCAGTCTTACCTCTGCAATTTTATCTTTCTTATCTTGCATGGCTCCGCTATACAGATTTTCTTACATCTTGGGCAATTTCATCAGAAGCTTGGTCTGAGGTCTCACATCTGGGCTGTATCAGAGCTGGACACAGGATCGTAGGCAGCTGACCCTCTGAGTTGGTGCAATACAGTGAACCTGCCCTTCCCTCCTCCCTCCCTCACTTTTTTTTTTTTTCCATTGGCTCTAAATGGCTCTGAAATCAGCAAAGCAAAGGTCAGTCTCAGTGCTGATGTTCGGAGCGGAGAAAAACTTCTTCTCCTTTTCTTCTGCTCTTAGGATGAGGAACAAACAGGCTGCGACGTGCAGAAACAGCTTTTAATAGTGCATGTCTGTTGTAACTCACCTTGTTTTTCATTCCAGTGTTGGAGTAGAAGATGTAAAAGATTTAGTGCTGGGCTATGGCAAGTAAAAGAAATTACAATGCTTTAAGCCAGAGTTCGAATTCAGGTTTATGTGTAAACTTAGCATGAATGAACCAGTTCTTTATTGGTAACATTATCACTTGGCTTAAACCAAACTGGTTGTTTACATTGGTCATATTGAACTTGAACTAAGACTCACATTTTACTTGCTTGTTTCCATAGCGAAGTACAAAAACTTTGCCTGCAGGAAGACAGATTTCAGGAATGGATGTACCAGTAATGAGAAGGCTCTAGGAGAGACAAGTAGTTGTTAATATTAAGAACAAATACAGAAGGAAAACTGGATTACTCCAGAGGAGAAGATGAAGATGTTGAAAGAGTTGATAGGAAAATCAATTTCATAAAATAAACTATGATGTGAAAGGTTGAATGTAGGGTTAGAAACTCAATGGTAAAGGAGTATTTTATAATCACATGACACCTAGATTTTTAATATGAAGGTGTAAGGTTGACAGATAAAAGAAGACATAGCTCTTGCTAAGATATCAACTTCCCCAGCGCCCCAAATACTGTTGACTAGTAGTGGAAACAATATCTGAACTTTCATCACTACCAATGCAGAATGAAGCTCTGTTTGCTATAGTTATCCGATCATCCCTGTGTTTTTAAGTATGACATTACTGAATGTCTCTTTTCAATGTGTTGCTAGATGGTCTGGCATGAAACTAATGCAGGGAAAGAAAGCTGTAAAAATTCTTTTGGTCTGTGTAAATGATTTGTACTAAAATCTCATTTTCTTCTAGAGTGAGTGTCTCTAGCTACCATTATATTTCTCTTGTAGTTTTTCCTCTTATAAAGACATGGCACATTCCTCTGGAAACTGACAGGTGAAGACAGCTGTTAATTAAAAGATGAAGCATATTGTAAATTGGCCTGCGCATGGAATGTAGTGTGCATATTGTGACAAAAATAGCACATACATATTATGTCTTTGGCTGTATGATAATGCATGGAAATTACTGAGTTAAACCAGTAAGTGCAATAATGCAGAACATTTAAAAACACTTTAATTTTTAGTTTTTGTATTTTACTCCAAAAATATAGGTTACTATCTCTAAATGAGTGAAGTATTTTCTCAGTTGTAAGATCAGGTTGCAATACTGCAATGATGTGAGACCACTTTTCCCTATTGGCAGGGGTCTATGCTTCTTTGGAAGAATTGAGGTTTATCCTGACTTAGAGGGAGAATGTGGCTTATTGCCTCTAGTGAGGGATAAAGGAGGTTGTATTGGCAAGGGAATAGTACCTTCTACATATTTTAAATTACAGGGGAAATTGGCTGTTGTCAGAATAAATCCTCACTCATTTTGTTTGTACTTTCCCAAATGTTCTCAGGGATCCAAATTAAGAAGACGCCATGTTAAAATACTCATTTTGCTTTTGTTTAAGCTACTTAAGCTAGTCATTGACTAAAAGTTTTTTAGCAAGATAGGCACATTTTTCATGATGCTTTTCCATTTTGCCTTCTGTTATTCTGGCAAAGGAGTAGTATATCTCGGTTAAACAGAGGGTCTGTTGTCTCTGTAGTTTTGCCATTTTATTGCCTCAGTAGCACAATCCCACCTGGTCAGAGGGTGAAGGAGAGAAGCTGCCATGAAGGAGCTTACAGCCTAGCAGGTCTGTAAAAGTGTACGTGCTTATGGCACAAAACCTTTTCCAGCCATTTCTGACTAGCTTTCCTCTCCATTGCTGTAAAACAATTTTTCCTCTGAAGGAAATACTGGAGTCTTCTGCTTGAACATCTGTGTTTATCTGACTGAATGAGACTAAACAGCAACTCCAAAACCTGAGAAAAGTCAGGTCTATACAAATCTCTTTCATCTTGCTGTAAATGAATAGGAACTGCCTTCCACTTTTCCTTCCCCTTTCCCTACTGAAGAAAGACCTTGGTACCTTAATTTGCTTTTTAACCTTAAAATTAGTAATAATATGAACTTCGTAATGGTTATTTTCCCTGGAGGATTCTGTGGGGAGCCTAATGAGTTTTCATTGGAGCAGAGTTGAGGTGTTGAACATTTTTACAGAGAGCTATCATCTCACTGTTTGTCATGCTTTTGAACTAAATAGCTGTTGGTGAAAGCACAGTTTTGCACAAAGTTTAAATTATTTCTCCATTTTTCACAGATGACATTGTAATTCCACTGCCTGTGTATCTGTCCTAATGAGCCTATCCAAGCCCTGGGGGCCAAATTCCTTGGGTGTTCCTTCCTATGCTGAATTGGTCTGGGTCCTGGATACTCCAGGGAAGATTGCACAAGTTACTGCATACCAAGGCCACAAACCCTTATTGCACCCTGCAGCACATGCTCTGCCTGACAACATGCTTTTTCCAAGGACGTGCAGCTACTCTCATAACATTTCCTAGGGACTGCACGCACAGCAAAACTCGTAAAAGGACTCTGTGGGACAGCTCACTCCTTTAGTGGTACCACACTAGAAATCGGTGCTTGCTAGAGGGGATGGCCCTTGTCCCTTGCAGAGATAACTGTGTCAAACTCTCCCTGAAGGAAGATGAGGACTGAAATAAGAACCTGCTTCACCCCCACAGTGAAAAGGAGAAATCTGCTACAGCATCTGCAACCCTCTGGCTTAATACCTTTCACAGAAAGTCTGGTTGCCCACCTAGGATTCCTGCTCTGATGTTCCTGGCTGTGCTCCAAGACCAGGGTTGATAGATGTCCTGAATCTGCATAGCAACCATCTGTTTAGAGCCTGGGAGGCCATCACCAAGCACAGAGGTAGCGTGGTGCAGACCTAATATGCACTGCAGATGACATTTTGTTCTTCAGCAGCTGCTATGTACATTAACCGTAGTTTCTGTCAGCTTGACCACCCTCTTGCCAACACAAATCATACCCTTCCAAGCTATCTCCAGTGCTGACCACAGCCAGGCTATGTGAGAGAGATGCAAAGAGAAAAAGGAACAGTTTTTACTTAGTGACAAAATGATGTCTAATGAAGATGAGACTGAACAAGGCTGCCCTTCCTACCCCTTCCCTGGCAGCCTTGCTTTTGTGTAGCAATGCATAAATAAAATGATTTTTGGCTAACATAATTAGCAAAAGCTGTTTCACTCTTCCAAAAAAATGACCCCAAGGGATGGGATGTAATGTAGTCAGGAGAGAATTACTCTTGGTCCACCGAAGCTGTTGCTGAGAAACATTCTTCCTATGTGGAACTGCCGGAACTCAGACAGTGTGAACGTTTCTGAACAAACAAATGAAACTTTTTTTTTTTTTTTTTTTAATTATATTCAGTGTGGATTTACACAAGAGGTGGCCTTTGTAGGAAGAGAGCATCCACAGCAGAGGGCAGGCCTGGGAGGCCCTGGAGTTCAGGTTCTGGACATCTGCTGCAACAGCCCCGAATGTGCTAGAGGAGGCTGGGCATAGCTATTTTGTAAAGCCCTCTCTTCTCAGTAGTTCAGGTGGTCTCTAGACAGGTGTGCTGAGGACCAAGGAGAGCTGTTCTGCAAGGACTGAATCATTCTGCGCACATGAAGAAAATAATATCTTTTCCTGGACAAGAATGATATTTTTATGTCTTGCCAGAAATAAGGCATATAGTGCTTGAAAATCATATCTCTGACTGTCTGGGGCAGAGGAGCCTTAACTCCCAGTCACCTCCACATGCCAAGAAGAGTTCTGCCTTCTTCCTTTCTCTTTGTGACCTTGAACTTGATCCTAGACCCGGGGTGGTAATATACCTTGGCCTCAGAGTCCTCTACAGGGGATCACCTTCTCAATATCAGGCAGGTTACTTTCCCTTTTGTAGCACAGACAGGCCTTGGGAATGCTGTGGGGAAAGTTGTGAGGCAGAGGTGGGTGACAGCACGAATCAGACAGAGCAAATCAAGTAGTGCCATATGGTAGTGTTATGGGATGTGGATGGTGTGGATGAACAACCAGCTAGACTAGCAAGGCATCACACCTCAAAGTTACAATATCTTTCTTAAGCTGGGCTGCGTGTGCTCCAAGAGTTTGCATTGTGAATGCCAACAGAATATTTTAGCCTGCATACTTTTATTCAGGTAGCTTTTGGGAGTGATCCAGAAAAGTAGAAAGGTATAGCTTATTTTTCTGGTCACCTATGAGAAAAAGAATAAAAAAAAAATCAAAACAAATTTAGGACTTGATTAACATATAACACAGCACTATGCAGAGCTTTCACAGTCTTTAAGTCAGCTTGTTTGTAACATATTGCAGGAGAAGAATCTGACAAGATACAGTGGAGGAAAACTTATGCTTAATTTTACCTTTTGGAAATACCAGCTTTCAGCTGCCTTTTTACATTATAAGATTAAAAGAAAGAGAAGTGGGCATTTCTTTTCCGCTACAATTTATTTACTAGAAAATTCTCTCCTGTTTGGTGGGAGATAGATGTGAAAATGTGAAATATCTGAGTGGAAAGTAAAAATAAAACTATATAAATACCTACTTACATACAGTTTTTCCATCTCAGAGACTTTAGAAAGGCTACTTAAATAGGGAATATGCAAATAAGAAATTACTTTCAAGAGAAAAAAGCTGTATATTTTCATATTTCTTTCTTTTTTTTTTTTGTCATTTTGCAGGGGGGAAGTTGGGAGAAAAATTAAAGGGAAATGTTGGACTATGACCAGAGAAGTGGCAGTGTTTTGAATTTGTGCATCTTTTTCTCCCTGTAACAGAAGAGGAACCTTTGAAAAGTTAATATAAACTATTATTGTTTTTTCACAAAGGCTCCCATCCCAGATAGATCTTTTGCTTGTAATGTGGGTTTTGAGAAATTGCCCACACAGTAAAGCTGAACTCTACTGCATACTGTTCAGCTGTTAAAAAACTTGGGGTCTGTATGCAGGCAGAGAAAGTTATTTTAGCCTCCACAGAATTTGGAACTGATGTGGTTATCATGCTCTACATTTAGATCTTGACAATGTCATAAATCAATGACAAATGAAATATCCCAGCCTTTTGGGTATGTTCAGCAGAAGGCAATCTTTACTACTTTTTGAAAGCTTGGGAGTCTTATACCACATGCAACTTACGCACTCTCAAGTTCTTATGCATTCCCCTTAAAACGGACTACTTAGTGTTGGATTTAGATTCTAATTTAATTATTATTACTGATTACTTATCTTTGCTTTCTTCTTTAGAATTGCCTATTGTTAGTTAATTTTGCAATTATTTAGAATAAATAATTTTGTTAATTTTGCAATTATTTAGAATTGCCTATTTGGGCCCCTCACTACAAGAAGGACATCGAGGTGCTGGAGCGTGTCCAGAGGAGGGCAACGAAGTTGGTGAAGGGTCTAGAGCACAAGTCTTATGAGGAGCGGCTGAGGGAGCTGGGGTTGTTCAGTCTGGAGAAGAGGAGGCTGAGGGGAGACCTTATCACTCTGTACAACTACCTGAAAGGAGGTTGTAGCGAGGTGGGAGTCGGTCTGTTCTCCCTAGTAACAAGTGATAGGATGAGAGGAAATGGCCTCAAGCTGCACCAGGGGAGGTTTAGGTTGGATATTAGGAAAAACTTCTTCACTGAGAGGGTTGTCAAGCATTGGACCAGGCTGCCCAGGGAAGTGGTTGAGTCTCCATCCCTGGAGGTATTTAAAGAACGGATAGATATGGTGCTGGAAGACATGGTATAGATGGACTTGGCAGTGCTAGGTTAACGGTTGGACTCGATGATCTTTAGGGTCTTTTCCAACCTAAATGATTCTATGATTCTATGATTATGAAGATGCTGGTTGTACTTTAAGACTGAGAAACGACGAGTCCATTTAAACTCTCACATTGATATAACTTTCTGTAATTGCAGAGACAGATTGCATGGTATTATTACAGATATCTAGTATCTTCATCAATAGTATATGTTACACGTGTTATTTGCGGTTGTCTAACTCATTTCTTCGAGGACAACTTCAGCCCATAACAACATAGACACTCAGAGTTTATCCTATTTCCTTGGTTACACTTAGTATAAAAAGCTTTCAACAGAAATAAAATAGAATTCTGGCCATCAAAATGTTTCTATATAATATAGTCATTTCATTATTACTGGCAGTCAGTCATTTTGTATAAAAATAAAGTATATACGTAACAACCATTTGAGAATGGAAATTTACAGGGGAATGGTCAGTGTTTCTACAGTCATGTTTTCCCTGGGGTACAAAAATGTTGGATTAGCAGTAATTTATAACAACATTATATTTAGGATTGCAGGAACAAGAATTCTGGGAATTTGCATCCTCTTTGAGTGTTAACATTTCTGCCACTCCTTTGATATAGTTTATGGGATATAGGGTCGAAGAGTTTAACCCAATGCCATTTCTCAATGGCACTGTATTCTAAAATGCCGGACAATAAACCTCTGTTCCTTCCAATGGTAATTTAGGAATGTTACTGTCTTCATGTAAGTAGTTCCAATTAAGTGAAAAGATGTCAATTGTGTGTTTGCAAGATCGAGTATCTTTATACACATTCCATTTTCTTATTTATCTTCTGTTTTTCTTGGCAGTGAAGGAAATGAGGCATATTAAATTACTATCTTAATGTCTGCTTTCTCTTTCCCTCAATAACTTCTGAATCTATTGGCCAATTTGAAAGTGGGTGGGGGAAGGTATCAGAGATAATTACTTTTCTACCTGCTTTATGAAAATGAGCAGCTGAACAGATGAGAGATCCAAATTAATGTCCTTGTTGAGGGGAAGGCAGAGGAAGAGCTGAGCTGTGGTGTATTCTTTGGCTGTAGCAGTCTGGCCAGTCACGCCCACAGTTACATGCAATTGCAACATCTGTTTTCTTTTGCTAGGTTTCATAGGGCAAATGACCATATGCTGAGCATATAAGTAGGGAGATGGAAAGCTTAGTGGACAAAGGGCGTAAAGCTAGGGAAATGTAAAGGGCATAAAGCTTGCAATTAATGGAACCACTTGCTTGATTCTTGTATAGGCCTATTTTGTTGCTAATGTGTTGACAACAGTAATTTATTATATTAAAAACATCAAAGTAATAAGGCTTGAAAGTCAATAGGATTTGGGTGTCAAAGACTTGTTAGTAAATCACATTTTTAATCACACTTCTGAAATTATTAGTAATTTTAGCACTCTGCATTATTTGGATGCTTATGTCTAGCCTTCAGAGGACAAGATGGTGCATGTTGCTATGACCTAACCATATTTCAGTTACACTAGCTGGTTACAAATATTTAATGTTTATGGCTAGAATATTACTCACACACACACAATTGTTATTGTGAGAATTTATTATTGGGTTTCAGCTGACTGACTTTGTGTAGTATTGCCCACTGGTACAAACTGCTGCATTCACAGCCTTTTCTTCAGTGCCAGGCATCACACAGAATGCAAATGATGCACATTCAATATGGTTGGCTTGCATCAAAATCAATAATGTTGCCAGCACTTGAACAAGCAAAATAAGTACAGGTATTTCTTAAGGTATTTCATATCTGGATTTTGTTGTGTTCCAGGAAAATGCCTTGTAGATAGATAGATACTTATCTATGCAGGGTTTGGTTCAGACTGGGTAGCTCCTTGCAGGTTAATCAGGAGATACTTTACCAGATATGGCTTTCCATTCAAGCTCCACAGTGTCTCTCTTCTCTTTGGTTCAGAGAGGTCTAATTAGTGTCTTTACAGAGCAAGTGAATGAGACTAGAGGGTTCAGCAGTCCATGGGTATAAGTTTTCATTTTTATCTGGTGTTTTTTGTGTTTTCTGGGCAAGAATGGCTGCTTCTAAAGACAACACACAAATCCTCATTCCATGCTGTGCAACATTGTGGTGATTGAAATAAACATCTTTTTCAACTTGGCTCAGTACTGTCTAGAATATATGTAGAATCTTCATCATATATATATGACTCATATATGATTCTCTCTCTATATATAATCAATATAGAATGAGATTAAAAATATGCAAAAAAGTTTTAATTAAGAAGACAATATCTTCTCAGAATAGAGAATGATAGAAATTTTATCATCTATACTTATTGTAAAATATGTGCACATTATCTAATACAATTTTCATTAATATTAATTTTGATTATGTTTCTGGTAGAAAAGTTCAAATGAAAAACAGAAATCTGAAAGCTTAACTTAGGAAAATCAACAAAAGCGTGTGTTTAGGAAAGAAGAAGTGAAATTAGTGTTCAGATATAAGAAAAGATTGTACCTGTGTATTTCACAAATGACAAGTAATTTCTGAAGAACTGTGATTTTTCTCTTAGAAATGAGATAATATGGATTTATGTATGATGTGTAGCCTTCTGTTTCAGGATACCTCCAAAAGATTTACTGAACTTCCTGTTGCAGTTGTAGAGAGGGCTCTTTTAGCCAAGAACTCTGACTGGAGGTAGAAGAAAAACATGCATTTTTGATTCTTGTGACTAAAACTATTGATTAATAGCATCATGTGCTCTTAGCTGCATTACATCCATCACCAGAGGAAGCAGTAGAATGGCAGTTATCCTTGATTAAATCTGAACTCAGAAGCTGTGATGCTCTGAGATTTTTGAGATGATAGTTTCTACAGCCACAAGTGAGGTAGGCAGACACTTTAAACACCTAACAGTACTGTGAAATATGCCATAACAACAGAACAATGGTACTTCAGGAAATTCCTCTGTGGGGAAAGCAGGCTGAAAAAATTAACTTATTTGAGTGAAGTTTCCAGTTTTAAAATCTTCTGGTTATGTATTTGAAGATGGAAATGAGCTTCCGTCAATTACATTAGCAGAAACTGTATCAGTGTTGACACCAAAAGAAAATATGCTTTATTTCAAGTGCTGTATGCTTCAGAATGGCACTATGACTTCCATAATGCTTTATTTTAATAGAAATGTCGTCACTTTGTCAATCAAATTGCAGCATTTCAACAGGTCACAGATACAGTCCTCTTGCTGAATTTGTATTACATTGCAGCAAAAGCCTATTTTATTGCTCTTGCCTTGACTGGAGCAACATCAGTGTAAGCGTATTGACTTTTACCTGTCTACTTTTATTACTAAGCAATACTGCTCTTCAAAAACACCATACCCACTCTACTATTCATCTTCATATTCATTGAAGATTTTCTCCAATGATTATTGATAAATGATGAGCTAAGTAGATATGTTTTCCAAAACATTTTCAAATCTTTTTAACACTGGGTGGATGAAAACTGTATAAGAGATTTCACTAGTCGCTGCCAGTAACTGTTTTATTCTAATACTATTACTTTTTTCCTGAAACTAGATGACCACCACTTCAGATTTCTGTAGTGTTGCCCACATTACTGTGATGGGAGCAGTGTGTTGTATGGACATTACCTTGATCTTTCTAAGTTTCAAGTTTCGTAGAGCACAAGCTTGTATTAAAAAAGAAGACAGGGAAAGAAAAGAAAGAGAGCAATAGCCTGTCTGTAGACAAAAGCTTGCTTCAAAATATGAGCTGCTGTCAGCACATCTGCAGATAGGCTGAAACTGTAGCTCCAAGAGGTATGAAATGCTACCTTTAATTAAGAAGATATTCATTGGGAAATGTATTTTCTGAAAATTTAGGTGTTAAACTATTTTTCTTTATTATGTGCTATGAAAAAATGAGCATATTGGAGATGAACAAGAGAAAAAATGAGTGTACCACCTGTATTTCTAATGTGAAGTCTAGAGAGAATTTAATTCACTATTATGAAGGAAAGTCTCTCTGAGAATACTGCATTTTCATGCAGAAGGGGTAGTAAAAAGTACTTTTTTAAAGTATTCACAAATATTCAATCAGTTAAGTGCTGAATTGTGTTCAGTGATATTCACCATTATTTTATATTCACTTCCACAAATGAATATAAACTAATTCAGATGAACCCAGTCCCTGAAGTAGCAGTGGAATGCAAAAATCTCTCAAGCCTCCTTGCAGGTTCATGTGAGTGCTGATGCAGAAACCATTTGCATGGATATTTTGGTCATTCTTGGTAGTCATTTAGGAAGCAGAAAAATTTGGCGCATGAGTCAAAATGTTAAAACGCAGTGAAATACAGAAATGGGAGTCAGGCTGATATGGAGATCAATAGCTTGCAGCCACCAGACCTGATCCAGCAATCAGGGTGCTTGTGTGGGCTAATGAAACCATAGAGTCCCACTGACTTTCATGGGACTGTCACTAATATTGAATTGCAGGATCAAGGTCTATGGGATGAAATAGTCATTTCTAGAAAACTTATTTCAGAAAAAAAAAAAAAAGATTATGACAGTTCAAATAAGCTAGACTTTGTTTCATAGACAATGTATGAACAGAAAGAGGCGACAGAAATTTGCATTATCCCTTTTTGATTAGCAACTGTAAGTTAAAGGTAACCATCTGGAATGCAGTGCATTTAAAATAAATAAAGAGGTGATTAAATGAAGACAATCTATAATGGTGAGAACTACCTAGTATATGGTACTAGATTGCAGTATATCTATAATGGAAAATGCTCTTTGAACTGTGGTGGAACAATGTTACTTCTGTCCAAGTTTGCAATTTCTGTGCCATATGGAAAAACGTAAATGGACCTAAAAGCATTTTGGTAGTATGCTGTTTCAGGATTGTCTGCTTTTAGGAGAAGGCCAGTTGTTTAGATTGGTGTTCTGAACACCCCAATTATGCAGTGGGTGAAGTGACCTCCTGAGCTCGCCAACTTCCACTTCTGCTTTTAAAGAGAGTGCGTTTGAAGAATAAAAAATGGGGAACTGCTGGCTGTTTCTGCAATAAATATTGAAAAGGTTTCCAGCTTAAACTAATAATACGTAAGAGAAACCCCTCTGGCTTAAGTTTTCTAATGAATATTTCAAACCTGTATTCTTCCCTCACTGGTGGTAGTAGTTGCTTGAGGCACAGAGCTCATTCTCTGCATGCTAGGCTTAGTAAGTCTTTCCTTCAGAAAACACCCCCTCCAGAAAGTATGCAGAATTATCACCATTGCTGCAGAGCTTAGAAAAAAGTTCTTGTATAATGTGATAAAGGTAGACCTCAAAACCAATTTCTGTGATGTTTTGCAAGACAGAGCTTTTCATCCTTGGATGAATATTAAAATGAAAAGTGGAGTCTTACTTCTGTTTGTTTGTGCTTTTAAATGAAAAATACCGGATCTAATTCTCTTGTATGTTCCACAATTTTTACATCTGTATTGTAGTATTAAATTCAGTAGAGTTTCTTCAGCTTAAGATGGGAGTAAGAACATAGCATTTTATCTGGCTTTGGCTCACTTTTCTGTCTTACTGTCAGACTTGATGAGCATTTTTTGGTGAATATGTTACCAAAGCACTAACAACTGCTGGAGAAAAGATGTTTTTGTTTAGCACTGATGTTTGTAATACTAATAAGAAGATAAGATGCAAAAGAAGACTTATGGAGTGTGAGTGGATGTATGAAAGGGAGGGACAGAAGTTTCACCTATTCGCATGAAGCCTTACTCTGGATTCTCTTGCATTTACAGTAAGAAAGCGTCTTTAATTATATTAGCCCAAAATGAGTATTCAAGGTATTCTGCTGAAGATGAAGCACTATTGAGTGTTGCTGATCAACAAGGTCTGGCACACAGCCTAGCTGCTGTTTGCAGTAAAAAAGGGGTACAGAGTTCAACAACAGAAAATCAGAGCTCTAAAGGATCTTGTTGAAAAGTGTCTGAGAATACTGTGGTCTCCTGTACAGAGAATATAATGGCGAAACCAAAGGTGGTATTGCCGCTTGTTCTTAGAATCCAAATATATATATGATTGTCTGGCTTTTTACGAACAGGAATCTGGGTATTAAATTGAGATGAGCTAGCAATTTTAACAACAAAGCCCTATGTATTATTTAAATGAAGACTGCAACTCTATCACTAGTTTCTTTCATTGCTTCACTTGAATGGCAAATGTATTTATCTTTTACTGTCACTATAAAATCCCTTCCAACACAAAGCTGCAAATACCACAAGGGAACTATCTCCTTTCTGGTGACAACGCTTTTATTATTTTTACTTTAACTATCATGGTACATAAGAAGGAGGCTTTATGATAAAGGACCTCATGTCTAGAAAAATTATGTCCTCTTGTATTATATGTATTATGAGAATTATAACAGTTGTTTATTGTTGCTAGTAAAACCAAATGATCTGTTCAGCTACATTTAATCAACTAAAATGAGTTCATTTTCCAATGCATAATGCTGAGATCCTACTTTCAACAGATTACAGAGGTTTTACGCTGTATTTTCTTCTGTTTCAAAAAGACTAGAGATGGCCACTCTTACAATAAGTTCTGATGAAGGGCCCATATCTACTTTGCAGTCTCATAAATATGATTACATTTATGAAGCTTCATGTGATGACTGTATGACCCTATTTAGAACATATAAAGGTGTTTTTTTGGGGGTGGGTTTTAAACTTATATTAGGAAAGTTGCCTACCAAGCAGCTTTTTCTTTCAGTAATAACCTTTCTTTATTTCATCAAAAATAGCAGAACTAAAAAAGTCAGCTGTAAGGTTTGTCTGAATGTTTTTTTTACTGACTGTGAACATGATATGGTATGAACGCAAGTAATGCTATGTTTAAAATAGGCTGGAGGGAAAGAATACCACGGCAATGTAAAAATAAAGAAAAAAAAGTGGCAGCGACTCAAGCAGTTTGGCACCCTCCTGGCCAAACCTTAGGCTAAAGTTTGTTACCATGTTGAAAGAAAATGTAACCGTTTGCATTTAATAATTCAGCAATTTAACTGGGGCTGTCTGACAGCAGTGCTAGGGGACAGACTGCACTTAGCCCTGTGGGCCAAGGAGAACCATGGCCATACACCAGCAGCCCTGCCATCACCCGCTGTGGAGGTTGCGGACATCATCTGGAGGCCCACGCGACCACTGCCAATCACCAGGCCCCGAGGCGATCTGAACGGACCAGTTGGCATGGGGTATCTGCTACTGGCCCTGTAACCGACCCCTGTGTGGAGGTGGCTGGCGGAGAGGCACCAGGGGCACGGGAGGGATGGTGCAAGGGACTGAAGTAGTGGGATGAGCCAATGGATGAGGGAGGTCTGGTCATAATTTGAAAAAAAAGCATGTATCTGTGATTAAAGTGTTTTGGTATCTCTGCGCTGTCAGCGTGGTTTTAAACTGCAGCACTTGTTTGTGTAACTTTCCTCACCCTGATGAATGGTTTAAGGTGTCCATTACAGCTCCGACATCTGTCTCTCACCTTCCCAGACTGTCATGTCTGGATTTTGAGAAGAATAGTGTAAAGAGTAATTTTGGGTTTTTTTTGTTTTCATCATCCACTGAAAGGATTTTTTAAGTAATGGAAACACAGATGGTGGCTGAAATATCAGAGAGCTGCTTTTCTTACAGTACAAATTAACAATAATCAGAAATTCGTCACATATTGGTACTTTTTTTTTTCCTGTTTCTTTACTGAAAGCTGATTAGAGGCTGTAACGCTCTGTGCCATTTTTATCCAGGTTTCCTAAGGAATTAGATGTGTATGATGACACTGTCTTTTTCTTTTACCACAAATAGTTTTTGAACTGTTTTCTTAATTGCAAGGAAATTTGACAAACAGGTGAAAGTTTAAAAGTGATCAGGCTATTATGACAATAATGTACTGAGTAAAGGAGAGAGACCTAAATTGGTGCCCTACAAAGTATGAGACAACTGCAATATTAAGTACTGGAACATGGTAGTAAGTGTCCCTCAATCACGCGAAAAGCCCCAGTGAGGAGAACTGCGTATTTTGCATGGAATGACCCAAATGCCAGACAAAGCCACAGGAGCTGTCACAGATCTGTGTATTCTGCTGATAGAGTTTACTACATTTCTTGTCCCTGTTTGGTAAAATGTAGGCCACTTGTACGTGTTTTTTATTAATTAGCTCCTTATGATTAACTGTAAAACTTTCTTATAAAGTTAGTAATTTTTCACTAATTTGATTCTTGATGTGGCTGACCTAATGACTAATAAATAAATAAACTTTCACTGCGGTAATGAATTTGCTGAGAACTCCTAAGCATTTGAAGTTTCTCTTTCAGCAAGAATAGTTCATAATTTGTAATAATTTAAGGTATCTATTTTGTCAATTATTTACGTTTCTGGCTTGAGTTAGCTCTATCTTTGCCAATGCTTTGCCTGATTCAGAGCAGTGTTTCCCAGCTCAGTGTTAGCAGTCCAGTGTGCAAGTCCAGTGTTCTGAGCATTACAGATTCATTTTTCAGTCAAAACACGGAAAACTCATCAAAAATTCATTTTTGTGAACTCTTTCAATGCAGCTCTTTTCACTGTAATGTAGGATGAATGTGAATGTCAAAATCTTGAATGCTTCCTCAATACCAAACTGTTGTCCTCCACACTACAATACTGAAGTAAGATCTTGTTCAGTTCAGGAGAGAACAATATTTTCAAGAGAAGGAGCAAGCGTAATGTAATGGACATTTCTAATCCAATTGCATTTCCTGTGAAGACTGACTCTAACATTTTAGTATCCTGTAAAATGTCAACTTTTAGGAGATTACAACATTTGTCCCCAACAATTTCAATACTGTTTAAAAAAAAAAAAAAAGAATGGAATGATGAAGTCAAGCCTTGTGCCTGTTTTGTCTTTGAGCCAAACTCTACGTCATAGAGAATTATGACATAGTTGTGTATTATCTCAAGAGAAATCCCTGAGGGGAGGAAGAAGAAACGGACATTTTCTCAAGTAATGTGTATGGCTACAAGATGCTTGTGTTTTAAATTAAATTTTTCAGATTCTGATCCTAAATGAACAGAGGTCATGGATATATTGCCACTACTGTGAAGGTTTTCCTGCTGACAGTTTTTTTCAATCCATGTTGACCTTGATATTTCAGGTGTGATCATGCTGAAAGACAAAGTGGCAAGCTGATAAGTACTAACTGTAACACGAATGTTGAGATCAGAAAATGAAGTGCATTCAGTACTGTGGGAGTTGATGGTTTTCAAATACCATGTGCTTCCATGTTCAAAAATGTATGCCAAATTATGCCAGCTGGGAGGACATGTGTTGCCACACACCAAATGTAAATTTAGGCTGTAAATTAATTAAGCTTCTTATTTTAGTCTAACAGAACAAAAAGAAGCCTTCTCTGTTGCCAAGACCATAACAGATTTTTCTTAACATATTGTCCATTGACAATTTAATATGAGTATTACAAATGGTTGTGCAACCAACATCACAGAGCTTGTTTTCATAGGGCCTTTCTTGGTCTCCTTATTCTGAAATGCTAGTATTGCATTTCTAAAGTAGTGGTCACCTTCATTTCCCTCCATAAACCTCAATTAGACTTAAACTGGAAGCAGGGAAGGTAGGGAGGAAAGATTCTTTTTGGACTACCATCATTATCCTCTCACTTTCTTCATGAAACTTAGTTGCATAAACTTTCTCCAGCCATTTTGATATCCTTTGTAATCTTCCCATATAAATGAGTTTATTAAATGAAACAGTGTACAAACTATAGGAAAATCACATGGAAACTGAGTAGAACTAAGCACAGACAAGAAAAATGGACGCATTAAAAAGGTAAGGACATCTTGTGGATGAAAGTAGAAAGAAAAGGGAGCCAAAGGTACCATGCAATTAAATGGTGACAGACCGACCACTTTGATTTCCAGTAAATTTACTGATGCTGATCATAAATTTCTATTAGAAAGTAATAATAAATAAGCCCATTACTTTCATCTGAATGCCTGAAAAAGCATGCATAATGAAGTGTTAGGTCAACACTATTAAAACCAGCTATTTATCTTGGAAGTAGAATTCGAAATGTTTTTAGGTCTTTTGAGGACATGTGCTTTATAGAAGGAAGGTGCTCAGCACTTTCTCAAAATCAGGTCCTTTTTAAGGAGTCTCAAGCTAAGGGGTCAAGCAATAGCATTTTCAGAAGCACTGGTTTTAAGTAACACTAGTTACACTGAGCAGCTGTGAAGTTTCGGCATGTTCTTCAGCAGAACAGGGGAGGTTCTATATCATCAGTAAACCCTAACTGAAAAATGCTTTAACAGGTGCATTTCGAATTTTGTTCTTGTTTCTTTTACTTTGCATTCACCAAAGGATCAGGGCTGTATTGTATGTGTGTACCACAGTGACAATAATCACTGATTTTTATTTTCCTGTTGTGATGCATGAATCAAAAAAAAAAAGGTCTTTGGTTTGTCTTTGGAGAGTCAGACAAGATAGTTCATCCTCAGTCTGGCATACATTTAGTGCTTCATATCCTGTGGATCTTCAGACTTATTCCTAGAATAGTGAAAAATTATTTTCCTAACAGCTTTGGGAAATAATGATTTGCTAAAATTAATAAGATTTCAGTAATTCATCAGTATTTTCATACATTTGCATGAATTCATATCAGAATGAATCTCTGAAGTCATAATAAAGTCATTTATGGTTTCTGCTAAGAAATGTACTTCTATTGCATTTTCTGCTTTTTCATCGTTTCAAAGTATTGGTCTGACTTCTTCAGGCTCATTGTCTGGATATTCCAGCCAGCCTGACTGCTGTTTAGACTACTGGATCACAAGCAGAGTTTGAACCTGGATCTTTATGGCTAGGCCAAAATTTTCTGCTACTTAGAACCAGCTTTTTTAATCAGTCAGGAGCTTGATTCCTCTGAAAGACCAAATGGAATCTCAGTTTTATGGTTGTTTCCACATACACTGACTTTAAATTGGCATTACTGCAGTTCTAATAATGATTGACTTGTTTCAGAATGGTGTTACTGGGAATGTCCTTTACAGGTAATATTCTCAAAACCCATAGGTAGCCTAAAATGACAAACATTTCCTAAGACAGTATTTGAAGAGAAAGCAATACATGTATCAGTGGAGGATTCAGTTGAGGACTTCTGGTTTGTTTCCAGGCATCGCGTCTTTTTTTTTTTCCCCCAAGGCAAAAAAATTTATGCTGCCAAAGGGAGAAGTAATTCTTCATGTAGTAAAGTCTTACTCATTTTCTGAAGCTCAGTCCCATTTATTTCCTGGTATGATTATTCACAACTCAATTTTTATTAATTTTTATATATAATCGCTGAAACAAGAGATACCTAACAGAGGATTCAGCCATAAATTTATACAAATCCTTGGTGTCATACAGCTTTCCTGCTTGTGTCTCTATTTATGGTGCATTAAAGCTGAGTCACAAGAAAATCATGGGTTTATGAAGCTTCTTTCATAAACCAGAAAATGTAAAGTTTTATTGCTCTTTAGGCACAGATTATTAATACTGTAATGACATTAAAGAGTATTAAATGCAAATTTGCAAAGCTCCAAAGAGCTTTATTAGGATAAGCAACATTTTTATTGAGTCACTGTTTTAATGAAAATCTGGCAAAGTAAATCTAAGCGAAGGCCACCACAGATGTTCTGCTATGCTTCATCAAGGAGTAAGCTGCTGAGTGCTTGGGGGTAGAGAAGAAAGCTTGAATGCACCCAGTCTTTATGTACATTTACCCCAGTTGATTTATAGTGTGTTCTGCATATAAAACACAGGGGAGCATTCAGTAATGAAATAGAAAAAGGAAAGGATCAGAGTCTGTATCATACTGTAATGAACATGCCAGATAAAGCAAATGAAAGAGATTCTAGTCTGCCAGGTGCTTTAACTGAGTATGGAGGTTTTCTAGGGTGTGGGGAGAAATGCCGCTCTTGATTCTGTAGATGATACTCAATCACTGTGTATTTTAAAAAGAAATAAATCTAATTGTAAATTAGTTCTGCTCATGGTGATAGCATTATGATAGCAATATGATTATATTGTTCACTAAAAATTATAGGCTTATATAAGTGAACATGTTGTATCATGGATCACATTTACATAATTTTTACTTAGACAAGAATCTAGAACTATCTCACAGGTGACACCGTGGTGTCCTTGAAGTATAATGCGCTATTTTGGAGGTGTGACAGAAGCTATTTAATATCACTTCAGAAAGCTAGATATAAAGTGGAATCCTGTTTTCTGTGTAATTATTTAAGCATATAATATGCAGAAAATATTGAATTAATTTATAAGCATGGAGGCTGTATATTTCCAACAATTATTGCCCAACTGTGTTACATATCGTTAATACATGAGACTTTCATAAGGTCCAGATTTTCATACAAAATTTCTGTGATTACTCAATGCTCTGTTTTAAGATATGGAAAGTAATAAGGCAGAGGATCATAAGGTGCATTTTTGATTCTGTTGGTATCATCTCTGCTACTATTGCCCATACTCTGGCAGTTTTCATAGTGTAAACCCTTTGTCTCAGGTTTTCATAACTTGCTCAGGAAACATGCTTCTTTCTAAAACCTGTGAAATGAGTCATAGTACATGGTCCGTCACCTTTTTGTACATAAGTGAAGAGTGCTTATGCACCTTACTGATGTTGAAAAACTGATATGAAGCTGACTGGGACCAAATCCTGCAACGGAGACTAGAATCTTGAAGTCCAATGATGAAGTACATTTGTAGTGTAAAAAGGGTCTGCTTGTGGCTGTCCACATGTTGAAAAGGAAACAGTCTTCAGACCACTTCTGCAGTGCAAGAAACTAGATGAGACCCCTCTGTCGTATAGTATCCCCAGATCTCTTTTATCTTTTTTCAAGTGGTGAATAGGGTCTCTGAGATGGTGTTTTAAATTTGCCTGTTGATAGAAGAACATATTTTATGTCCTGCTTTTTTTGAGAAGTGAATTGAAGCAAAACTGTAGCTCTTGAATTTTGGAGAAAATAAGGGTATTTCTGTGCCTTTTTTTTAATATTTCACAAGAAGAAAATATTAGGTGTGGGCCAGTGGGGTGTGTGTGGTATCTTTGAAAGGATTTATGCGATTTAGTACAAGCCTTATTAATTTTCAGTCTAACTTGCTCTCCGTTTATTTCACAAGACGTTTTTTGTAGGTTTCTGTACACACTAATTAATACATGTTATGGGCTAAGATGTAGAAGAAAGAGTTATGAAATGTCCTGGGACTATTACCTTATTCTCATCAAAATAATTCTGGATGAGTGTTAATTAGATTAAAAGCCATTTAGATTTGTGCTTCAAAGTAACCAAAGTGGTTTTTAAAAGCTGAACAGTATCTTTAGAACAGAGTAACCATCTAACCAATCAAATAAAGATCCCATAGTAACAGTCAGATATAATTTGACTAATGATAACATAATGGCTCCATAGAATTTGCTAATAGATTCTATCATTTCGAAATGCAACATATAATTAATACCAGGAAATAGCTGTAGCAACTCAGCCATTCCTATTAGTTTCAGCTGTGGAAGAATCATGGTGTTCCCATTATGTATATGTACACTGTATTGTATCAAAGATTACTTCTTTTATTTAGGGTAAAATTATGCCATTGACCTTTATAAGGATCTCTGTTTCCCTGGAGTCCAGGGAAACATGATGGTCTTGCACTGTTCTCTCAGACTCAGGATGATAAGCTCTCGCTTTGCAAAACAGTTTTCCCATGTGAATTTTTAATATGATATGTACATTTATGCCCTCCTATTATTACTTAGAAAATAAAAATGGTGTTGCTCTATTTCCAGTCTTTAAACATTTAAACTTTAATTCAGTAATCACTTTGAGTTAGAAAATGTCTGGACTGGATGCAACTGGTCTTGAATTCACCTCATGCATATTCCCACATGAACAGCCCCTGCATAACTCACTTTTGACTGCAAATTCCTTACTGAAATTAGGGCTGTCTTGACTTTAAGACTGTACCATGAAAAACAACATTCATGGCACTAAAAAGCACCTGGATCTTGGAATAACGTTGTCACTTCCTTAAAATATGATTTTCATAACTGTATCTTGATGTTTTATGTAAATCAAAAGCGTGTTTGGGAACCAGATGCATATCAAAGCTGTTATGAGAAGCTGAGATTCAAATATGTATGAAATGATCAGAATCTTCTCAAAAAGAACCATGACAAGTCAGAAAAAAACCCCCAAAACCAAAAAGAACCAAAGCAAAACCACTTATCATTAGACCAGATGAGTTACGGTGGAGAAAATTGTAAGCAGTGCTTGCCAGGAGAATTAGGTGTTATCTCAAAAGGTAACTGTAAACCTCAATTGTTTTGAGGGTCCATCATAGCATTCTGTGATGCACCCTTGATTTATTTTGAAAAGTGGCAAACTTAAATCTGGTTGCCATGGAGAGTAGTCACAATGACTAACCTCAGGTATCTAATTAAGATGTTTGCATTAGGAAACGAGGCTTTCCGTATGGAGAATACATAAAATCAATTGGAAATCCAGAGTGTGGTCAGAATGCCTAAACTGCGTGCTTGAGCACTTTAGCTCTGCCGTTACTATGTAGGCAGCACTGGCTTCTAACTCTTCAATTAGATTCCCAAGTTTAAGTGTGAGAATTTTCTCTTGTTGATATTCTAAATTATGATAGAATCATAGAATCATAGAATCGTTTAGGTTGGAAAAGACCTTTAAGATCAAGTCCAATTGTTAACCTAGCACTGCCAAGTCCACCACTAAACTGTGTCCCTAAGCATTACATCTACACGTCTTTTAAATACCTCCAGGGATGGAGACTCAACCACTCTCCTGGGTGCCTGGTCCACTGCCTGACTACACTTTCAGTGAAGAAAAAAAATTAACCCTCTAGAATTCTAAGTGGTGTGGTTTGTTTTTTTTTTTTCTTTTTCTTTTTTTTTTTTTTTACTTCTGTATTCTTGTCAAACTACATAGCCTTAAAGAATGAACTGGTCTCCATTCTTTTTTGTTTTCCTTCAACTACTCCCAAACAGAAGAGCAAGATGATACTACTATTTAAATTACAGTTGATAGTTTGACAAAGAACTCCTGCTGGATGGATTAGGTGCTGCTAGAGAAGTAAGAGGGTATTATTTAGACCCCAGATATATTAGTACATATCACACTTGTACAATGCAGCAATGGTACTTGTGAAATAAGAAGCAAAGGATAAATTTAATGGATCTGCATAGTTGAATGTCTGTCTGCAATTCTTCAGTGCTTATTTGCACTTCATATAAGAAAATGGTGACTTGCCTTCTATCGCAGAGTAATGATGGTTTGTTTGCAAAGGGCACCGTAGACAGAAAGATAGCAGCTATGGGGAAAATATGCTGGAAACCATGGCTTTATTTTTAAAAGCAACGTTTATATTTTAGCATGTTGTTATTCATGCGTATTAACTAAATGTTTATAATGCTAGTGAAGACAAATTGATACTAAATTTAACTAGTCAGGATTGCCTCTGTCTTTCATTCCTTGCTTGAATAGCTTAATGTAGTCTAAAACTATCATTACTTTATTGGCTTTTAACATTTTCTAACGTGTGTGTATATATTTCTATCTTCAAAAACATTGTTAAAAGAAAATTGACAAGCAATTGAGAAAGCACCAGCTACTTGCATTACTCATCCATGTTACATAATTACATCTTATAAATGAACGGAAATGGTTAGAGCTCTGTAATGGTGATAGTTGCAAGAGTAAGATATATGTGCTTTTTAAAAATAAACAGGAAGAAATAGATCACTGCAGAGTACAAAAGTTATTTCTAAACTATACTCTAAATAGACCTAACCAGCTACATAGGCAAACAGAATAGCCTAGAAAATTGACAAAGAAAATTGTTCTGGCTTGACCAAAAGTGAATTGTAACAAAGTAGGTTGAAGCAGTCTGAAGAAATCTTATTTTCCAGGTGGTCTTTTCTAAGGTCAAGAGAGAAAAACAGGGCAAATACTGAATTTTGTTTCTTCACAGTTGATTAATAGCTTATTTATCCCTCAGAAGTCTGTGTTTCTCTTTATGTAGTTGGATGGAAAGATAATGGTTAGAATGGGTTAGAACCTCTATTTCAGTATTACTTTACTGTATTTCCTACAATCTCTTAATATGCATGAACTGTCACATTGAATCAATCTGGATGTAGGTAAGAGCTTTCAGGACTGCAACTTGTTTATGCTGATATATCAAAACATTTTTACCCTCCTGTCCCCTCCCCACCTTATTTTTACTGCTGACATATTTTTTCTTTGTTATCAGTTAATGTACAAATAAACACAGAATGTTGTACTGTGAAAATAAACACAAAATATTGTACTGTTTGATCTTTACTTGTTTAGCCTCATCGGTGAAGCAGCACAGCAAGTAAGGTAATGGAGCATGTTCTGAGAAGTCCTGCTGGTATCAGAAATGCTTGCCACTGCACCACAGAGAGAAACGCTTTAGAAAGGGTGATCATTAACAAATGAGAGTTTGCATTTACTGCTGGATCAAGCATGTGTAGAAATATGCATAAATGACTGCAGCTGTCCTGTTTTAGTCTGGTCCCTTGTTTTATGGCTAACAGAGATATGGCAATAAGCATCAAGCAGCCAAATATTTTGCACTATTGAGTAAATGAAAATCTATGATAATAAGAAAGTATAACGTAATTATAATTTGAATTCCTGGGGGTCAGGCGTTGCGCTTACTATGTTACTACACATCACCCCTCTACCTGGGGCATGTTTTCCAAATAATTTCCTGCAATACCAGCTCCCAACCCTATGGATCACTGGCTACTCAAACTCGAAATGCCCTCACATCTCTCATTGAGTAGCTAAGCACCCTCAAGACTAGCTCTGTCTTGAGAATGGAGTGCTTGTGGCTTTGGCAGCTTTCCTTGAAATAATTTTTGGTATCTGCCAAACATCTGAATAAAGACAACATGAATTTATTATACTAAAATGCAAGATTTAAGAAAACTACTGTATTCAGAAAGAGGTATGTGACCATAAATGAAATCTGTGCATAATAACTGCTTTTAATTTCATTTAGCACCAGATGACTTTTTCGCTGTGTCACTCAATTAAAAAGCTGACAGTGTGCTTACGTTACTGTGTCAGCCAAGGTCTAGTCCTGTCACAAACATTGCCCTCAGGCTTCCTTTCTCTGAAATAGTTACTGATCAAGAGCAAACTTGTTGTTGGGTTCTCAGTTTTCTCTGATTCAGACAAGGATTTCCTTTGAAGGGTCTGCTGTAAGTTATAAACTCGATACTTAATCATGGGTCATTCTAAAAACTTCTCCCAGAGAACAGCTAATTTGCTGATGACTCTTGGGACATCTTGTGTCTCTTGGAGTTATCAATCGCCCAGGTAACATAAAAACTGCAACTGACTCACGAAAGGTGAACGCAACACTTAACAACAACTTCAGTACTTGACATGACTATAAACAAATTGTTTACCTCCTTGAATGAACTTCTACTTCTCCCTGTGGTCTGGTAGGATACAGTTATAAGCTTAACATGTAGCCCTTTGCAACCTACATATTGAAAACTCATATTTTATGGTGAAATTAAGGAATGGAATTAATCTTAATTTCTGATGGATATCACAGAAAGCAAATCCCTAAACTTTCATTGATAGTGTCATAAGACTGCTGGTTTTGGAGTAGGTTGACACTTGTCCCTGGTTTCCTTGGGCTGGGAACACTATTGCAAAGCTTTTTGCCATTTGCCTGCATGAAATTCAGGCTGCTGCCTATATAGATTTCAGTAAAATTTTTATTATTGGTCTATTTTTAATTCAATGAGGATTTAAAAATACCAAAGCTGTAGTTATTTTTAGTTGAGGCTGGGAATGTTAAGTGGGAAGGAAACATAAGCTAAGATGTTTTGGCGGAGAAACTTAAATGGGCTAACAGGGTAATTTATTTATAGATTCTGTATGACATGAATATCGGCTGCCTTGAGCAAATTTAAAAATCACTGCAGATGGCTTCCAACAGACAAGTGTTGTGTGATGTTGCACCAGGGAGCATTTAGTTTGTGATAGCCAATGGAGTAATAAGGTTTTAAAAATAACTATAGTGTGCATAATTAATACTATATAGATATGTAGTAATTTTCAAAAAGCTTCTGTATACTGAATAGGAAGTAAAATGTACTAACTTAAATTTCAAGTTTCTACGGTAGTCATATATAAAGGAGGGTCATAATAGTTCTGAGGATATAAAAAATTTAGTCTATTTCTGCTTTTGAATGATCTTTTCCTGTCTTGTGGATACTGGCTAAAATGAATCATTGGTGCAAATGATATGAAAATTTATAACAAAAAAAATGAAACAAATTATGACAAACTTGTAATGAAAACCAAAATTTAATACTGCAAGTACAAAAATATAATCACACAGATTCTGTTTCTACCTGTATTAGTGCACATTCACTGTGAAATAGGTAGGCTCATTATAAATTCATGTTGGTGGAAATTGGACAAGAATCCAACCTAACAACGCATGTAAAACAATAGTATTTCCTAATTATCCTTCCAATCTCTTGAAATTAAATTTAATTATTTAGTTTGTGATTGCCCCTAAACACTATCTTTTTGTCCTGTAATTGTAGAGTATCTGGAATGAAGAGGTGAGGGTTCATAAATAAGGTTTAGGACAACTAAAAATAATTATTGTGTCAATCTCTGTGACAGATAAAACAAAAATGTATGATGATGTTCTATGAACATGAAATATCCCTTTCGCTGAAACATACATAAAAAAGAACAATAATGTTTTTTTGAATAGGAATTCATTTTTCTTTATCTGATTTTTTTATGCATAGTTCATTACATATATATTCTATTATCTATTATCCTGTGTTCTGTCTTATGTTCTCATACATCTTAATATATAATAACTGATCTTATCTCATATTGAAGCAGATTAAAACATCACTCCTTCTTTTACTGGAATGATAACAAATGCGGAATACTAAGACATAGTTGAAAATAATTTTTCAGGTCTTCAAAAAATAAGCACATGAAAAAATTATTTGATGATGAGAAATTTGAAATTCATGGTTCAGTAATGTCTTTAATCATGTCATCAGTTTTAAGCATGATGAGTACTTATCTGTTTAAAGATTAGTTCTTAAGTACCTTGGTGACTATGAACTTGTTCTGGTTTAACCCCAGTTGGCAACTAAGCACCACACAGCTGCTCACTCACCCTCCCCCGCAGTGGGATGGGGGAGAGAATTGCAAGAGTAAAAGTGAGAACACTTATGGGTTAAGAACAGCTTAATAACTGAAATAAAATATAATAACAATAACAACAAAACAATAACAACAACAACAATAATAATAATAAATTGTAATGGAGAGAGAGAAATAAAACTCAGGAAAAACAAGTGATGAAACCGCTCACCACCCACCGACCAATGCCCAGCCTGTCCCCGAGCAGCGATCGCCGCCCCCCAGCCAGCTCCCCCAGTTTATATACTGAGCATGATATCATATGGTATGGACTAGCCCTTTGGCCAGTCTGGGTCAGCTGTCCTGGCTGTGCTCCCTCCCAGCTTCTTGTGCACCTCCTCGCTGTCAGAGTATGGGAAGCTGAAAAGTCCATGACTTAGTATAAACGCTGCTTAGCAACAACTAAAACATCAGTGTGTTACCACATTGTTCTCGTACTAAATCCAAAACACAGCACTATACCAGCTACTAGGAAGAAAATTAACTCTACCCCAGCCAAAACCAGAACAGAACTGTACATCTCTGAAAACTGACATCTACTGACTGTTCTCAGATTAATCTTCATTCTTGGTTTGCTTCCTGCTTTTAGCTGATATTGTTAACAAGAATGAACATTAATGCTCCTTGTAATGGCGATCAGTGAAACTCTGAGAGACCATAACTCTACACTATTCAGTATGGATCAAATTCTCAAGCAAGAGAGGTGAATGTAGGTGCAGGGTTGATTGTAAATCTGTACCTGCACTGATAAATACCAAAAGACAATTTCTTAACAATGGTTACTAAGAGTAGTTTTCTATTTGTACTATACTGCCCTGCATAGTTTTTCTCAGGAAATGATTTTAATTTTATCATAGTATTGTATGATAATACTATGATACAATTGTACTATAATTCTACAATATGCTATGCTATGAGTAGTATATGTTGAAAAGATATAGTGAATATTTATGTAGATTCATGATCTATATGAGATCACCTTTGTGATCTTATTGTAATCACCTTTGTGATCTAATTAAAATTGCATTTTTTAGCAGAGGAAGTAATATTTAATACTTTTTGAGCCTAATATAAAATATGTTTTATATAGATTGTGTATGTTCCTGTAAAAACCTATTACATGTTTTATAGTTAAGGTGCTGAAATTATTAGATGGCTGCTACTCTCTTGCATAATCGAAAGCATCCACTGCACAGTGACCTTTTCTGCTTTCCTATGTACTCATAAAATGCATGAGATCAGGAAGAGACAGAGAATTTTCCCACAAGACACAACACGTACAATAGAGAGCATTTCTGAGGATGTAGAATTGTCAAAGATTTGAATGCAAAAGAAACCTGTGGAAATATAGGAAAAAAAATTCACTGGTTCTTTCTTCTATTATAACAACAATTGGTGGGATTGTAAAATTGGATTTTTGAACCAGTGAGTCAAGTCTTGTGCTATGACAGGCAATCACATCATGATTCATAACTGTATCAAGTTTAATCTTGAACTCTATTATTAGATTTTTTCCTGCTACACTATAACTTACCAGAATGAAAAGTTTTGTTCCAGAGACTTATGCTACTAATAGCTAGAAGCCTTAATCTAATTTTCATCCTGTATTTAATATGAACAGTTCACATATTTGCTTTTGTGTTCTAAAGTTTGCTATATTCATACATAAAAGCCTTAGTCCTTCTCAAACTAGGGCCAAATCAAATTACATTAAAGTCAGTGCTGGAATGTAGTTGTGGTGGCTTGACTGGCTGGATGCCGGGTGCCCACCAAAGCCGTTCTATTGCTCCCCCTCCTCAGCGGGACAGGGGAGAGAAAATATAACGAAAGGCTCATGGGTTGAGATAAAGGCAGGGAGAGATCATTCACCAATTACCATCATGGGCAAAACAGACTCAACTCAGGGAAATTAATTTAATTTATTACCAATCAAATCAGAGTAGGATAATAAGAAATAAAAAATAAACTTTAAAACACCTTCCACCACCCCTCCCTTCTTCCTGGGCTCAACTTCACTCCCAAATTCTCTACTTCCTCCTCCCGAGCAGTGCAGGGGGATGGGGAATGGGGGTTGCAGTCAGTTCATTACATGTTGCCTCTGCCGCTCCTTCCTCCTCAGGGGAGGACTCCTCACACTCTAACCCCTGCTCCAGCGTGGGGTCTCTCGCACAGGAGACAGTCTTCCACAAACTTCTTCAACGTGAGTCCTTCCCGTGGGCTGCAGCCCTTCATGAACTGCTCCAGCATGGATCCCTTCCACGGGGTGCAGTCCTTCAGGAACAGACCACTCCAGCATGGGTCCCCCACAGGGTCACAAGTCCTGCCAGCAAACCTGCTCCAGCATGGGCTCCTCTCTCCATGGGTCCACAGGTCCTGCCAGCAACCTGCTGCAGCATGGGCTTCCCATGGGGTCACAGCCTTCTTCGGGCACCCACCTGCTCCAGCATGGGGTCCTCCATGGGCTTCAAGTGGGTATCTGCTCCACCATTAACCTCCATGGGCTGCAGGGGGACAGCCTGTCTCACCATGGTCTTCACCACTGGCTACAGGGGAATCTCTGCTCTAGCTCCTGGAGCACCTCCTCCCCCTCCTTCACTGACATGGTGTCTGCAGAGTTGTTTCTCTCACATATTCTTACTCCTCTCTCTGGCTGCAGTTGCTGTTGTGCAGGTTTTTTCCCCTTCTTAAACACGTTATCACAGAGATGCTACCACCGTCGCTGATGGGCTTGGCCTTGGCCAGCAGCAGGTCTGTCTTGGAGCTGGCTGGCATGGGCTCTGTCAGACTTAGGGGAAGCTTCTAGCAGCTTCTCACAGAAGCCACACCTGTAGCCCCCCTGCTACAAAAACCTTGCCACACAAACGCAATACAGTAGATGAAACTAGAGATGGGGCAGTCAGAGAAATAAAGACCTCTTAAAATAAAATTTTGGCTTTTCGTTATGTACTAGACTGCCTGGAAAATGTCTGGTCTGATCAACTTGTCAGTATTAGAATTTGCTATAGAATAACGTGCTGACATGAATAGGGAGGAAAATATATCACCCTGAGGAAGACAGTGTAATGTGTGCTAGGAGAACAAGTAAAACTTAGAATGAAGAATCTTAGAATGAAGAGACAGGTACCTTGTACAGACATCCAGATATCTCAGACAGACATAAAAGTAAAATATTTCTGTTATTACCGTTTTTCTCTAAAAGACTGTAGAACTAGTAAATACAGAAACTTGAATGGAAACATCATGTTGGCAGAATGCAGTAAGTAAGCATTAATTCTTTAATCTTTTCTTATCTCAGTATTCATTCATGTAGGCCCAAAGCCACCAAGAATCTAGCTGTTCAGCAATGTCTCTTTATTATATTCTTTGTCACTCTGCCCTCAAAATGTAGTATTTTAAGCTACATTATGTTCAACCAAAGACTAGACTGAAGAAAAGTAGAAGGAGAACTTTTTGTTTTAAAGCGTGTGGGGAGCAAGAATAAGTTTTTGCAAGTTTTGGGGGATATATAAATCCAGCTTGGGTATTTGAAGGATCTTGAATGCTTGGGATAGGTATAAAATTGCCGTAGACAGTGTACCAAAGAGGAAGAATTATTCTAAGGGCATAAATACCTGTCTTGGCAAACTACCTCTGGAAATGTAGCCCATATCTTTTATGTGTCACAGTAAAGCCAGAACCCTATGTTCTTCCTTTAAAAATGTACTGAAAGACCTATACTTGACTACGCATAGAAACCTGCCAAATTCGACAATAAAGAAGCTTGATAAAAATCCTGCAAAAGAGAGAAGGAAAAAGAGAGCTGAAATACCACAGCTTCTCTGTTAAACAGAAAATACTACAGAAAATACTATCAGTCAGTTAGATTTCCATAAGAATTAGGAGGCTGAATTCAGAAGATCTAGACCAGGAGTTTTAACAAGTACATGTGAAGAGGTGAAACAGTCAATCAGATCTATATAACTTTGCAGACAAATACTAGTTTCTAGGGGAATGTGGTAATATTTCTTAATTGATAATGTGTTGATTTTTAAGGATAGATGACTGCTTAGCTAGCATAACTCTTCAATGCCAGCATAATGAGAGGGGTGAATAAACATTTAGTTACTGGATTTCTTTAGGTGAAAGTGCAGATGATCTTTTTTTGTCCTTCAGGAGCAGTGGTCCTACAAACAATTTAAACCTCAGATAGGCAAGCAAAGGGAGATCTAATCTATACGTGCCTGTGAAGGACCTGCTTGAGGATTTGAATTATAGTCCTAATTTAGTTCTCTGCTTGTTCAGGCTGGGGTTTTTAAATGGTTTAAGGGAAGTAGGTATTAGCTCCCACTGAAAGCTCAAACCCCTTTGCAAAATCTGATTGAAATTTGTCTTTATGGTGTTATAGGTATCTATACCTATGTTTAATGCTGGTAGAATGTTTTCCACCTTTTAAAGCTATCAAATTTATTATGTTAGATTAATCCTTGGCTTGTAACTAGTACAAACTTCATAAAAAAGAGATGAAATTAGTAAAGTTTGCAACCTGATCTTTTTAAGATCATGGGATGAAATCCTGCCCCCGCAGAAAGTAGGAGGGATTTTACTACTGACTTCAATGGGATTGACACCTGTTATCCATGTGATAGAGTTATTGACGAATTTACCTACCTATTTCTTGGTAGTAGTTTAATTTATGACAACAGTGCTTACAAGATCGATATTTATGGCAATTATAACTGTCAAGTAATTGCCTATATTAATAATTTCTGCTGAATGCCTGACAAGAATTTGATGATGTTTATATCTGTCAATTGCCTGAAGTAATTTATAGAATCTACTAAGAGCTTAGCTATATTTATAATTACCATCAAGTACCTCAAAGTATTTTAATGGTCCTGGAAAACCACACAAAACTTCAACATTGTGGAATTTTAATAAGTTCAGTATTTTTAATTTAAATATAATAAACAGTACTGTTCTAAGATTTTGTTGAAATCTGGCTTACTGATACATGATGAAGTTTGTAGGCCATGCCACTTTTGAATTATGGATGAGCTAAAAATGACTAAATTAAACCCCAAAAGTTTTCTTTTTTTCTTTTTCTTTTATAGTATATCTCCATGAGAGGGTGATTTCTACTTTCTCAATCTGTCCCTCTTTCATTCCTATCCTTCCTCAAGAAAAAGAATCCCATCAGGAACCAAGAAAAAAAACAAAACCAAAACCAAACCCAAAATCTTACTCTGATTTGAGATTTATTACAAAACATTCTTTGCCATAAGACATATTTATAAACACTGGAGGAATTGGAGGTGGGCACATTAATCCATTCTGCTAGAAGCTGTGTGGCAACTTTAGAGATACTATATTTGTGGTTTGAAAACTGCTTTTTTAAACAAGAGAGATTAAAATTATTCATCAATGAAAATGCTAAGTATAGGGTTGAGACAGCAAAGAGTATGTGTGTGGTTGGTATCACTGGTACATCCTCCTAACTGCCATGTATTGGCTGTGGTACTCAGGGTAAAGTTCTATGGAAGTGTGCTCGGTTGGAAGATGTTTTTTTTCCCACATTAACATGAGCAGGATTTTTAATGGTGCTATTTGCCCTCATGTAGCACCTCCTTTGGGGATATTAAAGAGTTATTATATTCTTTATAAAAACTAAATCTGGTTCACGGGGGCTCAAAAAGGAAAAGCAATATGAACTGTGCAACATTTGCTTGATAGTAAAACAGTCTTTAAATACTTAAATTTGCACAAAGCACTAATCAGGCAGGGGAAAAAAAACACTTGAATTATTTAAGCTAATTTATCTAACAGAAAAAAATAACTCCACTGCAGGACTTCCATCTGTCTGCAATGGTAAACAGCTACCACCTGCTTCCTGTAAATGGCGGTATAAGATTATTACTCAGTAAATGTCACAATTTCCATTTCAAAACCCCTTTTCAGCTGTCTGTTTCTGCAGCAACAAAATAATAAATCACCTGCTACCATGGTCAGAATAAATCCCCTATCTCTGTAATAATGACTGAGGGAAAGAGAGGCAGAAAAATGTTCTTTGCTTTTTGCTTTCAGTTATATAGAATTGTACCTAGATGATGATGTGTGAGAGAGAGATTCTGCTGCATACTTTAGCAAATAGCATATTTTTTAGCCTTAATGCTGTATTAACATAAAAGGGCAAAAGTTACTAGTTTGTATATGCAATGGCACCCATCAGTGACCTCTAAATCCATGCAAATATGTTGTAAAATATTGCTGTTTGTACAAAGAAGAAAAATATGCTTTAGGAAGAAACATTTATTTTCTAGAATTGACTTTCGTTTGTTAAATAGTTCCTGAGGTCAATATACTGTTCCAGCTTTGCAGTAACTGTAAAGATGCATATTCACTATGATTTATTTTGAGGGGCTGTAAGTTAAGAGTCAAGCTGAAGTGGATGTGGGCAGAAGAATATTTTAGTGCCTGGGTAGGCAGGGCCTTCAATTTCAAGTCAACGACCTGGCAATGATCAGCAATCAAACAAAGTCCTGTATGATATTACATGCTCTACTGACGTTTTGGTTTCTGACCAAAAGGCAATGAGCTTTCAGTATCATAAAAGAATCATTCAGTGGACTATGGTCATACTGTCACTTGTGGAGCTATTGGCACAGGTTAACACTTCCTAATATATGTCTTAATGCAACACATAACTGTCTGTATTTTTTGCATTGTTATTAAAATACTCAGTAGAGTTCGCCCTCATTTATAGGGAGCACTTGATACCTGTGGCTTCCCTTTTGTATCTCCTTTCTTTTCAAATTCATCATGGTTACTTTATGACTCAGTCATGCTTAAGATGTAGATCATAAGGGAACCTGCTTGAGGAAAGTACCTTTCAATATGACAGCAGTTTCTTTCTCTCAGGTTCCAGACTTGGAACCTCTTTGTGTCTTCTCCCTCCTCCCTACCCTGCAATTCAGAGTCTGTCTTGGGATTTTTCTGGCCCATTTCTGTGCACCCGATCTCTGCATCTCAAGAGCCCATTTTGGTGCATTTTACCGGCTTGGAGAAACTTTTATTACCATATATGTCCATGTATGTGTCACGTTCTAATGACGCAGAATACAGGCAACAGATTATTTTCTCTTCTGGGTAGAAGCCTGTGCTGTTTGTGTTGTATGGATCTAAAGGTATATTTACTAAATAAAGGAAGATGAAGAAGCAAAACTAGTTAATTTTTTTACTATGAAATTAAGATTTTCTAAGTCTGTGCTTTTCTCAGAAACCTCTGTTTTTTTAAAAAGGTGTCTAACTTCAAACATGCTCACTGTATTTCCCTTCTGTGACAAAGATAGGAATTTCTAGAGTGTGAGCCAGATGTTGGTGGATAGATCACCTTTAGAGATGACTATTATTTTCTACTGATTGTATTCAGAGCTGAGAACAGCTTTGCTTTTAGCTTGGGTGCTTCTGTTTGATCCCTAAATTAAGATAGAAAGAACCAGAGTCCTTCCTTTCCCTGTGCTTTTTTGCTCCTAGGAAAAGGTGTATTTCCTTTATAGGAGCAAAGTGAACATTTTATGCACAACACAATTACTACAGAAACACATCAGAGAATTAAAGCATGTTTAGGTTTGTGTATCTACTGATGGATCATTCCTAGTGTTTTGAACGTAATGATGGGAAGTGATCACAAATTAAACAATTTATATTAAATCTCTGCCAAATAATCTGCTGTTAGCAAGCAGTTAAAATCCTCTGTTTTTTGTGTCCCCCCAGTACAAGGGAGATCTTGATGAACGGGTTAGAGTACAGGGGAGGGGCACTATGGCAGTTAGGTGTCCTAGGCATACATCATACAAGACAATGCTGAAGAGAAGAGAATGCTACACGGGGATCTAACAGCAGTCTTCAACTACCTAGTGGAATAGACAGAGCCTGGCCTTTTTCAGAGGTGCACATTGAAAGGATCAGAGGCAACAGTCATAGGTTGCAACAAGGAAAATTTGAACCAGAGCTAAAGAATAATATATTCACAATGTGAATGGTGAATCACTGGAAAAGGTTTCCCTAGCAGGCTCCTAGGAACAGACTCTTAGGACGAAGATCTTGGTAACCTGATCTAACAGAAGTTAACTCTGATCTGATGAGGAGGTTGTATTAGATGACATCTATAGGTCCCTTCCAACCTAATTTTTTCTATGATTCTCTCTGCTCTTTCCCCTAAATTTACAGCACAAATTTCTAGATGTAGTGAAGAAAGAACTCATGGTATGCTTGTCCCTGCTCTGGGGAATCCAGTGTCCTCCTGGCAGTAATCACATAGTCTATGCTGACTTGTCCCATTAGCACCCTTGCTAGAAGCTTATGTGGCCTGTAGCCCAAGATTATTTTGCTTTTGTGGGGATGTTATTGGATATTGCTAAGGTGTGGACAGCCGGAGGTGCTAAAAAGATTGCCTTTGGTGAAATAAAATGTAGTCCTCTCCCTTTTCCTGTCAAATGCTACTGGTACAACTAGCAATGTGAGAGAAAGGGTCAGGCCTTATAGTCCGACTAACCTGGAACACCAGGGAACAGGGAATGTTGTAGCCCTGGGCTGGTATTGCTGCATAAGCTTTGCAACATGGAAGTAAACTTAACTATACACCTCTAACTTCACAAATGTTCTTGTGAAAAAAGACGACAAGCCTATTTAAAGGACAAATGTGAAGTGAATCTAATGTATACAGGAAGATAGTTTCTAGGTCACATATAATTTTAGTTCCTTATTTATCAATAAGAAATTGTTGCGTTTTTTTTTATACTTTACCATTCTACTTGTATTTGATATGAAGTGTTCTAACTTTTCTGTAGTGCTCTGTCATAATTAAAATGAACCCTAGTGGTAACATAATTACATGATGGTAGAAAATGACTTAATCTATTTCTAAAACTGGCTTTATCAAGTATGTTTCATCATTTCAATTTCATAAGGATAAATAATGAATTTTAATAATTGAAGTACAAACCAAATTAACTAAATGATACAATGTAATTAGGGATGCAATACATGGGGTTATATTACAATCTGATTAAATATGTCTCAGAAGACTCTTTTCTAAAAAACTAATTTATTAAAGATTTGTAATATCATCACCCACAAGTTAACTTCTTCTTCCATAGTTTCATTCTGAGGTCATTTGAATTAGTTTCTTTAAAATAAATACGCAAGAAGTAAGTTTGTGTTGCAAAACCTTCATCAATTTTTGAGAAAGATGAAAGAGGCAACATTAAAGTGAAAACTGGTAATATTAGAATAGAATTCAACAGAATAATTTTACAGTGCAAAATCTGTATTTTTGGGAGAAAATGTTAGAAAAAAGGAGCAAAGCTACTTACATGGGCTGTCACAAGCTGTAGGTTATTGGTGATCCTAGCTTCCTTGAGAAGCTCTCTTGCAGCTAAAGTTGTAAATGCCAGAGTCCTGGGCTCAAATTCATATGTTCAAATTAATATGCTGAAATTAATATTTTTATAGTTGCCATTATTTTCTACATATTTATATAACCATTCTCCTTCTGTTTTATAGCCAAACTCTTTCTTAAATGTTTTCTAAAAAGCTATAGGGAGTCTTCTCTTGCAATCCCTTCTCCCCACAACATATTGGGTTGAAAATATTTCTCAGTAAAAGATTTACTGAGGAAGAAGAATCCCCTGCTGTCAGTCTGTTATCACTGTTCACGTTTCAGAGTACAGGATCTTGAAGCAAGATAAGACATCTTAGCTAAGCAGAAGGGCTTAGTTAGGGAGCTCTATAGTGGCTCCTTGAACTGTTTTATGGAATGTATCCAGATTTGCCATTGCATTCACAGATGCTGGCATAAATTATCATAGTGGCACTGAAATGAATGGTTCTTCATAGTGTTACAGCAGTTGATATTCAGCATTTGGATTTGTATTGCCTACTTCATCAGGAACTGTCCTGATCACGACATTAGTGTTTATTGTGGGATGTGTGACTTGGTGCCTTCTGTTGCTGTGATAATGTAGGGACTAGACCCAGCTCTGTGAAGGCAACTTAGCTAACAGGTTAGGAAGACATCCTTTGTTTTTTCTCAATCTTTCTCTCAGAATATATAATATACCATGTAAAATAAGTATCAACAAGAGAGTTTGGAGTTATGTCTGATAGTCTGGCAAAGGCACTCTTTGACAGGGTAGAAAATGTTGACACTGACTCTTTCAGGCAGAAGAGAGAAGTAAAAATGAATCCACATGAATTCATGAATGATTTGCTAATGGTCCACCTTCTATCAAAAGGAAATTTTGTAGGTTTTGTAGTGAAAGTCTTTTGAAGTAGAAATTAAGAAAACTAAGTGGAATTAATAAATGAGTTGTGATGTAAATTACTATTAGTTTCTAAAAAAATCCTAATTGACAACCGGTGCTGAATACTGATTACTTATATATACATTACAGGTAAGCTATGTGCAGCTGGCCTGAACACTTTTATAGGAATGTTTACCAGCTGTAAAAGGCAACACTTAAAAAGCCCCAAACGTGTTACCCATACATGCACCAAACTCCTCTGCTGAGAATTGGGGTGAGGGAACAGGGTGAAAATAACTCTCTGTGATGTTTGGATGCAGAGTAATTTTTCAGTTTATTTTGTTTTATATTCTATGCTGTACCAGACGTCATTATACAAAAGATGACATGCCCACTGTTCACAGCAGCTGCAATACATTAGCCTAATGGATTGGAATTATGGGTTGCCTTAGGAATTGTCTATTTTGTGCCAAATCCAAATGTAAATCCTACTGTGAAAAGTCTTGATACTATTAAATGTGATAAAATATGATGTCTTTGGAAACAAAAAACCCCAAAACCTAGAGGAATGATAGGGAAGAGTAATAAAGATATGGCTAAAAGTTCAAAAACTGTAGTTGGTCAAATGAAGAACCGTGACCGAATAAAAATGACATATAATTTTTTATTAAATGTATGACATTTCTTAAAAGACTCTTGACCTCATGACTTAATATTCATAAGATAGGAATGCAAAAAGTCAGTACTAACCAGATACTGGGAAAATATGTCCATATGTTTAAATGGCACTACTTAGCACCAGTTCACAGCCCCTGAATTATCTTTGTACAAACTTGAACATTAGCAAAACACACTGCAGTGCTGTAGAGTGATACTGAAAGAAATGTTAGAAACTTAACTGATATTGATGAAGCAGTTTTTTCTGCTCTGAAACTTTTTTGATACCAGTTTGGAGAATTATCTGCAGTCCTTTACACCACATAGCATGGGTACAGTGGAAAGACCTGATGCAAAGCAGGAGACAAAGAAGGTGCTAAAGTACTTACAAACTGGGTGTGCTCTCATTTTGGGGATAAATTATGACCTCAATGAATTTGCATATGTATGCTGAGCAAATGAGTGGCTTTGAAGTGTGGATGAAGGAGAGTCATTGATCTCCATTTAGAGAAGAGAGAGAGAATGTCTACCAGTTGTGTGGAGCACCATATTATAATTTGAAAAGGTTAAAGGGTAACTCAAAGTTTCCTGATTCATACCCTGCTTTCTAATAAAGATAAATTAAAACATTTAGAATTTCACATATGGTCTTGTTTTCATAAATTGTTGGGCTGCAAGGCAAGAAAAGAACACTAAAATGATTCAGTTCAATCTTAATCTATACCCCTACTCAGTGATTCTTACATACACTCTATTAAAATGTCTTATCTTGCTTGAGAGACAAGAAATATTTCAAGTGAAAGAGAATTCACTATGTTCCTGGGTAGGTAATAGTTTTATTAAAAAAAATTCAAAAATTCAATCTTTCCACAATGAATGTTTCTAGCTTTGCTTTCCAGATGCCGCAACGCATTACAATATTGTTCAATAGATTAGAGTCCCCTAGCGTCTGCTGTTGTTCAGTATTAATATATATGATGAAATCTTGTCTCTGCTGCTGCCAGTAGGAATTTTACCTCTTACTTCATCAGGACAAGGGAGACTGGAATGTATTGACTAGGATTACACTGATTTGAAAGAGTGTTGTCAGTATCATGACTCGATCTCATTTAAGTTATGTCCTTACGAGGTGGTCATAAGGATTCACTTATGTGTATTTGCCTGGAGGGAAGAGCACTGCATGTTTTGAAGTGATGCTTGATGTATGTGGGAGATAGGTAGCTCTGGATCTTCTTTAAATGGTGCAGAAGGACTTCTTTCATTCCCCATTGTAAGGTGTGTTTTGCACTTGATATGTTTTGTAGCTTTTGTTCTGAGCCTGGTCTTGTAGTCAATCTTTTCTGAGTCTTTCAGTCTCCTGACTGCAGAACTTCATTCTTAATCCATGTCCCAAATAATTTTGATTGTCTTGTAGACATTGTGGAGATGTTAGATCATTTAATGAACCTCTAAGTATTTATTCTTAAAGTATTTTACTTAGATTTCTTATGTTTCAGAAATACCTCTGAATTTGTATGTATTACTCATGTCTTTCCAGTTCATGTACCTATATGTCAAAGAAGAAATAATTTCTGAGATGAAGATCATCACTTGGTCATTACATTTTAGACTTACAATAAACAATTTTTAATGGGAAATGCAGCTATATATTTACAAAGTTGTAAAATAGTTTCCATCTAGACTTCTGTGTTAGATTACAAGTTGCTGTCAGGTTTGTAATTTGGTTCATTCTTGTTTTTCTCTACAGCAATGGAATTGCAGAAATTTTGATTAGGGGTTTTTTGGTTTAATAATTTTATTGATGAGCTCCTCATCACAAGCTTTCAACATTTCATTGCTGATTTAATTGCCATTTGCAGTTTTTCCATGTTGTAATGTTCCCCCTCTCACTTTTTTTCTATTTGTGATAGAACAAATTACGATGTCTGCCTCTTTACGTTACTGTTCATAGGGAAGATCAGCTATAATCAGTTGACCTTCACAAGTAACACCAATGACAAAACAGCAAGAATTCAGCCTTGGAATAAGGCGGAACAGGTTACTGGATATTTAGATATGCTGATGTTTTCAAATCCCCAGGATTAAATGGATGGCATGCTATAAAATGGAAAGACCAGTCTGATTGAATTGCAGAGTCATTACTTGTTGCTTTTCAAAACTTGTGTAGATCTGGTGAAGTAGAAAAAACACAGAAAAGGATAAATATACGGCTTACCTTTGAAAAAGGAGAAAAAGAAGGAACTAGGGACTTACAGACTTAACTAAGCTACAGGAAAATTCTGCTTTTCTCTATGAAAGTAACTAAGGAAATGATTGAGACAAGTAAGGCTTAACAGAATCTTTCAAGAGCAAATCCCATAAAACAGTAAGTCTTCCGTATGACAACATGGGAGTGGAGGAAAAGCTGTAGAGGTGACACATCTCAAACTTTGATGTGCTTAAAAGCAACTTAGGAAAGTGGGACATTTTTGAAAATACTACATCAAAACTAGTAGGAAAATCATATATAGAAGGCAAGAAACAATGGCTCACCATGAAATAGAGAGAAATACTGAGTTATGTGTCCTGGGTTAGGTACTATTCACTGTTTTCATGAAAGAGAAGGCTGACATTTATTACATATGCTGATGACAGGAGAGAATGTAAATACATTTTACAACAGGATATAAATTCAGTACAATTCTACTTGAAGAAGCAGTCCGAAAAAATATGTTTTTCAAAGGAACAAATGCACAGTATTCCTAGTTAGGAAAGACTGAGCACAGGATTGAGGAGTCACCATATAGAACAGTTAGTTCAAAAAACCCCAAAAGAGTTATGGGTTACAAAGAAACATAATTGGGGTCAGTTCTGAACTGACTAGTCGTCAGTTCTATAAACTGCTTTAAGAAGGGCAGCTATCTGAAAAATAGTTAAAAAGAGTATAAATAGCAAGATGGAAGTAATCCCTCTGCTTTACTGAAACTCAGATGGAGTACTTGGTCCAGATTCAGCTGTTATGTGGGCCTGTTAGAGTGTATGTAAGAGCAGGAGTAAAGAGAGGTCTATTGAGCATAACCTATGAAGAACTCTGAACAAACTGAGACTGTTTTTCTTCAGAAAAGACAAGTGAGTGCTGTCTTTTTTATGGTCTTTTACAACAGACTTACAGTATAGAGACTCATTGCAAACAAGAAAGAATATTCTCTTTATGTCACTAATGATAGGTTTAAACTGCAGCCAAGATGACTGAGAATAGATATAATCTTTCTAATGCTGAAGTTAGACAAGAATAGAGGAGGAGGTAGTAGTGCGCTAAGGATTTGTAGTGATTAACAGCTGTCTAGAAAAATACTTACAATGAAATGGATTTGATCATGCTTTGGGCACATGGAGTAGATAAGACCTGTGACTGATTGCTTGACTTCTAATTCTGGATATTTAATTAAATTTATTGAAGTCAAGAGTTTCTTCTGCACAAGTTCCACCTTCCCATCTTGAATAGTAGGATAAAGAATGCAAAAATGTTGAGTGGTAATTTTATCTTTTTATTTAAAAAACTCCACTAAGATAGCTTTATTGCATATTACTGGGAACTGGAGAGTAAAAAGTGCTAAACCAAACTTATATGAACAATCTGTAGCAATTCAGATATCTAATTATTTTTCTTTTAATGGAAAAGATTATTCATTTTCATTTAATGCTAAAATATATTTACAGGATAACTCTATTAATATTGAAGGGACTTGAATAAATAGTAGCTTTCTCTTTTTAATCTGGAAAAAAGTATATTAATTCCTATTAAAATGTTATCTGTATAGAAGACAAATGTTTAACTTTTATCTTATAGAACACCCACTTTGGAAAACAAATTACAGAAAGAAAGAAATAGGACATAGTTTTAGACGCTCTTTCCTTCCTATGAATTTCTCATTCATTATTTGAGATACAAAGTACTATGATTGTATCGGTTTAATTTAGAAAAAATGAAATTTATGATCCATTGTTTATTCTGCTTTTGATATTTAAGGAAACTTTTTAACTGCTGGTGAATCAAATATAACTAATTGATTAAATCCGCTTTGAATTTGTGAATCTGATTAGGCAACATATGTTTTGCATACAAATCACTTTGCACTGCCTGTGTTCATTTAGGGAATCTCAATGTGGTTCATAAATGAACATTGACATTTCAATATTGCAGCACTTTGCTAAAACATTATCTGGTTAACAGCACAAATAAACAAATGGTCTTAAAAAACCTGCAGTTTAATGTTGAAAATGTAAGCATCACTGTGCAGTTTGAAGTGGTTTGCTCTTTACAACAGTGGTTTGCAATGGCATGAAGAAAGGTGCATTTCTAGTAGTACAGCAGTATAATGATGGCCAGGGCAGCTGATTATAGGCAGAAAAAAAAAACTGGTTACCATCGTCCAGAATGAATGACAGCAATGAGTGTCCCTTGAAAGGCAGTTTATAAAAACAGGAGGCGAAAGCATCTGAAGAATAAGAATTAGTCTGTTGGAAAGGAAGGCAGAGTACAACCACTGAACTGCACAATTATTGCAGCCAAATTAAATTCAATTCAAACTGCCTCCCTCTTCAAGTTATTTTCCTTTGCCACCTCCTTTGCAGCCCTTCCATCAACTGCATTACTGCTGGCCCTGAATACCAGTGCCTGTTCTTTTTAGGCAGGAGCAACAATATATTTCATGTCTTTAAAGCCAGCCTAAATCACAATGGCTTCTTGTGATGTACCGATCCCTATAAGTGCCAGTGGAGATGCATTTTGCCAGTTTTACACAGGAAATGAGGCAGCGGCAGGAATGTAAAATGTTTGTGTTAACCACATATACCCTATCACTACAATCTTCAGGCAGTTTTGTATGATTTTATCATTTTTTATCATATCTAGCACTTCACAGAGTGAAGAAAATTTCTTGCCTTTATATTATTCAGCCTATGCATCTGCATTGTGGAATCTAACCCAAACTGAGTCTGAGACACCAAATATTTCCTGTAAATTCTGAGGGATGTCAATTAACAACAAAAGGGATAGAGTTGGTGGCTCTTATTTAGGCCTAGATAGCTTGAAAAAATCAGGCTGTTCCAAGTGGAAACTGCATTTGACAAATATCAACAGGTAGGAAGTTCGAAACATCAGATAACAGGAAAAAGGAGTGTAAAAGATGGGAAAAGATGGGAAAAAAGAAAAAGCAAAAAGGGAGCCAAAGGGAATTTAAGATGTGAGTTATTGTACAGCAGAAAGAAATGAGAACGGAAGTGTTGACAGACAACATCAGATCCCCAGGTTGAAACAGACCTGAAGAAAGTGGTGAATTGACTACAGTGGTCAGAAGACTAGACAGAATAACTATATATGTATGTATGTAGAGACCACCACAGCAGAAATGACTGCAGCTAAGGTCAAGGTGACAAATGGGTAGAGGGACAGAGAGAAATTAGTGGCATTACAGAACTATGCTCTCCTATCTGCCATCCATGGCGAGAGGGCCATGCTCAGCAGACCTCAGGTTAGTCAAAGGAAATAGGGACTTCAGCTGACGGATTAATGAAGAGGATATTTGACAAGCTTGTGGAATTTTCTGAGTTGAGAGTGGACTGTTTGTCTTTCTTTAGAGTATGTATTCCTAAACTAATCAGGTCAGATTTTAGGAGACACATGAATAAATAATAACATTTCTTATTCACACTTATGCAAATAGAGATAAATTAGTATTGGGAGAAGATCATAAAGAAATTGCTTCTCCTTTAATTCTTAACTAGAATTTAAATATCTGTCAGTCCTGAAAAGCAGAGTAACTGTGCAATTTTTTTTCCCCAAGAATGGGGAAGAGGGTCATCTGAATCTGGAAAGGCTTACTTCCAATCGGCCAACTTTGCCTTCTCTCTACTCTCACCCCCACTTCTTTTTAAAGCAAACACAAAGGTAGCAAGCTGAAATATAATAAATGAGAAGTAATAGCAGGAAATAAATAAGTGAAACAAAGTTTTTGAATAATGGAATCTAAAAACCATGGGAATGTCAAATGTGCTCTTTAAGGAATGACTCTGAACTGGTCATTGTCTTGCTTTTGAATCTGTCCCCTGTTCAAAAAATTCTTAATTTTGCATTAAAGCCTATCAAGGTTTATAGAAATTGTGCTCCCATCTTCTGGATATATGTAATGTACATTACAAGTGCATTTTCTAGTAGGCAATGAAGCTTGACTTGCAGGAACATTTTCATGGCCCATTCTAGGGCTTATTTTATAGTCCCTGTAAACTGTTTGCCAAGGCAATATAAACTCTATGTAATATAATCAATAAAACTAACAAGCATTTACATGGTAGGACAAATTGGAAGATGGTTAATTTTAATCTGGTTTACAGTTATGGTTGAGAAGTTATAAAAGATTGGAGAAATGAGCAATACATAAATACCTTCAATACACAGAGTTCCACAAAATGAATGGAAAGTGAGTGTATTATATTTGGATTCAATAGAAAGTAAAAGTCTGGTCTGCAAGATTATAAATTACTGCTTTCTCTCCTGCTGCCTTTCATCCTATCTATATACTCTTCCCCTCCAAATTAAAGTGAAGATTCAAATTTCTGAATACCACTCAATGATGTAGTTTAAAATGCAACCATGTTTTCCAACTATAACAACAGCATGTAACTGCCAGCTTCTCTTCACATTTTTATGGAAAAAATCAAGTTTAGAAAGGCTAAGTGTCTTCTAGACCAAGGAAAAGCTATCACAAAGGCATTAGAAGGGTTTGTTTTATGAAGTAAGAAGTATTAAAAATATTCCTTAACAGGGCTGAAATGAGACATTAGAAATGAAAGGTAAAATCCTCAAGTGTTAAGGATCTCAAAGCTTCATAGATGACCTGGGCTTCTTTAAACTATCAGATGACTTCCCATCAAGTAGGACAGTTTTCTCAATACTTTCCTTATAATGGGCAACAACTAGCTTTTCCTTCTCTTTTTGAATGACACCACAAATTAAAATCCTGAAAACTAAGGAGGTACCAGTGAATATGCTTACTTCTTTTGCTTGCTTTCTGAACAAACAAAGTCAGGCTACACACCAATAGTGTAATTTTACTTATTTTATTTAAAGAAATTATTAAAAGCAAAGCATAAAATGTGATAGGATTGAAGACCAATATTAGTTGAATTAGAAAAAAATGCAGTAGCATTTTATAGATCAGTACAATCTTTGATAGATTATCATTCTTGTTGCCAAGCAAAAACGATGATTGTAAAACATTCAACCTTGATGGTATAGATGAAGTGTGCCCTCTCCAAAACATACTGCTATGGGGGAGCAAGGAAAGGTGAAAGCTGCCTTAAGCTCAAAAGTTTGGATGTAGACAAAGAGAGGAGAGGCAGAAGGAAGTTTGCAAATAAGGTGGGAAATACTTGTGTTAATGTTTATATAGATAGGCATGCTGGACAAGTTTCTTACTAGGAGTTAAAAGCAGTCAGAGCTAGCTTGTGGATTGCAGGGACTTCATTAGTGCCTGATGGAAATTTTAATGCCTGTTGGTCAATGAACGAAATTCTGATTCTGCTACTGAGAGACTACAGCAAGCATCCTCTTGAGAAATGTGTAATCAGTCTGTCCTGCATGCAGGCACTTGGGCAAGCAAAGACATTTTAAAATCCTAAGCACATGGCCTTTTCAATGGATAACGGTTAGTGATTTTCACCAGTGGTAAAAATGAGAGTGAGATTGAGGCCTGCTCCCTTTAGACCTGTGCATCCAGCTGAAATGGACAGGGGATGTAAGCTAATAAATGGGCAGATTTTTGTTGCTTTAACCCTAGTCTCTGTATCTTTTGGTACTTCTAATAATGATACATTATACCTGCTTTGGTAAAAACCCTCCAAATCTCCCCTTTTCCTGCTTCTCAGAGGCTTCTGAAGAGAGATCCTAATCAGTTGGTACTACCAAACATCAGGGCCCTGAGTGGACTAATAAGCCTTAATGGCCTTGACCAGCCTCACCCGAAGCCCCCACCCACACCTATGGGTCAGGGAGCACTACTTAAGCTCAACCCTGAAGTTTTCAGTCTCTGTCTGACCTATGTGGGAGAGGCATTGGTTTTCAGCTCAGCTACAGCTGCACCCTTGTCTTGCCACGGGCCCTGCTGAGTTGGACTTCAGCACGTGGACTGACTTACTGGCCTCAGTACTGCTCCATGTGCATGATATTGCTTTATGATCTGGACTGTTGGTGGGAGCTGTTTACCATCTCCTGCTTGCCTTGCTTTGGTACAGTAAGATATACCCTGCCAGCCCTAGGATCCCCGTTGACTCCTACCTCACCTTCCCTTGGGGAGCAGCTAGACCTTGCTGTGCCCTGACACTAAGAACCTGTGCTGTCTCAGGACTGTCAGCAGTCCTGAAATGCAGTCTACAGCTCAGAAGTTTGTCATGCACAGCAGCGTGTACAGAAACAATGCGAGCAGTTGTTGGGACCTGCTGTCTCTGGTACTGGCTTCACACAGGATGGTGGCCAAGCTGCTATCCCATCTATGGGATGGGAGCAGCTTCTTTTTCCTTGTTTTCTACAAACTCTGGGACATACTCCCTCATATTTCTTCATGTGCCTACTTTGTGCTTGTTTGCAATTCTTGATGAGTTACAAGGAATGGCAGACTGCCTCTGTTCCCAATACCAGACATTATTTCTACCATCCATGCAGAAACTCAGCAGGAATTGCCACCTTGTTCAGATGTAAGATACTGCTAATCAGCTCGCTGACAGTAGCCTCTCCTGCTGCTGCATGCTCACTTCTCTACTTCTTTTGCAATAACTGAAATAATTTAGCAGGAGTTGGCACCTGAGTTTTCTGGCTGAGAAAGGGAGAAGAGAGCTAAAGCGAACTGGGTTTTGAGGTAAAATACAGGATGACTAGGGAAGTTGAGGCTTACTGGGGCCTGCAGGGTCCTTCTGTAGGAAGCTAGGAGATATAATAGGAAGCTGGTTGGGGTTATGGAAGCAGTCTAGAGCTGAAGCCTGGATGAAGCTGTAGAAGGGCAAAAAATTTTTTCTTAGGCTATCCTTGTTTGCAATTTGTGAATTAACAACACAAAAAATTTAGCAGTTTCGGAAAACATTCTAGAGCTGAAGAGGAAGCACTGCAATTTCAAGGTACTCTCTAAAACTGGTGTGATCTACAGCTCTTAAAGAAGGCAAAGGTAAGTGTCTTAGGAAAGATACCTACAAAAGAACTACAGTATATATTAGGATCTTAAAGTTTATCTTCATTTTCCTTTCCCCACAGCTGTGTGTAAGTCCCTCTGCTCTCACTCTCTTTGCAGATTCTTAGCTACCAGCTAAGATTTGCTGGACATAAAACATTTTCGGCTGCTTGTTCTGTTCTTTCTTTCACCTTTCTGGGATACTGCTCAGCAATACACATCCACTGTAGAACAGTGTGTGGAGTCAGTGGTGCCTGCCAAAAATAGCACAGTACCCTCCAGGAAGATATCGTCCAATCCACCTTTTTCCACTTTCATTTGTCATCTGAAGGACTAATAACTAAAGAGAAACATTGTGTGTATGTCGCCAGAGGTGATGATAACCTTGTGTTTTGATCCATTCAAGTCCAATTTAAACAGCTTCCAAGTTATACTGAGTGATCTGATAGAATATCCCTGCCCACAAGTGCTGATGTGATTAATATGTAAAGTTCTACTGTAATATGGATGTCTAACCTGTAAAGGTAGATTTTTTTTTTTTTTAAGAAAGTGAGGATTGTTTTCTTGCTTACTGGTTTCTTTCATACAATACTAATACTTAGCAGTAATGTAATGCTTCCTCTCCATACTTATCAAAGGCAGGTAAGTGTTAAGCAGTTTCCCCAAGGGCGGGGCAGAGCTGGGATGAGAAACAGGAAAAAAAACCTGTCCGAATTAATGGAGGGGATTGAGAGAAGTTAGAGTAAAATGGAGATTTGGAAAAGGGCAGTATTTCAGTGTGAGCTGAACTAACTTGATGGTCTCTGAAAAATCTTCCAAATATTGTCCCCAACCCCCAAAAACTTTTTTTGTATATTTGACCAATTCTGAAAACAATTACACGTAAGTTCTTCATCACATTGGGGATTTGTGGCATCTGTCCATATCCTTTTGTAGTTAATCTATTAATCAGAAACTTCTGAAATGGTTTCTATATGAGACATAAACATACCTGTAAATAACAAAACACTTAAATATGTCATTATTTCTCATGAAACATCTATCTGTTGTATCAGCCTATGCAAGTCATAAGGGAATGAAAGTAAAGGTTCTGTGTAGCCCACTAGAGCTTTAGAAATCTTAAACTCTTAAAATAGAGTGTTATTGTGACAACCTAACAGAAAAAACATGTGTAATGCTAGTCTCTGGCTCAGAGATTGGAGAAGGTTTTTGTAAGTACTCTTTTTGCTCCCACTCCTCTGCTTCAGTCTTAAATGTCTTTTCTCAGTAAAACAGAATAGCACTTTCAGGGTAGCACTTCTGCTCTCATCAAATGCCATGACAACTCCACACAGAATAATTTTATTGCTAGGGAAAAAAAATGCTGCATATTAAAAATGTAAACTTTAATTATTTTGTCAGTTTATACCACACTTTATTTTTGAAAAATGAAGCTTTTATTTTCCTCAGTGCTCACTTAGATGTTAAATGACTCAAGTGTCCTGACTACTATGATGGCAAAACAGAATCTGCATCCATTTCATACCGTAATTGCAGTCTCGGGTAAAGTGATGTTATTCATTGAATTATTCCACACAACTAAATGTATTTATATTTCTGAATATGAATCTACAAAAACTATGTAATCTTCAGTGCAGGGTAAACAAATAAAAAAAATCTACCCCCCAGTCTTTTTATGGAACCTAATTATTCTTATACATAAATGGAAATTTAATTTCTGTTATACTGCTTAGTGCAGTCAACTGTTTTGTTATTAATTATAGAACTGTTACTAATGCCCAGGAATGATATTTTAATAAGGTTTAATCTTCTTTTTCCACATTCCAGTGTATTTTATAATTATGTTTTTGTCCCTTACTTTGCCTTTGTACTCTTTATGTACAAAATAAAGTGAGCCCTATTTCCAATAAGTTAGGCATTTATGGTGGGTCTGGACAAAGAAAAGATTATTCTGTAGGTTGGTACTGCAGGGAAGTTAAGCTAGTTAATATAACCCCCAGCAGAAAATGCTGCTTATTCTCTGGTCAAGTCTAGAACTTTTCTGAAATACTCTGTTTCTTTGTTAGGCACCACTTTTACCTGAAATCATCCTTGTAGCTTTTGAAATACTCACTTGGGCTCCTAATGTCCCTTATGAGAAAAGCAGTTTTAAAGCCAGAAGGAAACACTACTCATGACTCAGTTGCTTTTACTCAAGGCTAATGCTCTTTAGATAGTCACTGAAGAAAAATGGGATAGGACAAGTAGTTTGCTGCTTCATCTAAGCTTTTGTTGTTATCATTGTAAGTCGCTATGCTGCGATACCTGTATTTACTAGACCTAAATGTTTTAAAAGAAGTTACAGCCTAAGCCACAATCTGAAGACTTAGTTCAATATGAACAGAAACTAACAAAATATCAATGAAAAAAAAAATCTGTAACTGTTCAAAGACTGTAGTTTAGCTACTGATACAAGTTGGGGCAGTACGCTGCTCCTGGGTCAGTACAACCAAGGAGAGAGATCTTGAGTCAGAGATGACAACTTGCTTCCCAAGCTTTCTCTGTACTTAAAAGAATCTGATCTTGTTTATTTGGAGTAACCTATGTCTAAAGCTTGCATAGATTTGCAGGCTGGTGCGGTGAGATAGCAGATGTAATTCCATGGCAAAGCTAGTGATGTCTTTCCAGAAGCTGTTTTCTGCGTTAAGGATATGGGCAGTAAAGGGATACTTTATGCTTTTGTAGGTCCATGTTAAAACAAACAGCAAAATGGCCTTTGCATGGATTATGCCTAGATTTATGGATTTTCTGCTATGAATATTTAATGCTTTTATTTTAAGCGCTGTCATTTATTGATGTCTTTCCCTTTAAATATCCAGTCAAAAGGAAGATCTAGTCACAGAGAAATGTGTTGCTGCTATCTGCTAATCCCCCACCAGAAAAGGGAGGAAAAGTAATTGTCTGCTTTTGTCTCAGATCCTTTGTGTAGTCATTAGGTAGCAAAAGAATCCCAGGAGAAGGTAACTGGGGTAGGGTTTAACCCACTCAAGTTTTTATCTGTTAATAGTTTTTATAATGAGATCTAAGATTTGAGATTCTGTGAACCAGCCTCTTCAAGTTTGCTTTCAAAGGCTTGTGTTTTATCTTGCTTTTTTTAGAAGCTGCCACAGGAACTGGCTGAAAACCACCAGTTATTCTAACTGCTGCAAAAGGGAAGAACAAGGGCGCTCTTGTACTGCCAGACAAATGTTGTAAGGAACTGAACCCAATTCCTTCCTGTTCACTGCCTGTATGTTATGGCTGCCTGGAGAATAGGAGGGACTGCAAGGAAGCCTCTGACCCCACTCTCCCTGCTGCCCATGGGCCACTGCTGAGCAGACTGCAGACCCTTGCCTGTGCAGGTGCTCCTGGTGGCAGCTGCTGCAAGGGGACAGATGGTGGGAACTGATTAAGCTGCCATTTGCCAAACACCAATAATCTCTTATCCACATTCAGGTAGCAGATATTAGTAAATTTAATTTGGGCATGAAATTATGCTATTTACGGATACCTGAAAATCTTTGTCATAATCACTACTTAAGCTGCACTATGGAATGATTTTCTCATATCTTCACTTATGTTGAATTAATAGGAAAAAAAAATGAAGTAAGGTAAAAGGTCTGAGGAATTTCTAATTTCCCTTTCAAGGAACTGGAACTTGGAGTTGTGGATGAAGAGGGAGTAACGTTTTGCAAACAGGAAGGACTAGCGGCTGGTGGCTGCTCTGTGACCAGCCCACAGTCTCGGGGTACTTCCTAGTGGACAGATGTTGTGTTAGTAAAATAAGCACGACCACAATTAGCAGGCATGTTGGTAGTCTAGTGGAACAGTCAGTGAATACTTAGATAGGTAGGTGACCAATTCAGATCATTAATGGTTTTATTCATCTGAGCTGCTGAGCTGAACCTGGCTGAAGCACATTGACAAAAAAGCACACAGACTTGATACTACCACTGATGTTGCAGGGCTTGCTTTGTGCAGAGAATAAGGACTTAATTCTTCATTACTACTAAATCAATGTAATGCAAAAAAGAAGGAAAAAAGCTTAAATATAACACAGGTAGCAGACGACACTAGTAAAAATCAGACTTCAGAAATTCCATTTGAAAAAATGAAGGAATTGTCAATATGTCCTCTGCAGTATATAAATAATACTTTTAAAATAAGAGTAATAGCAAGTATTTAATATCTTGTAACCCTAAGGATCATAATTTTATTAGTAAACATTTCTAGTTGTCTAATTTATTGGTCTCAGGCTTTCCTCCTCTATACCCCCATTCCCCCAGTACAGATTTATCTTCCATAACAAGAAAAATACCATAAATAAATCCAGTCACAGGAGAATAAATGGAAAGTAATTTAAACTTCCAAGAATACACCACAGATTATGTTCTGCATTTTAGGAACAGTTACAAATGTTATGTATTTTGCTTTGTATGGATTTTTGTACCAGGAAAGGCAATTCTCCTAGATTGCTCCATGTGTATATTTTGTATATTAATTTGTGAGTCGTCTTTATTTTGGATGGGATTTTACTTTTGTTTCTCAAATCAAATCCACTTTAGGGACATGACTAATGTGCCTGGGATCCTGAAACAGATATGTTATTAAAAGGGGAAATATTTCCCCTGCTTTCTGTTAAGGCTTTGGTGTTTTAGGCTTTCTTTTACTACAGCTGTTGCCACAGACTTGTTGTCCCTCTGCCACAGTGGAGACAGTAGAGGCGATTGCTGTCATCATGGCAGCTGGTTTTGATCCCAGTCAGCATGAGATGAGTTTTTCTTGTCCTACCATAGCTATATCTTCAATTTTCTGGATCATTTTCCTGCATAAGCACACATGCATATTGGGCTTTCTGTCCCTAAGGACACTAGCTTAAGGTGTTGCAAGGGAATTGTATGCTCCAGTGCATCAGGGAGAGCCAGTGTCTCACTGAATATATCTATAGCTCTTCAGAAAATGCATGAATGTACATCGTGAGGAAAACCAAGTGAATTTAAGAGTATTGTCATGCCTCACCTGCTTCTTGCTTGATATGAAGTTCTAAATCTAGTCACAAGAAAAAGTTGCCGTTTCCAGCCTTTACAAGGCCACAAGTTTGTGAATGCTGGTGCTTGCTATCATGAAAGTGTGTGTGTTCCTATCTTTAATTGGTTAAGCCCTTAAAGTACACTCTAGTATGGGTGGTAACTATGTTGCCGGTCAGCAATGGACTCCTAGGGGAACTTTCCATATTGTCTGTGGCTGCTATTAATCAATTCCAGAGACAGTTTATAAATTTTCTTGATCAAAAGAGTAGATTAATCTGAGGCAGAAAAACTTAATGTGCATTTTACATTCCTGTAGCAGCTCTCATGACACTGTCAGTTCTTGTAAGCTACACTAAAAATGTCAAACATAATCCAGCTGTCAATAAGCAAGTTCCAGCTGCTTGATCACAAATTATATTTTCCTTTGAAATACTTTCTCTGAAACCCAAAGCTGTTTTCATTATCCAAATACACTTGGGTGTTAGTGGGGGAAAAAAAGAGATGATTTCATAGTGTAATACCAGCAAAGTTGAAAAGACAAAGCAGTAGCTTTTTTAATTCCATAGATATTTTAAAAATTAAACAAAAAAGCATGTTAATTCTGCCTGTACAAACTCCAATTACGTTAGATATTTTCATTATTTATACACAGCATCTTACAAAAATGACTAAGCCTACTGGTTATGAAACTAAAAATTTATTTCAGAGAAGGATTGTAATTTAATTCAAATATAAACAGGGAAGTAAAAAAAATCCTTAACCAAATCTTGGCAGTTGAAACCATGTAACTTTGAGTATAGAATATGGGCATGACATCTTTTTATTTAGCTTTTATTTCTTGCAAGTGTGAGCACTGGAGAACATACCAAAAGAAATGCTTCATATCTTGATGTCTTCAGTAAAGACAAAGTGCCTTTCAGACTAGGAATAGTAGCCTTGGATATTTCTTGGCAATCATAGGATAGTTGTTTCAGTTCACAGACAAATTGTAAATAAAGTGATGAACTGTCATTTGCAGGCAACCATGATTTAACTATCTGTTTCAACCTTAAAATTCTATAAATATATGTAAAAAAAGAAGTGTTACTCTTTATCTAAAATTGTCTATAAAAGGAATGACCTTTTACTCTTATATTAATAATTTGTGGCAGTTAGGTGTACAGAAATACATAAGTTTCCTCCTGCCTGAAGGAGAAATGAAATTTCAAGTTTTTTCCTGGATAATACAAAACTTGATCATCTTTAACTATGAAGGTTAATAAAAACAGTACAAATAATTTTCATTATATAGCTGTGACGTTCAAAATGTCCATTGGATTTTTCATTAAGCAATCAAAAGTAATTAAATTAAATTATGCATTATATGTATACATGGTGATGATTGAATCACTGAAATCAGGATTCTAAATGAGCCTGACAAATTATGCATTAAATATGCAGTTTAAGCTCTTTCATGAAAATTTACTCTTAATGAAAGTATTTTTATGTTCATAACACAGTGCGACAATGAAAGTCATATACAGTAATGAAATGGCAATACCAGGCAGCCTTGAAGGGACTGAACTGTTGGAATATTTATGCGACTAGGGTGTATAACTGTTTAACACTAGATATTAACTTTTAATATGGACTTACTTGATTAGTGAGAGTAGCACTATCTCTTATTTGTGCCTTTCTTTTGAGACCAGATCTGCAATAAGTTCTGAATGTGTTATGGAGCTTGTCTCAGAAGCTGATTCAGCCCATGGAGACAAAAATGGGATTGGTGTCCTTTGAGGAGGGGAAAAATTTAAACTAAAGGTAACAGGTTGAGCTGGTTAGATGTCTTATCAAGATCCTAGAAGAGGAGGCCGTGCTCTTATAAGAAAGGTGGGGACAAACTTTTTAGTAGGGCCTGCTGCAATAGGACAAGGGGTAATGGTTTTAAACTAAAAGAGGGTAGATTTAGACTAGATATAAGGAAGAAATTTTTTACAATGAGGGTGGTGAAACACTGGAGCAGGTTGCCCAGACTGATGGTAAATGCCCCATCCCTGGAAACACACAAGGCCAGGCTGGAGGGGGCTCTGAGCAACCTGATCTAGTTGAAGATGCCCCTGCTCACTGCAGGTGGGTTGGACTAGATGACCTTTAAATGTCCCTTCCAACCCAAACTATTCTGTGATTCTGTGATTCTTGACTCCTTACAATAATCTTGCTTAAAAATTCAAGGAATGAACACTGACTCAGCCTATTGATATGACCCATCTGAAAATCTTGCCTTAATGTGAGGTTGTGCTTTTCCAGGTTTGTGGTAGAGGGATCTTATAAAAAAAAGATTAAGTTTATTGAAAAGTAATTGACTTCATTGTGGCTTTATTGACTTTATTGTGGGTTTCTTGTGTGGTCCATTTTAAGATGAGCATTAATAAAATTAAATAAAAACTGTATTTGTTTTCTCACTGATAGTCCTAATTTTTCAAAAAGCAAGTCAATGATACTTATCTATAACTAATAGACTTTCTATCACTAATCTTGCCATGACTTATGTAAATCCATGCAAGGAACATCTTATACAGTCTACAAATTTAAATCCTCTTTGTTTCTCCTAGCAAGTTTAACTTAAGAACTGATAAAAATAACACAGTTTCCGTATTTTTGGAGATGGCAAACATACTATGGGTCTTGTTTCTGCTCTGCTTATTTGGCTATGTTACAGGTTGAAAACCTTTGAGGTCTGCAACACTGTTGCTGTTGCAGCTGGTGAACTATTACCTTCTTTGTTTTGCATAATGAGAAGCGCAGGAACAAATTTTGATGCAGGTGTCAGCCAACAGGATTCTTAAAGATCTGTGTCTCTTGGCAGTATCTCCACAGACAGCACACAGATTGCTGCTGCCTCTTCTTCTGATGTTTCTCTAGAAAGTTACTGCATAAAATATTTGGATTGTGGAAGTATTATCTGATCTTTTTTAAACAAATCCTTATTGTAATTGAGTTCTGAAGCAGGATTTCTCCTTCCTTTTTTCATGTGATGGAAACTTGAAGAGTTCATAGCAAACATCAAATTTGGAAGAAAAATTTTACTGAAACTTAGATTTCAGATTTCATCAGGGAGTTTTACTCCAAGGTCAATGACACAGTATTGCCAAAATTCAAAAGTCACCAAGGCATTGCTAAATGCTAGGTCTTCTGTTAATAAACTTACTGGTCACATATATAAATAAGGCCTCTGGTTAAAATTAACTATTTTTTTTTTTTTTTACTTTGGTCACTACATATTTTGATATTTACTAGAAAGTAATAGTTTAACATTAGATTTTAGTTTTATGAGACTTATTCACTGAAAGAAAGATACTTCAGCAAAAAAATGAAGGCTGCAAATCCTTTGCACAGGGCAGTAGTTTGGATGTATTTGACAGTAACTTTTGAAAATATTTTACTTTTAGAAGGAAAATGTATAGATGCCATAGAGTCTCAACAAGACGGTGGCCATTGAAAAAGGATATGGGAGTTTGAGGTCCATCTTAGACTTCAAGGGAAATGGAAATGCTTCATGTATTTCAAGTACATTACACACATTCACAACACCGTGTGAGCCTAGTAAAAGAATGCAAAACCATGTAACTCTTACTCCTGCCTAATTCATGTCACCAATATTTTTAAATTATCACATGCAGCCCAGATTTGCAAAGTTTTCATATGCATACAAATCTCTTAGGAGATATTTGTAATGAATATATGAGAAATTAATATATACCAAAAGTTTTTACTAACATTGATTTCACAAAGAAATTGCACTGCTTTACTAATAGTCAACATCTCTAGTCCTCTTGGAGTATTAGAACTGGAACATTTAAACTGATTCAGCACCTAGAGTGTATTGCTACTTATAACAAATGTGTCATGACTTTGGTCAGGATTGCGGAAATAAGCAGAGATGATGTCTGCTCATCAATGGAATATGTAACGGGAAAAAACAGAAATGAGTGTAACAATTATAAGTGTGTGTCCTGGTTTTGTCTGGGATAGTGTTGATTTTTCTTCCTAGTAGCTGGTATAGTGCTGTGTTTTGGGTTTAGGATGAGAATAATGTTGATAACACACTGATGTTTTAGTTGTTGCTGAGTAGTGCTTACGCTGGTCAAGGACTTTTCAGCTTCCCATGCTCTGCCCGGTGCATGAGAGGGAGGGGGCACAGCCAGGACAGCTGACCCAGACTGGCCAAGGGGCTATTCCATACCATGTGACATCATGCTCAGTATATAAACTGGGGGGAGTCGGCCAAGGGGCAGTGACTGCTGCTTGGGGAAGGCTGGGCATCGGTTGGCGGGTGGTGAGCAATTGCATTGTGCATCGCTTGTTTTGTATATTATTATTATTATTATTATTATTATTGTCTGTTCCTCTGCTGTCCTATTAAACTGTCTTTGTCTCAACCCATGGGTTTTACTTTTTTCCCCCAATTCTTTGCTTTTACGTATTGTACTTAGTTTTTCTAAATAAAAACTGTCTGAAATTAATTAAAAAAACTTTGATAAAAAGGTAGGTGAACAGCAGTGTAAATCCCCATTTAAACAACTACAACTAAGCTAGTCATATTACGTTTGTAGGGATTCCCCCTTTGAAAATAAACAGTGATATTTTTGTCCAGCATTAGTTGCTGATTTAAGAGCAAAACAATTATTTTTACAACAACCATCAAGAACACTGATTTCACCTGTGTTCTAACCAATTGAAAGACCAGGGGTTCCATGTTTTCAAATCTTCTGTAGTGATTTAGCACTTTCAGCAGACCACAGGAGGTTTCCTACTCTGATTTCATTGTCTGAGTTCTCTACAAATCCCTGGTTGCTTCTAGCAAAAGACTTGAAGAATACAAAATTAGGAAACTTTTTGTTAAACTTGGGAGTACTTTGAGTTTTGTTTTTTTTTGTAAAAAGACATAAAACAATATACCGTGGATTTTACATTCATGCAGTACTGTCTGTCTGCAATAATCATAAGTTGGACTATTTATTCTCTGATGCAATCGTGTAACAATGATTTAACTCTCTGCATCTAAATACAGATCATGCAATGACTGAACTCTCATTAATTGAAGGTTTAACTGCATTATCCATTGAGCGTTTGCAGGAGCTCTTATTCTGATGTAGTCGCTTCTCTGCTAACAGAGGTTATGATTTTGTCTTCCTGGTACATTGACAGGAGGAAATTAAAAAAAGGCTTTTCTAAAGGTTAGTTAATTACAGATAATAAATTTTGTTTTGCAGATGTAGACTCCCAGATGATTTAATTTTCCAACAAAGTCTATTGAGCCAGTAAATTAAAGCTTACCTTTTATTTGCAGTATTAAATTTCCAATCAAATTAAAGGTGACAGAATAAGAAGGAAGCCCTTTGCATTTCTCAGTGTGCTTCATCTTACATGACAACTTATAAGAGATTAGTAGCATATTTACCATTTAACTTATACTACACAGTCATTTGAATAGCATTAAACAGTATTGGGAAGTAAACGTGTATCAATTAGACAAGGTACTAAAATTAAGAGAGTTTAACATCTGTTTTCATCTTGGCTGCAGTCTGCTTTAAGGCCTTGAGCCTGTCACTTTACCTTTCTAGAACTCTTGTTTCCTCAGTAGGTGAAGTTGGGATAATGAACATCTTGAGAATGGCTATGAGATCCAGGGATGAACACAGGCACTGTAGAAGTGAAGAATTTTAGCTAAGAAGTCTCCCCTTCATTCTGCTTAATTAACAAACTGTTTTAGCACCACTAGGGTGGAATACATAAGAACAGAAGAATTAGTCCTGCTGAAGCATTACAGTAGAGACCTTACGTTTGGGTGATTTCCTTAAAATCAAGCAAATTTTCTGAATCATTTGAGTACGGGAGAAGTTTGTAGATATTTGTAAAGATTCCTGCAAGTTCTCTTTGTGAGTTTCAAATACACACAATTTTTTTTTCTCCTAAATCTTGGAGAGATGAGTTATTTTCTCTTTATTATTTGAGTACCTGTCTTTTCCTAGACTCAATTAATGACTTGCTCAATCCATTACAAAGCACAATTTAATCCACCTAACATCAGACACTTACCCACTGAAGATGCCGAGCACCTTCCACTGCCCATGGAAATGTCCTAGGGCAACTAGGTTTCTAGCTTATAGGAGAAGCTGGGAATAGATCTCACTCCTGAGTCCCCAGCTTGATTGCTTATTTTTCTAACTGGTTGCACTAATCAAAATGTTACTTAGGGAGACTTGCTGACCAAGTCAGTCTGAGACCGTAGCACTCAAACTCATGAGCTACATCTGTGTTTGCTGACAACTGTGTGAACAAGGACGTGAATATTCTGGTAACATCTCTAGCGTTGGGGTTGAGAGCTGTTTTCTCTGGACCTACATATAATTATGTAAGTTAAAGACGTACATATAATTTTGAGTGTCTTAATCATAGCTGTATCATTCCAGGCTTTAGTAATGAGCTTTAGTTCCTAGGAACTGTACAATTGATTTGTGATAAAATTCACCATATTAAATACTAAAGAAAATTAATAGTAATTTGCAAATAATTTGTAGTTACTTTTGGTGATACAGATAAAGCAATATTTTTCTACTTCTTACTATCTTGTTCAAATAGGACAAAATGGAGTTGTCTGTAGATGCTAGACTATCTGTACAGCAAAAAGAACAGTTGGAAATGTTTTTTTACACACACTTTTTATTAGGTTCAGTGAAAAGCATTCTAGGCTTGTACTATCTTTATAACATTTCCTCTTGCATCTGACATACCTAATTTATATGGTGTCATGACCTCAATTTTCTTTCTCTAAACATTTTTCTTTATTGGGGATAGGCAATAAATAATTTGAAGAGAATGCATCATGGTTAACGATGAAAAATTGGATTTATTAAAAGCTTAATTAGATTTAAATGACACAATCTTTTCCCTGTAATTCTCATCTTCTGTTAACAATGTCTGCCAAGTAAGTATGACGGATTCCTGTAATGTCAGGAAACAAAATATCATTCGATATTTTGTTACAACACTTGGTGCTGTTTTCACATCCCTGAATAGCTTAATAAGAATCGAGGTGCTGCCTTTATTAATACTTACAATTTTTGTAGCAAAAGGGTGGCAATGACTCAAACTGATGCTGGGTGAGTGTTTGCTCTGGGATGTTTTGTGCTCTGTTTTCTTTCTGTTCCTTCAAAAGGATAAAAGCACAAGGAATCTGGCAGGGAAGCCTGTTAGAGCTTGCACTGCCTGTCCATTTGTAAACAAACAGATCATGCTTCACATCTGAGTGAAAGCTAGAGGCTAGTACTAGGTTAATCAAACCTACCAAACCCATGTAATTATTCTGAGAGTTCAGACAAGGGAATCCTAAGCAGGTGAAGGTAATACATATAGAAGGGACAACTGTGCAGACAGCAGTTGCTGTGTGGCCAGTGCAGGGTTGCAGTTTGCCTCTGTTGAGGACTAGCTGTGAGAAGGCATGACAGGTAAAGGCATTGGGAAAAGGGTGAGGATGGACTGAGGGAATTATGTACTAAAGGCAGGTCTGGGAGGTAGCTTTTTGGTGTTGTATCTGTTACTGCCTTTGCATGTGAAAGCACTGGCTTGCTTTGACAGAAGTGGATAGATGATTCAGTGATTCAGTTGTAGTTTGTGGTACCGGTATTGTTACAAGCAAAGCCTGCAAGTCAAACTGAATTGTGTAGTACCTTTTGTGGTGCGAACAAGCGAGGGTTGGGATGGAATTATAAAATGGCTCTTGCATTTGAACCCAAAATAGGATTTTAGTGTGTGTTTCCAGAGCTGAAAATAGTATTCCCACTGCAACAGCTCAGGAAAACAAACAAAAGAGAGCGCTCATACATGCTAATAAAACTGTCAAATGAAAAAAAAGTAAAAGTGTTCTGAAAAGTACAACAATAGATTTGCATACTTCATTAAAAGATAAGAACTTCTTTGCAGAAATAAATAAATAAATAAATCTTTATTTCAAATAGGAATGTTATAATTCTTTAGGGTGAAGGGCCTTTGTATGGAGACTATGTGAGTAGAAGGTGGATAAATGCTAAAGTTAAGTAATTGATACAGAATTTTTTTTAAGACTGCTTTTCCAGCAGTATCTGTAGTGTACTTAATTACTTAAAGTTTTGATATAACATCACATTAAAAGAGAAAAGTATGTTGATGTAAAAAAGGTGGTGTCAATTTTAAAACTTAGAAGAAATAAATTTTAAATTACTAAATAATAAATTACTCCCATTTTCATGTGGAGCATTGACTTTAAGCTGGGTTTGGTTCTGAGACTGTGGAGGCTCATTAGTACATAGTTTGCAATTTTTGTGTGTGTGTATGCCTTTTGTCTCTGCTTTAAAGACTGTAAGATAACAAAGCTGCCAGCAGCCTTACTAAGGAATTCACATTATCCTCATCACCTCCCCTCTTAGAGTTATATTTGTTACCCTTAAAGTTATAATATTTTACTTCTATATATGTGTGTATATATATTCCCCATTAATACTTTATTAACTCAAACTCATTCATTCACTTGGTTTTTTTGCTTTTCTTACATACTTTGAACCATGTAGGAATACAATAGAAATGAAAGGGGCTTGCCTTTCTGAGGAATTACTTGTTTCTTCTAGCTATGTCATAGGATATCTGTGTGATAAAATATTACTTCTCTCTATAAGCTGTATTAGTTTTCAGTCCCCCATGGCTATAATAACTCTTATTGCCATGAATGTATTAATCAACAGTTAGATCAACTGGATGGTCTATGAACACCTTACAGTTTTGTCATTTCCCTAATTCATAAGGAGTTGGTATGTGTGTTTATTATTTACCATCAGAGAGATTGCAATCTTTCCTGTGTAACTATTATTTGAGATGATATAATGTATAGTTTAAACACTTAAGTACTTAAGAGCTATCAAGTGCTGGCAAAGGCAGCTTATTGTAATGCCTGCACAGATGAACAGAGAAGCAGTGATTGTTTTTTTTTAAATCTGAAATTTCTGCTTTCAGCACAGTGGTTTTGCTGTAAAAGTGGTGATGGAAGAAACTACAGTTCCCAGTTCAGGCTCAAGGGAGAGGGGAGAATCTCCTGAGTGGGAGGGTTTAGTCACTGAATACAAGTACAAACTCTCATTTAGATGCACATAACTGAAATTGCAGAATGGACCTATCTGGTCCTAGAGACATGCAAAAGAGTAAGTATATATATTATTGGGGTTTGTCTGCTATGGGGATGAAAACATGGGATTCAGAAACTAATTTTCTTTGATATTTGACTTGAAATTTTAATGGATAAACAGCATTTAAGTACTCATAGCTGCCCTTGCTCACATGCATGCGAAGACAATGAAAGGTTATATCACATTTGTTCAGTTCTGCAGGATCTCCTTTTTTAAGCTGAATCTTATAGGAAGGCAAATTTTCAGTCCTCAGCAGACACTGCATGGATGTAAGAGAAGGATGTAATTATTGTTGATACGAGCCCTGCACTACCATTGATGCAGCTTGCAGAACACTGCAATAATTAGGACTCTGGCCTCTTGCTTTCCCCAAGGCATAGCCTTAAGTTAAACCTAAGCTATAAGCTACCTCAGACTTGCTGTAAGCATGGATACCATTAATATCTAGACTTCCGCAGCTTCCAAAAGAGGATATATGAGTTTCTAATGCTATCCCTCCATTTACTCCTCTGGACCTTCTGAAATACTAGGTTGCTGAGGTGTTGCTTTTTCTGCTGTATGTAACCCTATGCTGACCCCAAATACTACCTAGAATAGGTAGGCACTGGAATCTGCTGACACCAGGCGAAAATGTTACCTCTCTGGTGCTTGCCAAATACTGTAAGTGCTGGAGCTTTCCGGTTCAACTTTTTCCTCATGCTAGCTTGAAACCTTCCCTGGAGAAGGAAAAAGATGATAATGTTGCTGTGCCAAAGGAAAACATTTGGAAGTGGTGCTGGCCAAGGCCGGGTCAAAGTGGCTCCTGGGGAACTTCCAAGTTCCTGCCATGTGCCAGGCTGAATAGGTTGTCTATGCCTGTAAAGTTGACTCTTCTCTCAGGAGTAGGTTTCAAAGAAATTGTTCCTGCAGAGCATGGAGCACAGGAGCTTTTTGCCCCTTTACTCACACCTATGCTCTCTGCCAGTGGTCAAGCACAGCATGGTATTTAGATGGCTTGCCTTGCCTGCTGAAGGTTATTCCCCTGTGCAGATGAAACAGTGAAGACTGGGAAGGTACCACAGGGAGCAAGCTGCTTCCAAGACAACTCCTTGCACTGGGGGAACCTGAGCAAGCTGTCAGGTTGGCAAGCACTGCCTGTGCAGGCTGCAGCAGGAGCTGCCACTTGCAGGGCCAGGGGAAGAGAGTCCTGCTCAGAAGGGACTGACATTCTGAAAAGGGTTGTGGAGTGGGAGGCAGTGAGAGGGCTTTTAGGTATTCTGGCTGGACACTCCCCTCCCCAGCCCAGGCCTGGCACTGTGATTAGAGGGGCTTCTCTTGCAGGCTAAAGGTTTCCACTTTAAGATGCATTCTCTGAAAACGCTCTTAACCTTTCTGTGTAGGTGCTATGGTGCAGGTTCTCCTCGTGGAGAATAACCTGCTGAAACAACCACTGTTTGCCCTGGGGAGAGCTGAGCAAGCTGTAGGGCAGGCACATGCTGTTTCATGGGCTGCTGTATTCAGGGCTCTGAAATGGCATCTTGGAGGAGAATGGCACAAAGAAAGTTGTTGACAAAGCTGTTTGGTGTCCATCTTACAGTCCTCTCTGCCAGGGTGAGCCATGTTTGGCACAATGGTCAGGATGCCTACCTTGCATGCAAAAGGTTGCTCTGCCAAAAGTCCCCCAGCAACACTGCTGACAAATAGCTCGGCGTAATTCACTCTGCCCAGCTGCCTTACTCTCTTCTCGCAGAGAGTAAGGAGCTGGCCACTCCATTATTTGTACCAGGAGCAGCTGAAAAAGTCACAGGGTAGGCAGATGGTACCTGGGAGGACTGCAGCTGAAATTATTGTGGGACGACTGGTGGGAAATGTCCGACTCTGGAGGGATGCGTCTGCTGAAAGGGACTTGTCTTTCTGTTTTTAATTGAAAGTTAAGGAAGGGCAGAGTCTCACTTTACAGAATCCCAAGACCTAAATGATGTTTGTAATGCCATAGCGTTGACTCCTTTTACAGAGCCCTGAATCCGTATGTAAATCCCAGTCACAGCATAGTTTATGTTGGGAGGGACCTCTGGAGATATCTACATCTAAGTACCCCAAAGTGTAGGGTTATACATGTGGTTTAGTTTAAGTAAGGAGAAATGGAGATCAGTCAGTCTGAATATCTGTGGTTATTTGAAAGCTCCCTAGAATCTGAAGGTTGGAATAAGTAGAATCCCATTTGTCACTGAATTTTGAGAGTTGTTACATTCATAAGTACAACTAATGGTAGGGTTATTTTTTAGGTTAGGAATAATACACACTGCAGAGACTGAAGAGGGGGTTCATTGCAGAAATTTCTTTAATTCTCTGGCATTGGTTTCACTAGAAAGAGGAACTTATCTGAAAGGTTGAGTGCCTTAAGAGAGGCAATTTTTTGAAACCTATTTTTATTTTTTCTTTATAGGACTTAATCACTCTGAATTTCTCTACCATAAAAGACAAAATTATTGCATATACCTAACTAAACTGCCTTTTGTTTAAAAGGCTTGTGTTCTTTTGGGTTCTCATGCTAAGGGAAGGCCTAAGGAGATCCATGTCAAACCTTTCACAGACTATGTCCCTGTCACAAGCTCTGTGATTTGTTGAAATTGGGTATCACTAATTTAGGACAATATCCTAAAGCTTAGATATTCTTTGTGATAGAAAGCAGAACTTTGGCCCTCAAAGACCTGAACTGGGCTGTATAGAAAAACAAGCACTAGAAAGCTGTACTACTCAGGAGTTCAACAAGAGATTGGATGGGCAAACTGGCAAAATTCAAGTCACTTGTCAAAGTATGCCTGTCCATATGGAGTATTTAAGAATTTTCCAAACCCCAACAGTCTCTACCAAATACAAGTATTTTGATGAATTAGCAATTTCGGAAAAAAATGTTCAATTTCTCCTTTTTTACCTGATACTGTTATTCAATTTGTGAGATTTATAGGCACCTGAGGATGTAATCATTTCATGATTATTTTGATGCTTATAGCAATTAGTTTTGGTCATGTTTCTCTACTAGAAGTTATATTATTCTTGAGTCTAACCCTTTAATAATGTCCTTACTCAAGAGCACAACTATTTGCTAATTGGATGCTGCAACTTTTTTCAAGTAATTTTCTAATGGGAGACTGAAAGTGAGATCTGATCAATAAAACAGAAGCACAGCCAATTTGGTTTATCATTGAAAAACTGACTTTGAGTGATAAGAATTATAGATTTTCTTGTAGCTAGGAAGAAATCTGTTATAAAAAGGTGAAAAGCAATAATTATTGGACACCAGAATTTAATGAAGTTGGGAATCAATGTGGTCATATGACACAACAAAGAATTACTTTAAAAGATGGATTTTTATTTCGGTATGCAACACTTCAAATGTTTGCTCTTGATTAATATAAAAACTAGAATAAGCATTTTTTTGATTACTAACAGTCAGGATTCAGGAGAATACTTTTCTCTGTATTTAGTGATTCAGAATGAGAATTCTTGCTAAATTATCTAATGATGTTTGTCCCTTGAGGCCAAATTAAATCCATAAGCAGGGAAGTAGAATACAGATTTGAGGTTGTGCAAGGAAAATTGGTTTGGAACATCGGAAGGGAGAAAGAATTTATTTGCTTTGAAAGGCAAAGCAAAACAACGACAGCAAAACAGAGCTGCGCATTTAGTGGGATTGTTTACTTAATCTGTCATTATATTTTTCGTTAACAGTAATAGTAAAGGCACATAATTTTTTCCAGTGTTAAACTTATTTGAAACAGAACAGTACTTGTCAGAATGGCTGTGTTACATAGTAAATGGACAAATGCAACTGAAATGGAAGACTTGCTCCATGTAAAACTCATGTAACTTACTGGGTAATGAAATGACAGATGCAAGTATTTTCTTTGTTTTCTAGACCTGTTTGGTGTTTATAGACTCATAGAATCGTTTAGGTTGGAAAAGACCTTTAAGATCATCAAGTCCAACTGGTTAACCTAGCACTGCCAAGTCCACCACTAAACCATGTCCCTCAGCACCACATCTACCCACCTTTGAAATACCCCCAGGGATGGGGACTCAACCACTTCCCTGGGCAGCCTCTTCCAGTGCCTGACTGCCCTTTCGGTGAAGAAATTTTTCCTCATATCCAATCTAAACCTGCCCTGGCACAACCTGAGGCCATTTCCTCTAGTCCTGTTGCTTGTTACCTGGGAGAAGAGACCGACCCCCACCTTGCTACCACCTCCTTTCAGGTAGTTGTAGAGAGCGATAAGGTCTCCCCTCAGCCTCCTTTTCTCCAGACTAAACAACCCCAGCTACCTCAGCCACTCCTCATGTGACTTGTGCTCCAGACCCTTCACCCACCTTGATACAAATGTCTCTATTTCTGAAATCATGGACAAGATGTTTTTTGAAAGGTGTGTTTAAGCATAGTGTTTGTGTTAAATTAACTTGTGTTGCTGGACTTGCTTATTAGTTCCTGTGATGTCAGGAGCACAGTAGAGGCATTTCAGTGGAATTTCTGATTTCTCTAACTGTAATGAATATGATTTGGATATAAATTCTAATGCATATGTGCTTATTTTTACAGAAATCAATAAAATGAGTTATAGCTATTGTATGCAGTGCTTTTGATCTGTTTATTTTGGAGGATTTTATAAAAGTATTATCATGACCCATGCCATATAGATAGGGAGACAGTGCTGTAGACTGCTTTGTAGGATTAATGAGCCTATGCAGCTCTGTGGTGACACAGATACATGGTCCAATATCTGACCTGGCTTTCTGTTGCCTGGCAGCATAGAGTTCTTTGCATCTCAATGTCTAAAGAAGGGGATATTTCATACAGAGGAACATGTGCTAAAAGGATTTATGCTAAAGATGGCATTGTGTTGTATCCTCCCCTATATGCTATATGAAACTGAAAGTTAAGTTATGTCGTTTTTGACTGAAAGATGATGGGCCCTCTTACTCTCCAAGCCTATAGGAATACCTCAGTTGAAGTTGTACTTTACCTGATTTAGAGTGAAAAGTTAGGCAAGTTTTGTCTAAATTGCAAACAAAATGGATAGAAACTGACATTTTCCTTAGAGTAAGTCTTTAGCACAGATGCTGATTTTCATGGGGTATATTAACCTTCCTGATTAGGAAGAGGAGAAGCTGGACATGAGCTGGCAATGTGGTCTCGCAGCCCAGAAGGCCAACTGTATCCTGGGCTGCATCAAAAGAAGTGTGGCCAAGCATGTCGAGGGAGGTGATTCTGCCCCTCTACTCTGCTCTGGTGGGACCCCACCTGGAGTGCTGTGTCCAGCTCTGAGGTCCTCAGCACAAGAAGGACATGGACCTGTTGGAGAGGGTCCAGAGGAGGGCTACAGAGATGATCAGAGGGATGGAGCACCTCTCTTATGAGGAAAGGCTGAAAGAGCTGGGGTTGTTCAGCCTGGAGAAGAGAAGGCTGTGGGGAGACCTTATTGTGGCCTTCCAGTACTTAAAGGGGGCTTATAAGAAAGATGGGGACAGACTTTTTCGCAGGGCCAGTAGCAATAGGACAAGGGGCAATGGTTTTCAACTAAAAGAGGGTAGATTCAGACTGGACATAAGGAAGAAATTTTTTACAATGAGGGTAGTGAAACACTGGAACAGGTTGCCCAGAGAGGTGGTAGATGCCTCATCCTTGGAAACATTCAAGGCCAGGCTGGCTGGGGCTCTGAGCAACCTGCTCTAGTTGTAGATGTCCCTGGCAATTGCAGGGGAGATGGGCTAGATGACCTTTAAAGGTCCCTTCCATCCCAATGCATTCTATGATTCTATGATTAGAAGGGCAATACAGTAGGACACAAGCAGTGAAGGATGTTTCTGGGGAGTGTCAGGGGTACTTGATACAGGTACTGCATAGGCCAAGCACGCGATGCACAGCTGGATCTCATAATCACTAATAAAGCAGAACTGTTTGGGGTTGTGGTAATCAGTGGCAGCCTGTTGGTGGCCATGACATTGTGGAGTTGAAGAAACTGAGGAGAGCAGCACTGACCCTGGGCTTCAGGAGGGCAGGCTGTGGGTTATTCAGGGAACTGGCAGAAAGGATCCTATGTGAGGCAGCTCTGAAGGGCAAAGGAGGTCAAGAAACTGGCAGATCTTAAAGGACAATCTCCTCCAACTGTACAAACATTCCATCTTGATACTTAGGAAATTGGGCAGATGTTACAGAAGATCAGCTTGGCTAAATAAGCTCTCACATGTCCTGCCAGGTTACTGTAATTCCTTCTTCCTTTCCTTGATTACCAGGAGGTCTTATTTATCTGTCTCTGAGCATGTAGAAGACTTTTCCCTTAAACTCCCTTTTTTCTCATGCCATTTTCTCTTCTCTTCACTAGGATTATGAAAGCTTCACATCACTCTCACCAAAGTTACTTTTCACTTACTGAACATATTTTTTTCCTGAGTGTGATATTATGCGATACAGCTAAAGGGATAAATTATAGGAAACAGGTCCAGTGATTCCTGTTTGGTCTTTCTGAAAGCATTTTTACCCTTCAAAATAAATTTGCTTCAATAGTGAAATGTAAACCAAGCCACTTTCTATAAAGATGATACAATTTCATGTTTTTACCCTTGTTCTTATTTCTGTGCTTGAGTATGAAGAATTCTCCTTAATACCATCTATAGATATGAACTCCTTAAGTTTCTGCCTTTCATGTTGAACTGCCTTTCTTACATCAAGCAAGTGTATGACTAAATATTAGATTATTTGCTTTTCTCTCTTTGAGTAAGTATTAGGGAAATTATAGTAATTCACATCTGCCAGTCCCACATAATCCTGTACAGTCTCAGAACCCAGGTTGTGTACAGTAGAAATGAAAAATCAAGTTCCAAAAAACACTATTTCAGTACATTATTCACAAAAAGTTTTGCTTGTGGAATCAGAATGATTTTATGTTGCTTAAACTATACATAGGATTTTTTTCCCATGGCCCCTTAGCTAAATCAATGTCTCCTCCACACTTATGCTCAAGTTCAGTCTGTTGTTAATCAGGCAGCTTCTGAATTTCACAATTTTTAAATGTCTGACATAGCAATTTTAGTTGTTTAATGTATTTGTGTAATGTTCATGTTAGTTATATGGTGACATTTTCTGGGGACCCAGTCTGATATCATGGCAACATATTTTTTAGGCAGTAGTCTGCTATAGGTGAGATTAATCAGGGCAATACACTTAGTTTGTAACTATGGGCTGTAGACTGGGTCTGATAATGCTTTGAAAGCAGCTGTGTCTGGAATCTCTATCCCCTGATCAACATGGCTCAAACTACCTTAAAGTAATTTTTAAAATATGGATCCACTCCGTAACTATTTGCCAGTTAATGACCAAGTCTTTGTTATCTTAACTTCACAGAAGCACAATCTTTGCTGTTGCTTCATTTTTATTGAACTTGGAGTAACTTCTACAATGTTAGCACTAAAAGTTAACTTGCAGTATGCATAATATTTGTGAAAACTGCTATGTGTAACTCCCTGTTTGCCACAGATGTATACATCTGTATAACAAATACAGGAAATGAAAGCAAACAAATATAAGGAAAACAACTTAAGAAAAAAAAATTAAAGCTATTTTAAACATTAGTGTCATGCATCATCTCACAGCATAACAAATCAGAACAGTTTTTACAAAGCCTCCTGGGTTAAAACTCCTTAATTAAAATTTCAATTAAAGGAATAAGATATTGTAACAGTCAACTTGAAAGATTCCTTTTGCACTTTGCTGCATGCTGTAACGTATTTGTCAAGATGTGTTATTTAACTTTCTAAATCTTAATGATTTTCATGATCGTCAGAGATGTTTGACTGTGAAAGTTATTGTTAAATACAGAAATTCAGAAGTATTGCTTTATGAAGCTTCCTTTTACTTTGAGGGAAATTGAAGTGTTTTTTATCCATCAACATTGTCTTCCAATACAAAGAACTTCAAAACAATGATTATAATTGGATTGTTACATCTGGGCCATTACACATTTTACAAATTGAGTTGGTCATAATGTCGCATAACTGTTTGCTTCCTTATATAAAAAGGGTTCTTCTCTGTTCTGAGAAATGCTTTCCAAATATTCATATTACTGTATTTCAACATTTCTTTGATTTTTTTTTTTTTTTTTTTTTTTTTTACCCTTTGAAGGTCTGATCTTTAACTGTTAAGTGACTAAGAATTACCTATCTGTTATACTTGTGAGGTAGCCTGGAAAATGAGAATCTATGTCTCAGAATCTTCTCCGCTAAAATGCTTTTTATTCAAATTTCAAGCCTACACAAAACCAAATCATTATTTATATTCGTATTAGAGGTTCAAAGTTGTTTTCCTTTGCCTTGCTGCACAGGAAACTGTACAAAGTGAGTGTTGCGGGATCATTGTTATTTGATTAGAAAGGTAATATTCTTCTTTTCATCTTGTCTTGCAACTCCTTTGCAATTTTCTTTCCTTTTAATTTCTTTAATTTGAGCTTGCATTTTTTGATTGTTTTTTTTTGATTTGCATATGCACAGAAAGAGAATAACTATATCAAGAACTAATCATACATTCTTGCAAACAACTCCCTCTTGCTTTTATTGTCTTTCAATATTGGTCAGCTCTGTTCTTCGTACTTATATTGTCTTAATTTTTGGTATTGTGTTGTTTAAATGATATTGTAAATGTCTACTAGTGGGACCTCATTTTCATAGTACAGATCTCTGTACACCTTCTGCACAGAATTTTTGCACTTTGCATCCTATAAAAATCTTTTGATTAATGGATTCTGAATAAGCACTACAGAGTTTAATTGGTAGTGTTCTATAGTAGTAACCAGACCTATGTTAATAATTGACTGTTGTTTTAGCTATTTTGGTTTTGACAGTAGACTAAAAAAATTGAAGAGATATTTAATTTTCAGGGATTTTTTAAAAGAAATTATCTACATTTAAGCAAATGTAATGATTATCAGAACAGTTTCTGGGGAAAAAAAAAATCACCAAATAATTTTTATATTTTTCATCTCCTTGACAAATTTTGTCAAGTAATTTGAAAAATTGTCTCTGATTACCTATGGATATGGAACTCCACATACATGGTTTGGCAATCAAATACTCAAAAAATTGCCCCGTCATGTAAGTAACATACTGACACACAGCAAATCATAGAATAACCCATACTGGAAGGGACCTCAAATGATCATATCGTCCAACCTTTTGTGGCAAGGGGAGCCTAGATGAGGTTATCTAGCACCCTGTCTGATTGCATCTTGAAAGCCTCCCATGATGGGAGGACTCTAAAGTTCTCTAGCATGTCCCTGGGGAGGTTGTTTCAGTGAATGATTGTTCTCCCTGTAAAAAAAGCTTCTTTTTTATATCGAGATAAAACCTCTCATGGTGCAACTTGTATCCATTGCCTTCATTGTCTTCATTTGAGTCCTTGTAAAGAGATCCTCATGAAGAGAAGGTGCACTTTCTTCCAGTGGAGCAATTAAGGAAATGAAGATAGGTGTGTAACATCTATCACTTTTCAAAAAGTGTTTTCTGTTATTTGTACAATTGAAAATATAATCATATGAAAGATGAAAGATGTAAATACTGCTAATTCTCAGCTTTAATGCAATTCTCAATGCTTCTATATGACTGTGTAAAAATTACACTTGTAGCTCTTGTAATTGAAAATCTGAAAGATAGTTCACAGAACCAGAAAGGATATCAAATGATCCTTAAATTTACCATTTTAAAATGTCCTGAGTTTAAAAAAGTCATGTGGAATTTTTTCTTTCTGAATAGTTGAGCCTGCAGGCAGTTTTTCTGTTGTGATCACTTACAGAAGTACTTCTTGTTATCTAATGGACTGTGACAGGAACAATTTGACCTATTTTACCATGGGAAACCATAACAGGTTTATTTCAGATTTTATAAAGTACTCAAGTCTAAAGAAAAAAGTACACATCTTATGTATTTCTGTTCCTCAGGGTTGATCCTTTGAAACTAAAAAAACCCAGCAGATCATTTGAGTGAATCTCAGCTGGTGACAAATTTCTGTAATCAGCAGCATAGAGTATATGAGTTTAAAACAAGTGAATATGTGCTTCTGTATGATTCTGTCAACACTGCTGGGCAAAAAACCACTATTATGGGGAGAGGAGAGAATCATCACCTGAGTTTCCGGCAATAATGTTCTCATAGTAAACCCCTTTACAAATGTACATATAGATGACGTTATACATTATTGATAAAGAGCATTTTGAGTTTCAAAACATTTTGTGTTCAAATGAAATTACTTAGTTTGGCTACTTTGCCCTAAATTAGTCCTATGTAATCATGTGCTAGACTTCAGTGACAAATAGAATGATCTATACTGATGATCTGCTAATACACAAAGAACTCATTATCTGAACTCAGTAGTTCTTGTGAAGTAAATAATAGCTAGGTTTTCAATCATGCTAACATGAATGTATTTGTAAATTTCGAAACTAACTTCATGGCCAAGCTTTCAAAAACAGTACCGGTATTGTAAATATTTCTGCATGCACTTGACTTTGAGAGCTTAAACAATGCCACTGAAAATAATGGAAGTATTGCTGAGCTTAAAATTTATTGAATTCATGTACATTTAAAAGATAGTGGCTGAAACACTCCATCTGGCAAAATCTTACTCTTGGAAGCTGCCTTCGCACAGAAAACTGAATTCTTCAGTGGGTGGGTGTGAGCAATGGGAAGTGATGTTGCTATCAGCTGATAGTTGTGATGCTAGATCCATTTTCTGATACTCTTTCTTATAAAAAAAAAAAATCTTAGTTCCTTAAGAATTAAAAAAAGATTTTTCATACTCAATTGGCATGTGGTTCAGTTTCTGGAAATTGTTTCCTATGATATATCTACCTGTGAATAAACTTTTTTATTTTTCTGTTTTTCTCACTACCCTTAGTGATAAAACCTCAATTCCCTCATTCAACATAAATTGAAAAATAAAAATGTAGAACAACTTAATTTTAAAACTTTGATCAGGATGGCCAGCAAGTTTGAGTGATCTCTGATTTTTTTATAGGCATTATTTCATTAAAGTCACATGTGAGGCACTCACTGTTTGTGAAGAAGGTTTCTGAGCTTACCTCTGTTATTTTCAAACAGCTCTTAAGGTTCTTATTCAGTTTTTCAATAGCAATTTCACCTGTGAAATTCACATTTATTTTTGTCAAAATGTAGTCCCTGGTATAGAAAAAAAGGATTATACTTGTGTGTTTTTAAGTGCAAATGACTAGCTGAATATATACAGAGACATGTTTAAATCAAAGCTTTATGAAGTGAAAAGTATATTTTCAATAGAACCTTGAATATTTAGAGCTCTTCATTCTAAAGCAGATAAGCAGCTTTCCAGTAAGTACTTATAGGAAGCACAAAAAGGAGCAGAGGAGATAGGTGATGGTGAAAATTTTCTGAGTTTACTCCTTGTGCTCGAAACTTATTATTCTGACTACTGGTGGGAAGAAAAGCATGCGCTTTTCCAGGCTGATATATTTTGGAGATAGAATCATGGTACCTCTATATCCACTTGCCATGCTGGGGGTAGGGAAGGAGAGGTTAGTCAAATTCAATAGACACAGGCAATTCATTATTTGACAGAAAAAGTTATTTCAGTCAATACCAGAAAGCAGTAATTTTCAAGTTGAAGGGCATTTGCCTCATTTAATTTTGAGAGGTATTACTAATGGGAAACACCTTCCTAGTATTTAAAAAAATATAAAAATGATAGAAAGTTTTTTTAAAGCAATGAAAATTACTTCCTGGGTTTTATTTAAAGTAATGGTATTTTTTTAGAAATGTTTCTGGAACCTGTAAATAGCACGTTCTTTTCCTTTTAAAATGTACTATATTTTATGCATTTTCTATTGAAACTACTGATCTCTTTCAAAAGTTCGTGCATTTTCAGGTCTTGGAGGAAGCTGTTATTTGGTAGCTGTTCACAGTGTATTCAACTGAGAATATTATGAGAATATTGGTAGGCCTGTGTGGGGCATGTTCTTTGTCAAGTGGTAATGGCTGTTCAATAGCTCCATCTGAAATACAGGAGTGACACTTGTTTGTAAGATTTCTTTGAGAACTGCCAACTCCATTTCTACTTATCTCTGTTGTAAATAAATGGAATAACACTTCAGAGCCCGAAGGAACAGGGTGATTTCATCAAGGGACTCTGTTTAATAAAAAAAAAAAAAAAAAAAGTGTGCCTAGACATGTCCTTTGGAAGGGGTACCTCAAACTGCTGAGGGGTCTCAGGAGAAGCCATATCACAGGAACAAATGTGGTAGAAGGTGTCATGAGAAGTGCAATGGCAGTCCCAGGTATTCACTACTTCTGTGCTAGGAAAACCAAAACGAACTAGTGAACGGAGCCCCCGCTTGGAGACCAGTATAACTGCAGAGGTCTGGCCAATTGATAGTGCTCTATCAGCCTAGGCCAAGTACAAACTCAAGCAGATTCTGGAAATGAAGGAAAATTAATGTATTTACAAAAGCAAAGACTGGGCCCTAATGAGCCCCCTGCTCCATTTAAGTATTAATTTATAATAGAGTAAGCATGCTATAAGTGTGATGAACTGTGATGAAGATGTCTTGTTAGCATAATTCATTCTTGATGTTAACCTTGATCTAATTTTGTTTTTCAAGGTTGTTAACCTAGTAGACACTTAAACATTAAAGGAAACACAGGGTTCATACCACATAAAGAATATTCTATTATTTTTCAGGAGCTTAAGCAGGTTTTGTAATGTGCTAAGGCATACCAAGTTTCAGGAGGACTTTGCCGATACACCTGTGCAAATGGTTTCTGTAAGTGAAAATAGCATTGATATAACCAAAAATTTTTATTGCAAGCTGATGAACATACAAAATACAAGAAAACCGCAAGCTGAAGAACTGGATACTTGAGGAATCTTTGTGGTTTCATATGAAGGAGGATGAGTCTTAAGTGGGATGTACATTCTAAAACATGGCAGGGAAAACTCTATCTTAAAATACTCCTGACTCAACTTTCCATGAACAGTGGCCTACCTATTATCAGCATACTCTCCAAGGGGGACTATTTGATTTGCAAGTGTTAGATGAGTCATGACTTACTCATCTGGGTGATACTTAAGGCACTTTTGTTGTTAAATTTTGTATGATATATGATATACGACATGATAAAATAGATCCACTGTTTTTTTTTTTTTTATTGTTGTAGTCTATAATGCATTATTTAAATATCAAAGACCTTGTTAGCTGAGATGGATCCGAAGCACAGAATGATCCAATGCACAAAATCCCTAATTGAGTAAAACATAAGAGGCATGCTGTAGGCATAGATAGAATAAGAATCTTTTAAGTGATAGGCTGTTGAAACAGAAAGCATGAACTATGCGACTTTTTCATTTTTTTATTAAATTTGAAGCTGGCACAGATGAATTATAAAACTGCAATTCACACACATGTAATATGTATATAAAATATAGCTGGTAGAAGAAGTGGGAAAATATATTAATTCAGCTTGAGAAAGAAAAGAAGGAGTTTGTTCCTAAATTTGATTTAATGGTGGATCATTCCTCAATTTTAGCATTTCTTTCAACCTCTACAAGCCTGCCAAATTCAAAGAGCTAGGACAAAACTAATCTTTGGGTTATTTGTGGCTTGCTATTTTCCTTTGAAGTCATGGATGGATGAATTATAGTCACAATATCCTACCAACTGAGGTATTGCTCTCACAAAAATTTCCATTGGATATTTATAGTATCTCACAATGTCTTGGAGATAATTTACTGATGAGTCTTATACAATATTTTGTTGCAAGAAACAGCTAGTTCAAAATAATTTAGTGCATAATTATATAATATTAATTTTGTTTAATGAAGGACTTACAAAATGTCAAATGTCATTTAGTATGTTGCTTTGGTACATGAGCATACTGACATTTAAAAATTCCATCTGAATTAAATTACCTACTTTGACTCAAACAAGAAACAAGAAATGGGTATAATTCACATTCAACATTATAGGTCAACATCAAATGGTAAAACCGGAAGCTCTGCCTGTTAGAGATTACTCTCTGTTTATAGAATCAAGAATAGCACAAGGCCTAAGTTAAACCTCTGGAACTGTGAAAGCATTTTACCAAAACCTCATATCACGCTGCTTACTTTTCTTGAGAAGATAATACTCTTTTCTTTTCTTGTGCTAACAAGACAGCTATTCTGCCTGACATATTGATACCGAAAAAGTACAAATACAAGCCAATCACTTCTAAAAGCTAGAGATAAGAAGAAGAAAGGACTGGAGTTATGTGACACCTTTCCAGCTCAGAGCCCATTGCAACTGTCTTCCACGTATTTGTAAGAAAATGCCTGGTTTCCTAGTTCTGCAATTTATTCTTATATTGACTAGTTTTGCAAAACATTTCTTCTATTTTTCCCTCTCATGTTTTCAGTTGTTAGCATATCTCACCAAATATCTGTATGTAAATCAGTCATGTTAAATATCTTGCTTAGCGCTTTAGCATACTTTCCTTTTAATATTTGTTCTGTTCTCTGTGTTTCTTCTTAGAAGAACAAAACAGCATGCCTAAATTTTCTGGTAAGAACTTGATCTGCTCTTCTTTAGTGTTGGGTGTTTAACTGTACAGCTGACCTACAACTACAGAAGCACAGGAATCAGCCTTAGGATGTAGGTTACATGCTGCTGCAACAGCAGAAGTCCTGCATGTAGGGGCAGAGGTTTTGCTGTCATGCAGTGGCTTCCAAGTTTGAGAGCAACTTTACGGTAAAGGATGTTCAGGCTACTAGAGACCAGAGACACAGAACTGATATGATGGCCCTACAGAATAAAACAAGTTAACAAAGTTTAGCTCTAGGCAACTTAAATTGTTTTAGGACAATATTTTGTCCATGAAAAGGTAACCTCAAACACTTCACAGTTTCCAAGTTGTCAAGTGCCTTTACCTGGAAAATATTTTTGAGCTATGATTATGAACCTGTGATTAAAGAGGTGATTATCATCTTTCTTTGTAAATGGGTAGGATAAGAGGAACATTTACATGCCTTCTTTTCTGTTTGAGACATGAGCCACTGCTGTTCTAGGGCAAATAATCTGTCTCACTGCCCAGGAGAATATCCTAATCATTGGGATATGCATATGGGGTATGTTGCCATGCTGGCTGCACCATTCCCCTGAGTGGCACAGCTGTCAAATCTCATGCAGCTAAATGAGTTTAAAGCCCTTTTTCCCATCTTCCAAGTGATTTCCTTCCTCAGTGGTAGGTCACTGTGTAAAACAGGCCACTGACTTCTATTTCTCTTCTGTCTCGTTAAAGTGTTAGGGAACTAAATAAAAATGTTCTTTCTTTCAATTTCAAAAAACCCCAAAAAGAAACAGAAATCAAGATTGTGGTGTGAAAGTAGACTTACAGGTACCTTTTAGTAAGAAAAAATGAAGGTAATTGTTTGTGTTTGGATATTTTTTGGAAGGGAAGATTCTTTTTGTTTGTGAGTCACTGAATTATCCATACAACACAAGTTACTATTAGACAAGTGAGTTTTAGTCCAGATTTACTTACCTTTATGGTAGATGGTTGGTTTCAGTGACAAGCATTAACAAGGAATCTCTGTGCTATTAGTGATACACGCAATCGTTTCCACCGTGCTCCACATACCTGTAAATGACTTCAGCCTTCTTCATTTGTCTCTTTCTATCTATAGCACCCCTCTTCTCCTGCCTACAATAACCTCCGTCTGTCTGCTTTGAAAAGATTTAGTTAAAAGAATAAGTGATTTTCTGCATCTGGGAATTCTAGTTTCAGATTTTCAGAAGCAGTTGCAAATCTGTGTTGGGCCAATGTGACTGTCATAAAGAATAATTACAACATCTTTCTTCCTATTCAGAGATGGATTTCCATGAAAGCATTAAAGTTGATGGTGAAAAAGATTATTCAGGAATAGATATTATTTTCTTTGACTCTTTTCCCTATGTCTTTGCTACATTTAATTATCTTTTGGATTTGGCAGACTTGCACAATACAGTTTGTAAAATAAAACAGCCTGTACATTTGTAGGAACTTCATAGTCTTCACTGATTGTTTATTCTCTGATGATGCCTTCCAGGACCTGAATGGCCCCATTATTCTGTTCTGCCAAAATCCAATACAGAAATAGTCTCATACTTGGAACACCTACAGCATCAAATCCAAATAGAAGAATAATCTAATTAAAAGAATCATGCTCTTAATACGTAAAACCAGATTTGCTTGTATTGGCTGAAACATGATAAAACCAAAGTTTAACTTTATCTAGGCCTTTAGTAATCCTTTATGTTGTCATCCTTCATTCCTTTCCATGGACTAAGAGAAGTAGGAATTGAACAGGCTTCTCATAACTTCTTTGCTCAGAGATTCATTATACTGGAGCCTTCTTACAATGAAGTGGTACCCTTTAAAGTTAATCCTCACAATAATGTTGTTACAGATTGTCTACATCAATCCTTCCTATTTTCTTTTATTTGTTACTTTTTTTTTCCAATTCTTTCTCCTACTAGTCAAGGCAAATATGAATAAGAGAAGTCCCTTCCTTGTGCAGCACTTCATTTTCTCCAGAAGCGTATCTCTACATTGTTGTATAGAACTGAGAGATTTAGGTCACATTTCAGGATATGGGAGTGTATGTGTCCTTGAGTGAAAATGCAGATCTGTAGAAGTGAGCTATAAGAAGCTGAAAAAGCATTCTTTGTAAGTGGAGTAAAGATCTTGTTTAAATTAATAAATGCCCACTGGTGGATTCACTGATGTAGCTGAAGTAGAGCAGGTCTAAATGTTTGTGTCTAAACTGCTGTTTATGAAAATGAAATGAGAACATTGTGTGCATGAAAAGTATCTAACAACACTGGGAAATCATAGGATTTCTGGATATGGACAAAGTTTGAAAAAGAAAAAAGTTTTAGATTTCAGATGAAAAATCACAAAAATATAGATTTAAAATGCCTTTGCAGTATTTCTAGGAAATACCATGTCCCTATTATCCCTCTGGGCCAGGTTCACCATCACATCTAGTTATGTGTGTGGCCAGAAACTTCAACTTGACAAGGGAAAAGATGTGCGCTACAGGTGGTATTAGCAAATCAAGAATCCTGACCTTAGGAAGGAGATAGAATCATGCAGCATCAGAAGGGTATTTCTGCATTACCAAATGAAATGATAGCTTCTCATATATTTTAGAATTAATTCATCAATAATCCAGCACTTTCCATGGGAGATAAATATTTTCAAAAGTAGTATTTTTTTAAGATGCAAAAGCAACATTTAATTGGAAAATTGAAATTGCTCATATCCCTGTAAAAATACTTCTGGGTTCATTACAAACTATTTGTTCTGTAACGACATTCAGGCAATAGAAATTCAGAGGATTTGAGATGGATTTTCCTATTAATTCTAGGTAATCATAGATTTACTCATTCCATTGATAGTTTAGTAAAGGTCTTATAACTTAATTGAATAGCTTACACTTTTAAGCATGATAGCTTTGTATATAAACCTTGCATTTCTGTGGTCTTTTAATTACTTTGATATAAAAACATATGATAATTCAAAAGGATAAAGAAAAGATCATAGGTAGCAGTTGAAGGTTTCAATATTTGGAAGAAATACAGCTAAGTGGTTATGCAATTATTTGCATATATGACTGATAGATGTGGTTGAAAAAATGGAGAATGTAATACACTTAAATCATTTTGTGTTTATATGGAATGCGTCCTATCTTGTCTTTGTAAATCTTATTTCCATACCTAGATTCTTTAGTCTTTCTAAATTTTAATTTGAAGTGTAGATGCAAAAACTATAAATATGAAAGAGGAAAATTATTAAAATCTATTTTCCAGGGTGCATATTCTTGCAATGAAATAAGTTTCTTTAGCATAAAACCAGAGATATGTATTTTTCTATGAAGTTGGAACAATCGGCGTTCTTGACATTTTTATGTCAGTCAGTAGTGATGTGCATTTCATTTTGTTAATTGCCATAACCTTTAAAAAAAAAAAAAACCAAAGTCAGCTGTATCTCTGGCAGAATGTTCTTTAGACTTCAGGCAAGAAGTTAAGATCACGTCTGAAGTCATGTTTTCCTCATGGTAGTAAAGTGTTCATTAGGAAAAAGAGAAAGTTTATAACCGCTACATATACCATCCAGGCTATTGCCTCTAACTCACCAACAGTATTGCTGTGGTCTGACAGTAATGTTATTGCACACAGTATAGCTACCGACTCAGCAGGTTAACTTTTTGACAAAAAAATGTAGTAATGTGCTGACAGAAGCCAAAGGGGAAAAAAATCTTATATATGCCTAAACAAGACCCCTGAAGTTAAAAACTGCAGATTCAATTTTACTTTACATACCTCATATAATGACTGTATATAATCTAATGCTAAATTGAAGTTTGTCTTTGTGCTAGTTTTGAGAATCTTGAGGAGTAGGGCTGAAGCATTTGTATGCTAACATTTGTCTTTGGTAACTGAAAAGGCAAAAGCTGTGAAAGCCATTCCTGAAGTAGCTCATAAACAAGCCAGTCCCAGGTTTTTGTGGCAAGCAGCATCAGGAGTTATACATTTAGGGTGTATTCTCTGGGAAAGAAAGACTAAAGAGAAGCATCTTGCAAGCTGGATGTGTGCTGTGAGGTGCCAGCAGGGCCACCTGCTCTAAAACAGTGGAATTAAAACTGTTTGTATACTTGCAATCCAAGGAAAAGAAAAAAAAAGAAAAAAATCTATTTACATTCCAAAGTAAACTCTAACTCTAAAGGCTAATATTTCCTCCTCATTTCTGTAGGGAGTATACTGAGCTAAATCGTTGGCTCTTACTGGCAGGATTCATTTTTTAAATGCCCAAGTGGAAATCTAGAGAAAATCAGATGTCATTAGAAAACTTGTTTTGTTAGATCTTAAAAAACCCCCAAAACCCAACACTGCCTTCCCACGCCCACCCCAACCAACCAATCAAAATAAAATAACCCCACAGGATGCATCTGGGAAAAAGATATACAAGTTTTTAAAAGAGATTTCATTATTTTTCTTCTTTCTATGAAATTAAGCAGTCTTAAATGAAACAGTATGCTTCCATACTCTGAAGGATCTCCTGGTAAATAATCTTTTTTCCTCTTCCTAATCTTTACTTCTGAAAATTTTATGGATGAAGGGCCACAAACATAAAACTGCTTCAAAGTAACCAACAACATGGCAGTTCATCTGGAAAAGGGAGAAGTGTGATTTTGGGATACCTTCAGTTAGTTTGTAATATTCAGGGCGGCAGTTAGATGGACTTATCTGCTCCTATTTCAGTTTTTAAAATTCTCTTCTATGTGCTGTAACCCCTTTATTGACCATCTATGACCAATGTTATATTGACCATCATTTCTCATTATTGTCTTTATAAGCCACTATGACCACTATTTCACCACAGGATTTTCAGTTGAGAGAGAGGTTTGTTTTGATGCAACAATTGCATTGTGTCTTGTATTGTTTTCAGTAATATTGAAATTGCCTTTTGGGAAAGATGCTGGCTACTTAGTGATAGACTCTGGCATATATGAGCATGTTCCTATGTACTGTGTGCTTTAAAACCCATTAAGGATCAGAGAAATATGGGAATAAGGTCATGTCACATCACAAATAATGGTAAAAAAAAGGTAAAAAGCAGTAGAAAACTAGCTTCCCTCTGTGCTTGGAACTTGTATTCAGATACAGACCTAGGGTGAGCTCTGAACACACTGACTGGGCCCTGAGGGTGCTCATGGGCCTGACTGTCCCTGCCCAGCCTCCTGGGGCTCCCCCCACCCTGCCCACAGCCCAGGACCCCATCTCAGCACCCCGGGGCTGTCAGCCCTGGCCTCAGCGGTGCCGCAGGAGGGCGTCTGCCCTGCCCAGCCATGGGTCCTACTGAGCCAGGCCCTTGTCCCAGCCTGGCCTCGGCCCATCCTTGCACCCAGGAAGGTGCCCGATGCCAGGGTCTGGGGCTGTCCCGGTGCCCCTGGCTGCCCTGCTCCTGGCTGGGGGGTAGGACAGGCCCTGGCTGCCAGGCCCTGCCCTGCCCTGCCCTGCCCTGCCCTGCCTGCCCCCAGGGGCTTGGCTTGTGGTTCCCTGTGCTCGGGAGCTGCTTGCCCTCATAGCCCCTGACAGCACCTGTGAGGTGTCTCCTACCCCCACAAGTCAGCCATGGGCAAATCTGCTATGAAATATTTTTCTCAGATGAAATTGATTGTTAAGTCAACATTTATGTCACTTTATCACATCTTTCTTTACATAACTATGATCAAGCAATTTTTCTAAAACAAAATCTCCAATTCTAAGACATAAAAATGTTCTGCTGGAATTTGCTGCCTCGCACAAACCATTGGAATCGGCTTTAGTCCATCCGACCAGTCTTGAGCACCTATTGCAGTTGAACATAACCTTCTAACAGGACTGGTTGTGACTCTAGCAGCTCATAAATTTAATTTGGAAAACGTGCTAGCTCGTAAAAATGTTTAGGACTGTGGACAACCTGCTAACTCTAGCCCTAGTTTGCTATTTACATCCTTTCTGGGCACAGGACAGCTAGGTAACTCTGATTATGTCTCCAGCCAAGAATCATATCCTTAAAATGCTGAAACCCAACAAATTATTTATCAGGCATATTTGTTTCAGTTTTCTCACTGTTCTATTGCCTTACAAATCATGTCGTAGGAAAAGCAAATATTTTGAAATGTAATTAATAACATTTTAAAGCTAATAGATTCAAAGATAAGCTATTGCAGCTTTGGTGGCATTGAGACATTTACATTTTGTAAAGCTGCCCTGATTATTTTTCCATTACTATACCTTGGTAATGTACAAGTCGATTTATCTTTCAAATGTTCCTTGATATGGTCAGAGCTTTCCCTCCCTCTTCAGACCCAGTGTAAGCAGCCCGTACTTCAAAATGAAAAGGCTGCAGTCGCACGTGATGCATGACATGCCTGCTGACGGTTCCTACTGCGAAACTTCAAGGGTCACCACTCAGTGAGAGTGTGAGTCTCTCCCTAGCGATGGTCCAGGATGATAAAGAAGTAATTGCTATTCCTGCTTCTTACTTTCACCCTCTGTTTCCATACATGTTAAACAATAATCATAAGGTACATAGGTGATTTACAGCAGGAGCCCACAGGGTGCTGCAATAGGGATCACTGTGGCACAGATGCAGGAATGCACGTCCAGCCTGAGGGCTGTGACTGGCTCAATGCTGCTGCTGCTGACCCAACATGCTGTGGAATTCCACCATTGGTTTAAGTTGGATGCAAAAATGTAAAGATTGTCCCCGGTACCTTACGGGATTAGGTCTGAGCTGTAGTGTTGTATCTGCCCTCCTTTACTTCTCTTAATCGTGTTGATTAAGGTGAGCTTAGTCATATTCTTTTGTGGGAAATTTATCGTGATGCCATTTTCCATAGACTTTTCGGGCTCCTCAGTCATCCTGGTGAAAGATAAATGAGACTGGTGAATAAACAAGTCACAGTTATGGAGCGTCCTGACCCTGTAGCCTCTTTTCTCTCTTCTTGCTGCCTTGCAGGCCTGGTTTCCTGTTCCTGAAGGCTTGTGGGAATGGGAACCACAAAGTCCAATCAGTCTTGCATGGGTTTCTGCTTCTCGCATACTAACTTTGTTAATGATGTGACACATCCAACTGGTTGGTTGGTTGTTTTGCTCTGAAGACCTGCTAAACTGATTAAAGTGACTTAAAATAGTTTTTTCAAGGCAAAATAGCATTTGATTGCCAAGAGAGTAGCTAAGAAAATGGGTTAACATAAAAAAACCTACAACCCAACAGTACAACCCCCAAACCCTTTCTCTACCTACAGTAGTCTTTCTGCCTATGCCTACATTATTCTCCCATCTGTAGTGGAAGAACTGGCTTATTTGTTGTGGTCCCTTGCTCTCCCTGACTGTATCATGTAGTACATCAAAACTGGAGCCACAAAGCATTCCCTGGCACTAAATGGTGCTTAGACCTTGTCACTGTTGCAACTTAGAGCATTTCCTGGCATGGTTTTGGCCCAGGACTACTGATAATTCCACTCTGATTTTAGGGATTGGGAGAATTCAACAGTATGGATGCAGTCCCTTCTGTTCCAGACAGCCTTAGGGCCAGCAAATGGTCTCAGGCACTTTTAATTTTATAGTACAGAGGTAGCTTTTGGGTCACAATGTGTGTTTGCATCTCTGCCAGCTTTCTGACAAGTACCAGTTATTACTCCTCTTTCTAAGGTGGTTATTTTAGACTATTAAAGTTGTGTAGACTTTTGGCTTTTAAAAGTTAAGACCAGTCCAAAACATTAATTCTTTTCTTACTCTTGGAAAAAAAAAAAAGTAATTCAAGTGTGATATTAAAATGGGGTCACAAAATAAAGGAACATGCTGAAGTAAGCCATAAACATCTCAGTCTTTTTCTCAAAAATAATTTTAATGGTTTTCTTTGCCAAAACTGTTGATCAAGCTTGGCCAAAATAGACTCTTTTTTTTTTTTTTTTTTTTTTTTTTGGTCATTTACTTAGAACTATTTTGCATATTTGCTGAAATGCTAGTGAATATCTTATTCATCTTAACACCTTGTCCTCCCCCTTCACTATAACCCCAATCAAAGAAACCCCAAATTGTCCAGCTCTGTTTAGGACTTTCTGTAAGCCCACGCTCTGGTGCCAGAAGAATAAACCATTCTAGTATGGATATGGACAGGAGGCTAGCTAGCTATTTGTGAATTGATAGCTGTTGTTAACTTAACTTCTGAATATTTTACAGAACAAGCCCTATCTTTGTTGCTGTTTCATTTTCTGTTTTTCCTTTTTCTTCCCCACAACGTCTTGGCTTAACTCATAGAAGTCTAGCAGATTAATATCACACAGATAACCTGATCAGAATATGATACTTGTGAAAAATAGTCCCTCATTTTCAATAGAAGACATTAGAGATGGCATGACTAGATGACTTCCTCTCCATTACCAGCATCACTTTCTAGAGCTTGTCTATTGCTGACTTTCTATATATCCAAGGGCTTTGTAGATATCAGTTTCAACTATTCAACAGCTGCAAAATGAAATGAGAAAGGCTCAAAGCCAGGCTTGCAAGTTTGTCTATGGGCAACAATGACAGAGAAATTAAGTAACATGTACAAAGTCAATGAACCTGGTTTTCTTTTCCTTCTTGGAAGTGTGTAAATCGACGAAGTCCGGGTATTGTAAAACCTCCATTGGTGCATCCAGAATCAAGCCCAACCAGGCTAAACCAAATCACAACAAAGAAAAAGTATGCACTAAAATGTAATGTGTAGCTGTTAGACATGCTGAGCTCTGCTGAGAGGTCTTATTTCATATTTCTTATTTTTGCTGTTAAGGCATGAGATCAGTGCAACACTTGCAAAATCAGTTTTTAGACAGGAAAAACAGACATTTTTCCAAGGAATGAATGTGTTCTAAGAGCAAAGGAAACTGCAAGGAATAAAGAGCAACACAAATTTCATTTGCCTTTACCATCATAACGAGGGGTCCCGTTTAAGAATATTCTTCAGGGCCAGTGACTAATGGGCTGAAATACTTACATAAATGAAACATATGCTTACATACTTTGCTCCATGGGAGCTGATGATACCAAAATAACGAGAGCTATGTTGAATGTCATGTTGTTTTGATAATAACTAATACCTTGATGAAGTATACTTGCTATTACTGAGCAGAAACCATCCTTTTGTTCTGACTCAGAATTTCTTTTTCAGGCATTGCCATGACAGAAGTGATCAATAATAATTTGAATCAAATGTGCAGGACTTACCGAGTTGCATCAAGAGAAAAAATGTAGGCAATCCTACACAAAGGAATATGAACACCTAAGAAATTTTAGGGGCAAGTGGCTGCAACAAAAACGGATATTAAGATTTCATTTCTTCTTTAGGTGCATAGTTAGCAATACAAACTAATGTTTTCACCTCAGTGCCATCACACAAACAGAAGCATCAGGCACCTTTGCCTTCACTGTAAGCCATCTCGCTGCTTATTGAAGCCTGAGGGTTGTGCCAGTATCTCCTCCTCATTCCTCTCTGAGTAAATATATGTGCATTGAATGGTGCTCTGTATTTCTATTATTGAGAGCAGTTATCATTCCTCTTTGCAAGAAATATTCTAACATGAAAAAGGATGTTCTACCAGCATGTCCCCATAGTGTAGTATCATATTGATAATACTCAGTACGAAAGTTTTTACCCGTTATGTGGAAAGCTCAAGTTCTGTTCTTGGTTCATGCATCTCTTTGGAGAAAGGTTTTATCCCTGGCAGACCCTCCATAACTTTTTCTCTCTGCTTGACTAATTGCTTGCATTGGTTTTGTTGTCAGGAGACATTTTCCTGAATGTGTAAGGACAGAAAGAACTTAATGCAGTTTTACTATTTCCTGGAGCTGGAGCTATCAGCAGTTTGGCTAAAGATAAGCTACTTTTGCCTCCTAGAAATGCCTCAGCTATGGGGTGTTGGAAGCTGAGATAGTGCACAAGAGGAAGGACAATTCTGTACATGCCCTGTTTCTTATATTCTTTCCCTAAGTGTTTGATATCAGTCCCTTTGGAGACAGCACACTGGAACTATCATCTGACTCAATATGTGGCTTGTTTTTATGTAACTGGATTTGTGCTGACTCTGTCTCCTGTGGCTCCTTTCAAGCCTCTTGAGCATCTCTAGCTTTATGTCTTCAAAGTGGTCTGCAGCATTTTTCTGTTCTTTTAAACAGCCTCTCCCATTCTACCCCTACATTTCTGAGAAACAAATTAGTCTTTTATTGCTGCTTGACTTGAAATCCTTACTCTGATTTTATACTGGTAGAGCTGTTGCAACAATGGTGACCATTTTGCAATGGTTACTTACGAAAAGGAACTTCAAAGAGTGTGTAATTCCATGGCACAAATTCACAAAAAATTAACTTCAGTTCTCACTGTATCATAATTGCCTGTAAACACATAAGGATATACATATTTTATAGTGTCTCTTCCAAACAAGAAATAAAATTACTATTTAAATTGTATGCATGTAGTATGCTTGCAGTTATTCCCACTGTTCAATTATATTGATGGTATTAAGCAGGATTTAGAGATTAAATCAGGAGTAAATTTTCTTCCTGAATAGTTTGACAATAAACTGCATGCATTTTTCTGTATTGTCTAATTTTTACATACTTAATAATAATAACAATAATAATAATAATATAGTATTAATACTCTGGACTTTTATATAAAAAATTGACATTCAATGAAATCAAAGCATTTCAACCTTTGATATACTCTAAGTTCTCCACAGATGAGGTAGAAGACAAACTCTAAAAGCCTGTATTCTTAAGAAGTACAAACATGACTGATAAATCACGTACTTCAATGGAAGTATTTAACATAATCACCCTAGTTCTTAGGTCCAAATATGAACACCAGCTCAAGTATCCTTATTCTTGTTAGTTTCTGGGTACCCATAGATCCAAAGGAAATCAAGAATCATCTATATGAAATAAGAAACTAGATCACCAAGCATAGAGATGAATATCTACTATTAATTATCTTTGGCTTTGGTCAAATAATTACTACTTTTTTTTTTTCAAACAATTGAAATCAAGTGAATGGAATCACACTTGTTTATAGGCTCACTTCTTTAACTAATAGAACTACCTCTTCCATTTTAAATCATTAATGAGACTGCTATTTTTAAAGCTAGAAGGTAAATACCCTTTTACTCATGTGGCGTATAAATGGTTAACTAAGAGCAATTAATTATAAAATAAAGACTGGCCAGAAAATTTCAGTCTAACAGCTTTTCACTGGAAAATTCAATTTTCTTAAAATTACGTGTTTCATAGAACATATTGACTTTAATACTTTCATTATGCATAGTACTTAGTGAACAGTTCTGATTCCTTTAATAAATAGTTTCGACTTTCTTCTTTCTTTTTGCTATAGCAAAACATTGATCTGACTCTGATTTGGTTTTAATTTGGGTTTTAAATCTTATATGAAATTTTATATTTATGGATAGTATATTTATAGGGTACAAATTGAAATTTTTTATATTTGCAGAAGAAAACTATTAAGATTTTGAATGCTGTAAAATGTTAGGGAATGCTGACCTTTTATCTAATTGCTTCTGATATAAATACCTCTGATCTACAAGGAAAGCAAACATCAAAATCCCAAAATTCCTCATGGAGTGAGAAATTCCCTGTAGCCTAAGAGGGAAAAGGAACATATCAGAAATATTGAAAGGCAAGAGAGGCCAGGGGAAAGCTGTAGATTGAATCACTTCTCTATCTCCACCTGTGTAGGCATTAGAAATAGGACCGCTCTACTTCTTCCCTGGCTTTTCCTGGGCTGAAACTAAAGCTGAGGGCTTCTTATAGGAGGTTGTAACTTTGTAGTGAAGGATGAGGTCAATGGATACTAAAACATTAGAAATTTCTGATAAGTTCCCTTTCATGTGACTGAAGCATGAAGCCAGGAAACCACTGCTGTTCAGATTTAAAGCAAGGATACTTTGATGCAATAACAAATACAGCAACTACAGAGAAACTTTAACTGTTATAAAAAATATTTTTAGTAGCATGGTTGTCTAAAGTATGTAAGAATGAAATCCCCTTTTCCCATTCTGTAGGTTTCCAGAGTGCAACAATAAGAGTTTTCTTTCTTCTGCTGTGTCATTAATCAGAAAATCCTTTGTCAAAAGTAGACATTGGAATATTTGCAGTTTTGAACTTGCATTTACATCTGAGCTTTCTGGTAAAAATCAGCAAAATAATATCAGTTCCAGTGAAGTCTAATGAGTTATTTCTGTTCAGCTCTACTATTATGTAGTTTTATCACAGCAGCCATTATCTGTCCTAAAATAGCAACCTATCTCTAATGCCAATGCTTTACTGTTTTCATCCTGTTTTAAATATAACTGTAATGATTACACCTAATTCCTGAGTGTATGCCTTTAGGATACACATTGTTCCAAACAAGCAGCTGTTAAGAAATTGTCTTCAGTTGCTTAAGAGTATTTTTAAAGCATTGGTCTTGTTCTCTTGAGATCAGGTTTCTTGGTCCAGAATGACAGGTACCAAGAAAATCTCTATGTCTTTCTTTATCTGATATGGGATCATTATGGCATTCAGTTACATTTTAAACTGTTGTTTAACACACAATTTACCCACTGAGAAAATAAAACCCTTGTCTGATATAGGGTCTTTAGGCAGGGATTACTTTAATTTCACAGAAAGCTAAGACCCCTGTTTTATAAAATTTGCTTTCCTTCTCCTATAGCTTTTCAATTAGTTACACTCAGTGAGAAGACACTAGCTACATTTTGTTTAATGAATAAAGCAAATGTCCAAATGTTTATTTCAATTATTTTAAAATCCTATGTTATATCTTTTTGCACCCTTTGCCACATTGCATTGAACGTGAAATTTCCTCACAGTCATCACTGGTACAGTCACATGCAGAACGGACAGTTTAGGAGGAATATCTTTAGTATTCTTCACTTTTCTAGCTAGAAACCATAGTGACAAGCCATAAATTATTTTTTTTTTGTTGGGGATTTATTAGCACTGCTGAAGAATCTGGCAGCCATGTTAAGAGCTACACATACCTGTAACGAAAATACCTGTTCCTGAAAAATACAAAGTTTTGGTTGTTTCCCTGAAGGCAGCTTGAAGGTTGCAAGGTTTCTACATAACATTTTTTAATAAGAAAAAACAGCTGTTATTTTTCAAGACTTTTGAGATTTCCACGTGCAAAATTACACATGCAAAGTGGAATGGTATCCTTTGTTAAGTTAATCAGAGTGCGTGTATTTCACATATTAAATATTGGAATAAATATGACAATATAGCTAGTATCTTTTCTGTGGAAAAGGCAAATCATGCTAGAAAGCATTTTAGGCTTATTGAAGCTCAAGGCAATGAAATCATGTGTATTAACACTGGTATAAGGTAAGAGTGAATCAGACTGTATTAAGAACTGAATCATTAAAATGTAACATATACTCATTTTCTTCTTCCTTTCTTTTTGCCACATACTGGTAACTCAGGATCTATCATGCATTGTACTTCAGCTTTGCATTGTGCTCTATTTTCCCTTCTAGCATTTAAGTTCTTGATGCACAGTTTGTTTCAGTTATCCATCCCCTTTGCCCATAATGTGTCTCTTGGTTCTCTGCCTTCTTTCCAGCCACAGAGTGTTTTCTTAAGCAGATTCTAACATTTCACCCAGCAGATATCCTCTTCATGGAGAACGGATATATCTTCTATGTTTATTGACATGGTCTGATTAGTCATGATAAATCCACCCTGCTCACTGCTGCATCTGTGGCTTTCTCTTTGGTAATCTTTTTTTTTTTTTTTTTTTTTTTTTTTCTCTGCTCATTTTGCTTCTGGCACGTTCCTGTTAACTGACTGAAAGTATTCAGGTATAAGATTTTATGCCATCTGTCTTTGTGTGGCAGCCCTGGAAGGCCAGAACTCCACAACTGAGGAAATATCCACCATCAGTTTGGCTTTGCAGTTTTTCATTCATTGTATCCAACAGATTGGGTTGTTGATCTCCTGTGTACGTATTTACTTCTACTTATATATACTTATATATTTATATTTACTTAGCTCTGTCCATTGTCTCTCATCGTATAGCAGAAAAATGCTTGGAGGTCACTTCATTCTGTCTGATGCCAGTCATCATTTTGAGGTTATATAGGCAGTCTTTAACCACTAACAAGCTGTGTAACAAAATTACAATCTGTGTAACAAAATGTACTACATTTTATAGCATATACAGAGATTGCTACACCTGGATGAAATTCTCAGAGCCAAAGAAACTCAAAATGCCACCCTCAGTCATAGCCTGAGGCTTGAATTTTCCAGTAACATTAAGAGAGGCTGGCTTCCTTGGGGATCACTAAAGCTTTCATGCCATTCTTCATATGTTGTATTTCTTTGTAGAAAGTGACACAATGAAGCAGTTCAAATGATCATACAACTAAGTATGATGACAATTTACCCTTTGGAAAACTTTCGAAAAATACAGGTATGCTTTTATCTTGTGTTAGCAAATAAGAGATTCTGGTAAGTCTTGAGTTATCTGTGAAACGATGAGTGCAGTTGGAAGGAGCCTACCAGCCAGAAGTGTTACAGTTAGATTGCCAGATGTTGACTTCATCTAACCTAGTGTCTTTCTGATCTCTATCCCTGACATCCACTTGAATGGATTTTGTCAGTTGTGTAGCAAAAAAAAAAAATTCTTAGGAGCTTCTAATAGCAAAATGTGGACTTAATCTTTTTGCTTTTCCTGAAGAAACATTGAAATTTTCCCTGCGCAACATGGATTTTTCAAATAAAAATGATTTTTTTCTGAAATAAATTAATTCTGATTGGAAAGACCAGTCACCTGTATATATGTGTTTACTGAAAGAAACATTTCTCCCTAAACAAACAACAGTAAGAACATTTGTTTTTGTAAAGAAGTATTGGAGTATAAAGTATATATCCCTTAATACATATGGTGGTGCACATTTGGTAACCTTGAAAAGTGAATATATTCTGCTTGAGCTACTGCTAATGTGTTAAGATGCTTGCAGCAATTAGAAACATAGACGTGTTTGTTGTACAAATGGCAAGGAACTGTGTAAGTTCATTTTGCAATGTGTTGCTATCTTTCATTAATATGTATGTAATAAAAAAGAATTCTAGGTAGGAATTCTATCTGTACAGAGATAGCACAGCATCATTTTATTTGTATCGCTTTATGTTGTTCCCTTTTAAAAAATATTCTTCAAATAAAAGGGGAGATTGCCTTAGCTGCCAGATTTCTTCTTCAGTTACTTCAAGAAGAGAAAGAGTTGTCCTTGGATAGTGTAATTTTTTCAAAAAGAGAATAAAGTATAAATTAAAAATACTACATGAAGTAATTCAAGACTTCAAAGAAAAAAAAAAGTATATGTCTTCTTGCACTTGCAAGAGGAAGCCATCATTTTATAATTCTGTACATCATGTCATCATTTCCTATAATATCCCATAATGACCAGCTGGCACACTGAAATAATGAAATGTTGACTCTGCTGAATATTTAAAAAGAGTTATTCTTATTATGGGTTATGAAGGTTATTATTAGTTCATATAGAAGCTCTTCCCACTGAAATGAAGATGCAAATCATTGTCACTTTTTTACATCCTGGTTTAGGATGAAGAAATTAAAAGGAACATAGTACAGCTTTGTTGTTAGACCAGAAAGCTTCTGAGACAGTGAAAGACAAAAAAAAGTTAATTGAATCAGATCTTTAATTTATCTTAACAAGACACGTCTGATTGGTCCACTTTATGATATGAAATATAAATCTTGTCTACACAAAACACGATTGTTTTCTAACAAGAAGCCAAATACAGCAGAAGATTGGGTACTGATATTTTCCTCCAAAAAAAATATTGTGTTTTGTTGGCTTTTTATAAAGCTACTATCAAGTGTTAATAAATAATTCTAGGAATAAACACTGTAAAGTGATGCTTAGGATAAAATAGCACTGTTGATTTTTAAAAATGCATTGCATGATAACTTATTCTCTTAAGACTGGGAGTAACCCAAAGCATGGTTTGTTTTACTTTTAAAGTCAAAGAGTATATCCTGCTCTTGCCTATCTTTCCACACTGTGGGGATCAAAAAAAAAACAAAAAAAAAACCCAACAGGTATTTCAGAGCTCTTAATTTTTAAATCCTGGTTCATGCATGTAGTTATTCATGTGAAGCTATGGATATATCCATATTAATGAAATTAAAAGAATGCTTTAGGCTCTGTTGGCATGGAATTAATAAATTAATATTTACTAACAAAAATGTAAACTTAGTTGAGGTTTCTAGGGAAAAACAGCTGGGTTTTTTAAACTAAAGTGTCTGCTGGTCCTATGAATGTGGCATCACTGATAATTTTGGTCATCACATCTACAACAATACCCCAGCTTTTTAGACGATATAACAAAATACAAACAAACCTACAAATCATGTCACAACCACAGAAGAATCGAGTATGCTTCATTCATTCATACTTTCATACTTTCTGAACACCTCAGGGCTACTTACATGCACATTCCTCAAATTGTTATTTTTGGTAAAGTTAGAAAATGAAGTTGAACTTCTGTAGTAATTATTGCTCTCAGCTGTTTAGGATTAAAATAGGACTGGTCTCCAGCACACTAACTCCTTTTTTTCTGTGCTCTGGACCATCTACTGTCTGACAAATAATTATTTTGTTCCTGTGTAGAGAGAATAACAACTAAGAGAGAAAGGAGAGAGCACAAGGTGGGAGCAGAGGGACGTGGGGATAAAACTAGCAGTGAAGCTAGGATGAAGAGACAGGGAGCAGGGGAGAATTTGTGGGAGGGGACAGTGAGAATCTAGGTCAATTGAGAATTTAGGGGGATTGAAACAGCTGCGCAGAGACAAGAATGGATCCTGGATACATCTGTGGGACTGGATGAGCAAGAACATGATGGGAATTAGAAAAAAGGGGTTGGAAAGAAGAACAATTGACACTGACTGGGTGAATGGGACAAAGTTTAACAGAGCAGAGAGCAGGGCAGAGAGTTTGTGCCCGGAGACTGTGCTCTGTCAGAGCTTATGTGGAAGCCCAGGTCCATATATCTTAACAAACAGCCTTATGCTGAGCAATCTTGATGCTATGGAGGTTTTGATCAACAACAGAGCTAAGGAAGCCCAATTTTTTACAGACTTACAGCCCCTATCTGCTGTATCTCTTCTCTACCATCCCTCTTTTTGACTGTCACAGTCCTTAAACTCCAGCACAATACCACCTGCTTCCTTCCAGGTTTTCTTCCTGTTTGGCTGAACAATGGCAATTGTATTATGGCTGATTTAGAACTGCATACGTGTAAATGCGCCAGTTGGCTAATGCCTCTTGAAAAGGCTAATTTAAGTTGTGGTGGTTTTTTTGTTGTTTTTTTTTTTTTTTTTTTTAACATAACTGTACTGCCACCTGTGTTCAGGAGAACTGTAGATGCTAAAAATCACAAAGATTATCAGCTCTTTTAAATTCGGTTGAAGTTGGTCGATACCTTCATAAGGGCCTGGAAGGGGGACTAGACAGTTTCCTGTAGCTGTTACAAAGGCTTTATTTCTGGAATAAACTATACTAAGAAGCAGGAAATAGTATATCATCCTGAAATTAAACTATATTACTACGTATATCATGTTGTCATTGAATATTGCAGTAACAGCCTTAATTTTGTAATTTCATAACCTCTGCATACTTGATTTCTTACCCTTTACAATATTCTTTCAGCATATGTTTTAGGCTCATTTTTTTAAATCTTTGCATTTGAAATTATGGAATGTAATCATGCCCAGTCTTCTCTCCTTGCTTTCCCCATGCCCTTCTCAAGATAAAACCCAGTAAACTCTGGCACTGCACCATGCTAAAAGCTATGTGAACGTTTAACAACTATATCTTGTTCCAGACATCTAATGGACTTTGTAAATGAAGTTTTACTCAGGATCACTTAGGATATCTTTGGCAGAATTGAGAGGGAATTAGTGCTTCACCATTTTAATTGATATGTTGATTTGTCTCTTTCTCTAATGTCAGAAATAGGTCCCTACTTCCATGGCTATTTTATTTCTTCAGCAACTCTTGTCCTCAATGATTAAACGTTTTGAGACAGTGGAGTGTGAGCCCCAGTATATGGTGAACTCATGGTGTTTAGAGATGTTTAATTTCTTCACTTCAGTTCACAAAAACTCCAGGGAATCCCTTAGAATAACCAGTTCCTGCTTAAGCAGACTAAAACAGAAATCTGCAGCAAACCGCCACTGCTAAAATGGCTGGTGGCCATCAGAATTAAAGTATGGTCTACTGAGAGCAGCAGGCTCCACTTCCATTAGCCTCTTAGAAAAGTATTTAATAAATACAGAGTGCGCTGTAATTGATGGAATCTTCACAAAGCTACTGATGGTTGTAATGTAGATTGTTGTAAGATTTCATTAGCTCAATGGTGGTGATCTGATTTTGTTCCCGTTGTAAATGTGTTTTTCTTCTACTTTCTGATTGACATAAAAATAAATGAACGTGTGCACACACTACTTTAATGCCTGAACTTAGCAGAACACCATGGTTTCTCCATTACCATACTGAACGTTTGCAACTTTCTATGTCCAAGAACATACATGGTGTACTTTATAAGAGCAAGAACTCTTGTTTTGGATGTTCCAGCCTGTGTGTCCATGGCACACAAGTTAAGACTATAAATGATGTTAAGAAGGATAAATGGTGAGTAAACTGCCAAGTGTTTTTACAAAGCAAAATATGAATGTGAACTTCAGAGCATTAAAAATATGTAAGTCTTCAAAGGGCATTGATAAATAATGAATTGCAGCCTTCAATAGTTGACAATGATCCTATGCTTAGTCTTCTGAAAAAAAGAGGTGAGTACATCTTTCCCGCAGTTAATTCCAAGGCAGTACCTTAAATATATGATTGCTTGAAAAAGCTTTCAGTACTGCTAAACACTCGAAAAATGTAGTGTGTTATATTGTGTGTGCAAAAACTCACAGTGATTTCACATCTAACTTTGCAACCTGAATCTTATAGCTTAGTCTTGTAATTTGAGTCTATACTGCCCTGTTTTCCTGCAGTGACATAGACAGAAGATGGCACTGTTTATTCATTGTTGTAAGAATGAAAAGCTGTTTTCCTGCTCTTTCAAGGAAAAATAAATGTTAGTATACACGGAAAACGGGGAAGAAAATGGAGGTGATAATGTTTTTGGAGAAATAGGTACTTTCTGCTGAGTCAGGACATATGCCTGTAAAAGCTGCAGTGTTGACGAGGCTCAGACAGGAGCTACCTTTTGTCATGGTAGCTGTACAGAGTTCAAAGCCGCTGTGAAATGGGGGTCTGAAATACAACATACTGAGATCAAATATCAGAGGAGGAGAGGACAAGTATTAAAGTTGTTTATACACTGGAAAAATACTATAAGAACATAATTATACAAAAGATGCAGTTAATAATTGGCTTGCTAATACAGTGTATCATCTAAGACAGGGATTTTTTTTGAAAAACAGCGACTGTACCTTCACTTGGGAAGCCTTGGAATTCACAAAGAGGCTCCTGATCTTGCAAGCACCCACGTACCTCTTTTTAAGTCCTGTTTGTAAATTTTTTTTCAAAATCAGTCTTTATCTGCAAAACATCTGATGCTTGGAAAGGAATGAAAAGAATTAATTTAAACAGGAATTATATTAATATTATACTGCAAAGGGGTAGTCATTAATATATTACTACATTCTTTCAGTTAATGAAAATTACTTGTTATCTAGCCTGAAAGTTTATTTTGTGTAAGCAGTAAGCTCTTCATAGATAAGCCTACACTGTTATATTTAAATTATCAGCTGTAACTACAGATAAACTATGTCAGAGCTACTCTCTAAGACTTCTAACTAGTGCACTCCTCGGTATGCTGGTTGTTAGCTTCAAATTGGCTCCAGTACCTCCTTCACAGGTGGCTCATGCTAAAGGAAAGAAGACTGTCCTTGGCAAAGTAGTTGTTTTAGCTCCCATTTGCAAAGTTTTATCATTAATTTTGCTTGTGCTTATTTATTTGCTTTCTTGATATAAATTCTAAGCCTTGAGGACTGGCCCTTTTGAATATTACTATGATTTTCTGCTCAGTTGTTTTACTTATCAAATAGCTTCTTGCATGTGACTAGAGCTGTTGATCCAAACAAGGCAAAGCAAGATTTGGCCCAGCATGAAAATAATCTTCAGAATGTGAATAATACCAGTAAGCAGGATTTTTCTTCTGGGAAGGCTGTAAACTATTTTTTTTCAAACAAACACAGCAAGAACAGTTCTACAAAAGCCATGCTGTAAAAACGTTTGCCAAACTAAATGGGGTTCTATGCCATTTTAGTTAATGCTTATGGTATTAAGCAAGATATCCTGTTTTGCTTTGGAGTGTTTTCAATTGTTCATTAGAAGAGCAGCACAAAGAGTTGGTGGTAGTCTTTGAAAATGCTTTTAATTCACTCCCTTTTCAGTCTGTGGTAAATCTCAAATATTTTACATTAGTGAAAAGGTAATTGAAGCTGAACAATATTTTTTTCTAGTTTTTGGATGCCACTGAAAAAATGAGTTCATATTTTGTAGAGCATATGTGATTTCAGAATTGAAGTATGGGCTTTGATGTATTGTATGTCTCAAGGATCCCAAAATGCCATTCTAAACTATGTTGACTTGCCTTTTTACTGTTCTGCTTCATTTCTTCTCAGTAAAATTCTTCTTAACCATAAGAGTGGTGTTATTTATAAAAGGTCTTATGCAAAGCAAATAATTTATGGGAAAGCAAACAAGCAAAAACTCGCTTCATAAATGCAAGCTGAGAAAGATGTTCATGTTAGGAGTACTACCCATAAATCTGTATAGCAGAAGAGAGCTTTAACCTTGTAACAAATTGCTGTTTATACTTCAAAGTCTTTCTGCTTTGTGTTTGATTATAACCTTAGATCTGTATTTTGGGTTTCTAAACTTCAGAAGAAATTGTGTATCAAGCAGGTCAGCTTTGCTTTTATTGGTAATCTTTCAAAAAGATAAGTGGTTGAATTTTAGGTAAGAAGACTGCAGTATACATTATTATATTATATAGACCTTATATTTTGTAATTTGAAATCAATATTGCAAGAGCAGGGTTTTGAAGGAACATTCGACATACAAACATCGGTTTCTTTTGAAATGCTACGTGCAGCCACCATCCCAAAACAGTAATGTGCTACCCAGCCTAATTTATGCCATATTCTGCTGGAAAAAATGAAGCGTCTTCTATTTTCTTCTCTTCTCTAATAATTAGAAAATTGAACTTTGAATGTCATGACCTATTTTAATGGAGCTGATTGCTTGGCACAGAACTGGAGTAAACTGTATTGTGTACTTGTGAGGTATGCTACTTGGGAAAGGAATAATATGTGAATCAATGTACTTTATGGATTGCCTGTCTAATTTCAGAATATATTATAATATTCTCCCTGTAACAAAAGGCTATTAGTCTAAGTGAAATTGCTCAAGTCAGTCCAGCATGCTAAGCACCTACACCTTTGCTGTACAAAAAATACTAGAGAAGTTCCTCCATTTGCCTGCATTTCACTATTACCACATTATGGCTAATACCTAGGGTTTTCATACAGAAACCTCTAGAAGTAAATGAATGACCTGTTTCTTATTGAGTGCAAGGCCTTCTTACCCTGACAGGATCATATAATTTTTGGATTCTTGCTACCTTTATCCTTGCAAGACATGCTTGCCAGTGGGTTACATTTACATTTGCATGCACAGGCTAAGACCTAGGGCTAGCCTGACTTTGCCTTACCTGGTTCCAAAATTTTGAGTTACAAGATATGGCAATGTGCATGTCCTAATGGGAATATTACCTTTAGAGATACATTCTTCTTCTCCCTTCTTTCCATAGAGGACAACTTGGTTAATCTGGATTCTCACAGTATCTTTACTATAGCAGAAGTTGCCTTTCCATTGCTCCCTGTAAGTTCTGAAGGTCCTCGTCCTTTCAGAGTAGGCGATTCCATTCTGAAACACAACAAAATCGTAAACTTGCGAGCAGGTCCTGTAGGGATTTGAGCATCTCTCAGCACCAGCTTTTAGCTCCTCTCACCTTTTAGTTCATCTGGGGCTTAGAAGAACTGTGGCATGTAGGATTTTTACTGTTTGAACTGTGTGAAAATTCAGCATGGTTTATCCAGACCACTTGGAATGATTTGCTCATATTTTTAAGGAGGAGGAAAATCTGCCCAAATGAGATCTAAAGATGCATTGTATTTAAAATGAACTAACTAAAACCACACCAATGATCCTGATGAATGCAATGTAAACATCAAAGCTCTCCTGTATTATCCTTTACCCTATGTAATTGCAATCTTTGTTTTTACTGCACCTTTACACTCTGATGCACAACAAAATTAATTTCCCAGTGACAAAAGAAATCTTGGCCCTCGGCTTGCTTAAAGCCATCATACCTCTGAGTACTGCAGGGTTTTCTGCCAGAGGGACTGAGAGCTGCAGTGAATGGGCTACTTAACCTGAGAACTTGCACAAAATAATGTTGACCTCCAGCTGCCCAAGCAATATATTTACTAAATAAATAAATTGGAAGGAACGCACTTTTATTCCAAGGTCAGGTCAGTGTGCAATTCCAGGTGAAAAACAATACTCTTTAGGCTTTTTCTCTATAGAAATAAATCCAAAGTCATGATGTAGCTACATGGGGTTCCCACACATACAGTTCATTCAGTAATTGCATCAAAGATAGTGTTTAATGACCATTTCTCTGCTTTCTTCCTGCTGTATAATGCTTTGTTTTTTTTAAAAAAAAAGCAAATCAAAAGCAGATGGTGTGTTAAAAAAACATATCCAGGCCTGTACAGTAGAATGTATAATGAAAGCACAATCAGTAATCCCAGTTCTAGAAAGAATGAAATGGGGGTGGAGGGAGGGTGGGGCTCAAACTATACCTTGTTGTTAAAGTGACTCAAACTGGTTTAGCTTGCCATAGCTATCTCATATATATTCCAAATGACAGGCACAGCTGTATGATCCTTTCTTCCACCTCAGGCAACCCTGGTAATGTTAGTGCGTTAAGGGGCTTATATATGGAGCTGAGTTTGCACCTGACTGACTAACCTGCTTTGTGCTTTAGTGACCCTAATAACTACTACAAACTTATTTGAACTTCATTTCTAAACAAGTTATTAGCCAGACATACCAGATTTGAAATAGTACACCACCTGTTCCTTGATACATGCAGTCTCGCAGCATAATACTTTAAAGGAAAAAAAAAAATGCCTGCCAACATTAAAAGCAGAATAAAGGATCAGAGTACTAAAAAAACTTACAAGCTGAACAAACCCTTATAGTCTGTAGGTTTAAAAAGAAATCTATATTATTTCTTGTTTGCTTGCTTCAAAGATGAAAGCCTCTGTTTTAGGATCAAGAAAGCCCTACATTTAAAAAAAAAAAAAAGGAGCTGGAGCTGACTCTTTTGCATGGAAAAGTAAAACAGGCAGCCAAATAATTCAAGTAAAGGAATAATTCTGAATTCTGCATATGGCAGACAATAGGCTTGTACACCTTGCATAGAATTCAGTAGAGTAACCAGAATCATAGAATGCATTGGGATGGAAGGGACCTTTAAAGGTCATCTAGCCCATCTCCCCTGCAATTGCCAGGGACATCTACAACTAGAGCAGGTTGCTCAGAGCCCCAGCCAGCCTGGCCTTGAATGTTTCCAAGGATGAGGCATCTACCACCTCTCTGGGCAACCTGTTCCAGTGTTTCACTACCCTCATTGTAAAAAATTTCTTCCTTATGTCCAGTCTGAATCTACCCTCTTTTAGTTGAAAACCATTGCCCCTTGTCCTATTGCTACTGGCCCTGCGAAAAAGTCTGTCCCCATCTTTCTTATAAGCCCCCTTTAAGTACTGGAAGGCCACAATAAGGTCTCCCCACAGCCTTCTCTTCTCCAGGCTGAACAAGCCCAGCTCTTTCAGCCTTTCCTCATAAGAGAGGTGCTCCATCCCTCTGATCATCTCTGTGGCCCTCCTCTGGACCCTCTCCAACAGGTCCATGTCCTTCTTGTGCTGAGGACCCCAGAGCTGGATGCAGCACTCCAGGTGGGGTCCCACCAGAGCAGAGTAGAGGGGCAGAATCACCTCCCTCGACATGCTTGGCCACACTTCTTTTGATGCAGCCCAAGATATGGTTGGCCTTCTGGGCTGTGAGGGCACGTTGCCGGCTCATGTCCAGCTTTTCGTCTGTCAGTACCCCCAAGTCCTTCTTGGCAGGGCTGCACACAATCACTTCATCCCCCAGCCTGTACTGATACTGAGGATTACCCTGACCCAAGCGCAGGACCTTGCACTTGTCCTTGTTGAACCTCATGAGGTTCACACAGGCACGCCTCTCCAGCCTGTCCAGATCCCTCTGAATGGCATCCCATCCCTCAGGCGTGTCGACTTCACCACTCAGCTTGGTGTCATCTGCAAACTTGCTGAGGGTGTGCTCGATCACGCTGTCTATGTCATTGATGAAGATATTGAACAGCACTGGCCCCAGAACGGACCCTGAGGGACACCACTCATCACTGTTCTTCATCTGGACATCCAGCCATTGACCATTACCCTCTGGATGTGACCATCCAGCCAATTCCTTATCCACTGAACAGTCCACCCATCAAATCTGTATCCTTCCAATTTAGAGAGGAGGATATTGTGGGGGACTGTGTCAAAGGCCTTACAGATAGAGTCTGTAAGGTCCAGATAGATGACATCCATAGCTCTTCCCTCATCCACTGATGTAGTTACTCCATCACAGAAGGCCACTCGGTTGGTCAGGCAGGACTTGCCCTTGGTGAAGCTGTGCTGAGTGTCCTGAATCACCTCCCTGTCCTCCATGTGCCTTAGCATAGATTCCAGGAGGATCTCTTCCATGATCTTCCCAGGCACAGAGGTGAGGCTGACAGGTCAGTAGTTCCCAGGGTCCTCCTTTCTACCCTTTTTAAAAATGGGTGCAATATTTCCCTTTTTCCAGTCCCCAGGGACTTCACCTGACTGCCATGACTTTTCAGGTATCATAGTGAGTGGCTTAGCAACTACATCAGCCAATTCCTTCAGGACTCTGGGATGCATCTCAGGACCCACAGACTTATATACATTCAGGTTCCTCAGGTGGTCACGAACCTGATCTTCTCTTACATTGGGAGGACCTCTGTCCTCCCAATCCCCATCAAATGGCCCATTGACTTGGGAGGTGTGAGGAAAGAGATTGCCAGTGAAGACTGAGGCAAAAAAGTTGTTGAGTACCTCAGCCTTCTCCTCGTCTGTTGTTATCAGCTCGTCACTACTGCTCATCAGAGGGGGTATGCTTTCCTTAACCTTCCTTTTCTGGTTGATGTACCTGTAGAAGCCCTTATTATTCTTCGCATCCCTCGCCAGGTTCAGCTCCAGCTGAGCCTTGGCCTTCCTGATCCCATCCTTATACAACCGGGCAGTGTCCCTGTACTCTTCCCAAGATACCAGTCCCTTCTTCCACTGCCTGTGCAGTCTCCTCTTGGCCTTTAGTTTGACCCCCAGGTCATGGCTCAGCCATGCCGGCCTCTTCCCTTCCTTGCCTGATTTCCTGCACCTGGGGATCGAGAGCTCTTGTGTCCTATGGGAAGCATCCTTGAAGACCTGCCAGCTCTGTTCTTCTCCCTTGTCCCTGAGGGCCATTTCCCAGGGAGTTCTGTTGATTAACTCCTTGAAGAGCTGGAAGTTTGCTTTCCTAAAATTCAGGGTCCTGACTATACTCTTCACCCGACCCTTACCTCTCTGGACTGTGAACTCTGCCAGTGCGTGATCACTACAGCCGAGGCTGCCTCCAATCCTGACATTGCCAATGAGCTCACTTACATTGGTGACCACCAGTTCCAGTACTGTGTCCCCTCTGGTAGGGCTATCTATTACGTGGCCTAGGAAATTGTCGTTTATGCACTCCAGGAGTCTCCTAGATTGCCTACCGTCTGCCGTGCTACTTTCCCAGCAGATGTCAGGGTGGTTGAAATCCCCCATCAAGACAAGAGCCTGTGAGCGCGAAGCTTCCTGTAGCTGAGCAAAAAAGGCTTCTTCAATAGGCTCCCCTTGATCAGGCGGCCTGTAGTAGACCCCAACCACAAAGCTCCCTTTGTCGCCTTGGTCTCTAATTCTTACCCATAAACTTTCAACCTAGAAGAAGGTTGACATGGTAAAGGGGAAGGGTTATATAGTACCATTACAGAAGCTAGACATGATAAAGGGGAACGGTTATATAGTACCATTACTAGGCTTCTAATTTTAAAGCTTTTATAACAAAGAGTGCCATCCTTTTACAGAGCTGATCAATAACAAAAGAACATATCCTACATTTTCCTGTAAAAAAGCAGATTAGCTTGCTGTCTTGTGGCCTCCCTGTATTAGTGAAAATGTCTGAGAAATTACAAAAGGTCCATTATTTGGAACATCCACTGGGAAACTGGTAGGAAGGCTGAATTAATAATGAATAATGTCATAATGTCTAAAATTAGGAAGCAGAAATTATGTCATGTGGTCAAGAGACTACCTGCCTTCTATGAATACAGTCTGGGTATATTTTGTGTAGCTGCATGAAGCAAAATTTAAGGGCAGGAATTTTTCCTGGCTCCTTCTATTCCAAGGCAGAACCAGGACTTCTTGTCTTTGGCCTTTTTATCTGCCCTTGTCAGAATGAATAAGGTCTTCTCAAGATTTTGGGTTTTCTTTTTTCCTCATGTAGTTGTATCAAGGAGCTAGGATATCTTCACGTTGTGAAGTGAAAGACAAAGCCCTCTAAATTTGCTCTTTGAGAATTCGCCTACAGTTAACGCTTGTGGTACTCTCCAGCCCAGAGGTTCAGGACCCTTTTGTGTATTCTGTGCAAAATAACTAACACTGCAGTTTGAAGGAGCCAAGGGTGAGACTAAGTGATGATCAGCAGCAAAATCAATGACCAGGTCTCTCTAAAAAAGAGGCAAGGCTTTGGCTCTATATTATACTAACCCATGACAAAGGATAATCAAAATGCCCGCAGAAGAAAAACTTCTCAGAGCAAAAAGAGGATACTACTAATTTTAGTACAACTTCTTTCTATGGAAACTTTTATTCTGCATACAGCCATGCTATAAATCATAATTAGTATTATGCAAATTTTTCCTTCACAGTAGGTAATGGACTAAATATCAGAAGTTTATTAGAAAACTATTACAACCTTTGAACACACAATAAGGTGTTTGAAGCAAAAGTGATGATGAATATTCACTGGGAACAGGATTTTTTTCCCTCTCTTTACGTACACTGGATTTAGCAGTAAATCAGCAGCTACTTCTTATTTGTCTGAAAGTGATGAAAGAATGAAACATAGCACAGGTCAGTAGAGCTAATGTAGGATTTGATTGAATGAACGGGGAACTTGATTTGCAGTGTGATCCCGAGGCAGTATTTTCATCGTTCTTATACTGATATCACTACTGATTTCAAACAGTTTTGCATTGGTATTGCTCAGGTAGGCAACAGGTCCACAGAAAATGGCCTCTGAGGTCCTGGTGGATGGCAAATTGCAGAGAGCCCTTGAGGTGATGAAGACCAACAGCATACTGACTTACATTAGCAGGAGTGTAGGCAGCAGATCAAGGGAAGTGACTATTCCTCTTCACTCAACAACTGAGGCTGTATCTGAAGGAATATGTTCCATCTTGGGCCCCACAGCACAAGACAGGTGGTGACAAACAATCTGGGGGAGGGTTGCTAAATTAGCAGGAGGGTTGAGGTGTACTTCCCATAAGGAAAGGCTGAGGGAACTGGATTTGCTTAGCCTGCAAAGAAGGCAAAGGGTTGTTATTATTGTTATTGTCAACTGTTTCATGAGGGCTATGGTGGTGATGGCACCAAACTTCTTAAAAGTGAGCAGTAAAAAGACAAAAGGCAGTGGTCATAGATTGCAATGGAGGAAATACTGCTGGAAAACAAGTAAAAAATTCTTCACAACAAAAGCATCTAAGCACAGGCATTGGTTGTGCAGAGGGGATGAATAATCTCTGTCCTTGGTAATACTCAGAACTTGTCTGGACCAGGATCTGAGACTCCTGCTCAAACTTGGAAGCTTGGCCTGCTTTGAGCAGGAAGTTAAACTGGGCAACCTACAAGGTATGCCTCCCAACTCAAGTTTTCCAGGATTCTTTGATCCTGCACACACTAGTTTTTAACTGTAAAAAATGGTACTGTCCGACATATACACAGCAAAGCTTTAGTCAACCTAGCTGTGGTGTGACTGTTTCCTAGGCAAATTTGAGTGTTACCTGCAAACCTTGGTGTTAAATAGTATTTCTGAATAATTTCTGGTGCTGGGCAGAGGACGTATTTTAGATATATATGACAACTAGGAAGCAGGAGTGTTTACTGAATCTGTAGGAACAATTGTCCCCTATGTATTAATGGGGTCATCAGTTCGTGAGAAGCCCTCCGAACAGGTCTTGAGCATGCCTGTAGTTTCCTCAGTATGTGTTATATGTGATCACAGCTCTAGAATTTGGCCTTGATGCTGTGGTATAGACAGCCTCATATCTCAGCTCTGTTAATGTTAATTTGTACATACATTTGGCACTGCTGATGTTTAATGATGATTCCTTCCTGCTGATGGATAAATATCAGTTGTCCAAATGAATATTGTTGGAGGAATAATCCATTTCAGAATAGACTAAGCAATTGTGAGATGATGTTGAATTATCTCTAGACTCCATTAAGTACAGTAACTCTCACTCACAGAGATACCAGAAAATGAATCAATCTACTAAGCTCTCTTTCCTCATTTGTTAGCACAGTGTGTTTATGTGATAGTAGGTAGAAGAATGAGGTCATATAAGTCAAGAAAAACAACATTTTTGAAAGAGTTTGCGTGGATTTTTTAGAAATAATGGGAATTAAGAAACCAGGTTTGTATTCTCAGTGTGTGATCTCGAGCAAGTAATTTTATCTCTCCATCTCTCTGTATAGAGAAGGTATTTATATGTGCTTTTATTTTGTAATATTCTTTATCTATGAATTAAAGAGAGTTCTGTGTATGAGTTAAATCTTATAAAAATGACAGTAGAGGTGACATTGAAAAATATATCCTTTTATGCATTCAGTAGAGTAATTAGCCAATACTGCATCTGGAATTTAACAGCAACTATAGCCAGAGAGATATGCTTTCCTGTCATTTTGTATTGCGGGGGGTGTGTGGGGGGGAAATGTATGCAACCAAAATCAAACCCTGTAAACAGCAACAGCAGCAACAACAGAATAAACTGTGGAAAGATAATTGAATGGTTCCAAGCACTTTAGGATGTGAGAATCTTAAAAGCTGGAAAAAACATTCCTCTCAAGTGGTATCTCTCCTGCCGGTGTTAAACACCTTGGTGTGGAGCTGTAGAATTTTATTTGCACCACAGGGAATGCCTGTTACTTCATATATGCTGCTGTAAAAATGTGTTAGTATTTAAATAATAGCACAAAAGATCTTTATATTTCTTGCTCTAACAAGATCAGTTTCAATAAAATGAAGTTTTAGTCATCCTTTTCCATCCATGTCTTGCAGCATCATTTTGCACTTAGAGATGACATCACAGCAATGTGATCTGTGGTAGTTTTGTGAGCTCCAGGACCCTAAGTAAGTGACTCTCATGCTGCTGATTCCAGTAGAAACCTCAGTCAGCAATCTTATTAGCATCTGGGAATTAAACTACAATTAAACTTAAAGGAATGAAGTTAAGCATACACTTAACATTTTTGTTTCTAAGACTACTTTTAAATTCTTTTTTTTTTTTTAAAAAAGGGCCTGTGTAATGTTAGCTAGCATCCTGCCAGATTCCTCAGACCTGTAAGTTGATAGAAACTAGTTATTTATCAAAGAAGAGAAATGGTGAAGTTAATTAGGGCCCAGTGTCATGAGCCTGCTTAATGACATTCAGAATATCAATGAAGCCAATGATTTTGATCGTCAGAGAAGTAATTTTGAAAGCTGGGCCCTTGGAGATATCGTAATCAAGTCCCCTTTAAAGATAACTAAGGGATATATCATTTCAAAAAATCTCATTTCATTTTAATGGACAAATTCAATATTTGAGTTGAGATGCAGATTAAAGTCCAAGTTGAAAGTGAAATCTAACTCAAGAAGCACTTTAAAAACCAACATTTAATTGCAAATTTGGAGAAGAAACCTGAAGACAAAACCAAGAATCAATTTAGCTGTTTCTTTTAGCTGAACAAAAAGCCAGTGACTTCTAAATAACAGTCAAACAGGTAAAATGAATAATTGGGTCACATCCAAACCTCAGTTCTGGTAGCTTAATTTGAGTAAAAGCTTTATGTGAGATTTTTTTATCTAACAGAAAATGTGATGTATTTTAATACTTGGACAGTTGCCCTGTACAGACCTAAACCTCTAGGGTAAATAAGAAACTTAGAATGGAAAAAAGTAATTTATCTAACCATGTTTAAAAACTACCTTTCACTATCCTATATTATTCTGATGATAGCTTGAATTTGTCTTAGTTTCTGTCTGTAGCTGAGGTCATGTTCTAACAAGCTTTGCCAATACTTAGTTTCTACTTACAGGATGACTGTAGCAGAAAATATTGCAAAGGCCAGAGGAGTTCAGAATAAACACAGCTTTTCTTCTTCCACACAAACCCATTACAGCTTTTACCAATCCACCTGCAGTGTTCTGTTCCTGCTGTTTGTTAATCAGTCCACCCTTCCAAACCCAAAAGCAGTGAATTTAAAACTTTTTAAAGCTGTGGTTTCTTGAAAGGTTTACCAAAAAAACCCTGTGATTCCTGGTGTAGGGGATTTAAGCTACTGAGAAAAGGTTGGCTTTTCTAAGGTACTTTCTGGGGATCATCTTGACATGGCCCATTTGCAGACCACAGATTACAGGTTGCTATTCTCAAATAAAGATACTTATTGAAAAAAATTGGGGAAGACTCCTGAAATATTAGTGTGCCACAGGGAATGCCTGTGGTTACTCTATAACACTTTTATGTGGCCTTAGGGTAGGCATTTTGTTATGTTTGTAAATATCAGGCACCGTACTGTTTTGTTCCTCTGAAAGAACTAAGTGCTGCAAACGTGCAAATAATGGAAAATAGGGAAATAGTACCAGAAGAGCTGTTAACACCTGTTGCATATGATGAAAATATGAAATCAAACGAAACACTGACTTCTTGGAATGAAATATGTATGCATTTGTGTTGATTTTTTTAAATACTTCTCCAGTCACATAAGGTAGAGAAGAGATACCCTAGGGGCTTGGAGGTTCTGAGATGTTCATGATCAGCCACTGAAAGTTTGTTAATAAGATGATTTACACTAGTAGAAAATAAATTATTCTTGAGGCTGTTTCAGGCAGTTTGTAAGCCTAAAGGGTTTCATGAATTGTCAGAAATAATTTTTAATTCATTCATAGCAAGTATTATGTTCAATTTATTGTTGAAGATTTCACATAATGTAAGCTTTTCACAAGAATTCTTAAAATTGAGTTGTACATTTATTTACAGTGATGTAACTCCATTGCTGTTAGTGAACTCGTGATATCCATTGGGAGGCAGGGTAGCTGGGTCTTCTGCTGTAAATAAACAGTATTAGACCTTGTAAACCAAATGTGAACAGATGTTCACAGCCTTGTTTGATCTTGCACCGGCTGTCTCCTCTGATCCAGCTAATATATTCACTTATAGGTTTAGGAGCTTGGCAATTTAAAACAGCTGAGGAGAAGGTATTTGGGCTCACTGATACGTTATATGGTGACTATGAGCACCACAGTTAGGCTTGTATAGGTTGTACTGAGAATTATAGGATTACTAAGGACCTGTGTAAACTTCATCTGTGTACTGTATATTATCCTGGCTAGTCACAGTTAAAAATAATAGTGATAATAATAAGAATATTTGCACAGAAGCACTTACAAGGAAAACTGAATGCTTGTGCTGTTAGAGATTGGCTTGTAGTGTAATGTAAAGCATAAAATGGAGTAATGACTGTTGTCTGTGCATATATCACCAGGCAAATACCTAGAAGGCAATTTTTTTTGTAAGCTGAACAACAATATTGGAAAGAAACAACAAGGACTTAAACAGTAGTTTGTTTACTTTCTGACTGAGGTTTATGTCCATTAGAGATGTAAGATGTGAAATATCTTTTCAAAGTAATGGAGGCAAAAACCTCTAACTACTATTAAGATGCATTTTTTTTAAAGAAAGCTATCAGATATTTGCAAGACAAATACAAACAAACAAACCAGCCCCAGCAGAAAGAGTAGAAGGTACCTTCTAGGCCATTATCTTCCTAACAGAGAGCTTTCTCATAAACGACGTCTTCAACGCATCTATGTTTCCTAAAGGATGATGAGGATGCCTCAGGAAAGAGTCCTGTATAGATGTTCATGCTGTGAGAACCTGCTCTGTTTTAACCATTCAGCAGATTAGTTTGCATTTTTATGATCCTTATAATTAGCAGCTGTTAATCACTAATTCTAACCTGACTCATTCACAGACATACGTGAGAAAACTGAGGAGGGTTAAAAGTTTCATGACATTCTAAGAACTCAAAAGGTCATGAAGTATAATTAGCTCTAAGAAATGGTAGAGATTATCAATCTATCTAAAGCATCTAACTAAGGCAATGTTGATTGATAGCTTTTGTTTGAAGATGTAACGTCTGCATTTTCTGTGCATAAATATTATCTACATTGTGCAAGACTGATTGTATACAGCAGCAGAAATGTACAAGTTCAGAAAACTTCTTACCTGTTTGCTGGTATACTAAATCAGTGTGACTTCTCTGGTGTTAGAAGACATAGTTCTAAATATGGAAAGTAAAATTAGAGTTTGCTTTATATTTGGGATTAAATATGGTTTATACCCCCCACGAAGAGAATAATAACAACTCTAAAGAGTGTAATCATGACCTTGTTGAAGTGAACAAGTATTGGCGTGTAGAGGTCTCTCTTCAACTGTTCCTAGGCAGTGGGTAGTGCCATTACCTCCTACTGCTGAGCTAAAATGTGGCTTTACTGTGGTTTTGGGGCAATTACTAGCTGGTTGAGTTTGTCTGTGTAGCAAATAACAGTAGCAATTAAGTGAGATTACACAGGCTTCTGCTTAGGTTGCACAAGATTTCTCCCTAGAACCTGGGTTGCTAACTTGTGCCACATCTTCTTTACTACTACCATGAATTTTGCTAGCTACTTACAGAAAGAGAATAATTGCCCGTACTGTCACTTGGATGTAGTAAAATGAGATTTCAAGCAAGATTTAACTGACAAGGAAGATAAGTAAAATTTCTCTGATACTAGAAGTGTACTGTTTGAGAGTGTTAGAGCAGAGTTTTACTGGTCTCTTGGACCAATAATTTTCAAAGCCACATATAAGAATCAAAGCCTGTGTGTTCAAATTTTAATTCAATCACACATGAAATGCATGAAAAGCATTAGAGCAATTACAAGGATCTGTACCAACTTTCTCTGAGATTGCAACATATTAAATAAATTTAATATTAATGAAAGAACTAAATGCCTATTCAAAAGCTAGATTGCTTTCATACAGTGACTGTTTGATAAAAACTTTTAAACAGATTTAGGACTAGAGCCCTGTTGTGGTTTAACCCCAGCCAGCAACTATGCACCACACAGCCGCTCGCTCACTCCCCCCCAGTGGGATGGGGGAGAGAATCGGAAGAGTAAAAGTGAGAAAACTCATGGATTGAAATAAAGACAGTTTAATAGGTAAAGCAAAAGCCGTGCGCGCAAGCAAAGCAAAGCAAGGAATTCATTCCCTACTTCCCAGCGGCAGGCAGGTGTTCAGCCGTCCCCAGGAAAGCAGGGCTCCATCACGCGTAACGGTTACTGGGGAAGACAAACGCCATCACGCCCAATGTTCCCCCCCTTCCTTCTTCTTCCCCCAGCTTATATACTGAGCATGACGTCATATGGTATGGAATAGCCCCTTGGCCAGTCTGGGTCAGCTGCTCTGGCTGTGCTCCCTCCCAGCTTCTTATGCACCTGGCAGAGCATGAGAAGATGGAAAGTCCTTGACTAGTGTAAACTCTGCTCAGCAAGAACCAAAACATCAGTGTGTTATCAACGTTATTCTCATCCTAAATCCAAAACACAGCACTATACCAGCTACTAAGAAGAAAATTAACTCTACCCCAGCTGAAACCAGGACAAGCCCATTTTTTCTTTAATGGGAATGCCTTAGCAATGAACATTAAGAATCATGGTCTTTCTGGTCATGTGGTTGGAGGGTTTTTTTCTTCATCATTGTGCATCTCTAACTAGTTTAGTGGAGGGTCTCCAATACCTTTACTGCTGATTAGCCCGACAGTGAAGACATTCTCCTGTACAGTGAGGGTTGGGACATCACTAGCATTGATTCTTCCCATTCCTAAGCATCTGCCTAGATCAGTAGGTTATTTATATATTTACTCTGAAGCCAACACTCCTCTTTTCCTCATCCTTCAGGGATTTAAAATCCAAGGGTCACTATAGATTCTTCTGTTATTAAAAATGCATCTTGGTGTGGGGTGGCAAAGTACATTCTCTTTAGAAAGTAAGCTGTTCAAATGATTTCACATTTTATACAGCATAAAAACATATGCAGTTGCCACTTATTCCTCTGAATGCGTAATAAAATTTCTAGGTGGTTCACCTTGCGATTTGGTCAGATATTATTTTACAGAATTAAACCTATTGAATTATTATACATGTGAGTTCTGTTGTCTGTGTAGAATTAATTGGTGAAAAATTAGTTTCTGCTGTTTTGAGTTTTTTTTCCTCCAGCCATCCTGAAAAGCACCTGCCTTCTTACTCGTGTTATGACTTTATCAGTCAACTAAATGGTTATGACTGTGAGATCACTAAGGATCACCACCGGTAGTCCTTTTACTAATTAAATTAAGTAGAGTTTTCTGGAATTCAGACATTTGGAAGTAACCCAAACTGACTAATCTAGTAGAGACTCTGGAAGTAAGAAAGAAGGGGAGCGGGTGGAAATAACTGCAGGGATCTGGCTGCCAGCTCACTGGGAAAGCTTCTCCTTCACTAAGAGGTCTCCCTTAGAAAATGGTGCAGCTTTTATAGAGAATGTGTCCTTGGAGTTGTTTATACAGAGTTATGCAAACAAGTTCAATTATTGCTAATGAAAGCTGTACTCCCACATGCTGACCTGAAAGATTACCTATTGTATATAGAGCCTATCGGAAAACACACTTTGAGGGAGATGAAGTAGAAGTCAAACAGTGAAGTAAACTTAATTAAGGTACAATAAAGTTTACTATTTACTTTCTTTGACTGATAGAGATGAAATTATCTAAATTCACTTAATTAGTTTGAAAGACCAAGGTCCTTACAGGATAATTTGAGATTTAACCACTTCTTTTTAGTCTGGGAACTTGGCCATATCGCTCAACATGGCCTGTATATTTACATAGCTGAGTTAGCTGTTGAACTTAGCTCTAACATTTGTTTTTCTCATAATGATTATAAGTGGCAGTAGATCTAAAAGGGGAAGGTGTTTAATTTACCAGCCCAAAAGCATATAGTCATTAAGTTATGCTCTCATTCTCTCCAAGAACAGCAGAAGCACATGGAAACAGCAGATCCTATAAAACCTACCTGCCTATTTCTTTTCTTAAAGAGTTGTGATAGGGGTCCTACAAAGAAGGGGGGATTTGGTGACTAGAGTAGAAAAAAAAAAATCTCCAGTGAGAGGGGAAAAAAACAGTTCTATGAGGGGTAGAAGGGGGGGGTCAGATGAGGCAAACCATTATTGCTTATTCATGAAATGATGACCTATGGCATATGAAAAGTTGTTTGGTAATGGCTGCTACTGCTTCTCTTCCATCTCTGTCACTTTTTACTTACATTGGTACTCCTGACTGGTCATCTATGCCTGATGAGGTGTTTTTCTGGGAAAAGTTAGACTAAGTTTGGCCTGTGGACTATTGCCAGGCCATACTTCTCTAACAACCATTGTGTAACATATCTCTGCACTAACCCAGCAACCTGTTGTGACTAGTTTCTCTGACAGTACATTAAAAAATTATGAACATGTCAGCTTCACAAGTGAAGAATGGTCTGTGGTCTCTGCAATGATCTCTCTTTAGCTACTAGAGATGCTGCCCACCACTGATGCTGGCATTCAGTGTGCAAAAACTGAGATTGGAAGGAGACTTTTTTTCCTATGGCAAACAAAATTAGATGCCAGTAGTATTCAGTCTGCAGAGTGCAAGCTGCACTCCTTCTTTCTAATTCTGGGGGTCACTGACATCTTGGGATGGTAAAGCAGCAAGAAAATCATAAACTCCAGTCCCTTGGTATCATGCTGCTTCCCTTTTGAAGGGAGAATGCCTTTTCCCTTAGGATATATTATGCAGGGCCTCTAGAAAAAAGCACTAGTAAAAATCTCTTCAATCTACTGGAAGTATGTCCTTTGTTCTTTGTATCATGATAAGGAAGTCAAAGATACAATTTAGATTATGAAATTTACACATTTGATTTAATCCCGTGTTATGGCACTTCTACTTTTTAGTAAAGTACAAGTTACATTATGGTTTCTCTTCTGTGTTTCTTCAGAATAATCTGTAAACCCTTCAAACTAAAACTTGTGCAGCAGAGGCTTTCAGAGAACTGTGATAAAATAGCATAAACTTGTTTGGTCCAATCTATCTGTATTTTTAAAATCTAATTGGAAAACTATTAAAATGTTCAGAATACTTGGTTACTTTCATGTACTTTGATCGCATTAGTTTAAAGAAAAAAGGCCCTTATAACTTAACAAACTCTTAAGTAAGAGACAATTCTAATAGTCTAAGAGCTTGTTAAAAAAAGATAATACTCTTGTTTCACTCCAAGACTTTTTAGAAAGGGTACTAATATAAACTATATGTTAATAAATTAAAAAATGCATTCAGAGATCATTGACAATGAAGTTAGGCAGAATGACTAGTAGAAGAATGCCTAAATTATTCAGTTTCAAGACAGACAATAAGTCACATATGACAGAACTTGTTAAGCATGTACTTCATGTCATTCTGCTTTTGAACAGAAAGGTAATTGCCTCTTAAATTTTAGGCGAATTATTCTTGAAAACTAATAGTGACACAAAAGGCTCTTTCTGTGTCAGTTTGGTGCTATAAACTGAATGCATGCCCAAGCTTAAACAAGGCAGCAGAGAGCATTGCTGAAGGTACCAAGAAAAAAAAGTGCCTTCCTTATGATGTGGAAATCATTGGGCACCCATCAAGAGGAAATCTAGGCCCTTTAATTTGCATCTCAGCTGTATTTCTGCTGCATGGAAACTTTTGTCAAGTGTCTACAATACCAGGAGAGGATTACTGAAGTGAAAGGGTGGAGTACCTGTGGTACAAGTGAGATGGTCAAAAACAACTCTATTTTAGGTAAGGCTATACTTAAGGAAGGAGACGATCATTGTTACAAAGAAGGAATGACTGAAGCAGCATGAAGTAGGGGAGAAATGCTTGCTCTTATTCTTGAAATGATAATAAACTTTCAGAAGAATTTCCTACTGTTTTAACAAGGGAAATATGTATCTCAGTTCACTGTTATATTAAAAATCCTGCCCTTTATTATACTCTTTTTTTCAAAGTGTCCTTGGAGGGCTAACCTAGAGTCCCAACGTACTTCAGCCAATGAAAACACCCTGATGGGAACCTTGAGAGTTGCTCGGCAATGACTTCTATGCCAAAGTTACCTAGTCAGTGAGACCACTTATTTTTTATAAGGATGATCATAAGACAAGGTTGAAACAGGAGCATGTTCTAAGGTCACACAGTGATGACTCTCTCTCTCTGTTATACTGAAAACATATCAGATGTAAAAACTGGCTCTAGCTGCAATATACTTATCAATGACTGCCCAAAAGCATCCTGGGCTATGTAGTTTGAAATAATTTTCTGGTTATGTTGTTTTGTTTTTTTTTTTTTATTTATTTTTTTAAATATAGTACAAATGAGTTAGATCATCTCCTAAGAATATCATCTTCCTCAATAAATAATGTACAACCAGTATGATTGTACTGAGTTCGTGAGTTCTTTCTCTTTTCCTCCCTTCCCTTTCCTCTTTGAACTGAATTTCTGAACTTGTTTGCTGTTTTCAGCTGAAATGATAGTGGCGGAAATGTCAAGGAATTTTTACAGTGTCATGGAAATAGGCATCAAGATGCAAGGTATGAGCCAGTATTAGCTACTGAACAAATCACTGCACTATAAACATAGTATTTGGGAGCAGGAGAGATTATAAATGCATGTGAAATATCATCTGAAGCTTTTATAGTGCTCAAAACATCTCTTGTGTGGCTTCTTTGATGTCTTTTAGTGTGTGAGTTCACACTAAGGACTTGCTATGATTCTTTTAAAATTGAACAGAAATCTGATGGAAAACTAGTCTTTGTCCATACCACTTATTGAAGTACTCATTTAATGGTATGCTTTCCTGCATGTTTAGTTAGCTGAATACTCATAAAACCTTTATACTGTGTGTCTGTTCTGGAAGCTTAAGCACTTAGACCTCCTCTCCCAGTCTGGAGGCTACAGTCATGTACATATTTGCTGGGCTGGGACGGAGCCCTCATATGTGCTTCTGTTTCTGCAGTACAGCTGCAGTTGTGCAGATGTGGAGCATTGCCTTTCTGCTTCTTTCTGACTTGCTCTGAAAATTGTTATCCAAATTACATTTGCAGTTCTTGTATCATTACTGCACTGATGCTATGGGGAATTCTGTGAATGGCATGAGTGCGAAAGAAAATATTGTCCATGAACAGGACAACTGTAACTGAAGTAATGAAAACTCTTGCAATAGGTAGTAATTTTTCAGGAAACTGTAGATTTTTTATGTTCAAGCTTATTGATACAACTTTTCCTTTCCTTAGACTATAAACAGGCTTTTGGATATTCTTCTGCTGTACTTTCATTGCAGGATTTCAAAGAAGGAAAAAATTATAATAGTGCTTTTGATCAGTAAAATATAGTCAAAGATCTAGGACAGAGGACTGGAAGAGGTCTTCCAAGTTGGGCAAAGGTCATTTATTGCCTAATAGCAATTACGTTCTATAACCTTTCCATAAATGTATCTTCCAAAAAGTATTTTTTTTTCTTGCTACCATTAATCTACTGGAACTTAAAAATAAATCTCCCGAGGTTTAGAAAGCTTCAAAACAAGCCTAAAATATTCCCTTATCAGTAGACTCATTTCTTCAAATTCTTAAGTTTGTTCCTACAAGCCTACAGATTTATAGGAGGCAAGCCTTTCTAATACATACTTAATACATACTCTCATTCCTCTGATCATCCTTCTAGCCTGTTCTCCTTTATTATTTAATTTGGGCAAATTAAATAATTTTCCTAAACTTTCTGAAATGTTCATAAAAAAAAGTGCTATTTGATGGCTAAGAATGAGCAGACCTGTTTTCCAAAGACCCCAACTGCCAATATGGAAGAACAGGTTTTAGTTCTGCCAAGGTACTGTTATCTTGCATCTTTTTGCAAATCAAAAAAATTAATTTTCTGTTCTTGACAATTATATAAACTCTCTGTCTTCTTATTAGTATAATGTGAATGGTTTACATGTTTTCTATAATGCCTTATCAGAATAAATACTAAAACCCACTTGAAAATACTAGCAATGAATAGAATAAAGGCATATTTTATGTGTGGAGGAATGCAAAGCATTAAATAAGGAAACCAGAAAGTTCTTGGATTGTTAGAATCTACTACCTTAATAAAAGTCAAATGATTTAAACTTTGTCAACTACAACTTTTTCTTTTGCAATTTGATAACCAGTGCTTTTTTCCTTCTTCACTTTGTACCTTCTTTCTTTCAACTTCTTTCATCCACTCAGGAGTAAGATGGCTGTGAGTTTCCCACTACAAATAGGAACAGAAATACCAAAGGGGACTTTTTGATGAACACCTTCCAAAGATCCTATTCTGTATAGATGAAAGCTGAGTGAAAAAAGAAAGTGACAGATCACAGGGAAGTTCTTAGAGAACAGCTGCAAAGTCCTGAGTTAGGATAGAACTGAAACACTTTTAAAATCCAGAACAGCCTGCAGCTTTGTCATTAGGGTTGAACATCCAGACACCTTCTGTGACTTTGTCTGCATCCACAGAGAATGCTCTATAATCAGTATCATTTTATAAGGAGTTTTCCAGGTGAGCCTAGATAGTAGGTAGGACGATCTTGTTGAATCAACTGAGGACACATCTACCAGAGGTTACCGCTCTTGTAATAGGAGTGGTGAATTGGAACGTGTGCTTGTACCTCAACTGGAGTAAAAACCTGTTAGTTCAAACTGTAGGTCTGGCTGTAAACTTTGGACTTCTGCCGTCATCCAGACAGGAGATTCTGAACATAAAATCACCACACTGTTGACCCCTATTTTATCCCAGGGCTGGAAAGCTTATCCTTGGCAGTCTACCTGGCAAGCCCATGGAACTATGTTAATTTCAATGAATCAATACATTTCTAACATAAAATATTTTCCCTAAATAAATAAAATTAGAGCTGCCCATTTTATTTATTTATTTATTTAATACCTGGGGTTTCCCTACTGTGATTCACGTTCTTATAAGTGCCTAAAGACTTCTTTAGACCGAGGCCTTTTTATTTCTTGCTGTTCACTGAGACATTTTTACTTTTTCCCATAGTTTTAAGCATTTAGAAACTCCAGAGAGAAGAATATGAAGCTAAACTGGTACAGTGTCTCTAAGTATGTTATGAATAACTTCTTGATACAAATTCCCTAATGTGTGAGGGTAAAGGGTACATAAAATTTTACTGAGGCAAGCGCAGGGAACTATGAAATCTTATTTGTTACTGTTGTGTTGTAGTGAGGATGCTTCTATACCCTGTGGTTTTCCAGTTTGCTTGGGTAGGCTCTAAAGCATGAAATCCATTAAAATATTAAAAATTATGAATTATGAATTAAAGTTCATTACAATAAGATAAAAGAGCTATCTGCTCTTTTTCTACATTAAGATGCAATCAAAGCTTTAAAATTTTCAATGCTTCAGTGTCATTTAAAACTGAAATAAGTCCCATTTGTCAAAGAAGTCACAATGTCCATGACTTTTGGGAAATGTAATATTTTGCCATGACTGCTAATCTTTGTTTGGCAGCTTATGGGCTGTCTCTGACAACAGTATTCTAGTAGCCTTTCTGCATAACAAGCAGCATGAAGCCTTCGCACTGAAATGCCAATCAGCTCATTGCTCTTGGGCCTGCATAAGTTTGAATGGAAAGCAGATGAATTGCTTTATTTTATGTGTTTGTTATTTTAATCTGAACTGAAATAATGAACAATACCTGGCCTGTTTTAATGTGATGAACCAACCTTTAAAATAATTTCTAAACATATCAAATACTGGAGAGGTTTGTGGTTTTTTTTTTTCTCCTTTTATCCAGGGAAATAAAACTTATTGCAATATGTTCAGGTATGTACCATAGTGGTTTCTTTAAACTGAAATTTCATACCTTCACTTATTTCTGATTGCCATGAATATTTTTGGGGTTGAAGAGGGAAGAATGCTTTTTGATGACACTTCAGATAAACCTTACAGGCATGTAGTAATGTTATTGGATTTTTCAAAAAACACCTGTTTTTCTTCTCAGCTCATCTACATTACTTCAGTTGCATCTTTAATCTATATTCTTCTGTCAAATATATCACTTTCAAGTTATCTTCAATTTAGCAACAAGAGTTATGAATAATGGGGAGAGTTTTTCACCCTTATCTGCTTTAAAAAAATGCTTTAAAACTTTTAATGGCACTTGCTGGCCCTTTCATACTTAAAATGAAGAATTATCAAAAAGAAAATAAAAATCTGTCCAGGGAAATGCCATGTGATATCATTAAATTTAGGAAATAAAAATGCAAGCACTTTTATTTGCTTGTTTAAAGTGTCCTTTGACTCTATATCCAATTTAACTCAAATGTGTTTTATGGTTTGTCTTGTGAAGACCACTGCTGCTTGTAGAGGACAGGGGTTTGCACTGTAATATAAAGTTCATTAAAGGTATGACTGTCTTGAAAATAGTTTTCTGATGGAAATATATGCTTTTGATTATGGTAACTAACCGAATCAAAGAAAAATATTTTGTCACTTTCTGAATTTTCAACTATTTGAGTACAAAACAACGATAATTAAATGGTAGCAAAGAAGAGAAATAAAAGGTAACATATCCTAAACAAAATTTAAGTTCTACAGGAGAGATCCATGTTCGTTGCTGACCTTCTTCAAGTACTTGCTGCTACACCTTATGTAATACATTTCCAGTAGCTGTGGGTGCTTAACAGACAAAGCAACATTATAGCTAGTGTAACAAAGCTCATTGCAGGGTGCATAGGAAGGAATGTTTTCTATTTGCTTATTTTAAACAGATTTTTTTTTTAAACATATTTGCTTATTTTATTATTCACTCATACCTATTCTTGTATAGGATTACAGGCACATTTTCTCATGCTTTCATACTCATTTCTTCATGCTTACAAGTAACACAATGTTTGTTTAAGTAGTCTGGGCAGGATCACCTGTGATAACACAGAGGACAAGGGTCATCGGCTATGAAGGATGTCATTATGTCTCATAGGCTGTTTTCATTTAGCTACCATGTGCTTGCTTTTTGGATGTGCCTTTTGTGCCTTCAAGTAGCTGACAGTGATTGTGATCTTTTTACCTTTTCATCCTGTCCCTCCTCCGTGAATGTCATTAGGGAATTCTGCTGATCTACTCACAGGCAAGGTTTCCTTCTCTGGGTGTAGTCTGCCTTTTGTTTTACTGCTCTGAGCATCTTGAAGTTGTAGGTAGGTATGTGCCATGATGTCTGGTGACCTGATGATTTCAGTGCCGTCAACACCTGCTATTTCTTTATTCCTTATTCACATCATTTCTTCTAGCGCTGTCATTCACATGTTCCTAGTTATACATAATTCATATAATTCTTAAAGTTTTTCTCACAAGTCTCTGCAAACAAATGTATTTTGCTGCTTAGAAAATCTAGCTGTGAAAAATATTGACTTCATTGATCTCAGTATAGCTGTTCTTATGCTAACTAATCTGAACTTTGTAATCACATGGAATGATTTGCTATGCAGCTTGTTTATACGTTTTGAGACAGGTACACCATGGGAGGTATATGAGAGCAAAGATCAGTGCATTTCAATCTTTTGTCTGTGATGACTGGGGATAAAAAAGAATGTCTCTCAAAGCCTTTCTTGTGTGCTTTATTTCATGCAGCAGTTTCAAATATGGCTATCCACGGCCTAAAAGCTGTTGCTGATATTAACTTATTCTGTCTAGATTGCAGGGTCTATCAAACATTGCTGTACAAGATTTCAAAGACTGACTGGAGAGTAATTGCATGAAATTTTTAGTCATAAACAGATCACTTTATTGCTGTGGATAGTAACCCACAAAATTATGATATTTTGTCAGGCAAGCTCCATGTAGGATGACTTATCTTTACACAAACAGAATGAAAATTGTCATTATTAAAAAGTTCATGTTCATTGGCAGGATTCAATATTGTTTCAGTGCTGACAAAGGAAGAATCTGGCAGAGAGCTAGAACTAAATGCCCATTAGTGGCTGCAGCCTGTTGGAGATGCTCCTTGGTACGTCATGAGTAGAAGAGGCTAAGGAGTACAAGTCTATTGTGGTTGTCATGCTGATGTGTGGACAACATTCATCAGCTATGGAAGTTCATCTAGTAGCATTTAGCATCTATTCCACATAAAGCAGTATGATCGCTGCACAATCCTAGCAGCATTATCGCTGTCTGTCCACAAAGGAATTAAGACCAAAGGTTCAGTTTCAGTGGGCCAGAGGAATTGTGGGTCTGCTAGGACCTTTTCATGCTTTCTGAAGTGATGGGAAACATGAGAAAACATGCTAGAATGATCCTCAAACACGTCAAATGACTGAATATTTGTCACCATATCTTATGGTAAATAAGCAGCAATAGAATTACAGGATGTGAAAAAGCAGAAGCTACTTAAACAGAAACATTGTCCAAGATTAAATGACCTACAACATTAGCAGTAATTTAAGTCACACTGATTAATGCTTTATATTTTGCATCAGGAGGTGTTTACCATGTAGCTGCCTGTCTAATCATCATTGCAACTATCAGATCTGGCTTATCGATCTTTGCTATGGCATTACCATCTGTGTAAATGGGGAATCAAAACAATTTGGGTTGTTCTGGAAGCATACAAAAATCACACCAATAATAAGGCTAGGTGGTTGAGTTTCAGTCGGTGGAAACCCCTATTCACATAGATGCATTTGAGGGCTTGATGTGGTTAAACACAAAAGCTATTTTTATTTCCTTTTTAAACTCCTGTCTACCTGGGATAACCATTCCATGGTGGTTTTTAAATTACCTCTGACCTGTGTGGAAGAAGTGCGTATAATGTCCTCTTTATCACTGGGTCTGTTAGTGCAGCCAGACTAGCATCCCAAGTTGCAAACAGCATGAGAGAAGTGAGAGTTTCATGCCAGGGGCTTGTGTCCCGTTTTTTAAGTGCTGGGCAAAGCCAATTGCTAAACAGTTTCCCAAAGTTAAAGACGATCCTTTCTAACCTACAAAGACACTGTCAAAGGTAATGACTGCTTTAGAGCCTGTCCTGGTTTTAGCTGGGATAATTTTCTTCCTAGTAGCTGGTATAGCTCTGTGTTTTGGATTTAGTATGAGAATAATGTTGATAACACACTGATGTTTTAGTTGTTACTAAGTAGTGTTTATACTAGTCAAGGACTTTTCAGCTTCCCATTTTGCCAGGTGCACAAGAAGCTGGGAGGGGGCACAGCCAGGACAGCTGACCCAGACTGGCCAAAGGGCTATTCCATACCGTATGACGTCATGGTCAGTATAGAAACTGGGGGGAGCTGTCTGGGGGGCAGTGATCACTGCCTGAGGATGAGCTGGGCATCAGTCAGCAGGTGATGAGCAATTGCATTGTGCATCACTTGTTTTGTATATTCTTCTATCATCATTATTATTACTACTACTATTATTATGATTACTATTTTTCTTCCTCTGCTGTCCTATTAAACTGTCTTTATCTCAACCACAGGTTTTACTTTTTTTTTTTTTCTGATTCTCTCCCCCATCCAACTCGGGGGGGGGAGAGAGCGAGCGGCTGTGTGGTGCTTAGTTGCCGACTGGTGTTAAACCACTACAAAGCCCATCCCTGTCCTCCTCAGTATGTGCAGAAGAATTGATTTCATTGCTTGCAATATTCAATGCGACTATTAAATTCAACAGAGACAAGTGCAGAGTCCTGCCCCTGGGCAGGAAGAACCTCTGGCAGTGGGACAGGCTGGGGAACAACTCTGTGGAAGGCCCTGGGACTCTCGGAGGACAGCAAGCTGAGCAGAAGCCTGCAGTGTGCCTTGGCAGCAATAAAGGCCAAGAGCATCCTGGGCTCTATTAACAGCAGCACAGCCAGTAAACTCAGGGAAGTAATTATCCCCCTTTACTCTGTGCTCATTGGACTGCATTGAGAACATATCACCCAGTTGGGCCACCCAATACAAGAAATACGTAGGCAAACCAGAGCCAGTTTAGCAGAAGGCAGTCAAGCTGATCATGCTAGAGCGTTTGCCCTGTGAGAAGAGGCTGAGGGAACTGAGCTTGTTCAGCCTGGAGAAAGACCCAATAGCCTCCTTCCTATACCTACAAGGAAGTTATCAAGAAGATGGAGCTCGCTTTTCACGACAGTACGTGGTGGGAAAATAAGAGGCAATGGGCCTAAACTGAAACAAGAGTTTCAGACTGGGTACAAGAAAAACTTTTTATACATGAGGACAGGCAAGCAGTGCAGTAGGTTGTCGAGAGAGGTTTTGCAGTCTCTATCCTTGGAGGATTTCAGGACTAGGCTGGATAAAGTCCTCAGAAACCTAGTCTGAGCTCAGAGCTGACCCTGCTTTGATCCAGAGGTTGGACTATAGATCTCCTGGAGTCCTTTCCAATCTGAATTATCCTAGAATCCTTCCAAAACATCCAGTGAATAAATCACCTTGCTTATCCAGTTCTGATGAGTCCTGTGCAATTCCATTGGGGAATTATTTCCATTTCTGTCATTTTAACTTACATATTAAGCTAATGGAATGTTCCAATATGGATACATTTTTATTACTCTGCCAACTCTTATGTTACTCATTCTGTAAAGTAGCAAAAGTGACGGGAAATTAGCCCAGTTACACCACTGCCTCGGCGTGTATTACCATGGTGAAATAGGAGTGGATCTGTAGAGGAAGCAGGTGGTGTTGAGGATCTGACATCATTCTGTACCCATTTCAGGGGTTTTAATTTGCACCAGCTTTAGTGTGACCCTATGGACTGAGTGTCCTTCAGTGGTTTTGGCATGTTAGATGAGCTTCTGGTACAGTTTCATCTGAAAGGAATACAGTTTGTGTGCTCAGAGACTACACTGCAATTTGAACAAAAATGTTGGAAGTGAGGATGAACATTTTTGAACTAAAATGTTGGAAGGTGGTTCCTTCCAAAAGTACGTTCCCAACCTCAACTAAAATGTTAATATGGACGTACTCATAGTTATTCTTATGTTTTGAACACTCACGTCAGTAGATAATAAAACAGATTGATGATAACACTTCATAAATACCTTGTCAGAAACTGGCATTTCAAATACAAAACATTCAAGTAATATTATATTGTACTGGGAATGTTAATATGTAAGTGTTTAGATGTCCTAGTGGATTACAGTAGTGTTGTAATCTTAAGAGATTCTTAAAGGAAAACAGTCCAATAGTTACTACAAAGCACAGGCATATTTCTTGTATCCTTGTTCTGTATTCCCAGCGTAACTGACAAAATCAGAGCTCTTAGGATTTACGCTAGCTTCTGCCAGCATAAGCCTTGGTGCAAAATATATGTTGCAGCAAGCCTGCTCTAAAGATAAAACCTAGGATGGATAACATTCCTTTGCTGTACATAAAGATGGCCTCAATGGATTACCTTTACTCCTCAAAGTTAAATTCCTTTGGACAATAAAGAATTGCATTGGTAACTAGCAATTCTCTGAGCCATTGTGGTGAGTATCCATCACTCCTACTGGTGAGATACACTTTTAACTGAGTGTCTATAGCTGAGAAGGTCAAATGCTGTTGCAACTGCTATGCCCAGCTGTATTAATAGCAACCCCTCCCACCTATGTTAAAGGTCAGGACATGAGATACAAAGTTTCTTCTGGGACCTGAGGAGGAATAACAAGTATTTCTGGTACAAAAAAGAGGTAATACATTCAATGCAGTGGAAGCCACACAATACCATGCTAGGTTTGTAAATTTTTATCAGATTAAAATATTTAAAAAGGAATTCCCTTTCCAGAACAAAGCCTTCTTTTATTCAGTAGCTGTAACAGTTGTCAAAGAAACCCAAATGAAAAGCCATTCATAATCACTGTAGAGCAATTACACCTTAGTTTTGAATGATCAATGCAAATTTTTCTGTTGCCATTTAGTTTTAATCAGAGCATAGTCATATAAAAAATGTTAATTAGAATGTAGATTTCTACTCAACCTTGCTTAGAAGGAGAAACACATCAATAAAAATAGTGGCATGGATAAATGAACAGGTTGATGGAAAAAACCATTATCATTTATTTGAATGATGAGTATTCCTGTTCTGAAAGCATCTTTGCTGAAGGCAAAGCTTTTAATATATTTAAATTTACCTTCCAAACACAGAAGAAAACTATTCTCTGGAGAAAATGAAGCTGTCTGAAATATATTTAGGTATGATGAAATAAACATAATGGACCTATTGCAGCATGTTAGGGCTTCTGATGATGTGTATCTATTCTGAGATACTTTACTTCAGGGAGGTGAAAATATTGATGACATGATGTAAAGCAACACAGGCTTCTGATTGCAGTGGATTTACATTAGCTAAAGATTAGGCCCAAATGGTAATACACTGTGAATATCTTTAAGAAACATGATACTGGAAGTGGTTAAGAGGTCAAAAGTTTAGGAAACTGCATTTCATTTATATGATGATCACGGTTCCTACACTGTGAGCCTGTGGCTTTGCCTTACAGCTGGCTGCAATACCAGCTTAAGGTGGTGCTTCCTTCATTTCTTGCTTGTGCATCCCTTTGGCACCTCTGGTGTGCTGACGCAGCTGCCTGTGGTATGAACCAAGTTTGGGGACAGATTCTTTTGAAAATTAAGAAGGAAATAGTGGGCTTTTTCAATATTTTTTTTTCCCTAAATGGATCAGTTCTTGATCTTGATTTGCAACAGAGCTGCACAGTGACTCTAGTGCTCTACTCCAGTGGGAGAACATGCCGTGACACAGAATTGGTGGGAGGAAGGGAGGGATGCTGGGGCATGGCAGTGCCTCAGACCATAACTCCACTGAACCCTTGCTAGTGTTGAACCTCACCTAAAGACTAGTTTGTGATTTCTTCCTCCCCTCACCAATATTTTATCAAATAATTACTTCTATTAGTGGCATATACTTATGAGCACATGGAAAACACAGTTTGGAGTCTTACGAGGATATTTAAGTGGTACTAGATCCTGAAGAACTTGCCCTGGGGAAAATGACCTTTGAGGAAATTCTGCTTGAATCAGAATTATTCTGCCGTGTCTGACATGTATTCCACTGGCATGTGAGAAACATAAACTACTTGTTCAAGAAGATGGTAGCACTGCGGGTTGTGTGTTTTTATTTTTAGCTAATTAACCTCTTTCTTAAGTCATGCAACTACTTATTTCCATTCGGCTCTTCAGAATATTTTTGTTTCTGTTATCTGATAAACACCATTTATTCAAGAGGTACTGGGAGTACAGGTGTGTGCCTGAGAGAAGAAACATGAGTTTGTATTGTTAGCTAGCTTTATCATGACTTCTATGACAAGGATGACTGTCTTGTTTTTTCCCTGTCTCTTGTGGCTCATCGTCTCAGAGCTTCTAAATAATTCAAAGTTATGTGCTGAAACTGCCTTTCCATTAAAGCATGGGGGCAAACAATTGATTTTAAGCTTGATACATTTCTGAGCAGAGCTACATGACCTGGTTGCCTGCCAGAGCATGAGATTGGGTCCGATTACTGGAGAAATCTTTTCCTGTTCTGTGAACTCAAAAGGGAACCTTGTAAAGGTTTCGCGTACCTGATAGCAAGAAGACAGTGCTATGGGCTCTGCAGGCAAAAGTCAGCTCTTCCTATGCACAGAGTGATGGCAGATAGAGGCATTAATGTTAATATTATTAATATAATTGTTAATATAATTTCTGTTCCTGAAAGTCCCAGCTTCTGGCATCAAAGAATTAAACATCTCCTTCCTTAACTGTGGGGTATATATATAAATCCATATAATGTATAGAGTGCTGGATAAATCCCAGTGTATACTTCTTTGCAATCTCTGTCATGTCAGTCCTTTAGTCTATTTGAGTTTAATTGTGTTCCCAGATTGATATGTTAAAGATTAATGACACCCTTACTCAAAATCAAGGAATCTGTTACAAAGGAATTAAGATGTAGATGATTTAGCAGTGAAGACTTTTCTGTCTCATATCTGGGTAAATGGTAACCTTAAGTGTTCATAAAAATAGGTGAGCTGTATTCTGATAGTCTGTTCTCTCTCTACTCTGTGATGCATGGTACTTGTCTGTGTAATTGTGAGGTCCATGGTCCATCAGGTCTAAGAGGCATTTGGGCAGTGGGAGGCGCCATTGATGACATGGCCATGTGAACCGATGCACAAACAGCCAGGTCATTCAGATTAGAATTTCATAGGCATTTAATGAGAAAAGAATAGTTATCAGATTATATGTACCTAAATATTTTGTTTCATATTGCAGAAATATTTGGAAATGACTCCTCTTAAATAATTATGTCATTAGATTGTAGACTTGCTTTCATCAATGAGTTCGGATGGTGTTGAAAGCTGTGTGTCTATTAGTGAGGTATTTCCTTAGGCATAACTAACAACAGTGTCAGTGACAAATTCTGTCTGCATGCAAATGGTATGACAGGGTTTATCCAGTTTATTAAGAATAATTGTTTCAAATGTTCAGAGGACAGCAAATACAGATTGATTCCCTCTTTTGCTTTTATACTTGAGTTTCTCACATCAGTAGAAGGTGAAGACATTCATTTGTGATGTGTGCGGATAATTTAATGCTAATTGCTCAAATATTGGCAGGATACACATGGCTTTTCCCCAGGGGTCATGTTCTTTGCATTGAAAATTAATTTTGTTTGTCCTAATTTCATAATACGCTGTTAAATGGAAAGGACTAAGTCTGTGCAGTATGAGAGAGGGGGAAAAGTTGACTTGTCATTTTTTTGAGGATGGCTAGAATGTGTGGAATTTGGTCTAACATGGTAATTACATACTCAAACCACTCTAGCTAAAATAGATAACTCACTAAATTTATGTGCCTTCACTAGGATTGCTATTTTATCTATTTTTCATGTCTTGTTCTCCTCTAACATATGTACTTGGGAAAAAAGATAGGATAGATTTCTGCATGTTAATCTTTTCTTTTGCTTTTTTTTTCCACAGAAGAGGCAAAGCCTTTGTAAAATTTTGGCACCACTGTTCTTGTTCCTGTGAAAAGTTGTATTTTAAATGCATGATTGGTTTCTTTCTTTCTTCTTCTTTTCCTTACCTCTTTTCAAACCGGTAGAATAATTTTGAGGCTCAAGTTGAAATGTATTCTGAGTCTGATTCTTCACACTCAAAGATCTGAAAATCATGTCTTTTTCAAACAATTGGTTCAAATGTGCCTTAGTATGGAGGCACCTCAAATCAGTTCTAACTCTTCAAAATCTACTTACCATATTTTGATAATGTGTGATCCACTTTTTGTCACATCATGTGTGTGAACATGCTCACTGAAATCTACGGCACAACTTGTATGAAGAAGATAACACACAGTACCAGAGACTGCTTTGCAGTTCTTTGCATTTCTCTTGATGTCTAGCACAGTTTTGCCAGAATAATGGCTCATCTTTGTACACAATAAGATTTAGAAACAGTATGTATTGTAAAAAATACAGTTAGTCTTTATAAAAAAGTAAGGTTAAGGAATTCCTAGTGAGAGAGGAGAGTGAAACTCCAAAATTCACATACTAGAGAATCAGATAATTCATGTAACATTTCACAATAAAATATGCTTAAATAATTAAATTTTACTATAAGTCTTCTAACTAATTTTCATACTTTATAAGGTAGGTTGTTGAATCATATAATGTATCAGCCATTTCACATCATGAATCATTTGCACTGCCTTGATAAGAAAGAGGATACAAGTCTTTGATGTGATTATGAAGTGTAGTTACATCAAAATTATTGTTATTTCATGAATTAGTCCAGAAAGATAGAGAGAGAAGTGGTGGAGAGGTTATGTGTGAAAGTGGTTTAACTCAGCAGTTTTGATTGTAGCCTGATGTATAGGGTAGTTCTGCTGGCTAATGGGTCTTTTCTTAGCATAGTATTTTTGACGAAAATTTTCATGGAATCATATTGTACTTTTAAGCTAGACTAAGACCAGCTGATCATTTGATCCAGTCACTGGATAGCTAATTGAGTGTTTAAGAAAATAATAGCCATTTTTACTATTGTGGATTGCATCACTGAATTCTGAAAACTCATTAATTATGTTGAAAACACAAACAGCTTCTGTTTTCATGCTAATCACCTAGCCTTGTGGTGATCTTGATCTGGAGGTGGAGCACATGGCTGCATGCTGTTAAGACTTCCTCAAGTGGACTGAGCTAAAAAAACCTGTCACATCATCTGTGTAGCAGGGGTAGGGCGAAGGGGAGAGGTGGCTTGAGGTGCTTTGCAGTGTAGAAAACAAGAAGTTCAACAACATGGGTGGATTTAAAAGGAGGTGCTCCACCAAAGTTGTACAAAGTTCCTTCCACATACTTTTAGGCCCGTAGCACTATGAGAAGTTTATGATCTCCCTCATTTGAATTAATATAATTATAAAATGAGGACCTCAAAAATGTGTACCATATTGTCAAGTCAGTCAATAGCTTTCTGAGGAGGAAATAATTGCTGAAGCCTCACTCATGCCCCTCTTCCTCCTCCCAGTAAAACAATGCTGACTGTTCTTTAGTGGGGAAGAAGGGGCTAGTAAGGTCAAGGTAGTTAGATGGTAGTACAATGTGATATGATGCTTTCTAAACCATAGTACTCTATAATGACATTTTTGCTGGCTCAGCTGTTCTACCTTTATTTCTTCACATCTTTATCTGGTTTTATAGGCTCTAAGCCACCACTGCCAATTCTATCACACCCCTCACATGGAAGAGGATGTCTCATGGAAGACAGTAAAAACAGAGTAATTTGTGTTCTACAGCTGTAACTCTTTTCGCATTTTGCTGCATTTTTGCAACTCTGAAACTGCGTGTATCAGTGTATCATGTGAGCAGGTATGTAGACAGGATTGCACAGCTAATATTTTTGGAAACCCAGTTAGCATGAGTTCCGGACTTACACTCTGTCTCATCAAGCATAAATTCATATTATGACTCATTTGATGAACTGCCCATTTTTAAAGGTTCTTAAAGAAGTCTAAATCAGAGCATAGCAGTAACAAATATAACAGTGGTCATATTACATTAACAGCTGCACAAAAGGCAGAACAGGCTGCTCTGTTAAGCCCTGAAGTGCATCCAGAATGTTGCTAAAATTGCACAATAGACATTTATGCAAATATTGAAGCAGTTAAGGTGCAAACAACTCCTAGTATTTACTTTCTTTGGCAGAATATATCATGATTTCTGTACAACGGAAATTTATGATGTTTAATGTTCTTAATTTACATTTTTACTAATATTATGGGATATATAAAGACAGATGTCATTTATGATTTCTTTTATGAGAGCTAATAATTTGATTGAGCTTGTTGCATATTGCCTACTTACTGTGAAACTAGAATGGGCTGTATTATGTACCAACAGAACAACAAAAAAGGAATCATGAAAGAATAGTTGAATTGAGGATATGACACGCCTTGTGAAATAAAAGTTGTTTATGCCAACTGTAACTTACTTCTACTTTGCCAAGCACAGATACAGAATTCAGGTACTTAACAGGAGTTATGCTTCTTTGTTATAGCTCTCCCCTGTGAATATCTATGTACACAGAGCAAATATGCACAACATACATGCATTTTATCTTTATAAGAAAAATCTGTAAATCAAGTCAAGTTTAGAGCAAAATCATGGCTACTGTCTTTGTCTATTGAAATACAAAGAAAATTTGTTTAGATGCACAAGTAAATAATAAAGGCTTTTTTTTCTGAAGATGGAGGAAAGAAGAGGAGGAAAAATGCTATATCTGCAACTACAGCTTTCCCCTGTGAGTTTCTTATTTCTGGATTAAGATTGACCGTAAATAATATCTGACTGAAAGGCAACTGTCTGGCAACATTACCAGCAATGGGGAAAGTGAATTACAATTGAGAAAGTGTTGTCTTATTGCAGTAATAAGTGTTTTAACAATATGCATATTGATATACAGGTTTTATATTACTGATGTCTTCTCTATGAAGAGTTGAGTGACACATGAGAGAAAGTCAACTAACAGAAAGTTTTTTTCCTGCTGTTTTAAACAACTTAAAGATTTTTTTAATAATTAAGAGAAGGAGGAAAAAGCTTTAAGAGCGTACACACAAAAATTAAATTAAACAAGAAATAGCAAGGGGAGAGACTATTGCAAGTTTAGCATGTAAATTTGTACCACTGTGTGTTGGAAGGCTCATGTTACAATTCATTCTTCTACTGAAATGGAATCAAAATGCTCTTTTGTGTTGCTGTTTTAAGGCTGGAAATTCCTCAACACTCTTTTTACAGTAATGCAATGACAATACTACATTCCATTTTTTGTTTTAGATTGCTGTTTCTCTCTGCTTTCAGGCTATACTCTGGGAAGATACTGTCAGAGTAGAGCCAAAATGTTTCTTTTGGATTTTGGACAAATAAGACTGGGATCTTCTGTATTTAGTTGCTGTATTCAGTTCTGAAACTGCACACCATTATGGTGCCCTTAGGATACGTTCTTATGATTTGGTGAGGATTCAACTGCTGCTTTCTTTGGGTTTAATAAAGCCTGCTTTAGGCAAATATAAAGTTGAGGGATTTGGATTTTTTTTTTCTTCAACTGAATGTAATTTTCTCAACAGCTATTTCTACATGATCAGTACCTGTTCAAATGTCTGTGACCTAGATGCTTGTCCTGATAATGGAATAGAAATTGAAGGTCATCCTAAGATGGCCTCAATTCTTCCAAATCCTTTTGCCTTTGAAGAAATAGCCATTAAGTACTCAATGGGAGTCTGTTCAGAGTCAGCAAACAGGCACCAGGTGACATTTAGACTGGTTGACTATTACCTCAAATCATTTATTCAATGAACAAATGGGCTGTTTGTTCCTTCCCAAGGCATGCTCGTTCTCTTGGCCTGCATGAGACTTTACTGTGATACGTGTGCTGTCAGCAAACCCCAATTTCTGCCCTGTAGTGTGGGCTTAAGTGAAGGAAGCCCCACTAACCCCTGGCCAGGCATGTCCTGAGTCTGGGTTGCCTTAAGCTACCAGTTGCCCAAATGATAAAATTTGACACTCTGAATGCTTGACATAATTAATAAGAACAAGAGCACAAAAGTACAGGAAAAGTGAGGACTGTGTGTCTTTTAGGCCTTCACAATCTGGCCACTTGAAACTCAGAGACGGAAGTTTGTCTCCCATTTGGTCTCTCTGATGAAGATGGTATATCTTTTGGCAGCACAGGAAACTCTTCACCCATTCTGCCCTGTGGATTTTAGTCATGAGTCTTTCAAACTTGATCCTAAATATTTCCAGTTCTCATCAAATGCTTAAGCTTTGCCCCACGTTCATCATTACCTTTTTTTTTTTTTCTTTTTTTTCCCTTCCTTATTTTCTGTACATGCAATAGATTAGGGAAAGCTAGTTAAATTTTTGTGGTCCTCATGATGGCAAGTAGTGTCTTTTAACTAAAAAGAAAGAAAAAAAGAAAAAGTTTCCAATTTTCATAAAATACTTACAAAAATAATATGAATACTACTTCATAAATTGAAGGAAAATCTTCATCATTTTTTTTTTCAGTGGAGTTAATTTTCATCTTAAAAGTCTCTAGACAAACTTCGTTGCAATTTTCAAATTTGTCCACCAGGCAATGTCTAAGTCTACATCATGCAGTTCAATGTTTTCTAAAAACGGCCAAACACTTTCTGAAGAAACATAAGCAGGAGGAGGAGAGCTCATTTATGTGGATACCCGTTAGGATACTGCATCTCTGTTTGCTTCTGAGAACACAACAATGCTGGACTAGGTATATGCAAAAGCTTGTCATGGGCTTGCTCACGCATCCCTTCCATTGCAGTGTGGTGTAAGATGTGGACATGCCAATATCACAATTATATATATATTTTTGCAGATGATATACATTGCCTCCAAGATATTTTTCAAAGTTCCAGTGAGTGGTTAGCATGCACACTGAATTTTATCTTGTGGAGAGAATTAATTTCTCTCCTGCAGAGAGAAGTATTTGATTTTTCTTTTTCTTTCTCTTATTACTGAAAGTATCAGAACTTTGTTAGTGACACTCTTGGTTTTACGTTTGTTGCAGTTTAGATGAAAACTGAAATGAGCTGAACAGATGTGACCTAGTAATTTCTTTACTCTTAGCACATGGAGTTGCTGGTGAGATGCCAGAGGTGACAGATCTGTCCAGCCAGCCGATGATTTAACGTACTATCCTCTTTTTATAAAAACATAATACATTCAAATGCACAAAACCTCCCTCTTTTTAAAGAGGTATGATTGTCTTAATGGATATCCTGAAAAAATATGGGGAAATGTTTATCAGCATTAGCCCCTGCAGCTTTTTAGCACTTCCATAAAAGACCAAAAGACTTTTATGACTAATGGTATTTAAAAGAAAGACAGAAATTTGGGTTCAGAAAATATATTTATGAAACCCCTGAAACCTGATCTATAGTTTGCCCAAGGTTGTCTGCACAGAAATTTATATTTATGCTTGTAATAAATCCCATGGTGGCAAATCTGTTTGCCAGAAATTTTAATACTGTAGTACAGCATGCACAAGCAGAGTTTATATATTTTCTGTCTGTAATTGAAGCTGGTGACAAAGACTTTTTTGGAATGTCAAAAGTATGTGTAGGGATAGGACAGTAATTTTTGATCATCAAGATATGTAAGTAGGGGAAGGAATTAATTTGATTTTATTTTGTTATTTTGCTTTACTTTTTTTGAGAAAAAGTAATGGAGAGTCAAAGAAGTATTCAGAATTCCTTGGGAAAACAAGTGGGAAATCTGTCTCACACCTCATCCTAGATGAGTTTTATTACTGGGAGTTGAAGAATTGAGTTCTCTGGGTGCCTCTTCCCCCTATACTCCTACCCCAAGCTGTCTCAATACTTTATCTTTTTAAGGAGAAATTGCACAAATCAGGAGAAAACATGGAGAAAGACCCATTCTCTGTAGGCACATAGAAAAAACACTTTTTTGAGAGAGCAGAATTTTCTGGTCAAAATTAATTGGATTACACTCCCAAGAGGAAACTTTTTAGAACAGCAAAGTTAGGTACTTCAAAGAGGTTATAAGGGTTATCTTGGCTCATACCATTCTGTCTTTTCACAAGCATCGGTGTCATTAAATCTATGTATATTCTAAGTTTCACTGAAAAGGGAGTAATGTATTTGCCCATTGGAAGGCTCTCCACAGTTTGAGTGCTATAATAACATAACATTAAAGTGAATGCTTTCCTCCTGATCTTCTGCTTAAGCTTAAACTACTTGTTTCCAGTGTCTGTACAGCTCTTTGGTTGGGTTTTGTTTTTTCTTCCCTTGTACATTTATGGAAAATTGTGCTATCCTTTATCAGACTACATTTTATTAGATAAAATGAGACAAGTTCTTTTGGTCTCCTCTTGGAACAAACCACTGTGGCACTTCAGTATTTGTGAGATTTTTTTTTTTTTCTATTTAAAAAACTCACAGAATACAGTTTTGAAACTACTTCTTTATCAAATAATACAAAATTAAAAAAAAAATTATACTTTCCATGACCCAACTGATTTATTTCTTCTAAATGTCCAGAGAAAGATGTGTTTCAGAGGGGAGAGGCACTGTTTTACATCAACCATCATGAACAGTGGTACAGTGCCTTCTTGTTAAGTTACTTTTTCTAAATTACTGTTGTTTTCAAAACTTTTTGCAATGGTTGAGACTTGGCAGAAGAGAATCAAAGCTGAAATGGGGGAATATGTCATTCTGTGTCCCAGAGCACTAGGTTTGATTTTTCTTGCTCTTTTCACAATACATTCAATAGTGATAAATTATCAGCTATATTTAGCTGAATTATGTGATGAAGTTATTTCCTTTGGGAAGGATTGCTTTGGTACACATTTGCTTTATAATGGGTTTTCTGTCTGTATATGTTTTCCCTTCACTGGTCTTACTACCTCTTTTTTCAGTATGAGGAAGCTATTGAGGTTTTGGGGGAAATTAATGAACAGTTTCTCAATGAAAACTGCATTTTTTTTTCTGTTTTGATGGTTGGACTTTCTACTTTGCAATACTGCTATCATGCATAGTTTGCCTCCATGCTGAAAACTGACATTTTCTTGACAGCCCTGAGGATCTTTAAACCCGTCATTTTTAAATGTACCGCCAGCTATTTGAACTCTGCATCTGGCAGATTGTCAGAATAGATGGGGTCATGTTTTGAAGTGAAAAGTCTAAAAGGCTCAGCATTGTAAATCAAACCTTTATTTTGAAAGCTGAGTGACTAAGCTACAGCATCACCTTTTCCTCAGTATGTTACTCCCAGTAGTCAACCCTGTTTCCAAGGCAGATTCATCCTACTGAAAGACACTGTGAGGAGGAATGTAGGCTGGGTACAGGTAAGTCCCAATAGCACATTTTGAAGCAAGTAGTTCACTCAGAGGTGCAGTTGCACTCTGAAAAGGATTCTGGCATTGCTGGAAACACAAAATTGTGCTTGTGTGCAAGACAAGTGGAAATATGTATTTCCCTTGCTAGCTCTCTCTTCCTGACTCCCAAGTCAAATGTTAGACAAGTGAAAAAAAAGGCTTGACTGACTGGCAGTTCTTCTTATGTATTTATTTTGTCTTGGTTTTCCACCGTAAATAGTGTGAAGCATAGTAAAATCTCTCATTGTGGTTGTAAAAGCAGAGAAATCTTAAAGTTGCAGAGCATCACTAAGTATTGGATCATAATGTCACAATATTACTCAAACTGGCACGTAGTGATAAAATAAAAATAAACAACCAAACAAAAAAGAACCCCAAACCAAAACACACGTTCTGCTTTCTTTCCTGAAAGCGTAAATTGTTGGTAAATGTAATTTTCATCTCTTCTTCCCTGTCTGACTGCAGAAAAGGGGGAAAATAAGATAATACTTTATCTCTTCCTCCATCTTTATGTTGGTTTCTTTTTAGGCACACTGGTTCCAAAATAATTTTAAGAAAAAATGTAGAAATGGATCCCAACAGCTCCTGAAATACTGTTTAGCTTTCTTCTCACACCTGTTTCCTCTGGCTGGTGGGTTTTTTCTCTTCTGGAGAGAATGAGCAGAATGACAACAGGCTGTCTGAAACCCACATTTAGAAAGCTGATCTATGAAGAAAGAACTGTGAACAATGTGTTCACAATCTCAAAATCTGAAGCTCAAAATGCATAACAAAGGCTCAAAATTTATCAGATTAAAGTATAAGAAAAATTCATTTGGATCTGTCTCTGCTTATAGATGTATTACCTCCTGAAGCCCACTGTCAAGCAACTGTAATGTTACCAATACATTCTTTTTTGAAAATATGCTTTTTCTGTCTCTTTGCCACTTGCAGAACATTGCTTCTGATTGTCTGAAACTACAGCTTCAGATTCTTCTGATCCCTGAAAAATGAATGCATTAATTGTCCTCATTTATTACAACAGTTGTTTGTCTTTGACTTCAACAATTGATGCTTTGCTTATTTCTCATATCAGTTTTGGCAGTCCAGCTTACTGTGGGCCCCTTAATTATCTTTTTCTGTTCTCCAGTTCCCTTGGTGACATGAACTCTCAGAGATGCATACACACTTATATTCACTGCTTCTTGCATACAAGGAAAGGACAAAGAGAAGATCCTCCATTCTTTGCAAGCACGAAAGAAGACCAGAGGTCAAAAGTCATATGTGTGTGGAATGTCTTAGGAAATAGAGATAGGCTAAAGTAACAGCAACTTTTGTAAACAACATGGAGATTTTTTCCTGAATAACCACTTTGCCAACTCAGCTATTTCCATCAGTATCAAGAGACTCCAAAATATGGGGTCTTGAAAACGTTCCCCACCTCCTCTGCTCTCTGTGTGGTCTTGGTTGATCCCAAGCTCAAGATAAAACCATAAGATTGTGATATGAATGAATAAAAATTATATCTTTCCTGCAAACAAAGGTGAGAAAAAGCTATGAGGGGAAAACAGAATACTCTGTGGAATATCTCAGGGTATTGCTACAAACCAGGATATCGGTTTTCCAAGATTTTTTTTTTCTCTGTCAAAACAGAGATGCTTTTGTATAGACAAATTTTATTTGTTTGGGTTTTGTGTAGATGTGATTTCCCAGGTGCCAGTCAGTATTGTCTTTTTTCTATATGGACAGAAGAGCTGAGCTGTCTCTGAATGGAAAAGAATGGTTGATAAAGTTAACAGTGCTTGTTTTTCAAGCCTAGAAATGACTTCTAAAACAGCATATATGTTTTTCATTGTAGTTTCTGGAAAGGCTAATGAGACTTAACACTTCTTTCAGAACAGTAATAGGTATTTTTAAACAAGCTGACACAGTTTAATTAAAAAAATGTGATAAGTACTTAACATGAAAAAGTCAAATTTTGATTTTCAGTCTATGTGTAATGCTTGGGAGTAGCTCAATATACTTCATCACATGAATTTCTGAATAGCTCAGAGTCCAATTATCAATCTTAACTAAGCAGAACAACTGCTTTAGTGACTTTCCACATGGCAATTTATGTTAATTTATAGATACACATGCTGTAAGACTAAACCTTTACACAAGAGGTATTGTAACTCATAATGATGCATGCAATACAGGGCTGTATGCATTTCAGTCCCAAGAAAAAAGGTAACAGATTGATATTTTAGAACTGGAGGGGAAATAAGCTTATTTTTATAAACAAATTAACTCATCCATGCCTTCATACCATTAAAATCCCCTTTTATTTAAAATTATAGGTTATGTTTCCATCACACTCACTTAGAGAAGGGAAATACCATGTCTGACATGAATCACAGCCCTTTCTGTTTGGCTAAGTACTGTGAGTAAACAGATAAAGCAAATGCATGGTGGCAGGAGTTTGAGGGTCTCTTCCCCCCCCCCCCCCCCCCCCCTTAATTTCCTGTTAGTGGATTAGACTAGCTTGCTGGGTGTACATTTCTTACACCTGGCAGGGATAATATCAGCAAAGAAGCCGCCTCCTTGAGTCAAGGAGGAAGGTAGGAGGGATGGTTGCTGGTTACCTACTACCTGTCCACACAATCTAGTTCTTCTTGGAATAAAGCATGCTGAAGGAAATAAAACTACCATTATTTACAAGTGTACCACCTCAGGAAAGCAAGCTGTCTTTTTCTGTTCAGGAGGACAGTACATCAATCATCTTTTGTTTTACCTGTCACTACTAAAATGGTGTTTCAGCGCTGCACAAAATGAAATGTAAAAGCAGTATAAAAATATCAATTAAGAATCAGAAATTTAGAGCAGAGATTTGCAAAGGAGATCTTTTTAGTAGCAGGGAGGTCACTGTTTCTGTGTATCACTTTATTATTCAGTAACAAAAAAGCCAAAATGGATGTTTTATTTTAAATCCAGATGTAGTGCTGGATAACACTAAAGAATATCTTTACTTGGCTATTTAGTATATCTTTTATCCAAGGTTACAAGGTCTATTCTTTTTCTCATGTCTTCTTTCCCTGCCAGTAGCACTGCATCTCGTGGGCTGTTGGGAAGGGGTGAGGGCTGGCACCTCTCTTTACTGTGGGGAAAGGAGAGAGCTAGAAGGTGGATTAAATGAGAGAGATGTTCATTTGCGGCAGAAGCTGTGCCCATGGTATTGCTGGTGTTCTGGGATGGCCAATCTCTGCCTCCTCTGGCACAGCCAAATCTGGCAGTCTGTTGTCCTTGATGTCTGCCTCTTTCCCCTGCTGTCACTGCCTTGCTCCCTGCCATCTGGCGTCATAGCAGATTTGCTCTCTGCTTTCAGGGTGACAGAGAAGTAGATTTTCATAAGGCTTATTGCTTTGGAAAAATCCTGACAAACAATAGCTGCTAATATGCTTTATTTAACTGAGCGGAGTCTCAGTGATGACAACAACGGAGGTTGTCTTCAACCAAATAAAAAAATCTGATTTTGGCCAAAGGTTCTTTGTGACAAAGCTAAAACTGAGGCATGTACTTGGATCATGTTCCATGCATTTTCTTGTTACCTCACCTGAAGCAAATTGGGTACACTTTACTGCACAGATGTATGAGACCATTTGCGTTCGAAATAAATAAACATTTTACTATCTTACCAACAGCATGAGTAGCATGTTGTTCCCTTAAATTAAGGACACACAATGTGCAGCACTCTTAGTGCTGTAGAATGAAGTTATTACGCTCTGAATTGTGCCTTTGCTTTCAGTGACACTGCTGCAAAACAAGTGAAATTATTCAGCATGAGCTGAACCTGCACGAGCAGAATCCATTGGTAAGACAAGAAGAAAGGACTGAAGATAATAACAGGCTTTTATTAAACCACACTATGTCAAGAGAGAAGGCCAAGGTGAGATCTTATTGGTATTGACAGCTACCTAATGGGAGGGTGTAGAGAAGATGGGGCCAGGCTTTTCTCAGAAGTCACAGCAGAAGGCAAGCAGCAGCGGCCACAAACTGGATGTACTGGGTCTGGCTGGGATGGAGTTAACTTTCCCCACAACAACCCGCATAGTGCTGTGCTTTGTATTTCTCGCTAGAACGGTGTTGATAACACACCAATATTTTGGCTACTGCTGAGCAGTGCTTGCACAGCATCAAGGCAGTCTCTCCAACTCTTCCCTCTCTGCCCCCACAAAAGACAAAAGGTTGGGGGTAGGGAAGAGGTTGGGAGGGGACGTAGCCAGGAGAGCTGACCTAAAATTACCAAAAGGGTATTCCATATCATAGGATGTCATGCTGAGCAATAAAAGCCAAGAGAAAGGAAGAGGAGGGGCTCATTCATTATTAAGGTGTTTGTCTTCTGAAGCAACTGCTACACATACTGAGACCCTACTTCCTGGGAAGTGGCTGGATGTTGCCTGCTGCTGGGAAGTAGAGAATAAATCCTTTTGTTTTCCTTTGCTTCTGCATGTGGACCTTCTTTTCTTTATTAGATTGCCTTTATCTCAACCCACAAGTTTTTAATTTTATTTTTCCACCCTGTCCCACTGAAGAGAGGGATTGAGAGAGCAGCTTAGTGGGCACCTGGCAGACAGCCAAGGTCAACCCATCACAGTCCTTTGTGGAGCCCAACATGGGGCATGAGGAATTCAAGATAAGGACAGTAGTTGGGAGAGGTAATGAGCAAAACATGGACTGAACATTGCTAAAGTGCAGGATATTTGTGGGGAATTTTTTGTTGTAATTGTGGTGAAGGGATGAGGGGTGAAGTGCATGTAAATTGTCCACCCTTGTTGGTGTTGTGATGATGTTATTTTGATTTTGGTGTGGGGAATTTTGTTCTTGATTCAAGTGAAGTTTGTGAAGATTGTAAGTTGTATGATGAATGTGTATTTTAATAATAATTCTTAAATATGTGATTCACAGAAGTGAAGGGTGAAATGTATTGGGTTTATGTGACAAAGTTTTGGCAGCAGGGAAGCTACAGGGGTAGCTTATGTGAGAAAACACCAGGATCTACCCTGATGTTGGTCAGAGCCTGTTCCAGCCAGCTCCAAAATGGACCCACCACTGGCCAAAGGTGAACCAGTCAGCGATGCTAATGATGCCTCTCTGATAACATATTCAAGAAAGGGTAAAAAATGCTGTGCAACAGCAGCTGGGAGAGAGGAGTGAAAATATGTGAGAGGAACAACTCTGCAGACACCAACCAAGGTCAGTGAAGAACAATGGGGAGGAGGTGCTCAAGGCACCAGAGCAGAGATTCCCCTACCGCCTGTGGTGAAGACCATGGTGACACAGGTTGTTCCCCTACTGCCCGTGAAAGGCCGTGGTGGAGCAGATATCCACTCTGCAGCCCATGCAGGACCCCATGCCGGGGCAGGTGGATGTGCCCTGAACAAAGCTGCAACCCGTGGAGAGCCTGTGCTGGAGCAGGCTCCTGGCAGGTACTGCAGCCTGTGTAGAGGAGCCCATGCATGAGCAGGTTTTCTGGCAGGACTTGTGAACCCATGGGGGACCCATGCTGGAACAGTCCATTCCTGAAGGATTGCACCCCATGGAAAGGACCCATGCTGGAACAGTTCTTGAAGAACTGCAGCCTGTGGGAAGAACCCATGCTGGAGAAGTTTGTGAAGGACTGTATCCCGTGGGAGGTACCACACACTGGAGCAGGGGAGGAGTGTGAAGAGGAAAAAGTGGGAGAGATGAAGTGTTATGAACTGACCACAACCCCCATTTCCCATCCTCCTGTGCCACTCAGGAGAAGTTAGAAGACTTGAGCCCAGGAAGAAGTGTGGGCAAGGTGTTTTTAGATTTGTTCTTATTTCTCATTATCCTACTAATTGGCAATAAATTAAATTAATTTCTCCAAGTTGAGCCTGTTTTGCTTGTGACGGTAATTGGTAAGTTATCCGCCTGTCCTTACCTCAACCCACGAGTTTTTTGTTGTATTTTCTCCCTCTGTCCTGTTGAGGAGGGGGAATGAGAGGGCAGTTTGGTGGGCACCTGGCAATCAGCCAAGGTCTACCCACCACACTGGAACATGGGAGGTTCCAACCCACTACAAGAAAAACAATTCACTGTGAATTTGGTCAAACACAGGCACAGGTTGCCCTGAGTTTTTAAGGAATATCCATCTGTGGAAATAGTCAAAGCTCACCTGGACTGTCAATGAGAGGGAAGTTGAACTAGGCGATCTCTGGAGGTCCCTTCCAGCCTACATGATTCTGTGATAGACTCCCACTGCATGCCAAATGGTCCAGATAACACTGCATGTAGCAATACTTTTCTTTCAGTTTTTGTGGATTATGTTAAAAATTAGATGCTTAATACATGACCAGAGTGAAAGTGCTCTATCTAGTAGGTTTTTCAGTTAAAACTGTGAAAAATATTTTAAGGAATAGTCAAGGGAATGCTGAAAATGTGCTGAGAGGTGGAGCAGTAGTTCATCTATCAATCATCCATGAAGACTAGACCTTGCAGAGAGACAATTTTGTTTAAGGGAAATGCAATTTAAAGCTACCTAACCATTCAGGAAGGAAAAAAAAAAGTTTATTTATTAAATGTGTATTTACTTTCCCTGCAAGTAATATTTTAGCTAACATTTTAGCACCTTTTTTTTTTTTTTTTTTCCCCAGGGTATATGAAAGATTGCATGGCACAGCACTGTTGCCTAAAACCTAGCATACAAGATCTCCTTGTGAAGTTCAACAATAACAAATATGAGTTATAGTCAATATAATTAAAGCTTCCTGACTGGGTCACCTTAAAAACAAAATTCAATTATATAGTTACTTCCATCTTTGGAAGGAATCAGGCACAGAATTCAGGAAAAAATTAATAAGATTAATAAGTGTAAAATTATATGCTAACTTGCGGTTGGTAATGCTTGCTTAAGGCTTTTGGGTTTAGTACTTTCTACTTGACATTAAATATTCAAGAAGGTAATAGCAGAGTATTAGAGAAGAATATATTTTTCCTATACTGTAATTCTTATTACTTTTTGGACTATTCTTATCAAAACCTATTGTTAGTTGATACACGGATTTTTCACAGTTACTTAGAGCCTTAGGATTAGGATTCTACTAGAGCTTGGCAAGAAACTGAAAATGTCTTGCCACTTGGTAGGTTATAGGATAGTCTTTATGAATAAGTGAATTTTGTCAATTTTTGTCCTCATGTTGAGTTACCCGTTTCCTTAAAACCTTCATCAGGTGAGCAAACAGGTAATCTCACTACAGTGACTAAACCATAGTTTATATAAGATTAATTACTTACTGGCTGACACCAGACTAATGTCCATTGAAGTCAATAAAAACATATGTGCTGGAGAAAGAAAACGTTGGTAAGACAAGGATAAGGATATACTTAAAGGAAAATGGCAAGAACTTAATCAGTCCTCAAACCTTAGAAGATATACATGTTGGTAAGATTTTCTTTTGTTTTATGGCTATATCCTTTTCTCTTCTCCTTTAATTTTTTTTTTTTAATCAGTTGTTGGTTTCATATTTGATATCCATAGAGTTACAAACACTGGGAAGATTTGGCTTTGGTTGAGAATATTACAAATGGGTAGAATACAAATATTTAAGTAGTAATAGAACTCATCTTCTCCATGCTTGACAAACCAGCAGCTTTGACAGCCTAAAAATGTTCACTTTGAATATCTTTATTATTAATTCAGATGAGTAAATCAAATAATATTATTTAGTTGTATTGCCATAACATCTCTCAACCAGCTATTTTTGCAAAGTTGCATGGTTTTCTAAGCTTAATATAGGTACAATTAAAAAAATATGAACTCGTTCTCATTCTGCTACATTTATTGAAGGAACTAATTATGATTAAATAAGGTCTTAACAAATGTAAACAACTTTCTTCTTTGACTTTTCTTGTTTGAGTTGTCAAGTTTAGTCATATTTTAATTTTGTTTTATGTCTTGTTTCATCAGAATAAGATGACATGACATGATTGATTTAAAGCAAAATGACATGTCATAAAGTGAAAATTTTCATCTGAAAACCATATTTTAAAAAATCATGCTTTCAGTAAGGCAATCATGTGGAGAACTTTTTTTCCCTTAACATATATTTTTAAAAAGTCAATCTTACTGTAGATATCCTCTTGAGGTTTCCTTACCATCCTAAGAGATACCAGTTCTTCTGAGGCCAAGGGAGCCAAATTGAATGAACCTGGATAGACTGGAAAGTTCAAAAGTGATGCCTTCAGAGGTGCCTTCAGGGACAGCACTTTGCTATTCCGAGGGAAAAAGCCCATAGTTATTAATGCGGAGGAGGAAAATTAGTGAACACATTAATGACTAAAGATTGATCTGGTAAATAGAAAACACTGACCAGAAAAGAGACTCTTGCTTTCCTAATGGAATAGCGTATTAATAGGTGAGTTTGCAATGACAGTGTGGGTGTGCACAGGGACTTCCACAGAGCAACAGGCTAGATATCTTGTCATCTTCTCCATAGCAGTCGCTGGAGTGCTTCCCACTCCCAAGTCATGTTTGAGAGACAGCCAAGTAAAGCCTGAATGGGCAGAGGAGAAAACTGCATAGAGAAGTGTGTTGTTGGAAATGAGGACAACCTATGAAATACTGGGGACCTGCCCCAAAAGCATGGGTGTCTTCCTACCAGCATTAAAATATCCTTTATAGGCATTTGCATTTCACAGCAAGAGAGTGAAGGATAGCTGGTGGAAGAACATATTCTTCACATTGATGGTTGTTCTAGTACAGAAACAAAAGCTATTATTCATCCTCAAGGTATGCTGGGTGTTTTGGCTTTTTTTGTTTTGTTTTGTTTTCATTCAAGAATAATGTGAACTGGTGGGTTTTCCTTGCAACCCCATTTGAATTCTGAATGAAAATTTAAAAAAATTAAAAATTAATACCCTTGAATAAAAAACCCACAATACTTTTCAAAGTTTTCTTTTTTTTCTTCTCTAATGCAGAGTCTTTGTCTGCTAAGAAATTCTCTTTAACATTTGAAAAATCCCCAATATTGACATTTTTGAACATTTCCAGGTATATTATGAGAAAATGTTCTAAAATCTAAGGGATTTCAATATATGTTCTTTTTCAAATGTTTTCGTGAACAGGCCTGTCTGTTACAGTGTTCTCTAGGCAGGATTTCTTGAAATGCTTAACGGCTGCATAGCAATTACCATAGATGTTATTGACAGTATAGACCATCCTCTTCCACAGTTATCAATTTCACAATCAGCTAAACAATGTTTAATCTAGATTGTGGGGTTTTTTTGTTGGTTTTTTTTTTTTTCAATCATTGCTCAAGGCTGTGGAAAACACACCAATTTCAGGTTAAAAGTCCTATGTTTTTAATGTTTCAGTCTTGAAAATTGCTTGATTTCATGGAGTTTGGAAAAAAGCATTATCATATTTAACACACTGTAAATCATCAGTAGGCCTTAACAGGATAAGCAATAAATTGTACTAGTGGGCTTCCTAAGCTACCTTCTTCTAGGTAAAACCTGTTTTTAGGGTTCATGTCCTGAAAAATATGATCATGAATAGCAGATCTTGTTGATGTATAAAGCCATGAGATTAAGAAAACTGCATTTAAAAGCAGTTGGCAATTTCCTCACAAAACACTTTTTTATTATTTGTGCTGGACACCTCTGGCAAAAGATATTTCAAAAGCTTGTTTAAGTTTATCTGACCTTAAAGATTAGACATTTTCCTTCATATCTAATTTAAATATTCCTTCCTGAAAATGTTTTTACAGTGAATAATTAACCATAGTCCTTTTAAAAAAAATAAATACTAGAAGATTTTTCCTTCTTATCTACATCTTTTTTAGTTTCCTTTTTTTCCAAATGAAACAAACCACATTCCTTCAGTGTTTTCTTATAAGCTGAGTGTCTCTCTCTTTTGGCATTTAAACCATCATGCTGAACAGCATCTAGGGCTTCATTAGAACTAAATTGAGAGGAATAGTTTTCCTGTACCTCTTATACATGACATCCTTGGTAATATATAAAAGAATTACTTTGGCATTTTTGTAGGTTTTAGTTGTGATACAAAATCCCCCCACATCCTTTTCTGACAAGTTCCTATGTTTCTGCATAGCCAATTATTTCCTATTTGTACATTTTATTTTCCCTTCTGAAATAGTCATATGATCCCCACTTGGATTTTCTTATTGCTTCTTGTTAATATTTTTCCCCGTTTGTCATGATCATTCTGAATCTATATCCTCTCTTTTAAAATATTCACAGTCTTGCCTAGACTGTTATTGTCTACAATTTTTGTGAATGCATTTTCCATTTTCTCATAAAACTGTTCTATTATTCAAGGACAACTGAGCAGAATAGACTCCAGAGTAGATCTCTATTGGAAACCACCTGCAGTGCCCTGACAGTGTAACAATGTATAAACTTATCTGCATTGCTTTGAGATTTTTTCACTTGTTTCTGGTTTGTTTGTTTATTTAGATAGAGTTTCCTTAATTTATGAGGTGTTTGTGGGTGGAAGGCATCAAAATCTTTGTAAATATGTATCCTGTTAACTTGGCCGTATGTTTAGATAAAGAAGAAAACAACTGGTTTGGCATTTTTGTCCTTGACAAATCTATGCCATCATCTTATTTTCTAGGTACTAATAAAATGTTTAATAATTTCAGTCATCATCTTTTAATTTACTGAAAATGACTGATTAGCGTTTCTTTACTTATCTCTGTCTTTTCCGTTCTAGTAAAAGATAAGGTCAAATATTAGATGCTCTTTAATCTCCCTTATCCTCTGATGCATATTTCAAGATAGCTATTAATTGCCTAGAGAGAAAAAGGGAATAGATTAAAGAGTATTTAGATACCTAAAAATGTTCCCAAAGATCCATTGGATTTCTCATGAGAATCCTTAAGAAACCAGTCAAAATAATTTTGGAAAAATGATGTTCCAAATCTCGCTTAAATTGGCTTCTGTCTGAAAAGTGGTAGGAATACCAAAAAAGAAAACATCAGCTTTTAATGTGTCTTCTACTGCTTGTTATTTTGGTCGATATTTAAACAGCAGATCTTCATTTTCTTCTGTTATTTTCTTCTAGCTTATTCATAAAATATATTCTTGTTGCTTCATATCCCTTGACAGTCCTAACTGGTTTTGTGTTTGCCTTGCTGATTTTATTCAGTGTTTGTGCCACCTATTTAAACTCATGCTTAATCATATCTTTATTCCTGATTTTCCTGTTTATGATCTTTTAGATTATTTAATGCCTTTCTTGCAGTCCTACTGTTCTCTTACTGATTCTTATATCACCTGCATGTTGGGATGGCTTTCCATTTAGCGCTATGTTTTCCAATAACCACCAATTCTTCTGTATTTTTTCCTCTCTTAGGTTTTCTGCTCAAGGAACGCTAACTGCCACTTACCTTAATGTATTGAGGTCTGGGTTTTTTTGAAGTCCATTATTCTTAAGTCATGCATAAGCTTTGGAATAGTCCTTTGCATAGGAATATTTTTATTCTGAGATTGTGGTATTACTGCTATGACTTTTTTACAGTCTAGCAGTTAAAAATATCTTTATTTTTCTTCTGAGAAAAGCATACTCCAGCAAAGAAATATGAGAATTTGAGTCTGAAAATTGAAGACATTCCTGCAAAAAATGAGATGTCATAAAATAATATATTGTAGGCCTAATCATTATTTTCTTTCATCCTATGAATATTTCAATGAAATAATAAATGCTGAGAAAGTCAGGAAAATGTTCATTGTACACCCCTTTATCACTACAGAAAAATGTCCTTACAGAAATACATTGCTTTTATTTAAGCTTTCTGTCTTTCCCTAGGCATAGGGTAGCTACTTTGAAGTTTTATCAAAAGTACATTTCAAAGAGTATTTGCAAGTATGCATTATAAAGTGACTGACCAAAGAAAGAAAGTATGGCTTTGGTTTATAGTGACTCCTGCTGGGGGGCAGGAAGCTAGTGACAGCACTGAAAAGAAATATTCCAATTGTGCGAGGTGAAGAGAGTCCCTTTACAGGCAAATCATCTTGTCTGTCACTGAAGACAAAATGTCTAATAATTTTCTTCAGCTGAAAGTGAAGTTAATGTCTTATATCATTATGGAACAATACAAAATGCACAGTAAATAGTTCAGATCAAAATGGTGCTGTTTCAGTAAGTTATAAAACAAGGTTTTTCTTGAGTTTCCTGATTAACTCTGGTCATGCAAAGGATATAGCTGATAATTTAAGGACCTAAAGTAGCACCGTTTAGCATCCTCTCCACTACTTTGTATTCCAGGTAAGTATTTTAACCATCATGCAAGTGAATACTAAGTGCAAATGCAGTTTGTTTTCTGGCATCAAAGCTTTTATTTTCAACTCTCATTACTAAAAGAAATGTAAAGATCTGTTCAAAACTATTACCCAACTTTTTATTCATGATTAGCTAAATTGTGAAACTTTTTCCCAAGAACATCTCTGAAAATGGGATTCAAACTTCTCAAAGTTCTTTCAGAACTGGATAGTTTTGTGGAAAGACAGTATTCAGTTTATTAATAAAGATAACAAATTTAAGAGGAGATATAGTCCTTATGCTTCAGTTTAGCCTGACATTTAAATATAGAAAGTTAAATGAGCTTTTAATAGGCATAGAAGATGCCGTATTTTTTTCATAGAGTTTCTTTCACATTTCTCTATAATATCAGTTGCTATGGAGAGGATAGTATTATGGACAGACTATAGATTCACAAGGAATTGTTCTTGACTCACAAGGAATTGGAAACTTTGTGAGTTTTTAAGGTATGTGATTTGCCTAAAACAGTCTTTAGTATATTTGAAATCCATAAAATTATGTGGCATAAGTCTACCGAACTCAATGGGAGTTTTGCCATTTTTTTTAAATTAGGTCAAATGACACAACCACAGTTTGATATTAGGAAATAAGACTTGCATAGTCTTAGGTCCCCTTTTGTGAACATTTTTTTATTAAACTGCTTCTTAGCACCTGCTGTACTGCGTTAATATGGTACTTTCTGATCAGTAAGTAAGCACTGAATATACACGTTGCAGTGAGAGAATACAGCAAATCTGATGATCCTATGGATGAGACAGGTGAACTGGCCCTTTTGAGATAAGATTCACTGTCATGGAAGATATGTGAAATGTAGTCTTAAGAAAATTTCAGTTTTACTCATAGAGTACATTTTTTTTAAGTACAGTTAATCTGTTTTCATAGAAACTGCTGTCCACAAGCAATGGGAAAAGATAGCTTTGTGAAACTGTAGTTATAATCTCAGTATAAAACGTGATACAAACATCTCTTTTCTCTGCTAGATAATTGAATGTTATCATACTGTCTAAAAATGCCTCTGAATAGTCACCATTTTCTTAGTAGTATGGAGAGACCTTTATCTAAATAATTTTTAAAAAATTGCTAAATTATTTCACATTCCGATAGAGATTTGGGACTTTTCTCTTTTCAAATAATGTATCCTTTTCTATACTTCAATTTTCAAAAACACTGCTTTTTTTTTTTTTTTTTTCTTTTTTTGGTAAGAGGAGTATCTTTACTCCTCATTATAGCATTCACTGAACAGTTTGCATGTCCTGCTTTTGACTGCTATTTTTTCTCTAATTTGCTTACCTAAAAAGTAATTTTAGGAAAAGTTTTAAATTTCTATATGGAGTAATAGTGTTTGGACGTGAACTTTTGTTTTGTCTTACAGAAAGGCTGAACAGAATTGTCCCGTAGGAATACAGGTACCAGAAAGTCTCTGTAAGGATTTATTTATTGTCACTACTATGAATAGTAGGGAGAATAGATCAGATTTCCAGCAACTTTTGAATCCCTACAAATGTGGCAGTTTTTTTGGACGTGTCCCCAAAAAGGATACATAGATTTTTCCATGCCATTTGAGCTAGACAATCCCCTATGCTCTCTCTGTCTTACCCTATAATTTTCTTTTTTAGACAGAAACATTGCCTCTTGTTTCAAATTTTATTCCTTTTTTCATTCTTCCTCAATATCTTCTTTAAAATGTAATTCCTGCAAATACATAATGCTAAATCATATTTATATTTACAACGACAGGCTCCTTTTAAAAATAAAAGAATACCTATGAGATTTTGTCACACTAAAGGAATTAATTTTAAAAGTTGATTTTTCTCTGTAATTTTTTTAAACACTGCTGATCAATGCCAACCTTAACAGACGTTATAACTGGAAAAAAATAGAAGGAAAAACTAATTACTAACATGACAGTTCAGTTTTTCATGGAAAGACTGAGCCAAATAATGAATATTCCAAATAACTGATTGATGTTTACAGTAATTCTTTGCATCATTGCTGCTTTTTGAAATAATAATTATTTAGAAGGCAGCCTCAAGCAATGGAATGTGTTGAGTGGAGTGCTTGCTTGTACAACGATATCCATCAGCTGGCTTTAAAGAAAACTGTGTTGATTATGTTTTTTTGAATGATGAAGGACAAATTTGTTTCATGTTGATATTTCTGCCCATAATTCATCAAAAATACCAGTGAATTCAAGACTTGGGGGTGAGGCTTCACCTCACTGAAGTCAGTGACAAGCATCAAATGACTTTAATGGGACCTAGTACAGTATGAATCTTTACAGCTTTATTAATGCAGCGTGTTATTACTCAAGTTAAGCATCAATGATAAAATCAAGTTTTATTTTTTATTTGTTTGCTTCAATGTGTTGCTAAATTCTATATACTTGCATTCCTATAGACAATTCATCACAGCTCTCCAAAGCAAAGATGCCATTTCTAACCTTAAAAAACTGTGTTGATTATGTCATAGGAGCAGGCTCCACAGAATATTAATATTAAGTGAATCGTTAAGTCTTGCAGTTCTGAGTTAAATCACTTCTGGCTTTGATGATACCACATTTTCCTTTATCAGTATCTGACAACCCCTGAAGGAGTTCAGTCAATGTAAGATTGAAAGCTAACAGCAAGTAGTCAGTGTAGCTGGAAAAAATAGACCTACTATGGTTGCATACAGTAATTACATACTCCACTTGATTTCTAGAGTATTACTCTTGAAACTCAGAACATAATTTAGTATTATTATTTTTACTTATTGCCTATTTTTATTCACTAAATAAATGCTTAGTAAAGTGCCATATGTATTCTTGAAAAAACTTGTAAAGTACTTTTATTTGAAAGTATACTGGATTACAAGGTCTGGAACCCTTTTTTTTTTTTTTTTTTTCAGAGGGGCATGTTTCAATAGTGTAGTTAAGCAAGGAAGTGAAGTATTTAAAGAGCACTTTATTATTTGAAGTGAGACTATAGCTGAGATTAGCAAAATACAGAATTTCTGTCTCATCAGAAATTCTGTTGGTTTTTTTTTTTTTTTTTTTTTTTTTATATTGATTCAGGATGAAAATAACTGTTTTTAGTATAATTACAGAGTTACACATTTTGTATTGTTGAAATGAGCTAAAACAGCCAGCTCATTTTCAGCTCTCATTTAGCATTATTGTTAATGTAGTTGTGCCTCCTATTCTTACATAGTTCTGTCAGTCAAATTAGCCAGACAACATTAGCAAGGATGACTTGAGCCCACAGTATACTGTGTTGTTTGAAGAGGAGTTTACTCTTAGAGATTAAGGAATAATTTTAAAATTCTAAAAATATAACTAACCACTCTGCAATGACCAAATCCTTACTACATCAAACTTTGTGCAATCAAAACAGGATTCTTTTGATTTGGGTCCTCAGATAAGGAAGGGGAGAAAGGGATTGTCAGGCAAGAATTGGATGATTATAAACAGCATCATAAAAGTAGCCTACCTTTTGCAGAGTTGGTGCTGTTTTGTAATCACCATGACAAAATCATTTTAAAAAAGGCTCAAGTATGGCTATGTTTAGAGAGAGTGTCTTCCATGCAGGTAGTTCTGAAGAGTAAAAATAAAGAACAAACAAACTCAAACAAATAAAACCCTCACCCTTTCCCGAATGACCCTCTTTTGGTAATAATTGGCAAGAGAAAGAAAAGTGGTGGAATAAGTTCTGTGCTTACAGCTGGACTGTGGCAGGGGAGGAAGCATGTGCTCTCCAGGTCCCAGCTTCTTCTCTTTCTTGCCTCTTGGAAGCAATAGTGTTGGTAGGTTCAGTATCTTTGGGGTAAAAATACAGCAAATGAAATGGAAGTTGTACCTGTCAGTGTTATTTGATTGCCATGCCCTTTGCTTGTTTAAGGTTGTGATCCTTTCTTCTTGAGCCAGTTATTAATTATTTGTTTAGTTGCAAGAATGTGGTTGCCCAGTGAAGAAGAATCCTATTGTGTAGGGAGAAAAATGAGCAAAGATGGTCAGATGGTTAGATCTTGCCTGTGGACTTTCTTTATGATAAAGCAAGCAGTTCATTCAGTCTATGTTTGGTGTATTTTTCCTGGTGTGCACTTATACGCACCTTAAGGTAAATAGAGGGATGAGTATTAACTGATTGAAGTTATGAATGTCTTTGAGGTGAAATCTTCACTGCCTCAAATAAGAGATAGTGATTTTTTTTTGGTTACTTCTTTTTTTTTACCCCCTCCTGTCTTGTTCTCTCTCAGCCTTTTTAATGTCAAGGAAATTTTCTTTCTTTGTGCCCATCTGCTTTCTTCATGTCAACATTATTCTTTTCTTTCCTTTCTCACTGATTTTGATGTCATTACTAGCCCTACTTGTATCGCTGATCCAAAGCTCACAGAGGTCAGTAGTGTTATACCTCTATATATAGAAGTTTGGTCTGTGGAAGCTTTGAGGTTTTAAAAATGCTTTTCCTTTCTATCCAGCTAAAGTGAAGAAAAAAAAGAAATGAGAAGGTGAAGAACAATGTTCATCACCTTTCCCCACTCCCAGAATATCCAGTAGCTTTTTTGTCAGGGCACTCACTGCTGGCATCAGGGACCCATGTTCCAGCTATAAATCTGTAGGCTGCTTCAAATTCCTGTTCTACCTAATCCATAGCAGGGGGTTTGAACTATTGTGCCTCCTCAGGTTCTGCATTTACACCCTAAATAAATATCTGCTCTGGAATGAATGTGTCTCTTTGCCTTTTACTGGAGCTGTTCTATTTTGTTAAAAGATAATCATTCACTAAGTGAAAGAAGATGACGAGAGGAACTGAGCTCAAGTTGTGCCAGGGGAGATTTAGATTAGATATTAGGAAAAATTTCTTCATGGAGAGAGTGGTCAGGCATTGGATCAGACTGCCCAGGAAAATGGTGCAATCACGGTCCCTGGAAGTGTTAAAAAAATGTGTTGATGTGGTGCTTAGGGACATGGTTTAGAGGTGGACCTGGCAGTTATGTTAATGGTTGGACTTGATGATCTCAGAGGTCTTTTCCAACCTTAATGATTCTATGATTCTCTAAGAGAAAAAATATGTAGGTCAGAATTTGGATTTGAACATGTAAAGTATATTTAAGTTCTTACTCTCAATTTATTAATATCCTTTTTCTAGGGGAAAATCTCAGAATGTGTCTCACACATATTTGGGTACAGACTTATCATTAGCATGGGGAGAACATCACCAGCTGCTGTGCCTTGTGAGCTTCTCCACCACGCAACACAAATATAAGTTTGCCTGTCTTCTCCCCTGGCCCATTTGAGCCAGGACTCATGTACACCCCAATATCCGATTTTAAGAACAATCTATCCTTTTGAAATTAGGTCATACATTCATTAAGAGTATTTCTTTGTGAACAAATGAATATTTTGTAACAAAAAACTTAATCAGAACAGTTAATCAGCTGTAATTCCTATCGCATGGGAAATTTTCTGTTTACTTGAATGTGCTTTTAATGACATTTTATAAATCTGTGGAAGGTATATATCAGCATGCCCAGCTTCGAAGCTGGGTTAACATCCAGGAATGTATCTTGCAATGCTTGGGCTTGCTATAGTTTAGCTTTGCTTTTGAGTAGTATAGGTCAGAAACACATCACAGAAAGGTCTTTTTCAGCCAGATTGAGCAACTGTGAGAAACTTATTGAACTAGCCATATTAATAAGACATAGAAGTTCATCCAACAATACCTCCAAGAAGCCCAAACTCTTATCTACTTTTCATATGCACATTCCTCTTGTGATTGTTAGGGCACAACTCTGTCTCCCCAAAGCCTCCCAAACCCTCAAGAGAGAAGTATTGTTTTTCCAGTTTTGTTGTATGAAAGTATAATTCAGCAGTGGTTTAGAGAATTTATAATGTACTGTTAAGTCTGAGCAGGTGGAAAAGCAGAAACTGTTATGGCCAAAGTTCTGTGAAACATATGACTTGACCAAAAGGCATTATTTAATTAGAAACCATTTTGTCAGGAATTTTCTGGACAACTGTAGACTTGATTGCATTGTATAAACATGAAAGAACTTGGAATAGCCAAGAAAAAACAAAACTGAATTTATCTCAGTATGGTATTCATTCAAGGCTTGCATCATCCTCACCAAATTCTCTGCTCATTTAGAAATCTCTTATATCAGATGACAAATTAACATTAAAGTCTCTTTATGTTTGCGATCATATTCCTGCTAACTTTTGAGTAAATAAAGTTGCTTTGGGCTAGTTTTTTTAATTGGATGGAGTTCATAGGATACCTAATCAATTATGGGCTGAAACAGAAATAATTTTCTCAGAACTCTAAATCATCCCTTTGGGTCCTGGGCTGCTCTTGCACATGTCATTCCTGGAGTACATGAAATCTGAGAAAACTCAACTGGAAGTTTTTGAACCACACACAACTTAACTGTTGCTAAGTTAAAAAACTTCAGTTTTGAATAGGAATCAGTAATGGCAGTAATGCTGCCAGACTAGGGAAGGAAGTCTTACAGTGAAGTTGCTGCTGTAATCCATTGTAGTTCTTCATAACTGGATGGGTTAATGTATTTTGTAATCCATGAAATCCTTTTTCAGGTTGCTACCTCTCCATTCTTCAGAAAGGGATTAAAGGCATAAAGAGATGTAGCTCTAAAAAGCATCTTGTAAAAAACCAAAATATTTTGTAAATGTCTCTAGTCACATCTCTTATTATGGTAATGGAAAAGGAGATACTATTCTAAAGTACTTACTAAGACAAGTCCAGTATAATATGTTGCCCTTGTATGATACTAACCTGGGTATCTATATCTGCTGCAGTTGCAGCAGAAGATGGCAGTCTTTGTTCAGTGTAGAATGCCCAGACTAAATATTTTGATTTCAAAGGAGCAGTAAACACTCTCATCTATTAAGGAAGCCTATATGCAAATAGTAATATAGTAAATCTTTTGTAAGCATGTCATTTCTGCATTAACAGCTATGTAATAAAGCAGAAACCATGTTTTGCATTATTAAAGCATCAAACGAATCAGATTATGCAGCACTAATGCTTCACTGAGCATCATTGAGCTAAGCTGTCTTGTCTTTTGTACAATGTTTATATTTTTTTGTTAAAGGATGTTTAGAGGGTAAAAAGTTTACCATCCAGTAAAAATGAATAACTGATTGTCCTTCCAGTTCAGAGACACTGAAAACTCCTGATGGTGTGATATTTTTTGTATTTGTAAAGTTTGGTGATCAAAACATCAGATTAGGAGATCTCCTTCTTAAACAGAAGATAAATGAACTAGAACAGCTCCAGGTGTTTATTCTGTGTATTTCAGATACATCTATAAGTGGCAGATCTAACTCATTCTTAAAAGCTGGATCAACAACTTGAAGGATTATTTCCTGGATTCTTTCCCACCCTTACTTTTCTTGGAGATAATGATAGGCACTCATCAAACACAAATTCTTCTCTGTATACTTTCATCCTGTCCTCTAAATTTTTGACCAATATTAATCATAATTCTAATGGAAGTGTTTTTCTGTCACTAATCCAGACACTGCATTCATGCTAATGGGAGCAGGAATCTTTCACTGGATAAGGTCTTTTACCTTCTAAGATGAGCATTACAATTCTCTGATTTGTTGCCAATAGTTCTGTAGCATGATGAGTAAGAGCTTTCTGTATTTGCTTCCTTTGCCATCAACATAAACTGTGGTAGATTAGGGCTAGAATGAATAGATACATGATCTCCAACTTGCCCAAAGTACTTCTGTCTCTTGCTTTTCCGTGAAAAATTTGCTTTATGTTTTTTGTATCAGTCAGTTTCTAACAGTCATAAATGATTATGCACTTTTTTCAAGAGCTGAAGTCACTAAGGCTCACTGAAGCCACTGAAGTTTTAAAAGTTTGGTCAGTTCCCGAATACCCACTGAGGTAATTTAAATTTCTTTTTTGAAATAGAATATGCATCATCCCTCAGTCTTCTGTGATTTTATTTTGGTGAAGATTTAATCACTTTTTTGTTTTGTTTTGTTTTGGTTTTTTTTTTTTTGACTTACAAGAGGAGGAATATGATAACCCTCCAGGAAGTACTACATTTATTTTCTTTAAGCAGAACTGTCAGTCTCCACTAAAACCTGCTGCAGGTTCTCCACCCATATGGAACAGAGGTTCACAGTTGAGAGGAACCAACTGGTTTTATTGAGGCAACAAGACATTTGTCACTTCTGGAAGTCACAGGTGTGATAGAGATGCCACCAAGTGTGCTGCAACAGAACTGGATGGAAAACTACTTTTCATCTCATGAAAGTTTGACTTTCACATGTTTCCCATTTCACCTCAGGTAAAAGCCAAACCGTTCCATGCAGAGTTGGAGTGGCAGAGACCAGCATTTCAAAAGAACTAATACTGAAGTAATTTTACTCATCTGAGAACGGCACAGTTCAAAATTTTCCCTTGCTTGAGTCATTGTCCAGACTTGCTAGTCCGTTCCCAAGGAGAATTACTTTTTTGTCTAATCAAAGTTTTCTTCAAAAACCTCAAATTTTCTAGTAATTGTCATATGTAAAAGACTGATCCTGCAAGGTTTTGTGCAAATTGAAGCACTGGAAAAACGTCTTTGTGTTATTTATGACCCACATGCTAACTAACAGAAAGGAGTCCTGTTGTAGCATGCTAAATATGAATTTTCTAGTTCTTCCAAGCCTTAAGACAAATCAAATTACAATAGTTGTTTCTTCCAGTAGTTCTGCAAAATAGACTGATTTTATTCATTCATAGACTATGAAAAATTATCCTACTTTCCTTTTCTTGCTTAATATATTTTTATTCTTTTTCCTTACTTCTTCCTTTTCTTTCCTTCTCTTTCCAATCATTCTGTCTGAAAATCTTTCTTACTTTGAAAGTTATTAACTTACCCATTTCATGTTGAAAGAATGAAGCTTATGCTGATAGACTTCTAAAATGTCAGAAAATTCAGGGAGTCTTTCAGATGTTACTAAGGCCTGAGGTAGCTAGAAGTTGATGATACTATAATGGCATATTGATATCATTCAAAATAACCTGGGGCTTGAACTTTTCATCTCTGACAGTCAGATTTTAACCAGTATGGTTTGATTTTTTTAGAGGAACTAAAGATTTTTACAGAACTCAGGCTCTGTTGTGTTTTGGGTTTTTTTTCCATGTTGTTAGTCTGTTTTCCTTTTTGTCAAAAGATTTCCTCTCTTATTCTAATAGAAAAGGAGAGAACAAGGTCTCAGTAACACAGGGGAGTTGGGGAAAGCTCTTATTCTATGCAGACAATGGACATTTCCTCACCAGCTTTCTCTGTTTTCCTTCTTTACTTCGTTTGTTCAGGAGTGTTTCTTAGAAGAGGCCAGTATGATTAAAAATACTTTTAGAGTTGGATAGATAAAGACAATCCTGCATTCTTTATGAGGAGTGCTGTTTCTTTTGGTGCATTCTCTCGTCGGTGTTTTTTTGGTTTTTTTTTTTTTTTCAATTTACAGTGTAACCTCTTCAGGTATGGCAGAGTTTCCTCCCATCTGAACTTGTGGAGAGGAGCTCTGGTTGAAGCTGGTTGGTTGACGTGATTGCACTCAGCTCAACGGATAACAGTTTTAAAATTCCCATCAATCAGGGATGATTATATGGGACCCAGGAAATGAAAGGTCAGCTTCAAATGTAGTGCAGAGAGCTGCTCTGAAAAAAAAAAAAAAAAGTTAATGAAAACAATTGTTATTAGAACTGCACTGCAGAATTTCACTATCCAGTCAGGTTTTAGAAAAGGCCCAGGTTGGATTAGGTTTCCAGCTTCTCAGTTGGGGTGCCATCACTTTCTGGGCTATGCACTCACAGCCACCTGCTGAAGGGGTTGGAAGCCCCGCTGCTTCCTAGCTCCTGTAGGAGACTTCAGGACAGAAGTTCTTCTAGTTACTTTGGCAAGCAGGACTACTGAGACTTTGGGAAGGTCAAAATCCCAGAAAGCTAGAAATGTATTGAAATTATCATTTCCCCACCCACTGAAAACAACTAAAACTGTTTCGTTTCATATTGAGTCTTGAATTTTGGTTTGATGTCCTTTCCTATGACTTTGTACTGCAAATGCCAATAGTCTAAAGGAGCCATGGAACTGAAAGTGCCATACAAGGAAACCTGAGCTAATTCAGGCAAAGACAGCATGACCCTGGAAGTAAAATAGCCACATTTGCATTATGCTAGGCTAAAAACCCCTGTACTGCCTAGACTTAACCAGCAAAGCAGCACTAGCTTGGCAATCTCTGCACTTCAGTATGTACTATAAAAACATCATTTCAAATTAATTGGCTCTACTGTGAGAAAGCTAGACAGGTAGAGTGTGTTCAGTCAAGCAAGGGATATGCTTGACTGATCATTCATGAATGCTATAACTTTATTTTGAGGGACATGTCATTTTCTTTGGGATATCGGATGAACTACATTTGCCAAGTTCATAATCAGTGTTATGATGGACATGAGTAACATGAAGCAGGAGTTGAACAGTAAAAGGAACTGTAGTGTCTGACAGCCTTGTTTGAGCTGAACAGAAATCACAGTTAAGGTCATTTAGATGTCTAAATTCCCTGAATGCAGGTACAATTAGCAGTTCTCTTTGTCAATTCAGTATTTCCCAACCTATTCTGTTCTGCTGTCCTCCCTGACAAATACAGAAACTGCACAACATACTGGAAATCCTCCAATAGTATAAATATAGACAACATAGTGATGCTATTGTAGCTGTGTTACTAGAGTATGATGAAACAATAAACTAAATGTATAATCTTCCACTTATGGCTCATTGGTCTTTTCCAACCTTAATGATTCTACGATTCTATGATCATATCACCCTTTTACTCATGGGCAGTTTTTATTCTTGACATAAGGCATTGCAAGATCAGATCATCTGCTGCTTCAAATAAGAAAGTGTTAGCAGTATCCTTAGGCTTTCTTTTATTTATGCCTATAGCTGCAGTAGTAACTAATATATATTTCCTGTTGGCTGATACAGGGGGGTGCTATCTCTTCAATTTTACAAGTCTTAAGATTCCAGTAAATCATGATTTGGATTTTGGAAGCTAAGAAGATTTAGTCAAACTTATTTTCTGTTAGGAAATGGGACCTTACTTTCCCTAATTAAATTTGCTTAGCTCCTATATTTTTTATTTTTAGGTACATTTGAAGTTCAGGTGGCCACAGTATCAGAGAAAAAAGGTAGTGGTAAGGGCTTTTATTTCTCTAGAAAATAGTTAATTAGTTAATTAGTTAATAGTTAATTAGTAATTCTGCTGATACTGGTTCCATGCCGGCAGGAGATAAATAACGCTACTTTACTTTCATTACTGGTTCACCAGCTGTATCTGAGGGTTAAAGGACACCACTACACCATCCACTCAGAACACAGCACAGACTGTTTCCCAATGCTGAATTTGACTGTGTAAGTATTGTTCTGTCTTTCAGCTCTCCCGTATCACATCTCAGTTACTTGCCTTTGTTTGCAAGACATAATTTATTCAATTTTTTTTGGTCTGTAACTGACTTATCTTCTAGAGACTCTAACATCCCTTTGTTAATTTTCAGACAAACATTTCTGTATTATCCTCCTGCCTGTCCCTATTGTTTGAAAAGAGCTTTCCAAAACTGTGTATGAAACCACAACTGTAGTTGTCTTTGAGCTTAGCCTTTACATCTTCTATTTGTGTGACTCGTTACACACAAATCCTTTCTAACTGCATGACCCATACTATATCACTGTTCACGTTTACTGCTTTCTGTCTTCTCCCTTTATCAGTCTGTCTCTTATTTTAGATTAAAAACAGGTTGCCTTTTTATCTTCTTTTTGTATAGTCTCTGAACAGGAGATTTTTTTCTGGAAAAAGCTCTTATGCACTATAGTACTATCTCCATCCTTATTATTGTATGTTTCTTGCACTTTAAAGTGGTTAGTGAGGTTGCTTCAACACCTTCAGATAGAATGGTGGGGGAGAATGTTCATTTCACTAATTAATTTTCTTATAAATGTACACAGATGCCTATATGAAATGGAGGTCAAGGTTTTGTTTGGAATATTAGATCTTTGCAAAATTTTATTTTCTTCTTCTACTTTAGCAGGTGATCAGTATTTTGCAAAACAAAATATCTGTAATATTTTATTTGGAAACAACAGAATGTCTAGATGATATTAAAATTATAATTCAGTTAAATAGGAAATAGTTAAAAAGAAAGAAAACGCTAAAAGACAAAATTAACACTACATCAGACAAAAAAAATTAGTTTCAAATACTTTAAATTGTTTCTGTTGAAAATTTTGATCAGATTAGTTCAATCCTAATAAATTGTGGATTTTGATGAAAGTGGACTTTTCTGTGAGAGACATATATTTTTTTGATAAATTCCACAAACTAAGTAGCCTTTGTTGTATGACAGTTAATTAACAGAAATGAATGACAACATATCTGATCTATCCTATATTTTTTATTTTCACCGTGGCAAAAGTTTTATTACATTCCTTTCACACACCAGGATTGTTTTTCTGCCTTGTATTGTCAAGTGTCTGTGATGTTTAAGCATTTGTGAAGCTCCCCTGAATGACTGTTGACAAAAAAGCTTTGCAATACATGTTAAAAGAATACTCGGGGGAACTATCAGAATACAGTAAATCCTACTTCAAGCCTACCCAAAATGTTTTGTATATTTGTAGCTTTAGACACTTACATTATCCAGTGCGCTATGGTGATTCCTGTTCAATTTAGCATCCTGTTTCCTCCTGATATCCCTGTACAAATATTGACCTAATTTTTCTTCTTAGCATCTATTCTTTCATTTTGTCACAAATGCAAACTTTTAAGATACCACTATCTACACGTTTGAGTATAGACTGAAGCGTTGCGGACAAATGCCATTTTACAGACTTCAGAACATCTCAGCTTTTCTAAGCAGGTGCCTGATTAAATTGATGGATGCCATCAGATTGATTTATTGCCTTGTCCAAATTTCTGTTGATGGGCATTGAAGTTGCAAGAAAATCCTTGGCACTATGTGTTCCTTTGCAGGCTATGTATCTTTATGGAACAACTAGGCTCCACTTCATGGCAATTGATATTTAAGAGTCCATCCCTTATTTACATCTGAAAATTTTGCACAGATTTCTGTACGGACAATTTTGTCAGAAACTTATGAAAAGCTTTAATTCTAAGCTTTAGAGAAATCTTGTGACAGGAAAAAAAAAGGTCTTTAAAAACATCTTGGCATAAAATAGGGTTTTGACAGATTTTATCCCAAGTGTATTTTCTTCAGTGTGAGATGTGAGGCACGGCCATAATTCCCTCTAACACTGACCAACCAATTTTCGCAGGGACAGTTAGAAGTCCTTTCTGCAGCAAGAGAAATCCCCAGGAAGGGCAACATGTCAAATGACAATATTCAGTCCCAGTGTTATAGGTGCTGGGGGGAGTGTGATCAGCACCTGTTGCCATAGTGTAGTAAAAATGTATTAAATGATAGGATGTTTTTCAGCTGTCCCCAAGGCAGGGAAGTCTTATTTAACTTTTGAGTAGTTTCTTTGTCTCTACTGTATTCCTGGAAATTGGTAGAATTGGTGAAGTCATTCTCCACCACAGAAAAGCAAGGGCAAAGCTGAGTGTGTGAAAAACACAGAGAAAAGAGCAAGGACCATGCTCTGACTGAAACCACCAGGAATATATTCATTTTTTCAATAAAAGATGAAATTTACAGAATGAACCTCAGCTTCAAGAAGAGGCCTCTTATGACATTAAGCTATGCCCTAAAAACTTCCTTGCATAGCAAAGCTGTGAACTAAATGCTGATGTTACACTCGTACTGTTGGGCTGTTGAAAGACATTTAGTGTTATTGATAAACTACCCACACTGCAAAATTTTGTATGTGGTGGAAGGAATTAAGAGTCCCTTAGGTGCTTATTTACTTCTGCTGAAAGGTAGTAAAGGGCCAAGTGAGCTATTGCACCCGTTATTTCTTTTTTAGTGTGTAATTCAGCCCTTGAACTTTTGAAAGCTCTGTTACAGAGAAAAGTTTCTGATTGAACAAAACACCTTGACCATATCTTCACTGGTCCTATGGATGGTGTACAAAACAGATATCTGACTATATTGGTTTACAAAATAGGAAAGAAAGATATGAGCTGCTTTTGAACTCTTTTACAGTTAATAATCTCTTACTGTCTATGATGGATTTTTAAATCTCTCATGAAAATTTAAAATTAATATTCAGCAGTTGCTTTTGTAATCTACTTTATTTCTTATGTTGGTTCAAGGACAATCTGAAGTGCCTATTCAAAATACATCCCTCAATACAAATAACAAAGTTTCATTTCTTCTTGTGATGATACGTAAACCCCTGAACCCTTAATGTGACCAGTTCAGAACATTTATGTGTCAGCATAACGGAAGACCAATAATTCTGTTTGTTTCATGGAGGTTCTGATAGAAAGTTGAGGCCCCTCGAGATCAGTAAATTAGTTGGCACTTAGCCTACTCTTCACTGAATAATTTTGATAGCTATAAAAGAAAAACTGATACTGGTTTCTCTGGTGAAACTAGTAGTGATTCTACATGATAACAAAATATCCCTAGTGCTAAATCAATTAGGTAACTGTGAATCAGACAGCTACATGTGGTTGTTTACAAATATATCTGCAAAATTTCTTTTATGGGTAGGTATCTGTTTGAGCAATTCTATAAGAACTGTACTTTTTGGCAACTGTTTATTTTCAGCAGCATTCACTTTGTGACAGGTATGTATTTCCAAAGGAATGGTTCCTGACCTCAGAGTCAACAGTCTAAGGGGAGAAGGAAAACAGGTTTTTGTACAGGTCAGCAGGATTGATAAGCAGCATGGCAGAAGTCTATGTTCAAGAAGGACTTAAATGAGGATGTGTAGATCCTCGTATTTGAACTTGCTGTGAGTCACATTACAGTTCAGCAAGTCATAAACTGAACCAGGCAAGTGTGGGAATATCGCAAGAGTGAAGGGGGAAGAGCAAGGAAAAATACTGCTGGAGTTGACCTTTAATGATTTAAATACCAATGGTGATGAGAGAGATGTGTTCAGTGTGATAATGGAAGGGACCTTATAGGAGGAATTTGGAAAAAGGAGCAGTATCACGGACAGCAAAGACAAAGACATTCACCAGTTGCGTGATAGGAAAGTGATGTATGTGAAAGTGTAAGTGTGCGTGTGTATTCAGGGGTGAGTCTCGGGAGAAATTGCAGCATTAAAAGAGGCAAGATATTGTGACAGATATATATGAAGGCAAGATCTGGTTGTGGAAATGAGCATAGAAGGGTTATTTCTTTGAAATGGAGAAACATTTTATTTTGGTTAAGAATTGAGCAGATGGAGATCTTAGTAAGCAGGGGCTGGTAGTCCAGCCTGCACTGTATGTACTCTGAAAAGTTATTCTAAGCAATAGCCAACAGATCTCCATAGGTTGAAATACCTTTGCAGAGAGAGCTTACAGAACCATTTGAAGTGAATAAACACATTTCTAAATAGCAACATCCATTTTTGCATATACTTAATCAGGGTGTAGAGAGGAAAAGATACGCTCCTTGATTTGAGGGGGCAACAGATCCCTGAAGATCCAACTTAAAAAATCATTTTGGCCTTTACATAACATTTGAGTGCTGTTATTCAATGGCTGTATCAGGACAGTCAAAACTGCATTTTGATCCATTCAGTTACCATCTGAATCAGCATCCTGGTATTTCTCATACATTCAGCACCAATGAACATCTTCTGCTATAGCAAATACAGTCCTAGTAACATTAAAGTCTGTGAGTCTTTTGGTACCAATGAGCGTAGTCTTTCATAACCAGATTCTCTCCAGGAGAAGGCTGTGACTTGAGCAACTGGAATATGATTAACAGTGCATGACACTCAGTGATCATGAGCTTCTCTGAAAAAAAAAGTAGAAAGATTGTTTGAGACATTTTACTTTCAATGCATGTCACTTCCATAGAACCTATTGGTAACACAATAGCTCTAAAATGTAATGTGAAGAAGAAATAATAGGGGAATATAGTTATTATAATGGAAATATAGCTACAGTACATATATTTTGAAAACATTGTTGTGATTTTTTCTACTTTTTTTATTCTTGACTTAAACTTGTGAACTTGCTCTGGATGGACTAATAGTAAAAAACAGATAGTAAATTGCTCCATGTTTACCCCTATATTCCAATAACTTGACTTTTATTTTCCATCACACATACCTCAGTTTTGAAGACCTTCCCGATAATTTCTACAGGATTGTATTTTTCAGGTAATATAAAGCCAAATTCTGTCTTTATGCCCACCTTTCAGAGGAATGCCTGAAAGGCAATGAAAATGACTCATTAAGGTCATAGCAATTAAGAGCAGAATTTGATCCAGAAAGAATAAACTGTCTATCAGAGGTGCAGTCATACTGAGCAGTTAAAAATAATTTCAAAATCTAAGTCATGTACTAGTAACTTAAAGGATGTTTTGGATTGTTGTCCTCAGTATCAGTCAATATACCTAACTATGAATGATATACTTTTAACATTTTTCCCCATATGTAAACTGGGACTAGGTCAAAACATGTCCTTGAGGAAGGACAGAAGGTGTATTTCTCCAGGGTTGAGTATATCCTTTATTTAGGTCTCCTAAAAACTGAATGATTGCATTCTTAGACAGTAATAAGAAGTGAAGGCGCAACTTCTAGTCATTTGGAAAAGGTACCATTTCTTTGTTTTATAGCACACTACAGTCTTGGCCCAGGCCTGAAACAGCTAGATATTGTCAGAGCACAAAAATAATGAATCAATATTCATTTAGCACTCAGTTTACTGGCTCAGGCTTAAACATGTTAGATTAATCCACAAATTAAAACATCTGCCTCTATTTAATGTAAGAAACCGTATTGCAAATAAGGCTACACAATACTTCACAGAGACTTTTTAAAAAAAATTCGGAGGTTTGCTAACAAGTATGTCTTAAATTGTGTGGTATCAGCTATAGCACTTTCTTCTTATGTCCCAGAAACTATTTTTTAATCTGTGAATTTGTAGCTAGGAGTGTTTGGATGAAAGTGGATCATCTGGACAATCATATGGATGCTTCTATTTTGGGACTTTGAGTCCTTTAAAGATATATGAAAACACTTCAGCATTTATGCTTTCCATCTAAAGTTAATAATGATAGGAGGTTTATATAGTTAAAGCTAATTAGCTATGGATTATCACCCACTATTGTAATTAAAGATATTTTATTATAATGGCTTGCCTTGTTGCATTAATTGCTTAAAAACAATAAGTGTGTTTTATATTGTAACTATCAGTGTGTTCTTGACCATTAAGCTTTATATTGTTCTCAAAAAATTAACTTCTAAAAAGAGAAAAGCATGTGTTAAATTATTCAGTGTATCATAAGAGCATCATTACCCTCACTCATTGTTTTATCACTTGTCTAAATTCACATGCACACATACACTTCCTTTAGAATTTATTATAGCATATTAGGAGATTCACTGAAAATTAAACCTGGACTCCCATTTAAATTTAAAATCCCAATTCAACACATCATGTAAGCACATACTTAAATACATCCCTCTTCAGGAAAGCTAAATCACTAATGCACATGCTTAAATTCACTTTTGGAAATGAATGGACAGCCGGAACAGAGCCAAAAAAACCTGAAGTCAATGGTACAAATGTCATTGATTTCAATTGGGTTTGTGTTACATCCCAAATACATTTGACTTATTTGGTTAAATGAGCCCTGTTTCTGATGACAGGCAGCTTCTTGGAATCATGAAGTTTGCAAAAAATTGAGTGCATTTAACTTGTCAAAAGAATCTGGCTGGAATAGTATATCGTAATATCATTTCTACCGGGAGTTGTAGGGTTGTTTTTTGTTAGACAAACTCTGTGGTTTACACATTGATCCGTAATCCCTAGGCCCATAGTATAGCTGTGGTTATACAGTTAAGATTGCTAAACCTAATGTGTACAGGTTTATACGTGCAGTGAGTTTGAAAAAAAAGTTTTAATTTGGGAAATGAGCAAACACTGTGAAAATATTTTCTGTTATTTCTTTATCTGATTAAACTTCACACTGGGAAAACTTATAGAAGAGAAATTTCTAGGAAGTTACTTACCAGGTAGAAAACATATTCTACTAAGGCAGCCCCAGAACTAAAAAAAGCTTTGAGGCAGGAAGAGCACTAAAGGGAGGTGTGATCTGTGGCTCTTCCTGCCCTTACCCTTCTCTAGCCATCAGTGTTTTTTCCCAAAACCAATCTGGTGTTGGAAACAGAACACGGGGCTGGATGGACCTTTGGTGACATGTACGATAGCTGTTCTTATGTTCCTAAGTCACACCAAGAATTAATGTGCTTGCGGCATTTTCTGTTAAATTATTACCATGTTTTTAAATAGGAGGATATAACAGCACTCTCTTCTTGATAATTAAATTAAAAGCTGTCAGAAGACCTTATATTTTCCTTTGAGACAAGTTAAGACTCAGAGAAAACAATAAGCTCTTTGATAACTTAATAAAGAGCAGATGGGTTTCAACAAAGCTGGATTTGAAACAGAGTAGCAATAACTGATGTTGAATACTAAATTGAACTTCTCTTTTACAGTATAAGAGGTTAAGATAAGCAATGCCAAGGATCATCTTGACCCTTTGCCTCCAGTGGTAATAGCTGACACCGAAACAAGTTATTTTACAAGCTTTTTTGTTTTATTTTAATTTTTCTTAGAATGGATTCTGAGCTGGAGAGATTTGATTTCCCAAATGTAAAGCTTTGTTTAGCATTGCCACAGGTGGTATGGCTTATAGGAAAGGCTGTGAAAGCCTACATGAAAATGGTTTCCCAGTGGAACTGTGCCTTTCTCTGAAATCTAAACACTGATGATGTGCTGATTCTGACAGATTTTTAGCAGCAAAAATTCAAAGCAGTTAGACCTACACTGGTGCTGTTAATTTCAACTTTATTGCTTTATTCTTGAATGGAGGCAGTATTTCATATCTCTTTTGATATTATAGAACATGAAATATTTCAGTAAAATTATTTTAACATTCCTAAACGGTCTTTTTCATTTCTGTTCAGAAGTTCTGAGATTTTCCTCAGCTTGGTGTCATACCAAATTTCAAAATGTCAGAATTTCTACGGGAAGGAATATTATTTTATGATCTGTCTTAATGGTCTTTTTTTCTTAATGGATTACTTATTAAACAATCGATTATATATAAATGTAAAATTCCATGCAGTCTTGCTGTAGTTCACAGTACTGTGAGAGATGTTGTCCTCTCAGAAGGGTTGTACCATTAACAGTGTAAGCATTAAGGCCAGAAAGGAAGAACCTATTCCTCTAGTAGTTGCTTAACCAGCCAAACAATTAATCCAGGAATTCCTGCTTCAACTCCAATGTTTTAGATAGGGATGTCTGTAGACTTTTGTCAAAGGTACTTAAAAACAATGAAAATGAGATGCTAAAAGCAGTTAAAAATTGCATAGTACATCTCTATACACCTCTTTGAAATTTAGTAGAAATGGATGATGACGTGCTTTCTGTGGAGTAAGGGAATTCAATTAAGGAAAAGTATTCTGCAACTTGTTCCACAAGGGCACTCTCTGAAAATATAATTACAACTGAATAAACTAGTGCTATTAGATCACTTTGGTTTAAATGTATAAAACAAGCCTTTGACTTGCATCCAGTCATTCCTGTGTTAAGCCCAATAGTTCATGTTTGATTAAGGGTCTTTTAAGGAAGTATCTTTCATTTTGGTGGGAAAACTTGTGGAAATTAAGATTACTTCACTTTCTAAATTGTTTGTCTTACAAATCCACCTTTTGCAAATAGAAATGTCTGCTTCAAGTGTTTGAATCATTCTAGCTTAAATTTTCTGTTTACCTTTTTGTGAATAATTTTCTTTTTCTTTGAAGAAAAGTCTGTGAAAAGGAACAAAACGCATGTTATACATTGGCAATTCTCTAATTACTAGATGTGTTTAAAGCTGCACTCTAAAACACAGAAGCCTAACTGATCTGCTTGACAAGTCACTACAGACATAGGCAGACAAAATCTGGAGTAAATAAGACAAAACACTGAAATTTTATTTAATTTCCCCACACACACCTCTCTTGAAAGCTTCCTCTGTTCTTCACAGTTTATCTGTTGACTAGTGAACTTACCTATCTTGCTTATCTTAGTTACGAACACGGTAGTTGTTAAAAAAGCTACTGTTTGAATTTGAGAGGTAGCTACAGACCATGCTCTCCAAGGCGTGGATTTATTCTACCTACCTTTAGCCAATCAAATGGTAATATGTGCTACTTGTCCAGGCTGTCTCTCAAGAGTTATTGAAGGGATATAGGAAATTCCAGAGGGTAATTTTTTAAGATATTCTCTGAACTCACGAGGATTGCAAAAGCAATCATTTCAGTTGTTAATATCATACTTACGTACATGGAGTCATACATATCAATAATTCAGTATATCAACAGATCTTTAATTTACTGTTAGAAGTGAGCATTTCCCATTTGCTTTAATCCTGTTAGTGTGGGTAGCAATTACAGAGAAGCTGAAATGGTTGTGACTTGAGTCAGAGCAGTGCAAGTACATAAGCCAATATTTGGATTATAAAAGCATGCATCTATTTAAGAGAATTTTATTACCATTCATTCAAGAGGAAATTACCTTATAAGCACAATTGCTCTCTGTAACTCTTGATTCAGCCTTTGGCCTTGACAAAAATGATCGTGAATGTGAATGTTTATTAACCATGACAGTATTTCTTTTCTAACATGGAAAGAAGAAAAATAGTATCTTAAATATTTTCTTGCTGTAATTTGCTGAAACATATATACTCAGGAATTCATTGAGTTTTTCAAAGTTTTATAAATGTCTCTGGAAGAAAAAAATTGACTATTTCTACCACATCTCATTTACATAATGTCTGTAAAATACCAATTTTCATCGCAGAAAAAACCAAAAGTGTTTCAAAATCTAATTTACATAATACATGCAGATGTAGTTCTACACAGTTAGACTGGTTCAGCAAAATACTTACTTTGGAGTATCAACATCTGAAATCGACAATTCCAAACACTTATGAAGAGAGTTTGTGGATTTGTAATATTCATTATAACTATTTAGATTTTTCTTTTGTACCAACGTTCACTATTAGGTTAGACAATACTTTTTTCTTAGGGTGTTTATGAAAGGTGAATGACATTTTAAATAAAAACAGACCAATGAACGGTGAGATAAGTTTTCTCCAAGTTTAACTGAAATTGAAAAAAATGATTTTCTTTCCTTATATTACATTGTAAACCACTATTGCCGTCAGTTTATAATAGAGCTGGACCTAAAAGGAAAGCTCCTCTCCTTCTACCTCTTTGTGAGATTCTGGTCCAACAGGTGAGAAAGCCTGAACAAGAATCAGCAGTGGGGTTTGATGCTGCACAAGGAGCTGATAGGCATCTATTTAAGAGACGAGCTTTCACATCTTTGAAGAAAGAGAGAATTATCCACTGTGGGAAACTTTACTGACTAATTGCTTTTGTAGTGCTGTCTGTCCCATGCATCATAAATATATTAATAAGTATGGGAAAAAATTTCAGCTTTTTCTATCTGTTAAAGAGAAGAAGAAAACCTTCCTACTTTTATTTTTTCCATTAAAAATTCAGAAGAAACAAAGTGCAACTATAAATGGTCATCTGCTTTCCAGGACAGAGAGGAGGGTTTCTAGCATATAAGTCATTCTGTAAGACAGTGCCATATTTTGATGTGCATCTACACCTATGTCAATGCAAATGTGCTGCTATGCATGCTTTTGCTCCTCTGGCTATAAAATGTCTTTCATTTCTATTTTATCAAGTTAAACGTGAGGAAAAAAAAAAAAATTAGTCTGTTCAGAAAGTTATGTGTATGTGAAGACATTGTAATGAAATAATTTTTTAAAATTATATGACCATTATTTGCACATGCAGTTGAAGTCAAGTATTTTTCAAAGAAAAATTTGGAATTATTAATTTTAATGATTTGAAATAAAAAAATATCATCAGTATTCTTATAACTCCCCACATTTTATCCATATGGAAAAAACTTTTCTCATAGAGAAGTGGAAAAAAATACTGACTAGCACTTCTCTACCTTTGTTCCCTTCCATGCCTCATGGCCTGTTTAACAATCACATCAGGCAAATCACATGACAGTTTCAGTTTAGTGCTGCAGAAGTCTGCTACTGTAGATTTAACTATCAAGGACTATTTGTAGCTGTATCATCCTAGTGGTTTTTCTAAGTGTCATGATGACTTCATAATTTTAGAATAAAGCCCAGAATGATGAGTTCATGAAATTGCTTATTTTATGACCACTCCTTTGGGAATGTTAGCATAGTAGAGAATGGCAATGCAGCTTATGTAAAGTATGGATACTCTGCATATAGATCATATATATGAACACGAAGATAGTGTGGTTTTTTCCAGTCTGACTGTATAGGTTGCAGGTATGTGCTTCTCCTCCTTCATGTAGTCAGGAAGAAAGATTCTCTTTGATCTGATTTTAATCAGGTTTACAAGGCAGTTGCCATTAAACATGCAACTCAATTTTCACATCCTAGGGATATTTTATGCGTTGTGGCAAATCCCCAAAGGATATAGTCTCCTCAGATGCTGTTAAGCCTAATAGCTAGTTTATATGTTAGGTGCATGTCTGGTGGTTTAATTTAAAGCTTCTTGCAACAAATCTATGATTAAAATATGTTGGTCTTTGTCCTCACAAGATCATGCTAGAACTGGAATACCCTTGTAACAACGAGCTGATCATCCTGCCTATGATAGTTCTTTTTGCTGATCCTTTCCACCAACTTTATATGGGTTTATGTGTAGAGACTCAGGGACAGGTGATACCAATATGTCCCTATTCAGGCTACTTCAGCATCTGTGTTTCCCTACCATCTTGTAACTCCCATTTAAATGTAGTTCTGTAGGTCCATCACTTCTCACAAATCACTGCCCTTCCTATGAGGCCTTAAGATAGTAATGGGAAATGCTTTTTGGAATTTGGATCTCCTGGCCGTATGTTGATTAGTAATTTGTCCTTGAATGGTTATTTTGCTTCTGCAGCCTTCAGCCATTCAAACATCAGCTGTAGACCAGCGAAGACCTAACATTGGAACTAAAATATCGTTTGAGCTTTCAGACATTTGCCAAGAACAAAAACAAAATTCAAATGGATAAGAAAGCTGATTTGGGCTGCTGATTCTAAAAGGCTACCTTTGAAAATAGTATTGCTATGGGAAAATGGCACTGGCTTATTTTTAAGAATTTGGACAGTGTCAGCAGCCAGAGTAGCAGGGTGTCTTTTATTAAGGAGATGATAATTTAGATGCTTCTCATTCAGTGTTTGTCTGTCTTGTTTGCTACTTGAAATGTTATGACAATTTTAGTACAACCTCATTCTCTAAATATATATGTTTTGCAGCCTATAAGGTCAAAGCGACAGGGACCTATGACAACATGATGGCAGATAAGTAAGCGTATTGTTATTCAGTGACTGCTGGAGTTCTTCAGACTACCCGGTGCACTAAAGCTATCTTAATAACTTGATTAAAGTATGCTGAGAATGCTTTTATTTTGATTATATGAAAAGAAGGAATATTTTGCATTATTATTAGTCCTGGAAAAGATTTTTGCTCCTGTACTGATGCTTGAATCAGCAGTGTCCTCCTCCTACTTCTTAGCTTATAACAGAAACACTGTAATTTAAAACCTGTTTATTCTGTAATCAATCACATATTTTTACCTTGAGGCATTTCTTTGAGAAAACAGTTTAATTTAATAAGCTGCTTGCAGTACTCCCTAAGACCTTTGATTCATTAAGGCAAGCAAGAGGTACATTGCATGGCTAGAATAATACCATTCTAAAATTGAAGTCCCAAAATTGTAGACCTGTAATTCACTGAGAGATACTAGAGGTGCAATATCACCATTGCATGTCTTTTGGAGTCCCTTTTAATTATCTTAGTGTGTCAGCACTAATTTACAAAAATCTCAAGTATATAATTGTTTACATACCTTCATGTTTCAGGAATTTCATGAGGAAAGGAAAATGTACACATCACTCCTGGTTATTATAAATAAAATGGTTGTGTTAAAATAAATACAGACAGAATCTATACAAAAACTGACGACTGAGTTTTTTGAAAATCCATGTATTTGTTAATCGTTTCTTAGCAATGTGTAAACAGCAAGTCTTTTCACAGAGAATGTATCTGAGTTCAGAACTGATGAATTAGGACCATTGCATCAACAATATCATTCCTTAATAAAAAATGTCACCAGATTTTAAACTTAAATCATGGAAAACCAAACCCCACAAATTTCTATGGTCTTGTTCTTCAGCAATATATCCAAGACTTGGATATTTTTTTATATTTCATCTTGATTTGTTATTTTTTAAGCTATGAAGTCTCAGGTTTAAATAAAACACTGCATACACTGGCCAAAGACAGGTTATCCAGTATGCAAATTCAACAATTAAAATCAGTTTTATTAATGTACAGCACCATCCCAATTTCCATTTCTCATCCTACAGAGTTTTAGATGAAATGAAACCTTGGATTTTAGACTATTTCATCTGCCAGAGTGTTTTTCTTCATCAGATAAGTTAATAAAGGGCAGAATGATATCTTTTGAATTTGACAACTGATTTTGAAACTTCAGTTGCATATAGATAAGCAGTCATTAGAAATCCTGTTAAATCGGTTAACTGTCAGTTTCATAAATACAAGTTATCTAGAAAATACACCAGACTTAATTCCACAGTTCTGTCTTCTGTGCTGAGTCACCCTTAGTATAGGATGGTATTAAATTACATTTCATGAGAAATTTTGTGGGAAGGAGGTAGGTGGGTTGGTTATATGAGGGTTTTTTTTCTGCTAGAGGTAGAATAGCTCAGTATAGTGGCAAATAATCAAAATCTGTAGGAGTTTGAGACTTTATTATAGTAGATTAAATATATGTAGACTGTGATGAAAAACTGCATTAGCTGAACTCCAATAACTTCATAAAAAATATATGAAAGAAATTTTCATCTGGAAGAAAGGACGAATTGGTAAAGACTGAAAAGGGAAAGGTGTCTGTAGGATTTTATTTTACGCTTACTGTAGATCTAAGAATTTCTACCTTACATATCTAATGTCAGCCTCCTTAACAAAAATGACCTGTTTTGTGAGCTTAAGTCAGCACACACATACATAGTTACATGCTTTACCAGGTGATGATGCTTTTGTATATCAGTGCTGTTTACATTATTGGTTCCTTACTGGAGTAATGTAAACAATATGCAACTCAACTTAGAATAAAGCTAAGGTATTACTGCATGTATTGTCTTAATGAGAAAATATAATAAAACAAGGCAGAGAGAAAGAATTTTCCATTTGATTTCATGGTGATTTACCACTGAGTAGCCTTTCTTGACATGATTCCTTCTCCTCCATTCTTGCAACTGGAAGATATTTTTTCATTGTAATTAGAATCATAGAATCATTTAGATTGGAAAAGACCCTTAAGACCATTGAGCCCAACCATTAACCTAGCACTGCCAAGTCCACCACTAAACCATAGCCTTAAGCACTACATCCACATGCTTTTTAAATACCTCCACGGATTAGGACTTAACCACTTCCCTGGGCAGCCTGTTCCAATGCTTGACAACCCTTTTGGTGAAGAAATTTTTCCTAATATCCAATCTAAACCTTCCCTGGCACAACTTGAGGCCATTTCCTCTTGTCCTATCACTTGTTACTAGGGAGAAGAGACCGACACCCACCTCGCTACAACCTCCTTTCAGGTAGTTGTAAAGAGTGATAAGGTCTCCCCTCAGCCTCCTTTTCTCCAGACTAAACAACCCCAGCTCCCTCAGCTGCTCCTCATATGACTTGTGCTCTAAACCCTTGAATTGATGCTGTTCAGAAAGCGTGTTATTTTAGGAAAGGTTTTCTTAAAAGTAAAAAATCACATTTAATAAGGTCCAAATAAAATATTTGACCTTTTTCTCCAAGTGACTTGTTTTTAAAAGCTGCTTTATGTTGCAATACAAAAACTAAAAGAAAAAAAAGACATGAATGAGGTTTTTTCAATACATATATTTTTTTTAATTTTCAGTTTTACTTGATTTTTTTGTTGTTGTGGTTGTTGTTGTATTTAAAAGGATGTTTGTATGTGGTTTCTAAATTTTAGGCTTTAATCAAGTCAGTGCATCAATTATAACAAAACCCTTTTTCTCATCTTTATGAAATAGGTTTTTTTGAGATGCTGAATACTGTTTACAGCCATTTGAGAATTAAGATATCATGCTTCAACAGAAATTCTGTTGTGCCAAATGTCACAAGGTTACCTGCTACCTGTTGTTTCCTTATCTAAGAGTCAATCTTCTCTTGAACAGTAAGTCTCTTGTGGTGTTGATTTTGAATAAGTTTTGTTGTAAAGGAGGCTTTAGGAAATTATGGAGAGATTTTGTTCTCTACTTTGGTCTTTATGGAGAGTCAATTTATGCTACAGATTTTCTTTTTTTTCTAGTGGGCATCTGCCAGTCTATTATTTCTGGAAGCAGGGATTATTGCTAAGCTGTTTTTTAGGTGCATATAGGCAAAAAAAAAAAGAATATTAAATGTAGTCTGCTTCTGTGTTTCAGATGCAGAGGGTTGGTTTGGGGTTCAGTTTACCAAGCTGGAGATTTCCATCAATGTTATTTTCAGAAAAAGACAGTAACATTGGCAAAAAATGTGTAGTAGTCTTTTCTTTTTTTCTTTAAACTTTAGTTACATCATTGAGGCAGTCATATCATAGGATGACAGTAACAGTGAGTTTGCAATCAAACTGAATCAGATACATATTCTGGTATGCTGTATAGACATATGCAAAATTACAATACCAAAGTTAGAGTAACAGGTGTAAAATTTTAAGGAGGCTGTGGCTGCACAAGGAATAATGGCCAACACTCAGCCAGAGACAGAGTTCTGCTGCCCTTGGGGAGCTTTGCTCATCTGGCCATTATTGGAGGAAGGAAGGGCATTTTGTTTTACTTTTAAAATATTGTGGACCACATAACAGAGAGCTCTGAATACGTTCTGGCTTTAGCGGGAGTCTAAGTGTGCCTAAACCTGGGCACTGGCTAAGTGTTTGGGGTGCTACTGAAATCTACTCTAACCAGTACAGAGGAGCACTGAAAAGACAGGGGTGATATAAAGAACACCTTGAAGAAGAAAGAAATGTGGGGGTATCTGCCAGGGTTACTTTATGTAAGGATAAAGAAAGATGTTGATTGACTTCCACATGTCTTGGTGTGCACGTTGAGTACTCCTTCGTTGTATGAAGGATAGCACAGAGAGAAAGTGATTATGAAAGTAGAGAAACTGTTGAAAACAATTTTTTTTTTTTTTAACAATGAATCAGTGTAAACAGAAGATTGTTTCTGAAGGCTTTTTTATTTGGTTACTTTAAAATGTTGCAATGGATTGATATGGGAAAGATTAGTTTGCATACTGAGACTTCCAGGGTATATGTTCCTGCGTTCACATAAGGCTTGTGTTTTCATTACTGTTCTTAGCAGTACGAGACCAATGCACAATAAAAACAGTTTGTCACAGTTCTCCATCTCACACTGAGATTTTGTTCTGCTTCATGAATTTTAAACCTGTCAAATCTTTAAAACATTTCAACAAAAAAAAAAATACTATCAACTGCTATATTAAAAATGTTATCTTTATGAGGCAGGAACAAAACACAGCCTTAATTTGACTCTTTCTCAGCTGTGCTCTGTTTCTTCTCTGCTCTATATTCTATGTGTTGAAGTAGAAAATGATTATATAACTTAATTGATAATAAATAATCTTTTACAGGTGTTTTCCTATATTGTAATGTCTTTGCATTTTGTGCATTTCTCTCTGTATTGTGTAAAATACAGGGATTTTATAAATATGGTTAGGAGTTTCATTGAATTTGAAAGAAAACATTGAAAAAGCCAGCTTTCCTTTAGGATTTATTAATATTTACAAAGGTTAAAGTGGTGTAATAGATTAAAAGGGACTGGTGGGGGGTTTGCTTATTTTTTTTTGTTTTACTTTTTAAGGAATGCACTCTCACTGAAAGTAGCTTATCTAAAATTCTAGGTCTATGTTCAATTTCTTATGCAAGTACATAAATAAATTTGTACAGGTCTATCTATATTTATACACTCTTTTTACTGCAGTTGTTCCAACAGACTGGTAATGCTTCGTAGGGCCTACAGCATTGTAGATCATCCGAAAATGTTGTAAGTCTGAGCAATCAATATATTCTTGGTTTATGAAATTGACATCTAGTAACAAGAAGAAAGGCCTTGCTGCAGAAATCAATAAATATCTACTAAAAGGATTTTCCTGTGAAAAGTTGGTGATGAGCTTATGGCATAGATGAAACCTTCTTGATCACAGGTTCATTTTAAACTTTGTTCTTAGGCAAATGCAGTGTGATGCCTCTCCTGTGAGTCTCACTCTGAGGCAGTTTTGTTAAAAGCACAGCCTTTCTGATGAAATGGCTAGAGCAGAGAACACCATGGGGATTCAGCATTTGTGAGGTGTCAGATGTTATGGAGAACTATATTCCTTGCATGGTTTACATAAAGCATGGTTTGCATAAGACAAATTATGGTTGTTTTCTATTTTTACTGACAAGGCTTTTGTTAGGTTTCTGAGTTACAATGCAGTAGAAAGATGTCCCTTTGGCTGTGAAACACAGAAGAGACTTAACTATTGTAGGGTCCACCTTCAGGCATGGTAATGTTTGGCAGGGCTGGCCTGCAGAAGTTGTTGGCTGAGACACCCCTGGACTCCTGCTGTCAGATGAGGAAGAAGGTGTCAGTAGATGTCTGCTCTGCTAAAGAGGCTGAGTAGGTAGCACTGAGACAGGATGAATCCCCATTGCTCAGCAGAGTTCTGTTAAGTGGGACAAGTCACCTTTCCAACAAAAAGGCTGCTATCGCAGAACATCGCTGAGCAAACACAGACTCAGAAGGGAAAGGACAAATGGCTGGGCTCTTTTTCTGTAGAGCGGTGGGATTCTTAAAATGATGAAAAACTGCAAAAAGCACCTGAAATGGAACAAAAGGGCCAGCCCCAGTCTCATGGGGTTGTCAGAAAATGCTTGTCTTCAGGGACTATGTTGTATGTGTAGAAGGGGAATTATGAGGTATATCTTGTACTCCCTGTAATGTTTTCCATGTTTCCTTCCAATGTTCACCGCACAGGAGACATTTAAAATTAACTGTTTCATTATTTCAATTTGTCTTTGAAATGTATTCTGTTGTGTTAAAGAATGTATAGACTGGCATGGAGATGTGGTTTGTTAATTGAAGGCAAAATCTTGGTGGGCCTTTGAAAAGTGATATGCATGTATACGTGAAGCAAATTTAACTTCTGTCTACATAAAAGGGCCACACAGTATGATATGGGATACAAAATCTATCTATATTAGCTCTTCCTCTTGTGTGTAGGCTCAACAGAAGACTAACTAGTTCATTCTTTAAGTCCAGATAAAGCTGTGTTGCAGCTTTTCTTCTCAAAATTAAAAAAAAAAAATTAGTTCCAATATGATTCCTCTTAATAGTGCTAGGTCCAACATGGCAGCCCTGTAATACAAGGGCTGACTTTGCATTTTCAAACCTTCTTACATATGGCTTCTATAAATGGAAATAGGCTGGAGAAATTGTCTCATCAGAATTAATTCAGTGATATTTTTCTATGAGCTTGGCAGAATATGCAAGGCTGCAAAGGGTCTGGGTCTTTCATAGATTTTTTTTTTTTTTTTTTTTAAATTTTAATATGACTTTGTTTCTCATTTCTGTATGTAATAATGAAAGAAACAGAAAGGTTCTAGCTCTTGAAATAGCAGCAATGATATCAGCATGTTAACTGAATGGCAAATTCAGAATAATTGGAAATATTTGCTTTATGAAAGTGCTTTATGAGATGGTTTTCACTGAATATTTTTTTCCCAAAATAGATAGTAATTTGTTCTGGAATAATTTTATGAGACCTCGTGTAAAAAAGGATATATGTTCATTGTATGCATACTCCTTTTAATTATGTTTAGAAGAGCTTATTCTAAAAGACAATTGCACAACATAAATTTTGGTTTGTTGTTGGACATTTTCTCACAAGAATAATTTAAGTCTGAAGCTACTGTCTATAAGCTAGACCTATGTGAGCAAATCACATGGTTGTTCTGCTGGCCATATCTTGTCATTGAACCAGGACCGAAGCTAATACTTATAGCACAGTGTCAAGGGAAGAAAAGGTCTATTGTTTACTGACCTTCAAGCAACATATTTCTTCTAAAGCCAAAATAGAGTGAAAACTAAAGAGCTGACAAAAATGTGCGCCATTCCGTTTGTCTGTAGAGTAGAATACATTTTGTTTTTAAGACTCAACTTTTTTGTTTGGGCCCTGAAAATTATATATTTGCAGTTTTGAAAATGTTCAAGGCACTTATAAAATGGTAAGATTTTGTGGAAACAACTATTCCTCTTATTGTGAAGAACACTTGCTTTCTTTGTTTTCCAAACTTTTGCCATCTGTAGTTGTGATTCTGCACATTATTGCTTCCATTATAATTTTAAAACATGAGTAAGTGTTACTTTCCACTTCTAGATCAAGGACAAGTTATGCCCTTAAGATCGAACATGTGTTCTTGTTCATGCTTTGCAATTTGTCACTTATATATCTGATTATCCCACTGCTAGAGAGAAGGGTTGAGTTATTGTTGCCATCTATATTATATTTACGAATTAGACTTGCACAGCTTCCTTTCTTTTTTTATATTTTATATTCCAGTCATGTACAAATAAATCATGAATTATCTTTTCCCAGCATAAGGTCACTGCAAATGATTTTTATCTCTTTTTTAAAATATTAAACAGCAATAATCTTCACCTTTTTCTACAGCTTCTCTTCTGATGTCTTGACACAGCATAGTGAAACATCTGTTGTTTAATTCTTTGAAGAGAAGTTCTGGTTTATTGAAATCATTATTTACCAACCAAGGACTTTTCCTGCTTGGGAAATGCTCTGACCCAAAGCTTATGAAAATGTCATAAGCTTCAGGTCTGTACATTAAGTCACCCCATAGGATCCCTGATTTCATTGGGACTGATGTTACAGATACATTTCATTACCTATTCATTCACCCTTTCCATAATCCAGGCTATTTGTCGGACACATCTTTTGTGCTCCTTGGTAGACTCAGCTGGTCCTAGATAGGGTGAGCAGCTGAGTGAGAGAAAGTCATGGTGTGAGAGAGGCCACAGCTCTTCAGCCAGGGAGTGTTTTGCACAGACACCTCTGCTTCAGAGATCCAAACTAGGCCCCTCCCACAAAGTGAGCTGGTGCACACCCTCCATGTCTCGTCACCTGGAAAATCTGCACTGTTTATGTGGATGGTGCTGGAGACTTGGGAGATCTGAGGCTATGGGCTGAGTTTTTCTTTTTCTTGCTTGTATGATTGACTCTTTGTTTTCTAAGTATAATGAGCACAGCTGCACAGCATACTCAGGGATATGTGATATGTGTAGGAGTTGTTTTTGTTCGGCCAATGTTTATTGCTTTTCCTGGTGAAATGTTTTTTTCTTTAATATGATTGCTCTGCCTTACGTATCTCAAAGCAAAAGCAGAAAGCATGACCTACGATGGTGCCTTTTTAAAAATGTAGAGCTTTTTCAACACTTTCCATGTGATAGTTTGCCGTTCAGTTCAATAATAAAGAAATCCCAATACTGTCAACTGCTCCGGCAATGGAAAGGAAGAGAGATGTCTCTCAACAACAAAACAGAGATGCTCAGCAGAAATAAGTGACCTGACTCTACTATTAAAATTGCCAGTGTGCTGCTTTCAAGTGCTAGCTGGCTTCATGCACCATTAAACAAGGGCTTCTTTAATGCTTTTGCAAAAAGACCCTTTCTCATCTACATTGTAGGTATTTTAGTTAAATTCCACTTTTACGTTTAATTGTAGTTATTGTGACATAAGGTTCTATTTCACTCTTGTATTTCACTTGTACTAATCTTAAGTCTAATTTTACATTAGTTGTGATACCTGTTCCTATCCAGCTTTAAAATGTTTATGTACAGAAGCATCCCTTTTGCATTTTTCCCTGCCATATTCTTGCACATTTCTTCACTCAAAGTCCACCTTAAAGCATTTTTCCTTGCATTCTGCTCAATTAGCCTTACATAGCCTGTATCACTTGGAATTCTATATAATCATCTATACCCAGTTGAGGTAAATGGTAAATCCTGGAAAAAAAATAAATTTATCCCTTTCTTTTTTATGTTTCTAGACACAATATCAACCTTGAGATAATATTTTCCATGGAAACATCCCTAAGAATATTAAAGTTGGCCCATTTACTAGTCATTGCTTACAACACATATTCTTTTTGATGGAGATTTCTATTACCTTTTGGGCCCTCACAAAATATATTATTTTGTAGCAGCTAATTAAGATTTTCCTTCCCAAAATGTATTCCTCAGGGGTGGGGAGGTAATATTAGCATGCCAAAGGATCATTAGAAAACAATGAATATGAAAATGTAATTTCTTTTCATATTACAAACACCTGACCCGAGGCAAGAAGGGAAGGATAGAACTTTGATATATTCTAAACTAATAAAACCCCCACATTTCCTTACATAAGTGAGTTACCCACAAAACACAGGTTTTCAGTGCTTGATTGTACATAGCAATTAGCATGGCCTGAAACCATATTTTCCTTATTCCTCTCACGGCTTGATATTTCCAAGTACTCGACAGTGACAATAGGCTAATGTAATCCCATTCCCCAACCTTCATTTCCAGTTATCCACTGTTATTTTGTTACTTTTGATTCCTACTGTGAACCACCTCTATACCTGAGGTTCTTCCTTTTCTAATTGGAGCACTCTGTCTCTGAATGACTGTTTTTGCTTTCCTCTCTACTGTAGAATAAATTGCACATTAAAAGGTGAGTACTGAAGGATCTCATTCTCCTACAATATTTGAAAGGTCTCCTAAAAGACCATTAAGGGCTACCGACACCTTTTTTCATAGGACTCAGAAACAGCTCCTGCATCCTTTAATTACTTGTTAACATAGGGCACTTGCAGAGGGTCAAATTATTTCCATATAAATTAAAGTAGAAAGTATTTCTTCTGGTGAGAGAGGTAATTGTAAAGCAATTTTATAAATTCAGGGGAAATAAAGGCTGGTAGTGTGAAATCTGTAGCCTTGGGCTAGTAGTCATCTTTTGCGTTGTAAGCAATTATTGATTTATTTCAGCCATCACAGCAGTAGACAACAGTTTTGACTCACCTGTCATCTGCAGCACTGATAATTGTTAAACCAAGCTTCTGCCAGGTTTGTAGAATATTACTGAGTTCTGTGTTTGAAAGATACTCAGTTTGAAGATTTGAGGGTGTGCCTGTTTGCATAACCACATCTGTGACAGGGAGGGAATCAAGCCCCAGGTTCTATTGCAGAATAGGAATAACAGTGTTTTCATGAAACTATTTTGAAGCAATAGAGATGCTTCCTCAAATTGCATTTTTGTTAGCCAGCGATAAAGTAATATGTTAATGAACAAAATGTTAATTTGTTATCCTGATTTTCTTGGTTAGAAACACCTTCACTAGGGGTTCTTTACTACAAGTTAATTTACTGTATTATTTTATAAAAAGCAGAAACACAAAAGAATAGAAATTGCAAGTAATAGATTTGTAAGTAAAGAGCTGATAGCTGTTTATCTCACAGTTACTGCAGAACATCTGTTGAGTTAATTTGGCATAGCACTAGGTTGCTACAGTCTAAGGAAGCTACTTGTCACCAGTTGAGACTGTAACAAAACGATCTCCTTGCCTCATTCTGCATTTTTTATGATAACCATGGCCCAATGTAGCCAGAGACTTTGTTTTTTTTTTCAGTTCATGATAATTTGCAGAGTTTGGGAATTTTTAATATCTTTCAATGTTTTTGTTTGCAAATAATTTATTTACAAATTTTCATCAGTTTTAGGAAATTTGTTTTATGTGTCATTCTTAAAAATAATGAAGGATAGTTCTGGTTTGTAGCTGGATTGATAACAAATATTCTATGTGTCATTGGCAACACCACTTATGAATAGTTTTAGTTGTGAAAAACTACCGCATAGATTGCACTTGTTCAATATTAATTTGCTTTACATAAAAATTTGAAGATGCACCTTTTTTATGTCTTTATGTGAAGGAGGAAATATACATGAATATTTGGACCATTGTTTTTGTAGTCCCTAAAACAGCCAGATCATGAATCTATTGAAAAGAACACTCCCCATGGGCTTCTCGGAGTTGTACCAGAAATGAAATGACACACACAAAAGTTAGTTTAATTGCAGTGTACTGCTGGTTCTAGATCAGAGAAAAAATTGTGAAACAAAACATTGAGTCATGACCGTCTGAGTTTATGGCAGCTTACTATGTTTTTGGGAAACAGATTTGAATCACTTCATGTTCAGACTCAAGAGAAAACTCACCACAGTCTGGGTTTTAAGTGGAATATGTCCTTGTACCTCTACTGTCTTCAGTCAGATAACATTAATTAACTGTACATACAGTTGTTGCTTATTTACTTTTGGTAAATCTCAAGAAGGCTATAGATGAGTTGTACTATGCAAATCTTCGCTTGTAAGAGGAGCAAGTTTTGTTCTTGTGGAAAAACACAGAGGAAATGCCCATAGCATATACCTGTTGTATTTCTCTTCACTTCTCTGGATTATCTTTCATTTAGGATAAAGTATGTGTTGTGGAATATGTATACCTCAAAGAATGAAGACCTGACCCCCACTTCAGGTTTTTGAAAAAGTTATACAGGACTGTAAGGGGATTTAAGAGAAAGAAGTTTAAGAACATTGTGTCATGCCTGCACCTTTCAACTTACCCACACTAGGAAATCTGGTCACAGACTGAAACTAATATTTTCTAGGGAAAAAGTAGAGCTAAAAGATTCACTATGCTTTTGAAGGGCTTAAAGATTTGCCTAAGTTATTCTGTAAATTTAAAAAAGAACCCCCAGGAGATAAGCAAGTCTTCATTCTTTTTAATAATTGCACTAATCATTGTGCAACTGGCACTGGGGATTGATCTCTACTTATGGAAGAAGAATGGCCCAGTACCTAATTGGATACAGCTGTACACTGTTTGGGCTTATTTTTAGAATCCAAGAGAATAATGAGACATTTCAGATACTGTGGAATCCTTAGCAGGATTACATGAACTCACTAAATCCATCTCAAAAATTGTGAATTACATGGTGCATTGAATTGCAAATTATGTCTATAACTCATCCCTCATGTAACTTCACTGATGCCAGTGAAATTGCAGCGCTCACAAAAGATAGCACACTTTAACCCCTTTGCAATAATACTTTCAAAACATGGCTTTCTGCTTTGTTTCTTAATGATTCTTAAGCATGTTACTGATCATCAACATAAGGTAATGTGGTGGTTGACCTGGAAGCTTTGTTGAGGCGTGGGACTGAAAAGCAAGAGATATGTCTTTAAATTATCACTATTTCTGTTTTTCCTCTTTGTGGGCTTGCTCCTTACACAATCTAAACACTTGCTCTGACCTGTGTCATTCTGTAGCAGGCCTCAGGATTGTACCATCACTCTGGTCCTCCCTTCTCTAGGCTCCTTTATGATTTGGTCTCCTTCACACATTCCTTATTCCTTAGGAAATCATATCTCACCACTGTCAGCATTTTACTCTTTATCTTCAGAACAATGCATATCAGCTGAAGTGAGGTCAAGAATGTAGTTAGGGTTTGTTTGGTTTGGTTTGGTTTTTTTTTTTTGAGATCTCAGAAGTGAGAAGTATGGAAGATGCGGTATGCAGAGAGGTAGCTCTGACATTTCCCCACAGATAAGATGATGAGCTATTTACAGCAGTGTGATTGGTCTGTCAATACTTCAGTAAACTCTTTCCTATAAAAATGTTGACTGATGATACAAGCTCTCACTATGTTTGTCTTTAAACTGCAGAACCAGCTGGCAGCATTATATTAGAGCTATGTGAAACAGTGTTAAAGTAGAAACATATAACAACAATTCTTAATTCAGGACCACAATTAAAAAAAAAAACAAACCTGTGTTCGGGTGATTCATGAAAGGGATACCTGAAACTGAGTGATCACTGGAAAATACTCCTATGTCTGGTCAGCAGCCTGAGTTGTAAGAACTGCCTCCTTGGTAGCTGAATGACAGGAAGATGGGTTTCATTTCTTAACATGGTATGTTTAGAAGGGCAGACTTTGGATTGTTTAGGAGTCTGGTTAACAGAGTCCCTGGGGAGGCAGTCCTGAAGGGCAAAGGAGTCCAGGAAGGCTGGACGTTATTCAAGAAGGAAGTCTTAAAGGCACAGGAGCAGGCCGTCCCCATGTGCCGTAAGTCGAGCAGGCAGGGGAGAAGACTGGCCTGGCTGAACAGAGAGTTCAGCTCAGGAAAAAAAGGAGAGCCTACCACCTTTAGAAGAAGGGGCAGGTGACTCAGGAGGACTACAAGGATGTTGTGAGGTTATGCAGAGAGAAGATTAGAAAGGCGAAGGCCCAGCTAGAACTTAAACTGGCCACCGCTGTTAAAGATAACAAAAAAAGTTTTTACAAATATATCAGCAACAAAAGGAGGGCCAAGAAGAATGACCATCCTTTGTTGGATGTGGAGGGAAACATTGCCACAAAGCATGAGGAGAAGGCTGAGGTACTTAATGCCTTCTTTGCCTCAGTCTTTAATAGTCAGACTGGTCATCCTCGGGGTTTTCAGGCCCCTGAGCTGGGAGATGGAGATAGGATGCAGAATGAGGCCCTGGTTGTTGAAGAGGTGGCAGTCACCAACCTGCTCCTCCACCTGAATGCTCACAAGTCTGTGGGGCCAGATGGGATCCACCTGAGGATACTGAGGCAGCTGGCAGAGGAGCTTGCCAAGCCACTCTCCATCATTTATCAACAGTCCTGGTCAACCAGGGAGGTCCCAGATAACTGGAAGCTAGCAAATGTGATGCCCCTCTACAAGAAGGGTTGGAAGGAGGATCCAGGGAACTACAGGCCTGTCAGCCTGACCTCGGTGCCAGGGAAGGTCAGGGAGCAGATCATCTTGAGTGCCATCATGCGGCATGTGCGGGACAACCAGGGGATCAGGCTCAGCCAGCATGGGTTTATGAAAGGCAGCTCCTGCTTGACTAACTTGATCTCCTTCTATGACAAGGTGACCTGCTTAGTGGATGAGGGAGAGGCTGTGGATGTTGTCTACCTGGGCTTTAGTAAGGCCTTTGACACTGTCTCCCACAGCATTCTGCTGGAGAAGCTGGCTGCTCACAGCTTGGATAAGTGCACCCTGCGCTGGGTTAAAAACTGGCTGGATGGCCAGGCCCAGGGAGTGGTGGGGAACAGAGTCAAATGCAGTTGGCGACTGGTCACAAGTGGTGTTCCCCAGGGCTCAGTGTTGGGGCCGGTCCTGTTCAATATCTTCAGTGATGATCTGGATGAGGGGATTGAGTGCACCCTCAGTAAGTTTGCAGATGACACCAACTTGGGTGGAAGTGTTGATCTGCTGGAGGGTAGGAAGGCCCTACAGAAGGACCTGGACAGGCTGGATTGTTGGGCTGGGACCAACTGTATGAGATTCAACAAGGCTGAGTGCCGAGTCCTGCACTTCGGTCACAATAACCTCATGCAATGCTACAGGCTGCGGGAGGAGTGGCTGGAGAGCTGCCTGGTGGAAAAGGACCTGGGGGTGTTGGTTGACAGCCAGCTGAATATGAGCCAGCAGTGTGCTCAGGTGGCCAATGGCATCCTGGCTTGTATCAGGAATAGTGTGGCCAGCAGGACCAGGGAAGTGATCGTCCCCCTGTACTTGTCATTGGTGGGGCTGCACCTTGAGTACTGTGTTCAGTTTTGGGCCCCTCACTACAAGAAGGACATCGAGGTGCTGGAGTGTGTCCAAAGAAGGGCAATGAAGTTGGTGAAGGGTCTAGAGCACAAGTCTTATGAGGAGCGGCTGAGGGAACTGGGGTTGTTTAGTCTGGAGAAGAGGAGGCTGAGGGGTGACCTTATTGTTCTCTACAACTACCTGAAAGGAGGTTGTAGCAAAGTGGGGGTCAGTCTCTTCTCCCTAGTAACAAGTGATAGGATGAGAGGAAATGGCGTCGAGCTGTGCCAAGGGAAGTTTAGGTTGGATATGAGGAAAAATTTCTTCACTGAAAGGGTAGTCAGGCACTGGAAGAGGCTGCCCAGGGAAGTGGTTGAGTCTCCATCCTTGGAGGTATTTAAAAGACGGGTAGATGTGGTGCTTGAGGACATGGTTTAGTGGTGGACTTGGCAATGCTAGGTTAACGGTTGGACTCGATGATCTTAAGGGTCTTTTGCAACCTTAACGATTCTATGATTCTATGTGTGTGGCAGACAAAGAGAACCAGCCAGATAGAGGGGAAAAGGTGACAGAAGAATCATTCGTCTTGTCCTAGTTTTATAGACCAACACAGCCTGAGGCAGCCTTCTGGCTGCAGTAGGACCTGGCAATCTCTTCTTGCAGCCTGGGAGGCTTGGGCTGGGCTCTTATGCAGTCTCCTGAGAAAACAGATTGGTTTACAGTTCACTTGGACCTCTTAGAGTATTGTCTGGATGTCTTAAATCACAAAAACAAAATTATTTTTGCTTTTATTCTGAAAAAAAAAAATCATGGAAATGGGACTTCTGTAGTTCTTGTCAAGTAGGCAAATTGATATTGACAGTATGTTTGGTCCAGTAAGGAAATTTGCTGTTAGACTGTAGTGCTTGTTTTACTGTTTGGGTGAGAAGATGGATCAAAACAAAGCAAACTGATCTCGAACTCTCCAGAGGTGATGCCTGCTGGATCTCCAACCAGCAGAATCAGGTGCCAGCACAGGGCTCAAAGAAAGGCAGGCTGCTAGATGGCATGAAGGATCAGAGAATTAGTGTAACTCCTTACTCAGCAAGTGACTTTTTGTTTCAGTATGCAACGTACCTTTGAAGACCTGCTGACCCACAGGTAAAGGGAACATTATGAACTACATTCATATTAAGATTTTATTTAAGTGGCAGCTCTCTCAAATGTAAGGTGCAAATAGCCAAAAGTCTGTTTCCACTGCTCTGTGAGTATAAACAGTAGCTGATCTCTGTGATGACATTTACCTATGCTGGATAGGAAAAGAGAAATAACTCTCTCATGTCAACAATACTCACGAGTTATTCTATCTTTCCTCAGGAGTAAAGATAAATGTCATCACAGAGATCAGCAGCCACATAATGTACAAAGGACAGCAAATGGGTTGGATGTGGGTAGATATTATTTATTTTCTTGAGTTATTGATGACCTTTAAGCAGAGACAGTAATACTGTGGGAAACATTTTCTTCACCAGCAATTCTATTTACTTGATAATTTTTGTAGCCTTCAGAATTTCTGCCAATTACTATTTTATTACTTATTTTAAAGCATAATTTTCTCAGTGAGCCTAAAAAACCCATCAAATTTCCATAGAGAATTTAACTGAATTATATCAGGATTTTCAGCATTCACTCTGATTTCTGTTCAGGAAATTATTTCCATTTAAGAAAGGGCATTTAAGCACATGCATGCTGAAGTCTATTGTACATGACTGAAGTGATCTTTTGGATCTGCATTTATACGAAGAACAAAGAAATATAAGAAATGGTTCAAAAGCAGAGATAAAATGAATGCATTTGGAGGTAGTATTCTAAGTTTGCAGCAATAATAAATTCTCTTTTTTTCAAAATGATTTGTTCTTGATGACTGTAGTACTTGAATGTCAAAAGTCACCTGCAAGCCATGTCCTTTTCTCTGTACTGTTTGTATAAATAAACAATAATAAAGTTTTAATTTCCTTGCTATCATGCTTCAATAATAGCGAAACTTAATCAATTTATTTCCAGTAAATTTTCATAAAATGCATTTAAGGGAAGTATACCACATTTTAAATTCAAGCTGCAAAAATATACTAAAGTTGTGAGTGAATAGAAATTGGTTCAGCTGTCAGCGACACTTAACTAATGGTGTTCCCTTCAAATCAACTGAAGTTTATTTAGCTTAAGATGACATCAGTCACAGTCTTTTTCTTTCCTGGTTTGGCATAAAGAAAGAAAGTGGATCTGAATGGGATGTGTTTTCCCTTAAGTCACAAAAATTACTGATAATAAAAGAATGAAGCTTTCCAGAACAAAGAATATTTATCAAATGTTGAAGTACGCTAAATTGAATCTAAGAAAATACATTCTCTGTTGTGAAGGGAAGGAAATAGGAACTGTGCTTCACAATAGGGCATCTACTCTGCGACAAAATACTGCAGAATGTAAAGAAGTCATTGTATGATTGTGAAAGGCACTGCGATAATGGAAAACGAGCTTATTTTTGAAATGTGGGAGATGCTGACTCTGTGAGTTGAATCTGAGTTTAATCATGATCAAGCAAGTTTTTCTGGTGTGGTAGGAATATAGATTTTGTTCTCTGCTTAGTTTATAACCGTGAAAAGGATTAAGAGCTATATCATCCTAGTAAACTCAAAGAAGGAAGGAAAAGAAGTTCATCTAAGGAGAAGAATAATTATATAGATCTGAGAGTTCCTCAAAGAAATGATAGTGAGAACATCATCACAAATTATTTTAATGCAGATGAAAGGGAGAATGTGCGTTAAGAAATCAATTTAAGGAAACCAAGAGCTCTGTATCAAGTTCAGATGTAAGAAGATAGTGTCAGCAAACAGAAATCAGGTCACATTGCAAAGGATGCATATAAAGAAGTAAAGAAAAAATGTGGAAACACAATATGAAAGCTCAAACTGAGATACAACTAATAAAAGATATCAAGCATATCACGAAATATTTATGGTAGTACCAAGATGAGAACCAAGGAATTGGTCTGCTGCTGAGCAATAGGAGAAAGCTAATGCTGACAACTCTGAAATGTCTAATACCTTTTGAATCAGTCCTTGTAAAAAAAGATCTATGCTTTTTTTCAGCAATGAGTTATGCTCACCCTGAAACAGGAGAATATCAGGTAATAAGTTTAAGGAAATTAAATGTTTTCAGATTGGCTTGGTCTAGAAAACTTCATCCTCAGGTACTTAAAGAATGAATTGAAGCAATCTGGAACTTCTAGTAATTTGAAACTGTAGACAAATGAGGAAGAGCAGTAAAACAGAAAAGGGAAAATGTGTATATTTAAAACGGGGGTAGGCAATGTGCAGGAAATTAGACATTTTAGCTTGCCTTTCAATTATTGGAAAAATTCTGTCCCTCTATCCCCCCTCAAAATTCTTGGAACTGAATAATTGTAGGCACTTGAAAGGCGACGAGGAGATTTTTAGCAAACATATAGAAGGTTCTAGATAAATCCAAGTTTCTTTTCTGACAGGATAAGGGTCAGTCCATTTAGGAGAGAAACGGCAGCTGTCATGTATCTTTGCAATAGTAATGATTTTTTAATTTTATTTTATTTTTTCTTTACTATGTGACATGATACCTTCATAATTAAGGAAGGGAAATAGAAGAAACTATCATGGCAAAACTAATAAGAAAATCTGACTTTAGAAAGCAGTTATCAATGGCTCATTCTAGAAGAGAGTATTAAGTGAAGTTTCTCAGAGGTCCATCCTGGGACTGATTCTGTTCAGTATTTTCAGTAGCCACTTAGATGATGGAATATGCTTATTAAGTCTGTACATGGCTCAAAGTCAGGAGGGATTGTAAATACACTAGAGGACACAGAATTAGAAATAACCATGACAAGTTATGGAAATGACGGGAAAAATTAAATGTAGACAAATGCAATATTAGAAGGGATCATAAATTGAATTTAACTGTTGAATGATGTTCAAAAAAGGCAGATCTTCTGGGATATATGAAAAGGAGTGTAGTTTGTGTACATACAAAGTCATCCTTCCATTTGGGGTCCCAGAACACTGTTTGGATTTGAGCTCATCACTTGAAGACAGACATAGGGGCAAACTGAAGAACATCCAGAGAAGAAAAGCAAGAATGATTAAAGTTATGGAAAATATGGCCAAGGATGGTGGAGAAGTTTCAAAGAGAAAGGAGATGGCTGTTCTGTCACAGTCATCTTCAAATACCTAAAAAGACTGCTGTAAAAGCAAAATAGTTTGTTTTCTATGCCAGTGGAGGATAAGACGAGAAGTAGTGGTTTTGAAAATCAACAAGAAAGATTTAGAGAGGACTTGATGAAAACCTTTCTAATGATAGAGATAATTAAATGCTGGAACAGAAAGAAGTTGCAAAGTCAACCTCTCTTGGACTTTAAAAACATGCCAGATAAACATTTCAGAATTAACAAAATATACTTATGACCTCTCTGCAGCACGGGGATGGATAAGATGACACTTGTGGGCCCATTCCAACCTTATTTTTTGTTAATTTCCATAGCTTGAAATGAGGGGAGGGAGAAGATCAGCAGCCTGTGTCAAGCATATTTAGTAAGAAAAGAGGACCAAAGGAACAATTCTCAACTATCATCCGGTTTGTGGTTATATATCACTGCTAGATAATGTTGAATTAGATACTGTTCTACGATTGGATTTTTGTGGAATTGCATAGATCAGATAAAGATGAATCAAAAAATTATTTTTTAGGCTGTTCTTTACTACTGTTATTTCCATTGCAACGTATATGTATAAAATAAAAGTCTTTATCACCTAGTTAATAATTTTAAAATGTGATAAGCGTAGAGGATATTTCCTCATCCAAAGCTCAGATAAACCTCAGTGGTAAAACTGAGGTCCCTGATCTTTCAGCCAAAAAGTAGGTGATTAATCATTGTCTCACACAATAAACAATCTAGTTCTGTTCTTCATTTCTCTTTTCTGACCTACAGTTGTACTGAAATAATGAGGAACAATTTTAGTTTTAGAAAGCCTTGTTAAACTTGTTCACCTGATAGGTATTACCTATATTGGGTCTGGATCAGCATTATTTCTCTGATTTTATTAGGATTACCAATTTACAGCAGTGTGAGTGGTATAAAAATCAGGCCTTGTGGTGCTTAATATAGTTTATCTTTTGCACAGGCAAATGAGCGCTTTTCTGAGCCATTAACAAATGTTAGTCAAGATATACATTATAGTAATTCAAAGAGTGATTAAGCATATTTGTTTACCATTTGGATGTTGGCAAATAGTTTTAATGATGTTTTGCAGCTAAAGCTTTAGCAATATCAGCATGTTCACTTCACTTAATTATATTGGGGCTTGATTTCATACATTTGCACTTCTAGTGTTAAGTGTGGAACAACGTTAAGGCCCTGAAAATTTTCCTCTGTAATGTTCAGTAAGTTTTCTCTGTCTATAAATCCTGTATTTAATTCAGATGTAAACCATATGCAAATATACAATTATCATGCTAGTCATATGAAAAATTTCAAAAGTATTTCTGGTATTAAGGTTCAGAATAGCAAAAGAGGATTAAGCACATTTGATTGTTAATTGCACATCCTTAAATAACTCTGTAATCTCCTTATTTTTAGTACATTTTAGATATAGAAAATAAATGAACATGTATTTTCCTTTTCCTGTTTATTTTGAAAGTAGTATAGCATTATTTTTCATGACACTGTTTACAGTCTGGGATGCATAGTGATAAACCAATGAGCATTTTAAAATGAAGAGTCAATAAAAAAAATGAAATTTGGAAGCAAAACAAATGCTGCAGGGACTTGGAAACTTTTGACAATTGTATCCAACCATCAAAATCAAAGGAAGAGATATGAACAAGGTGACAGATATGAAATTATGTATCCTTTTTTCGCTGTATTTAAAAAAATAACAGAGAATACTTGGCCACAGGAAAGCTAGAAATAAGTCTATTGAGTATCGTCTCTCAGGGGCAGGGGAAACTTTACTGTAATCATTTTATGACAAAAGTAATGACCTATGGTTCACCATCTGTTTGCTCATCTCCTTCATCTGCCAGCAGTTTTCTTCTCATTGGCTATCAATGTACTGAGAGTATTAGCTATGATTAAGAGTCTCTTAGGTACAACTAAATGTATTGAGTAGGAATAACACCCAGCCTAGCCTTTTCCTGTATAAAGTTAGGTGTTTGGCATTAACTAATCAGTGTCAGTAGCTGACTGGCATTTTTTTAACTACAGGTGATTTAGTAATTTTTGGTTTTATGTAATACCACAGAGTGACCACTGAGCAACCTCAAAAAAAGTTAATCCAAAACTTAGCTACAGTTCTCGGAAATCTTCCATATTTCAGAAAGCGGAAGGCTAGACATATGTTAAAAACAACAAAAGAAAATACAGTCCTGTATTTCTAAAAGTACATCTGTCCCTTAATTGATTTGGAACACAGTGGGTGGAATTTGACAGCTTTTGTGGAATAAGCTACAGGAGTTTCTCCAAAGGCTTTTGGACATCAGCTGAAGGAATTTCTATGCACACCAATTGGTATTGCAGCAGATGAAGCTACTGGGAACATCAAATAATCATGACATGATTCCTTGATGTCATGTTGCTTCCATTGCCACACTGTACCAAGGACCGGGGCTGGTGATGAGATTCTCATGCATCTGTTTGGTGCAGACATCACTATGCAACACGGGGCCATTGCACATAACAGTTATGCCAAAGAAGGAGGGAAACAAGTCTCCGCTTTTAGAAACTTAATCTGCAACAGAATGAATGGTGAGTTGTATGTGTTTCATGCCTCTTTGGGAATGCCTAGAGACTTATAGGAATTTTTTAGAGGCAAGGAACAATAATATTTTTAACATTCAATCAAATACCCTTTTTATCTTTGAAAAGACACTGTGTATCAAATCTCAATACGGCTCTTCTTATATCCCTATGAAAAGAACCTTGGTGATAACACATTATAAAACTTTTTTTTTTTTTTTTTTTCATCTTGCTTTCTTGGTAACTCAATTGTTTTCCAGGGTACAGCTGAACAAGAAGGGAAATAAATTGTTTCCTACTGTATATTCATAGAATCATAGAATGCTTTGGGATGGAAGGGACAGATGCAATGAACAGGATTTCATTTAAAGGTCATCTAGTCCAATGCCCCTGCAATTGCCAGGGTCATCTTCAACTAGATCAGGTTTCTCAGAGCCCCATCTAGCCTGTCCTTGAACGTTTCCAAGGATGGGGCATCTACGACCTCTCTGGGTAACCTGTTCCAGTGTTTTGCCACCCTTATCATGAAAATTTTTTTTCTTATATCTAGTCTAAATCTATCCTCTTTTAGTTTAAAACCATTACCCCTTGTCCTGTCACTATTGGCCCTGCTAAAAACACTATCCCCATCTTTCTTGTAGACCCCCTTTAAGTATTGAAAGGCTGCAATAAGGTCTCTCTGCACCCTTCTCTTCTCCAGGCTGAACAACGCCAGCTCTTTCAGCCTTTTCTCATAGGAGAGATGTTCCATCCCTCTGATCATTTTTGCGGCCCTCCTCTGGACCCTCACCAGCAGGTCCATGTCCTTCCTGTGCTGAGGACCCCAGAGCTGGACACAGCACTCCAGGTGGGGTCTCACCAGAGCAGAGTAGAGGGACAGAATCACCTCCCTCGACATGCTTGGCCACACTTCTTTTGATGCAGCCCAAGATATGGTTGGCTTTCTGGGCTGCAAGGGCACATTGCTGGCTCATGTCCAGGTTTTCGTCTATCAGTTTGCCCAAATCTTTCTCCTCAGGGCTGCTCTCAATCCCTTCATCCCCCAGCCTGTACTGATACTGGGGATTGCCCCGACCCAGGGGCAGGACCTTGCACTTGGTCTTGTTGAACCTCATGAGGTTCACACAGGCCTACTTGTCAAGCTTGTTCGGGTGCCTCTGGATGGCATGTGTTCATGAGTTAATCTCAACAATAGCCACATATCCTGGTATACCACATCACTGAGGATATTAAAGAATTAGAAGTAAATATACTACACATCTTATGACCTTACTGCATATTTTATTAATATACTGTATTACTTTTAGTATGATACGTTCTGCTGGGTCTAACACTTATCTGCATTCCATCTATTTGTTTAATTTGTTTTCATAACAGCGGTATTAGAAAAGTAAGCCTTCCATGAATGTTTCTCAGGAGGCTCTAATTTCTCTTTTTAACATGTTTTATTTATAGACACTGCTACCTGTATGTTTGTATCCTAAATACCCCTATTTATATCTTTGCACACTTTATTTTCGTGGCAGTTGGTAAGTGCATGTGATTGCATCAACATGATGCCCCTTTCTTCTATTTAACTCTTATAATATATTCCAGAAATCCTGTTCATTGCATCATGTGTCACCTGGATAGGTGTGACGAAGTGTGACTGTAAATATTGATGAAGTCATTCTAGAGTTAGCAATCTGAAAAAAATTAAGGCAGCACAAATATTCATGCCCTTATAAACCATTTTTTAATGATTTGAAGACTTTTCTTCCATGATCCAATGTTTCAGTGCAAATCACAAACTCCAAAAAAATCTAAACTTTTCTTGTTGAAATAGCACAACTATTAGTGCTTGTTTTAAGAAACACTTGTTTCTACATGCTTACAGTTGTGGCATGTTACTGAAACTGTTCCCTCACCTGCTGAAACACCTGTCTATGGATATAATTTTCTTTTTGCACTAGTTATAATAGCTATATAGAAGTAGTTCTCCCATTGTGCAAACACATTCTTGAGACTTCTGGAATATGCTTTGGGTTGTCATGAATGCAAGGCACTCCACAGCAAGAGAAAGCAGCTAGAAGCCAAAATGAACATTCCTTCCCCTTTAGAAAAATCAACCATTTTCCCAGTAGAGGAGTCCTCCCATATCTCATAGGGTATATAGGCTTAAGCTGTTTTTCTATCTGCGAAATACAGAGACTTGAACACAATTTTTTATCTTTTAATCATCTGTTTAGTAGTTATTCTTAGGAATTCTTCTTTTCTTGTTAGTCCAAAAAAGAGCATCAAAGACCAGATAAAGCCTCTGTTCTCTTTGAAGTCAGAATATGCCTGAGAGGAATTTTTGATTCTGAAAAGTCAACATTAACTAATGAAAAGACTGTGGTAAGATTATTGTTAACCAGCCTATGCTTACCACTTCAGCAAAAGTTCTGTCTCCTGCTGCTATTTGTAAGTAATTTTTTTTTTTTCAAATGCTGAAGTGAACTATATCTACTTTAAGCATACCATGAACCTTATAGTACATTTCAAAAACCATGGAAGGAATCTTAATGAAGCAAGAATCTTTTGGTTGAAAAAGACACTAGAAAGTAGCAAAATTAATCCAGGAATTTTTTTTCATGAAGATTTTCAAGAAAAAGTGCTTGAAATGGTAGCATATATTTTACAGGGTATTTCAAACTTCAAAAACTGCAGAAGGCTGAAAAAATGTTGGATGAAACTATATGAGAGAAACACATAGTGCACAACCAGTACTTACAGGAGTACAACTGTGAAGAGAGCAGTTCTTCAAAAAAGACAGGCTAAACTGATTCTGAAAAAAATCCCTGAGATGTAATAGAACAGTCTTCACTCATGTGTTCCTCATTTTCTCCTGAAGAATGTCAAGGTCTTCTAGTGCAACTGCCAAAGGAAAGGGTGTTTTTATCATTTGCCTGACTGTAAAGTCTTCCTGTCCTCTGATTTAAATCACTGGGTTCCTGAGTCAGGATCTACTATAGTGCTGGCCTCAGCAAGACTCTCTTGGGTAATTCCACAGCTTGTTGAACTATTTCTACCATATCTTATGTCTTATAGGAGGGGGAAGGGAAGAAGGGGCTTCGAAAAGGACATTGAAATGTAAAGAAAGATATTTGGGGAGACTGACAGAAAACATATGACCTAAGCAAGCTTTGAAAAGCTGCTCATGTTGTGTTTAAAACTGTAGGTGCCCAATGTAAAGCTGTAGGGATAATGTTAAGCAACATGTAAGAGCTTTCAATATGAACTGCTTCTTGAGTCTTTTTAGAAGTTTTAATATATGATCAATTGCCACTTAATCTGCTTCTTATGCTATAAGTTGCTTAGTGTTTTTTTCTTTCCTTGGTGCAAGAGTACATTGTAAATTACAGGCAATGTTAAATAGGTGATAAAAGAATGTCATATTGAAGCTCATTAGGTGGAAATCTTAACCTAAATTACATGGAGAGAATGAACGTCAGGTTTTATACTTTTCTTATATACAAGTTAAGTATATCCTCCCCCCCCCCCAAAAAAAACCAAACCCAACAGTCCTTCACAAATTGTAAACATAGGTATTTATGCTCCAGTCCCTCAATCATCTTTGTGGCCCTTTGTTGTACTCTATCCAGTATGCCCATGTCTGTCTTGTACTGGGGAGCCCAGAACTGGAAACAGTACTTTCTGTTAACACAGACTTTCTGTTAGCATAGAAAGTGCTTAATGTTTCTTTACTGTATGTTGTTTTTAAATTGGATTTCAGACAAGGATAAAACAAATTAAGCTAAGGTGATAAAATGTGGCCTTAAAATTTTCTTTCCCAAGACAGCTTGGCTGCTTGTCACTGAAATCTGCTTTATGTTCACAATCAGTTTACCCTTTCTTAACATGTTGTCATACATCCACAGCGGGGTCACCTCCCGGCCCCTCTAGACTGAAACTAAATTAGCTTTGGCTAAGCTTTTTGCTAACCTGCCTAGAAGGAAAACTGCACTAGTAAGTAAAATACATTTCATATTAATATTTGGAAAAGCCTTGTGAAGTACTGCCCGGTTCTGTTAGCTGTAAATCAGTTACTGCCAAAAATATCCCCAAATGAGTGGTTTAGCTGTAGCAACAGTGTAAATGCACTGGAGGGGTGTGCATTTTGAAAATGTGTACAGAAGGTATTGTCACAGAGCCTAAAAATGAATGACATTATTTGTTCTTTCATTTTTCCCTCCCCCTCAGCTGTCTGTAATAAGTGACACTTCAGACAACATGTTTTTCAAAGGTCTAAAATACTGTAAATGTGAAAAAATATGCTCATTGAACACTGAGTGCCATTACTCACTTCAGGAGAGTTAGGGCTCTCACAACATGTAAACATATTAAAACTGTGAAGCTGAATTGCTGTTTTTTATAAGGTCTGCTACATAAATGTAACGATGGAAGATCATAATGTTCGTCACCTGTAACATTAAAACATGCTACGGGAAAAATCTTGCAGAAATGTTCACTCATTGACCGGAAATGTTCATCACTCATCTCAGACCATGGACCTTTTCAGTAAGGTTGGCACACTACTGAGAAGAGGCAGAGTGCTGGAACTAAAGCTGTAGGTTTGATAGCATATGGACATTTCCATATTTGCATGGAAAATTCTTAAATAGGTGATCAAGCTTCATTTAGGATATTTTGTGTTGCAAGAGTGTTAAGGAGACTCAAAAGAAGTAAAGGTCTTATCCTCCTCAGGCAGACTTTAAAATGCAGTCCTGAGTAAATCAAGCCAGTGAGTAACTACATCATAAAACATAGAAGGGAGATGAGATATATTAATCCATTATCACTTAATGATTTCAAGAATTTCTATAGCTGTGAAAAGAACATCCCTGGGTATGAAGCTTAGTGAGGAATTTCCAACTACTTCTAACCTTTTTTCTTTTTCTTTTCCTTTTTTTTCAATTTCATTCTTGGGTTGGTGAGGAAGAAGGATATCCTCCAACTTTATGAACGTTGTCCTGCTTGCTAATTTCCACAAGCTCCTTCCATAGTCAATGGAGAAAAGAAGAGAGGCACTTGCTAGAGGGCTTTATGCCTGAAGCGCATCTGCAGGGTTGTTCAGTTCTCTGTTCAAGACTGTGTAGGAGAAAAAAAAGAAAAATAAATGTTTTCTTCTGGAAAATATATCATTGTACTTGAACAATATAGGGCCAAAATTCATTATACTTCAAAACCTTCAACCTGCTTCAGTGATGTATCCCCCCCATCCAAAAAAACCAAGCAGGTTTACTATCTGTGCAATTAAGCACAGGTCTTCTGAAAAATGGAAAGGCCTGACTGTTTAAGATGAAATAAAATGTCACTGAGCTTCAGAAATATTCTACTTTTTGGCCTTAGAGTGCCAAGTCAAAATGTCAAGCTCACAAATCAGTAATTTTTAATGCCTTCATATTTGGATTGTTAGGTATCACAACAGAGTAGAAAAATGACAATGATGTCATTCATAGTAATCACCACCATCTTACAACTACTCCAATAATAGCATGAAATAGTGTAGAGTCGAGATTTATGAGAATATCATACAGACAATTTCACTAGATATCATAAACACTACAGACTACCTCTCTTATTTTGTATTCATTCTGGTATCTGCCAATGGTGCAAAATAAACTACTGCAAGATATGAAGAGATTTGAAGCAAAATAAGGCAATGATACATACTATATGAAAGTTTTCAATGAGATCACTATTCACTTATGCTTCGTATTTTATGCCTGATTTTTCAGCAGAAGTCCACACAGAAATTGACCTAAAAGCTGGAAATGCAATCTGACTTTGATATTTAAATTACAATAACAAGTGAGTGCGTCTGAGAGCTTTAGAAAAGTCTTTTCAATATAATTGTCACCTGAAGCTCTACAGAGTAAAGGAAGGGAATGAAGATCAGAACTGGGGTAGTTAAATTAAGCAAAAAATAGCAATTTACTGTCTTAGGAAGGAATAAGAATGATAGATCCATCCTTATTTTTAAGAAGTATATGAAAAATTCTAAATTTGACATAATAAGGATAAAAAACTGTATTGTAGCTCTTGCAGACGGTGCTGGGTTTAGCTCCTAAGGAATACTGTCATTTATTCAGTTCCATGTATTTCTCTCACAATTAGTAATACTAAAAAAATGCTTTTTATGCTGGAAGGTAAAAGGGTTTTTTTTAAACATTTATGCCTACTGGTATTTGAATTTCTGTGTTGATATGAAGACCCTAATTGAATATTATACATGTATTTAACAGCATATGAATACTGATGCTGCTGAGGAGCAGTTCTAATTATCTAAATTTTAGCCTATTTGACCATCTGAAATACACTGCAGCTGGATGAGGAAAGTTAGGAGCCTGAGTTTCCTATTCAACCGACAAGTGAGGTGAGCAATTCACTGCACTGAAGTTAGACTCCCTGAATATTAATTTGAAGATGTAGTCAAAACTGCTCTATAAAAGTGAGAGGAATGCTGGAAGGTCAAAATCCTATGTCTTTATTATGAAATAACCAAAATGTTGTAAAAATGCCAGGTCCTGACAAGACAGGGAACAGATGCAGGTAAAAAGGAATTACAAAGATCTACAGAGCTAAAAGATCTGCAACTTATGATGGCTAACTCTGGGGAAGTCAGAAGATGTCTGAATTGCTGCAGGGACTCCTGGAAGTAGAGCAGGGAATTTAAGAATGTCACTTTATATATATAAACCATTTCATTAGACTTGTCCACATGATTCATTCCAATTTTTGTTCCAGAATAGACATTATAAGTGCAGGTATCTATGTTCATCTTCTACATTGTTCTACAGTTGCTTCTTAGCGATTACTATGTATTGGAGTATAAATTCAGCTCTTGGCATGTTTAAAGTGGAAGGAAGGAATCTGAGAGAAAAGAAATTATAAAATGTCCTTTTGCTTGCAAAACTCAGGTTTTCAGCTAATATTTACTGATGTTTTCCTACTTCCATACTGGTTTTTAATGGAGTCAAGAAGTCTTGCTCATATACAGGCTTTAAAGAGAAACATTAGTGTAGCCAGCTCCATGAGAACTCTGAGAGCCATTGCTATTTTCCCCTACTAAGGAGAAAAGGTACAAAGAGTTTCAAGGAATGGCTGTGACTTATGAAGTCCATATGAAGCTTTTGGATTTTCTTTTTTTTGATCCAGAGAAAGTTGTGTTTAGGTTAGCTAGTGGATTAAAGCCATGCAATGCATGTAACTTCTAGAAGGTGATCTTTTTTTTTTTTCCAGATGGGAACCCAACTTGCTTTGGCATTTGGAAATATAACAAATATTTGGTTGTTTTATGCCACAAAAACTTAAAAAGTACCTACCCTTGATTTGAAAAATAAAACTAAACCCTATGTGTTTTATCTTATATTTTCCTTATTTATATATGATATTATTAACATAAAGTAACGATCAGGGCACATTGCTCTGGATGTCTTTATTCATGGACAGCATGGAGTATTATTGTCACTAAACTGCAGAGTGTGTTGTTATTGTTCAGAAGGTTTTAGTTCATATAAGAGTGATTCAGTTCACGCTCCTGAGTTTCAGTTACAGATTAATTTACACGCTGAGAAAGTACATAGCAGATGACATAACAAACTCTTAAGTTTCAAATTATAGAGTGAATGAAATGAAGCATCAACAATAACCTATTTACATCAACACATGCAAATGAAAAAGCATTCAAATATTTTTATATTACATTATTTTTCATTTTTGACCAACTACAGACTTGGTAAACCTTTTTGCAATTTTGAAAACTCTGTGTGTGTGTGTGTAGGTTTGTGTGTGTAAGAGCTACATTTGTAAGGGAAAATTCATCCTGTTTACAAGGTTTTATTTTCTTTCTTTTTTTTTCTTTAATAAACATGATATACATAAACCTATATTTATACACATATGAAGACAAATGTTTGATTTTGAATCATATTATAGGAAGAAATCCAATGAAAGAAAATAATATCAGCTACAGTTGTGACTATGTTTCAATGTTTATTGAAGTTCTCAATAAAAATTATTTCTGGGTTGCAAGTAGCTCGACATGGGAAAAAAGAGTTTGTTGCTCTTACAAATGACATCTAAACACATAAGCCTGTTGAAAGTCTGATGCCAGGTTGGATCAGGTTTTGATGTGAAAAACAAGACATGTTTTCTTACTGATATAATTCAGTTTGGCGTTCATAGAGCTACAATTACATTATAAAACACAAATTTGAGATTTGTTTTTTATTTGACTTTTCTAAAATACAAATAAGGATTTTCAAATAACTTTCATAACTTGTACAACTATAAAAGCTGTTTTCTACATTTATAAATAACTTAGGGAGATAAGTCATTATTTTGAGATTCAGTTCAGATAAACTTCATGACGAATTTGGAGATTTTTTGTAAAAGTTATCTGAAATTGTCTGCACTTTTGCTTGGCAAATTTAGCTAGGAGTCTTCCCAGACTAAAGTATCTACTTTAGTTCTTGCAATACTTCTATAAGTCAGGTTGAAAATCCTACAGAAAGATATTTTTTTTGTTGTTCTTTAATAGAAGATTGATAATCTTTTCCCCAGGAATAAAATGAAACCTTTATATGAAAAATTTGCTTAAGCCTCCAGTAGGTTTTTTTTCCCTCCCTCTAGTCCAATGTCAACCAGTTTCATTATTTCTGTGCTCTTAAAGTCTCCAGGTGTGTCTTGCCCCACTACCTCCCTTCCCAGTCCTGCCCTTATTTGACAGTCTGTGCTCAGCTGGAATTTCAGAGACTGGGGTCACCTCACCACAGAATGTGATTGTGGAATGAATCTGGGTTTAGATCAGCATAAATGACCATGACATGGCCACATGTCATCCACATTTGTTTATCTTGTAAAGACATTCAATCTGGCTTCATATTCTTTTCCTGTTAGGGAAAAGTGCAGTTAGGAGAAAATGAAGGCTGAGGAAAAATGATCACATATTTTGTCTTATAGTCTAAAATAGTATAGTCTACCACCAGAAAGAATTAATCTTATTCCTATCTGTCTACCGAGTTATAAAAGGACATACAAGGCTGTGCAGTTGGAAGGGAGAGGGAGCTAATTTTTTTTTTTTTTTTTTTTTTTTTAAGAAAGAAGGCTATATGAACTTTTATTTCAGGGGATTGTGAGGGATTACGCTTAACTCTGCCTTAAGAATGAAAATGTTACCATATTTCAGGAAATCTTTCTGCTTACTGACATGAAGATTATGCTGCCTAAATGTGGGAACAGATTTTTTACTTCACCTGATATCTGCTGGGTTCAGCCAAGCAGGACTGTGGTGGAGTCAGTTATGGCTCACAGATTACAGGGCCAGTGTTACAGTGACCTTGGGGCTTGGCAGAGTTTAAAGCAACATATGAAGTATATGAACTAGAGCCATCTCCTAGAAAACGAATGGCAATACTTTGCCAATACACTTTGCTGTCCCCAGCACAGCCCCATGTAAGTACCTGGAGAGCACTTGTACTCCAGCAGCTGGCTTTTATGTCTGTTTTTACCGGGTGGTAAGCCTTCGGGCCATGAGGAGTCACCATGTGGAGAGAGGGAACAGCTTTCTAGCTCTGTGCTGCCAGAGCAATGCAAGGTCTCTGACTTCCAGGAGACCTCAGGCATGCTGTCTAATGCCAGTCCATAGCATCCAGCAATGAGCCGTGTGGGACGGGAAATTATTAGCAATAACAGACTTTTAATTTTAGAGAAAGGGAGAGAAAGCTAGTTGGAGTAGGAATAGCCTTGGATCAACAGCAAAAAATCACCAATAACATACTTCATTCAATTTTATATTTCTTGTCATTCTCTCTATTTTTTTCCCAGTGCTTTCTCTGCAGATTTTCCATCCCACTGGATTGTGATATAGTTATATATGTGTCTCTGATTTTACATTATATCACACTGACAGTTCATAAAGTGCAAAATACCAGTGAGGCATTTTGGTAGGACATTTTAGCTTTGTTCTGACTTTGAGTGGAATGAAATATGTTCTGATAAAAAGGGAATTTATGGAGGTAATCACCTGCAGTGATCTCTTTCAAAAGAACTCTTAATTTCACACCTTGTTCGTATATGAAATAAACCTTTACTAAAGGCATCTGTTTGACAAGGAACTGGAACCTTTTCTGCTCAGGCACCTAAACTGTCGTTGTATACAAATATGTAGGATACAGAATCAGACTCTAAAAACATAAAACCTTGTCAGTTTGGCTCACAGATGTCACTGATCAGGCTACGACATGGAACAAGTTCAATGACCGTACATCTATCTTTTTCACAGTTATGTTTCCAAGTGTTAAATTACTCTGTGTATGTATTTCTGTAAGATGAGAAGTCTCCTGGTGCGTGCATTTTATACTGATTTCTTTTCCTTCTCTTTTTGTCTTGCATACATTTATGTGAAGGACAGACTCTATCTGTGTGTCTATGTATGTCAAAGGAGAGTAGAAAGACACATATACTGTTTTCATACTCACATACTGTGTGAGGGTTCCCAGGCACTGGCAGGGGGCTGCAGGGTGGCTTCTGTGAGGAGCGGCCGGGGCTGCCATGATGGCGGCGCTGCAGGAAAAGCCTGGGTAAGGAAGGGCAAAACACTGGATGGAGAGAGGAGCAACATAGAGAACACTGAGGTCAGAGGAGGATGAGAAGATGGCCCGTTTTACTATTTATATATTTTTATGTATATAATATATATATATTTATATTTATATATTTTCTCAACAATTGAGTATAATCACATTCTCAGTGAAAATGATAATTTCTGGCAATATAGACCGTTTAGTTCCACCGAAAAGAGAAGATTCTTACAATTTGAATCTGAGCAATTTTCTGTAAGGAGTTATTACCTGGAAAGGTGTATATTTATAAGTTTTTTTCCTCCAGCTTGTAACTTCAGCTAAGCACTTCAAAACATCTTTACCTTTGAATACCTAAGCAGTCCTACTGACTGTGATGGGTTTTGGTTCAGACACTAAAGCACGCCATAACATGTACATGTTGTAAGCATTACCATATTTCAACTAAAATTGCTTTCATCAAGCAGACCAGTGTTTTAACCTGTATCTTTCAATATTCTTATGCCAGTTTGTCTATTATACAGACAAAGAGGCCTAATTATGTCATCTGTGGATCATAATATTTAGCTTCACGCATACAGAATGTCTGCCCACATGAAACTGATAATAGGACTTATAGTTTCATATATAATACTAAATATTAATGTTACATTTAATGTTACTGTTTGATATATTATTCAGGTTTGATTGCTGTGTCTTTCCTTTCTTACATCTCCTTGTAAGAAACACATTTTCTATGAGAGCCTATGTGCATCCTAAATTAAACTGGACTTTGTGTTTTTTCAATGTCTGATTATAATTGGCATTACAGAAATGAAACATTGAAGTTTTTAGCAGAAAAAGAATATTTTGTCAAATGTTCTTCTCTGTTTATGTCACAGTCCATACAAATAAAAGAGTTTTAATCTCATACACATCTTCTGTGCTTTAGACATTCTGACTTGTCGGGTAAAATGTACCGACAAACACATAGAAATACTTTTTTTTTTAACCTGATCTTGCTCTCTTAATTAATATAGTAGATCAAAAGAAATTAGACTGTTCAATCTTTGGCTTAACAAATGAATAACTCATTGTCCCGTTACAGCGTATACTGGACATTTCAAAACGAAAGCATGAGATAAACAGAAATTTTAGTTAACAAACTTTATAACTGGGCAAGTGTTTTTTGTGACACATACAGTGGACTGTGGTACCATGTATTTTACTAACTACTATGGTACAGATATATATTAAACATTTGGTTCCACCCATATATTACAATACCACCATTACCCTTTTTGAGTAGTTTGTAAGTACCATATAGAATGAATAAAGGCATTAGAAAATGTTAGGTATGTAACACAGTACCTGTTTGAAAATTGGACAAATATGACACTACATTACAATTTAGGCAATAGACACTGAATTGTAAGGGGATGTTCTCACATATACTATAATGTATCTTAATTCTTTATGATGCAATGATAAAATGAAAGGGACTCTGAAATTTAATCAGTTTGAGAGGGACAAAGTGACTTGTTCTTTAAAATGAGTTCTTGTTGCCTTGGCAGGATTTTATGTCTAGTTGTTCCTTAGGAAAAGAACTGAATAAGAATGTGATTTAAATTGTAAGTGGTCTTAATTTATAAAGTATATAGGTCCTATCTACAGGAATAATTTCACTTATCTTTTGGGAGTTAAATCTGGATTGATATGGTTGGGTTACTCTTTATGCCAAGATAAGTAGCATAGGTACTGAAAACAGGTATCATGACATTATGACAAGGTCAAGTTTGTAGAGAATTTTAATCCCAACTGGAAATATGTGGGCATTTTTTTTTTTTTTTATTTTCTCATGCAATATGTGAGTAGTAATATTTCATTAAAAACATTTGCAAGTAGACGTGTTTCATAGAAGAAATCCATCTGATAATTCAAAGATTAGAACCCTAAACAATGGACTCAAACCCTAGCGATAAAAAAGTGTCTGGCTGTAATTTGAGGCAAGAGTCGTCCATAATCATAGCTTTTCCTAGGCCATATGTAATTGTATGTGAAGAATTATGCTTATGGAATTAATTATACATTTAAAATTAATTAATTTTCATCAAGATTTAGACAAAAACAGCTATATAATCCTTGAAGGTGACAATGTAACCTGTAAATTCAATTGCTAACTTTTAAAGCTCTTCTTTAAGACCTCTTTCACCTAAAAAAAGAAATAATGCATAATTCACTAGGGTCACTGAAAGATGAAAAAGTTTACTTTTGTTGTGGATTTTTTTCTTTTTTTTTTAATGTTTGCTTTTAAAAAGGGATCTTTCTAATCTCAGCTCTAAAAAAAGCCAGCCCAACTAGTGAATTGTATGTATCATCATCTCTGGCCAATCCAGTCCAACATGGATTAGCATGACAGGGGTAGAGAATTCAAATTCTCTTTTTTCCTCCTTTCTTTGTTACATATGTATGAATCAAGGTTAATGGGGGACTTCCAAAAAGGTTGGCTGGGTCTAGTTTCATGAGGGAAGTGTGCACTAGCCACACCATTGCTGGTGTCACTTTGTGACATTTGGAGACGCTGCACCAGGTGAGCCCATTCCAGCTGGTCACTGACTTGTAGAGACCACATCATTGGTTTTTGTTAGCATGGTGCCACAGGGGAGGCCTTTGCTGTACCGCTTGATGTCTTCACAGTAGAGCAGAGGGGTTACCTGCTCATCCCTGACAGATCTCCTCCTACTGCAGCCTGCAAGCTGGATAGCACTCACGCTATGGCCTCTCTTTGCTGGGTGGTGAAGCTCCTGGCCCTGGCTGATCTCCAGCTCTGGAATGATCGGGCAGCTATTCTATTCCTTTCTGTGTAGCAGGCAGGTTAATTCACTGCTTCAAATGGCTGTACAATAAAGTTTTATCTCCAGACTTTGGATCACTGCCTTAAACACTGTCAGTAACAACACATTTTGGCTGCATTGCATTTGGGGCTAGCTTTGCCTCCTGTAGGATGAAAAAAAAAAAAAAAGGAAAAAGCCCTCTTTATTAATCTTCTTTGCATTGTCTTCTAATGTAGTCTATGTAATTGTTTTGTGTTTTGTATTACAAATACTTTGGAACAGGAATCACATCCTAGTGCTAGTGCTTTAGAAACAGTATTTTCATTATTCAACAATATATAAACAACAGTTGTGGTGGGTTGACCTTGGCTGGCTGTCAGGTGCCCACCAAGCTGCTCTCTCACTCCCCCTCCTCAGCAGGATACGGGGAGAAAATGCAACGAAAACCTGGTGACCCCAGAAGGTCACAGATGTTTGCCATACAGCAAACTGACTTATCCTGGGATTATGCTGTCGAGGCAGAGATTGTGCTGTGCATAGATTCTATTATCAGATTTCTGACTGGAATAGCAGAGAAGAAATTGTTGTAAACAAGTGCTGTTTTATTATGGAGCACCCAATAACCTAATCAAAACTTTTTTCTATCTTGTTGGAATTTGAGGAAGAACACTGACTTAAAAAGGACTTAAAAAAAGCAGATGAAGACAAGAAATAGGTATTTTAGGCTCATTACAAGAAATAAGTATTTCTTAAAAGAACGTACCAGTATGTTTTCCACAGCTCAGTGGAAATTCCTTTAGAAACTATCTGATAATCAAACAGCTGATACCTTTGGGAAAATACATTGGTACATTAAATAAGGAAAATGCTAAGTCATGACAAATTGATCTAAACTTCCCTGCCAAAACCCTACAAAACCAAATGCTGAAAAATATTTGAAAATAATTGTATAATTAAAAAATACTTGTCTTGTATAAGTGTAATTAGAAATCTCAGAATGACCCAAAGGGACATTTCTAAAATACCAGGAAAATAAACATCCTAGAATATTAAAGCTGATGTCATCTTAGCAAAGTTAGCAAACATCTACCAGTAGCACAATTTTCTGACTTTTACAAATCATTGTATTATGTCTAAATGATTTTGTTAGGTAAGTGAAGAGCTTAAATGAGAGAACAGTCTTAAGAAGGCGGGGTTACCATTATTTCTTTCAAAATGCAGACTAGCAGTTAAACCCCTAGAGGTAAGATTTTAAACAGTCTTATCTCCTACATGTAATTATCTCATAGAACATCTCTGTTGTTAGGAACTACTGAGTCAGTAGTTTCAAGGGAGAAGTCTATGTGGGCTGCCTGTCTGCAAGCCTGTTCTAGGGGATGTTTGTATCACAAGAGAAAAGCTTTTAAAAACAAACCAAAAAGAAAGACTATGAAATGTTTCAGATGTTTTGTATTTTAATTGTTCTTTTTGGAAAAAAACAAAAGACAGTTTTTCCCTTTTCCATATTTCACTCCTTCTTTGATCTTTGGGGGCTGGAGGGTGCATGTGTGTGTGTGTGTGTGTGTAGAGTTTTCTATTTTTTCTTACTGTCTATTGTGCCACTTTTTTTTTTTTTCTGTTAAGCACAGACAGTTCCCTTTCTTCACAGAAATGTCAGAAATGTCACTACTGCATTTGCAATTTTCTTCCATTTTCTTCCAGTGTGTCAGCTTCTGCAAGTAACTGCAGTCCTCTGCTCTTCACAGAGGAGTGAGCCCTACTAGCAGTAGTACAAAATGACAATTGCAATCCTTCCTCATCTCTTCTCCATTAGTAACATTATTATTATTATTTTATAGTAAAAAAAATTAATACATATAGCATAATGCGTTATTACCATTTTATCATACTGTATAGTCTCTTAAATGTGGCAGAGAAGCAGCATCTCCTACCTCAGAAACTGAAAGATAAAAACCATACTGTTTCCATGAAAACAATACAGTGCAAGCGTGAGAGTCATGAAAATGAAAGCAGGGAAAAGCCTGGCTACTGAAGGGGGATACTTTGTTTTTAGATAACAAAAATAAAACCTCTCCAGAAGATTGCATTAAATGGACAAGATATAAGACAAGTGAGCATTTAGCTTCCGAAACACTGTCTTTTCACTGTATTTGGGGAATTAAATATGGGTACCTCAAATGTCTATTCCTCTTATAAATGAGGCTGTTGGTTAGAATATGTTTCTCACACCTTTCAGAAGGACAATGTGTTGCGTTTGTTTCCTGGCTGTAGTGCACTAGGTGAGATGTAGTTTGGAGGAAGGCTCCAGATCAGAGAAGGAAATGGGGACTAGACATAACAGAAAAGCAGCACATTCATTTGTGAGTACTTTAGATTTTAATTGATTTTTTTAAATTTGAGAGTGTTCAACAAAAAAATATTTTTCCTATGAAATCTAGTTTAAGAAAAAAATGTATTCAGTATAAACTTACTTTCCTTTCAACTTGATTACATAAAAAACTTATGATGATTATTACAGATGGGACTGTTGTCCCAGCTTTCTCAGTAGAGCTCTCCTTTGGATGAAGTATTGCTATCCTACCTTTTTAATTAGAGGTCCAAACATACACCGTACAGATCATAGAGTATCAGTCAGTTCTTTGGGGGCCACTTTATTTCTCTGTTCACTTAGGACTTTATTCCTTTCCTCAGTGAACAGTGGGTTCCCTTCCTGAGTAGTCTGTCACAAAGACCAAAATCTGATTTACCTTGTTTTGTTTTTCTGTGAAGAACGGTGTGAGAGACTGCTGTAGAAACTTCTTAGCTAAGTGCATGTTTCTGCTCTTTGCAACACATTCTGCTGTAGTTTACTTGCCATTATTTCCTTATATCTTGATTTTTCTCTGAAATGTCCATACTTGTAAAAGTAAAGGAAACAATGTAATATGAATCCTTTTGGAACTTCGTTAATTTGTGTAAGATTAAAGAAAATACATTTCTTTTCCAAAGGAAAAATATATTTTGCCCACCCAGCTCTGTCTCCAGTAAACTTTTTGCAATTGATATATTAAGATATTTTTTATGAAGAGATGGAGAACTTGTTGCTTATAATTTGGATTGGATTTATAACTTCACTGCATACAGATTATGACTATATGATTTTTTTTCCATGACATTGCAGGTTATTAATATGCAGCCTACCACTTTCATTGAAAAATCTAATTAGCTGTCAAAAATAAAAAGGTTCCTTAACTGTGATCTAGGAAATTCAGTACAAACATACATCTACACAGAGTAAAAACAAGAAACAAAGTCCCATTTAAGCACTTCAGAAAGGGGTAAATAATAAAAGGTATGTATGTGTTGATCCAGTTCTCTCTGGAGATGCACAATTCATTCCATGTGAAAGTTAAAATGAATTTAAGATGTATAAAGCTCTCTAAAAGCATGAAACCTTTTAAAGACTTGTAGTTCATCACCTTCATAGGTAACCATTATTATAATTTCTCCTTTGGATGAAACTGGTAACAAATGATCTCTGGGGCTGGGTATACTGCAGTTCAATTCTTCAATGCTCATGTGGTACCATTAATGATTGCTATTACATGTTCCACCTGATCAAAATCAATTAGTGTCATTATTCATTGGTAGGAAAGTTAATACTGATATGAATATGAATGTAATAGTAGTCTAGCAGAAGTCTCAGCATCATGCCTGTGTCTGTGTATGAAGAATGGAGAATTAAAAAGATGATAGAAAATAAATTTTATCTACAGTATTTCAGAAAATTCAGTTACAAAATCCTGTCACAAAAACATGAGAGACAGGAATTTTCTCACTTACTCTCCTCAAGGATTAAATGTATTGAGACTTATGAGCTGCAAACATCTAACTGTTCACCTGAAGCACTCAGCAAACTAATGATCCATTTCAAGCCATTTTGCCTAATTACAGTCCACGGAAATAAAGATTTTTCTGGACATATTTCTTTAAACAACTGGAAAATAAAAACATGTTATTTCCTTTTCAATATTTCTTTATACTCTACAAAGCAAAACTCTCACTGGTCTCTTTGAAGAATCTTCAGTGCAAGTTGACCCAAACTAGCATTTCTGCTTTAGACCACAAGAGAAATTACCAATAACTGTTTGAAAAAGCCAGATACGCTGTGATTTGCAGAAACAAAGCTTAGGAGCTTGTTATTCACATAGTTTTGTTAAAAACAGAGAGAAAAAACAAGTCTTAATACTTGATGCTCAGCAGCATGCATTAAATTTGTCTACCTTTCACAGAACAGTAATGCTCATAACGGTGTAGTGAGTAGTTTTTAAGGGGACAGCTCAAAAACACTTTGATGATAATGCAGTGACCCTAACCACTTCATATCAGGCTTCAAAAGACTCATAGCAAATAACAAAAAAACCCAGGGAGAATTTTAGACTGTTTTTTTGTTCCCTTTTAAATTATTTGGAAGCCTATATCCTTTTGACTTTCACTCATGAAACAGGAATTGGCAGCATACAGCATTCCAGTCACCATTAAAAAACTTACAGAAGATAAAATCTCTATATTAATGACATGGTTTTAGAAACAGTACTAACTCATTTCAGTTACACGTTGACATATTCTGTTAGCTGAGCTACTCATTTGCAAGAAAATAACATAAAAGCTTACTTTTTGAACCTGGAATCCAATAAGTAACAGTTTTAGAATAAGTGTAATTTAAGAAACTATTTAGTCTTTCAATACAATGTTATTTTACATGTGTTTTCTTATTACATCTCTTTAATGGCTCTTGATTTTCTGCTTTGTTAGAAGTCAGTACTTTTTTTCTATTTCTTTTTCCAATTAAAATTAACTATCATCCTTAAATAAAAGAAAATAGTAATTGGTAAAATAATTTAAATCAACATAAAAGTGTTTCTTTACCAAGAATACCCAAATTTCTCATATAATTTGTTCAGAACTGAACAAAACTAGGTCAGGCTATGTGTATTACCTTCTGATGAGTGCACAGCAATGCTGAGGAACACAAAATAGATTTTAATGAAAAAGAGATAATTCCGGCAGAAGATTTAAGTTTTTTCATGTTTGGATTCTACTATAGTGATAAATCTTTTATCTCAAAAAAATATGCAGAACATTCAGAAAAAAACGAAATCTGCAGTTCAGGAAAATAATTGATGCTAGAAGTTGTCAGTGAAGAGGTGGCTGACCTCCTCTGTGCCTTGCCTTGCTTAGCAACATCCCTTAGCAACAACAGACTATTAGCACATATCAGATAGGAGAGAATCATGGACGACCAAATGCTAATCATTTTTGCATCAAATGGGAGGTGTATGAACCTTCAAGACCATTTTTTTTCATTTGAATCAAGTCACAAGTCCACAGAGTTGTCTTTTTCATTAAATATTAAACTCGCTATTTTTTTAAATGTTCATTTTAATTGGTTGCTATTTTTTTTTTTAGTTGCTCATGTAAACAGGTTGCGTCAACAAATTCTACCTAAATTCTCCTAAGATTTTGTATTTGTTTTCTGTGGTCATGCAACTCTCCTCTGTGGTACTCTACAGTCATTACTTCATGTATGGGGTTAAGTCATATTGATTTTATTTGAGACCCTTTAATATGTGAATCCAGAAATTCAATTATATACTTCAATTTCTACCTGTTCTTGCAAAGTTAGCCAGGCATCTCCTCTCTGTGTGCAGGAGGTGCAGAGATTGTACCAGAGCCCCTGACTGAACACGCAGACCTGCCTTTGTGGTTTCCCAAACCTGGAGCCTTGTGGAAATTATTGATCAAAAGGGAAGTCCCTCTTCTGCATTAAAACCAAAGTTTGTTACTGTGAAAAAAAAATTGCTTGTTTTAATACTGTTTGAATTCATGAGATTCATTTTCACTCATAGCATATGAGGTAAGAACTGCAGGCAAAAAAGTCTGATGGCATCTTCCTGGATAGGCGTGGGCTGCTGCTGTGAATTAGTGCCCCTGACTGAGAATAGAGCTGTGTGACTTTGCTCCAGCAAAGGGAAAAGCATCAGGGCCCGTGGCAGGCTAGTATTTACTCAGTCCAGAGATGATATGAGAAGTACATCTAGCCCTGTCATTTTGAAATGAAAGCCCTATCTCTGGATATAAGGGAGTCAGTCCAAGACCGGGCACTGTACTTCCCCCTGTATAGTCTAATAGGAATTCTCCTCTACTACATTTAGCTTTCCTGAGGAGTACTGGCTATCTAACTGCTTTGGAAAACTGGAATCTGTCTGCCACACTATGAGTGAGGTGCCTCAGTTTTCTTGATTTCTGTGATAAAATACATTTTTTGAAATTCAGTACAGTTAACTCACTGCTACAAGTGATCACAAATAGTTTATTTTCTCTTTGATTTGAAGAAAATCCTCTACTTTCTTTGAAAATATATAACAGTAAAGACTAATTCTTATGCTTAATTCCCAAGGCTTTTTTTCCTGTATAATAATTAAAGAAAATGGACACACAAATCATACCAATATAGTCTACAGTGTATTTTAATAATTCAAAACCACCTTATGTAATTTTTGGAGCAATTGCAGGAACTGAATGATCTAATGTGCTTCTCTAGTTTGTACAAAAAAATCTTTATTAGTTTCCATAACTATATTTTAATTTCAAGAACATTTGCCTTAAATCTATATTCAAATGTGATGAATACATTTGAATATAGATACGACATACCAAATGATTTGTTGTACTGCAAGCAAGACAAAAGAATTATTAGTGCTTCATGTCTCTAATATTATACAATGATATAAGTAATAAGCAGCAGTACCAGCTGGAGAACCCAGTCTGTCTGTTACACAACCATAAGTTGCTATGTCACATCTAGTGTATGCCGTTGTGTTGCTCTCCAACATGTGAAATACAGGTACATTTGACTTTCCCTGGGCCTGACTGAGCTTACCTTGGCAGACCTTCAGTGTTCAGGATTTGAGTGCTACTGCTTAACTGAAATGGGACCTTTCTCCTTTAAGAACCAAGGACTAATTCTCAGCTCATTAACTTACGCGTGTAAATTAGACTGTCCAGTCTCATTTTGTGGACACTCTGGCTTTCTATCACTAGTCAGAGATGTTTGATAGCCGTAGCAAATGATTGCACAGACCTTGTAGAATAAAACTCCAAAAACATAATTCAATTCTTCAGGTGGAACAAGATAGATAGAGGTTAAAAAAAAAAAAAAAAGGAGAGAGAGAGAGAGAGAGAAAAGAAACTTTCAGCTATATCCTTGCCTGAATGTTTTTGTACCTCCTGAGAACTTTGGTGATTTCAGATCAACATCTTGGCAAATTGGACGTCCCCATGAAGCTCTCCCCTCCTTCCCTGCACAGTCACGGTCCTTCTTGATGTTGCACAAATCTTCTCTCCATCCAGGCTTTTTGGCCCTATGAGCTGCTATGAGTTTTCCCAGGTTCCAGTATTAATACAGATCCTTCTTGATTCTCTTTTTGGAAGAAATGTTACTCTTGAAACATTGGAGAAGAGATTGGTGAGAATAGGAAAAGCAAAAGCTTGTTATTAGAAATCCATGCACATTTTGGTGTGTGGCCTGTGATCTTAAGGTCTTGTAAAAAGTATATCATCATACAGTTAAAGAACATATGCCACATTGTATGCACAAGATAGCAGAATTAAGTTGGACAGAACCTAAAGCGAAATTTAACTATTTAACACTATAAGTTGACATTGATAAGATTTTTTAAATGACATTATTTATGGGTTAATGTACTATTCATCTTTTTCTTTTATACTCACATGATTCCTTTCAAAAAGAAGAAAAATTGTGAATATTCACTCGTATGAGTCAGTATCCTGGGGTGAAGGTATCCGGACTGTATATTTTACATCTCTGTATCAGATGCTCTAAATTACCTTCTTTTTTTACCCTCCATTTCTCTCCTTATTGATGATAGAGGCAAATTATAATTCTAGTTTCTCTTTCTTTATATAATACTTAAACTGAGAACATAAAGAAGCCCAAGGTGGAGAACACTAATAAGGCTCTTGAGGGTGTTGCTCTTGTAATATATATTTAAATGACATAGAGTCAGTTCCCAGATACAGGGGCAAATCAGGTATTATTTGATGTTGCTAGTAAGATTTGAATGCTTGCTTTACTCTACTGGAGTGACAAATACTGTCTTTTTGAGCTGCCACCTGTTGAATTAGCAGAGATTATCATAGCAACTTTAGCATTTTAAAATTCCTCACTTCTCAAAAGAAAAAGAAAAAAAAAAACTTGTTTTATATAATGAGATTGTTCATTCTACATGGAATCAGTAATTTTCTAAGATAGGAAACCATCTTAAAATTACATTTGCAGTAGCTCAACTGCTGTCACTTTATAATTAACAGATTGTTATTTAATTAGCAGGTTTCAATGCATTTTATTAGTGAGTTACTGATGAATAAACATACGAATAGTTTTTATTATTTTGTTGATAACACACACTCAGTGCATTGTTAACTTGATAAAATGTCTCTAGGGTGCTGATACTGGAATTCTGTTCTTATCCATTCCAGCCCACAATGATTGCAACTGTATCGCACAAAATTATCTTAGCTGGTAGAGGCTCTGAGCACTGAGAGCTCTGCTTGGCAGCAGCAAGCATGTGTGTGCGAACTGAAGGGCATGGTGTGTTGTTGCCAAGGGGGCTGCCTTGGGAGAACCAGCGAGCACAGAGAAGGGTTGTACTTATTTACCTTTCTTTCATGTAACATCTACCAGAAAATAACTGGAATAGAGAGAGATGGATATCCTTGTAACCTGGAAACTTTAAGAGACTGACAAACTCTAATTGTGGGAACGTGGTAAAGGCAGGCAGCCTGGTTCCTTCCTGTAATGACGATTGAGTTATAGTTTATGGTGTCTTGAATTCCAATACATAAAAATATCAACACTGCTTAGCTGCAAAATGATGGTCAACCTGTGAGAACTGAACCTCTCTGATGAAGCTTCCTCTAGGAACTCCCAGTAAGAGATGAGTATTTCATTTCATGAATGATATTTCATCTTCTTCCAGTAAGAAATTAGTATTTCATACACCTGCTTGGAATTAGAGATTCACTTAAGTCTTTTGAGCACGTACAGGGTACTTTGGAAAAGCTTAAGATAAAGGAGTTAAATAGACCACAGGCATGACTGATACCAAGTTGAGCTTAATAACAAAATCATAGGTAAAATCAGCTTTCTTTCCTAACTGAGATACAAAGAAGCAGTATGAGCTTAATTTTAGATGAGTGTATTCTATGGTAACATGACTGGTTACAGTGTTGAGCATTCACAATAAGGTAAAATTATGTCTTCATTAGGGATCTTTAGCACATCTCAGGTCAATGAAATGCTTACATACTTTTTGATCCTATTAACTCTAAGGGAAGTTGAAGTCTCGTCAGCTTCAACATTGGTCAGGATAGCACTTAAACACGTTGAACTTTAAGTACCTTAGTTTTCTCATTGCCTTTAGTGGGCTTTCAGCTGTCTTGAAACAGACATGGATATTCTCACAACATGTTATTAAGTTTGCTTTAAAATCAGTAAAGTTAGTACAGCTTTCTCCCTGTAAACAAAATTTAGGATTAACATATCAGGTGATAGTGAGTCTGTTCTGATGTCAAGTATTAAGTTTATTAACTGCTCTTAAGCTTATGCTATGTTCATTTTTTTGGAAGGTTGACAAAATCGCTGAGCTTCTAATAGAAATATTTTTCAAAAGCTTCCTTGAAGCTCTAGTTTATATATTCAGAAATATTAAAGCAGTCACTTTAAAAATCAACTGTAATTATATGAAGAGTCATATATTCATTTTTCTAAGCAGCTTCCCTGGACATATTTTATACTAGTAATCTCCAGTTGAGAGATGGGAGATCTCCAGTACTCCGCAGACTATACTAGACCCAGTAGAACAAGGATCTAAGTTATATTACAACTTATTCTATACAGTAAAATAACTCAAACTCTGATATTCCAATTATATCCTCAATACTTTAGAACATCCCATACATGCCGTATTTCTGCATGGTGCATACAAAGAAACAGGTTTGGGAACCACTGCTTTCCAAATCTCTGGAGATAGTGTTTACATTCAGTGTGATAATGATGAAAATCCAGTGAGAAGGCAGGTGTCCTGGCCCACAAAGCTTCTGAGGATGGGATTCTGCCGGGCAGCCATCTTCGTGTGCTGCCTGTCCACACCAAGACTCTTAGGCTAAGTTGGGAAGAGACATAACATTTTCTTGGATTTGTCTACTTGTCAAATGCTTGGCTAGAATAGAACATTTAAGATAAGTTGGTTTCTGATTTGCATCCTGAATATCATAGTTCTTTCCTTAAAGCAACTAGAAATACCTCTTTCTGAGGACATTTTTTTAGTACCTGCATCTATACACATTGAAAGTTGAGTCTTTCTGGGTCATCTGCTTTTGTAACCTTTGCTCTTATTTAACAATGAGTTTAATTTAAATTAATAATTTTATATTTTCTGTTGTCAGATTAGATATTCACCTCCCACTTGGTAAATAATAGCCTTGCTTGTCTTCCATAAACTCCTTGGTCTGATCCAGCATTTATGTTACAGGAGGGAGGCCATTATCATGTCACACTGTGCTACCCCATTGGAGTTATTTCTTTACAAGAGCAAATATTTGTGTAACGACTTGTGCAGAAAGACATTTTTCCGATATGTATATGTCATCTCTGAGAACTATGCTTAAGTCACCACAACTGACATCTCCCACTTCTGCTCTTGCTGAACTTGAATGGAGCAGAAAAAGTGAGTGGCTACTTTTACCCTTCATCCTTCAACTCAGGAATCCTTGCAGCAAAATGAGTTTCTGGAACATTGCGTAGTTGTCAAAACATGTGTAAAGTACTGAAACGGTAGTAAATATAAATTAACCATCCAGATAAATATAGCCTTTACTGCAGAATGATGAAAAGAGGCAGACAATAGGAGGCAGGACTAGTGAAATGACTGTTTCCATCATATCCCTTCAGCTCCAAGAATATCACTAAAAGGTACAATTGTTCTTGTCAATCACACCTTTGTCTCAATTTGACTAAAACCTTCCACCTACATTAGAAATCCATTACCCATGCTGCTTTTATGACAGGTTTGTTACTTGAGGAGGGGGGTGGTTTCCCCCTTTTTATCAAATCATTCTTTAGACTCCAATTTTGTGTCTATTTTACATGGCAGTCTGAGACCACTGAGCTGCCTGTGTGCAATGATTTAAGGCAACTCAAACAGGACCAGACAAAATAGTTGGTCGCTATGAATAATTTATGACATTTCTTCAATTTGCTTCAGCAGACCTCTGTGAGGTCTGACTACTGATGGTAGGACAAATTTTTGGTTATGAGAACGTCATGAAGATCTGTAATTGTAGCAAAAACAATAGATCAACTCAGGCCCTGGCAGATGTGTTGAAATGATTAAGTTGTTATTGAAAAAATTCTGTCCCTGCGTACAGGATGAGAGAGTGTTTCAAACTAATATTTGAACAATGGAAGTCCATACAGGCCAGTGATTGTGGGCATCTAATCTTAGGGAATTTCAAAATGAATAGATTTTCAGAGACAATATTTCACTTTTTGAAAATTAGGTTTTGTCAGGATTTCAAGCCTAATACCATAGGCTACCTTGGAAGCACGGTTGCCTTGCTTTTATTTTTATTTTTATTTTCTAATGAAAAGCAACTGGAGAAGTAATTTTTTAAGTTACTTTAAAATATGACCATAATTTAAAAAAGGTCCTTAAACACTTTTGAAAAATATGCCTTTTGCATATTTCACAAGAAAGAAAAAAAAATTAGAACTGGAATTAAGAAAACATTTGAAAGCCTAGAAAGCTATGTCCTTTCATGCCTACACAGTGGTTATCCAACTAACAAAGTTATTAGAAGAGATTTTGCATAAATGATGGACTACTTTTGATAGATTTTAAGTAATACTCAAGAAAGAAAAATTTACGTTTCCAAATATGACTAGGCCCATAAAAAAGTTTAGGTGTGATGATAATGAACTCAGAATAAAGAAGTAGTAGTATGTATTTTCTACAATGAATAGAAAACTCTTAGCAATATCCTTATGAAGAATAAGTATTATTGAGCCATTTCTAGAAAACAGTGATGCTTCTTGTGCAGAGATAAATCTCAGATTAATAAATGATTTGCCACAAGAATTTCAGAGCTATACTGACAATGCTAAAGATCTGTCAATGACATCCTAGATTCATCCATATCCCGCTGTCTAGTACCAGTCTACAGAGTAGACACCCAGACTGGTTCAGTGGAAGGGCTTATATCAGCTCAGACTCAGCACTGTGCCAATGTAGCTATAGTGGACGAGTGCTTATGGTCTTTAGCTGGCCTGTCTGCTTAGTATGCTCTGTGGCATATGGATTTACGAAGCTGACTCAGCAATTTCTGTGATGCACGTTTATTGTCCTTTAGGGATGTGTCCCAGATGTTTACTTGGCACTTGTTAGCTAATGTTCGACAAGGAAACTACAAACTTTTCATGTTTTCATGTTATGATCATTGATCATAAACCACAATGGTAGTTTGATTATTTGGGGGAGTGGAAAAAAGGAAAGAGAACAATTGATTCACCAAAGATAAAATATTAACAAATTAAAACTTATTTGCAATGCTGTGTTAGATTTGAAAAGTAATTCCAAATAAAAAAATGATCACTGGGGAGAACTTATAATGTTGCATTTGCCATTTTCTAGATTATGGTTTCTGGAAAGTCAGAAAATATTATTTCAACGTGATGTTGTGGTTTGAAATTAACCTATACTTTATATAAGCTGGGTGGTAGTGGGTTTTTTTAAAGAAAAGATTAGATAATAAAAAATGAATGAAATATTTGATTTGGGAAGTAAAAAAAGTTTCATTGGTACTGAAATGAAATGTAGCATTACAAATTCACCTGCAACAAAACTTTTATTTTTGATGATTGCTACAGTATCTCTGAAAATTCTGGTTGAGCTAACATTTTTGTTTTATTTCATACCTGTCACTGTGCCTCCTTCAGACCACAGAAAGGTGGAGAAAGACAGACCTTTAAATTTGAAAAAAATATTTAAAACTGAGCTTATGTGTCATCCAAATATGTTGTCAAAGATGCTGAAAAAACAACCTAGATATTTTTTCCTGAACACCAGTAGTTCAATGGCAATGAAGAAGCTTTGGGAAGAGCAGATTCTTTTCCATAGAAAGGTAACTTTCAGCTTATGTGCAGTTAGTAAACTTTACAGCTAGATGTTGACTGGGAGGGAACCGAAGTGTTCAAGTGGCTTTCTTTCAATACCTTCTTGAGGTATTACCTGGTGAAGTAATATGAAGAATGAATAATTTCATAGGGTCATGCCCTTCTCATTGCACTGTCTACAGATATGAATTAATATAAAGTGGAAAGCCAGCTATTTAGAATGGTAAAATGGTCTTCCTTCTTTCCCTTTTGTATCATACTTGTTGCCTGTGCACATATTTTCTCCTACACACTGGAAGCTTTTTGTCTTTTTTTTTTTTTTTTAAACATATGCTTTTCAAGGTCTTCTATAGTCCTTTTTTCCATACTTGTCTTTCTTGTTCTCTAGGACATTGCAAATGCTTTGTAAAATCTTCTTTGTTCGACATCAGTACTTTAAAGAAGTGAGGAGCTTGGGAGGAGCTGTTTGCAAGAGCTATTTTGAACCTGAGTCAGTTTTGAAATCCATTTCTGAAATGCTTTATGTGTGTGCGTGTTTTGGGAGGATGGGGATAAAAGTTGCTGCTTAATGGCTTGGCATACAAGTTCACGCTCAGCTGTCTAAGCTCTTTCCTTTTTTCTGCCTGACGTAGACATAGACACATATTCCACACTTTCATTGTCAGTTTTTTTTTCTCTTGTCCAAAACAAAAAGCATTTCAAATCAATAACCAGGATCTATATTTTCTTTCTGAATGTGGCCTTTTATTTTAGTGTCTCTATTAGCTCCCATGATTGGAAAAATATACTGCTTTTTAACTCAGGCTCTTCAACCTATACTTTTGCCTGACTGTAATGTCTTTCTCCTTTTTTTACTTGCACTGTTTTTTGAATGTGAGGATTTTACTGTGCTGATTTCAGTGCAGTTACCCCTGATTTGCATATGAGAAACAGAAAAGTGAGTTCATTTCTTGAAGCTTGTAAAAAGCACAGACTTTCCTACTGTGTTCACAATTCAGTTGCAACCTCAAACCAATTATCTTATCGATAAGATAGCTTTAAGCATGTGAGAAATATTGTTAAACCAAAAGATGCTCTCTCGTGCAGAATTTGGCTTTGGCTTTTTTATGAGCACATTAGCCAGGTTCTTTGTATTTAATGAAAAAACTACTTTTGCCTTGTTTAGTCAAAAGGAAAATCTATCTTATAAGGCTAAATCAAACTGACTCCCTAAATCCTCACAGAATTGCTATTCAATTCCTTCTGTTTCATTTCTTATTGACAAACATGATCATATTTTGGAGGTAGCAGTGTGAGATTTTTTCATTTTCCTTTGGAGCAATGATCATGATTAAGTTTAAGTAAGAATTTCCTAGGGTATGTACCCCTATCCCCAGCATGGATTTACAGGAATGATTTCAATCATCTTCCAAACATAAACCAAGTTCCCTTCCCAGCTAAACCTTATAATCTCAGGCATTTTAAAAACATAATTAAAGCTGTTAGATTATATCAGAATTCTTTTAAGTGCTTGTATCTTCTCTTCAGTACAGATGCTTACCAGAATCTTACAGCTCAGTCCAAGAAATCTATTGTATATTATTATTCACATATATGCACCCAAACAGTAGCGTGTAAGACATACCTGTTTTGTCTCTTTTAAAATCTTCTGCTCAGGTAACGCAGAAAATACTCATCTCATAATGTGCTACCTCAATGTTATGCTACGTAAAATTTTTGTTATTATTTATCAGCATTTAGAATAAAAGAAGTCTGATGTTGTGCATTCTTCTTCTGAACATAATTGAAAAGTTATAGAATTTTCAACATGTTGATTCTGCTTCCTCCAAACTTCACTTTGTAATTAAGTTAAAGCCGAAATATCAGTGCCTTTGGCTTAGCACTTTTTTCCCTCTAGCACAGTAAAAGTAACATTTTTATTATTTCCATTTTAGTGATTCCTAAGGGCTTGCCTCTGTGATTTGAATTTTTCTGCATACATGGTAAGAAACAGTCTCTATTCTAAATATTTCTGTGTAAGCTACTGAAGATACATAATAGGTGAGTGACATTAAGAAAGAATGATGGACAATACTCTTGCTAAAAATGGAAATGTTTTTCATTTCATGAAGTATGTGTATCCAGCTTTTGCATGGTAAGAGCTGCATATTCACCTAAGTAATCAGTATGAACTCACTGAAACCCGATTTCATTTTTTTTTCATAGGGATAAATATTCCTTTGCCTTTCTTTATGAATTTTTTTTTTTCTATTGACAGTATGCATGTATCTGACCACTCAGCTCTTTTAAAATACAGATTTCTTTCTTACTGTGATCTTCAGCAGTTAAACATGGATTGACATGACCATTGTTAAATGTTCCCTACCTTGATTGCTTGAAGAACTCGAGTCCTGTTCTTGAGGTTGTTAATGTGAATATAAGCAAATTGGGGGAAAAAAAAAAAGAAAACATCTCATAAATTTCTTTTTACTTACCACTTGCCACTTGCTTATCAGAAATACCAGAGGAGGAGAATAAAACATCAATTGATCCTTTGTCTGAAAAAGATTATTATTGTTGTCCTCTTCTTGCAATGCCAACAGAAGTGCTTATACTGAAAATAATGCAAAATCAATCCTTTTCAGGAACTCTGGAAATTTCAAGACTTCAGACTTCTCAGTACTCACATACTGTGGCTTATTTCACTTGACATGCTAAGAGTTTAAAACTCAAAACAAAACTGAAGCTTCTCTCAGCTATACAAAAAGAACATTAAAATTCAGTCTTCTGAGATATGATGGCTTCACATTGGTCTAATTGGAACTTCCATCTATCACTAAAACTATGTTTAACAATACCATTATAAATATAAAGCTTGCCTCATATACATGGAAAAACGTTTTGTGCATGAAAGGTCATTCAATGAAGATTTCTTTTCTGTGTTCAGGAGGTACTTAGAGCTGTGTGGTTCCATAAATTATTTAGAACTTTATGAGCTCATTATCAAAAGCTGTAGTAATGAGAGAAAAGTGAACAAGCACCTCAATTTTGATATTTTACTCCATTGCAGAACATTAGGAAACTAATGAATTTTACAATAATCTATTGGAAATTACTATTTTAAGGATGTGAAAATTTGTATTCTTCATTTCTAATATTTTAATGCTTTCCTTGTTTCTCTATTGCATATTTCACAGAACTCCATGTTTATGAGAGGATCAAGAGTTGTTCATTAGCTATATGCTTTACAAGAGTTTTTAGTGTTTCAGCTGGGCAGATTTATATATAAGTATTTTGCGTGAGTAAAAAACTGAAAATATGCTTGCAAAAAATGGGATTCATAATGGCATATATAAAGCAAAAGCAATACATGTCAAAGTGAAAGAACAAACAGAATATGGTTTCTGATGCTTAAAGACCAAGTACCATTTTTATTTATAATGGATTGAAATTAGTGAGGTACTTGCAGAGTAAGATAACATATGGTTGTTTAAAAATGGCACACCTGGAATAGTTGATATTCATAAGAAGTAAAGGTTAGGTTAAGTGATGAGATGCTCCAAAGCAGCCACTTTTATTATGTAATCTCTACCATTGATCCACAACAGTAAGAGGATATGAACTCTCTGTTTAAAAAAAGTAGATCAAAACTTTAACCAATTTTTCTTTCTATAATTGCTCAAACCTGTCTGATCTTATTTCTCGGCCAGTCATAACAGAGCAAGTAAAATGTTAATTCCTTCTCCCTTCTCTTGCCTATGACAATTTTCCTTGATTATCCTTACATAGTCAACCATTTTCTAAAACCTAATCTAATACCTTATTTTATTAATCATCTTACAAAATACAACCTTGCCTACTCTTTAAAGCTGTTATTATGCCCAATCCCTGTAGAAGTTCTGAGTACTTTCAACTTAGTTTCTAGTTCAGTGGGGCTTCTTGTTTAGTATACAATTTATACAACATACAAACTTTTTTTAAGAAAAATGGTGACCTCCTTCTTTATTGTTCAGTACAAATGGGCCCTTAATAACTAGTCTAGGATATCATTGTAATGATACACATCTGCATTTAGATGTGTGCTTTCTGCCTGCTGCAAAACATACCTCAATAACCGTATTATTATGGTATTTATACTATTCAGCTGGCTTTTGGGAAAAAAAAAATACTAACTAAAAGCAACAGCACAGTGTGGTCAAATAACAAAATGATCTAATAGTAATATAAAAATCCAACAGACTGTCACTGCAGCAATAGTAAATTCCATCAGAAAACAAAATATTGTACTTTGCTTGAGAGGAAGCCATTCATGTATTTTGCATATACACAAAGCAGTACAAGTTTTGGGTCCCTACCTGGAAGGATGAAGATTGTGTTGCTTATTTTTTTTTCTTTTTTTAAATTATAGGCCAGAGTCTTAGAAGTCAGTTGATGTATGATTAAATTTATGCAAGTGGGGAGTCTGGCCTTTGCATTAGAATGGCAGCAATCTCAGCATTTTCTTTGCATGCAAAATGACAGGTATCATACTGAAGAACTCTGTATGCATTTAGCATGGATTCAGAGATGACATACAACTTGCAATGATGAAATCTAATAAACATTCTTTTACATATTTATATGTTTTTACAAGAAAAACAGAATTGCAAATAATTAATATATAGTCTTTTATTATTTCTACAACCCCAGTCCCATCTTGTTGACAATTTCCTATTGAGAGTGTGCTTGCTAATGTCACTGTCCTGAGTTTCTGCCCTTACTGCTGCTCTTTCAAATTATCGCAGTTTTTGGTAGCAGGGTTCATTTCCATATGCACATTTGGCTTGTGGAGTGAAGTATACAATTGGCTGATACACTTGTTTAGTATACTCTGTCACTTCGAGATATTCCACAGAAAAAATAAAAATACTTATTGTCCTGTGCAAGGGAAAAATACATTCCTCCTCACTGTAAAAATCCACTTTTAATCTATTTGCATTTTATTATTATTTATGGCTTTCTATGTTTTCTCTCCTTCTGATATTTAAAGCTGTTGTACCTGATTCAGGAATTCCCACAGGTATGTGCCTGACTTTTTTATATACACCTTGTCACTGAAGTCAACAGGGCCAGTCACATCCTTAAAGATAACTTTGTTTCTACTTATGGATAGAAAGCATTTGTATGGGTTCACTTAATGCACATCTCATCTTTGAAGACTCCAACAAAGCAAACCCCATTATTACTCTACCTAATACAGTGACATGTCCCGGAGTAGCAGCTATTAAGAATGGAATTTGCTTGGCAACAACGAAAAAAAAAAATCTTGATGCTGCAGAGAATTTAACATATAAGCTTCCATGAAACTATTCTATGATTCTATGATTCTATTCTCATAATTAAAACAAAGGGTAGTGCCTTGCTGGATAGGGGACTAGACTAATAAAAGGCTATGCAAATGTTTACTGTTGACAGCTAATAAACAAAAATACAGATCTTTAAGTGTCTGCAAAGGATACTGATCCAGATGGCTGCACATTTGACTTTGGCTTAATTCTGCACTTCTTCCTACAATTTTACAAAGGAGAAAGCATATTGTACCTGTGAGCACATGATATTTGAAGTTTTCAAGAAAAAATATTCTTTGTCTCTCCTATGTCTTCCAGCCAACAACATATACACAGGGTTACTTTCAACCTAATTGCATGCAAATGGAATTATAATAATGCAAAGCTGTGTGTCAGTGAAGGTTAGGTACAAGTTGTTCCCAGAGCTAGGTGAAAAATAGTGTGAAACAGACAACGTGTGACTCTGGAGAAATTAGATAACTTTATAAAAAATATTTTGTTTGAATACTACATAAGATATATTTTTTTAATCTATCATCTGATCAAACATTAACAGTAGTTTTATGGCTACTGTTCCTCTCTCAAACTGCATTTTTATTAGCTGCAATTTTTTTAATTGAATTTCCTGTTACTGCAATAGACAAACAGAAAACCTGTAAATATGTCTCTATTCTATACTGATGAAACACCAATCTCTAGAGAGCAATATCTACAGAAAATATATATACTGGAGAGGTTTATAAATATAATACTTTCAGCTTTTGTAGGATTTCATTTATCTCTCCAATAAAAAAAAACAGGTCTAAATGAATTTTTTTCAGGTTTTTGTTTTGAGAAAAAATATTAGGCTAAATTTTGCCCTCACCAAAGATGATTCAGATCATGCTCTTAGCTACAGCAAAGATGGAAGCAGACCTAATAAAGACATAACAGCTGTAGGTGTTTTCAGCAATTAGACACTGTCAACAATTATAATATCACTAACTCTTTGCACCTACAACTGTCAGTGCTGACATTCTTCCTGATCCTTTTGTCTTCTGTGAGTTGAAGTGGCACAGACTGCACTAATTTTTCCTAAGTAAAAAGGAAAACATTGATATTTTGAACCCTAAACCAGCCATTGACTGAACATAGAGCATACTTGACAGCCAAGGACGGGTTGTGCTACAATGGTGGAATAAAATCCAGAACCTGAAGGATTATTTGATGTTGTATTTCTTTGTTGCTATGTTTATAGCGGAGATCTGGTGCATAAAGAATCTGTTAATTTGACAGATGCTGAGCCTCTTACTGAAGTTGGCATACTCAGCACTTTGTAATGGTCTGGATTCACACAATCCAAACTGGGGCGTTTTAAAGATTAACTCACAGCATGCTGCATGATTTCTGGAACACAAGAATATCATGACTTGAACCCTGCTTACAAATTCTCAGCACTATTATAAGGCCCCTGCAATGTTCTGTCAGTGGCTGGTGTATGACGTTTTAACACATTTCCTCTCTGCAAGGAAGTGTCTAAGTCCTCGTTGGTCAGTTTTTTGGGAAAGGAGTAATTGGTGACCCTGAATCCCCACGTACTCTTACTGGATACTAGTCCTGGAACAAAAGTGGTGACCAAGACCTTACAAAGTAATGGCAAGGTTATTCCAGTCACTTGTTCCTCAGGGACAAATCTGACCCTGTTTGCTGACCAAAACAAAGTGAAAACTCCCCTACTTGCTGTCTTGTCTACTCAGAATATTGCAGAGCCAAAAATCAGTATTCACTGAGTATTCACGTCCTCAGGATGTGTCTGTGATCCTACGCTATAGGAAATATGGCAGAGTCTGAGTAAGGAGGTGATCCAGTGATTGTCAGGCCAAATGCTGTTATAATGTTTCCAAGACAGAAGCTGTTGCATCATTGTCACTTTCTTCACTATGAATCTCTTGGGTGTTTGGTGGATTGTTGCTTAGAAAACAGGATCAGGCAGGTGCTGAGAATTAGATTTAGAAGGAGGTGAACATGTTCGATGTCTTCCAGGGTCAGACCATTAAAAATTAGTGTGCACACTGACAAATTATCAACAGCAAGTGTTTACATGAGATTATCACATCAGAGTGTCTGAGATACTGCAGTTAAATCCTCCATGTAAGAATATATATATATATATAATATGAGATCACAGCAATCTCACAGGCACGTGGAGACAGTTTAAAACCGGAAAATTTGCTGCTGAACCTCCTATTCAGTCTCCACTCCAATGGACATTGGAGTTGGTTTACTTTATTCTGCCGATCTGAGAAGTTTGGCAATTCAGGAGGGAACTCGAGGGCTCATCAGATCTCCCTATTTTGTGGCACGAACACCCATCATAAGAACAGGATGGACATCAAAAGGTACAGTAACAGTCTTAGCTGCCTGACAGCTGCCACATGTCATCAAACAATTGCAATTATGTTTTTTAGTAACTATTAACTAATACAGATGGATATCAGTGACAACTGGCAACATTTATGTCTCCTTCAATATGATAGGGAGACCCATATAGCATTTATGTTGTGTTAAGGTTTTATACCATTTTCCCTGGAAGTCAAAGAATGAATTAATTTATCATGCACCTGTGAACAGCAGACCTCATGATTCGGTTCCTTCAGAAAGCAGACATTCCAGCGACCTGAGAAACTTCACACTGTGAGGCTCACACATAGTGTGTGTTTCTGTATGAGAGAGACAAGAAATAGTTTTTCTCGAACACCTTAACTTAGCTGTTTGTCTATGCACATATCTGTCAATGTATTTGATGAGTATGCAGTATTAGAAACTAGAAAGAAATTTCATGAAAGAATCTAAATAGCAAGAGCACAACACGTCTTAAAATGTGAAGACAGAATGAACTACTGAAATATTTACCCCTATATGCATTCATTCTTTAGTTATCTTCTTTCAAAAAATTGTGATCTGTAGTGCCTCATCTGTAGAGATTGGTATTTTTATGAAACATTATCAATCAGCTTTGTAAACAGCATATATAAATTATACAGTAGTGAAGACACAATACAGACTGACATCTCAATATTCCTCAAATAGTACACTTTCCAACTATCACCAGACAATGAAAACTATGTGTTTTTGAGACGGAACATGTGTTCATTGCCATGACAAACCACGGATGTAGTACCATTTCAGTGCATTGAAACTGTAGCAGTTTGATAGTATAGATGATGAACGCATAACAGAGGGAGAATGTGAGGTTGGGGAACAAAGAACACTAAATGTAAGTATTCACTGGAATCATGTCAATACCTATTTTAAAACTTTAAATGTTATACCACTTAATTACATCAATTACCTCAATCAAGTACATCAGCTGCACAATTTGTCTTTATATGTTTTACTTTTATATTTTTACAAAACAGAATGAGCCATTGTAACATATAATGGCCTTCAGCATATGTGTGTTAGAAAGGCAAGCATCTAATATTCAAAAGACAGATTTTTTAAAATACTTTTTAGCTGAACTTCACCAAGTGCTGTGTACTGGGAAGGACATTGGAGTGTATGTGTGAGATGCCTTTCTCTGCCTCTCATATCTCTGTGCTGCGGGTTGTCCTTGGCTGGCTGCCAGATGCCCACCCAGCTGCTCTCACTCCCCCTCCTCAATGAGACAGGGGACAAAATAAGATGAAAAACCTCATGGGTTGAGATAAAGGTGGGGACATCACTTGCCAATTACCAGCACTGGCAAAACAAACTTGACCTGGGGAAGATTAATTTAATTTATTGCCAGAATTGGATGGTGAGAAACAAAAACAAAAACAAAAACTAAAATGCTTTCCCCCCCCCCACCCTTCCTTCTTCCCAGGCTCAACTTCTCTCCCTCATTCCTGACTCTTCTGCCTCCCCCCACTCTGAGCAGTGCAGGGGGATGTGAAATGAGGGGTTGTGGTCAGTCCATGGCAGTTCCTCTCTGCTGCTCTTTCCTCCTCACACCTTTGCCCTGCTCCAGTGTGGGCTCTCCACAGGTTGCAGTTCTTCAGGATAAACCTGCTACACTGTGGGCTCTCCACGTGGGCCACAGTTCCTTCAGAGAATATGCACCTACTCTGGCCTTGGGTCCTCCATGGGCTGCAGTGTGGATATCTGCTCTGGCATGGTCCTCTCCATGGGCTGCAGGGAAATACCTGCTCCACCATGGTCTCTCCAGGGGCTGCACGGGAATCTCTGCTCCAGCGCTTGGAGCACCTCCTCCTCCTTCTTCTTTCACCTTTGTGCTCCCAGGGCTGTTTCCCACACTTTTCCTCACTCCTCACTGCTGGGCAACGTTTTGCCCTTTCTTATGCTTTCCCAGAGGTGCCAACACCCACACATAATACAATCTCTTAAGGAAGAAAGACTGATCAGAACATCTTGCTTTTCCTCACTGCATGAAATGAGTATTTGCAGGGCTCTGTTGACAAGGAAAATCTGTAGGAGCATTAGTTTTAATTACAGAAGACTGGTGAGGTTCCTGTGTTACCTACACCAGTCTAGCTGATGGCATACTGCCACTGGCATAGCTGGACCCCAGCTGAATGCATGTGACTGTTGCCTGTGGCAAAATAGCTAGGATGAAACAGAGAATCACCAAGGAAGGAAATGAAAGAGAAGTCAAGCTTGGGTTTTCACATAGAAAACTTTAAAAAGTTTTTGTGGATGGATCAAATATTGGAAAGGGTGACTTTTGGATTAGGTGTTAATCAGCTGACAGGAACAATGATTTTCAGTTAAACTAAGGATATGTGTGTCTGTAAGACTGTGAGGGTCAGAGAAGAGAAAAAGAAAGTGCTTTTTACATTCAATTAATAATTCAATGATTTGCAGTACAGGTTAAATTTCCTTGTTCAGAGAAAAGTAAGATGAAAAAACCTAATAATGCCTACTGATGCTGCTGTATTTCTCTAGAGCTTTCCTAAAGACTACTTGATACGTAAAACTGGTAGCATATAGTTACTGCCAACAACTCACACATCTTGTCTGTCTTCTACATATTTCATTTTAGTTGCAATCTTTTGTCTGTGCCCTGCCATTTCATATTAGTGACACCCCATTGACAAGCAGTTAGTATTTAATAATAGCAGATAAGCGGATAATTGACAATAACAAGTCAGACACAAGCATATGCACTAAATTATTAGTGTCTTCCTCACATCTGCCTTTTTTCCCCCTCTAAGGGGATCACAGATTGTAATTCTTGAGGTCTTATCTCTGTGTTCTCATGTCATATAGTAATATCCCATGTTGCTTCTGTCGGTACATTTTTCTTGGCTTAACTGGGAATTCTCATGAATAAAGGATGAAGTCAGATATGAGGGAGAAATTTGTTGCTCAGCTAGCAGTTGAGGTCAGAACCAATTTTCTTACATTATTGTTCTTCTATAAATTCAATCAATTTTTTGGATCAGTTACATCAGGCTTATGAATTGTATAAAGTTACATAGTCTTCAGTCAAAATCTGTATGGGTATTTGAGAACATTTTTGGCCTTGCATGCTAAGGTTTTATTTCTGTTAGCTAAAGAAAAGAATCAAGTAAGTTTGTGAGAAAAAAGATGTGGGTTAAACACCAAAACAGTTTCAGTGAATCATCTTTTTCCTTTCTTTTTTTTAAACCCCATAAAAGTAGTGACAAAGCCAAAGCAGTGGCCTTGTTTTGTTTGTTTTTTTTTTTTTCCCCCCAAATCAATTTGGAGAGAAGAAAATGTTAATGTTCTTGCTGCCTCCCCCTGCTCCCCCTAGGTGAACTAACTAACTAGCTAACTAACTAACTAAACTTGAGGAGATTGAAGTCTTCAAAATTTTCACTGTATAAGCGATATAATATTTAACAAATCTGTTCTATAACTCTGGTCAAATGTTCTAATCAACTGAAAGGAAGAACTTGTTGTTCTTGTTTTGTTTTTCTAATTAGTTCAGCTTTTTTCTTACCCCGAAATTACCATCTGGAGGAAACTGACATTCACCTCAATGTTCTCCTGTTGCCACCTTCTCTAATACTGACTATCTACTCATTTTCCTAATACAATTTTTGTATAATGAAGACTGGGTTTCAGCTGCTAGTGAAGCATCTGAAGATATGTCTCTGCTAATCAAAACGTGAATTTTTAATGTTTATATGACTGGAAATATGAAATTCTAAAGATGACTTTGATTAATATGTGTGCTCTAACTGTCCTGGTTTGCATGTGGGAGAAATGGATTTCTGCATTTTTCATGGTTGTATTTTCATTCTAGCGTATTTTTTAGTTTCTTGATGGAATGCATAGACCATATAGAAGGTGATTTTTTTTCTCATTAATATATTAAAGCATATGGAGGTGTTTGGCTCCAATAAACACATAAAAAGCACATATTATTTGCAGAATGACAACACACATCAAGAATGTTTTGAATTATTTGTCAACACATGAGGCTGAATTTGGATTAAGATAAAGAGCAAATATAAAATACAGTAATTTTGTGACAACTCAAAGAATGAACACTTACTCTGGATAATTAGTGATTTATGCCTTTTTCATGGTAATCCACCTAAATGCAGGCAAGTCCTAATACAAATCATTTAATTACTATGAACAAGGCAATAAGCTGATGACCGGTAATATCAACATTCCAGTAAAGAATTAATTGAATACTGCTATTACTCTGAACAAAAAAAAAGTGATACCAAGGGCAAAACTACTCTGACAAAATAAACACTCACAAATTCAAACCACACCCTTCCGACTAAATGTCTTGAACTGGCTAGACAAGTAATCTAAGTTATAAGAGATCTTAAATCTTACTCTGAAGTGATTAAAAGTACCTGTCTGCTTCTTAAATTTGGCAATTATTTTTTATCTAGGCTTTTTCTCCCAGAATAGAAATGCTTAAACCTGAGTTTACGTCTATGCTTTTTAAACATTAAAAACAAACAAACAAAAATCCTGTAAACCAGAAATCAGTCTTCTATACTCATGAAGGCTTTCCTTGACCACAGTATCTAACTAGCTGTGATGCATGTGTACATCATGTAGCTGATATCTAGGAAAAAAACCCCACAGTAGTGTCAGTGTCATGGTTTAACCTCAGCCGGCAACTAAGCACCTCACATTTACATCATGTTCAGGTCCCCGCTATCCAATACAACCTCATTAACCAGCACCCCCCTTCTGATCCTTTGATATAATACACAAATATCATTCCCTTAGTCCATAGACCACCCCTGTGAAATGTCTGTAAAATGTCCACAAAATGTCTGTTGAGTTAATTTAATCCATGACCTTGGGCTCCATCTCTTACAGAGGACACTCAGGACAGCAGAGGTGGTGTGTTGCGTGGAGTTACTGAGCACCAAAGCCAGCTCAGGTTGGGTCACTGGTGCACTTGCACTGCTTCTTGTAAAGCATGTCCTCCAGTGGTTCACGTGGTTCCTGCTACATTAATTCCTATAACATAAAACTCAAATCATGGGTTACAAAAAATTTAAAGGTATTTCCATTTCAATCTCTGCCCCTGGTCCCTTTGGGCCAGGTTATAGGGTTTAACATTGCAATGAACTCCTCCCCTTGCTCCTAGCCTGGCTAGCAATAAGGGGTTCCTGCTATAGTAGTTCCCATAACATGCAACTCAAATCATGGATTATTTTCACCCAGGATTAAATCACCTTGAGGTACACATTGGACTCCCCCATCCTCCTGCATTACCCACCAAATGCACCCAGGTCCTTGAGCAAAAGCAATTGCACAAATAGGTTTACCCCTTCCTGACAAAGGAATAACGCAGACTGTTTTTCCCAACAAGTTCCTTATATGTACCACAGGGATCTTATCTCCTTCCACAGTGCACAGGGGTTTTGATTGGGCAGGGCCAGGTCGACTGGCAGATCCTCTAGTGTTAACTAGCCAAGTGGCTTCTGCTAAATGTGTATCCCAATGCCTGAACGTCCCAAAACCCATTGCTCTCAGCATAGTTTTTAACAGTCCATTGCATCATTCAGTTTTCCCAGAGGCTGGTGCATGATAGGGGATGATGTGATATACCCACTCAATGCCATGCTCCTTGGCCCAGATGTTTATGAGGTTGTTTCGGAAATGAGTCCTGTTGTCTGATTCAGCTCTTTCAGGGGTGCCATGTTGCCATAAAACTTGCTTTTTAAGGACTAAGGTAGTATTCTGGGCAGTGACATGGGTCACAGCATATGTTTCCAACCATTCAGTAGTCACTTCCACCATTGCAAGCACATGGTGCTTGCCATGGTGAGTTTGTGGTAGTGGGATATAATCAGTCTGCCATGCTTCCCCATATTGATATTTCAGCCATCATCCTCTATACCAAAGGGCTTTAGCCACTTGGCTTGTTTGATTATGGCACATGTTTGACATTTATGGATAACCCGTGCAATAGCATCAATAGTCAAGTCCACCCCTCGATCACGAGCCCATTTGTATGTTGCATCCCTTCCTAAATGTCCTGATGTGTTATGGGCCCATAGAGCTATAAATAGCTCACCCTCATGCTACCAGTTCAGATCCATTTGAACCACTTCAATTCTAGCGGCCTGGTCCACCTGCTCATTGTTTTGATGTTCTCCAGTGGCCCGACTCTTGGGTATGTGAGCATCCATGTGACGTACTTCTACAACCAAGTTCTCTACCTGGGCAGCAGTATCTTGCCACAATGCAGCAGCCCAGATGGGTTTGCCTCTGCACTGCCAGCTGGTCTGCTTCCATTGCTGTATCCACCCCCACAGAGCATTTGCCACCATCCATAAATCAGTATAGAGATAAAATACTGGCCACTTTTCTCATTCAGCAAAATCTAAAGCCAGCTGGATGGCTTTCAGTTCTGCAAGATGACTCGATTCACCTGCTTCAGCATTTTCCGTGACTTGTCGTGTAGGTCTCCACACAGCAGCTTTCCACCTCTGATATCTTCCCACAGTATGACAGGACCCATCAGTGAACAGGGCATATTGCTTTTAATTTTCTGGTAATTTATTATACAGAGGGGCCTCTTCAGCACAAGTCACCTCCTCTGGTGACACTCTGAAGTTTCAGCCCTCTGGCCAGTCCATGATCATTTCCAGAATTCCTGGGTGGTCAGGGTTTCCTGTTCGAGCCCGTTGCATTACCAGTGTGACCCACTTACTCCATGTGGCATCAGTTGCATGATGTGTAGAGGGGACCATCCCTTTGAATATCCAGCACAGGCAACTGAGGTGCCAAAAGGAGCTGTGCTTCAGTAACAACTAGTTCTGAAGCAGCTCGAATTCCTTCAGAAGCTGGCCCCAACATCCTAGCATTGGAGTAACCAGCTGAGAATTAGCTCACCTCTTTGACAGCTAATCTCGCAGCTCATTTAGGGGTAGGGATCGGGTGATTTCTGTCTTATTTATGATTTCAGTTTCTTCCTTCTCATGTTCTTGTGACTGCTCTGCTGCAGAACAGGCTGCCTCTTCTGATTCTTTATCCTGCTCCCTCTTAGGAGAAGCTTCTTCAACCCTCACTAAATGAGTTGACTTCTGCTTCCATTGTTTCTTTTGAGTTATAGGGATGACTGATACATTGTCTGGTTTAGCCATAGTGTCTGTTGGTATATTTTCCCTCTTTTCTCCCTGAGGGTGCTGCATAATATTGAGCAGTGTTTGGTAGATGCCGGCCAGGGCTGAGCACAGTATGGTAAGTTGTGCCTCTTTGGAATAGCCACAGCATTTTTTTTTCAAACATTCTATCACTTCATCAGGATCCTAAAGTTGTTTGGGAATGAAGTTCCAGAACATTGGAAGTGAGAAATTCTCTAGATGCCTGCCCATATTCTCCCACATGTCTTGCCACCCATGACCATACTCTCGCAGAGCCTGGGTCATATTCCTAAATTGCTTGTTAACCTTAGAGAAAGCCAAAGCAATATTCCTAAGAAATACCCATAGAAGTATTTTAACTACCCAAGGATGTTCAAGATACTGAGAAGTTATTGTAATGAGGGAGAAAACATCACAGAAGGTAGCGAAGGTGCCATTCTGTATTTCCTCCACAAAAAATCTCTCAGAGGAAGAAGTATAATTACGAATTGTCTCGAGATGGTACCCAAAGTACAGTAATGGCTTCAGTACAGAGCCCAAATACAGATTAAGCTCAAGGTCAGTGTTTTAATAACAAGTCTCCCAGGCAAAACATCATTAAGCACTACAGAGCACAGCAAACTGCAAAAGCCAACACCAATCTTTAGCATGTACAGCAAAAAAAAGAGCATGGCACAGATCAGATGAACTAATATAGAGAACAGATGAATCAATATCATGACCCGCAACTGTTAACAGATACAAATCCCTTCTAATGTACTCTAGTCAATCTGTTATTATCTCAAATCCTTCAAGCCGTATGTTGGGCACCAAAAAGGACTGTCATAGTTTAACCCCAGTCGGCTACTAAGCACCACCCAGCTGCTCACTCATTCCCCCCACAGGATCGGGAAAGAGAATCGGGAGGGTAAAAGTGAGAAAACTTGTGGGCTGAGATAAAAGCAGTTTAATAATTGAAATAAAATAAAATAATAATGAAAATAATAACAATAAATTGTAATGAAAAGGAAAATAACAAAGAGAGTGACATAAAACCCAAGAAAGACAAGTGACGCAAATGAAAATTGCTTACCACCAACCGACCAATGCCCAGCCAGCCCCCGAGCAGCGGCCCCACCAACAACCTTCCCCCTAGTTTTATGGCTGAGCATGACATCATATGGTATGCAATAGCCCTTTGGTCAGTTGGGGTCAGCTGTCCCAGCTGTGTCCCCTCCCAACTTCTTGTTCAGCCCCAGCCTACTCGCTGGTGGGGTGGTGTGAGAAGAAGAAAAGGCCTTGACTCTGCGTAAGCACTGCTCAGCAATAACGAAAACATCCCTGCATTATCAATACTGTTTCCAGCACAAATCCAAAACATAGTCCCATACTAGCTACTAAGAAGAAAATTAACTCTATCCCAGCCAAAACCAGCACAATTAGAAACATAAGAAAAAAGGAAAAAAAACCCCAACCTTACCCATGTATTCAAAACTGGCACTTATGCTTTAAATTTCCAGGTGACTCTTATTTATCTCATGTCTATTCTTTCCTGAATTAGAAATAGAAGCATTCATGAGAGCTTTCAGGCCAGATTTGTTATATGATGTCAGCAGATGCTGCTTATCAGTGGTAACAGAGATAAGATCGCTTAAGCTTCCTAGTAAATTGAAGTTTGTGATGTTAGATTTTTGTCCCTAATTTGCCTTGCTTTTTCAATTCTAGAAATTCATCTGCCATACTGATTCTCTCCATGATACTATGCTTTTTCCTCCAATGGTCAGAATCAATTGGATTATTAGTTGCTATTATAATTTTGTTCAGTGATCTGTTGAGAAATTTTAACTCCTCCCTGCTAGGTTTGGTATTAATAAGCCATTAAGTTTGATATTGATGATTAATTGGGCAATTATTTTTTGATGTGTGACTTACTATGTATTTTACAAATCTGTTTGCCAAAATAGGATACTAAAAGCTAGATAGTCCCGTCCTCATGAAGTTACCAGAATAAACGTCCTCATGAAGTTACTAGAATAAACATCCTCATTCACAAAAGTCAGACTTTACTGACTTATCACTTCTGAAAGTCACATATTCTGGAGCACCATTCTTAGACACTCAATTCTAAAATATCAAATACCTTTTCCAAGTCATCAAAAGTTGGAACTAACTGCTCATGTCACTATAACACTGACAGTAAAGACATTAATATGTTTTAAAGGTGCCTTGAGGAAAAGAACTACAGAAGCCTAGCCTAAGGTTAAGAACTCATCTTAATCCTTCAAGTACTCCAACTGTGTAATGCTGACATGTACTTTTGTTTATTGCTTAATGATTTTTTTTTTGCCCTCTTCTTGACATAAAATTCAGGGATGTCCTTTTGGTCCATGAGTTGCATAGTGATATGTGAGAACAAGACATAATCATTTTGTTATGGAGGCAAAACAAACCCTAGAAATGAGAAAGAGAAAACTTTCCTTTACCAGACCTCATTTTTAATTCTTATCGTCTTGAAATTTGGGTGTATCTGACTCAATATGTTAGCTGAAATCAGGGTTATTCCTTACAAAAAGTTTTCCCAGTCGCTCCTTACTGTGCTTTTATTTACACTGCAGTGGATCTCTGGTATGAAATTAAACTAGAAGATGGGTCTTTAGTCTGTAAATTCAGTTTACAGCTAGTGCAAAGTAAAATGTCCCTCATCCTAAAGTGAGTATGCTAAGGTTATTAGCTCCTCAGCACCAATTCATACCTATTGGGCCATATTGTGCAGATGTAGACTGAAACAACTTTCAGTCTGTTTCAGACTGTGTATAGTTGTGCAGCCAGAAATATCTGGCAAGCACTAAAACAAGAAGTAACTGAAGCAATCAATAATAAACCAAACCAACAGTAGTGAAGTAAGCCAATACATCAGCATCACTGACATTTTTTTCTCACCAAGGTGCATCCCACAACCAACTACCATCCCAACAGAAGGAGGAAACTGCTTTACTGTTTTACCCACAGTTGTTTCTGAGGCAGTCTGACATGAATCTAAAATTTAAGTCTTTGCAGACTTCAAGTCTTTCCTGTTTTTAGAGGAACAGTCTTCTGAGAAGGCTTAATGGAGGTGGGTGTGAGAATGGAAATGATCTTTCAGTAATTACAGGTTTACATAACAGCAGTGAAATCAAGAAGTCAAAACTATTTTAAATTGCTGTGTTTCTAGAAGTATAAGTAGTGTCCCCACCTAATAAACTCTTGTAAGAGCTCGTCAAGAAATATTTTCAGTAATATTTTAGGACTGCAGCAGCAGACTTATACATCAATTCTTGAGAGGGCATTTGGGAACCTTTTTGTCTGCAGCAAGCCTTGAGGCCAGTTCTTGAGTTTGGTGGACCACAGCCAGGTTAGACAGCCTCTGTTTGAATTTCAGATAGAAGGGGGAATAGGCAGAAGATGAGGCACGAAGAGTGATATTCGTAAGGTCAGATGTAATGCATTGGTTTTATCACTTTCCTTTCTAGGTGAAAATTAAAAAAGTTATGGCAACTGGAGAATGTATTTAAGCCTTCAGCAGTGAAGGAGAGCTCACCATCTTCTAAAATGTCCAAGTATAGCAGACTTCATCGACAAAAAAATTCCCTGCTCTTTTTGAGTGGTTTCCAGGTCACTCATTTTATTTAATCTGTATCTAGTTGGAGGATAAATATTGAGTGAGTTCTGAACAGAAACAGTTGCAGGAAATGCAAATTATATGCTCAGTGTTTTCTTTTTCTTTGAAAGGTAATATTTCAAAATAAAATTTTTATGAAGTCTGATACATTCTCCTTAAAAAGCTGAATTGGAAGATATATACAAAGCTGATAAGAGGTGTTGATTTGAAAACTCTTATATTGAAAACTTCCAATGCTTGACCACCCTTTGGGAGAAAAGGAGGCTGAGGGGAGACCTTATTGTTCTCTACAACTGCCTGAAAGGAGGTTGTAGCGAGGTGGGGTCAGTCTCTTCTCCCTAGTAACGAGTGATAGAACGAGAGGAAATGGCCTCAAGCTGCGCCGGGGAGGTTTAGGTTGGATATTAGGAAAAACTTCTTCACCGAAAGGGTGGTCAAGCATTGGAAGAGGCTGCCCAGGGAAGTGGTTGAGTCTCCATCCCTGGAGGTATTCAAAGAACGGATAGATGAGGTGCTTGAGGACATGTTTTAGTGGTGGACTTGGCAGTGTTAGGTTAACGGTTGGACTCGATGATCTTAAGGGTCTTTTCCAACCTTGACGATTCTATGATTCTATGATTCATAACATTTCTGGTTGTGAAAGCGCAAAAAACTACTTCCAATTTGAAAAGTACAGTTAGATAGTCCCAAAGAAAATAAAAATTAGACACAGGCTATCTTTCAATGTTTGTTTTTTATAGAAGAGAATTTTTGGAAACAAAAACTGAGGCAAGGATTTTTCTCTGTGTGCTTGGCTGTAAGAAAACTACCATAGTAGTCTAGCACCATTATAGTCATTGGTCTCCTCTTCACACTTTTGAACTAGACTTTTCCCGTGGAGCAGTGATGCAGAAAATGATCATGACCACAGTCGCAAAGTAAAGTGGAGCTTTAGGGAGCAAGTGTGTTAACCAATATTTTTGCATGTCTTCAAATTTGTATTAACTCCACAATCCTTTTCTTGTAACACCACTCTTTTCCTGACATGATTCCTGCAACTAACGAATCCCTACTTGCTATTGTAGTCATTACCCAGCCTTGCCTTGAAGCTGATGGGTTCTGTCTGTCATCTGCTTCTATTTGTTGACTGGAAGAGTTAATTTGTCCACTCTTCTTCCACACAAATCTGGGGAAATTTCCCCAAATGTATTTTAAGAGGATAAAGGAACCTGAATAAATGCGGCTAATCCAACTTAAAACATCACAATACTGAAAAAATAAAAACAGTAACACATTTGCCTCTGTAGTGAGATAATGTAAATTCAACACCTAAATTCAGCAAATTATTTAAGCATATGAGATAAGTGAATTCAGGTCAATACTATTACTTCTTTGTTGTTGTTATGCATGACTGCATGAATGTTATACTGCAGAAGCTGAACCAGACAGACCAATGAACCCAGCCATCTTTCAAACCTAAAATTCCATAAGCAGGTCTATGATTCCCTGCTGGAGCTCTTAATACAAAGTAGTCTTTGAAGAATTACTCACTTTTAACTTGCTAGGGTTAACAGGAAAAATTATGAGCAATTTTGCATCAAGAATATCTAGTTTTTTCACATTAATTTTTTTTACTTTTTTTTTTTTACACTTGAGAGTCAGTGCATCTGGCAACTCATTTAGGTAAAGGACAATTATTAATCACCTTCCTTTATTTCAGTTATGATGTATGAAGTCTTTCACACTTGTGAGATTTCAGAAGTATTTAAAGCTTATATCTCCCTCCTGCTAATTTAAAGTCTATTACAAATAGCTTTCTTGTGGAAACAGCCACCTGTGTTCATTTAGCAGCTCATGGTCACTCCAAAATTCATTACTCTGCTGCTGAATTTTTGTTTGCTTTCTTCTGGAAAAAGCCACCATTAGATGCTTTTCAATTACCGTGCCCTTCAACTCAATAAGGTTGGTTTGTTATGAATCTCTCCTTTTAGAAGTTAATCATGTGCTTAATAGGAGAACATCAGCCATTTCTCACTGTGTTGAAATTGAGGGAAGTCAAGAAATAAATGATAAATTCAGAACTCAAGAGTGCTCTATTTACAGGAATATAAAAAAGATGTGAGGGTGGAGGGTTTCATAATGACCCAGCTTACGATCCTTTACCCTCCTTCTAATATATCTATGTTCTCCTGTCCTTCAGTTTTAAAGTCTTGGACTCTTTGAAGCCAATATTACTTTTTCCCACAGCTACAGTGGTGTGAGGATTTTACCTATATTGTTTACATTTCTCTACATTATGAGAGCAAGTGACACTGGCATTCAGAGTTCCAGGTAAAAACTCTGGTATTTACCCCAGCAAAGGATTGGAATAGCAAGTGCTCAGATATAGTATATCTTTTATGATTTGTGCAGTGGCAGAATCTCATATAATACATTATTGCTCTTTCCTTGTCAAATTCTTTGGTTTTTTTTATGGCAGTTTAAAGATTTCTCTTTAAATTTAAAGTCATATGGAAAGCAGCCCGGTTATACTCTTACACAGAATAATGCATGAGAAAAATATGTAAAGGCACTGAATGTAAGTAATCAGATCATGGTTACTGAATTTTCTCAGAAATCTTGAAAATAAAAATAAGGCTATCTATCTAGGGTAAGTTTTTGTTTGTTTGTTTGTTTGTTTTTTCACAGGGAAGATCATTGTGAATAGATGTGGCAATGGTAGCAGAGTACTGAGAGGTAAAACTCTTAGATTCCCGTCTTTCAGAAGCAATCATCTGCTGCATCTTAGGCAAATATTTGTCTTTTTTTCTGTCCTGGGAAATAGGGTGGAAAATAGGTGTTGTGTTTATAAAATATGATGTATTCTTCAATTGGATAAATAAAAATCAGTATTCTTGTCTTACAGTATTGGAATTCCATACTTTAATAAAGGACTTGGAAGAGTCATATGGTTTTTAGACTTTTACAGGTTTCAACATGAATCAGAGTTATCTAACCAGAATTTGTAAGATTGGATCTTAAGGCATTATTTCCTTAAAGAAACAAAATAATTTTATCATGGTCATAACAAAAAGGCATTATAGAGAATACTTAATGCCATCATTTTCTTTGTATTTGAGTTACTTTATCATATTCTGTTCCCAGAAAACTTCCTTTGTGTCAAAGGTATATAGTGTGGTATGTGAGTTTGTTTTGCAGTCTGGGAAGTGCAAATTGCATCTTCTTAACATATATTCTTGCTCTGTTTTGCTCCTGTTTCGCAGTGATTCTATTTTAAGTAAATGTTGAAAAAGAAACAATCAAAATTTTCAAGCATTTTTCCCATGATATTCTGCACAAAAGATGAAGAAAATAAAGGTGATGGAGACTAAAAAAAGTTTATAATAATATGTTAAAAATTGAAATATTTCACTTACTTTGAATCCACAGAAAAATGATTTTGTAATTTTACAAAGTCTGGCTGATCAATAGATACTATTTCTATAGCCCCAGTAAAGCTAAACAGGTTGTGATTATATTTATTTCTAGAAATATTTTCTCATGCTAATTCATGTGACTTCCTGAACTGATCTTTGCTTACTCCATAATTAAAATGTGCAAAAAATAATGATTAAATAAATAAATAGATATATTTCTCAATTAAATGCATCCTGAAGATACATGTGCGGGAGTTCTACAGAAATAATAAGGAATGGTTAACATTTCAGTTGGCTGACTGATTTTGTAGGATAACTTTATCTGTCAGCTTTATTTGGTCCAATATAGACCAAATACCAGTTGTAACAAATTTTCAAAGAAATGGATCTAAAAGATAAGGTGTTGTCGTACTGTAATGAAGTTAGTAATGTGATTCTGGCACATTTTCAAATCAAAGTGAGGGTAAAGAGATACAGAATTTAGGATGTCTAAATATTTAATTCCTATTCATACAAGAATGAATTTCAAGTTCTTCTCAGCTGGTCAGAATATGGATTGACTTTTTCTGTAGTCACCAGAGAGTTTTAATGAGAAACATTCACCTAGATAACCTTTTATACCCATCTTCTGGGGAAAGAGCAGAAAATTTATAAATAGAAGGAATATGTCAGTGCACAGCCATATAATGCAAATTTTTCTCTATATGAAGCCCCTTAGAAACTAGTATAGCTAAGGCAAACTCCAGCTACTTCATCGTTTACCTTGCCTAGAAAGAATACTTGAGTTTTCTTCAGACAAAGCTAAAAATTCAGACCATGTATTTGACATAAAATTAGTTACCTGATGCTCCCGAGTTTCCCAGAGTTGAAATTATTCACATTAATTTCCAAGCAGTCGTGCATCCAGCTGTCAAAAGGGTAAGGGAAGGTGCTCTGCCTCAAATCATTGTCCTCAGTCCTCAGCCAACTGCCTAACTGAGCAGGAAACATATATCACGTATATGAATGCAGTAGAAAGTAGGCCTTTCTGTAGCTGGTGAATAAGATGAGCAGGGGACTGGGTATTGCCTGCTCAGAGAAAGAAGTTCCACCATTTTATTAATTCTTTTTCTGCTATTTTGAAGTACTGTATATGCTATTTGTGTTAAAGTTGTGCATCTAGTTACTCCAGTTAACAATTTTAAGTCTATGTCAAACCCATGATATGCAATTAAATCAATATTCATTGTGTTCCTTGCAACCTGACAGTCAACAGAATTTGAAAAATATGTCTATTTAACAGTATATATTTAATAACATGGTCCACTAACCACAATAAAGTTCAGCTTAAATGTTCCATACCACCTTCTGTGACTGATATTAAATTATTTCAGGTTCAGCTGTAAGTAAAATGCTGAAGCATTAACCACACATCTACTATGTGGTGATTTAAAAAAGAATTATTATCTTCACTGTTAAACATACTAAAATGATATGAATTTTCTCATTAATTTCCTCATGAATTTCTACTGAGAAAACATAAGCTGGGAAGAATAAAGATGAGCCTGAAAGGTAAATGAGTTACCATAGGAAACAAGTTTGGACCAACAAGTTGCTAAGTTAAACAAAGCAATGTCAAACTCACCCAGACATCATGAGATCTTCTACATTTCAATGCATACAAATGCAACACTCTGTATTTTTTATATAACTAGGATGTATTTTTTTTTCTTAAAAATACTTGAATGCTCCTTTTGACTGAGTAAACCATATACAAGTGCTTCTTTTATATAGCCTAGTAGGTTATAATTTTATTGTTCGTATGCTTGAAATTAAGCATATATATCACTACCTCCAGGATGAAAGCTTGTATGTTATAGTGAAGGTTAGTATCAAGTATTAACCTGAAAAAGTTATGACAAAAAATGTTCCTTGAATATTCACTCTATAATAATAGATAGTTTTAATTTAAAAAAATAGGCAATGAGTTTGAAACAGACACAGCAAGTGAAGGTAGTCGCTATTTCTATCTATGTTTGCCTGAAATCACATTCTAAATATTGATTTAAGCACCATGCTAAGAAAACATGTACTCTAATGAGCATAAAGTTGCTCTGGCAAACTGGGTACCACATCCAAAAAGAATTGATTGTTCTCTAAATTAAATTCTTAAATTAAATAGATTTTGTGTGAAAATCATAATCTGTTATTATGTGAAACTTTCTGTCCTTTGCAAAACAGGTAAAATATCATGGTACATATTTATCTTTTCCCTGGGGAGGAAATAGTAGGATGAAGATCTAAGTGGCTGATCAGCACAACCAGACAGACTCCAGTCTCACAGTCCTTCTGTGCTGCACAATGCATTCAATGCAGCTTCCTTATCAACTGATCTTTTTTTGAAAGAGAACCAAATATCTTCATTAAGCTATGTCATTTCTGTCCTGATTGCCACCTCAGTAAGTTAATAGGGTCAGTTTGACAGAATAGCAAAGTGTGCTTAGATGTCAGGAATGTTAAAACAAAATAGGAAATGTAGTGGTTGTTTAAGAAAGTGGGTGATTAGGCTTAGCTTACCTTGGAGTCTTACTACCAATTTACTTTAAAGCAAATAGTTCTGTTTTTGTCAATTATTTATTGAAACTTTAAAGTTTTCAGACACTGCTCTGCTTCTGACTTTTTGTCTTTTTTCCTCCTTCAACTGCATCTTGATGTCGATTGCCACTGAATATTATTCTCAGCTGAAGAAGGGACATACTAAAGCCATATTTAGACTAAATTCCTGCTGTGATATTTTCAGGACTATCCTGAAATGTCCATTGACCCAGGATTCTTGTCAGTACAATCAGAAAAAATTGTAATTTTTGCTCCATTACACATTAGGACAGCTTGAAGTCATGCAATTTTTTTCTGTGATTCCTTAGTCACTGGTTACTTACCAAACCACATTACAGTTGGGTGGGTTATTTGATCTCCTTATACCTAATGCTGTGTTGGTTAATCTAGTAGGTGCTGGCATTTGATTGGAATACATCTTTGTAAGGAGCTGGAGAATCATTTATTGGCATGGAGGACCAAATGTAAAATTTAGGGAAATTAGAGATTTCTGGTTATCAAGACAAATGATAAGTGCATGAAAAGTACAACCTGATTTTATAGCATAATTCTCCCTGTGGTCATAAACTTTGTTACTATAATCATCAGTAAACTGCCTTAGTTGCGCTTAAATTCTAGTATAATATGCATATGAACTGCACCATCACTACTGAAGGAGACAAAAATAAACATGTTCACTTTTATTTTTCAAAAGTATCATTTTCTAATGCATTGCTATTTACAAAAGTACACACCCTAGTGTACACACCGAAAGCAGCCCTACTATTAGAACTAGTGAAGTACTTAGATATGATATGCATGCATACTTTTGGAGATGCGTACTGTATTCAGAGGTGTAGGCAGTGGTGACTGATGTTCAGCTCTGCCCATATCACAGGAAAAAGGAGCCGCAGCTAACAGTGTGGGATGAATGAGTCTCTTTTTCAGTGAAAACGTGCCTTAAGAATCATGAGAACATATATAATTTTCATCTAAATTCATCAAGCTTACTTAAACTAGAGTGTAGCATTTTGGTATGTGTTTGAGCCAACAAATCATTTACTAGTTAAAGATTTAAGAAAGAGATGGCTGGAAATTTTTGGCATATGAGGGAGAGTTGATGATAAGCAAAAAAAGCTGGCGGTGGTGGGATTCACAATAATCATCTGTTCAAAAGTAACATTTCAGCTAGACCATAATGCACAGACCCCATAGATCAAATGCTAATTAATCTTACATTTTCGACATAGTAAATTAGGAGTAATGTCAAATGCCATCTGGCCTATTTTAAGTTTAGTGGATTATCAGTATTTTGAAAGCTTGGAAAAGCTGTCCTTCTCTAATAATTAGAGAGAAATCATGCATTATAGTGAATAATTGAGGGTGATAAAGATCATTAATACGTCTTATTTTTTTACAGTGAAGCTCGTTATATCCCACTAGTCATGAAAATAGGACTTGAAATGGTTTAACTGAGCCATGATGAGTTATCCTTAGAGTAACTGGAAATTAAGGTGCATGGCTTTTCTAAAGAAATAAATTTGGTATTTTTTTCTCATCATAGCTATCAAAAAATAGCCTTTCACATCTCCATTAGCTTTGCTAAAAAGTAGGACTTCTCCAGGTGACATTAATATTACCAAGTCAAATTTAAAGTTCAGGCACTGTGTGGATTTTACTGTTAGAGATTCACAAACCAAATCTGGTAATTTCCATCCGACTATAAAACCATAACATGAATAACTCGTATGCATATCTTAAATAGGCTATAAAAGTGCATTCATATTATAAAAATCTTTCAAGAACCCTTACGTTATTTTTTGTACTTCACACTGTAAAAGTTACCATAATTATTGCTTTGTTAAACATAGGGCAACTGACCTATACTAGAACACCAAAGGTGTCTTGACCTGACATCACTGAGATTTTACTATGCTTTTAAGCAGCTTTAAAACAGCTGCATGCATGATGTTTTTCATACTGTGTACGCATCACTGATTGATGTTGAGTTTCTGAAGATGGCAAATATTTCAGATTTATACTTTTAAAAATATATAGGTCATGTAATTACAAGTCATTAGAATAGTACCTTCACTGCTTGTTCTTGCCTCAAGTATAATCTCCAAAACCACAAAATGGGCCCCTTGTTTTTGTCCCCTCTCCTGCCCCCTACATTCCTTTAGGAGTTTCTGTCCAAAGGTGGTTCATTCATTCACTTCTTTGGTCATCCACTGGATGCACTTCTCCACTATTGGAGGTGGGTTCCTGTCTGAATTTACTCATTTTTGAACAAAGAAAAAGTCTTTGGATCAGAGAACTGTCAATTTACTCTTTTGTTCAGTAATTATCCTGAAATATTCTGTTGACCATTCCATAACTAGGGATGCAATATCCATTTCCTTCATATATGTATATATTCATATGGATATTTATATACAATATACACCAAGATAATTAGTACACAGTACCAAGACTGTTCCATGAGTAAGGAACACTATACTTTCACTGAAATTTCTGAAGAGAGTTCGATGTTTTTGCTTTTTTAGTTTTAGTATTTTCTTAATTTTTGCTATATTTCAGCCATCTTTTAATTCCATGTTGAGCTCAGAAATCATTAATGAGTAATGTTTTCATCAGAAAAAAAATCCTGTTGAAAAATCTAAATATTTTGGGTTTTTTTTATTTTATGAAATATATCTCTTGATTCAAAGTAGCATTTAATTTCAAAGTTTTCTTAAAGTGCTTTTTATGGGTTTTTATTTTTTAAAGATTTTGCTCTGTAAGGGCTAATTACATTCTAAAGTGACTCATAAGTTACAATTCACAAAGTATATTAAATGGTTGACTGAAAAGTAAAATCAATGCATCAAGAACTATTGTATAAATCAAATTATCTGTAAGTCTGGTTACAGTAACAAATACCTCTTGCTGTTGTTGTTGCTATTGCTATATTGTATTGGAGCTCAGAAGCTTCAGTCATTGACTAGCTATTTTTTCATCATAACTCTCCTATACTACAAAGACTTGTGCTTTTGCTATGCTCACCTATAAGAAGTGGTCTTCCTGAAATCCTTAGGACTACTGATCATGCATTAGGTTAAGCAGATGGTACTGCTTTGTTTTGTTATTGCAATGTCTTATGGACCACACAAACTGTATTATATTGCCTGTATTAGATGGTGGGCTCGAGATACAAGAATGAAGAATTATGTAATGTCATATTGACAGAAACTCTGGAAAACAGTTTTATCAAGGCAACATGACTCCTGTGAGGCTTATACCTAGCTCATTTCTTACACTGTGTTGCAGACAGCAATAGCCAATTTATAGGCCCAGTCAGAAAGTTCTCTGTCACAGCAGCCTTATCAGACACGTGCCCAGAGGTGTTTGATTTCTGCTGAGATGTTCAAGTAAGGAAGATATGTGACACAGCTGTGAGTTCTTTTTTTCCAGGTGACTTATTTCCAGGTGTGTGATGTGTTGATTTTACCTATGTGAATGGAAAATGTTATGTGGAAGGTGAAGGCTCAGCAAGGTAAAGATGAAAAGGATTGTAAGTGGGTCCATTGCTCATGGACTTGATCTTCATCACTTGATCTAAGTGATGCCAAGAGATACAGAAGTCTCGACTCTGAGCTACTGATCCTCTATAACTATTTATTTAGGCCCTAAATCCTATCTGGTTGAAAATGATTGCTTCTTTCAGGTTTTCTAGGAGTCATAAATTATAAATGTTACTTTTGTGATCTCTCTGGAATATTCTCAGGCTGATATATTGCAGGGAATTTCATGTCTGGACTTGAAACTTCTGTTGTCAAAATATTTATGTCAGCATGAACAAGTGCATGTTCATCATTGTGCCACTTTCATCTAAAGACGTTCCTTTCACAATGCAAAACCATTAAGAGAAGTAGCTAAGAAAAGTCCAGCAAAAATCATATTCAGATGCATTTATGTAATACAAATCATAATCTTTAATCAATGATGATTGTCCCATACAAAAGACTATATTAAAATTAATGATCCAAATCCTCAGTTCATAGCTTGGCTGAGCTTCACTCAAGTTAATACATACAGAAAGTTTTATATCAGAAGAAGATCTATGCCTGAGTTTTAAGTAGTTCAACAAAATAATTCTTTTTCGGCTCTTAAATTTCTCTTCAGGGAAAGAGCCTAATGGGGCCCTATTTACCACAAAGTACTGTATTCCAAGTGAAGTGCTACAATGTCACTGAAAACCAAAATCGTAAAATAAGAATAAGGTAATTTATTTTCTTAGAATCAAGACTTTTCCTTCGTTTTGGAAACATCTTTGTACTGAGGTGGCTCTTTGCTATTTGGATAAACAGTCAGGGCATTAAGGGTAGATGAAGGGAAGTCTTGTGAGACAAACTTGATTGCCTCTGTTCTGAGATATGGGCTGAATGTCAAGGAAAGATTCTCAGCAGTTTGTAAGGGAGTGAATTACAATCTCAAGAAAATAGATAAGTATCTGTCTCTCCAGATATTTAAAATTAAACTCAACTAAATACTTGAAATTGTGCTGAGGAACAATTGCTTATTAGCAGGAAAATTGAATAGAATATGTAAATTTATTTCACCTTACCTTCTTTGATTCTCATGCTATATTCTGTAGTAATTTTGCTGTAATAGTACACATTATTATAGTGCTATTGGAGATTTTGGCCCATTGAATTAGCTGCTAATACATTTACAATAAATGAAGAAGTGGAAGGAATCTCTTTTGCCTCTAAATGCCTTCCTAAACATAAACTGTCTATCTTTTTCAATTTATTTTAAGGTTTTAATGCCAAAAACATCAGCATAGTGAGTTGAGGCCAGGAAGTTTTGGTCTTTATCGCTTGATTAAAATGGAATTTTGTTTAGCAGCTGTGTTCTTTAGTACCTTTGCTGCTTTAAAATTGACCTTCATGCTTCATTTTTTTTAAATTACAGGGTATGCTTTCTTCCTTTGCAGTATGAAGAAGCATATGTATAGATTACTTTTTCTATTAAATTTCTTCACTTAACAGGATTGGTTTTTATTGCTTTGTTGCTCCTGGTTTGTTCATGTTGACCTTTTCTACATTTGTGATGAACTGATTTTAGAACTGAACTTTTTAAGAGCTCAAGCCTTCCTGTGCTAGATAATTATATTTATAATTGATCGCAGGCTCTGTAGTAGCAGAACTTCAACTGACTGGTGGAAGAAACCAGCAATGATGGGTTGACTGACCTATTACTCTATCCTCCCTCTGGCAGGAGTATATACTTGATTTTGGATCAAACAGGAACTTGACCATTGCTAGTAATTTAAGGCTATCAGGGAAGCAGGGAATCTCCCCCCTTGCCTGCAACCAGCCCATGTAATAATGTGCTATTGTGCAAGTATTGTGTTATGATACTATATTGATTTGTATGGCCAGAGCGTGGTGCTCTCAGTTTTGGCTTCTAAGATGTCTCTGTATCTGAGGGTGGAGGCACAGCTGGTCCGCACCATGGAGGAGAGCTGAGCACCCATCATGCCATGGCTATGCCCAGGATGAAGTGTGCCCCACACTGAATGGAATGGGGATGGGGACACCTGCCTCCTCCATTTCTCCCTGTGGGGAGAGGACCACCAGGGATGCAAGCAGCACACTAGTCACAGCAACTGCACATCTGAGCTCCAGCCCCAGGCGAGGCATTGCTGAGCTACTGGCTGTACTTCTCCCCTCTTCATTTATGTCCCCGCTGTGAGCTCATAGGATTTTTGTTATCATCCAGAGTATGTCACCTGTTCATCCTAACCAATTAAAACTAATTTCCTTGAAAGCCAGGTTACTGCAGGTGTATTTGGAAGCAATGTATGGTAAAGCCGTTTTTTCTCTTTCCTTGGTACCTTTTTTATTACTATTTTTAGGGGAAGAAGGAATTGGATTTTGCAGGAAGTCATGACCTTTGCCTGCAACAACTTCCATCAAAATTTTGAAATGATGCAATAGTGGCAGTCTCTAAAAGTAGAACACAATGAGAGGCAGAAGTGAGGGTGAGAGGGATAGTGATTTATTAATCCATTTCAGCCTACTTGCAACTCAACTTAGGATACTGAAAAGGAATTTTGAATGAGCCAAAAGAAAGGGTCAATACTGCACCCTGCAACACTTTAAACTAGAAGGTTAGGAATTTCCATAACCACTGTCTGCTGCTGGATAGGTTAAAACACACAGAAAAAGTGTCGGCCACGCAATTAAAATATTAAAACAAAAAGATTTAGCGAATCTCATTTGTAAAAACTGCATTAATGCGTATACTTACCAGATAACTGCTCCCCACAAGAATCATAAAAAGCACTGGATAACTTTTATCCTCATAAGATTTAGAGCACAATGTAAGCACTCTGTTAAAAGTGTTAAGTGGTTTGTTTAAACAGAAAAGCTATTGTGGGAATTATATAATGCAGACTCTCAGGGAGTGTTTCTTTGATAACAGCACTGGATAGCAGGGCTTATATTGTTTGATTATGTGCATGATTTACAGATGCATTTTGATGAACGTACATTGTGTCTCTCCAACTTCTTAATGTTTCTAAGTATTCACTGGTTGTCAATGCTTCCGAGTTGTTTTTTGTAGTACACACTTTGCAGGAGACCTAAAACCTGTGTGATAACATAAGCGTGTGTCTTTGCAACTGCCTGATCCTTGTCACTGGGACTGCTGAATTTTGCTAACCTGTTTTTGCCAAACCATATTTGATGAAATAGAAGAGAACAAAAACAGGGAAGAAGGAACCAAAACAACTTTTTTACCAAAATTATTTGGGCATTCTTTGTGAAATAGTCAGGAGAGAGACCTTGGGGGTTTCTGAATGCTGAGTATGCCTCTCTGTATGATTTTGTTCTGGACTGGCCTATATCAATTAAAAAATGACGAGTGAATCGTATTCAAAAATTACTTTTGATAATAGTAAACCTTGTGGTATGAAAGAGTGGACATATTTCACCCACTTGTCCAGTGAGCTCCGTGAATCCAGCAAGATTAATGGAGTTACAAGAAATGGAAGAAATATTTTCTAAACTTCCAGCCTTCTTATGGAGATGTGGTTTAAGTGTCAAACTGTTTCTCATCCTCCCAAGAATGGACTTTTCTTTCTTTAGGTGAACAATCATTGCAGTAATCTGTTGAGCTAAAGATTGTCTAGCAAATACAGTCTTGCTAGACAGGACAATCTATATTGTGTTATTTCTTTACATAAGGTTTATTCATGAAATGGCATATAAATATGAGCAAAAATATTTGCGACCTAAAATTAAAGTGAATGTTCTTTGAAACAGGTATGTAACTATTCAACCTGAATGAGCTATATCAGGGCTTTATCACTGTTGTAAAATATTTCTTTTCATTTAGACAATAAGAGCAAACAGATGCTTCAACTTATATTGTTCAGCAAAGCAAATGAAATTATTTAAACTTAGTGAAAAAATGCAAGGACCTGGAATAAGAAATACCCATTCAAATTTTTAAACTTCAATAAAATTACAAGAATCAGCATCCATTACTATAATAATCTAGGTGAATTTAACAATAAGCAATGTCTCTGGTTCTCTGACTCTGAGACACACGTTAACTCCATAAATATGTGAAGGATTCATGCATTGCAGAGCCATAAGATAACGGAATATAAGTTCCCTGCAACAGTAGTCTGCCATTAAGACTAATCCTCAAAAATAAGGGACATAAGGCCAAACTGATTTTCCTCATGGATTTTTCTTTGGGGCTTATCATATTCACGGATGAGTGGTTCATAAACAGTAATGTCTGTGTTCTGACAACACTATGATAAAAGGCTTTACTTTTATCTTTTCTAAACAGATGGGGACTGATAGGCACAGAAGTTATTGTCTAAAGAACTATTACTTTTAAGTTGTTTAGCTTGAAGCACTTGGTATTTATCTTGTCTGTCTCTAATACTGCATAGCATTCACGTATTTCAGCACAGTTCACGTTGACTTCATGTGCAGCCATGAGTTTACAGCAGCTCTGCAACTTAGGCCACAGATGTCTTAAGTCAGACACTCAGGAAATAAGGAACATACAATTAGAGTGATCTTTACCAGCAGCCCTCAGTATGTGTTTCCTGCTTCCTGCCGCGAATGAACTGGGGGACCAGTAGCAAGACCCTCTTTCATTGCCCAGTCATTCCTACATCATGTTTCATCCTTAGACCTGATCCCTTCTGTATGATCAGTTCTTTTTCCTGGGACTCAGTGGGAAAAGTCCCTCAAATATATGGTTTTAATGTACAAAAGGGGCTGAATTAAGTTTACAAATGTAGTCATGATTCTGGCTCTTCCCACATGTGATGAATTTAATATTACCTGTTTAAGAATATTCTTTCAATACAAATTTTATGTGTGTATGCATGCATGTGTGAAATTTCCTCAGTTTTGGTTTCTGTTTGTTTGGTTGGTTGGTTGTTTTTTTTTTAAATGAACTGAATTATGCTGACAGCCATATGAATCATCAGCACTGTTGAGGCTTTTGATTCACCACATAAATTTCTGTCACCTGAACTAATAGAGTAGCTGATTAAGCGGTAGGCTGTAATTCTCTCTGGTCCTTCATGAAAGGGTGAAATTGTTGGAAAATAAAATAGAAAAAAGTAAGACTCTGAATTCTGTTTCTAGTTGTGGAGTGAGCATGTACTGGGGACTGAACTTCAAATCCAACTCTTTCTTGTCCGTGATCTTTTCTCTCTCCCCCAGCTCTTCCCCTGGTCTCACTCTCCTCACTTCATTGGTTTCTATCCTCTCCTTAGGTGCCTCATGATAGCTCTAGTTTCCTTATCCAGACACTCGTATTTTTCTCCTCCCAGCTTCTAGTTCTTCATAGGGGTCTCCTCATCCCTGGGGAAGCATAAAGCAGGGGATGGATAAAGCCTACATTTCTTACTGAAATCTGCAGTTTTAAGCAGTTGTTGGTTGTCCTAGTTACAGATGCTCAAAAATGCAACTGACGGGAATGCAAAGCTCTCAAGTAGCTCATGTTCACATATGAGCTTCAAGGGCTTTAGCATGAACTGTAAGCAGTTTCTACTAAATGTGTGCAAATTGCCTTTACCAAAGGCAAATTTGGAGCAGATTTTACCCCAAAACATCAGAAGGAATTTCTGTGATTTGGAGAGGGCAGCCTGCTAAATTTCAAGTCTCATCAGAGTATAGCAGTGGGAGCCACATTAAAAAAAATATCCCTAACATTTCAGGAAGGAATTAACAGTATATTTTCCCTTGGTCTTATTCTCTGAAATGATAAAAAATTTTCACAAGAGATAATAAACCCAAGCCTAATACATATAACCCATATGGAAAGTCTTACCGTGACACTTTAAATTTAATGAAGTTACAAGTGACTGGAAAATGGGTCTAAGAATGAAAAATGTTGGTCTGCTTTAATAATGAGAAATGTTTTCAATTCCATTGGATAACTGTAGTAATTTTTAATTAGAGAAAATGGGCTATCAAGCTAATACACTTCTATGTGTGTATCTTCCATTAAGAAATATTATAAATATAGAAAATAGTTCAGTCAGCTAATTCTTTCTAGCAGAAGACTATCTCAGCAGTTGGTCATGAGCTTCCTAGAGAAGCTGTATGGGGAATAATAGCAATGCAGCATTCGGAAATTGTCCCAAGATTTTTAATAAAGAAAACAAACTGATGATTCTTCCTAGCCTCCTTCAAAATGTTTATCTGAAAAAGGGAAAAGCTTGAAAATGTGTATTAATAGTAGATAGCTATGAATTGAATACACACAGCAACCTGTTAAATAAGAAGGTGTTAGTCTAGCCAGCTGCATTTCAGAGAAAGACTTACCTTTACTAATTAAATTTCCAAGTGTAAAACTTTTCAAAGCCAGTATAACAATAACAAATGCTATGTACTGTTTACACAGCAACAATAGAACCCAGAATACGATATGCTTCAGTCAACCATTTCTCTTTCTTTCACATTTCAAAATGATACTATATTGCTGATATGAAGAAATAATTTAATCTTTAAAAACCATATTTATTAGCTACAGCAGGTCAATTGGGAAATAAAAATTTTTTCCATATAGCAATAATAAGGCACCCCAATCTACCTTTTAACAGGGGAGTATACTTGAGGTTCTTAGAAAACTGGTATTTTAAAAGCTTATAAAATTGCTTTGCTCAAAATTGCTCCATTCAAGTTACCAAATAAAAAGCTACACAAGTATAATGGTAAAAAGCTTATCCACTCTGCCATCATTAGAGGAAGTCAATTATCAGTTGGTCCAAAGGAGTTTTGAATTGAAGTAATTAAATTTGAGGTTGTGTGACATTGCTGTCATTTCAGTGAGATCTTCCTACACTTCCCTGTCACTGATTTATTCAGACAGCAAAAGCTGGATGAGTGTAGATTTTCTGTTAATATACTAAATTATTTTCTATCTACCTGAGCTGCTTTCAGATGATTTTACAGTGTTTTCTTGGAAACATATCATATTTTCAACTTTTTAATTAGAAATGTTAATTGAAATTTGCTTTAAATGCATAAAAATAGCTAACAGCACAACTTCTGTTTTTTCCTCTCCTCTGAAAAGCTTAATAACTGAAGCATGACCTCTTGAGAAAAGTAAATAATAAAAAAAAAAGAGAAAAGATTTTACTAAGTTCCTGTTCCATCAGATTTTTATTGAAAACAATATTGTTTGCCTGAAATTCACAAGGGAGTGTTATGAAAAGAGGAAAAAAAAGGGTGTGATGCTTATCACACCTTCTCCCAACCAATCTCTAACAGATTAAAAGAAGTAGAAAACATCACTAACACCTTAAGAACATATTTCACAGTCATGTTGTCCATTGAACATCCTATTTAGCAACCCATTGAGAAATCCACTGGGCACCCTTGGGTGACGGTGGCTAGGCTCCCTGGCCCCCTGTGAAAAGGCAGTTTGGACTCCCAGGTGCCTTAGTTTCCAACCATTTGATACCTGGAAGTGAGCCAAAATTGCAGATGAAAACAGTCATTGATCTTTGTCATCCACTTACAGATCTCCGGGAAATCAAAACAGCTCCTACTCTTTGCAGGTGCATAATACAGTAAAACCACCAAGAAGTTTTTCCCCAAGCATGCAGCATATGCCTACAAATTCTTGCTGCTTGCTTGAAAGAAGAGGCAGTAGCACAGAACAACTGGAAGGACACATTTGTAGCAAAGGTACCGGTGGACTCAAGACAGATGAGCATCTATTTGGAAATAAGAAGAAAAAAGTGTGAGGGCTTTTGGCCATTTTAGGCCAGTTTCTGCTTTCAGGTTTATTAATATAAAACCATAATGACTCAGATGACTTCAATGGAGTTAATTCATATTTGTAATTCTCTCCAATTATTATGAACACAAAAATCACAGATCATAGGTGTGGTAAGTACCTCAAGATGTCATGACGACCATTTCCCACTCAAAATCAGGATCCGTTACACCATATCAGGGTTTTGTTTTGTTTTTAAAACTGTAAGGATTGAAATTGAATATTTTCTTTGGTGTTCATTTCCAGTCATCCTGTGCCTTGTTGAATCTAATCTCAATCTCTCTTCCTTCGTTTCAGCTGGCTATTCTCTATTCTTCCCACACATGACAAGAAAAAGAGTTTATTCTCTTCTTTATAACTAGTTTATTGACATTTGCAGACCAATGTCTTCTGCCACAATGCTTTTGATGTGTCTTCATCAATCAGATTTTCCAGATCTCTGCTATTTCTCAGTACTCAAGCTCTCTATAGTTGATCCGTATCTTCCTGAAATGGAGCATCCAAACCCAGAATGCTTTGGGAAGCAGCAGATACCAAGGAAGTCTGAAGAATTACTTAATGTCTTACAAACAAGACTGCTTTTACTACATTTTGCAGGTATTTGTCTTCTCTTCTGCAGCAGTGTGATACAGCTGAGTTATGTGCAGCTTCGTAATACTTATGTCCTTTTTCTTTGAACAGTTATTTGAATAGCCATCCTCCATCCTCACTTTGAATCTTTAGATGTTCAAGGTATTTTGAATTGCATTCCCCATTTTCAGGCTGTAGCTCCAATTAAAATGTTTTGAAATATTATCCTGAGCTCTTGTGTACATGCAGCCCCTCCTTGGAGTCATTTGTAAATTTAGTAAGCTTATTCTCTATTTTTCATTCAGAAATGAAAACCTGAATCTTACCAGACACTGGATAGATCATTTTGAAATCCTATGCAATATATTTCTTCTGTTTAACCCTATATTTTCTAATAATTTTTAAATGAAAATAAACATATTTCTAAATAGTTCCAATAAGTAATTTACAATTAATTGATCAAGGTAGTATTTGATACAAAATTTGCTCTTTCCTTATTATGTAACTGCGTAATCATATTTTAGGTATTGTGTAAAATTTCTCCCTTACCAGGTAGTTCCACTATTGTGGTTACATCAATAATCTTACTGCATGTGAAACATAAAAACCATAAGTTACTTGGTGCCAAATGTATTTTCGTAACTTACATATATTTTCTATACTTTTATAATAACACTTTGCCTTCATGTATTGCTTTTCATCACTGGCTCAGCCACCACATAAAACAATTTAATCACATCTCTTTGCAGATGAGAAAGCTGAAACACCCAGGAGATTTTCTCTAGCTCATAGGTGAAACAAGGATATAAACTCCGTTTCCTGAAATGAAGTCTCAGCCAGTGTCTGTGTGTAATGAATATTGTAAGAATTTCTGGTTGTGCTTTTCCGCAGTAATGTAATTTCTGCTGACAAAAAAGATTTAAAGATTCATTAACTTACCATACAAAGTTTTCCCATTTTGTCATTAGCATTAAAAAAGGCAAATCAAAACAATTCCCCAAACACTGCCCTTACTTTTTCCCCTTTTTTTGGATAAAATGTTGTTAGCAAGCAGTTTTCAGAATCCTTGGGAACCTCAAATATCCGAGTTAGTTTTTGGTACTTCTCTGATTTGTGTAATTTGTACATATATTTTTTTTATTTTACACATTCATCTCTAACTATACACTTTGGTCATTAAACCAAGCCATACATGCTAAGTAAGACTCTGTTATCTGTGTCTTCATCTCCTCTTCTTGCTTGGCCTAGACATATATTTATGCTCTATTAGTGCTTCTACTCACTTTTTTACCTTCAGTATGAATATTCTGATGAGTCATGTAACTCTAGTCATGCATTCAGTATTGCCTTTCCTTATTGTTTTATGCTTTGAAAAGTTTGCATACTACATATGTCAGTGAGGCTATTTAGACTGAAAAAAAAAAGTGAAGAAAATATTCAGTATCATGGTATGTTGCACTGGCTGGATTGAATATGTTTCCTTGGTCTGGCATATAAAGGTGTTGGCTGAAACAAAGGTGTTTTCATATTATCCTAAATGGAAGACAAGTCAGGATGGAAAGAACACGTTTTTCCCCCTCAAGAAAGTTCCAGCACAGCTTGCTTTTTACTTCCTTGTGTATTTGAGCTGTTTCCCTGGAGACCTGTCTTTATTGAAACATGATGCTAACGTAGTAGTTTTCTCCTTTGGGCCTAGGCATGAAAACAAAACTCTGCACTCTTCAACTACATTCTTGTTAACAGCACACTGACATTTTTGTCTTTGGTTTTGCTTATATCAGCTATGTTGCTCTGGGTGCTATCGCAGCCTTTTTGCTCTTGAAAATTAGACTGGAGAATGTTTCTTTCACATGTAATCTGCAGTTGTAACTGTGAGGTAAGGAGAGGAAAGAATACAGCTTTTGTTCAAAATCAAACTAACGTGCTGAAACAATGACTGAATGGATGATCTCAGTTTTTCAAATAACAGGTTTCTCCTGGCTTTCCTTATGTGAAAGGCTTGTGTAGGTACTGAGATGTTGTAGAGACATCAATGGGTCTGCTGAAGGAGAAAGGAAATATATGATATGATTCATAAAATACAATTTGGATGTGTTTAATAGAATAAATGAACTGGTCTTTCTTTTGAAATTGAATGGATGACATATAAATTATGTTTGTGAGCATTTGTGAGTCTTTTATGTTCTTCTGAAGCATCCTCACTGCCAAAGTCCTTAATGTGCTGTTGCTGGAATATGCCAGAGCTGAGCTGCAGTGTATTGCAGGGCTGCCCAGCTGGTGTCTGATAAGCCTGGACGAACCCCAGCGTAGCTCTTCCGGCTGCCTAAGCAGTTTTCTGCCATCACATAATACAAAACCATATCTGCTGTCCGGATCCGGCACAAATGGCTATAAAGGAGTCAAGGTCTTGTCAAGAAGTTGGGCAGATGCAGTATATTATGCTTAGCACAAAGTTTTCATTAAGCCCCTTTGACTTTTCTCTTGATTATTTTTAATGCTACCCACTGTATTGCTTTGTGGTTTACAGGTGTATAATATTCTGTAAATTTTAATTCTCAAGTTTTCATATGCATGCCCCTGAAACTTTTCTTTCCACCATCAGTAAAGTGAAGAAAAGAACCATTTTATCAGCTGCGAGCAGCATTTCATTTGCTGGTGACAAGTCTTTATTAGGAAGCTGAAATGTCTTGTGAATAAAGTACTGATCTGAAACTCTTAAAAACATATTCCATTACTCGGCTCAGTCACAGACTTCGTCTGTGACCCTGGGCTTCACATTTACTCTTTGCTGTCTCTACAAAATTGAAACAGTGCTTCCTTTCCCCAAACTAGTGTTAAGAGCATATATATTTATATTTACATGTATTGAGAAAGCATGACAAAAAGGAAGAGAAGGAAAAAGAGGAAAGAAGAAAAGAGGAGACCGATTCATGGCTCCATAGGATGCTGTTATAACATGTTTCCTTATATGCAGAACAGAAGTAATTTTTGAACAAATCTGTTTCTTGCTCATTGCAGTGTACAGTTGTATCCTTTCTATATAATACAGGACAAAGGATTAATAAAACTCCTCCTTTCTTCCTAATAATTGTTGAAAGATTTTCAAAATAATCACCTATATTTTTTGTGCTGCTTAAGCACTTAATCCCCACTCAAGTTGTTCAAAAAATGCTTGCATGTGAGGCAAACAGTTCTTTAGAAACCATCAATTGTCTTGATTAGATTCTATTTTCCCATAAACAAGGTAATGATGTCTTGGTTTATTACACTTATACAATAAAAAAATTGAGTTTGACCATCAGAGTGGTTATTCCTCTGCAGGGAATAACATTCAAGTGTATGTATACAGCAGAGGAGGAGCTCCAAATTGGAATGATTAATGTCAAATCATTGTGTACGCTTATAGGCTGCAAATATCATATTTGTAGTCTCAGGGACGTGGTGTGCCTTTTTGTATAATACATGCTTGAGCATTCATGGGCTTTCTTCCAGGAGCATGTCCTGGTACCTGCTGCTGGTGAAAAGGCTGAACGAAAGGTCAAGATTTAGCTCTGCAAGTGTCCTCTAAATCTTGTAAAGGTTCATGCTTATTCCAGTGAGAAATGTAGGTCAATAAAATACATCAAGCCATAAATACTCTAACACATATTAGCCATCCTGACAGAATGCATTTTTCAGACATTCCCCTAAGTACCTACAGTCAGATCAGATTGGTTTATTTTTGTGTAAATTCTGTACAGTCCTTCATGGAATAAGAATGCAAGGGCTATAATATCCCATTCTGTCTCTGTACTTCTCAAACTGCAGAAATCCCAAGCCTACACCTTCTGGCAAAGCTCCAAACCAGTGCTGAGCTATGTGCTATTCCCAGTGTATTCCCTCAAGCGTTTGTGGTGCAGACAATGCAAAGACAGCTGGGGCACTCAAGGGAGGCCAAGAACATGAATACAGATAGGAATTCTCCCCTGTGTAATGGTTATGTACTTCCAAAATATTAAAAGTCACCACCTTTGCAATATGAATACTTCTGGAAAAGCATTTTCTATCACAAAGGAAACAGAATGAAAGTTATTGTATTGCCTGCCTTATTAACTGGAGCTTCCACAAATCGGAAGAAGATAGCAGTATATAATGGCACGGACAGAAAGATGGGAAATGCAGAACTCCTGTTTTGGACTACTACTTTTGTTTTTCTTTTTATTATAGTGTTTACAACTCATTGAGATGGGATAAACGGGTATTAAATCTGTGGGTGGACACATAGATTTCTACTTACAGTGAGGAGACATTAAAAGAAAAGGCAGTTTGCTTCTGCTGCTGTTTGCCTCTTGCATGCTCAGGTGAATAGTTGCTGTTAGAATCAATATCAATTACCCATCTTAAACATTTTTGCTGCTACTGTGAGCAGCTTAGGAGGGATTTTAGCAGTAAAACTGAGGGTCTTTTATGGACAGAGTAATTTGCAACAGCCTAGAAGACTGGGGTTTGTTATTTGAATCACCTTGATTTTGGTCACTGGAACTTAGCACAGTGGTAGTAGTGATGGTTGGAAGGTGGATCTTGTCTTTGTCTAGAAGGATTTTAAAGGTTGATGGGTATCCAATTTATATTTCTTTCTACCCTTTTTAAATTAAAAGGTTTTAAATTAAAAATCTTATAAATTTACACTGTGTGTGGAGTCCTCATGGATTAAAAGCACAGAGTACAGTCACCTGTTCATTCACCCCTGAGAACCAGCAAGTGCTGTAGTGGGGTTATGGTCACTGATGCTCTCCCAGTTCAGGGGCAGAGAGTGGCAGGATCTCAGGAAACAGCTCAGGAAGGCACTCCTAAAATCTAAAATGTTCATCCTACTACTGATATGCCAAATCATTGCTAGTTCACAAGCTTTTGGCAATTGACCCCCTGTCTCTCCACTTTTTCTGAAATGTCTGTGTGGAGAATGTAAGTTCTCTGATGGTAGTTTTGCTTTACTTAACTACTCTTTCCACCTCCTTAGAAATAACCTTGGACTCTAGGGCTGATTTTTTCTTATTAAGCTAAACAGTTTGAGGTCTTGGACCTGAGTGCTAGCTCACAATTATTCCTTCTGTGAAATTACTAGCATTCTCGTTGGCACATTTGGCATGTCACGATAAGCAGACGCAAATTCTAGGGCCAGTTTTATTCAATATTTTTATCAACGATCTGGATGCAGGAGTTGAATGCACCATTAGTAAGTTTGCTGATGATAGCAAACTGGGAGGTGCTGTTAACTCTCTTGAGGGACAAGAGGACTTACAGAGGGTTCTAGATAGATTGGAGCATTGGGCAATTATCAATGGCATGAAGTTTAACAAGAACAAATGCCAGACTCTGTACCTGGGATGGAGTACTGCCAGGCACAAGTACAAATTGGGAGAGCAGTGGCTGGAGAGCAGCCCTGCAGAAGGGGTTCTGGGGGTGCTGGTTGACAGCAGGCTCAGTATGAGTCAGCGGTGTGCCCTGGCAGCCAAAGGGCAAACTGCATCCTGGGGTGCATCAAACACAGTATAACCAGCCAGTCAAAAGAGGCCATTATCCCATTGTATTTAGTGTTGGTGCAGCCTCACCTTGAAAACTGTGTGCAGTTCTGGGCCACACAATTTAAGAAGGATGTGAAGGCCCTTGAATGCATCCAGAGGAGGGCAACAAAGCTGGTAGAAGAACTGGAAGGCATGTCCTATGAGGAGCAGCTAAGGACTTTGGGCTTGTCTAGTCTGGAGAAAAGGAGGCTGAGGGGTGACCTCATTGCTCTTTACATCTTCCTGAGGAGGGGAGGTGGAGATGGAGGTGCTGAGCTCTTCTCCCTGGTATCCTGTGATAGGATGTGTGGGAATGGTTCAAAGCTGCACCAGGGGAGGTTTAGACTGGACATTAGGAAACATTTCTTTACTGAGAGGGTGGTCAAACCCTGGAACAGGCTTCCTAGAGAGGTGGTCGATGCCCCAAGCCTGTCAGTGTTTAAGAGGCATTTGGACAACGCCCTTAATAACGCGCATTAACTTTTGGTCCACCCTGAATTCGTCAGGCAGTTGGACTAGATGTTTGTTGTAGGTCCCTTCCAGCTGAAATATTCTATTCTATTCTATTCTATTCTATTCTATTCTATTCTATTCTATTCTATTCTATTCTATTCTATTCTATTCTATTCTATTCTGTTCTGTTCTGTTCTGTTCTGTTCTGTTCTGTTCCGTTCCGTTCCGTTCCGTTCCGTTCCGTTCTGTTTTATTCTAATTTGCTGTCTGGACCTAGGATGCCAGGGGTTAGCATGGGTTAGCAACCATCACAACAGTCAGTTCTGACAGACTGCCTTCACTAGGAAGAAGAGACTTCAATTCTATGGATGTGAGCTGTGCCATGCCACGCCACGTGGCCCCAGAACCAAAGAAATATCCCTTGGCCATTCTGCCAATGAGTATAGATATAGCTGTAAGATAACATTAGCAAAAGGAGTAAACCCAGCTGAAACTGGTTGCTAGTGCATCTATGGCCAGATGGCTCATCACAAAAGCTTTAAAATTTAAGTAGTAATATTTATGTGCAATTAATTTTACACAGGTAGTGTTATATTGCACACCAGAGAAAATGGTCAAAACAACTTTTCCATCATGCATATTTGAAATTTACTATAGCTTGAACCCAGCACTCTGCTTTTGTTTTTGTTAGTAAATTGGATGAAGAATTGTGTATAGTAACTGTCTAGAGCAATTTTAGGCCTTAATATTTGAAATGGATTCAGTCTTTACACATAAAATACCACAGAGAAATCTGAATGAAACCCTGCACTTCTATGCACATCTATTTACTTGGAGTAAACAGCACATTCCCATGTCTCAAAATCCCTTGATAACCTTGTTTATTCCTCTGCTAGGTCATTTGATGTAAATAATCACTACTGCAATTTCTCCTTGCTGAGATAGCTAGTAGCTAGTAGGTTTGAAGCTGTGGGCAGAAAGAATGGATGAAGCATCTGGTCCCTTGTCTCTCATAAAAGTCTGCAAATCAAAGAATTCTTACTATATTTAAAGGCCCTCACAGATTGCCACTGTGCATTTGGATCAAAATAAATACATGTATTTAAGGAGCATTTTTTCTATTAAAACAGCTGGGTCTCCACTTTAGAAAATTCGTTACTGAGCTACATTGCTGTCATCTCAAGTTTCCACATTTTTCTCCACTCCTGCTCCCTCTGTGAGGCATTGGCACTGCAGATGTAAACTCCCCTGGGTACATTGCCCTATATTTCTCCTGGAGAAACTGGCTGCTCATGGCTTGGATGGGTGTATCTTCACTGGGTAAAAAACTGGCTGGACAGCCGGGCCCAAAGACTGGTGGTGAATGGAGTTAAATCCAGTTGGCAGCCGGTCACAAGTGGTGTTCCCCAGGGCTCAGGATTGGGGCCAATCCTGTTTAATATCTTTATCAATGGTCTGGATGAGGGGATTGAGTGCACCCTCAGTAAGTTTGCAGATGACACCAAGCTGGGTGGGAGTGTCGATCTGCTGGAGGGTAGGAAGGTTCTACAGAGGGATCTGGACAGGCGGGATCGATTGGCCAGGGCCAATTGTATGAGGTTCAGCAAGGCTAAGTGCCGGGTCCTGCACTTGTGTCACAACAACCCCATGCAACACTACAGGCTTGGGGAGGAGTGGCTGGAAAGCTCCCTGGCAGAAAAGGGCCTGGGGGTGTTGGTTGACAGCCGCCTGAACATGAGCCAGCAGTGTGCCCAGGTGACCAAGAAGGCCAATGGCATCCTGGCTTGTATCAGAAATAGTGTGGCCAGCAGGACTAGGGAGGTGATCGTCCCCCTGTACTCGGCACTGGTGAGGCCGCACCTTGAGTACTGGGTTCAGTTTTGGGCCCCCCACTACCAGAAGGACATCGAGGTGCTGGACCGTGTCCAAAGAAGGGCCATGAAGCTGGTGAAGGGTCTAGAGCACAAGTCTTATGAGGAGCGGCTGAGGGAGCTGGGGTTGTTTAGCCTGGAGAAGAGGAGGCTGAGGGGAGACCTTATTGCTCTCTACAATTACCTGAAAGGAGGTTGTAGCGAGGCGGGTGTCGGTCTCTTCTCCCTAGTAACAAGCGATAGGACAAGAGGAAATGGCATCAAGCTGTGCCAGAGGAGGTTTAGGTTGGATATGAGGAAAAACTTCTTCACTGAAAGGGTAGTCAGGCACTGGAAGAGGCTGCCCAGGGAAGTGGTTGAGTCTCCATCCCTGGAGGTATTTCAAAGATGTGTACATGTGGTGCTTAGGGACATGGTTTAGTGGTGGACTTGGCAGTGCTAGGTTAATGGTTGGACTTGATGCTCTTAAAGGCCTTTTCCAACCTAAACAATTCTATGATTCTATTTACACTCCTTCTTCATTAAGGACTTTCAGAAGTGTCTCTGTGTAATTTTGGAACTTACAAACATCAAGCAAAGATGGAAACTAAAGCAGCATCTACACTTTGGACCTATACATTATTGTTCTTTAAATATCCAACCTGGTGGCCTTGGGGCAATCTAGTTTTTTTTGAAGAGGATGATAGATTTTTGAAAGAGGATAGTAGATTAACCTAAATGAGTCCCTGGGGCTTATTTAAGATAGTCTGAATGTAACAATTGAGATTATGTGCACAAAGGAATTTTATTTAGTTTTGCATAATATATACATATATTTAAGCTTCACTATATATAAAAATTGTTTTTGATAAGCAGTTTGTCTAATATTGCAGAAGGGGGGACATTGTGGTTGAGTCTCCATCCCTGGAGGTATTTAAAAGAAGGGTAGACATGGTGCTTGAGGACATGGTTTAGTGGTGGACTTGGCAGTGACAGGTTAACGGTTGGACTCGGTGATCTTAAGGGTCTTTTCCAACCTTAATGATCCTATGATTCTATGATTGTGTAATATTTCCAAGCACTGGCAGCATTAATGGCATATGCTCAGTGTTATATATAATATTTTTTCAGGATCTGTTGCTTGTAAAACTACCCAAGTATAAATATTTAGATTAAATACCTGTTAAAACCAAGAATTATTAGTCATTATCATCAATAAGCATTTTTAATTAAAATTATTGTTTGTTTAAATACTTATTAAAAAGAATTGAAAGCAATATCATGTTTTGATATCAAGTCCCCGCAAAATTAACAGGAGTGTGATTTGATGGATATATGCTTAGGAGGCAAAGAGACAGCAGTTGAATTTTCAATACTATCAATGACTTGCACGGTAATATTTGGTGATTCACTTTACTTTTTATGGCTGTTTCCTTATATTGTAGTTGCCCAAAGGATCTTTGTTTCTACTAAGCCCCCTTTATGTAAAATAAATGCACTGTAAGATTTTCTCAAAGCTCCATGAGCTTATACTTTCTAAAGATATCTTTAAATCCCAGAGAAAAGTCATCAAGAATAAGATAATAAATGTATCAAACTTATCTCCCATACTCCACTCTGTCAAATACAACTCACTACTACCCGTATTAATATCTTAAAGCTAGGTGTAAGAAGTTTTCTCACTGTTTTCGAATTCATGGATGTTTCTGTCATGTGTTCCCCAAAGTACTTGATTTCCCATCAGCTCGGTAGGCTATTAAAACGGACTGTCTGTCCTGAAAACTTTGTAAGTTGTGCATGGATATTGCAAAACTTGAACCTCCACTTTTCAGGAAAAAATATCATATACCTATATCTGTTTGATGGACCTATCTTAACACCACTGTAGTTTTGAAAATTCCATTTAAGGAGGGATAGGTAGAAGGCTTCAGCAGACTTTGCAGAAAGATACTTTTTCCTCTTTTTAAATGTACCCTATAATTTAGGAAATAAAACACTCCCCAGTTTTACCTGGATAATGTGTTCAGGAGCAACAGTATGAGTGTTCTCTAAAACTGAAAGTTGTTAGTTAAGGGCACAGAAGAACATCTGTAAAACTCAATCGCCTGTTTTCACTCTGCAACTTTTAAAAATGGCCAAGATTAAATAAGGATTTTGTTCGTAGTGTTGGAATGACTGCAGCTACTTGTTAAAATCCACAGTTTTCAGATATTCCAAAGTAAAGACCAAAACTCCACAAACACAAAAACCCCACATTAACATCACAACCTCTCAAGTTATGAAGTGACTTTCTTCTTAAACTGGAGTTTCTGGCTTTCCATCACAAGCTCAATGGCCAGGAATCATTCCCTAAAAAAACAACTTAAGTGGAGACTTATTAAGAAGCAAAAGGAAACAAACGAGCAAGCAAATAAACAAATTTCAGTAAGAAATGTGCTAAAAGAAAAGTGTAATTTCCCATTTGAACTTGGCTGGAAAAAAGCAATGTGCTGCTAAGACCATTAAATAATGGAAAATATTAAAAGTTCCTTGCTTTTGTAGCTGTGTCTTGTTTTTCTTTGCTTCATGACTAGAATCTACTTACATTTATTCCTCAAAGCATATTGAAGGAATAAAGCTTATTTCAAGCATGTCTGTAGATTTGGGGATTTGCTAAAGAAGCTGTGAAAGTATATCTACCAAAATTATTTTGTATTATAGTGAGAGAAGGGTCTTTTTGGAAACAGTTCCTCTTTGATATTTAAACTACTAAGTCTGTTGAACTACTCAGTCTGTCGAACCTGTGACATTGGAGATAGATAGAAACCTGCAGCAGCTTTAATATGCCTACACCCAAGAATTCCCTGTTCACCCCTAAGAAATTCAATGCAAGTTTTGAAATAGTTAACAAATGCAAGGTTAAGTTGAGATGTTCATTGTGTCTTTCTACCTCAATAAAGGACAAACTTTGTTTCTTATACTGTATTTTTCTGTGAAATATTTGCTAGGTATCTATAGTGAATTTAATACCTATTATCCTCACTCTAAAAACAAGGAAAAGTAAAATGTTCTCAAGTGTAAGAGAACGGTATTTTTAGCAAGGTATTTAAAATGCATTGTGCTATTATTTTCTGCTGTTACAAAGGGTTAAAATGCCTGCTAGAAGTTACAACATATATATTTTTTATCTTTGATTAATATGCATTGGGTAGATGTTAAAAATTTCAGTCGTAAAGGTTTCCAAAGTGCTTAATTTAAGAAGTTTTTTTTTTTTCATCTTAATAAGAAATTTTCCCTATAGTATAAGGAAGAAAAATTAATTTTTATCCTATTAAAGAAGTAGAACTCAGACTATTTTGAACAATCACAAACAACCTTCAGCAGTGCTTATATATCACTTTTAAAAAGAGGTGAAGTTTCATTGGGTAAAGATGAGAGCTAGAAAGTTTGCAATGAGACCTCAATCTGTTCTCTAAGTGGTGGCTGCACTCTAAATTCCTGATAAAATTGATAGCTATATTTACTGGCTTTTTTCAGACTTTTCTTCTCCAGTGTGTGCTTTCTGTTCAGTGAGGTAGATGTTCACTAAATATTTTGTAAGAATAGCTCGAACAACTTCTTCTACCCATTTTAATGGGGAAATTATATCTAATCTGCATATAAATTAAAACATAACAGATAATGAACCATATAAAATGGCCAACTTTTGCTTTTATCTTTTATTTTGATTCAACCACTGTTTTGGTTCCTATTTGTACTGTATCCCAAGGGCGTCATTGACAATTATCATTTCTGCCTGTTTTCGCACTCTAATTTTCAATACTACAGCAGAGAACAATGTAAACGTTGTATTTAGGTTTTGGCAACAGAAAATAATTACAGGACGTGTCATAAGTCAAGTGTAGAAAAATATGATAGATAGTGGTGCCACAAAAATAAAGTTGTTGGTTTGTTGTTTTGTTGGTTTTTTGTTTTTTTTTTCTTCACAGAAATGACTGAAATGCAGGATAGAGATAGCTAACAAACTTTCAACTAGCTTTTTTGTCTGCTGGTTGCAGTCTAACTATCACTGTATGAAATTTAGTCAAAAAACAGTCTGAATAATGAATCAGGTCAGATCATTTGTGCCACTGCCAGTTTTCTATGGATGGGCAAACTAGCTAAAAATAAGATAAAATAAGCTCTTCTCTATCTTTGCTACATTATAAACACTAACACGACTGTTGTGTAGACGCCCTTCACACCTTAAATTAAAATGCAGAAGGTTTTGACTGTATGTGATCTGCTTCATCCCACAGATACCAGAAATGCACCACTCCCTTGGGAGATGCGACATTTTACTCAGGTTGTACACGGTTGTTTCCATGGTCCTTCTGCACCTGTTAAAGTTTGAACCTTAATCATCTAAAATGTGTCAGGAGAAAAATTTGATATCTTGGAAATGACTTAAAAAGACAAACTTACAGACAGTCTAAAATATCTGTAGGTTTAGTCAGCAACAACACAATTTGAAATTCCTGTGAGAATAGATTTTGCATTTATGTGGTTTTGCTTTGTTGGTTTGGTTTTTTGGGTTTTTTTTGAGCTCTGTGAGAAAAACCTGCTGATGGAGAATACATCTATACATTTTTTAAAGACATATTTCAGTGACCTGAAAGACCATTTCATATCTCTGGTACCCAAAAGGAAATCTGATATGGAAATAGCAGCCTGTATTCTTTATCCAAAGAAATTAAAAATACAGGAGGGAGGCAGCGATCTTAATGAAACGGAAAATTCAGAAAATATATTCAGCAATTCAGCAATGTTTGATTTCTGTTTGGCATGGCATTGAAGTGTGCTTGTCCAAAGTGCTGTGGTGCCTCACAGATGCTACAGAACACTTGCCATGGGGCTATGTTCTCCTTTTGAAGCTGAATCTCTCTGTCACTAGGTAGGGATGATACACCCATGACACACTGGTGGTTCAGGCAGAAGAAAAAATACAAGTCATCTTATGAGATATAGACAATTAAAGAAGTCTATTATAAAAATAATATAATCTCAAAACTCATAAATGACACCTTCTTTAACTTATCATAATGTGATCTTTCTGTTCCCTGTAACTTTACGTTCAGATCTCAACTACCCCAAATCAAAGCCCAAACGTCTCTCAAGGTACACACAGACCTTGGCTAACATTTTGCTTCACCACAGGAAAGCCAGGATCAGCTATTTGCAGGAACAAAGCCTGTAAAATCAGTTATGGGAGCGTAGCTGAACATTTGCCAGGTGTTTGTGTCTGACTTAGGCAATTTGGCTTCAGATCTGGATGGGAGCACAGCCCGGACCATTAGCTGCAAACTGCAACTTGCAGAAAGCAGGGAGGGCACCCAAAAGGTGACTACATCCCCAGAGGAAACAGGAATGATGCTTCTGTATTTATGTCTTGCAAGTATAGATCACCTCAGTGTCACAACGAGAGATAATTTGAGGAGCCCCAGCACTGGGAGAAGGCACACTGCAATACTTGGAGCTTGCACAAGTATTCCAGTCAGCGGCATGGCACGGACACGTTCATGTCAAACTTTCTAAACCAAAGCCATGTTACTTAGAATGACACGTAATTGCTAGAACATACAATTTCATTGTCTTTAATGTAGTTGTAGTTAAGGTTGTTTACACTCTGTTTAAACATGACTTTGAAAAGAATCTGGGTTAGCATTTCTGCCCCTTTCTCCAGCCCAAGAAGCACATAAGCATTTTGGTAAAAAAAATCCAAGGACCAGGTGTGTTGCTTTGTCATAGTGTGTGGGGTTTGTTTACAACTCCAATAAAAGTTATATATTTTTTGTTGTTCATAGTGCATGCTAGTAAAAGGGATGTGACTAGGCAGCAGGGAGGGGGGCTGCCTTTTTGTTTCGTCTTTGTGTGGAGGGAAAAGAGACTGTATGCTCCCTGGGAGGAGCTGTGTCTCATCACAGTAATAAAATTAGACTTGAATGCTCCTTTTTTTAAGCTCTATTTCCCCCTTGTTATTCTTATTTGGAATGCATAAGCAATTGCAGGCCTACTCTTTTTATCTTGATTTCATGGATTTCCTGCCAATGTCTTGTAGGCTAAGAACAGTTCATGAAGCAGTGAATGAGAAACACTGGTCTAGTGGCAAACAGAATGTAAAGAAAATTGATTTACAGGCTTTTCACTGCTGCTTAGATGCTATGTGGCCATGGCCCAGTCTCTCCATCTCCATGTGCATCTATTTCCTTTAATTTTGTCCTCTCTCCTTCTTGTTTATACATTTAGTAGGTTGCTTATGGCTCCCATTGTGATCCTATGATGCTGAACAGGATTCACCTCTGATCTCAATTAAGGCACCTGGGCACTACTCTAATACACACAGTAGTGTGTGTCACTTGCAAGATGAAGTGTGTAGTTTTGCAGTCTAACTTGGTAGTAGCTGGCATAATAAAGAAAAATGGCCATACTCTGTACAGCAAACGGTTTTTAGCACTAGCACGTAAGATGACAGGTAATCCAGATGGGCATTAGTATGGGCAGTCTGTAAGTGATGGACAGTAGTGAAGTTTCAGTAGGGCCATAACAATTTTATGAAAGCCATTGCAATGCATTATGGTATTGATCTGCATCAAAAAACTCAGCAAGATTCTTTAAAAGAATGACATTGCTATATTTTTATTCACATTGCTAACAAATAGTTCTACAATACTTCCTGAATTTATCCTTTATCTTTTTACTAGTGGCTATGGATAGAGACTGATGATTTTTATGCATCTTCAACAATGATTTTGCTCTGTGTAAGGAGACAGATGCAGAAATATTTTTTAAAGAGTGGAGTGCCAAGGAATATCTGAAATGAATTCACGATCCTTTGAAACTGCTCCTGTTTTCTTCCATGTGGTAAGGATTTTGTCCTGTGCTAGGAATACAAGTGGAAAATCTCGTAGTTCAGATAGGTTAGTCATTCAGGGATAGATCTACAGAAAATATAGAGTAAGTAGAATGACTAAGAGTTGATTAAATCCAATATGTAGAAACTCAGAGCCTTTCTTCAACTGTTCACTCCTGTTTCAGCATTTTGAAAAATTACAATTCACTACATGTCTAATATCTTTTTGGGGAGGAAAGGGAGAAAATTAATGGCTTCAGGTCAAATCCATGCAGCAGAAAGCAGTGCTCTGCACAGGTACTCACACTTTCCCTAAACCACTTAGGTTGGAGCATAGTAGTAGCAAAGCCCAACAATGTCCAACAAAACCTAAAAGTTAAAGAAAATGTTCCTCTGATCACGTGTAACAGATCAAAACTCATCTGTTTGAAGAGATACTTGAGAGATAAATATATGTTCAGGGTTGTTAATTCTGCTTTGTAAATGAATAGGTATGTAACATGGAGTTCACTGCAACATCTTGAGCCTAGCATTAGGAGAACAAATAAAGACATAAGAGTCATAGCTACTTGAAATTAAAAAATGCATTTAAACATTTTATATAAATTTTCCTTAAATTCTCAGTAGGGGGATGAGTAAGGCTTATATCCCCATGGATATGACGTTCAAGAAGAGAGAGAACACAGTAAATAAATTAGTTGCCCATTATAGGGTCTGTTCTTCTATGGAGTTTAGGTGAGTTGAGAGGATATTCTACCTTCTGTTGTTCATAACAACATTTATTTATTTGTCTGGTTTAATATAAAATGGAATTCTTGTGTTTCCTCCTCCCTTCCAGCCTCACGCCACCCAAACTCAGGAAATTTTCTTTGGTTGTTGAGACATGTACATTTGGACATAGTGAGAGGGAGATTTTGGAATATCTCATTAGTCAGGGGCAGCATATTACTGTACTGCCTAGAAGCAAAATAGTGAAAAACATAGCAATGGAAGTCACAGTACATTTACTTAGTGTCTATTTACTCCAGGAAAAACATTACTTCTAGTAGCAGATGACTTGTCCCTTCATGCTTACTCATTTCTGATATCCAACACTATACAAGGAAACTAATTTTTTGCATATTTCTCATTGCCATTTCTTTATTCCCCTCCAGTGCAAATGCGAAGAACAAGAGTGTGTCCAAAGAGACTACTCTACATCTCTTCTGTCCTCTATTATGCCTTACAGATAACCAAACTGGCAAGGAATTAAAAGCCTTCTATATTTCTTTACTCCCCAGAGTATGTAGAAGACGAGACAATCTTGCCTTTAAAAGATAACAACATTGTATACACTTTCTAAACCATCTAGAGGATTCCACAGCGGGCATGCACTAGAGATTAATGCAGAATTAAAAACTCTAGAATGTCTTAAATTCTTTACATTAAGAAGTTATAATTTTAATCTAACCCTAAGGATCTTGCCCCTAGTTGTGGCTATAGAATTTTTAAAGGAAGCGTTACACTGCAAAAACAGTAGATGATATTCCTTTTATTATTTAAAGCTTGGTTTACTGCAGTTTTAACAGAGTACCTGTCATGTATTTTCATTTTACAGTACAAGAGCTGCAACATAACAGAATATCAGTAAATCCCAGGGCTTTTATAGGCATACATTATTTTTACAATATTGTACTTTTAATGTATGATACTTTTTTTTTTCTCTAATCTCTTTTTCTCACAGAGGACCATATACCGTTATACATACTAAGTAATTGTGCAGTGCTTAACAATGAGACAGTAAGCATTCAGCTAATTGTTACCTCTTTAATACTTTAGAACCCATTAATTGTAAACAGTCCTGTGTAGCCAAGTTAGAAGAAACACTATTGACTGATGTCCAGCATACAGCACTGGAGAATTATTTCTACGCATAAAGGCAACATAAAACGATGTCTCAGTTTGAGAGTAATACATTATTCTTTTTGCTATCATAGTAAAAACATTCCTTCCCTCCTTACCCACTGCACCAAATTGTTTATGCATTCAAATGATTTTGAAAGTCTTGAGCTAGATTTTCTTCCTGCTGGTGTTGTACAAGTTACTGTCTCTAGCTGACACTTCCTTTCTTTATTGGTAAACCATGAAAAAGAATCATAAAATCTAACAAACAGGAGTATGACACCATCTGATCTTCTTGACGAGTTTCACTACCCTGCAATGAGGCTGTATAAAACCTTCTTCCCTATTAAGTGGGAATATGATATCTCCATTGCACCAAAGGATGGTCTGAGCTCAAACGAACAGACCGTGAACAGAACTGCCTGCTGCCTTTCCATAAATTTGGTGGGTTCTTTGTAGGGGAAGAGCTGGAGGGAACTAAGAAATATTTTTAATGTGATTTTGCAGATATAAGCACTACAACTCTCTTGCAGTTACAAATAGCAAATAAAAATATTCTGCCTCAGCATATTAAGCTTATCTTTTGCACATTAAATGAGAAATGATCTATAACTTTGCATCCCTAAAGCCAGATACCAGCAGTGCTCCGGGAAGGAAAGGATCACACAAACGTCTCTCCCATAGGTAACATTAAACTTTTTTCCCCCTTATTTTAAGGCAAGACTCCTTATTTTAAGGAATGTTGCCTCAGTCTTCCAATGCTCTTTCCAAAGAAGCAGCCTTTGGCTAAAATCATGATTCTAGTATATAAAACTCTGGCCTTAGGACAGTCGCAATAATCACATGCACAATGTTCTTGGTGGCAAATCATATCTTTTTTAGAGTCATTAGATTTTTATTTTAGTTTAACTCCAAGTAATGCTATAAACCAAAGTAAAGATTGGCTTAACTGGGGCAGTAGCTGCAGAGGATGAAGAAATCACCATGTCATCAGGTCACATGGTGTGGTGGTGATACATGGAGTAGAAGCTAAATGTACTAGCTTGTACGTGCTATTCATACTGACCTGTACTAAATTTGTATCTGTTCTCATTTAGAAGAGTTGTTACAATTTGTCTAGGATGATTGCTAATAATGTGTTTAACTCTTCAGTCTGATGCTGACTGAAGAGTAAGTAGGGAAATAAAGACACACACCTCTGTAAGAATAAGGCTACATGGGTGTAGACCATAATTTCAGCACTCTTCCACAGTGTGGAAGCTAACACTTCAAACCACTGCATGTTTCTCACACTTTATACCAATGTCCTGTAATGCAAAGAGAAGCTACATTTCATTTTATTTCTGGAGAGAAAATATTCACTTAGCAAAGATATTCAGAATTAGCAATAATTGCAAGAAAAAAAAAAAAAAACAAGCAAAGATTTTTGGAGGACTTGCAAGTACTTATCTCAATACATCAACCTTGCCACTCTACTTGTCAAGGTTAGAAAAATGCTTTTAAGTGTAGGCAGATTTCTTGTCTTTCTCTGGTTGCATTTCTTGGCAATTCCATTCAGGAATCTAGTAATCCCTAGCACTGGAGACAGGGAACTAGATCAGATGAACTATTGACCTGATTGAGTATGGCATACATATCTGTACACTGCCTATGGACTCGTGCCTTTGTAGCAATAACTTCACATCTTTTTTATGGGCCCAGATATGCTTACATGAAGTTTGTATAATATAAATTCTTTGAAAATTTAGAGTGGACAAAAATATAGTTGATATGGAAAAGAGTGTGCAAGAAAAGCGGAGTAAACATGACTAAGCTTCCTAGGCATTAGCATATTTGCTTGTATTAAAAAACAGACAAAAAAATTGCTGAGTTGCTTGTTTGACTTTTGCCTCTGTAATGATATCTTTGGATCAAAATAAGGCAAAAAAAAACCCCCTAACCTTTCTGAAATTGTACTAATTAGTACTCTTTTCCATTTTTATGTGCAGTAATGCAAAAGAAGTAAATTGTATAACAAGGTCAAATGAAAGGATTCTTTCAGGTTTTTGTCCTCTCAAAACCATTTTTTACTACATTTTATCAAGAATTTCCATCAGAATCTGTGACACCATTTTTCTTTCCTGCTGAGCCTTTATTTCATGCTTGGATTGTCTTTTCTTATATGATACTACCATACCTTCATTAGCAGATATCCAGACTTACTCTGGTTATCTGTAACACTGTTGTTAAGGTGATCTTCTACTCTTCTAATCACTGTGCAACTACACTGCATTTCCTTATCAAGTTCAAGTTGCTTTGATCTTTGTACTGGGACTGGTATTTGGTGCATCATGCATGTGACTTAGAACTCAGTCCTGCAAATCATCCTGAGAAGATGGGATACCAGGAGTGGATTCAACTCTTCAGCCATTACTTCTCCCTGTATCTGATGCAGAAATAACAGTATTCACACTGAAAGTATCTACTATGCAAAGAAATTCTCCTTGCAGTTAAATTTTCCTCCCAAATTTTAGCAGGGCTTATAGCCATTGGAAAGTGAGTTGGTTGTTGGTTAGGGTTTTTTTCTGTTTGTTTGTTTGTTTGTTTGTTTGTTTTAGAATAACTAATGCCCTTAGACTTTAAATCCTTGTATTCTAAGAAACAACTTTTTGCTCCCCCAGCCCCCCTGTGGAAGAATTGCTAGTCACCAAGACAACTTACACAAGAGCTTTTTTCAATTACTTTGATTTCCTTCAAAAAGCAGATTCTTTTTAGGCTCAGTAATTCAGATCCTTGGTATTCAAGCTGTTTTCTCTCATTCTTCCTCCACCCTTTTTTTCCCCTTGCTTCTCTCTTGGTTTAAACCTGTGGACAAAGATCTCACAGGTTTCTTTGTCACCTCCTGAGTCTAATTATGGGAGTGAAGGTATTTCTTTTCATCTGCCAGTGTAGGCAGCTATTTTCCAAAATTTCCCCTAGAGGCCAATGATAACCTTTTCTTTTACTGAAGTGAAAATCAAAGACTGTTATGCAACTAGCTAGCCTTGTCTTTTATTATGTGAAGTATCCACTTATCACTATTTATTCACAATTTTTGTATTGCACAATGTGACATGCAATGTGATAATGCAGAGAGGTTCATCTATTTACCTAAAGAACCTTGTAAAATGCTTACCCTGATGCTTTTGTGGGAAATGATAAATGTTATCAAATAAGATGACATGGAAAAATACTGTAACTGATTTTCATTTAAAAAACACATCTCTGATTTGTCTGCTATACATCTTAAACCCTCTATGTGGTTTTAATTATGCTTTGTGATGCAGTATTCTGTAGTCCACAGATGCTGTAATCCATATTTCTACAGTTATGCTGTCTCGCTGATGGAAGATGACCCATTTAAGAAAAAGAAAATAAATGGGGGCAGGGAGGGGAAGGTTTTGAGCAATTCTTTCCAGTGAAACATTTTGTAGCACTTTTACTTCATGATTAATGTCAAGTTCAGAAGTGGTTATATTAACATATCCTAAATGAAACTCAGGAAATACCTCTAGATTATATGCATAAATGGCTTCTAGCACTGCTCTTCAGGTAAAGTAGTTTAGATATCGCTTAGTTCACTTTTTCAAACTGAAGGGAGAATTTGAAAATATTTTCCTGAAGATTTTTCTGTTTCCACACCACTTTCTATATTTTGGCTCTTCTTTTGGTGGCCTGCCCAATGTAGGTTGATTTATTAATTTGGTATATAAAAGTTGAGGAAAAAGGTTTTTATTGTACATCTGTCCATTAGCTTGGACTTAAAGTCTCACAGACAGATATTTATGCCTCTATGTGAGCCCATAAGAACAAAACCTGTTACAGATGCTCTGATTTCAGCTTTAGGGACAAACCTAGCAAAGGGCTTATCCAAAAACATGCTTCTATTGATTACATAAATGTGTGTCTCTATATGTGATCATATGTGCACACATATGACTCTTCATATTTGTCTTCCATGTGACAATGAAAGGAGAGGTTGCAGAGCCCCTCTGTATTGACAAAGAGCTGCTGAAATGTTATTGCATGACCTCTGTGTGGTTGGTGCCAGGCGTAACAGAGGCACTTGGTACAGACACATCACAGACCGTGCCTGTCACTGCATGGCAAAGAGGGCTGGAAACTTACTTAATCTACAATTCTCGACACAAGTTTGTAGATCAGTGACCTAAAAGATTGCAGTACTGAGAGAACTGTTATGGTCTGTCGTGCGCTAAATCTAGCTGAAAAATTCATGACATTCTCAATTACATAAATGTGTTCTTACATCAAGTGACTTTTAACAAGATGAAACCATTCTTAAGTTTTTGAAAGTGGAAAAATCAATTCTTCTAGATTAAGGCAATAATTCGAAAAGTTATATTTTAGTATTATACAAGCTGAAGAATTTTCTTGCAATGGGGCATTTTTTTCTTCTTGTTGCCTTGACAAGAGGCTTCCTATTAGCTTAAGTATTTTAACTTATTCCATTATCAAATTGGACATTTTAATAAATGACATTTTCTGAGTTGGAGTGCTTTTCAGTTAATAATCTGAAAGGGCTTTACAATTTTAATTTGGCTTCTAAGTTGTGCTTGTGATCTCAAGAAACATTTGGTGGACTTCACAGTGTTAGGTTTGTGTTTGGACTCAATGATCTTAATGGTCTTTTCCAACCTAAACTATTCTATGATTCTATGATTTTAATAAATCTATTTTTAAAATTAATAAATGTTTCCCTAGTTGGAAAATGGTTTTATTTTCCTATGATTTTTTTTTAACTGAAAAATCAAAATACCCAAACCTTTTGTTAAGATGATTATGAAACATAAACAATGAAGAAAAAAAAAATAAAAGGAATAATGGCTTATTGCTTTGAGGATTTGAAATACAGATAGTGCAGATCTCCATTTTCTGCTACTGAAGTGGCAGGGCAAGTAGCAGTCTTACCAAGTTTAATTTTGAAAAAGATTTTACAGCACTAGAATGCTCCTAAAATAAATGTACTACAGAGCATGAAAAGTTCATGATCAGCAGTAGCTGGGTTCCCCAAATAGACTAATTTTTCCATGACATGGTACCTCTTGCTGAACAAAGACTGCAGAGAGATGAAGTGACTTATATATACTTGGAGGCTGAATACTGTTTGATCCATTATAATAAAAAGGTTTTCTGATGTATCTGAAGTCAAGTTCAATCACTGTGGTATTACAGTGTCTGTGAAAGGGTAGTCTTTTCCATTTGCAGGCACACATTCTAAGTACATGCACAGATAAGTAAAAGAAACTGTCCTTTCTAAATACATGCTTGTATGGGAAAATAAAAGAAAATGGCATGGGAGACAGGCCTAAGCATTCAAATCAAAAATCCTCTGTACTGCAATGAGCTGGGATTTCACAAGATACCAGCATAAGAGAATCCGCTGTAATAAAATATGTACCTGATTACCACATTGCAGTCATATATTTTCCTTCATGAAGCAAAGGAGCAACTCGCTGAGATGCTGCAAAGAAATATATGCACTCCTAGGAGAACCTGTGGGCTTCTTTATTTCGTGCCGTGTGTTGTTGAAATGCCTGAGCACCAGATGGTATGCTCTTACAGTGTTGGACAGATGCAAGAGCTCAAATCCTGAACTATTATAGCCATGTCAGCACAGTCCTGCAAAACCTGAGCTCAGTAGCCCTGGCCTAGTTCTTCATAGACACCCACATCGATCCAGCTCATTTTGCATTTGCACCAGAGCTGCTGCCATGCAGACTGCCTTGCATATCTGTACCACGCTTCCAAACATTTCTAGTTTCATTTGTAGATAGTTGGTGGTATACAGTGGTGCATAAGATTGAAATTGCTATTCACATACTGAAAATATTTTACTTTAGCTTAAAATTATTTGTACCTACAGTGCTAATGGAAAATAATTCATATATAGGTTTGGGGCAAGCCTCTGATTCTAGGTTTGTTCCCAGAGACCAGCTGAGTATCTCTGCACATGCAGAGTCAGCACACTCTAGGGTGCAACATAACATTTGCCTTCTGTGTTTTCCACTCGTTTGTGGCTGAGGTGTAGCTATTGCAGCAGTCTCAGTGAAAAAAGGTTGGAGAGATGCTGATACACCCAGCATGCAATTTCATTCTGTGCTCTTCTGGGAGGAAAGCTGTACTTTCCCCAGTCCCTTCCACACACAGAGCAATGAAGGATGATATTGACAAACAGGAACTGTGCTTGAGATTGAAAGCACTATCTAGAAGGCAGAAATAGCTTCACATAGGCAGAAAAATAGTAAGTCTCCTACCACTAAGGAAACATTGATCATAAGTGGCTTCTATTGATCCTCTTCTGATGCCAAGTCCACAAGCTCACAGAGCTGAAATAAACATGTACTTTACTGCAAGTGATTCCTTCTTCATGTGGCTTAAATGGTGATTTGCATTCAGGCAAGCTCTGAATGCTTCTAACAGCCATCCCTCTGCACAGTGCCTGTGCATTGCAGATCTTTCTACCCTTGTCTGCGTGACTTCAGCCTTTTCTTGACTTCCTTGATATTCAGGATCCTAGCAGATCTGAACTGCAGAGGAAGGCGGGGGATAAGCCACTGAGTTCACAGATACAAATTAGCTTGAATAGTCACAACTTACATGATGTCTTATGTCTTTCTGTGTTTTCAGCTACTTGGACCTTGTGAAAGGTGATGTAACCAGACGAATACTGGAGAATCCCATAACACCAAGGGAAATAAGGATGACGGAACTCCTCAGTCTGATCTTTGATAGAGAAGGACAGATGATACACAGCTTAGAGTCTGCGAAAGGGCAGACATTAAAGATCTAGTTAAGAGAAAAACAATTTCTGTTTTGGTGTGCAGTCTGGCAGCAGATGTCAGACCCACCTTTGCCTTGCTGAAGATATGGCCCTTCAAATACCTACATGAGGCAAAGTGCCTTCCTGCAGTTAGTGTCCAAATCTTGGTGACTTTCTCAGCTGAGGTCACTGTGATAAAGATGTAAAGAAGGAGAGGTGTGGAATCAGAACAAGATCCCAGTGTGAATTAAGGTCCAGTATGTGAAGAAAGACCTTGCTGTACCCTCCCAGTAATAACGGAATAGTGGCAATGTGTCTGCGTCTCTGATATTCCCTTATGAGTTATTCCATTGAGCACTAAGAATAGTTCAACACTGTTATTTCAGAATAGAGTCTTAGTTATTTATCTGTAACTACAGGAATGACCTTGAGCAAGAAGAAGCATTTTCATTACATCTCAATTGTTAAAAATAAACCACAACTCTGCTGGCTCTCAAAAGACCTTTCTAGAAACAGGAAAGTGTTGTCTGGGCACAGACCCCTTTGGTAAGGGAAAACTGAGGAGTGGCACTTTGTGATGAAAAGTACTAGGATGAGATTTTATTTCTGTTGTTAACCTGAGTAACTAATACAATCAAACTCTGAAGAAGTAGCTGTACTTAGTCAAAAAACAGAACACCACACATACATACGAACTAAAGGTAGTTAGGCTTTGTTCTTTTTTTGTGTAAAAATAAGCAATGCCTTTGAAGATGGTAGAGTGATACAGATTTACCCCTGCTGACAATGTGCCCTCATGTGAATAGACTCTATTTGGCACGCCATGGGTATGTGTAAATTGAAGGACCCAGGAGCACTTTCCTGTTCTCGGAATGGATACGCACAATTGCTGTTTCTGGCTTGCACATCAGGATCAGACCTGTGTGTGTACACATACTCTTTCCTTCGGGAGCAAGGCAGGCAGGGAGCGTGGGTCAGGCTAAAAGATGTAATTTCTTTTATGTTCAGAAGAGTGTCTAGTCTGGATTAATAAGAGTCCAGGATACTGGATAACAGAGTGGAACATACCTTGTTATAACTGGTATGATCTCCACCTGAACTTTCTCTGGAGCTTAGAAGTTACCTGAAAATTTATTTTTGTACAAATAAATCTACAATATAATATGATAATGAAGCACCCCGCACTACCACCCCCAAAAAACCTCAAACTCCAACTGTGTTTTTTGCAGAGATTGATTGATTAAGCGAATATGAAAAGTTAACCTGGTTGAGTTCCTGAGAGAGATGTCATAATAGACAGGTACATATCTTCAAGTTAAAACTCTGTATTCTTGATTAAAGATGTCCTAGCCAGCATATGGCTCAGTGGCTACACAACATCATCATCCTAGAAAGTCAGTAAGGCATTCGTGCTAGAAATGGTCTCACAGCAGGGGAAACAGCAAGGGTATATTATTTTAGAACAACTGGCACAGCATGGCCTTCAGCAACAGAGAGAGCACAGGCTTTGCTGCTCTAGGTCACTCGTCCCAATGTGTTACAACAGATGTTTTGTTACTCAGCAGTTTAAAAAATGGTGAGAGGACAATTGTTGTAAGAATTGCCTTCTCTATCTTTGAAAGAAAACCAGTTTTAGAAAAGGGACCTTGAAATCTTGCAACAAGGCGAAACAGCTGCCACTTTGAAGAACTAAAAACAAATCAAGTCAAATGTGCTCTACATCCTTACTGACATTAATATGACTGCTGAGGAAACACATATACCACAGCCATGGAACTAAATTTTGCTAATTCATTCAGCAGAAATGTTCTATTCTTTGTCAGGGTGGGGGATTTGGGGCCAGTAGCATGACAAAGAGGCTGATGGAAGACAGATGTGTTGACAGAAGGGCTCTGTATCAGCCATTTTGAAATGCTATTTCTGCATTTTGGAGGACAGAATCCTCAAACAGCTTCAGTGTTTATGGATAATTTACAGAGAAATGAAGCTTAGATCATCAAGCCAGAGAATAAAACTAATACTGAGAGTCTTTGAAGGAGTCATATAGTATAATTAGGAAAATAAAAGCTTCAGATCCCTTCAAACATGAAGTAGGCACTAGCATTCAGTCACAGAAACTTACTTCTCAACTGGGTGCACCAAATAGGTTTAAATAACTCTTTGTGAGTAAACAGTCAACTAAGACATACGGATAAATTAAAAATGTTCATTATTAATGAAGTCAGAATTAGAAATACATCATTAAACTGATTATAATTAATACAATGCAATATTTGGGCCCACCAGAGCTGCTGATGTTTTTTACTTTTCTACTTATTCCAAATAATGCAGACATATCTTACTGCAATGAGTACAGAAGATGTTTTGACTTTGTAGACATTAGTTTAGCCTTCTAATCAGTGCAACTAATGACACATTTTGGTGTGACTCTACACAGGAAAAAAAAACAATTTTGAAAAATTGCTTATGCTGTTTTGGTCTGTTCCAGTTAGTTTATTCAGAAGCATTTTGGGGCCATCAGAAATAACGAGCTCCTTTTTGAAACTTCATACGCTTCTACCATAACAGAGAATGAATTGGATTCTCTTACTTCTTGTGATCTTCATTAACTATGTTCAATAAATTTTAGTTGCAAGTGGAGTAAGTAGAATCTCTGCAAAGCTTTTCCTGTATGCATCTGCACAAAAGCAAATAAAGAGATGGGCTGATCGGCAGAAGCTGTTTTTACGGTCTGTGTGCTGCTGAAGCAGTGTGGAGGATGCTGAGTTCAGAGTAAACTATTGTAATGGTATAGCTTTATGCCTGGTATTCTATTTAAAGTGAAAAGAATGATTAGAGCATCTAATCTGAACACCTGTATGAGAAAAGTAATTTATTAAGGGGAATAGGTTAGAGCCTCATTAAAGGCTCATTCACGTGAATAGGTATGTGTATAATGAATCCAGTGAAATTCTTTGTGTATTGAATCATTTGGGGGAAAAAGTTTTCGAACACTTTCTCCACAAATGCACTGCACCCCACTGAGAGCTGCTCCCCATTCACAGGGGAGCCGCTGTTGGTGCATGCTGAAGACTTGGTAGTTCTGTTTTGGCATCTGTTTCCCTGCAATTCACAAGATATTGTGGTCGCTGACAACTACTTTGACCTTTTACCAACAGTATGAAAACCAATTCACGTAGTTTTACCTTATTACTTAAATATAGATGGTGTCTTTTCTACTTGACCAATGGAAATTTTAAAAGTAGGAGTAAAATAATTAACCAATAGTAGATGACAAGATGAAGAAGCGCTCAAAGATAACTATTTTGTGGATGGTTTCAGTGCATCTTTTCATTTTCATGTTTGTTGCCTAGAAACCATAATGTCAAGTACATTATTGTTGCTTATATAAATAAATCTGCTAGGACTAATTCTTGAGCATATTCTTCATGCTTGTCATGCTAGAAGCATCCTGAAAATCATGAAATGGTTCACATAATGTGATGTGACATCTACATGACACAGAACAGCTGTAACGCCCGTTCCAAAACGATTGGTTGAGTGTTGTTACCCTGTACTGGGTCTGGCTGGGATGGACTTAACTTTTTACATGGCAGTCAGTAAGGTGCTGGATTTGGATATCAAACAGTGCTGATAACACGCTAATGTTTTGGTTAGTGCTGAGCAGTGCTTGCATAGCATCAAGTCTTTCTCTTTTTCCCACTCTGCCCCCTCTTGCCCCCAGCAAGTAAGGTGGGGGTGGGCACGAGATTGGGAGGTGACACAGTTGGGACAGCTGACTCAAATTGGCCAAAGGCGTATTTTATACCATATGACATCATGATCAGCAATAAAACCTGGGGTAGAGGAAGAAGAAGAGTGTGGGAGGGTTGGGTTTGAAGGTGGTGGCTGTTCAAACACTGTCTGAGCTTTGGTCTTCCTGTGGGAGGTGGTGAGCAATTTTGTTTGCTTGGCTTGTTTTTTGGGTTTTGTTGTTCTTTCTCTCTCTTTCTTTCACCTATTGGACTGTCTTTGTCTTGACCCATGAGTTTTCTTGGTTTTATTCTTCCTGTTTTCTCCTCCTGTCCTTCTGGGGATGGGAGTGAAAGAGCAGCTGTGTGGGTAGCTGCTGGCTGGGGTAAACCCATTGCATATGCATAAAATGAAAAAAAATTTGCTGGTGGGGGCTGTGTGTGTGTGTGTGTGCATACCAGAGAAAGGATGGAGGAATGGAATCCTCTCTTTCTGATGTAAAACAAGCAAGCAAGATTTCTAGTTCTGGAGGTAGTGAAAGGTGGAAAAGCTGGTAAAAAAGCACATTCTTTCTTTTGTCTGCAAGAAAAATGTATGTTCAGTGCATTGCTGATCGCTTTGATCCCTATGCCTCTTGAAGGTCTCTTTTCTATTATAGATTTTTTTTCCTAGCATATTATTAGAATTCCCTTGAAATTTGGCAAGGCTAAACAAATATAACCCTAAAATAGCCAAAGTATGAATATGTTCACCTTACTGTATCTTTCTTTCTTCTAGGTAATTCATATTATTAATAGATGCTATATTTTCGTTCTTTTTTTTTTTTTACTACTGAAGGAATGCACTTTCCTATATACATCTTGATAAAAACCATATAGCTTTAATTTGAAATCCTTTGTATAAATTATTACGTGAAATGCCGTCCATTTGAGCACAATGTTCACAATACTTTCATTGTCAAAGAGAAATAATTCACAGAGCATTTAAAAGACTCAAAAGCAGGGAAGTAACCCAGAGTTAAATTCCTGGGAGTCAGATAATTCCATGCTTACTCCTTTTGAGTTGTTTCCTAAGTCTAGTATTAAAATGCTACTCAGTATGGAAAGGGTATTAGAGAATCTGGCCATACAATTATTTTCTGTAAAATTTTTATCATAGCACTTGTTCTATTTCAAGATACAGCAAACTCTGAGCATCGGATTTTAAAGAATAATTTATTTTATTTCTTACTTGATCTAAATTGGAATTATATTATGCCCTAGGCTACTATAAAATTGAAATATAGCTTCTCTCCTTCCTTGCCCTCCCACCAACCCTCATTGCACAGCTTGTTAAAGAATATACTGACAAACAGCAAACTTTACTTTTCTCAGGTCCCCCTAGGCAAATTCATGTCTGTGCAGTCCTTGAAGAGGGACAGTATTTGGTGGTACATGGTGTTACGCCATCCTGCTTTAGGAGGGAAATGGCTGCTTTCAGGATGCCTGCAGGATCTCAGCAAGAGACACTGCTTCATGCCGAGACAAGATATGGAGAGCCAGCTGTCTCTGTTGGGTTTCTCCAAACATGGCAAAGCAGGCTGCCTCTTGCAAATGCAGAAGATCCCTAGCAGGCACAAGTTCAACAGACACCAGGAGGCCCTGCCTTTACCAGCAGAAGAATCACAGTCTCGACGCTGCACCTCTTTCCTATTATCAGATATGAAATCGGGCTTTGCCCATACCCCTTTTCCCCCACTGATGTACTGTAGCTGCTGTAGCTATGCATACACCTCTTTCCCCCTCATCGTACCACACACCTTTCACTGTGCAATGAATAAATAACCTTTGAAAGATTAATATCAGACTAATTAATTGCAAATGTTAGAGCTTGATTCTGAAAATGCATCATTTTCAGCTTAGTTGCTAAATCTTTCACAAACAAAAATGTTATATAATGAGATTATTAAGTTTATATTCAGCTGGTTGTAGTTATCATATTTTCTGTCACACAAAAAAGTAAAGTTTTGCCTTGTCATAAACATCAAAGAGAAATTCTTTTATTTTAATTAATCCTGTTGCATCTTGTCTGCATCTATGTATTTATTCACTGGAATGTGTGATCATTAAATACATCTGAACTGAAATTAAATTACTGTTCTCCAGAACAGATTTTTAAAATTTGACTGAATATTGTGTTTTCCTGAGGAACAGAAATATCAAAATATATACCCGTGGCAACATGCTCGTGTACTAGTACTACTTATATCAATCTTTGCTTGAAGAATATTAAGACTCATGTGAGAAGAAAGGCATAAGAAATAGTATGCAGTAGCCAAGCTGTCTTGTATTCTGTTTCATTGCACATCTATTAGCATATTTTATAAGCATCAAAAACAAGACCAGTATAGCATAAAGCTATAGATCTACCAAAGTGCAAAGTACAGCATAAAACTCTATATCTATCAAAGTGTAAAGTAAGGTGATAGCGCCATTACCTCATCTGGGAATTATTCATTGGAAAATTACATTCGTGCTGGATTTCACATAATCAGACAATGCCTACTGGCTTGCTGCCTCCGAGAGTCCCTCAAATTCATCTAGACAAAAGCATTATGTTTTCCAATGGTATTTCACAATACATCTCTTCTTTGGGTGTGATTTGAAATCATTGAAGACAATTCAGTAACATAATCACTTACAGTAATATGGTGTGAATTAAGTCCTTGACAAGGTAGAAAACGTAATGATGCTAGATATGTCAAGAAGATGAGAGTAAAACACAAGTTTACAGAAGTTAAAAAAATAAGAAGGTCATCCACTATGATCACAATTTGTAATGCAAACATGCTTACCTGTTGTCAAAAAAACCCACACCTTAACTACGAGCACCTTACAGCTATTTTATTCCAAGTTACTTGACTCATATTCACAAAATTATCCCATTTATATTATGGACATGTGTATTTCCACTGATCCCAATGGGATACTCTCCTGAGCATGATAAATCATACAGCTGTACTTACTCATTACAATTTTTAATTAAGCAGATTTTCATAATTTATTTCTCATATATTAATTAAATTAATGAGATTAAAAAATTCTGAAGGTTGTAGACAATCTTAAATTAGAGATTAACTGCAATTAAAGATTATACATTACAACAGGCAAAATTCATATAAATGATTCTAAAAAAGGATATGAAACTCAAGTAGTAACAAATTAAACTGATACATCAAATTAGTGTTATCTCACAGTAAAACATTTTATCTATACTAATCTCCTCTTCTCTGGAAGGTGATTTTATTATCAGCACAGAACATTAACTCTTAATAAAGGCCTTATCAATCTGCTGATCAGGATTTATTTTGATCAAAATATGGTACAATATATGGTACAGTCACAGGTATTTCTAAACCAAGAAATTTTGACAGATTCATTACTGAAATAGAAAGTCAAAGTTTCCATCTAGGTCATGATAACTCATAAAAAAATATATTTTTTTTCAAAAAGGAGAGTCAGTGTGAAACTTTGCCCTGCAAAAGACAATGACATTGGCTGAGTTCAGATTTTCAGCCATGCTTTTAGAGTATTATGACAAGAGACACAGATAATTGCATTGTGTGTTTTCTCCTATATTTGCGTATTATCATCTCTTCCCCATCCCTGGAACTTCTTCCTCAGTTTTAGTGTGAATTTCACCTACCTTCCCTTCCTCTCCTCATATATAAAGGGGGAAAAGGTCCACCAATTCTGCTATTTTTGTCCTTAGTTCTTAGTAATGACTCATCTGAACAAACAAACTTAAGTGTTTAGGAGCAAAATCATATCAGTCAAGGTACTACGGAACTAAAACAAGCAAGGTATCAAAGATAGAATAAGCCACAAGAATGGTTTCTCTTCTGGCTTCTCCTCAAGCTGTCAGAAGTAAAAATCAGTTGTGAAGTCTCTTACAAACTTGAATTCTCCCACTGTAACTTTACATTGTCAAGGCCTTGCATGGTATATGTGTTGAAGAGAAAGGTATTACCTGGCTGATGAGCTCTGTCATGCAGGGCTCACCTGTACATCCCCCTTACTAAGTGGAACATCTGTGGGGAAAAAGAGAGTTTGGAAAACCCTGCTTCAGAAGACAGAGTTAGGCAAGCTGAATAAATTGTTCAAAAAAATATGATGCGATTCAGCAAAGGAAATATGCAAAATGTTATGCTTGACTTAGTTCTAAGTTGAAGGATGGAGTGACTAGGCAGCAGTTCTGCTGAAAAACTTCTCTTAAATACTGTGGATGCGAGCCACCATGGGAGCCTGTGAAAGCAGTGAGATGCACCTTTTTCCTTGGTGATGCCTTAGCAGCAGTGTTATGTCCGGTTTTGTGTATCTTCCCATAAGAAATATAAGGAACAGTATGGGAGACAGAATTAATAAATTATTTGTGAGAAAAAGTGAAAACTCTGTTTTTTTAAAGTGTAGATCAGTAGAGACTTAGATATTATACATAAAAGAACGGGGGAATAATCTGTTATCTGGGTTCACTGGGAATGAGAGGAGAAGTCAGGAATGCAATGCGGAGCAGAAGATATTAATATTTCTACTGTAAAGCACTAAAATAGATTGCTTACAAGGTTTATCGGCTTTAAAGGGTTATATAAGAACAGTCCCCAAACAGCTGTTAGAAATGGATTAGGCATAGTTTGCCTTGCCTGGGGATAGGTGCAGGGATTAGATCAAGTCTTGCCATCGCTACTGGCTCTGTTTTTTATGATCTGTAAGAAGAGAAGTCCAAGGCCAAATAAATTAATGGAGAAACTAAATGTAGGTCAGATGCTGGTTTGTTTTTTTTTTTACTACAGTCTGGAAGTTTAAGTACCTAGATGTTTTGGAAATGAAATCCTCAAAGGCCTTTAGGAATACCTGGAGAGAAATAGTAGAAGAAACCATTAATGTAGCTGTATTTAGGAGGTGCAGTAACTGTGCAAGAAAGAAATAAGGAAAGCCCACCCTTAGGAAACTCAACTACCAGTGAAATGGCAACTGCCAGTCTCTAACTGCTGCTCTGCAAGAGGAGTCTCAGGCTCTTATGGAGATAATCAGCTGAAGATATGAATGTAGCTCACGTACATGAAAGTGTGTTAGCCTCCAGTATGGACATGGTCATTCATTAGTAAAATGAATTTAAATTGGGTTTAGTTAATTTTTGAGGAAGAAAAGAAAAGCATATTAACTTCCGGCCTTAGCTGATTTGTCATAGCTTTCCTGGGCCTTTCTGCTTAAGGAAGTCTTGTGTATAAAAACAATGCTCAGCTGAGAACAGAAAGACTGCTGGCTATTCTGCCTGACATAGTACAGAAAGACTGCTGTGAGGTGTCTGCATTTGTTGGTTTCTGTGTAGGACCATTTGGCAAGAAAGGGGGATAAGTGACAGAAGAGACAGAGAAATTTCTTATTGAAGATTTTGGTCAGATTTTTTTTTACATTAGTGGATTCAGGATTAATTACATTAAAATAAAAGTAAACGCACTATGCTAAAATCCCCCACCAAAACCAGTTGCTTTCTTTTTCTCCCCTCCCCATACAGGTAGTGTTAGTACTAATCCAGAGATACAAATAGAATAAAAAAAGTCAAACTTGAGGCAATCAATCTGTTCATATGATTCACCCAAAAGAAAAAGGAACAAAAAAAAAGAGAAAAGCCTGACAGAGGTGAAAAGAGGAAAAAGTGAAGAAAATGAGAATTCCATTCTCCCATTCGTTTTTACATTTTTTTTCTCCCTATAAAGTCCATTATCTCATACCGCACTAAAATAATTGAGAATATTCATAAATCCTAACTTTGCTCCTTTAGTAAGGCATAGAAGCTCCCCGAAAATGTGTTATAGGCCACTAAATTTAGGATTCTGCTTTGAATTAGCCTCTAGTGAAGTCTAATATTATTCAGTGATTACAGAGAGAGTATGGGGATCTTAACCCAAAAATTAGCCTTTGTGAATAGCCTGTATGAGTCATTTCAGTAGTTGTGTGTAACTAAACATTAACGAAACTTCTTTTCTATTAAAATACTAGTGGAAGATAAATAACTAACGGTTAGGGCACCTACTTTTTGAGTTTCCAGTACCACAGTCCAAGGTATTTATTATAGTTCCTAATACATATGAACTGTATATGAAGTCCTAGGTTGCAGTTTGCTATAGTTGATGATCACAGTGTGCTTTGTAATTCAAACTGGAAAAAGGTTTTTTATGTTGTCATTGTAGAATTTGTTTGTATTTTTTTAATATTTTACAAAAAAAGTTCTGATTCATTTTAAGTAGATTGCAATACAGATGTTTATTCCCAGAATAAATTTATTGTACTGCAGGGCAAATAGGACTTGAGAAGCTGAGCTTGTTAGTGGTGACCAGACATCACTATGGTTGGGAATACTGCCTTGCAGCTTCCTTTCTCTAGTTTGTACCTACAGCTGAGAGGTGGAAAGTAACATTACTCACCAAATAGAAGCTCTGTCACATGTCTTCATTTTATGAGTATATCTACTCTAATAAAATTCAGTTACATTGAGTAATTCCTATAGCACAGACCTGAAGGAGAAATGTGATAACAATATTAACTGTAATTCTTGAGAAGCTGCATGAATTTCACAGGTTTTGAAATGCAAAAGGTTGAATTTTTTATTTTTTGAAAATTTTAATTGTGTACCTCTTCTTTTATTTTTTTCTTCTCAACACTTCAGTGCAATAGGATTGATGTTTGGGGTTTTCAAAATCTTCTTTGTCTCTTCGTGTTTTTAAACTTTATATATATACCATATATATATATATAAATAAACCATATAATTCAAAAGACCTCATTGTTCAATTTCAGCAGAGTTCTGACATGTTACATCTGTTTAGGGTCTTTCCCCTAGTATCTATTTCATTTAGTAACATCAGTTACAATAAAGAAAGTGGAAATAAGAAAAGTAATATTCAAATTTTCACAGACCTGTATGTTTCACAGTGGAGATTCAAAAACTTTAGAAAATTAAAATCCAAGCTGACAACAAAAGAAAAAAATTTTTTTGCCATATTTTTTGTTGGGAAAATGTGATTTTTATTTTCTGGAAAAAAAAGATTTTTGTGACAATTCATCTTTGCAGAACATGCCACCACATTTCTAGCCATTCATAAAGCTCTAAAGGCTCAATAACAATATATCTGGTTGTAAATACAAGAAATGCTCTCTCCCCCAGCTGTCATTTTTTATAATGCTCATTTACAGGTTTCCAGAATGTGTAACTCTATTCATGATGAGAGCTTAAGCAAACTGTGCTGAAAATTATCCAATGAAAGGCAAAGATACAGAACAGGGGTTTCTGGTCCCAGCTTTGGCTTTGCAGCCATCACTGAGGAAAAGGCAATACACAGTTCCAAAGACCCCATAGCAAACCAGGTATCCATCCAAGAGTTAGATCAGCCATCTGTTTCCTCAGCCAGTCTCCTATTCATTGGCTGAAGGAAAGGGAGCTGCGCCAGTCTTGCCTGTGCTGGGCTTGGTATCAGCTGAGATGTCCCAGCAGCCACACGATGGGTCAGAACAATGTTAAATGCATCCTTTGTCCACCAATCCCCTTGTGTACTACAAAGGATGGAATTTCTAATAGATTCTCTATGGCACACAAAAAGCTCCAGTAGGCACTGAAGTGGTCCCCTCCAAGCATTCCTGCAACAGTGGTTAGCCAGCTCCTTTAGCAGACTTTGGAGTCACTCTTCTACGGCCCTGACTTTTGAGGCCTGCTTTCCAGCAACATTTTCGTGGTTGGTTTTCTGCCATTCTTGGTTTCTTCTGCATAGGCTTAATGTTTGTGTAGTCATTTTTCCTTCATTGATTTTGCTGTAGAACAAAGTCTGTGTTTGTGTTTCTGCAGATGTACACATAAAAATCAAAACCCATAGAAAAAAATGAAGTTGCAAGAACTTAAATAAGGAAAAAGCAATCACTTTCTAGAGTAAATGTCTACCTACACAATGAGATCAGTTTTTCAAGGAGAAATAATAGATTTATTTTTCTGTTAATCACAAATGATTGAGAATAAGTATTTTGTAGGTTCATTGCTGTTAAAAGTTAGAGATGAAGACAAAATGTGTATGCAATCAACTCCTAATTCTCCGAATTGTTGTAGCAAACATTATTGATGTGGGCAGATTTGGCTCACATTTTTGTGATGTTGGAGAAATGTTGGCATATATACTAATACTTATTTCCCTTGCTAAAGATGATAGCATAGGGTAGAAATTATACATTTTAATTTTTATCCTTTATTGTAATGACAAATAGAAACAGAAAAATGCAAAAAGATTTTAAAAAGATTTGTATCAAAATTGTCATGGTTGCTTTTCATATAAATTAAAATCTTACTCACACCACAGTCTCTGTCAAAGCTTGTATCTCTCTGTGTAGTGGTTGACTATTGGTGAACATGTTCATTATTTTGAGAATTAATGTTTTGTCCAGAGTATTTTAACCAGTATTGCTAAAATTATTAGCTTTGTATTATAAGGTGACATTAGAAAATATGCATGCAAACCAGTAATACATTCTGAACTCTTTGTAAGTGATTAAAATCAAATACATTCTTAAAATATTGCCCATGTAGTAGCTTAAAATATTCGTTCAAGGGAAGAAGAAAGTTAAAATATGCTCCCAAGAAAGAACAAATATGGATTATTGGTACAAAAGGGGCCTCACTTAAATTGCAAATATTGTATAATCTCTTCAGAGCATATATGGTAGGGTTTTCTATTACTAACCATAATAGATCTTGGATAAAAGTTGCTTCTGAGTGCTTTTGTGACATAAATGTTAAAGAAATGATAACACTATAGCTTTACAGACTAAAAAATTCATTTTCCAAGTCAAAGTTTTGATTCCCGAAGTCATTAGGAGGTAGGATGATTAATTCCAAAAACAAAAAAAAATAGAAAATTGTGTTATGTATGTGCATATCAAGCCCCTTCCAGACATGTACAAAAGGAATTTTGCACAGAAAGCAAACTATTTTTTCCTTGTATTTTCATTTGCATTTCATTTAATCTTGAATGATTATGTGTCAGCTCATTCAGAATTCCATGTTTTATTGAACTTGATTACAGACCACCCAAGAGACCTGAAATGGATTCACAGCCAGCCCTCATCTTGTAGCTGCGGGAGACAGTTACATTGCTTCCTCTTCCTCTTCTCTGTCCCCAGTCTGATTCTCTTCTTGACTGCAGCTTCTTCTACCTCCTCCCACCCTTCTTGGTGTCCACTTCCTATTCTTGGGCACATTAAGGATATTTGTTTTGAAGAAATGTAGATAGGAAGAAAACAGACTCTTAAGAGAGCTAGTTAATTAGAAGGTCCTTTGTTTGCTATAAGTAAATTAATTCAGCTATAGTCATTCTTTTTTACTTTGAAAAGTGTATTGCTAATTGGAGAATAAAGTATAAAAATAAAATAGCATGTTAGGTTTAAATGTATAGATAAGATATCAACATTGTTTTGTAACCAGGCATTTTTATAATCCACCTGGAAGGTTAAGCCGTAATAATAATTTAGCTATGGTCACAGGGTTATAACTGTTGAGATAGATTTGATGTAAGTGTAAATCTCTTATTTTTTCCATCCATGGAACTTGCTTATGTGCTGACCAAATATGGGTAATAATGATTGGAGAATGAACATATATATAAGGTATATAAAATAAAGGGTAGAAGACTATTTAAGGATTTTGTATGCCTGTGTGTGCCATTTTCTCTAGCTCTTATTTATTGTATTTGCTAAAATGTTAAGTTAAAAACACAAAAACGTTCTTCATAACAAAGTAAAGCAAGTATGACTCATCACTGTTTTCTGCATGGATAAAAGCTCTATTGAGTTTAACAAATAATGATATAACTCATGTTTTTTTTCTGGGTTAACTGTGACTCTCTATAAAAAAATTGTACAGTGACTAATCAGAGAAAAAACAACAAACAACCCAAAATAAATCCAAAATAGTAATTGTTTGCGATTTATCTAAGCTGAATTAATCTGACCCACAACCCAATTTCTGGCTCCATTTTTCACCGTAGGATTTTGTTCAAGTTGACTGAATGCAGAGAGGGGGGATAATAGGAGCACAGGAAAGTTGGGACTACTGCTTCTGGGTCTGATATTTAGCTTAGTAATCAGTAGGTTGTAGGATCAAGTTGCAGGAAAAATTCTGGTCTGTTTCTGCAGTTCTATAATGGAAAGTGCCTGATTGCTGTGTGGAAATGATGGACTGTTTGTAGGTACTGTAATGGCAAGGACCACGATCAGTGCTGGTAGTTACACCAGGGAGTTCATTACACGATTCTAACCAACCAGTCATGGCCATAGCCAACCTAAACTTTTGTAAACACACAGAAATTTTCTGATAATGGCAGAATCACTTTGCTGCAACTGCCAAAATATAGACAAACAAATTAAAGTAAACTTTAGGCAAAGATTAATTTCAGTAAGAGAAATGCATGCATAATAAGGTTATAAACTGACAAGTATGTATTATAATGGAAAATCTCATAATAGATTTCACTGTTTTCACCAACTTTAATGATAACTGCAAGTAACAAATAGAAACAGGGTAATTACCTTAAAATTCTGTTAACAATGCCAATAGAAAAAGGTTTTACTTCTCAGTTTTTCAAAGAAAAAAAGTTCATGTTGGTCTTGTATATGCCATATATTTTACCACAATGTCTATCATTATATATAAGCAAATGATCAGTTCTGTGCTATTAATCACCTACATACACTGTGCATTCATCTGGTCTTGCTTGTATTTCTTCTTGTTCTGGTTTTGAAAAGATAAAGAATTAGTCTAACAATTAATGCAGTCATATTTATTATAGTGGGATTATTCATGTGATTTAAGTTATTCACTTGTTTAAGTATTTGAAAATCTAGAAATTAAAACTGCAAGAAAAGCGTCTTCATGCTGGAAATGAGACTGCACAGCCTTTTTTTTCCAAGCCCAGCAGAAACGAAGTTGTACCAATGGTACTGTTATGACGGCACTTTCACTAACCTTAACTTTTTCCTTGCATCTACATGTCATCTTTCATCTCCTGCGTAGGTTGTATGCATTTGTGTACAAGAATTGTCCTTTCTGTAGTCAACATGATGGAAGCCTTGTCCATACCTAAGGATTCTATATGTTATACTTTGCTCTATATAGTGCAAATAATGAGTGAAATAAAACTGAACACTGGATGCTGCTTACCCAAAAACTTGGGGGTTTATGCAGACAGAACTTTTTTGATCAAAACACAGAAATTCTTCTTCTTTCAGATGCTATCACTGATGCCTGAGGGAGAAGCAAGAATTGACCCTTACTACATGTTTGTTTTACAGGTAAAAGTAAGTTGACCACTTTAATCTTGTTGGTATCTCTCCCTGTCATAGAAATCCAGTTGTGTGCCTTGCACACAAAGTATTGGCCATATACATGCATAGCTTTATACATGGTCTATCTGACAACATTTAATTAAATTTATTACATAGTCATTTGGATAAATGGCATTATTTTTGATCACAAAAAATACTGAGCCAAGTCCTCAGATATTGTACGTAAGCCCACAGATTTCAGCAGAAATATGCTGATATACACCAAAGAACCTGGGCCATAGCTTATGCTAAATGCTACATTCTTGTGGCATGTAACTGGCTATGTCACAGCTAAGTAGTGTTTCATGCTACTACCTAATTATCGAGGAAGGATATTTCAAGCTCATGGCGCTTTTGTGAAATTCCTGCATTAAACTACATGTTAGATGAAACCACTCAGATTAATAGTTTATACAAGAGCCAATAGGCCTGCTTGCCCTGGCTGGCACTCTCACAGTGTGTGGCATGACCTCTCTTTATGGGGAAAACTCCCTGAAAAAACTCTTTCATCGAGCTGGTAGGTGCAATTCAACCATCAATAAAGCAGTTGTAGAGGGACTAGCAGTGGTCAAGTGTTCTGTGCTCTGTCCCCTTGCTTAGCTAGATGCTCACCTGCAAATAAGGTCTAAGGGGGATTAGCAATAGTTTGTATCTTTTCCCTTGCTTTGAACATTCCTTAGGACAAAATCTGGTCCATGAAATGAATATTGCAGAGCTCAATTATCAGCAATGTTTTCCCCCCAAAGATGTGTTTTAATTGCTGTTTGGATTTTGAGTTGGTTGCTTTCAGGTTTCATTTCAAGAAATCCAGATGATATGTATAATCTCTTATTAATGCACTGGGAAAATGTAATTCTCAATTATGGTTTTCCTCATGTCTGTGTTACAGATGACTAAAACATGAATTAACTTCCTTTTCTTTGCTGGTACATTTATATAGTTCAGGAATACACCCTCCATCCCAAGAAGGGTAACCGTAAGGCTTTGTTCTACAAAGAATGCACGTTTTTAAAAATTAACAAAGATTTCAGATGCCAAGAATGTGTTCTGCCTCAGTACATTAATCTGTTAGATATCTTTTACAGAAAAACCTGAAAACTGAAGAAAAACATGCATGCAAAGAGCTTTGTTCCTTGGATATTAGCTGTAGAGAGACATGGACTTGCTCAGAATAACTCAGCAAGATTGCACAAGTACATCTTCAGAGACAATAGATGGCAGTCTTAATCCATTGTGTTGAAAGTACCGCAGAAACATCAGTACCTCTTGCCCCTCACCCAACAAGTCACAGCTATCTTTCAGCAGTTTGTAGGTCAATGTACAAACATATTTGAAAAGTTCATTTTGAAGATCTTTTCCTTCTGCAAGCCTGGCTTGATTTACATCCGCCCTGCTATCCCTATAAATGGATATCAAGGTGAGGACTGACAGTATCAGGAAGTGGATGGTTTCCTTGCATTTAGCTCAGGAGAACGCTGCAGGATTGTTGCAGCATGAATATAGAATATTTGGCACTGTGGATATCCAGCCTGATGAGCAAATCCTTGGTCCCCACATAGATAAGCACACTACAAACCTTTCTGGATAGATTTGCCCTGCATGGTTCACAGAAAGAGAGAGAAGCCATGCATCTTGTCTCCCTTGCCCCTTGCCTGGACAGCATTGCCTGTTGAGGAGGTCATACAGGAGGGCATATCTGCCTTCATTTGCTCAAGCCAAAGCACTTATGTAAACTGACCAAAATTAATTTTGCTATAGGCTATGACAACTTTCTCTGCTTTCTCTCGTAAAATGCTGACTAAAGGATGGGTCCCCAAGGCATCTATGGCTGAACAGTGATTTTCTTTTCCTGTTCATATACAGAGAAAGCGTAGGGTTTTCTTCACTCCTGTGAAATGATGCTGAGAAATAAAATCCTGAAGGAAATTTCTTCCTTCCCCTGCACTTTTACAGGGGATAATATGATTAGAAATCTTACACAGGATTGCTAAGGGGCTTAATTAGTTAATAAATCAAACAAATCACTGCTACTACAAGCAGCTGCAAGCTTAATCTCCCACTGGTAGTTTGTTCTGCTGTCCTCTGTGAGCAGAGCTATAGAGCCACTGTTACAACTTTCTTGTGCTTTCTGCAGCGTGTCCTGCAATTTATTCGCAGAGCATTTTTGTCACTAGTCAAGAATACATTGAAACACAACATGCCTTGTTATCATAACTAAACTCTGGAGCATGGTATAGGTCTACATGATTCTTGCCAGAGATGTCTCACTATCCTCATACATTGATGTATCTTAGACCAGAGTCTGTGTTGTTAAGTGTTGTCATAGATGTCGGATGGATGGGGAAAATGCTTCTAAACCATTGACAGAGAATAAAATTTTATATCCAAAATTCCAATATGCGTGGTTATTATTTACAGTAGCTCCCTCTAAAATACAGCCAAGGGACTCTGGTGACAGAATTACCACAGAATAATACAATCTAGGTTGATGTTGGTAACTATGGATGTTCTAGGAGAATCATCAGAGGAAAAAAGATACTTATACAGGGTTGTTAATGGTAGTTGCCCTTGCTAACCAAACCTGATGAAAGCTGTGTAAGAAGAGGGGAAAGAATAAAAAGTGATTCAGTGCATTTCAGGATTTGGTTTAGTTTTCCCGTGGCATTGCATATTGGCTTCAATTTTTAGGCTTAATTTGCAGTTTCCTCTGTTTTGTTATAGCAATTAGTAAATTGTTATTTGCAGGCAAAACTTTAATAGGTCATTCATAAAATGGACAGAAACAAATGTCAGACAAATTGGATTCTTCCTTGATTTTCCAAATGCAGTTTGATCTTTACTGTGTCTAAGTTTGTAAGGGATTCTGCACAAGGTCCCCACCCAAGATTTCAGACACCCTATAATTTAGAGAACCTATTCTCTGAACTTAACGTGGTCACTGAAAGGAATGCATAGCACTGTGATAAATTTTTCTCTCTAGGAAACAGGTGAAAAGCCATTGAGAACACTGAGATCAAGCAAGCAATGATGAATGCATCGAAAAATAATTTTTTACTTTCCCTTTTGACAGGCCTTATAGAGCACTTGTTATGTCAAATACCTTAGCACTTTAAATAATCTGGCACCCAAATGCTTCAAAGTAGGTGAAGAATCATTTTGTGATGAGATTTGAGAGCACACAAGATTTGAGTGCAGGTATGAGACTATGCTCACAAAACTCTGTGGAAAAATTACTTTGCTTCTCTGGTTACTGGAGCAATCCCAAAATGTGACATGCATAACACGTGCCGTGTGCATGACTGTACAGCAGTCTTGTAACCTGTTGCCATTTTTCTCAATGTTTTCTGCAGAACACATTATTTTGCTGACTTATGTTTGTGAAAAACAACGTTTTTTTCATTGCTGTGTCATGATTTATATTTTATATGTACAAACCAACAGCAACTTGCACCCATGTACTCATATGTGCTGGTTTGCAGGTACCTCAGGTTTCATTAAACTGCACACAGGAGAAGTAACTTATTCCAGATACACAACTGGGGAGTGAGTACCTGGCTTCAAGCCTATGACAAATCAGTGATTAACATGTATCTCTCTAGATGGTGATACCCACTGCGTCATGTAGAAAATCCTGTTTGTCACACTGTTGGCATTATATTAGGAATGTATTTCTATACACTGCAGTTTTTCAGCCAGTAGATTTAACAAAAATCTCCTGACTTTCTTCCTTCTACAGTTGGATGGTATGACACAAGGTAGAAGCAATTCATTTCCGTTGAAATATGTCTTTAACTTTTAATACACAAACTTTGATTTTCATAAATGAATCAGCTTGGACCAAGTCTTCTGGATAGCACTGCAGAACAGATACCAAAAGACAACAACACCAGCAGCAACAAACCCAGACAAAACCCCCAACATAAAGAAAAAGGAAAGAAAGGCAGGAAGGAGAAGCACAAACCTACAAGAGATGACAGAGGGAGAATGATCTCCAGACCATGAGAAGGATGTACGTTCAGCTGTGTTGTTGCATAAAGTGCAGAATCTCCCTGCTCCCCAGAAATCATATCTCTCTATTTTTATGCCCTTTTTGCATCTCTTTAACTCCTAGAAAAATAAAGAGAGAACAGGATCTGGGTAGAGTACAGAATTAGTTCTGGCCATGATGGACAATACTAATATCTTGCAAGAAAACTATATGATAGACTGTTATCTCAAATGACTGAACTGCTGCATAGTTCTGAATAATGAAAAAACCCAATTCTAAAATCAACACTACTTTGTGAATAATTTACTAACAATTAAGAGCTAAATTAATTGACTCTCTGTGTGCGCCCTGAATTGTTCACCCAGCTCTCCCAGTTCATCTGCAGATTTGTTATTAAGGTCTGATTAGTTTCATAAGCATAATTTTTAATCAGAGAATTTGCTTAACTGAAATCCAGTAATAGAGCTGCTTGGAATTATTCAGCAAAACTTTTTTTTTATTGTAGAAAATACCAGTTGCTGAAATAATATACCAGTTTTATGTGGAAAGATATCATGTTGATGAAACATTCGTATGGAAAGTCTTCTCAAGTTCAGGACAAAAATTTATTCAACAAAAATAGAGGGAGGGAGATAGATAGATAGATGGATAGATGGATAGATGGATAGATGGATAGATAGATAGATAGATAGAGGAAGGTGAGAATGAGCCCTGAACAACATAAAGCAGGGACTTTACCTATGAATCTCCCACATGCCAAAGCTACTAGTTGATTTATCACTCTGAATGGACTATTAAATTTTAAACAGAAAGTAATAATTTGATTGACTCTGTTGCATCCATCATTGAAAGGTAATGATATACTGCCTGACCATAAACTGTAAATGACCAAAAAAAAAAAAAAAAAAAAAAAGATGATTGGGTAATTTGGGGGGGAGGGGGAACATGGGAACATTTAGTAGTTAAAACAACCAAAACAATTAAAGCACCCCTGAATGCGTTGCTAAAATCATCATATCAATACCACATTTCTAATCTAAATAAAAGGCAAAAAGTTCATTATTACAAATTAAAGACTTAGTTGATTCCACCCATGGCTAATAAAAAGTAAAGGCTAGCTACACTTATATTTTTCAGGCATGTTCAAAAATATAATGTCCTGCTTTTTCAGGAGTAGAAAGTTGCTGTAGCTGCTGAGTATGTCCCAAGACTGTGTGGGTTTTATAACTTTACTGGACTTCTCTACACCCTAGTCTCACCAGAAAATCTCCTGTATTATGAGCTAAACCTACCCTGAAATCTGGAAAAAAATACAAGCTGCATGGTAGCATGGTCTGCAGCACTTTGTTTTTGAGAATGTCCTTCTAGCAAGCTCCTGTATGTCAGTATGCAAATGGAAATAACATTTCTTTTCTGTCCTTGAGACATAGATCAAACTATTGTCGGAAGAGAGGTTTCTCTGTCAAACATTCCTTTGATCCCGCTGGAGACTGCGCTGCTGAGCTTGTGTATCTTTCAGCTCAGAGAATGTATCTCACACCTCACTATGTTTTGTTAAACTGCTCTGTCTATAGGTTTTGGTGCTGCAACCATGGCATTTATTAATAACAGTGTACAAGGAGAAGGTGGGGTTGTTACTGCACTGTTCCAGCAGGGTTTGTGTTCTTTTCCTTTTTTTTTTTTTTTTTTTTTTTTGGGGGGTGTGTGTGTTCTTTTGTTGTTTTGTTTTTCTCAGGAATGAAATCTAGTTATGGGATAATTTTCAGGACCTAGTTCTATTTGTAGTTAGTAAAGCACCTTTTTTTTTGTCTTGAATGAGGAGAAGACTTGTATTATTGAGAAATTAACAGTCAGAAGAGGGGAAGTATTTCCATTCCTTTCAGTAACAGGAACTATATACATATGTTTTGCAGCAGCTTAAGATAGAGAGGTACAGTGTGTTATTCACAAATACTAGCACACATTTTTATATTGGTTTGACCATAGCCACGCAATTTCCATTTACTTTTTGCCACTTCACTACTAATGTAAACAAATAAGTGTGACAGGCAAATAATACACATCAGTGCTACTGATGCAATCATACAGTGAGAACAAAAGCAGTATCGTCTGTTAAGCAAAATAAAACGGCTATTGTAGAGATAGACTAGGCTACTTGAACTTCAAGACGTCAATTAACATATGGCAGAAGTTAGCTGATAAGGAATGTTTTCACTAAGTACCTAATAATGCTGTGTGTGTATTTGTTTCTTTTCTGAATATCGTAGATGGATGGTATTGGTAAGTAGTTACATATGGATGGTACATAGGCTGTGCTATGTCCTGGGATCCTGATGATCCCAATCGGGAAACTGGGCAGAGGATGTGCGCCTCCCTCCCAGGACTCTTGCTGACATCTTGCGGATACTTATGCTGGCGGGTAGGAGCTGGGGAGGAGGTCTGCAAGGAAAGGAGGTAAAGGACCATGGACAGATTTTGCCTTGACGTGGAAATAGGATGCAGCTGTACAATGAGCCTGAACCATGGGAGCTCGGTGGTCTACTGTCTAGGCACCACCTTTGGGCTGATGTCCCTGTAAGGTGCATAAGGCACATTTTTCCTACTTGAGGATGCTGAAATTTTTCCAGTAGCCTTATGGCTTCCAGAGAGTCTCGATACATGTTACAACTGGGAAGGGATACGACTGCATTTCCCCAGCATAACAAGCAGCTGAAAAACCTTTTGAGATATTTGCCACTTTCAGGATTTTAGATTCCTAAGAGAGAATTTTTAAAGTCTAGAAAGCACACATAATGCAATTACCTGAATCATAGCAGTCTCTTCAATGACATTTGCCCAATTCTAGCTGTCGGATGTTTTAATGAAATAACAAAGCAGTAGGGACAAAGAGCATTTCTTTGTCTTGTAACAGTGACAAAACAAAAATCTGCGTTAATTTGTAACTCAGACTGTGTTTTTTGTCTTGGACCAGAGCTGACAACCAAAATTAGATTTAGCTGTAATGCAGATGTATCTGTAGAGTGACTCCAAGGAAGTCTATAGGTTTCCTCTAGCGTGCTAGGATTTCTCTAGTGACAAAATTTTCTGGCTGTGTAGCTCAGACTGGGTAGCCCTGCTGAATATAGCTGGAGGCTTGTTCCTCGCTGACGGATGCTGCAAGAACACTGGCTGGTAATATTGTACTCTAATAGTAATGCTTTTGTGTATTAGCCCTTGCAATATAACAGTTTTCTTTTTTGCAGAGAAAAATATATTCTTGGGGATTATTTTTCTTCTCGAGGAAGGAGAGGGAATCCACTGTTGTCTCAGTTTACTTGCTTTTTTAAAATTTTTGTTTAGAAGGAAAATGGATGAAAAGAGGAGGGTGGAATATCATCTGCCTTGTTTCACAGACATAGAAAACTTCTGTTTTCCTTAAGCAGTTCATGTTCAGTCTGTTCCCATTGAAACTGTGTAACTCTATTAATGTGATCTCATAAGTAACTTCTTTTTTAAAGAAAAAATATAGTTCATCTTACCTAATTTAATATTTTTTTAATCTTCTTGTCATGTTTTTCAGCCAATGGTTCTGGCATTGGCCTTATGAAACTAAATATGCTATTTCAATCTGCTTTCCAAAACAAGATAACTTCATTTTTGATCCTCAGTTATTGGGGAGACACATTATTTGCTGTGGCATGGCTCACCAATTTATTGTTTACTTTTTCAATTTTATTATTTCAAATTTGGACAAAACCGTGTTATCTAGGGTTGCTGCAAGGGCCTGCAGATCTGATCTAGTATATTACATATTACTCTTCTCTGAAAATATTTGTAGTCCTTTTGAAGAAAATTGCCTACTAGAACGCTTGGATTTATTTGCAGTAATGCTTTCCTTGAAACTGTGTTTGCTCAGTGTTTCTAGCTATTGCTTTTGACCACCCTATATAAGCAATGACTATTGTGGAGAATGTTATTTTCGGTGTCTAAGGTCAGTAAGAGGTTGCTGATAGAGACTCTGAGCTCTTTTTGGAGATCGGCAGGGAAGCCTATTAGTCGTCTTTGTGCTATACCATCCTGGAAAGTATATCCTTAACCATCTTTGCCATCAGAATTAACTGTTACTGCCAACATGCATCTGAATTCCTCAACTCGAGCCAGCTCAAGCCATTGCCTAAATAGAGAACAGTCTTTTATAGGCAGAAATCTGTGTCCTTTGCATGAGCCAGACAAAAATGTTTGGCACTGTGGCTCTACACAAACAGACTAGTGCCTGCTGGCTCCATAGGCAGCCCCCACAAGGTGGCTGAGAGTGGAGGAGCACAGTGTCAGCACAGGGGTACAAGCAGGCACAGGCAGACATGGACAGGCAATGATGAGGAAGGATTTCAGAGACTGGCGTTGCTAGGAGAAGATATCAACTGAAAAGTGGGAATCATGGGAGAAGAAAGAAAAGATCTTCAGAGGGAGAAATGATCTGTGGGATGGGAGAAAAGTAAATTTTCATCTGAAGCCTCCAGGAGACTCTCATCTCTCTCCAAAATTTTGTGTTCTCTAAGACTAGCTGCTGTCCCAGCCCCCCCTGCTCCAGTAGAAACCTCAGTTCAGTCTTACTGTCTTATTCTGCTCCACCACCAGAACTGAATTTTGTTTACACAGTTCACAAACCTTGAACTGACACTGAATATGACTTTCAAGCCATTGTATCAGCAAACCTTGTTCAGTTTTGGTATTGTCATCAGTGCATTCAATTTGTTTAAAACTAATCTTTTAAAGTAATATTTAAATTAGATTTGCTGATTGTTTAGACTGTTACTGAAGTTGTCATATCTATATTTGTGCATATTCATATTTGTACAAACAGAGAGCTTTATCTTCAAACAGGGATGCCCATAGTCCCTGTCGTAATGTTTTGTAGGTCATTGGAAAACTTCTCATTGAGTTTCTGCACAGTCGGTATCTATGGAATTTTCATATCAAGTAACAAACTGGATAGCATATCTTTTATAAATGTAAGCATATTTTGTTTCCTATATATCTGTTGCAATATGGAAGGCACGACTAAGCCTGTCTTTGGAAACAGCATTATTTACAGAAGGTGATACATTACTCTTTCAGCTCAAATTGAGTTTCATAACTCTGGTTGTCCTCACTCTTATTAATAATCTTCTAACAAAGTTGTTTTCACATGCAATCCAGGCATCTGTTTTTTTGTTTATTTGAGTCTAAATATAATAACTCATTATTTGAAATTGCTAGTAAAAAAAACATTTCTTGTAATATTTTTTAACTGTAATAATTGTTTTAACAAGTTGGTTCTCTCACTGTAAGAAAAGTTCTAATTTGATGTATAATAGTGGGATAATAATTTGGAACCACATGAAACTGGAAAGCATGTCATATCTCCTCCATCAATTATTCAAATAACTTCAGATAGTCTCTAGTTACTAAGATAGATTTTCTCATTTGCATGTAAGAAGAGCACATAATCCAGTTAGCAACCAGATTGCTTGCTTAAACTCTGTGGCATTTAGCCTATTTGATGCTGTATTAGCCCCTTCAGAAATAAATGTAACATATGAAACTAATCACTTTAAAGGTTTTAGCCACTGAGATTTTCATGTCTCTTGCTTTAATTGCTTATTTAGTTTATCTTAAAGTGCTTATCCTGCTCACATATGGGCCTCACAACTAGTAAGTGTGACAGTAATCCAACTGTCTAAGTAGTGGGTATTGGATGTTAAAATTTGAACACTAGCTTATATTTAACCAGATGTCTTATAATCTTAGTCAATATAGATATTACTGTGATTTACTAAATCAGAAACACATTAATGATGGTACTATCAAAATACAACATAATCAAAGCATGCAATCTATTGGGATGACTTTCTGTTCTTAAATACAGGTGTGTTATTCTTATCAGACTAAATGGACAGAATATGGCTGCAGGGAGTTAAAAGATTTTTATCTTTTCTGAACCTATATTTAGCACCTTGAGTACCATGACCAGTTTTGCAGTTAGCTGCTTTGTGGAACTTACTGGTTTCCTCACTATTCTGTGCAGTAACATTATACAATAGCTGTTTTCTCACAGTGAAAACTTCTGTGCCTTTACGATGTTTACCATAAATTTGGGCAGCATTTATTACTTAATTGTTAATCTAGGGTTACATATATATCAATGCCATTAGATTGTCATTCATGGGACACTGAAAAGCAGGGGGGAGCAACACTGAGCAAAGAACACAGCTTTTAGTCCACTATGTATTTTCGCTGACTGTGAAGAAAGTTTTGTAGTGTTTATGTCTTGATAATGTCTTTTGGGGATGATTGCACCATGTTTGTACACTGACAAGAACACAGAAATGGTGGTCCTTGGTATGGGTTCAGACATTACTGCTGTCACAGAAATATTTAGTGGCAATTTATTATCCTTATAATTAAGATATTTATGAAATTATTTGTTCCCAGGTTTGAATATTGGAAACTGCAGGCCAGCCATTCTCAGGCATGCTGGAACATTTGCTAAGTATAAAGTATTTACTTGCTAAGTATGAAGTGATACACTTGCCTGCATACTTTGGGGTTTGAACATTGAAGCAGTTTTTGTGATTTTTTTTTTTAATAAGTGAAAAACACCACTATTTTCTGCTGTGCTGTACTATCTAGAAGGATGTGGGAAATTGATTGCTGGTGATGTTCTTTTGAGGAATTCCATTAGTCAATTTTCTTTTTATTACAGCTACGGCTTCAGCCTGTTAAAAAGTGTTACTGAGATTGGGATACACACATGCACGCTACTTAATGACTAATTCCTACCTGTTGCAAACTCACTTTTGTTACTTAGAACTCTGGCTTATCTCTGCAGATAGTTCAGCTTCCTTAGCTGTTCTATTTATGTAGAAAAGTTTTGAAATTCCTACGTTGCCCTGCCTCAAACCATCCTATTGTAATTTCAGATGCATTCTGCTAGTTACTTTAAGATGACAATGCACTTTAAGGAAGTTCTTCTGATGACTTTTTTTTTCCACAACTGTAGACAGAAAATTTATTTTAGAATACTTTTTTGTATATAAGAATTTAATAATTAGGAAGCTCTGATTTAACTCTCTCCTTAATTTCCTGATTGCAGGTAAATGCTTCTTATTGTTAAACATGGGCTTCTCTTTGCCTTGTCCTCTTTAGCTTGCTTTCTTTGGCTATAGAGCAATATTTTGAAGGAAGTTAAGAAATACAAGTTCAACTTGTATGTCCTTTGTCTGTGGGAATAGATCTTCTCACACAAAATCTGTTGGAGTTTTTCAGGGTAGAATGAAGAGTAATTGTTGTGTCTTCCCTTTCTGAAGAAGACAGGGCGTCTTATATTATATGGGAAAGACTAAGTAGATGAGTTTCCTATACATATATTTCTGACTCTTTTCCTTATCAGCACCCTGCTTTTTTCGTGTGTGTTTGTTTGTTTTGTTTTTGTTTTGTTTTTTTTTTTTTTTTTAATTTTGCCTGCTGTGGATTTCCACAATTTCTGTAAAGACTTAATTTTACTTTCTTCTAAGATGAGAAATTTTGGCTCCTTGATGTTCCTTGACAGCAGTCTTCATGACTCAACATATTGCTCAAAAATTCCATGTTAATGTCAAGCTGTGTTCACTTTCATCAAAATTAAAGTCTTCTACAACACTAACCCCTCCACAGCCATATCAAACCATTGAAAAGACTTGCCAGTTTTTCTCATGAGGGCTTTATCCACAGATTTTCTTGGGAAAGCTGACTGAAATTCTTTGAACTGATCCAAGCTCAATTCCATTTATATTGCTAATTATTCTGTTTTATAATGTGCCTGCCTGTTAATTAGAATAACTCTCAGTAAATCCTAGGCTAGTACTTGAATAGCATCTTCAAGCTTCCAAGACTTGGAAAACCAGTTCTTACTCTAGCCAGTTCAGGAAATATGTATTTTACAAGTAGAAAGGTTCCATTTACACTTTTTTTTAAACGACTATGAAGGATTACTTCTCATTTGTATCTCCATTTTTAATACATTATCAACATAGTCTCAAATGAAATTTGGGCACTGGATTTAAACACAATAGATGGATTTATAATCTGACTTGATTCTTAGCAAATCACTTCATTCTTCTGTGCTTCAGTTCCTGATCTGTAAAGGGATTCTTAATGCTTCTGTCCCTAGAAGTATATTGTGAGGACAAATTCATGAACACTACAAAGTGTTCATAAATAAGGAGATGAAGAATTTACAAATAGATAGTGCGAAGGATTTGGATGACAGGAAACACTTCAGAAGTGGTGAAATTAGTACATGATATATTACAGCAGCTTCATACAGAATGATCAGAACATATTTTCCAATCTGAAAGATAAACATAGCAGGCAACTGTTTATATACAGTTATGATAATTTTAATTCTTTGTTTTAAGTTGAGGGCATATCAGATATTTGCATCCCACAGGTAAGACAACTTTTAAATGTTAAGTGCCTGTAGCATTAAAGCTTTAATAGGATATGACTTGATGCGTAACAGGAAGGTTATACAGGCTCAGCCATCTTCTTATATAACTATTGTTATTAAAAAGAACACAGAATTTATGTTAGAGTATTTTTTAGATTTACCAGTTACCAGAGCAGAACAAACCATTTTCTGTGGGTTACAAATGAAAACTATTTATCTTCTCCCTTGTATCTAAACCATATTTCACAGCTCATGAGACACAAATGGGGAGATGCCTTCGATAAAATGTTCCTGGGATTTTCTCTGTGTTAAAAAATAAATAAATAAAGGAAGAAAAGAACATAGAAAGAAAGAAGAAACAAGGGAGGTTATAAAAATAATTCATCTTGTAAGAGAGATAAAAATTAGCAATTCTGAGTTTTACAACTGGCAAAAATTATATAGAGTGAGGGTTAACTGGCAAAACACCAGTATGTTACACTGAATGCAATAAAAATGAATTCTAGGAGATCAGAATCCATGTTTTTAAAATGCAGTCCTTTTTCCTCTCCTATATTTATTGTTATATATTTGCAGGTAAAATATTATTTCATTTAAAGATAAATCTGCAATAGATATCAAGCAAGTGGTAAATATAGACTAGAAAATGAGAAGATCTGGGAGAAATGTATGGACTAGCAAATTAATAGCATATTAGAAGCTTCATAGGTCTGCAAGAGAGAGGAGGTCAAATGCTTCCAGTGAGTAAAACAAAGAAAAGATGCAAGTACTGTAAAAAAAGAGAGAATAGTATAGGAGGATAGGGAGGGAAGGAGGCCGTAGAAGTGCTTGAAGACCCTAAGCCACTTTGGCGACCAGAAAAATGGTAAAATCTCCCAGGCTGTATCCTGTCATCCCATGGAATCTAAATGAATAGCTGGCTTTTACCACCTTCAATTCCAATTTTATGAGCAGTGTACCAAAGCTGCCTAGGCAAAGGGGAGTTGCTACCCCTGCTGTTTCACACTGTGGCCACTATTACCAGGTTCGGGATATGTGGGTCATGGACCTGCAGCTGCTTTTAGGTTTGCTAGTGGCTGCATGCATATCTGGAGGTCTCTGAATGGCACAGTCTCCCCAGTATTTCCTCAAATTCTATTCCAAATGAAGACATGAGGCGCTCATTCTCTAAATACAAGCGCCAAACGACTCCTCAGAAAAGCTAATAAATACAGTAATTGACCTACTAGGCAAAGTTCAGGTGCTCATTTTTGTACATTTAAGTCAAAGCTATCAAGTGAAAAAACATACAAGTTAATTGAGCAGAGTTTGTTTCAACTCATAGTGCCTGGAGAAGGAATTACAGCAATAATAGTGCTGGTAAGGTTTATTTTTAATTCATGTGGCAGAGGACTGAGTCTCTGAAACAGATCATAGTGGATATTTTCCTTATTCTGTCTGAGTTCAGCTGTGTTTCGATGCAGACAGGATTTCTTTCATGTTGTTTGGTGCAAAGAATTTAAACAAATTCAGGGGACTACGGAGAGGGAGAGCATAGTTGCTAAACACAGGATTTGGAGTCAGGAGAGCTGACTTACCTTCCTAACTCATAATTGACTTTCTGTGCATGACTTCCCTTTACCTCTTCTATCCTTCTGTATAAAATTAAGAAGCGCTTTGAAATCCTTTTCTTGATGCATACCTGTGTCATCAACAACCTGTGTCTGAGTTTCTTCATATTACATGTGCACTCCTAAGCATGAACAATAACTTAATACTTGTAGAAAGCCAGGTGTCCATGGCTGCATTTTGAAAACTATTGAGATACAAATTTTTGGGCCAATTTTTAAGCCTAAGAATAGCCATATAAAAATCTACAGATAAAGTTCAATAAGGGGAATTCTCTGATTTACTTTACTACAATTGACTGTCATTTGGGTACATGCAAGTTAATGACAATCACAATTATTCAGATACATGCTTTTAAATTAATTCCATTCACCAACTGTACTAATACTTCAGATACTTACAGCTTCAATGCTCTCTGACAGGATGAAAATTGTTCATATAGGCAGTTGATTGTTACAGACAAAAAGCAGCTTTCCCCAGACTGCCTGCATTAATTCAATGTAGTTTTCATTAGAGAAAACAAACAGAAGCTGGAGTTTGAGATGACAGGTTTTTTGGTACTTATGGGCATTGCCAATGCTCAAAAGGAGAAGGAAAAAAATCAGTACTCTCAAAGCGAAACAGAAAAAAGCAATAAAACAGTTGCCTGGAAGCTGTGTAAGACTAGTCCCTTGATTATCTAAATAGGGTAAAAGACAAGAAGTCCATACTTCTCAGTAGCTTCATTGCAATTGTTTGTATTCTAATGTCTGATTAAAGAGAAAACCAACATTTTTTCCATTCTTATTTGTTCTTTATTTTTCTCTAAATATGTTGCCTACAGGGTTATGCTGGTAAGCCTGCTGATCTGATTCTAATTCCTAATGGACCACACTCCATATTAAAAAAAATCTTATTTATATTACATGCTCAGTATAGTTACCAGAACAGTGCAGGTTGTAATTTCAATGCTGGATATCCCTACAGGTACATCTTTTACTTTAGGTCTTCCTTGAGAGGGTGTGAAGTCCCTCTGTCTGCATTTAATTCTGGTTCATCTGTGAAACTCCAGCTCTTCTTTGCAGCTGGGCTGATCTCTTGGAATCATTTGGGCTCAACATGTCTTGCAAATTAAGTCTTTATGGTGCAGCATAATGAAAGCTGCATCTGTGGAGAGAAGTGAGTATCCTGGGAGTTATGGATCTCATCCTGGGGCAGCTAATTGCACTTCTGTTCTCTTTGAACTTGTCTACATGAAGAAATTTTACCAGTTACATCTGCAAAGTGCTGCAAGTCCTTGGAAGACATTCCGTTTTATCCATTAAAATGGCTTTACTCAGTTTAACTGAAACACCTCTCATATAACATAAAGCAACTGATAAATTCACTTCTGAAATAATCTGTACAAGAGATGCAATCCCCTTCTAAGCAAATTCTGTTACACATGCCAGTTAATTGTGTTAATTCACAATCCCATTTTGGGATTTATTTAGCATTATCCTATGTACACAAGGATTGTCATATCTTTAGTAATGAATCTTAGCAATAACACTCAAGATAAATGTGGCTTCCTAATTTTATGTTGTATTTTAATGTTTCTATATTCTGCAAGCCCTGGTTTACCACTTATAACAACAAATCTTTAGCTCATGATTAAAACTCTCAAATATGGTTTTAAAAATCTTTTTTCTCCCCCTTCATGTTCAGTGACAAATATAGGTAATATTTTTCAAGAAAATATATAGGTAGGTACAGCATATAGCAGCACCATGAGTGTTATTAAGGACCTTGTCTCTCCATTAATAATGATTTCAAATTTACCAGGATGACTAAGACCTTGCTTAGTCCCTTAAGTCTTCAGTGTTCCAGAGAGAGTTAGCCATAAATCTTTTTCCTTTGGAGTGCAGTGGTTTTGGCTTAATCTGATGAAAAATACTATTGCTATCCAGTCTGACACAAGCCAAAAACCACACTGTTCTCAAGATAGCAGTTACTTGGGTAATCAAATAGTTTTAAAATGAAGATTGTGTTCTAGAGCAAGGTATGTCAGTGAATTCCACAAAGGGCAAATATTGGTAAGAAATTTAACAATTATCCTGATAAAATTTATATCCTGCATTTAATCATGTAACTATGCTATATTTCCCTGTCAAAGCTACTAAAAATTAACCTTCAATACAGAGGATACTTGGACAAAGCCATTGTTTAAGATGAAATAAAATAGTTAACTAAAAAGTCCTCTGTAAACCAGGGAAAACTTTTTTTTAGAAAACAAATTTATATTCAATTGTTTTCTCTGTGTTTTTGCTAGTTTTCTTCTGAGATTGATATTACAGAAATTCAGAAGTTCAGTATTGAGTGCTCCAGCACCTAGGTTTTTGATGTTCACATTCAAGCAATGGTTGTGGGGAACCTTATGCATCTGAATAGCCTTATTATCTCAAATAAAAATGACAAGTTTTAGGCAAATAAGGCTTGTGGAGGAGATGATCAGCTGGTACAAATGTGCTGGTTTCCTCTGAGCTCTTAGTGTCCACCAGAACAGAAGAAGGCAATGCCACAAGAAAAGAAAGCAGCAAATTTCATTGCTTTTAGTAGGCTAGGGATGTAGTATATTCAAAAACAGATTATTTTTGTTTTTCATAGTGCTACCTGACCTAAGAAAACTTTAGTTGTATTTTCTGTCTGTTATCCCTGTATCTTTATACCTATTACTGTTTTTCAAAAACATTCCTGCACTAGTGCTACATGTGGTTTCTTTTCTTATTATGCTGTGCCCACCTTAATGTTTATACACACAGGAAGAAATTCACATTGACTAATTATTCACAGGCTTCACATTTAAATGGAGGCTCAGTTTATCATCACTTATTTACCCATCATTTTCATACCTCTTCATCATTGTTATTTTTGTGTTTGATCACAACACTTCAACTGTGATTGGCTAAACTGTTGTTAATACATTCTTTAGTCCCATTTCTCAGTGACTAAAAACGTTTAACATGTGATACCTGATGACCCTGTTACATTCCCATGACATGTTTTACCTCAGTCTGAAGCGATATTACTGCTGTTGCTTGCAACACAAATCTAATTGCATTTGCATTCACAGCCCTTTCTATGATGTGTATAACATCATTATTAACATAATAGAGTATTCTTAATTTGGTGTAAATGGCAAGGTTTTGGTAGTGGGGAGGGAGTCCATTCATTCAAATCACTGATTTGGTGTTTAGATCAAAAAAGTATTTGGTTCATGCAATTAATCAATGTGCAACATAATGTTACACAGCCACTTTAGTTCTGGCAGTTCCCAGTTTTGAAGGACTTTACCTTTCTACATTTTTCTTCTTTTTTATGGAGGTATTGTGTATAAAACGTCAGACATTGTTTCATTATTACCATGTTTATTTTCCTATGTTTTCCTTTTACATTTATCTGTTTCTTAATTTTTTTACCTCAAGAAAAATGATTGCTGCAATTGAGTGATACAAGAAGCTATTATTGAGGGAGGCAATTTTGCTTTGGCTCATTTAAAAACAGGAGGAGTTCATGCTATGTAATCATAGGAAAGTTGCATGTAGTAAGCTCAAGCACCAAACACAAATCAATACATTCTAATCAGTTCTACTGGCCCCTTTTGAAAAGCTATGCATGATGTCTGTAAAGACCGAATGGCTGAAAATAAATTACAGCTATGCTATCTCACCAAGATAATACACAGAACAAAGAGGCTTTTAAATGCAAAAGTAAAATTGAGATTGCTATGTATGTGGGTTGTTTACGGTGTATTTTTATCTTAAAGATCTTACAGAAGTTTAAGATCAAAGAAAAAATTCCTGTGCTTCCAAGTACCTTCATGAAATGGTTTAAGTATCACACATTCACAGGTGTACAGATTTTCTGTTCATGTTGCCAAACAATTCATCCTTTTTTTTTTTTTTTTTAGGTCAAAGAAATTATTTGCCACTTACCCTCAGAAAGCAGCTATGAAAGATTACTGTTAAATGTGGAATGCTGAGGAATATATGTATATTTCACAATCTTCTTTACATATCTGAAGCTCAAGTAACTTTTGAATATCACTGTAAGAATCAGAAACATGTTCCTCTTAATTTCTAATCAACTCAAGAAATTATGAATTCATGCACCAAATTTAAAATATATATTCATATTCTTCATGCGTATTCATAACTGCAGTAGGAGCTACAGTGGAGCTTCTAGACCTAGATTAAAATTAGTAATGAACACCTTTCATCCTGAATGAGAAAATTAAAATGCTCAAAAAAAAAAATCAGTTAGTCTGCTTTAGAGGATGGAAATTTCTTCCTAAATTAAGATTGGGAAATCAGTTAGTCATTAGGCACATAAAGAAATAAGATTGGGGGGGTGGGGGGGGGAGGGGGAATGGGGATGCAGAATCTGAAACAAAATTTGTTATAGTACAGTGGTCCAACAAAACTACTTGTCTTTTTCACTCTCTGGACATTTGCTGACAGCAAAGAAGAAAGTGGGCAAAGAAGCCAAAAATAAAAACCCTCAAAAATCTCAAATATACTTTATTTTGCAAATTATAAAATAAGATATAATATTTTTTCCAATATACAAACATTCCTAACATTTTCTATATGCATTTCACATTTGTGAAAGCAAGGGCTTGTGTTTCCTTTTCAAGATCAATTGACAGGAAATGCATGAGGGTGTTCCCTTCTTGATGTGTAAGTCTGAAAGAACACAAGTTAATCACTGTAAAAATGATTCATAACTTCTTGGTAAATTGTGGATGTGTGTTAAAGGTTGAGAAATTGTCCTTTGGTGTTTCCAGGAGTTCTGTCCCTAAAGTCTTGAATGCCTCAGCAGAGATTGGTCCTTTAAGTGCCTTATGTGGTCTTGTCCTTCACAATAGGATTGTACAAATTCTGTAGTGGCTTTGCTGTCTAAAGTGTCCTTAAGTATTCTTTCTAGAAGAAAAATAAACCTCAAATTCGTAGTAGTAGTCAAATGATGAGGGAGTTCTATCTTGCCTGTATTTAATCACTCTGATAAAGCTTTGGCATTTTTCTGTGTTATTTTGAAGAACTCACAAACCAAGGACAAAATTCTCCAAAATTATCTGAAGAAGCTGAAGTATATCGCAAAATTCTCAGTAGGACTATTGGAAAAGAATTTCATATCATGTGTTAATTTTCCCAGAAAAATTGAAGAAATAAAACTAATCTTGGAAAAAGCTTTTTTTAGAAAGTCTTTACTGTTAAGCTAGAATTTTATATTATTACACAGGCCAGAAAACAAGGTGTCATATAAGTAAAAATATGCAACAATTAACTCAAAAAATGAATGATGAAAATAATAGGATTCATCAAGATGCTAGGAAGTACTTTGACAAGAAGGTCCATTTATTTTGGTATGTTATATCAGTTTTCTTTATAACTCTGACTATCTGGCCTATCAAACTCAGTCTACTACATATTAATATACTGTTCATATAACCCTGAGAAAGCAAAAGGAACATAATCCAATTTCTGCCTGGAATAAAAAGCCCCAATAACTGTCATGTTCTTATCCATTCTTTAGCTATATTTGTTCTTTCTGTATTTTACTTATTCTGGCAAGGATACATACATAAATTTTAAGCTTTCCTTAAATCTAAAATTTCAGGTATTGCCTGTAATGATGTAAAATAGTTCCTTAACTCCTAAATTTTTACCTTCATTAAAATCTGTATTCAATAATAAAAAAGAATTTTTAGTAAATTCTTAATAAGCTAGCACAATTCTTCACTGAATCTTGTCAGAGATGTTTTTATACTAAAAAAATAAAATAACATTATAAAGACACTGCTTCACTTGCATGTTATTTCATGTACCTAAAGGAAGGAAAATAGGCAAAGCTGGGGGGAATCCCTTATCTTTCAGAACCTCAGATGATTTTTTTTTCCAGATTAACTATAGGATGACCAATGACTTTTGTTTTGTATAGATATATAGGCAGTTGCTTTCATTTTGCATAGCAAAAGCAGTCAAATAAATTTTTCAGTATTACACATCCAAGAAGTCAAGCAAATATGGGCTTATGTACTTAGCAAAGAAGGGGTGTGAAATCATTTACACTGTTATAATTCTCTTTCCAGTACACTTTCACTTGAGTTGTTATTCCCTGTATTGCACACTTGCTTTCAGAAGCATAAAAATACTACATAACATAACAAGGTTATCTTAAGCACATTTAAACAGCTGAAATGTATAATGAAATATACAAAGGCAAACTTTTTTTATTATTTATTAGTTATTGAACTACAACGGAGAAGAAAAAAAATAAAAAAAGATTTGGATTATACCTAGTGTTTTCAGGATATACTTCTACTTTTAATACATTATTTATTTGTTAAGTTGATAATGCTGGGCAGAAGATCTAAAGAATGTGAACCCTCTCAACCAAATCTGGAATATGGTTTGTGTGGAATTACTGATGATAATAATGACAGCACAAGAAAGAGCAGAATAGAAAGGTGTAAAGAGTTTTTAACTGCCTTTTTGTCCTACTTTGTGACTTTGTGCTAGTTATCATCGTTGCAGAAAGAAACACTAGGGCTTTGACTATGACTATTGCACGAAAAGCAAATGGAAAGGTCTATAGCTTTGTTCATGTTTTGTTTCCTTACTGTGAACAAGGGTGAATAGGGATTTCTGAACATTTCCAGTCACAGAAAAGGTGCAGACCACCTTTTGTTAAAATGTTGCGTTTGATGTCTTGAACTGCACAAATAAACTCATTAGCTCTGCAAAAACATTGTTTAATTCTTTATTTTTACAAGCATTAACCAATTAAATATTACAGCAGGCAGAGCACAGAGAGGTATTTTCTTAAAAAAAAAAACCCTGAGGTTAATTAATTTCAGGATGTATAGCTAATCAAAGGCCTTGACAAACTTAGGAATTCTCTATTTTGTTTGTATTCTCAAGGTTTCTTTATAGATATTTTGGATAATACATTCAGGTTGCAAATAAATATAGGAAAATTTATTTTCACTGAAGTCAGCAATCAAAATTAATGTAAATATATCTTCATTTTAATATAAAAATACTTTTTTCTTCAGTTGTAGGTCACATTTATTACGAATCATGAATAGCCTCTAAGAATAAAATCGTGCATTTTAAAATATGAATGTAATTTGAGGTTAGTTATGTTTTATTCCTTTCTAATGCAAAAAGCAGCAGAAGGTGAGATTGTTGTTCTTAAGAAAGTAAATGATGAAGAAAGATTTGCAATAAGATTTCCTGTTTAGAGAACAAAATTGTTCCTCGTGAGGCTATACTATTCAGAAGAAATGGAACAAAATATACATACCCCTGTAACAAAATATACAAACCTGTTACTTTTTTTCTATCTTGGAGAACATCTGTGATCAGATGGTATTAAATTGTAGTGTACATGGAGGTATATCGTTTAGATAATACATGTTATTTTATTCCGAAGAAGTGACCTCAAAATAATCTTCTGTAACCATTCATTAATAGTTCATTTCTGTCAAAGCTGGAATTGGTAGATTTCATCCTATATTGTTGCTTCTATTCTCTGACTGCTGGAGTCTGCAAATTCTATTAGAGACACTACAATATGAAGGAAAGTTTGGTTACCATAGTTACTTACAAATGTTCCTTCAAATTTCACTTCTTTCACACATTTGTGTCAGTAAAGCACAAGCAGTCATGTGTTTATGAAGAGTGGTTTCAGGAAGAAAGTGGTCAAATTATGTGACATCAGAGAAATATGGTACCAAATACTCTAAAGGTCTAATTATTTTACTTTATATATGACACTAAAAACTATAAAGCATAAAGAAAAAGGAAAACATAAGAATTAGGCTCAGAGTTGCTGTTCATTCTTGTAGAATGCACAACTATTGCCTTAATACTTTCAGTTGAAAGACAACAAGATAATATATAAATTTATTTTTTCCCTATTTTATATATAAAATATTCAGCAATTTAATGAATTAATACATGTATTAATACAATTATATAAAACAGGACATTTTGCAGAAGAAGGTGTGGATTCCAACTTTGGTTATAGGCTTTTACTGAGTAACTATTATGAAAGATATGTTACCTATCAAAATATGACTTAATTTCAAACAATATACTTGGGTTTTCAGTCCTTGTATAAGATTCCCCCCTTGATTGCTCCTTGATGTCATCTTTCTCTTCTATAATATTTCCAGAGGACATTTTGACAGGTTTGGGTAAGAGTGAGCAACATCTGACAGGTAAAATTGCTTGGAATATTTCAGGCTACACAGTTTGCTGTAGGCAGTAAAAGCCTATCGTCTTCCATATACCTATCTTTCTATATATAAGTACCTTCGGCTGGGGCTGCACAGCTAGAAGGCGCATCCCCTGGGTGGTGGATAGGGGATCCCTCTCTGGAGGGTGCACCGGATAAAATTGAAGAAGGTGCCGCAAACCAACGCAGCCTAAAGGAAGGCCGCCCTGACAGAAAAACCACTGGCCCTCCAAGTCATGGGGGTTGGGCAGGAGGCCAACTACCTCCCCCCAGAAAAAAAAATAAAAAGTTGCAGAAACGACGAGCATCAACTTTCAAAAAAAAAACAAACGAAATGGCGGAGATGGAGAAAATCAGTAATGAAGTGAGGAGGAGGAGATGGAACTGGATCGGTCATGTCTTGAGCAAAAAACCAACAGAAGACTGCGCTGTGGCCCTTGGGTGACTCCAGAGCACGCAGCCGCAGACCGATTGAAGTGGAAGAACGATGTTCGCGCCTTGTGTGCCTCCTGGCACTGGGAGAATTCAGATCATATATATAAGTATATAGAACACACACGTGGGTGTTTATAATTCTTATAGAAATATACACATGTACACATATAAGGGTAGTTTTTGATCCATCAAATACTAGATCTGGACAGTTTTCATCTTCCATGTGGTGAACAGAAGGTAAACAAAGAATGGACACCCCTGTGTGAAACTGAGATGAAAAGTGAGAGTGACCTTTGAGAAACCAACCCAAAATACATATCACCCAGTTCTAGTTGTGAAGTTATTTGTACATGTGTTTTGATGTTTTAACCACACTTGACTATTTCTATTCCTTTTATGAACCTTTAAGACAAACACTTAAGAATTCAAATTAAGATAAAATACCTCTGTTCTGAACAACTTCTTTACCCTAACATGCACTTCTCTCTCAGGCTTCTTAAGGCTCAGTAAAGCATGTTACTGAAGAAAACAGAAATTCTGAAAGTCCTGTTTATAATGACAGAGTGGCACTACATGACCATTTACCCATGAGAGGAATAGTGCCACTGATTGGATTACAGCAGGAGAGACTAATGCAGTTATGTCCTTAAGGGTTAGATAAAAAAATGAATCTTTCACCTCTGCGAGTGAGCACAACCAGCAATTCAAAAGCATTATAAGTGTGAGGTAGTTTGCAGGTTCTGTTCTATTTGTCACTGGAATTGACTGTAGAGCATTTGGCAAAGTCTGAGTTGTTTCAACCCTGGATCATTATCCCAAAGTCTCCTTTTGTGCTTAAACTTTAAAAGTAGTTTGGGGGCATCTAAATCGAAAGGGGAAATCATAACACATTTCTGCGGTTTACAGCACTACCATTACTTAATACTTCTGAAAACAACTGCTACTTACAGTTGCATAAGACTTCAGTACTATGAGATTCACAGTAGCATCTATGAAAAATCTCCCAAGATTAAGAAGATTTTCCAAGACACCTAGATGAACAAGCTGCCCAAGCCTCAGTGATAAGCACCAGACCTCAGGGAGGCAACTAAATTTCTTGTAAAATTTGGTAATCGATGAGTTTACTGCTGTATGGATGAGCATTTTTCCAGAATGTTGCTACTTATCTGGAGAATCATTTGGAAAATTTCATTCTGGATATTTTTAAACACAACCTTAAATGATAAAAAGGAAATTCACCCCTCTCAGCCCATAATCTCCTGAGAGAAATATTATTGTGAGATAATACAGATGATTTAATTATTTCTATTGATGAATGGTACCCAATATTTTTTTCTGCTTGTAAGTTGTTTGCTAATGAAAGCTAAACTTTTTAATAGTATTGTTTTTCATTTGCAAGAATATGCTGTTTGAATCTACACTTCAGTTGTTTTGCCAACAGTAGTGTTTCTGGTTTTCATCTATCAAAAGTGCATTGGTTATCACTAGTCACCTATGGTAACAAAACAAACTGGTCAGTTCTGTGAAGTTCTAAGATCTTTTTTCTATTTATTTTCTTAACAGATTATTTTCAATCACAGATTAATGAATGCATAGCAGCCAAAAAAGTTCATATAAAATTCTTTTTCAGTGCAGTATACGGGCTTTCACAGATGGACCATCTTCAGCAGGGGTACATTTTCACATAACACACAGATAAGGAGACTCACTAAATTCAGGAGAGAGATCACAGTATCCTGTGACCTGCTCCACTGGCTATATTCCACTTAGAAATGTGCACATTAATTTTGTCTCATTAATTTTGTCTATTATTATGTAAATAACAATTAACCAGTGCCACTATTAACCACAAAAAAAAAAAAAAAATTCCCCTTGATTTTCTTCTGTTCTTAAGAGAACAGTCAGTCAGGGCTCAAACCTCAGTAGAAGCTTCCATCATGAGAATGGCTAGCAAGATGCACAAACTGGAAATAGCTTCACAAGTTAACATGTAAAATGGAATCTGGAGTGGTTGTTCTGTCACTTAGAGAAATGAAAGATTCTCCTCTTTCCTAATCCCTAAGAACTGCTTGGAAGGTGGGTATCAGGAATATGTAAGTCCCAGTATGGGTCGGATCCTTAAAGAGGAGCTGAGGTGTTTCTGAATAGTGCATAATAATGGATGTGAACAGATTGAATCAATCTCGAAAAAAAATGACAGCTATTTATCTCGATTATGAGACTGCCAGCTCAGGACTGCTTCTAATACTAATCAAATACTTATAACCATTACATTAGTAATTAAAACATATGAATTCCTATGATCTTTATCTTATTTCAAGAGCTTTATGTATTAATTGCCCAGTTATCTTCATTTATTAGGGTTGCTTTATTTTTTCCCAATTAGTCATAGGACAGGTTCTCATGATTTCTTCCAAAGTTTGTCCGAACAGAGACTATTCCCATGTAAGTATACTCTCTGACCTACTGTAGTCTTGATTAAATTTATGTGCTTGATTGGCACATTTTTTTCTTATTGAATAGCAACAGCATAAGATCATTAAACACATAAGTATTCTCACAAAATTGTAGTTTAATTTCCATTCTTATCTAATAATCAGTCTTATTGCACTCTTTGTTATGAGTAGCATACTTTGTACTACTTTAGCTACTTTGGCTGTTGCTTTATCTGGTTCTTCTTTTATTTTTTTTACCAAATGCACTAAGCCAGATATTAGGGCAGCAAACTCCAGAACTATATGGTATAGACCACAGCTCCTGTCTTTGTGGAAGTATCAAAAATACCCATCAATGTCAAAAGTCCTTTTTTTTCCCTTGAGGAGCTATATATCACTGTCCTGACAAGGGTACTATTGTCTGAGCTTTTATACATCTCAGCTTGCCTGGCTTTGGCTTATGTACGTCCAGGTCACGTAGGTCTCAGCTCACAAGCACCTGAAACCCTCGGCTGAGGGTTACAGTATTTTGTTCAAACAGAAGATGCTATGGATCGGGTGGATTATGTGTTTATAGAGATTTAAATTCTCAAATCCACACTGACAGCCGTAACATATTTTGGCCAATAATTCCATTTAAAATATTCTGAGTTTCCCAATATTTTTTCTTGTGCAAAAACTGCAAATCCAGCAAAGGGCTTAGATGTTGACCACCTACAAACAAATGAATTATTAGTGATCTGCTGAATGGGACATTTACTCATCTTTGTCCTTACACTATAGTTTTAGAAAGATGGTTATTACTGCTTGCTTAGGCTGTACCTATACCAGTAAAACACACATGTATGGGCCCACTCTCTTGGACTACAGCCAAGTGGCATGGAGTGGTCTGTGTCCATGCTGCTGAATTCTTTAATCTTCCAAAATAGTGTGACCATACGTGAACTCCTTAATGGAAAGAGCCTATGGTACCCAGCCCATGCTACCTCTAGGGCTGTGGCTGGGAGGGTGTTAGTGAGCTCAGGCCAAAACTGCTAGGAATAGATCTAACCATTTCCCAGAAGAGATGACCACCTTCCAGCACCCTTCAGTGTTCCCCAGCACTGCTTGTGCACTTAATATCTAACTAACCTGCATTATGACTGTCTAGGAGAGAAAGGACTTGATTTCAGTTGTTTCAATGCAAATATTTGACCTCTTATTTTTGCAGGAGTTAAAGATACCACATTAGAAAATGCATCATCCAGATATTTTTTTTTTTTTTTTAATTTATCTTATAATCTACTGTTGAATTATTTATTGTACTGTTTGGTAATATGAACAATTTTATAATAAAAGTATGAAAACCAAAAGGGAATCTTGGCCAAGGTCAGCCTGACTTTCCATAGCATATATAAAAAATTGGTAAATATACCTCTCACCATTAGGTCCCAGAGCTAAATCATGAATTGCTATTACTAAATGTTGCTTATTGATTTCATACATGTCCCAAAAACATTAAAACAGCAATATGCTCACTTAATATTGAAGAAGGGTATTTACATGCGCTTCATACATATAAAACCTTAAAATTACCATGCAAAGGAAATGAAAAAGGGGCTTTGGTGAGCTTGAATGTCATTTCTAATAGATAGACTGCGGTCTAACTGTATAGCAAGTCTGCCTCTACCAAGAAGAGGTGTTAAGGCTGTGGGACTAAAATCCTTGAGCATGGTGTTCACATCCTTTGAAAAGGACTCTGGACAAAAAGAGTGCTGCTGGGTCCACTGCAAGGTGCTCATAGAAAATTTTACTCTGTATCTTTTCATTCCAGGGAAGGATTGTGCTAGTCTGTGAAGCAGGAACACTTTTTCTTTGAAGGAACAAATCCTCTAGATTCCAAGAAACGTGATCAGTCCTGATTGCAATGGTCCCAAAGCAAAATATCGGGTATTTTGTTTCTTACCTAAAACACTTCTCCTCCTACCCCCACCCCATATGGAAGAATCACATTTCTGACTAGATATACTTAGAGGTAACAGGAAGAGAGGGACAGGAAATTGTGCCCCACAAACTTGTGCCCCATGTACGAAAATACTAAAAAGGGGATTAAGTTTGCTTAATGTTTGAGAGAAAATAATTATTTTGTAGTATAACTGTGTGTATGAAACAATAACATAGATTATTGCTAGCTTTCTAGTACTTTCTGCAATTTTTTACCTTTTTTTGGACATCATTACATAAATGACCTATAACACTGTTTCAGAGAAGCAGACTGAAGTCACCATAATGACTTAGCCCCTTTTTTGTCAGTGCCTAGGTCTTCTTTGCAAATAAGTAACAAGAAGATGACAGGAGCCTTTGAATGTCTTTTGGGCTCTAATTATAGTTTAATGTGCTTTTTCAGTCTTCTCAGGTTTGCTTAAAATGTTGTTCTTGTTGGAATTAAAGCCTTCAACAGTTGAAATCTGTTCTTCCTTTAAAAGAGATTGGGTAACATGTATGGTTCAAGTGATTAGGAGTAACATTTGTCATATTACTATTATAAATCACACATCATTTTTTTACAAGAAAGGAAAGAGGATGAAGAAAAAACAAAGATTCCTTTGTATTATTACTGTGCCTAAAAATGACTGTGCAGCTGCAACAGAGAAATGAATGAGAAACAGATAATTAATGTTTTCAGCTTGTTTTTTTATATTCAGTATGTATTGGATCTTTTACCTAATCACTTTAATATGTGCTAATCAGACTTTGTCATTGGAGGCTCACCTCAGTCTGCACAAGACTGAGAACAAAGCAGTCACTTAACTCTAGTCTATTTCTTGTTCTTTTCCACGAACATATATCCTCCTGCTGCTTTTGGACTATCTAAGTTCTGGCTCCACATCAAAACAATGTTATGAGACCTGATTATCTCAGCATTAAAAATGAATTTGCTACATAAATTGTAGGATGTTTGTTTGCACAGAAATCCCATGCTACATTTTCTGCTATAGCTGACTACTTTTCCTTAAAGGGACGTTTGCAACAGGCACCTAGGAGTACCTTGTGTGCCAGCCCCACTCTTACATCTCCAGGTGCAGGAGATGCAATCCCTACCATGTCCCCTACCAGTGTTTGCCGGGGCAAGGTGTTTTCTGATCACTCTCTTTCTTCAGGCACAATTTTGAAATCTTGTCTGGAAATAGCAGAGAGCTGGAGAAAGAGATCTCCCCAACCCAGATTTATTCCACTTGAAAGCTCCTCCTGGTTTTTTCTTTTAGAATAATTCTGTCATCTGCAGCAGGAGAGAGAAGAGGAACTGAGCTATAGAGCACCATCTGGTCCAGGGGTCACTGAAGATCTTTTAAAAAAATCCCTGCTGTTGTTTTGTGCATATATTGGTTCAGCTCTGTCTAACATGACATGAAAGGCACTAAATAGCTGGTTTCTTCTCACTTGCCCAAATCATCATTATATTAGTCACTATTGTGATAAGTGTGAACAAGGACTAACATATATTTTGAATGTAAGAGATTCCTATTCATTGACAAAGGAAGTTATACTGAAATGTGAATATTCCTGGGCATGAAATATTCTTTTGTTTACATGTAAACTTTCTAATGAAACATCCTTGATATCTTACTGACTATGTGACAAGTCAAAAATTCTGTTCACAGCTAGCATATCCTGCTGATATTAGACTTTAGTATCTCCAACAGCCTAGAAACTTCTACCCAAATGTAAATTTGCTTTTAATATCTATCATCATTTTGCCTCCTAGTTACACTCTATTACAGAACCAAGAAAATGAGCTGTTAAATATTCTGACATTAAAATTGGATTCCCCTCCTTCCCTGCTTCCCCCCCCAGCCCAGCAATAGCCCCCTGTTTCTTGGGCAGGCAGTTTCACCAGAGGAGATGCAAGTAGCTGTGAGAATGCAGGTCTGCATTAGCAAAGTGAACAGCTCCTGCCCACCGTTTTAGCAAGCAAGCAGGCAACAAAGCTGAAGAACTACTGCAAGCTAAAATAACTCTCTGTGTCTTTCACAATTTATTTATTTTCTTGTTTGTTTAATTTGGACCCATTTGCCAAGCAAGTCTGTCATGTGCTCCAGTAATCAGTTGAGCTGGCACAACTGACTGGCACCCTCTCTGAGATTGTTTTCTCTGAATTGCAGCCTGTACCCTGCTGAGATCATCTGGGAAGAAACGTGGTAGTGAATCCCAACCGATTCTCTGCCTCAATCCAGCCATGCTCATCAGTCAAAACTGAAGGAAGCCTAATGGGGCACACAGTTTCCTTAACTGAACAGGCCCTCATGCACTTCTGCGGAAAGAAGGAGTATTATATCCAGGGGGTTTGCTTGTTTATTAATGATGATTGTCTGACAGTATATGTGCTACAGACCCTGATGGAAATTTTTTTGTCTCTAATGTGCTGCACTGATCGCCATAGAAGCTTAACTGTAAGCTCTGAGATCAATTGTGCTGGGCAAAGTCTCTGAAGTGGAGACTGATTGAGAAGAGTAATTGAGAAGAAAGCATGTCGAGAGAGTTGGTGTTTTAGCAGCTGTAAAAGAATTGGGAACCAGGTCTGCCTCAGTGTCAGCTGAGGATACCAAAACCAGGAATCACCCTGGTAAGCTAAAGGCATGAACAAATGACTCAGTTTTTGGTTTCTTTGGTGAGCCAAGAGGTTGTCTCAAGTGTCATTGTTATGAATACAAGTTCTGATTTTTGTTCTTGCTCATGTATGAGTAGGAAATTGAATTGGAAACTTTCTTCTCAAGGACTGTCAGCTTTTAGATACTTTTTATTAACTAGTGATATGGATAGCTAATACTAAATAAAGCAATTGCATTTATTTATTTAAGCACAACACACTAAATTTTACATGGCAGATAATAGATTATCCTTAAACGTTTTTAAAATACAATAATAAAAAAAGACAATAAAGTTGCTTTAATGTCTGCAACAACATCACTGGTTCTACATCGTCCTAGATGATTATGGATAACATGATTAGAGTATCCAGTGGTTGTTTTTAGGGACCCTTCAGTGGTTCTTAACAAATCTTAAAGCTTTGCTTGTTTAGTATATAAAGGTAAAGTCTTCCTAAGGCACAAAGACCTTAGTGGTCTAGAGAAGCAAAAATTGCAGAATTAGACCAACATAATGGTCTGTTTCTACATCTTCTGTGGATATGTGTGTGTGCACGTGAAGGAAGAGAGAGTGAGAGTAAAGAGAGAGAAAGAGTTATGTTTATGATTTCCTAAAATTATTTAGAATATGTGGCGATTCCACAAACCGTTCTGGCAAAACTCTCTCAGATTTAATTTGAAATTTTGTTGATGCAAAGATTATCTCTACATCTCCTAAATCCCTCTGTCTTCATGTTTCTTATTTATGTCTTACAAATAAATAACTAAGAAATTCTAGCAAGCTCATCCTCTTTAAGTTGAGTCTTTATTCCTACTATACTAAACCAAAGTGTACTAAACTAAACTATTGTGTTGGGTTTGCGTGACAAGGTTTTGGTAGCGGGGGGGCTACAGGGGTGGCTTCTGTGAGAAGGTGCCAGAAGCTTCCCCCATGTCCAACAGAGCCAATGCCAGCTGGCTCCAAGACGGATCCACCACTGGCCAAGGCTGAGCCAATCAGCAATTGTGGTAGCGCCTCTGTGATAACATATCTAAGAAGGGGAAAAAAGTTGCTGCGCAACAGTAACTTCAGCCAGAGAGAGGAGTGAGAATATGTGAGAGGAACAACAATGCAAACACCAAGGTCAGTGAAGAAGGAGGGGGAGGAGGTGCTCCAGGTGCCAGAGCAGAGATTCCCCTGCAGCCCGTGGTGAAGACCATGGTGAGGCAGGCTGTCCCCCTGCAGCCTGCAGGCAGTTAGAAGTAGAGCAGATATCCACCTGCGACCCATGGAGGACCCCACACTGGAGCAGGTGGATGCACCCGAAGGAGGCTGTGAGCCTGTGGAGGACCCATGCTGGAGCAGTCTGTTCCTGAAGGACTACACCCCGTGGAAATGCTGGACCCATGCTGGAGTAGTTTGTGAAGAACTGCAGCCTGTGGGAAGGACTCATGTTGGAGAAGTTCGTGGGGGACTGTCTCCTGTGGGAGGGACCCCACGCTGGAGCAGGGGAAGAGAGTGAGGAGTAAGGAGTGGCAGAGACAACGTGTGATGAATTGATTGCAACCCCCAATCCCCATTCCCTGTCCCCCTGTGCCACCAGGGGAAGGAGGTAGAGAATTCAGGAATGAAGCTGAGTCTGGGAAGAAGGGAGGGGTGGGGGAAGGTGTTTTAAGATTTGTTTTCATTTCTTATTATCTTACTCTGATTTGATTGGTAATAAATCAAATTCATTTCCCCAAATTGAGTCTGGTTTGCCTGTGACGGTAATTAGTGAGTGATCTCTCCCTGTCCTTATCTTGACCCATGAGCCTTTCATTATATTTTCTCTCCCTTGTCCAGCTGAGGAGGGGCAGTGATAGAGCAGCTTTGGTGGGCACCTGGTGTTCAGCCAAGGTCAACCCACCACAACTATATCCAGATATATTACATTATTCCCTTATTGCATAAAGGCCAATTCTCTTTGTTGTCATCTAGGTTTTGAGTTACAGAGCTGGAAGCATAGTGAAAAAGAGTAGTGTTCATGACTGTTCAGTTAAATAAAAAATGTGAATTTGCTTTGACAAGTTTGAAGGAGAAAAAGCATTAGGATTACTTTGCCTATATAGTGTTCATGTGGGAAGAGCAGAAACAGTTTATTATTAAGCAGTGCCTTCCTCTTCTCCAGCTAAAACTTTACAGTTCTTCTAATTTCATATCTAGCCTCTTTTCCCTACTGCTCTATACCAGCGACTTTCTTTTCTGGAACAGGCATGTTTACTTCCCTGAGTTCCTTCTGGGCCCTCAGGTTATCATGGCCTCGTGACCAATTTTTATCTTCTTGAACACCATTCTCCCTAAACACAGTGTCACTCCAGATAAGGTAGAGAACAGAGAAAAAACTGTGAAACAGGCAAATCAACCTAAATGGAAAACTTCTATATTCAGTGTGCCCTGCTAAACAACACCAGGCTATACTGGTTGGCATCTGTCTTAGATGTGAGACTAATAAAGGCAGGGTGGTTGACAAATTTTGGAGAAGATGAAAGGAAATGAAATTCTGTGAGATAAAACAGCTGGTGCTCTGTTCTTGCCATGACACTGTGACACTGTCCTTCAGCACAGTCCTAACTGTGATAACAGAGATGTAAAGTGCCGATAAAGGACTTTTATGAAAATACCTCTCTGGCTAACTAGAAATACAGAATTCTGAAACAAAACTTAGGAAAACCTGGTTAATCAAAGAAATTAGTAAAACCTACACTAATGTAATCTTCTTGTGTCAATAATTCTCCTGGTTCTCACATTTCAATTATTTGAAATGCATTGGGCAACGTTTACTTTTCACATTGTAACAAGAAGACACACAATTTGGAGGGCTGTATTAACAAATGTATCTTTTATATCTGTGTATTTGTTCAAATAAGCAGATTGTCTTTCTGTCCTAGTGGAGATAATGAGTCTTGCATAGGTCTTCCAGAACCATAACACATTACATTGAAGAAATAGCATCTGTGATTCTGAAGGGCTCAGTTTGATTGCGAGTCTTCTGTTACTATGTGTTTTTTTTTTTTTTTTTAAATGTCATCAGATGGTTTTGCCTTCTTTCATTCAGAATGCAGATTCCAAGACAGTTTGATGGCCAATTCTGCCCAATGCAATGATGACAAGAGCCATACTGCAATATTTACAACATAGTATATTTATTATTTGAAGCCCAACTTGCCGATTGTCTGTATCAACTTTTGTTACTAGTTTCTATATGAAATAGAAGCACTCAACATTGTTTAAGTGAGTAGAAGAGCCTTTTTCTGTTTAATGGAGAGGACAAACTTAATTTACAGGAAGCCCTTCTTTTGTAACTTTTAAATAATTTATTCATTGTTCATCAAAAGTGAATACATCTGAGGAGAGTCATTTACAGTGACGAGGTATGTAACATAGTATCAATGCCCATATAAACTTGCAATAGCTAATAACCTATCCATTACTGGAATGAGAGATAGGGGAGGGAAAAAAGAAAGAATAAAACCTTGAAATCTTTGGAAAAGAGCTATAAACTGACTCAGTCTCCATCTGAAATTATTATTGGATTAACAGCTTCATATTGACTTTAGTCCTCTTTTTTGTTATTCCTAGAACTCAACTCTATGATGTCACACCACTTTTTATAACAAAATGTAAACATACACATCCCTGTGTGTCATTTAAAAAATACTGAAATAACCTTATGTTTACATGACTTTCTAGAGTCTTTCACATAAGCTGAAAATAATTCAATCTTACTGTTCAGAGCTGTGACCATAGAAAAGTATGTCCAATTGATCTTTTTTTTTTCTTTTCCCAGAATAGGTGAGATGAGCTAAGTTATTACCTTTCAAATAAATGCAAAGCAAAATAATTCACTAAAGATGTCTACACAATTATTTGTACCTTATTTGTTATAGATGACATGAAGTTCATGGAAAAACTTGCTAATAAAAAAATGAAAAAATTGCTTCTAGTTGCTTTACTATCACAGTGCTAACTATTTAAATTACAATGTCATGAAACAAAACTGATGAATTGTTGGTAAAAAGTACTTTAGCTCCTCTGTTTAAGGGAAAGATAAAATTGTATTTACTACAAAGAGTAGAAAGGCATTAAAATGTTTCTTGAATTGTGTTCTCTGATGATTAGACTTCCTTAAAATGTGTGTTCTATTTCCCATTTACCCATTTATTTAGTAGATTTGTTATTCATGGACTACATTCTGAATATAGTCCATAAAGAACAAAAAGGTTTAGGATTAAAAACTCTGGCATGAAAATGACATTATCAGCTGGTAGGGAATTCAAATATTCAGTACTTATTGTCTTCTGGACCTGATCTAACCCACACAGAAGCCTACAGAATTGCTACCCCTTATTTCAGTGATGTCTTAGATGATATTCTCAGTTTACAATGCAGAGATGCTCTTGACCTAATGACTGTCACATGTGGGAAGAATTTGAACATAAAGGAAACTTGGGTTTTTGCATAGAGGTAGCTTGGCATTTCCTTTTACAAAGTTGCATAGACTCCTGAGATGCAAAGAAATATAATGTCATATTAGGTTATCAGTACTTGCCACATTGGGAAAGTTAATACTCAGCCATTGGCTTCCCATTTAGAACAGAATTTCTGCATATTTGTAATGTGTTCAATGTTGAAAGTATAATTAATTTAGTTTTCATTTAAAATTTATTTTAACTTAATACTTCGGGGAAAATATCAAACCAATAATATGCATTTTCCTAAAGCTTATACATTCTTAATAAATTGTCTATTTAACAATGTAATTTTAGGCATAAGATTTTTAAGTCCATAGAGAATGTTAAGAACGTTCATCTGTTCTGGAAGTTTGAGATTTTCTTCTGTTTTAGAGAAGAGGACAAAATGAGAAAAAACAAATTTGCTATTTATAAGAAATAAATCACAGAAAGAGTGTGAGTTCCAGATGACTACAGACCTAATTTTCCTCTCTCATTGCATTTAAAGTTGTTCTGAATATTTCCATGATAAATTATTTAGTCTGTCTGGGGGATGTAAAGAGAAAAGGAACTGCTGGACAGATTTAATGACAAACTTCCCCTTATGCGCTTAGTTGTTTTCAGGTTGCAGTGAAGTTAAAGGAAAAACATACGTAGTACAGTAATGGGTTGAGCATTTGCAGCCTTGTCAATCAGGCTTGTAGATGATTAATTATGCCTGTATGTAGAAGCTTTTAAAATATTTGAATGATGCACCTTGTTAAAAGGTTCTACAACCATTTAATAGAAGATTTGGCATATGTATGGGCATAACACCAGTTCAAAATCTAGTCGAATTGTCTCAGAAGGATCTGGACAATCCTCCAAAAATGCTCTATGTTTAGCTGCATCAATTTTAATAGAAGTGAGGTTCAGATACACTAGTGTGTGTGCCAGTGTACTCTGTATGAATCACTGAGGATATCCTCTGTGGATAATGGTAGTCTTTTATTTAGGGTTTTGTTTTGTGGGTGGAATGTGCTTGAGCTTGGCTTGCCAAAATGGAATTTTACACATTAAAAAAAAAAAAAAAAGTTACTAAACCCTTTGTTTAGAAGTACATTGCAGACTTTTGAGGTAGGCTATAGAAAATACTAGAGTAAAACAAGCAAACATTTATGAATTCCAATTTAAATACATACACGAAATTAACAGGGAAGGGAATAAATGCAAAAATATGCATTTGGTTTCAACTTTCTAGCAATAATCGATCACATAACATTTGTAACTCATAAAGCTTTAAAGTGCTGTACAACAAAAGAATTCTCACTGTTAGCTTTACAGCAGAGAAGAACAGGGAGATTAATTGTCAGCAATTTGCTCTAAATTACACATGCAATTGAAAGCACAGCTATGAATAGAGCTAAGATGTTCTGAGGAGTAATCCCCTGGCCAAGCTAGCATTAACACACTTTATTATCTACCTGGAGGCATCAGTTGATAAATCTTTCCAATGACAGAGTAGTAAGTGGAAGCCCAGATGGGAGTAGTCTTTATCTCTTTTATCACTTCCATTGCTTTTATCACTTTAAGGCTGCTTTCCTCTAGGGTGAGAGTCATCAGAATCCAAAGTCCTGAGAACCTGAGAAATCTGAGAAAAACAGAGACAATACAGTCATAGAATCATTTAGGTTGGAAAAGATTTTTAAGATCATCAAGTCCAACCATTAACCTAGCACTGCCAAGTCCACCTCTAAACCATGTCCTCAAGCACCACATTTACCCGTCTTTGAAATATCTCCAGGGATGGGGACTCAACCACTTCCCTGAACAGCCGGTTTCAGTGCCTGACTACCCTTTTGGTGAAGAAATTTTTCCTAATATCCAATCTAAACCTCCCCTCACACAACTTGAGGCTGTTTCCTCTTGTCCTATCACTTGCTACTTGACAGAAGAGACCAATACCCACCTTGCTACAACCTCCTTTCAGGTAATTGTAGAGAGCAATAAGGTCTCCCCTCAGCCTCCTCTTCTCCAGGCTAAACAACCCCAGCTCCCTCAGCCGCTCCTCATAAGACTTGTGCTCTAGACCCTTCACCAGCTTCATGGCCCTTCTTTGGACACGGTCCAGCACCTCGATGTCCTTCTGGTAGTGGGGGGCCCAAAACTGAACACAGTACTCAAGGTGCGGCCTCACCAGTGCCGAGTACAGGGGGACGATCACCTCCCTAGTCCTGCTGGCCACACTATTTCTGATACAAGCCAGGATGCCATTGGCCTTCTTGGTCACCTGGGCACACTGCTGGCTCATGTTCAGGCGGCTGTCAACCAACACCCCCAGGCCCTTTTCTGCCAGGGAGCTTTCCAGCCACTCCTCCCCAAGCCTGTAGTGTTGCATGGGGTTGTTGTGACACAAGTGCAGGACCTGGCACTTAGCCTTGCTGAACCTCATACAATTGGCCCTGGCCAATCGATCCCGCCTGTTCAGATCCCTCTGTAGAACCTTCCTACCCTCCAGCAGATCGACACTCCCACCCAGCTTGGTGTCATCTGCAAACTTACTGAGGGTGCACTCAATCCCCTCATCCAGACCATTGATAAAGATATTAAACAGGATTGGCCCCAATCCTGAGCCCTGGGGAACACCACTTGTGACCGGCCACCAGCTAGGTTTGGCTCCATTCACCACCACTCTTTGGGCTTGGCCGTCCAGCCAGTTTTTTACCCAGCAAAGAGTACGCCCATCCAAGCCATGAGCAGCCAGTTTCTCCAGGAGAATGCCATGGGAGATGGTGTCAAAGGCTTTACTAAAGCCCAGGTAGACAACATCCACAGCCTTTCCCTCATCCACTAAGTGGGTCACCTTGTCATAGAAGGAGATCAAGTTAGTCAAGCAGGACCTGCCTTTCATAAACCCATGCTGACTGGGCCTGATCCCCTCATTGTCCCGTACATGCCACATGATGGCACTCTGGATGATCTGCTCCAGAACTTCCCTGGCACCGAGGTCAGGCTGACAGGCCTGTAGTTCCCTGGATCCTCCTTCTGGCCCTTCTTGTAGATGGGCATCACATTTGCTAACTTCCCGTCAACTGGGACCTCCCCAGTTAGCCAGGACTGCTGATAGATGATACCACCACTACACTGTTTTGAGGTTTTGATGGAGGCACTTGCAATACCAACAGTGTAGTGACGGTGGCTGGCTGCTTTTTTGGTTTTTCTATGGCCACCAGTTTCACATCCAGGAACTTCTCTTATTTTTCATATGCTTCTATCAATTTGCAAATCTCTTCCACACTGTCCTTCAAAGAAAGACAATCAACTAAAAGTTGAACTGTTTGGAGCAGATAGAATATAGCGATAGAAACAAAAATAGGAAAAGAGGGACTGTTACAATAAGACAAACTCTTCACTTTGAGTATTATGCTTTCCTCTACATTTTAACTATTAATGATATTGCATAAGGTTTTATAAAACCTGAAATAGGACACTTAGCTCCTCATTCAGAAAACAGTAAGATATTTGGTACAGAACACTGTTGTTATTAATTTCTATTTTAAAACTTTCAGATTTTCTTTTTTTAAGTTACTGGGTGAACTATAATTTTAACGTACACTTCTGATTCTGTGATGCAAGATCGTGCCTCCTCTTTTGGAGCTGCAAATGTTTTGAATTTAGCTTCTTAAGCCTGGAGGTAGCACATATCTCAGACAGAAAATATTTGTTGAAATAAATATGCTTGATGTTTAAGGAATAAGCATTAAATAAGCATTTAGATTCTTCCAGGAGGGTACCGAGATGTCTAATCATCTAGTGGTACTTAACTTTTAATTTGTTGTAATTTCTACCATATCAAAATAACTTTTAACCTCTCCAAATGCTACTGAATATATATCTCTTTTGGTAAAAGACAGATAGTGATAAATAATAGAGTTTACTGAATAAAACAAAAAGACAAAAGTAGAGACTTCTGCCTGCTCTAAGTTAAAATAGAAATGGACAACAATAATAAAAAAATGTAATGATGCAAAAATAAACTCAATGAATGGTCTTATCTAAGAATGCATAGCAACAAATGTCCTTGCTCAGCTTATTCCCTTTCTAATAAAGAAAATCTATTAAACAAACAGATTACAACTAGAAAAAGCAAAGAAACAAACAAAAAAATGTTCACTTGGCTTCTCTAACTTCCCTTAAAAGGATAAAACTGCACTTTAAATTAAGCATATGAAGAGAAATCTAAACTGACTAAAGTACTAGAAATGTCCATATGATAAACATCAATACAGTCATTGAAATTAGAGATTTGTCTGTCTTATTAGTTAAAGCCAAATAATGTTTTCTCTCTCCAAACTATTTGGTCTAAAAAATTTAAAATGTTGGAACTATATTATTTTTCAATGACTACTTCTCTCAGTGCTTGCTAATAATATAAAAAATTGCAAAAATTTAGATCAGTATGTGATCCACTATTTTTTAATGGATTCAAACATGAAACATAAAGTAAAAGGGATGAGTTACACTCACCAAGGTATTTAAATTCCTATATATGATTAAGTTACAGTAATAGGTCTCTGGATCTGTGTCTAAACTCATAGGATCAGAAATGCTAATACCCTTGCCAGTGCTAACTAATGCATTATTTCTCAGAATGCATTACTGAGTTCCAGATCACATCATTGTTTTCATTCAGAGTTTTCTTTCAGGGCAATCTACTGGGAAACATTGGAAATTACTCTTAGAGAAGCATTTTAATTAAGTGTTACAATGTTGAATGCTTTTCATTACTTTTTTTGTTTTGTTTCTGCCCTTTCTCTTTGTTTCTTCTAATTTTCTTCTGCACGTTGTAGACCTAATGACTGCAAAACTAAACCAACCTTGGATCATGTTGCTCCATCTTATAACAAGCCTGTTAAAGTTGTTTTGTAGCTTGAGGTAAACAAAAGGTTCAATGATGTTGTGCAGTTATTGAAAGATTAAGATTTAGACCATTAAAACAGAACCCTGAAGATTTAGCATTTCCCATTTGTCGCATTAAATATCACTTTGTTAATGCATTAATCATGTCCCTAGCTGCTGGCATGATTAAATTCTTCTCCATTGCCCCTTGTAACTCATAAAACTTTCCAGTGGGAAAGAATACATTCCAAAATTTACACCCTGAATGGAAAGACAAGGCATCTGCATTTGAGCCACTCTATGTGTAGTCTGAGATATTGGCAGACTGAGATAATGTCAGCAACTAAACATGAAGGATAAGAGTGCTTGTGTGTGTCAGTGAGAGAGAGAGAGAGAAATCTTTTATGTGAAACTATTTTTTTAAAAGAGTGCATCCATGGAATCCAAGGCTTATAGGAAGTGCCAGTAGAGCAGAAAACCGCTTTTACAGCAACAGATATATAGCATCTTCTTTAAGCTACTTAGTGTTTTCCTGACCATATTCAGGAATAAGTGTCTGGTAGTCATTTAATCAAGGACCAGTGTCAGTGAGTTGTCAGAGACCTGGATTTTTTTTTTTTTTTTTTCCTAGAACTGTGTATGCCCAAAGTTTATTCACTAGTACAGCTGTGGCTCATGAACTGGTTCCCTAAAAGCTATGAATATTCAACCTTTAAAAATGTTGAGGTCTCACTTTGACTTCTCACTTTTGTTTGTAAGTATTTTGAATTTGACAGTGCTCTGGAAATGTTTTGGCAGGTGTGTGGACTGACGTCTAGGAGACGGAAAGTAAGCGATGTTCCAACAGTGACGCGCAGAACTATTCAATGACTTGGGAGCATGTTTTTATTATTTGCATTTAAAGGAATGAGTATAATGACATATGTCTCACTTCCATTTCTATAGCTAGAAATAATTTATCCATCAGCCTGCAGAACAACACAGATATTTGGGAATCCAATTAAAAAATTCTGGGTTTGGTAATTCCATTTCTAGCAAGCTGATGGTAACAGATGATAACATGATAGGGTCCACTACCTCTTTAGATGATTAAGATCTAGAGGACACCTTTTGGGCCTGAAGACTTGAAGTCTTACTAAATCATGTTGAACTTCTTATTAGCTCAGTGAAAGACACAAAAGTTTTTTCAGAACTTTGCTAGGTTACAAGGATCTAATCTAGGCTATGCAGGTGCCTAAAATTCTGTTTCATTTTGTTTTTAATTCCAGAAAGCTACATAACAAAGATGTGGGGAGGATACAAATAAAATAAACAACAGAAATAAAGTTAGGCAATACAGAATTAGAAGCAAAAAGGAGACATATTAGGATATATATAGGTACCTCAGTCTTCCCTAAATATGTGGAGAAGTACCGCTGCGTTTCAGTCCTACATTTTCTTCAGATTTTCTGAGAGATAGTGCAGCCATTTTTGAGTGTTTCAGTCCCCTTTCCATTAGAGGGCTTTTGAAGGATTATTAGCACCTAATTGAAACATACAGGCAAGATCTTATTCAATCTTATTCAAAATTTGAGCAAAGCTGGTAGAAAGGTGTGAGGGGAAAGTAATATGTGGAAGAATGGATGTGTGGATGTGAAGGGACAGAAAGCATTGCAGGGAAGATGTAACAGAACTATATGTCACGAGCATAATAGTTGGGAAATGAGAAGCAATGGAAGAAATAGATACTGAAATAGCTAATTATTTATGCAGGAAATCAATGTAATTAACTGTAGAGCAGTGATCAAGGAGAGAATCAATAGAACAATGGATGAACTAAACAATCACATAATCAAAGGTTAAGGTAAACACACAGACAATTCAGGGTATATAAATCACAGACTATATTAGTCAGGTGGTAGATACATTAGGTGAATGATCAATAAATGAAACTATTCATTAAGCAATAAACCAGTTAGAGATCCATGCAATTAAATAAATAGAAAATGTTGAGTTCAAAGAAAAATATCTGAAGGAGTCAGACATTTAGAAGCAGGCTACAGGGTGAGTTAAAATGCCAAGAGTGGATAAAACCATACAGGAAAGGAAGGCCAATGTAAAAAATGCATGGCAGTGGTGGGCGGTATGGACAGGATGTCAGCTTCAACAAACATGCAGGTGAGCTCTTTCCTGCTGGAGAGCATTGCTGCTGCTGCCATCATTGACATTAACAGGCCACACTTAGAAATAAGAAGCCACATCCTTATTTCTAGGAAATTTGTGAATGCTTAGAGCAATGTCCAAACTTTTGGTCCAGAATAATAATCACTTGGGAGGCAATTTGTTTAATAACACATGGTATTGCCAGGAGTAAATATATGACATGATCAGAAGGAGCTTGCCATGAAGTGATGAATGATGATTTGACTACTGCGATATAAATGTTCTGTAACATTACATTTTAAATATGGAAGAGATTTCTGGAGTTTTCTTCCAACCTTAGTATCTCTGAAAAGTTCAGTATTCTACTTTGTATTCCAATAAAGTAAAGAGAAGTTGATAGGACTTGCCCTTTCTTGAACACTTTGCTTTCATGCACCACTGCTTTTCCCATTGTGCGTATAAAATTTCTTCAAATGTACATGAAGGTACAATGCCAAGCACTGAAGGCATGTGCTGTTTGATTTAAAATTTAACCAGTTTAAACCATGATATTTGGAATATATTTTTTCTGAAGAGAGTCAAAATTCAAATGTATTTGCTTTTATGGTACTTTAATCGTACTAAGCAACAAAAAGCCTGGAAAGCCGCTCAATAATCTCTGTAGGGATAGTAACAGTTATAAAAGACAAAGTAGTCAGAATAGTTCTTGTCTGTCTCCCAGGTTTATCAAATGAATTCTTAACATCAAGTAAAGATGTGCCTTTAAAAGAATAAAGAATCTTCAGAAAAGCCTCAGTAGCAGATAATCAGGACTTTCTCAGCCGAAGACATATTTGGTTGTAGTAAATTTGACTGTACTGGTAGGTCTCTTAAGAACACTGAAGGGCAAAGTTTGTAACAGGAATTAATGAGTTAATGGCAAAATCCCATGGTTCTTCTCAGCTTTATGCCATTCTGCAATGGGACCTCTCACACCCCATCTGTCTACTCAGTTCCTTCTCAAAAAGGAGTCCTCTAAATTATGCACGGATAAGGGAGTTTGAATAACCTCTGTGCATTTAATTTTTTTTTTTTTTCCTAGGCTGTACAAATCTCTTACTGAAACCTTATTTTGTGAAGTGGAACATCTGAAGGAGGTGAATGCTTTTTGAAAACAGAGTAACACATGAAGTGGATGCTCTGTTATGTAATCTTCAAAATTAAAATGTAAAATTTTATAGTATTATCTAGACAGTTCTATTATTTGGTTTAATGGCTTAAAAAGATTAAACAGTAATTCAACGCAATCTCAGGAAATACAATGTTTTGGTGTTCTAGACAGATGACCGTAAGATAGGTAGATAGTTCAACTTTATAGTACAATAAAGCATAGCTGTGTAAGACATACCAATAAATGCCCTATTTACTTACTGTGACTCCATATGACCATGAGTAATCTCATCATCTGCTTTGAATGCAATAAATTAAAAGTTTGGCAGTTTCTATGCATGTTGCTTTTGACTCAGAAAAGATAACGTGTTCCTCTGAACGAGCTAAAAAGTACTTTTTTCCTTTTTGCTGTTGCATACTTATTTGAGAGGGAGGTTGAATGTCACTTCCCTATTTATGAGAATAAAACATTTCTAACTTTGCTTACAGAAACAGAATTTACTAGGACAAGATATGGTTTTACAACTGGGAATTTTCATAGTTATCAGTAAAACCACTAATTAGTAAAACCACTAATTAGAATAGAACAGTAATTAGTAAAACCACTTTACTGCTTTATCATTAGTAAAACCACTAATAATTTTATCTAACATTATAGCTTCTTATAAACTTAACTATGGTAGCTGGGATACTGTTAAGAGCAAGAAGTGGTGACAAGTCTGGTGATACTTCACAAAACATTTTAGTGTATAGATTATGTGAAAGAGATTTAATTTAAGAGAAAGAAATATCAAAAACTAAACATCTAGTCAGTGAAACTGTACTCAGTTTTGGTGTCGGAGAACAGAAGGAAGTTATGAATATTTGTGGTAGAAATGAAAATTTTCCTTATTATACTCAAAACGTTCTTAACTAATTTTTTGGCAGGTAAGATGCCAGCACTGCATAAACATGTAACTATTGGGTTTAGTTAAAAAAAAAACCAAACCAAAACAAAAAAACAACTTTGCATTGTAAAGACAATCTCTGCTTCTGTCATTCACTCTGATCTTTCTTTCTGGAGGAAAGCTTCTGAGAAAGTTGTGGATAAGCAGCTACAGAGTCCTTTCATTTTGCTTTAGGTCTGGGTATGGAATAAAAATCAGTTTGCTCATGCTGATGGAAGATTTCTCATATTATAGCAGGATGACAGATAACCATGCTGATTCTCTTACATCTGTCAACAGCTTTTTGGAGTTCATTAACCAGGAGCTTTTGTTGAGAGAACTTTCATCTTTGAAGGGGGTGAACTGACACTGCCTTGCGTGTCACTGCTTTTTCTACTCTGTGGAGCTGCAGTTGGCAATGTTATTCAATTGCTCTCTCACACTCAAGGATTTCACAGTTCCTTTTCTTTGGCACCTTCTATGAGAGAGGACTTGGTTTAGGCCAGCCAAAGGCCACTCTGCAGCCCACAAATTGTGAATCAGTAATGGCTGGATAGTGCAGTAAGAGGACGTGTATGCAGAGGCCTGTGGATTCCTCAAAATGAAGATTGTTGCCAGGTCTATTCAAGCAGTGTTTGCAGTCTGCCCATACAGTGGGGGCATGTGAGAGAGACAGAGCATAGCATCAGGGATCGCTTTTTCAGGGAGGATAGATGGTGTCTTTGAATTTGCTTGGGCTATAGCCATCTTGCTGAGAACTGCTAAGAGAAATTTTGAAAGTGACAGCTCCTTCCGAATGATCCATAATATAATCACCTTGTTCAGTCTTTGTACCATCATGCACTTCTGAAGGCAACATTTATTTCTGTTCTTGTCTGTGATCTTTATCACCTCAGTTCATCTTATCTTTTATGAGTGTTTGTAGGTCTTCACTAGAGGTTTCCAAACTTGCCATTGGTTTTCTAAAATTCACTTTATCTCCAGGCACTTTTCAAAGCCAGTTTGAAATGCCCTTTTTCTACAGGTGTTTTTTGTTTCTTTTTTTTTTTTTTTTTTTCTTCTAATGTTTTTATTAAAGAAATACATTGCTGAAACTTGAAATAATTTTATGCTGGAACAAAGCACCAAATCACAAATAGGTTCTGTTATGCATTGCTGCCAAATGCACTAGTATAACTAGCTAACCTTGATGGAAATCTGTCTTGGTTTTAGCCATAGATTTTTTGAAATCTTCCTGTACATGTAGATTCTTTGGGAATATTATTAAAGAATTATTTATTTGTAAAATATGGACACGTTCCCATGCAATTATTTCTTTGTCTTTAGTTTTAATCCCACATTCAGTGAACGACGATGAATGCCATGAGACACATTTCAGAGAATTCAAAGTTAGAATGACATTTTTTAAACTGTGAGTCTGGAAAGTGTTGAGAGTCACAAACCACCACATAAAGTGAGTCATCCTTGGTTTATATCAACAAGACCTGGCAGATACAGTATGTAAACTAGCTTATGAAAATGTATGAGCGTGTTGCAGGGTCCTCCCTCGGGAATATTATTGGTTAATTTTTTTTCATTAATAGCATTCTGCTGGAAGATATAATGGATGTTGATGCAATATCTCCTGTTTCTTCCATTCCAGCAGGTATTGAGGGAATGTAAAGACCAGAGGCAAAATGTTTCACGTCCTCTTTTTCCTCCTGTCAGAACTGTTTTCCTCTAAACCTTACAAATATAAAGGAAATCAATGCAGAAGCTTCATGTGAAAGTCTGCAGAAACCTTTGCACATTTGAACAGTGAGAGAGGAATGCAGGAAGCCTGACTTCATTTTTTTCATAGACAGTGGGATAAATGCACTGTCACCATGAAATGTAAATCTTTCCATGGAAAATCATTTTTCCAAAAATGATATTTACCAGGCAGCTATGTTTCAAATATTGAATAGTCTGAAGATGCTGGTCCCTTTTGGTTTTGGTCAAATGCAGGGCAGATGCAAGCATTCATTTTACATTTCTGAGGATAGTTTTGATGATTATTTTCTAGCCAGCTAGTATAAGGCAAGTTCATCTTCCTTGTGAATAGTAACACCTCCCCTCTCACATGTACATACTCGGTGCATGCAGTCAGCAACACATACCTACATAAAACACGTTACATAAATTATTGCCATTCAGGAATCTCTCTCCATTTAAGATGAAAATAATTGGGTTTGATGTGTTTTCTGTCTGTATTTTCTTCCATCATGCCACAACAGATGAGCAAGCACCTTAAAACAGAAAAAAGTCTAAATGGTTACTAAAATTGGTGTCATCTTATGTAGTACAGAGAGAGCTTCAAAAGGTTGTAAAAAAATAACCAATAGTTGTTCTAAAACACTGCATTACTATGTCATTGTAGTTTTGGTTAGTTTTGTTGTTTTTTCTTGCATAGGAAATATATTTTAGAAATAGAAAGAAAACCTGTATTAATGTAAGAGGACACTCCTGCTTTTGTCATTCCCACTTAAAAGATAAGAAAATCCAAAAGGGAGATTTTTCAAGATATAAATGTTTACTACCCTTTGCAGTACCAATATTTCTATTACAGGTAAGAGTGTATTACTGGCATTATGTAAAGTAGTGATTCATTCCCATTCAAAATACCATAAATGATTTGTTATCTATCACAAGAAAAATAAATTGAACCTGAAATACTAGAGCCACTTTGGTTTCGAAAATGTCATTATAATGATTAGCAGGAATGGAGAGGAGACAAAATAAGCTAACTTGCTTTGTCTAACAAAAAAAGGCTGAATGGAATATCACTGATGTATATGGATACATCATTATGGTAAATGTTTGCAGCAAAGAAAATATGTAGACACAACAATAAATGAGCATAAGTTTTCAGTAAATAAATTTAGGTTGGAAATTCAAGTCTCTAGCAATCAGTGGAGTGAGGATTTGGAACAGCCTGGGGAAAATCAAAGGAGCTACAGGAGCTAGAAACCTAGACAATTTTAAGATAAAGCTCCATATATGCAGTAGGTGACTACATGAGCTATCTATGTATAATAAGCAGGGTGCTCAATTCAGTGACCCAAGACATTTTTTCTCGTATAAAGGTTATTAGTCATGTTACAGCTGACCTGTTTTTTCAAAGACCCCCTACAAATACATTATCTAAGTCCACACATTACGGTGGTAAGCAAGGATGCTGTAAGACTGAAATGAAGCAGTGAAATTAGATAGAAATTTAAATCACTTTAATGTATGTTTTATTTTGAAGAATATTTTTCTGGTTTTACAGAACATGTATTTTTTAAGTCAGAGAGGTCAATTTCAAAATCTGTTTAGGGTTGTTTATTAATTTGCATTTCAAATCTGCTGCATTTTTTACCAATGTATGACACTTCTAGTTTGAAGGGTTTGTAAAATAATTCTGGGTACTATACTATGTTAAAATAAAAATGGCATTTAATTCTAGAATGGAAAGTACCTATTTTTTAAAACTGTTTTCCTATAACCTGATACGTAATAATGTTGAGATCAATTTAATCTCATTTTTTGTACTTGCAGAGTTTTCAAAATGTAATCTCTTAATGATCTTTTACTTTCATGAATAAAGTTAATCTGAATCATAGAGACAAGTTAATTGCAATGAAACTTGCAGATACCTTTGATCTGAAATATAGTGTATTATTAATAATAATCTTTTTATCCTCATTAAAAGGACAAAAATGAGCATATTGCATATAATTTAACATTCATTTTCAGGACCAATATTATATATTGCCTCTTTGATTCAAGCTTGCTTGTTTTCTTTTTGACTCATTGACCAGAAAAAAAAAAAAAAGATAGCAATGAAGAAGCTAAAAAGATAATTTTCTTTAAATTAAAAGACAAGATGTTAATGGTCTCAACTAAGTGTTCTCAGCAGGAAGCTTTCTAACTAGAACTTTTATTATTGAAGAAGCATTTTAAATATTCTGGCTACTAGGGTAAGTGAATAAGCCAAGACTGCAGAAACTGCTTTAGAGTGGTGGTTTATGGTCAATAATAGGCATCCGAGCAGTTATTTACTGCCATGAGTATCTAAGAGTCACTCTTTCATCCCTCTTTTTATTTTCCTATAATCTGGAGCACAAACAAAATATACTTATCAGGAATGTCTCAATATCAGAACTTAAATTTTCTGTATATCTGTATCTCTGTAAAAATCTACATTTTGGAATGAAAAATAAATGTTTTAAATTTTCACTCTAAATTTTAAAATTTTAAAATCAGTCAGCTTGAGACTGAGACATGTCATGCTGAAACTGTAGTACAATTGCCCCTGTTACAAGGAAACTAGAAATATCAATTATGTCATGAAAAAGTCAGGAAATGGAAGGATGAACATACATTAATATTCTGTATTATCATTAGGCAATTAGTTCCATGAAATGCTATATAGTGTATAAAAATGTAAATCTTTTTATTGCTTTTAAATGCTTCTTTTGTATTTCATTTTCTTGATGCAGTAAATAAAATATCTGTCATGTAAAAATATTTATTTTTAATCACATTTAATCTGTTCTCTGTTATTTTTACTGAGTATCACCTATTTCTTCGTTATTAACAAACTTGAGTCCAGCTAACGTTATTCCTGCCATTCATATGTTATTATATGTCACCTTCTATTTTTTTTCATTTGATTGTTCTGCAAAATCTATTTCCAGAACAGTTTTCGGTTCAGCTTTTTTTAGCAGTTGGGCTGTTCTAGAAAAATATTCCACTCATTTAAAATGAAGGGAGGGTAACTCCAAACTCCTCTCTGTCAGTCAAACCCATTTTAGCCAAAGCTTTAAGCAAATTAAATAAAATTCAAAAAGCTGGTCTATTGCATCATCTGACAGAGCTCATGGGATGTGATCTTCAAACTCTATCTCAGGTCCTTACGATTCTGTATCCTGAAATTTTTTCCTAGTGGTTGCTGACTTCAAACCAAGGATGAGGTGTATGTGTGTCAGATCAACAAGTCTGTGGCTGTGCATGTGGGAGGGATGTGGATGTACTATGTCAATATATCTACACGTGTTTGTAAAATCAGGTATATTTCCTGTAGGCTTTAATTTTTTCTGCTGAATATACTCCAAACAGCAAACATGTAGGTAGCACCAATTATGTTCTATATAGCAGATAAAAGTAAAAACCACGTTCTTTTAAGTAATCACATCATTATAAGCATGTCTTAATTTGTTGGTATAGGCTTTCCAGTTTCTTGATGTTTTATGAAATCTTAAGTATAAACGTCTGTTTAAAAAAAAAATCGCCTAGGGACATTTGGGTTATTTAAGACTCACATTTATAAGTGCCTATGATATAATTATGACGTTTGATGCTAGCTCATTTTTGACTAAAAAAAAGGTCTTCAACAACATTCACTATGATTTCCAAAAGTAGATATTCCTTTATACACCCTGTATGCATTAATTCCTTCCATTGTTCTGGCAGTACAACTTGGGTCCTACAGATAGTATTGACCCTCAAGCTATCAAAGTCCACTTTATCCAAGAAACTGGTGAACTTCATAGGCAGTAGTCAATTTGTGGTTCCCAAGCTTCAGCTTCATAGTACCTTTCATTAGACAAGTACTTGCTTTTACTGATTTGAGCATAGCCAGGTAAGGTCTTCAGTTGGTTTGAACATGCCTTTTTTCCATCTTTCTAACCTCTCTTCTTTTCTGCCTGAGTACATGTGAGCTTGCACCTTCCATCTTTTTTTTTCTGGAGGCTCTGCTATTACTCTTACAGAAGTGGTCACATCTCCAGCTAATTTTTTCAAGATAATTTAAGTGAAGGTTTAGTAGTGCTTTTCATCCCTTTTATCCATCCTTTCTATTTCACATAATCTGAGGAGCATTTAGAGGAATCATATGAACTTGTGGTCTTTGTGAAATAGGCCACTTCAGCTGTTATTGTTTTATTCTATATGTGTTGGTAACTAATACTTTTTTTTCAGCAATTCATATTATTTTCCTTGTTTCAAAACTCATGGAAGTGATCTGAAGTCTTCATAAGAATCTCAGAAAGAACAAAGATTTTGGTTTCTGATGGGGTTCTGTTCAAATCCTGCAGATATCCTTTATGTATAATGAATCCTGCAGATATTCTTTATGTATATTTTATAACAGACATTCTTTATGTATATTTTATAACAGACATTCTTTATGTATAGCTAATATTTTCATTGTGTCTATGAGCCACCATGAACTCTTTTAAATGGACTTGAACCAACTCAGCCTATTATAATTTGACCACATGTTTACGTTCAGGCAAAATTTTGAATAAGATTGGTTTTACACATCAGAAAATATAGTATTTTTTTCACTAAATGAGATTGGGATTCATGGTATTACAGGACAATATATTTTTGCTGCTTTGGGGCAATGTGTTATTGTGCCATAGAACTTTGGGATTTGAACTGAAAACTCAAGTGTGGATCATCTTTTTTTCATTTTTCCAGAAAACAACATTTTTATTCCTTTTAAACCAATGTTATAGACTACTAAACCTGAATTTCTCCTTTCACTTGGAAGCACAATTCTGCCCTGTTAATCCAATGGTAAAGCAGCAGGCTTAGAGGGCTTTACATCTGTGCTTTTTTGTTACTTTCAATAAGTGTCCACTATGATGCAGTGATTCTATTTCCATTTTCTAAATTGGTCAATTGACTTTTATTGCTGTAGCACAACCTGCTCGAACAAAAACTAGAAAAACTTTCCACTCCTAAGTTTTCCCATATGTGTCTCTCTCCAGACTTAGTAGCTTTGGTCTTTTTACAGCTCAGGCTTTGTCAGTCAAGTGAATAATTATGAACCTTTTTTCATGCTCCACTGAAGTAATAGATTCATTTTGTATCTACTGTAAAATATGTTTGTGCAGACTTATTTGTCTTTTTGCCCCTTGCATGTGCTTAATCATCTCTTGAAATTAGTCATAGAAAGGAGACCCTGTTTTGTAGGAAGGATAGGCAGCTTTTGATCTTGAAAATCAACTTTCTGGTCTCTTCTCTTTTATGGCTTGTACAGTTGTACTCCTCCAGATGAATCAAAATGAATGAATTTCAGAAAACAACCTCTAAATCAGGACTATTGATACAAGACTGCAAGGTTCCTAAAAGAAAACTTTAATAAATCAAAGACTTGTGATCCAGGAGTCCAATTCAGTACAGGTCTATTTCTTTAAGAGCTCTTTATAAGTGAAGATTTCTTTTGGACCCAACCCGCCTTGTTGGGTGTAACAGCTCATAAGTACTGAGTACAATAGAGGCCTTTGGTAAACACTGCTTCATAGACAAATTCTCCCTGCCCTCCAAACATTATTCTTAAATTAAACAAGGTATGCCTGTTTGAAAGGTTGTATCCACACATGTTTCTCTGAAGGTAAAATTGAAGTGGCATACAGGGTACATAATCATTGGGTTTGACATAGTGGTAATTTCCTTGAATACTTGCCATGCTCTTTCTGCTTTATTTCCACTTTGTGTTAGTTTCTGTTAAGGAAATACTTCTTTTGGTTTGTGTTTTCTTTTTTAAAGACATGATGTAGGTTCTAAAAGGACTCACTCAAGTGGATGTTAAGAGAACACATTGTTATGCTTGAAATACACAAATAATGTTATATCAGTATTTGAAATCTAAATCTTTGCCATCTTCATTGGTATGCTCCTAATACTTTATGTTACTCTTGAGAAACTCAAAGCAGCTACAGGAACAACCTAAGTGATTTCAATAAAAGTATGTACTTACAGAACAACACAAAATATTTAAAAAGTTGAATCCCGGATAACTTCAACTCATGACATTGACATTGAGTAAATTGGCACAACAGATTATTTTCCAAAATCAGTATTTGGTATCCTACGGGTTTTTTTCCTCCCTTTAATTTTCGTAATCATCTGTTGCTGGAGGTTGATGCAGCTTCATTTTTGTGCGGCTGCTCTCTCCTGCTGCTCTTAATGGTTGCATCAAACTGACCTGTAGATGAATGCTGTGCTAATCCACTTCTTCCACAGTTTAAATTAGGAAACTGTGCATCTTGTCTGGGCTTTAATGGTTCATGTCTCCTGGTTTCCTTTCCATGCAAGCAGGATGCATAGGGAAGTTGGAAAGAATCATGATACGAATGAGGCATATGCGGATGTGGAAGTCTTCTAGACCTTCTGCCCCAATCTACTCTGAAATTATGCTATTGAGAACAAAGGGAGGTAAACCTTCCAGAGAATGGTTACCTAACTCAAGGAATGTGACATCCTTTGAACAGATGTTTTAGAAATAGATTTTTGTTGGGTTTGTTTAACATGGATTATAACAGGATTTGTGAGCTACTGTTTACATGTAAGATATGGGCATGGGAACTGTGCTTTTATGGGGGCTGCTGTACTCAACTGAGGTGAGGAAGTGCAAACAAGATTTTCTACTTTTGTCATACAGTGACATGAAGCAATAATTTGCATAATTAGATTTACAGCGTTTTGTAAATGTGTGTTCATCCTGAGTCCAAGAGATTTGTTTTATTTTTGTCATTGCAGGGCAAAGTTTAAGTCTCACCCTGAAACTTTTGTATTCATGACAGTTCCTTTAGGGTAGTGCCTATATTACCACTACATAATGTTCATACTACAGAAGGTAGGTGTATGGCAAAGATGTCTCTGTCTCTAGCTTCCTTGAAAGGTATCAAGGAATCAAACTGACCCAAGAATACCACCAAAGAGATAGTGTCTCTGTGGACTTGGTCTTGATGCCACTTTAAGCTGTGAACTGTCCAGTTATCTGGAGTAGGTCTGATAATATTCTCACAAAACTTTATTAAAAAGGAAATTTAACATTATCTTCCTTTCTAACCCTTCCAGACCCTCCATGACTCCCCTTTAGCAAAGAAACAGCATCTCTGGAAATCCTTCATCTTCAACAAATGTTATCTGAGCATTTCTTATAACAACTAAGCAATCTGGAATGGACTCGTTAAGTCCTCCTTTACTCTGTAGAGTCATGCAATGACCATACTCCATCAGGCATACAAAGCTTCTTCATTTTGATTAATATAGTTTTTACGCAAAGTTTAGTGGATTTTGTAAAGCAAATTCCCTCTCCCACAGTAGCTGTTCATCATTCAGTCATATTCTCCATAGCTTTAATTATTTATAATCCACTAGGATTTGTTCTTTGAGGACAGCAGCTTTAACAGAGTTGTGTCCACTTAATTAAATACAACTAAGCATTACACTTTATGGAGAAATCAAGGATACAGGAAAGCAGGATAAAACATATTTCCTTTAAAATGTGGGTTAAGAGTTTTACCTGTAACATGGATTGTTTCTACAAAAAGTCTTTAGAGTTATGCCTGTGGTGAAAAAAAAATAATAATTATATCTATTTTAACTACAGCTTGTTATTATTAAAAATGTACATGACAGTCAAGTTCATGCTTTTGAAGCAATGTGTTCTCACCTCTAACCGCAGTGATCTGATCTAGCAATTAGATCAGTTGGCTGCTAGAATCTGCTTGTTTCCCAAGCCAGACCTTAGTGGTCAAAGATGATTAAAAAGTCTCTTTAAAATATAATCATCAATCACAACTCAATCACATACACTATTTGATAGCAAAATAAGCTTTTGAATGGGAAAAGAAAATTATGTAAAGCTGGAAAGTAATGATGAGAACAGTTCTAAGGTAGATAAGTTTTGAATAGTCTTTAGATCGGTAAAAGGTGATATAATTTCAGAATTAATCTGAGGATCACTGTGACACTCTTCTGGACATTGATTAGTTTGCAGACCACGATCTGGGAGCCACTGGTCTAACAGATTAAACTACTTTTAAAATAAGTATTTACCTATGCAAAAGGTGACTGTTTTCTTGAGAACAGTAATGTTATCACTGAAAGTGCAAATAACTTTCAGGCATTTAGCAGCAGGGTGAAGACTGTTTAAAAAAAATTGAAGATCTTTTAGTTATGTCTACAGAAAAGGCAACATATTCTTCACTAAGGTGTAATTTAATGAAGCTAAAATATAGGAATATTTGATAGAATTGTGCAGCTTATAAAATATAATTTTGATGGTATCCCTGAAGTTTTATGAATCATGTTCTGCAGTCAGTGCCATATTGCTAGTTGTTGTGTTATTTAATTATTTGAACATAAGCAAAAAGTATAGCAGTTTTTACCCACTTATCTTTGCATGTGTTTCTAGTCATTCTACATGAATATCATATAAATTAGAAAAGATAGTACTTTTCACTGAAGAAAGAAAATATTATGTTTTGGGATCTTTGTTTTTGTTTCAGAGAATGACGTAAAAAGAGCTAATTTCCCTTAGGGTATTTCTGCCAGTTAAAGTAGATGCAGGCAGTTATCCCAGCACACCATATTAGATCAAAATGCAGACTGACACGTTATGTCACCTATGGTGTGACTTCTTCATCAACAGCTATAGACTACATCAAATTAACTGTATATCTACTACAAATAAAGAAAGATACTACTGAGTGAGATTTCATCAGATTTCATGCATCACAGATGGAGAATTCAGGTTCTGCAACTTCTCATGTGCTGGTGCTAGTCCTTCATAATGTTAGGTCAGTATCTTCTTTCCTGTTGTTTTCATCTCTCAACTTATACTACCAGTCACTTTTTATAAGCTCCTAAGTAATACACAAAACTAATTTCTTCTGTCCATTCAGGGCTTCATAACATTCATCACAGACATTTGACCCTCACTTCATAAGCCTTAGGGTAACCTTCAGAACTGCTTCAAACTAGTTTGTGTTATCATTAAAATAAGTTCAATAAAAACAACACATTCTTGGTCACAAGGTCAGTTATTCACTGATTCCTCCCTACCAACTTATCTGGCCAGATATTTCAGGAAGAAATTTGCAGTTTCTTATATGTTCTTTCAGGAAACTTTCACAGATGCCCTTTTTCCCCAACTTAATTTCCCACTTAGTGCTACATGACACTCAAATACAATGTTCTGCTAAAAGCTGCAGATATGGATTTTCAACTGTCATGGCTCCTAGGAAGTGTAATTTAATTCTCTCTTATCTGTATCAACTTCTGTGAGGCCACATCTGTTTCGGCTGTATCTTCTATGATGTAGCTGCTAATCCTTGAACCAAAGTTTCTTGAAAGTTGGGTGTCTAATGGTAGTACTTCCCTGTATCTTTTGGAATGGAATGGAATGGAATGGAATGGAATATTTTTAGTTGGAAGGGACTTACAATCATCGTCTTGTCCAACTGCAAAGTTAGCTTCCATTTCATCTTATACTTCTCTCTATTTAATAGCAAGTTTGTTTTTTATACACATATATATATGTATTCATATATGTGAAAATATTTAGTATATGTATACATTGTGGAATGGTGTCCTTGTTTGTTTAAGCCCCTAGGCTTGTGCTCAAATTCTATTGACTTAGCATTAAGAACATGGGATAAAAATGTAAAAGGGACCTCAAATGTTTATTTTTGATACATGGATCAATGAACTATATATGACCATTAAAGCTACAATAGCTCTGGATGGAAGAGTGCTGGATATGAACAAACAGACAGCAGTGATCATAACGTCTATGAGTAAACTCTAGTGAGCAAACTTATACCCAGACTCTTTCAGAAATGTAAGAAGCCCTGAGACATTCACGGTATCCATTCAAGGTTGTGGTTTGCTATGCAGAATGTGGAGAACAGGTGGTACCTACAAGAAGACTGATTGGGGCCCTACATGTTTTATCTGCATATATATTAATGTTATTAAATTCTATTTCATTATCCCTAAATGGGTTATGACATACCTTAGTAGTGTATTTGTATTATTTGGTAAATTCCTTGCATAAAAATTGATTCTCAATAAAAATTTGAAGAATATTTTCCCCTCAACACTGAGGTTCAGAAGAAAATATTGTAAACCTGCAGGTCATCAATCTTCTTAATAGAGACTGTTCTTTGGAGTGATACAAGTGTCTTAATAAATTGCAAACGCATATAGTTAAGTTAAATAAAATATTTCCAGTGTGCAGTAATCTGGCTGTAAACAGTACCTTATTCTATAAATCAGCCCTAATATTCATGGCATTTTCATTAATGTGCTTATAATAAATATAGTAAGGGAGTCATAAACACATTAATAATACATGTTACATTTAATAGCTTTCGGCCTTGGAAATTCTTATCTAGCTCCTACAAAAGTCAATGGAAAACCTGCAGTTGAATGCATTTGAAGAAAGCTTGAATCAATGTGTGAACAAGCACATTCAACATAAAAGAGTTAAACTGCTGAACTACTGCTGTTCCTACTCTACACTGCCTTTTGTTTCTATATCTTGACAGATCAGTTCTTGTTGCAGGTGCTTAGTAAAAATAACAGGAATAATACAATCTGTAATTTAGATGTGATACCTAATGAAGAATCCTTTTTAAAAATACATAAATAGTAAGATTTTATTTCTTCAATATGCTTCAGAGATATATACTAATAATCAATGGAAAATGTCTATATCAAATGACTTTGACCAACTTAAGGCAGCTATATTTGGTGGTTGTCCAGTTCAAAAAAATTAATCAAATTTATTTTAGCACAAGCTCTCAATTTTTTATTTAGTTTTCTACAAAATCTTAAAAGTTTCTTTTTGCAAGCAATGATCTCTGCATGTGCACACACATACGGTTTAGCAGAATGTACTCAATTTTCATAAGGATATTGCATAACCTCCAGCATTTATTTCTATAACATTCTACTTTTTGTAAGAACTGTTAAGAACATTTCTTAATAGGAATGTGTACAATTAGACAAGGTGGATTAGAAGTTATAGTAGTTAAGAGCTACTTAGATGTTCAGTGAGTGTTGAGGTATTTTACGAAAATTGCATTGAAATTGCTGCCATTACCATGTCTTCATCAAGCCCACTAAGGGACATTTTAATCATATCTGCTTTTCTCTTCATAAAAGGTTATTGTAACCACCAGCAATGTGACAAGGAGAAATTTCAAAAAGAAAATGTGTAACTTTTGAAAAGAAAACGAGAACTGAAATCCTGAATAAAAGGCAACCCGATTTTTTTCGCTGGAGGAAACCAGAGGAGCAAATAAGAACCCAAGACCTAACACTAAACTCTTGTCAACTCTAAGTGAATTTTTTTTGAACCACATTTATGTTTATCTTGCCCTCTGGAAGCAGACAGAAAGATACTCTTAGTCTCGGTTCTAACTGCCTGAAGTAAGGAAACAGACAGTATAATATGATTCGTTTCATACCTCAGTGACCTTGAATAAGATGGTAGACTATATAAATATAATGTAAATTTATTCCAGTGTCTGACACCTACTAACTCAAGTTTACTGGAGGAAAGGGGAATCATGTAAAACAATACCCTTTGCTATCACAAGGTAAGAAAGAGAAACATGTTGAAGGAAGCACACCTGAGGAGTTTTGGCGTCAAGTATCAAATGACAACACCGGCGACAGAGCTGGAAGCTGATACAAAGAACATTGGCATCATAATACACCAAAAGAAATGTAAATAGTTTACACTGATTGTTTGCATATGATTTCAAAGCATCCTAGAGAGCTTTTCCTGCAGAAAGGAATATATTTGCTTATTTTTATAATGTGTAGTTGTTTAGTAAGCACAAGCTCTGTCAGAAATGAACTTTGCACTTAGCAAAATTGTGCTAAATGTATGTTAGAACACACTAAGTCTATCTTGCCCGATTATGTAAACAAACAAAAAATAGATACATTTGAGAGGGAAATCATGGTCATTTTTTGTAAGAAAGGACAAGTGGTTAAAGCACCTATGAGCATTGGCAAAAACAATGACAAAAAAAGAAGCCATTTAAAACTAAGTTACGTATTCACTTGCAATGGATATACCTTTAAGTTGTTGTAAACTATCTTATCTGTATCTTATAGGAAGTGCTATAGCAGGAGGATGAGCCTTGCAAGAAGCCAGGCAAACACAGCAGTGACCCAACCTGAGCCGACTTTGGTGCCCAATAACTCAACACGGCACACCACCTCTCCTCTCCTGAGCACCCACCATAAGAGGTGGAACCCAAGACATGGGTTGAATGGACTCTAGGCATTTTATGGACATTTTAAAGGGGTGGCCCATAGACTGAGGGAATGATATCTGTGTATATATCAAAGGAAGGGGAGGGAGAAGGTGGTTAATGAGGGTGTATTGGATGGTGTGGGACTCACTAGTGAGCACAGTGTAAATGGTATGGAATAAGGGGTGAAGATTGTACTGGGTTTGTCTGTGATGGAGATAATTTTCTTCACAGTAACCCATATGGGGCTGTGTTTTGGATTTGTGACTGAAACACACCAATGGCTGACAACACACTGATGTTTTAGCTATTGTTGAACAGTGTTTGCACAGCATCGAGGTCTTTTCCATTTCTCACGTTACCCCTACAGCAAGTAGGGTGGTGATGTGAAAGATGTTGGGAGAGGACACAGGCAGGACAGCTGATCCAAACTCACCACAGGGGTGTTCCATGCTATATGACCTTGTGATGAGAATTAAAAGCCCAGGGAAATGAGGAGGAAGGAAGGACATTTGGGGTTATGGCATTTGTCTTCCCAGGTAACCATCATGCATGCTGAGGCCCTGCTCTCCTGGTAGCAGTAAACACCTGCCTGCTGATGGGAAGTAGCAAATGAATGCCTTATTTTGCTTTGCTGGCACATGCTGTGGGGCTTTTCTGTACTTATTAAACTACCTTTATCTTGACCCACAAGTTTTTCTCCCTTTTGCCCTTCTGATTCTCTCCCCTGTCCCACTGGAGGAGGAGGGGGGCGTGAGAAAGCGACTAGGTGGGGCTTAGCTGCTAGCCGGGGTTGACAGAGCACATCACTGTATATATATATATTGTTAACTCAATTTTGAAGTGTGGAGAATTGTTTTCATAAATCCACCATAAACCCAGAAGCTGTTCTACTTTGGTGTGGTATTTATTTCCAGGAAATCTGTGTAGTATTGTTGGGTGGGTTTTTGTGGGTGGGAGAGGCGTTGTATTTTTAAAGATGCGAAGTCTCTTCCAGATGTGCTACGTGCTGCAGAAAGAAAATGTTCTTCCATGCCATTAACCTTATTGTTTTAATTAACATTATTTTTTCATCACTTTCTGCAGTTGTTAAACTGATGCTGAGAGTAATTTTCCAATCTCTTTACAGGTGACCTAGGGTTATGATAGAAAATATATTCAATTATCACTTTTTATACAAACTGTACAAGGAGACAGATGAATTTAATGCTGACACAGAAAACATGCTGCTGCAGGAATAAACAAGCTCCAGCTTAAATGAAGTCAAGTGTCATATGTGAATATTGACACTGTTTCTGAAATAGCTTTTTGACCCTAAAATTATCAGACAAGAAAAACAATAGCAATCTGCATTATTAAAAGCATAAGAGAAAATGGAAGAAAGCAGGTGGAGATATAGTGGAGTTTATGAGAAAAATAAAACAACAAATGTGACATGAATGTGAGATATTAATGTTAGATCTCTGTGGTTACTATGCATACAGTGTCCAGTTACCTACTACAGGTTTTACCTTTCTATTAGTCGCTATGGGGCATCATTTTATATTAAACAGAATCTGGAGGTGAAAATTTGATACTCTTGAGTGATGTTGAAATAACAGAGAGGACTAAAAGTATTACATTGCCATTTCTGAGGTCATTTTTTAATTGATTTATTCTTTAAGCAGATTTGGAAACAAAAGTCTTTGTTAGAAGAAACATTGATTATGTGAAAGTGTATGTCAAAAGCATTCATCCAATCCAGGAAATATACTTTCTCTAGAAAAAATCTTCTATCCTGCAAAAATATCCAGCTGTGTAAATAGACTGATGATCTATGCGGCTATATAATTTGGTTTTACCTCAATACGATGAATTACTGTACTTATCATCTCTCTATATAATGGTTCAATTAAAAAGGAAAACAATTCTGTCATAACATCTGAATTTGTGTAAAATGTAGTGATTTTGTTTATTTATTTTAATTCAGAAAATAGCTTATTGTTGTTGGTCTAGATGTAAAATTTATAAATAAGAAGAAACAAATATACCAAAGTCAAACCTAAAGATTGAATTACCTTGCTAAACTGCATCTCCCTCTCTACTGATATATCCATAACAGAGCACATAATGTTAATACAATATACTCATACTGTGTAAGTGCTGTTTATGGAAAATGGAAATGTACAACATTAGTGTTTTTGTTCATAAAATATCAGTGAACTTGTTTTTAATGTTACTGCATATTATTAGAGACTGAAAAATAGGGAAAAATATCACATAACAAGCAAATGGTGTTCCCAATTTAATTGAGTAGTCTTACATTTCTAAATTTGCACACATTTCCTTCATGGTTAAAATTTTAAGATGAAAACAGTAGTCTAACCCAGTATCTGTTAGACAGCAATGAAAAATGTAGGAATAGAAGAAGTGTATATCAATACTTCCCCAGAAACTTCTTTGTCTTTAATCCCAAATGGATTATTCTGTACAAATTTGTCCAGCCAAATAAAAACTTCTGATTTCTGAGCCAAATAAAAGCTTCTAATTTCTATAGCCCTTTGAGGACAGGAGTTCCAAAACTCTGTAGAAATATTGCTATTTTTGTTTTGAACTTCGTGCCTGCTAGTTTCATTGTGTCATTCTGCGTTTTGAGATTCTGCATAAGAAAAAAATAATTCTTCATGCCGTCCAAGATTTAGTAGACTTCTCTTAGCAAAGCAAAACTATGCTCTGCTAGTGTTTACCCTCCTCTGTGAAAAATTATTATTTCTTCCAATCCTTTCTTTTGCACTTTTTACCTACTATTTCTCCACATTAGGACTTTCCTTCTTTTCCTCTGGCAACTTCCTTTTGGTAGGTCCCATTGGTGAAGGATGCTGCTGAATGTTTGCAGGAACCTGCCACAGCAGCCACCACCCAGATCCCCCCACTCACTTACACCGTTGCTGGTGGATGCCTCCAGAGATCATGCCTCTCCATGGATTGTGTGGCATCCCTACCCTTTGCTAAGCCTGTTTTTACTTTTCCCACGTCATATTTATCCAGGTGATTGATACTTCTTTTCTGTATAACAACTGCCACTAATTTACCAGTATTGGCATTTGAGTTGTTCATTATTCCCTAGATGTTTCCTCGAACCTGTTTTAAATAATGATGTCATTATAGGGAAATAATACTGACACCTGCTATTTCAGTCCAGGGGGCATCTAAGTTACTTGTGACATGATTACAATGTTATTACAACATATAATGGTTATATTATAATAAAAATTACAACATGAAGTATACACAGTATATACAATACATAACTGTAAGATTGTTTTAATATCTCTTCTCTAATAGCATGATCTATTCTAATGTCCATAGTAAGTTTGTACCCTGTTATTTCTGTTTCACACTCCCTGCAAAATCTTCATGGGGGATTGTTCCTCCCATTTATTTCTTAGACTTCTAGTTTTTGTGTAGAAGAATTCAGCTAGAACTCTGTTTTTAAGCAAGTCTTGCCATATCTTTTTCTCTTGAACCAAAGAAATTCTCATCTGACCCAGGAAAGTGGAACGTGTTTCAGCCTGAACTTTGTCTATGTGAGCAAATTCTTTCAATGCAGACAACAGTCAAGCAAAATACTTTAATGTATGTAACTTTTAATAGGTGGGTAAAGCCAAGTGGGCTTAGATATCTTTTTGCAGTGTCTTATGCGTTTGGTTGGACAAGGACATTTGTGGCTTGTTCCCTGCTTTAAAATTAGAGTAATAATATTTCCAATCTCACCAGGCTTTTATGTCACAGTAAATGAATGAATGTTTAATGCACTCAGATGCTATAGTAAAATACTCTCACCTTCTGGGTGCAAATAACCTGACTTGGAAAATATCATTTGCTAATTAATTAAAATTATACATCCCTCAGGAAATTCATACAATAAATCTTCCTTGATGCCATTGTGTGGCAAAAAGTGCCAATCTCTTGCTTATAATTTTTTGCTTCATTAAAGGAAAGAATCATAAAGTACATGGTCAGACTGAGAGATTTGGAAGGCATTTCTGGATGTAAATGTGTCCAGTATACTGAATGTCTTAAATCTCTATACTGGTTTTGTCTGCGGTAGTTAATTTTCTTCAGAGTAGCTCATATGGTATTATGTTTTAGATTTGTCATCAAAACAATGTTTATAACACAGGGATATTTTAGCTATTGCTGAGCAGTGCTTACTCAGAGTCAAGGCCTTCTCTGTTTCTCACACTGCCCCACCAGTGAGTAGGCTGAGGGGTGCACAAGAATTTGGGAGGGGACACAGCTGGGATAGCTGACCCCAACTGACCAAAGGGATATCTCATACCATATGATGTCATGCTCAGCAATAAAAGCTGGGGGAAGAAGAAGGAAGGGGGAAGGCATGCTGGGAGTGATGGCATTTGTCTTCCCAAGCCATTGTTACAAAAAAAGCCCGGATTTCCTGGAGATGGCTGAACACCTGCCTGCCGATGGGAAGTTGTGAATGAATTCCTTGTTTTGCATTGCTTCCACAAGCAGCTTTTGCTTTATATCTATTAAACCATCTTTATCTCAACCCACGAGTGTTCACACTCTTGCCCTTCTCATTCTCTCCCCCATCCCACTGCGGGGGGAATGAGCGAGTGGCTGTGTGGGGCTGAGCTGTCTGACAGGTTAAAACATGACAATGTTTGGAAAAAAGCAAGGAACAGAGATACAAATTTTTACTACTGTGCTTATAGGATGTACAAAACTCAGCAAGCAATGAATTTATAGTGTTTTGCCAGCAGTTATCCTGCTGAAATATTGAGAAAACAGTCTGTGATATTTTTTAAAGGTTTATTTTATTTGTCATCCACAACTATATGGCTTATAGGATTCACACAGGATTGTGATGGTGTTGTGGTTTAACCCTGTAGGCAGCTAAACACCACACAGCCATTTGCTCACTCCCCCGCAGTCGGATGGGGGAGAGAATTGAAAAAAAAAGGTAAAACTCATGGGTTGAGATAAATGCAATAGGACAGAAAAGAAAGGGAAACTAATAATAATTATAAAAAAATATACAAAACAAGTGTTGCACAGTGCAATTGCTCACCACCCACTGGCCAATGCCCAGCCAGTTCCTAAGCAATGGACCCCTGGCCAGTTTTTCCCCTAGTTTATATACTGAGCATCATGTCATATGGTATGGAATATCCCCTTGGTCAGTTGGGGTCAGCTGTCCCAGCTGTGTCCCCTCTCAACTTCTTGTGCACCCCCAGCCTACTCCCTGGTGGGGCATTGTGAGAAGCAGGAAAAAGGTCTTGACTGTGTAAGCACTGCTCAGCAATAACTAAAACATCAGTGTGCTATCAACATTATTCTCATCCTATATCCAAAACACAGCACTATACCAGTTACTAGAAAGAAAATTAACTCTATCCCAGCCAAAACCAGGACAGATAGTTTAGCTTTCCAGGAAAGTTGTGAACATTATTACAATCTTGCTCCTGAGAAAGGCAGCAAATACTGGTGGAATCAAATGACAGAGTTTAGTCCCAAGTCTTTTTTTTTTTCTTTTTTTAATCTGTACTCACTCAGAGCTAATCAAAAGCTCAGATCTATCACAGTGACACATAAACTGAAAGTAAAATTGGGAATAAAAAAAGAATTTGAAATGTAATTTAAACTTGTTCAGATCTTATAGTTTACAACAGAGCCTCTTCAGATGCTCAGTATTTTAGATGCTGAAGTCTTTTTTCATGCTAGAGCTTTGAAGTTTAGATAAAAGATTCTTCCCTATGGAACAGCCTTTCTTCACTTCATGAACTATAAAGCACTGGACATTTTACAAAGTGTAGCTTCTTTATAAATAACAGCAATGAAAGCTAAAGTCCTTTGCTTGCAGAAAAATAATAGTTCACATCCATGATAAAAAGCAAATATGATCACTAGTCATATTATTTGAGGCATATTCAGCAGAGATAGGGAATTGTTAATTCTATTGTATTAAGCACTGATTGACCTAATATTGAACACTGCAGTTTTGATCAGCTGTTTTCAAGAATGATTAACTCTTACTGAAATAGGAAATTGCTTCAAGGATCACCAAGAGAAAGAAGAGTGCATATAATAAAAGAAGAGTAGGTGAGCATGCTTTAATTAATCCAGTATGTTGCAGAGTAGCTTGATTATTGTGTATATGTACAATGGGGCAAATGTGATGCAAACCCCAGGGAGAAAGAAGACCAAGGTCATGTTAGGACAAAAAGAGGTGGTTATAAACTGATGATAAATAAATTCTGCTTGGACATTAGAAGGAAACCCCCAGAAAATAAAGCAGCATGTTTCTGCCGATTTAATCAAATCAGAAGGTCATGCAGAATAACAGAAAAATTCAAAATTCTTTTCAAAGTGGAGCCGATAACACTTACAAAGCAATTGTATAATACAATACCAACTACACAGACCTAGAGGCCTCCCAATCCTGTATTTCCTTAGTTTTGTACAGTGATTCTGTCTTGCAGTCTTTGTTCTTGTGCAATTCATACAAACGCACAAAAAAAGAATATTTATCTATAAAGAGACTTGTATGTCAAATATTATTATTGTTTTACTAAAATAATGTTTGCTTAGACCAGTGAAATAATCAATTCCTCTGTAGAAGATGGCCCGAATTTGGGAAAGTGTTGAAACACAACCATTACTTAAAGCTTACAAATAAGTCTTACATAAACTGTTTCTGTCTTTTTATCTATATGTTTCAATTTCTTTTTATATATCTGGGCTTTTGATGATATTTTCATTTTTGTATGCTTCTAGTGTTTTGGATTGTTTCCTTTTTAATTGTACATCATTAGAAAGACTGTTTTCGTGAATTACAAGAATTCATTCTCTTACCGGTAACTGCAAGTAAATAAATATTTTTTTTGTTTTGGGACTAACTTTTTTTTTTTAATCTAGAAGCATTTTTAGCATCTTATTTGGTTTTGCCTGTTATGATGTAGTGGAAACAATGCAGATGTAAACACTACAGAACTCTACAGGTTCCCAGGCTTGGAAGAGCTTCCAGCTTCTCAGGCACTATAGGAATGAATGACTTGTCAAAGAAATATTTATTAAATCTGTTTTTAATTTTGCTGTTACAGAAAACTGTTGCCTCTCTTTTTAAGCAGTTTTCTCTATAGAATCAACAAATCATTACATCTATGTATTGGCAGCATGGGCTGAGTTCATGACAAGAAATGACCCCATTTTCAGCCACTGTAAGAAAAGAACCTTCAAGAAGATTCAAATGTTTCATGTAAAAAGATTTGAATGTCTTCTCTATTAAAAATTTCATCACTCTGATAGCATTTTGGTATCAACGAGGAATTAGCATAAGCTAAGAAAATAGCAAAGTTGAACACTTACAGGTCTGAAGTCCTATGATTCTAAACCCAAACGATGCTCAAGGAGGCAGAGGTTCCTAAATCCTTTCTAAAAAGAGAACATAGGCTCCTTAGTCATTTTACAGCATTTGAAATATACTTTTGGAATCCAAACACAGCACATTCTGATCCACGGTAAGCTTGGCATGAACTTGTGCCTACACAGAAGAACCTAACGAATTGAGAGTCTAAATAGTTTTTAAAGGAAAAGGTCTTCATAAGTATTGGTGCTACTGAATTTTGGTGGGTTGACCTTGGCCAGCTGCCAGACGCCCACCCACCTGCTCTCTCACTCTCCCTCCTCAACAAGATGGGAGCGGGGAGAAAATAAGATGAAAAAGCTCCTGGGTCGAGATAAAGACAGCTTGCCAATTACCATCATGGGCAAAACAGGCTCAACTTGGGGAAAATTAGTTTAATTTATTGCCACTTATATGTAGGGTTGGATGGTGAGAAACAAAGACAAAAGTTAAAACACTTTCCCCCCCCAGCCTTCTTCTCAGACTAAACTTCACCCTCTCAACTCCTTTACCTCCTTCCTGCCAAGCAGAGCAGGGGGATGGGGAATGGGGGGTTGTTCAACAACAGTTGTTCTCTACTGTTCCTTCCTCCTCACACTTTTCCCCAGCTCAAGTGTGGGCCCTCTCCATGAGCTATAGTCCTTCAGGAAGAGACTGCTCCAGCATAAGTCCTTCATGGGCCACAGTTCCTGCCAGAAAAGCTGCTCCTGTGTGGGATACTCTCCACAGGCTGCAACTGCTGTCAGGAACCTGCTTCAGTGGGGGTTCTCCATGTGCCTCAACTTCCTTCAGGAAATATCCATCTGCTCCAGCGCGGAGTGCTTCATAGGCTGCAGTGTGCATATCTGCTCCACCCTGGTCATCTCCACGGGCTGCAGGGGAGTCTCTGCTCCTCTGCCTGGAGCACCTCTTCCCCCTTGGTATCCACGGGGCTGTTTCTCACACTTTTTTTCCTCACTCCTCACTGCTGTGCAGTGTTTTGCCCTTTCTTCAATATGTTTTCATAGAGGTGCCACCATCTTGGCTGACAGGCTCAGCTGTGTCCTGCAGTAGGTCTGTTGTAGTTGGCTGGCATGGGGCAGCCCTTGTCTTCTTTTCACAGAAGCCAGCTCTACCACCCTCTGCTGACAACTCTTTGAAACCTACACCCAACACATATCTCTTTTTTTCCTAAATAATCTTGTAGGTTTACTCTTAAAATATGTATTTCCTACTGATGAATTCATATCATAGTATAGATAAAGCTGAAGTACTTCTGTGGAGCAGTTTCTACTACTGAAACATGGATGAAGGTGTCTGTTATATATGGCCCCACTACTGATGTTCAGAAAATATCTCAGTTTGATTTGAACAATGTAGAAGTTTTGCTGAGAAATTAAGCCCGGGATGTAAATTGGAGACAGAATTAGATCTAAATTCTGTCGAACTGAATATGATTAGCACCTATCTGGGCAAATTTGTCTTTGGATAACGTTTATAATCAAATAAGACAACACTGATGGATTTGTGGATGAATTTGCTAACGTGTCTGTGAATTTGAAAAGAATACAATGTTCATTTTAAAAGTAAATCTGATCACTAAGGAAGATTTGTTTTGAACAAAGTGAAATGGAAACAAATTAAAACACATATTATATGAGACAATTTCAATATTAACTAGCTTTGATTTTTAAAAGTTAGTAGATTCCAGTTTGAACCAGCAGGAGTGTTGAGCAACCTTTACTTTGTAGACAGCATGTGTTTATCATATTTCCTGTTGATGGCATACTGTCAGCTATTGTAGAAGTAGACTCTACATTACTACACAGACAGCAGTAATGATCCCACTAAAGATTTGATGTAGCTTGCAGGTTCAGTCCTGCCACCTTTACTTTCATGAGATCACAATGTGACCAGTATTTCAATAGAGAAAAGAAGTATTGAGAACTGCCTTATATCAGTAGCTCTCCTCTAAGGCCAGCAATATCACTGAGCCACAGTGGCTGCTTATTTACATGTTAACAAGCTTGTCTTCCAAAGCTAAGTAGCGTAGTCAAACGTGTAATTTGGGTCTTCTGAATCCTCTCTTTACCCCCAGCCATTGAAGCCAAATGTTTCCTTTACATGAACAGGAAGAACAGGCTGCTGTTTTTCAAGTCAGATTCTTTTATTCAAACCGTACAAAGAGAACCTTATTCCTAGGAAGTCAGTTCGTAGTTATAGGTCAACAATTCCACAGCATTACTGTATTCTGAATGGCTAAAATTATTGCACTGCATTCTAAGATTTAAAGGTATATGAAAGTAAAAAGCCCTATTATCTCCCACTGGAGAATAACCTGCTCTCAGAAAATGGACGAATACTAATGCTGGGAAAAATCTGTTTAACAATTCAAATACTTCTACTGGCTTGTACTGTTGAAAGAGTAATACACGTCATGTACAGGCTGCATTTCTACAGTTTCTTTTCTTGACTACCTTCTAGAGCATTTTCATGCAGTGAGTTCAGCAGAAAAAGGTGAATGTTTCATAAACGCAATATGTAGAGTGGGATAGTTAATCTTTTAAGACTTTCTTTGTGCTAAGACTAATTATTGCACAGCTCAGATGCTTCACATTTTCTATTTTTAAATATTAGTATAAGAAATTCAACATTCTGAACTGAATGATAACATTTATGAAATATGATTAATATATTGGATCAGGTATTCAGATGGCCTGTGTTGACACAGCTACACTGAGATCTAGGTAGTACAGTAGTTTAAAATATGCCAGTTGAAGTTTATAAAGGAAAAAAGTATTGACTCACATGCCTTTTGTCTACAAATTAATCCTTTTCTGGAATAAGGATATCAACACATCCAGAGCATTTGATTCTTTTTTACGTGTGGATCGCATCCAGATTTCATTCTGTAGGTCACTGACTTAGCACGTCTGCTCTTGTAGTGTACAATTGACAAAGTAAAGGTTAAAAAACCCCAGTTTTTAGGGAAGTCCTTGGTAAAATATGACATGAAGTATTAATGGAAATGACAAATTGTTCAATTTGTCTCCACACAACCATAACCATGTAACTCCCTTTGACCAGTGATTATTACCTTTTTTCGAGTGCACAGACGTATCTAACCCATGTTAATTAGAGTTTTGAAGTGAAGTCATGGTGTGGCTGTACTCCCAATATTTGTTTGTCTCTTTTACATATTGCTGTCTTCAGCTGTCAGGGTCTTGAGGGCACAAGCAGACCTTAACTGCCTCGACGATCCTCACCTGGTGCCCTCACCCAGGCTCCATTTCAGCTCAGGCTTGAGCACCTGGCACTTTCAAGATCTTTCTTGTGAGTATACCTATCCTCATCCCTGTCACCAGCTTTGTTCCTGGGTGGACCTTGGACCTATGCTGTGGGTGGCCTAGTCTCCAAATGTGTGTTTGGTCCTATCCCCTTTGCAGTAGCCTTGGACCCAGACTGCTCTCTGGATTTGCTTTTGCTACTCACTGACGTAAGGATCAGAGGCAAACCAACTGCAGACCACAGTTACGTATTGGTTATGTTGTGATTAATGAATTTGAGCTTGGGATTGATATTAAAAGGCAGACATATTGACTATGTTATAATGAAAGGTTTTTTATTTTTGCTGTGTTTTTTTTTCTCCATTTTTTTTTCCTGCCTGTGTTTCTTATCCGTAGTTGTCTTCTCATTTTAATGCACCTCTCAGTAGTGTTTGGCCATGTACAGCAATTGGACCTGTATAAGATTTTTTGACCTTGTGGACTTGAGGGCTTTCATTTTGGGAGCTCTTATTTATTTTTCTCTTGTTATCTTTAAAAGCATATATTAAAAGAAGAAACAGGGATATATTTTTTGGTTCAGCAAGTATTGTCTGAAAATAAATTTATCTTGTGTGGACATAAAACACACAAAAGATCATAGAAGACTTTTCCTTGACCTAGTGGACTTTCATTAGGTTCTTTCTTCATAGAATTTGGCATATAAAATTATACTTTAAGTGTCTCTTGACACTGACACAGAAATGTAAAGATATCTTTACATAAGTAGACTGTACATATGTGCTCATTTAACACCCTTTGTGAGGTAAGACTCTATGATATCTACCTGTATATTGGTTTGAAGAAAATAGGGGACAAATACAGTTCTGTTTTGAAATACGTAGTGGTATTAAACATGTGCAATTCATATTGCCAGAAATATCTCAACATTTAAAAGTGTTCTGCTCTTGGTATTTATAATTAATTATCTTGAATAGACATAATAATAGCATTTATTTTATTTTGTTTTGAAGGTGTACTTATGCAAAAGGAAACAAAATAAAAATACATGCATTCAAAGAAACCTTGAAGTAAGTGGTAAATAAAAGATGTGAAATTCAGGATTTTTTTAAAAAAACTCTTTTTATTGTTACCAAAGTGTTTTGGCATGATCTACATTCCACTGAGTCGCTCTATCAGGGTGGCATCAACAACAGAAGAAAACAAGAAACATGCATAGGAGAATAAACCAAAGCTGCAATATCCAATACAGTATCCTCGAAATATTTTTAATTGGACAACCATGGTGAAAAAGATAAAGATAGTCTGATACTTATTTCAATTTTAATGAAGTTTAAATGTGCTGGGATAATATTCTTAAAATTTGGATTGGATGATCAAAGGAGGTAGGTTGGTTTAATAAGTTTTTGCTTAAAACAAATACTTTTTGTTTTCACTACTACTTTTATTTTCATTACTTTTTTTTCCTAGAACTTCACTGAAGTTCTGTTAAAACAAAGCAAGAAGATTATATTTTCTATGGTAAAACAAAGCAAGAAGATTATATTTTCTATGGTAAAATGTAGATTGAGAAGAGGCAAACAACGATTAGCAATCTTCACTTTTTACATTTATGGTAGCCATTCATCAAGACTGAAAATCATGAGATCACATTACTTTCTAGATTAGACTTTCAAGTTTGTGCTGCATGTCCTCATGGCAAAAGGCAAGAATCATGTGTCTAAGACTGGTTGTGTGGACCTGCAGCTAACAGCAATACGTAAATCCAAAGAGAATTTGCAATTCCTTATGAAGTCAAATATTGTATCATAATTGAACCCCCAGTACACTCTGAGTACTTTTGGTGTCATAAAACTATTCAAAACAAGTTTTAAATGTTACATTTTACAGCCACTAACAGTTCATAATGTGAATCATCCCATTTCTTGGGAAAACAAGGATTTGAAGAAAGTCAGGGAAGGTAAGAAAAGTACACTATGAATCAAGAGTGCAAAACAGTCTGTAAAACAAAATAGCCACTGTTTTAAATATTGGATGTGAAATAGTGTAAGTAACACACAGTCAGAAGCCAGGATAAACTTAAGAAATTCTAATGTTCTTACATAGTCGACATATACTATATAAAATAAGTATTAGCACTGAAGATTTGTACCAACTTTTAGTCTTTTGTATGTTTTTATCGGCATCAGAATAATTTTCATTTCTATTGTTTAAAGAAGAAATGCACACTATTTTAGAAGTGTTTTACAAGATCCCTTAACAAAATTTTTAATTAAAATGGTTAAATTTAACCATGTAAATATGCTACTTGATTATAATTAACACATTTAATTTAAATGTGTAAATACCAAGTTCTGAAAATCTCTTAGAGACTTTCCATTTGTTTTAACAAGTTGTCCTAAGCTAAACACAGTCAGAGTTGACTGCTTCTTGTGCTAGATGTTGTATTGGTTTTCAATCAGTGCATCAATATTCCTCATTTCAAAGAAAGCATTGTCATCAGATTTGCTTTGTTCCTCTTCCAGCCACTGAAACTTCATGTATAGACAGATTTTTTTTCTGTGTTCCCCTCATTACAGAAGGTGCTAACACTCACAGTTGCTAAGGGCTGAGTCAAAATACTTGATAAACTGTTTCAGCAAGTAAATATCATTCGATGTTATGTTCTAGCATAAGCTAAAAACCTCAGCTCTGATGCTGAGAAAATCTGAGAAACAAGAGAGGCTAAGAACTTATTGAAAAGCAGTCTGCCCATAACAAACATATAGTTTACTTATTGATGTTTTGCTTGTATGCAGAAGCAGTAAGTTGCTTAGGAGTTAAGTATGGGCTGTAAAAGATGCAGTCACGTGCTGAGCTTGTCCTAAGTTTCCTGGAGCCGTGATCAGACTGTTATCAGAACCAGAATTAGCTTCTCGGAGATCATTTGTAGTTTGTCTCTATCACACATCAGCAAAGATATCCCTTCATAAAGTTCATTGCTATGCTGTGTAAGCATGAGCATAATGAATGCACCACCAATCAAAAATGTGTTTGTTCACAGAAAAAGACTATTTATAAACTTCCAAGAGCAATTTCTTGATACTGGGGTTTTTTTTAAATTATTATTATGACTGGCTAGTTTAATTGCAAGTTTGTGATTAGCCTTGCTGGTGATTAGCTTGTAGGAGTGATTATCCTGATAGGTAAAAATACACACATTTATTTAAAATTAGAAACATTTTAAAATACCGTATAAACAAACTTGTATACACTGAGTGTCTAAAATCCTTCACATTAAAAATGTAAATGAGGGAAATTAAAGCAGAATCATTCTACTCGTATGGTAGCGTTCAAGAATTTTAATCATCCATATACTTTTAGTGTGAAGTTTGTGTTAAAATCCTTTGATAAAACACAACACTGTAAAATACTAAAGGCTCATCTTGCAATTATTTAACTATATTAAAAATGTTTCACTATAGCGAAATCAAAGTACGAAACATGATAGAAAGGAACGATCATACTGTGTAACATTTCAGTTTGCATATGCAAAGTCAATGCATACTGGGGTTATTTAAAAGGCTAGGGAACTGTGAAACCATTCATCCTTCAGAAATCACCAACAAAGGTGTAGCTCTTCTTTGGAACTGCTTTCATTCTAGCCAAAAATCTTTTCCTGTACTGCAGTTTTCTTAGACATACTGTGGAAACAAAGAAATTTCTGTCTTTTATATCTGCTGTCACATACAATACTGTTGTAAAATGACAAAGCATTCAACATTCATATCACAAGGCTTGCCATATTTTTATTTGACAGTCAGAAAAGAATTTTATTGATGATCTCATGAAATATCAGTTTGCATTCATTCCATTATATCCGAGCATTGAAACTTCATCAAAGTCACCTAAATGAAAGATTTTTATAAGGTTTTGAAACTAGTGTAGCTCTGAACAGATAATCCATAAAAAAAACCCCTAAATACTGGGGGAAATGGAAAGAGTTTTTGTAATTCAATCTAGCAATTCACATTTTGTATTTCTGCATGGCCCAGAAAAGACACAGAAGTTATTTTTCTAAAGCAATGCTGCTCTTGGCAAACACAAAAGACAGCTTAGTACAAGAGAATCCGACAAAACTTTTCTTGCACTATTTCTTTTCACAGTATCCTAAAAACACTGCCCAGCATTGTCACCACTGTACTCCATTGCCTTCAAATTATCTTCTGCAATAATAAGCAGAATACAAATTTTTAAGAACATTGAGAAGTTTTTAAACCTGTACATTCACAAACACGGATGCATTCTGCTATGGTAGCGTGCACTGGATAAAGGTCTTCATAGGAAGACAACAATTTAATTTGCAGTAATTAAATTTTAATTTCATCACAGATTTTTGGTGTGCCATTCATGCATTTTCTACAGCATTCCCTTATATATTTTTAAGAACTGAATTGATAAGACTGTATGTATATTAGTTTATTTATGTGCATATGTTCAGATAGCAGATCAATAAGCAAGAGTTCCTAAATATGTATATTCTTATCTGTTTAACAGACTGTTATTATCTATTTGATGGATTAATGTATATGTGAGAGAAAGCAAGAGAAGGAGGGGGAGGAATGAAGAAACTTGTGTTTCAGGCACATGACAATCCTAGCACAGTTAATGCACACTTCTGTTACTAGCTAACAAATTTAGATAAATCTTTCACAACTGTTAAACTGACAGAATATGTCTATGAAAGGTAAGACATCATAAAACTGAACAGGAGACCATCATCACTTACTGCTGGTGAGTGAGAGTGCATGAATCTTTCATATCAGGCTTTCACTGTGAGACAATGATGAACTCCTTGCTGAGATGTCAAAGTCCTTTGTCATAGCTGGGCATAGGGAGAGAACGACAGCCTGTCTCCAGCAGATTGGGCAGCTCCAGAAGATTCACTCCCAAAATTTTAGTGAGATAAAGATTTAAAAGTTTTTATTGAGCAAGTTGGAGCAATGTGTCAGTTCTACACTACGTGCAGGGAGCTAGGTGAAGGTGTGGAAATATTTATATGATAGCATTGCACAAAAAGAAGGGGGGTTGTGCAGCTGAGAAATACATGTATATAGAGCAGATGTTGGAGTAAAATTTTCATGGTGTCATGGAGGTCAGTGTTCCCCAATTTTTCCTACAGGAGAGTAGGGCAAGTGTAAGGCAGGAAATCCAGGCTGAGTTGTGCACAGAAATGAGATCTCTATAGCACTGATATTCTTGTTTTCAGTCATCTCCAGTCTCAGAGATCTTCTTTAAAGGGTAGGTGAGTCCATCAGGTATCACTGAAGGACTATATTGTAACGTATCTATGATGGCTTACAGATGTCATTCAAGACTAATGAAGCTGGATGGAGGTCAAAAGTAGAAGTGCTTTTCTCTCCTCCTTACTCCCACTTTCTTTGATGGCGTGCCTTTCCCTCATTACATGCATTCAGGTAGACTGGGTGTAAAACAGTAGAAAGGTGTCCTCCAGCTGTTGTATATTCTTGGTTATTTTTTCCCCCTTTTTTCAGTCTATGAATAATGCTTTGTGGGAGGAAAAGCGTGGGAGGAACTCTCTGATTTCCAAGAGAGACGACTGTTGACATTAGGGATGAGAAAGCAGTCAAATATATAGCAATTTTGCTGAAGGGGGCTGAGTGTCATCTTCATTCGTCATTTATTGACTGCACTTCACGCTGGAACAAGAGTGTATTCCTCTGTAAGCATATTCAGAGATGCCTCTTTTGACTTCTGAGGGAGAATATAGATTATGAGATAATTTTAACAATTTGGAGCCTCTCAGCAGTTTCCAGAGACTCTCAGGCCCATCTAAAACTCCAGTTTCAGTTGAACTGAGCTCCAGTTCAAGGAGTTATTCCTATCTACAAAAAAAAAAAAAAAAAAAAAAAAAAAAAAAAAAAAAAAAAAGTTTGAAGATTCATAGATTTCCAGAACATGTCACCAAAATAATGAATAAGAAATAAAATATCTCTGTGTTCCCTCTTGGGTGGGAATTAATTACTTGGGAGGTTAGGTTAATATGGCAAATTTGCCTTGGTGTTGAGTCCTTGATAGGATTCTTTGAAAACAAAAAAAACTCTCTAAAATTTAAGTCCCACTTATACTGAATGCTGGCAGTGGTATGAGAAAATCTCAACCAGGTGATGGAGATTAGTTTGTTGCTGAAGATCTAAAACAAATTTCAAGGAAAAAAAAAATCCACCAAGGGGTCTTAAAGACTCCTCTGCTTAGGAGGGAGATGCTTGAACCAACATTTGCTTAACACTGAAAAGGAAGCACAATCAGGTGGGAAGAGCCCTCAGGAGGTCTCAAGTCCAGCCTCCTGCCCAAAGCAAGGCCAGCTTTGGGATGAGCCCAGGCTGCTCAGGGCTTTTTTTATAGCTCTTGAAAACTCCAAGGACAGAGCCTGCATAGCCTTACTGGGCAACCTGCTTCACTGCTTGATGGTCCCCATCATTAAAAAGTTTTTCCTGTATCCTGTATGAACCTGTCCTCTTTCACCATATTGCCTCTTGTCCTCCTGCTATGCACCACTGTGAAGATCCTGACTCCATCATCTTGTTGACCTGCCTGTATGTACAGCCAAGCAGGTGTTAGGTTCCCCCCAAAGCTGTCTCTTCTCCAGCCTGAAAAAGCCCTGGTCTCCCAGCCTCTCCTCACAAGGCAAGTGTTTCAGCCCCCAGCTAGCTTAGTGGTATGACCATGTGCCTGCTCCATTACTGGTTTTAGTCATCTCTTACTGGCCACTGTCAAGACGGGATATTGGGTTGCCTGGACCTTTGGCTTGATTTGTTATAAACATTTTTATACCTTGAAACTGTTGATGAGATCTTGCTGTTTACTGTACATCTGTTATACTGTGAATACTGTACTTTAGAATAGTTGTTTTTTGTACATGTTCATCTATAGGTAATACATACTGACCTTAAGATACATATCTACCTAAAATATTAGGTAATAACCATACCTAAAAGTTAAAATTAAAAAGTTTGACACGTTATTAACTTAAAAGATACTCTTTCTTTCTCTGTTTTATTTTGCCTAATATCTGATTTCTGAGCTATAATACATTACATATTTCATATTACACATTTTAGTAATTCAATACAAGCAGTGTCACATGAGAAAAATACAAACAGAAAAAGATTAAAGCTGAATACAAGTTCCCAAAAATTGTCTGTGACACTTTCTACATTTTTCTCATTATTTCCTATCTTCACATAGCCAATTACCTACACAAATGATTTTTTTGTGGAATTGTTATATTAACTACATTTTATTAGGTCATTAATATTCATTAGCAGTGGGCACACACTTTTCTCATTTCATTTTTTTTTTTGTTATTATAATATCAGAAATATGCTAAAGCATAGATTAGTCTTCTACTTGTGTTAGTAACTTCCAAGTTCTCTCAAATATAATACATTTGTATGTAATATAGACAAACTATTAAAAAAAAAATTATGAGTGTTCTGGTTAAAGCAATCCCATATACCAGTATGAAGTGGTCAGCTAACATGATTTGTTGTTCATGGAGTATGGGCAACCTGGAAGTGTTTGAGGCAAATTCAACATTTTGACACTCATTATATATCACGGACTGATTTGTTGCAAAATATGTGTTATTATGTAGCTGTCCTGTTTACACAATATTGATATCTATTAGATACAAAATGTGCAATGAAAAATGATTACAATAAATTATTCAGATGAAGTTTTAAGTTAAGCAGAAGGTAGTACTTTTTAACATAGTACTTTCATTGTAAATGTGGGACTTACTGGCACAGTGTGTTGTGGATGCTGGAAATATAAATTGTTTATTGAAGAAGTGAGAGAAATTCTAGAACAGTTCGTGAAAGACTGTTATGCACAGAGGTGTGGGTATAACCCCTTGTACAGGAAATGCCCATGCTGAAATTGCTAGAAATGCAGAAGGATAAGCCGAAGAATATTGTTGTATATTCCCTATACTCTGATACACCTCTAGCTCCTGACCTTGCCAGGGGCAGGATACAGGGCTGGCCAGACCTTCAGCCTGACCCAGTGTAGCTGTTTATGTGTTCAAATTCACCTTGAAAATGTTATATTTGTATTTTCCACAAGCCACAGCCTCATGTGTAGAACAGTGTAGGTTAAACATTTGTGTACCAGGAAAAGAAAATAAGATCTAGCAATTTGTTTGACCTGATGTTCTCAGTGTAATGTAAATCACAAGCAACTCTGTTAAAATCAGTAATGCTACAACAAAATAGAAGAGATAAAGAGGACACAATTACACTGCATGGTTACTTTGCATTTGCTGTTTTTCAGGTTTGGATATTAGTTTGGGGCTTTTTTTGGGGGGTGTTTTGTTTTGTTTTGTTTTGTTTTTGTCAGCCATATAAAAGAAATGAAACTTCCTACAGATTTTTTCCATCTCTACCTTCTTCCTGATTTGCATACAAAAATGGTTATTTTACCATATCTAAAACTTACTTTCAGACTGAGACCTGCTTATTATTTCTCCATACTTTCCATTGAAATGCACATTTGATGTTATGCTCAATTTCAGAATGGTGTCTTGTAACACAAGATTCCTTTTTCATACTGACAGTCATACTACATTAAGTATCATGTTTGCACTCTGAAGCCTTGATGCACTTGCTTTCATCAGGCTGTCATAGTTTAAAAATTCTGTCCACAGTAAAATTTATTTCTAGAATATTGGATGAATGTGCTGGTGTTGGAAGGTGGGGTGTGATACTTTTCATTAGAAAGAACATAAGATCTAATTGGAAAGTCCCCATTACTTTAAGCCTCATTTTACAAACTGATCTCTGACTTGCATGTCTCAAGTCTCTCTGGCTATAATTCTCTGGGTGAGGAATTACATTTTATATTTATGCTATGGTACATATTATTTAAATAGCATAATTTAGAACTGTATCTTATGTAGTTTTATATATATATATATATAAAAAAATAACTCCAACTGGTCTGCTGTTCATCTTCGAATCTCAGATATGTTCATAGTCTGAAACACTATTCACCCAAGATCTTAGCCAGAAACATATTATGCCAGCTGGCTTGGAGTCACTAGCTTAGAGGAGCCTCCTTAATTCATTTTTTGGCCCTTCCTTATCTCACTGCTATAGAGAGCAGATAACTGTACAGTGCTTGCCAGCATCTTTATCCCCAGATGTGGGCTCTTATAACTGAACAATAACATGAATGAGGCTCTCACTTTTTTCCTCTTATTCTCCAGTGTAGACGTCACACAACAGTTTAGTCCCTTGTGATTTACTAGTTGGATAGCTAAATAAACATAGAAGAGATACAATTCGGCATCTTCAAAATGTTATATCACTGATTTTTAACTTAACAACATAAGAATTTTCCTTATGAAGTGCCAAGTTGATTCAGTCTTTGGCCTCTGTATTGTGTCTGTATTGTACTTTTAAATGGATTATAAGCCAAGAGTTTTTGACTCACTCCCCTAGTTGCTTTCACACCTATTTTCTGCTTAGCCATTAGCAGGAAATAATAGTACTTGGTTGGTGCAAATTGATCAGGCAGTCTGCAGCTAAAGGGTTTTTTATTATAATATAGTCTTTTGAGTCATACTGTTCTCTTCTTTTCATCAGATATCTCACACATCAGATACCTCATGACATTTTATAATTTTGACTAGAAATAAATAGCTGTGTGCAGCCACTAGGTTAAGTCCTGAAAATTCAAAACACACACTCACATTGAAACATGCACAGACTAATATGAAATATGGAGGATGCCATAGAAAAAAAGTCTGTTGTTAAATATTCCTAATTCAGAGCTGTACAGTTATTTTGGCAAATACTAACAGCACCAAGTGACTCTGAAAGCATTAGGAAAGATCCACGCCTCCTGTTCTTGTGACAATTGACCAATGTGAATTGAAACCAGAATTTTAATGTCCAACTCTATGGGTATTTTCCATGGAATACTGGTCATAAGCACCCTTGGCATTAGCTCCTTGTGTAATCATATTGAAAGCCTTTAAAACAGTGAAGCACTAGTATTGTTGCAGCATGCCACTGTGCTACTATGCTCTTCAGCTCCGAATTTAAAACATGTAAATAAATAAAAAGTAAGTGCACACTGTAGCGTACAATAGCCAGTGGTAACCAGGGCACTGAATGAGCCTGTTATGCTCAAACTAAAAGCACGAGCACATTAGATATTGCACTTGGTACCTACACTAAGATAAAAAGCCGTATCTCAGAAACTGGCATTATTTCTAGAGCTTCTTAAATTGGTGGCTCAAATGGGCAATGAAGTCTTTTCGATTTTCAGATAACTCTTCCAAAGTTCTTTGAAAAGTGTTCTGAGAAAACAGCACTAAGTGAAAATCGGTATTTTAGAAGACAGTTGTTGCTGGAATAAACTTTCATCACATCAGAAATATGTCACATACTATTTCCTCTTTTGTTCTTGCAGCACAATTGAGAAAACAATAAAAGAGGAGAGGAAAAGAGAATGAGTCTCTGTGATCGTACTGCAAGATAATTCTAGGTCAAAAACCAGCTAAATAACTGTGAACAGGTATTTGGGGGTTGGGAAAAGTGTTTTATTGCATATTACTGATTGCCAGAACTGTGCAGGCACAAAGTACTGAAACACCCACCCTCAATGTTATTTTGATAAAGCAAGAAAAAGGCAGGAAAGCTCATATAGTCTTTGGACAATAGCTAACATAGAACTACTTGAAGCAGCTCCTTTGGATGAAAACTGCAGTCAATTCATTTTGGGAAGAACTGTCTGATGTTTTAACACTACAGCAGAGATCATTTGGGCATAGTATTAATCAAAATGGAGTGGGCACTACCAGTTAGATATAGAACTATGAGGTTTCCTGTGCACTTACAGTGAGGTGCTAATGGAGTTTTATTTGACCCTGCCAACCACTCAACCTGTGTGTGTCCTAATACAGCTCATAACAAAGGACATTTCATGTGATTTATTTAAACCATTGCCTATTAAGAACATCTAGTATGTTATTATAGCCCATATTTAAGAGAAAGGAACCCTGTTCCTAGGGAGGGTAAACTGAGTAGATAAGACTTGCCTGAGATGCCCTTGATATTATCCAAGCCCTGCAACTTTTATATTCCATCAATCTTAACTGTTTACCCATTTTAACTAGCAGTATCAGCTAGCACAATTGTTTAAAACTTGTGTTGTTACTTGTACCAGTGTAAAGGAGAGAGGAGGATGCAATGAATCCATGAAAAGGCAGACTGGCTAAGAATCATCTCTGGTTAAGCCACTTGTGCAACTGCTAGGTTTCATCAGAAACAGAAGGGAAAGAGAATAATTACCTTTTGCTTGTGGGGTATAGGGTATTTATTTTCTCTCTGAACAATTAATAAACAGGAGAAAGACTCACTTCAAGTGCTTATTTTGCTAATTCCCCGTGGTTTCCTCAGTTAAAATGATCAGCAGGAATGGGTGAGTACTTTGTCAGCTTTGAGGGCTTCAGTAACTGCTTTTTCTTTTCCTTCTGTTATCAGCACATCTTTGTATTTCAACATTTCCCAACTGCTTCTTCCTCCCTCTCTATTATGACCTCTGACTCTTCTTTCTTCCCTCCAATTAATTTTGAATAAATCAAGCCCGTGAAATTTTCCTTATGAAGAAGCTTGAATCTATTAGAATCCATTAAAAGTAAAACCTTCGGAGATCTCTCATCAGGATATAATACCCTCCTTGAGCAAAGAGATAAGGCTAGTTAGAGCATGTACTTTTCTCAGGATGGGACACAATTTATTTACTAAAGTTGATTATTTCATGTTGATAGTTTTCAAATGAGTTCATCAGACATTTTCATTTAATGTTTGTTAATCTTTTCACCTGAAGTAAGATTGTACCTCTTTTTTTTTTCTTGTTACAGCAGGGCTATCTACTAAAGCTTAAATGAGAGAAACTTCATGGAAAACTAAGGTAAACAGATCTTTTGGAACTTATGCTGTTAATATCAATATGTAAAAATATAGTAGGCATTAATTTTATTAGTAGTTCTAATATTTTTCTAGTACCAATCCAAAATGAGAAGAAAGGAAGTTATGTAATTAATCTTCTCAGCTTGCTGCAAAAGAGAGAGTCTTTTTTCCTTCTTTTTTGTGATTATTATTTAATTTTTTTGGTAAATGGTCAATTGAAATCTCCACTTGCTACTCTACAAAGCCATGATTGTCACTGTACCAACACATGCGGATGGTAATTGCTGTTTCATTTGCTGGCTGTACATAATAAAAGTTAAGACTGTTCCACTGAGGTAGCACAAAGCTTTTTAATAAGTCAGCAGTTTTGAGCCTACAAAAAAAAATTACAATCTAAATGTAGGTCAGTGTATTTTATTGTTTGCCCAGAGAAAAGTAACTGCAAAATTTGTTACATGTTTCTGGTACGTAACAGTTTTAATATCCAAATAAGTCCTCTCATTAAAAATCAGCTATTTTATGCATAATAAAGAACACATGAAAATTTACATGTAAACATAATATATAAATAATTAGTAATATCAATAATTCAAATTGAAATTTAGGTTCTATTTTTTGTACTGAACTGTCAATTTATTATTGAAAATGATGAATATTTTATTCAAAATGATCCGAAGAGGCCATTTCATAATGTCAGATTATATTGCCACTGGACATTGTGCAGGGCAAAAGTATAACTGGATTCAAAAAGGAAAATGCATGGAAAACAGAAGGAGAGCTGTTAAAAGCAATCATCTAAATGCTACTTAATGAGTGATTGACAGAAGCTGGAAGGGTATTCTAAAGGACTACTCTATAATTGAGCTCCTTCATAAACATCTGCTAGTGGCAACTGTTATAGCACGGTTGGAGAGCTAGATAGATACCGTGGCTATGCCCACATTATTTCATAGTGTGGTGCAGTACAAGTGGATCAGCAAACTGAAGCAGCTGGTGCTGCGTTGCCTATATGTAACCTGTGAGCATTATCAGGGGTTTATGTCTGACTAGATTTAGTCTGCTCCCAAGTATGGAATACTCTTTGAAATTTGAGGTTCAAAGTGTCTGAAGGAAAGTTCTCCCAAAGACCTTTGTTTTCATGACTGTGGGTCCTGTGAAGGTTACCTACAGAACTGCCAGATTGACCTTTTACCACCTACCTAATGTCAATGACTTTAGCACTGCAACAATGACTCACAAGTCTGGTTTCAGTTCCTGCTCATGTTTCTCTCTCATTTCTCTTCATCCTTATTCTGTTCCTGCTCATTTCCAAGTGATGCCATGATACCTGCTGCCTAAACTGCCTCTGAATTGGTCATTAGTGTAAACAAAGACACTACAAGGGAAAATGATGGGCTTAATCCTGCAGCTGCAGCAGCCACTGTGTGAGGACATCCCAAAGGCTACTCTGGCCCTCTCAGGCTGTTTTTTCTTTCACACGTTTTTTGTAGTCTTTGCCATTACAACTGCTTAGCTCCAGCTCAACTGGAAGGTCTGATAAACAAATGTGGAATGATGGCTCAGCAGTGCCATTGTGATGCTGCACAACCAACAGTGGCTCCATAATTTTGGGATGTGAAGGGGTAAAATAGAGATCACGTGTTGTTTGCTGATGTCCTAATGTTCTCATGTTTATGTCAAACTTCGGGAACATAAAGCCATGTTCAAGAGAGTGATCATTGCATAATGTAACCTCATACCTCTTGATTCTCACCAGGAATGGTTTACTGGTCTGGTGTGGGTAAGTCCACCAGGGGCAAAGCTGTGATTAAGGTTAGCAAGGCTGTTCTCAAAATTCTCTTCCTTGTGGAGAGCAAGTGGGAGACATAGATTAAAACCATCCAGACTTTGTGCTCTGGACCCCTGAACTAAGCAGGGGTGGTTAATGGGTACCCCATTGCTTTCTGGTGCCTTCACCTGGCCACTACAGCTTTGTAAATCACGTAAACCACTCATGTGACACACAAGCCTCAATACACCAATGAGATGGATTTGTGAACATCTTATCAGGTTTCCCCAAAGCATTCATCCTGTCCATGTTTTCCACATCTCTGACCTCAGACTCATTGAACAGAGAGGGTAATGTATGATGTTGGGGTACCTGCCTGCAATGCAGGTCACATGCATGTCCTTATCCCATTGGGTCATGAGGCGGCACCCTGACAATGAACAAAACCTGGTTTAACTGTGCTCTAATATAAAAAAGTATCTTGATTCCACAAGGATATTTTAGTAGAGAGTAAAGGGACCTCTGCACACCCTTAACATTTAGCATTTTCTTAAAATGAGCTTTTGATACAGTGTCCTCTGCAAATGTCTCTAAAGTACAATGCAATGCTGCACAGAGACAGATAAGCTAATTCTAACAGAGTTCACTCAGGTTTTGGAAGCAGTATCATATTACACATGGCTCTTCTTGAAATAATGGTTCTTATGTATATTAGGAGCCACTAGCAAACTGCCAAATCAAGTTCTCTCTTACATTGTGGATAGTATAACTTAGATAAGATCTAACTTGTCACCAATACTTTGAACAATCTTGGATGAAATTGTAACTCCATGAAAAACAATTGGATTTTTGCTATTCCTTTCTTACAAATGGAATCATTATCTTCTAACCAATTCTTTTTAAATAACTTTCTATAAGCAACAACTTCCTAAACTTTTTTTCTGATATCCCTTTTATTTGTAATCAAATTACTCATGACAAAAGAAAATATTCTTTATTTCATATTTTAATTCTTGTCTATGCTGATCTCCACTTGGGCTTTGGAATGAAACACTCTGGTTTTTTGACTCATGAAAAATGTGAATTTTTAAGAACAGATAAAAACCTGCAGATTTTTCATAATAAATATTTATTCACTGAAGTCTAATGTAAAATCCAAGAATGACCTAGAGAATTTAAAGACACAGTGTTCAAACACCATCTTCCAGTCCCCCAAAAAGAAAGACAATGAAAGAAATGCTTTGTTCATACAGAGGTGAAAGTATTTTTTAATTTTTGGTGGTTTTTTGGGTCTTTCTCTTTGAACAAGAGTATTGACATCTTAGCTGGCATCTAAAATAGCTTTAGCATCTTCTCGAGATTTTAGAAGTCTCATCCTGTGTTACTGAAATCAATGTCAAAATATTCATCGACTTCCGTAGAAATAAAACTTATTTAACATCTGTATTAATTCCTCTATGATTTTAGTTTTCATGTCCCTTCTCCCTTCATCTCCTGTGTCCAACATGTTCCAAGTCAAGAAGATTTTCTTTCTTTTATTTCTTTAAAGGAATTGTGATTAGAAATGCAAGTAAATGTAAAATTATTTCCTATTGGACATCTAGAGGGAAATTCATTCCTGTGCAGAGTATCAGCACAAGACTTATGCGTTACTTAGCATAAAGTTTAAACAGTGTGTGAGTGATACAGACATCTTGAGCTGTACCTCTACATGGAGAAGAATTGCATTCTTACGGAATTAGTGTTTCAATTTTAAATATCTTTTAAAGTGCTATGGAAGCAAATAATTTATATAGGTCATAAGGTGGACTTGACTGGTCTGCTTTGAAAAAGTGATTAAAAAAATTAAAATACATTTAACTTTATTTTTACTTTCCTGTGTCATTCTGGTAATAGAAATCTTACTCAAATTCCTGGCAATTGATTAGTGTGAAATAAAACAGCTTTGCAAAACCCTATACATTTTATTCTTTGTACATATATATATATATATAAAAAATACACAGTCTTACCATACTTTTCTATGGAAGGAAGCTTTACACAGTCTTGCTTTCTGTGAGCATAACAGCCTGTCTCCATCAGACCAACCTGAACTGGATTTAATAAAAGAACAGAAGTCTCAAAGATGATTATATTCTTAGAAGTATGATGAAGTAAACGGATGCGTAGGGGGAAAAGATCCAGCAAGGGCCCCATGTGAGCTTGCACCATATTAGACATGAAATGATCCAAATGGAAGAAAATCTTCCAAATATTCAGCCACAAGTGATGCTCTGTAAGGCTCTCAGACCCTCTTAGCTATCAAAATAATCAACCTTGAGATATAAAAATGTAAGAATAATTAACTCTGATGGGCCTTTTTGTTTTTCCATTAACAACAACATGATGAAGAGGGGGACATGACAGTTTAGTAATTGAGCAGGTAACTCCAGCATGTTTTAGCAAAGCTGCATTTGAGAGAGGCAGTCAGGCTAAGTAATTGAAATAGAAACTGGAGGCACACCATCTCTTTCAGGGCTAAGGATACAAAATCTTATTTTTATGTTGACTTCAGTCTTTCATAACACCTTCTGGGTGTTATGAAACACACTTTGTGTGTTTTTTCAATTTGTAATCAAGTAGGAGTCTTCAAGCCCTTTCTATATAAATCCTATTTAACTAGTTGTTCTCCTCATGTATACAGACCATTTTTTTTCCAATTAACTGACAATGTTTTGAACTCTAGTCCTGTCTTCTAACATAAAAAAAAAAAAATCTTTCCCAGTTTTTTATCTTCTGAAAATATAAAAAATAGCTATACCATCTACCAGATCATTAAGGGGAGAAAAGTGAAGTGTCAATGCATCTGGGACAAATCACATCAGAACCCTATCTGATAACATCCTCCATTTTTATAGTGCACTACCCATGACTGTTCTCTGAATAGACTTTACCAATGAATTTAGCATCTATTTGGTAGTAATTCACTTACAGTGGTCTAACCAGATACATTTCTAACTAATCTGTGCTATTTTCTTCTATGCTTACAAACAAAAATCTGATTATTTTTACCAAAATATTTCTGGGAATTTAAATTATTCCCCAGAAGATCATTCTCTTCTTTTCAGCTAATTAAAAGCTGTCATTATGTGTACCTGTTCCTTATCTTTTCATACCTCTCTGCATTGTCCTCAGTGGCTCTAAGATTTGATTAACCACTGCTGTGACTACTAGGTCCAGCCATATGTGTGACACATCTGACTTGTCTGCATACTATCTAACCTTTCCTTTTCTCACTCAGTACTGTCACTGATGGTAACTCTGTTAGCTGCACGTCAGTAGGTGACCTTTTTAGTGAAGACTGATTCAGAAGGCATCAGCACTTTGGCTTTTTGGGGTTATTTGTTATTTACCACTGCAATGATGGATGTATGGGTCTTTTCCTTGGTCTTTCTCATGCTTTCAGTGCTTTGATGGTGTTTGGTTGTTCTTGATCCCTGATTGTTGCCTACCATTGTGAGCCTTGGATTTTATTATTTTGCCTTTAAGCACATATTGCTATAAGTTTTTGTTTGGCTTTTGATTATCCAGTCAAAAATGGTGAATACTTAATTCTGATAAATTTCTCTATAGACCATTCTGCTGTCTGCTTTTCCTAACAGATGTTAAAACAGTTAAAATCCTCCATTATCACCAAGTCCTTTTCTCTATATGAATCACATACTTACGAACAGCCTCATCTGCCTGAACTTTCTTGGTATACAGCAGATCACAGATCACCACAATAATAAGAGGTACACTTTTTTTCTCTCAGTCATAACCCAGAAACAACGTTGATAGTTAGACCAAGAGGAGGCATTATCTACAAGATAACTTCTCCTACAGCCCCACCATCATTTCAAAATAAATTCTATGTTTCTGTATAAATAGTCTTGTTGGAATCATTCAGTCAGTTTTTTGCTATAACAGTAATTTATAGCACTAGTCTCCTATTAATACTACTAGGTTGGTCTATTAATACTTGTAGGTCTCCACTTTATTTTCAGTAATAAGAATTAGTAGATCAACCTTCAAATATTCTGTGGTGTTGCTTCTTCTTTTTCATCCCTCTTTAAATTTTAACTTTGTGTTTCCACTTTTTCCAGACTTTTGTTGAGGATATTGTTGCTTACATCTACTTGAGAACCTTTGTTATTTTAAAGGACAACTTTAAAGGCCAACTGTTATTTTAAAAGTCAATTTTAACACACCATCCAGTATGGCCGTACATTTGTCTTTATGATGTTTCTGCACTGTCTCTGAGTAGGAGGACAGGAACAACACTGAGCCTCCTTCCAGCTTCTCCAAAGAGTCCATTGTGACTATAGGGCCAGAGTGCTCACATGTAGGAATAATCGGTTGGAATATTTGTTTACAAATAAGAATAAAATCTACAGAACAAAGAAGGAGAGAATTCATGCTTGGAGAATCCATTACCTATGCAAAAATAACATGACCAGTTTTAGAATCTGGTAGAAAGAGGATTTTCAGTTGTTTGAGAATTGACAATACCAAAATTTTTCTGTTCCCTGTGACAAAATTAAAAGGAAAGAAAAAGCTGTTGAAATGTGAACGACAGCTTTTTAAAACATTAACAATTCAGGAGTTCAAATACAAAATGTTGAAAGAGGATGCTTTGACATTTCTAAAGTGTTTCAATTTTGAAATGTTTTTTGGTGTTGGTTTGGGGTTTTTGTTTTGTAAATAGAATCCTATCCAAATTGATTTTTTAGTCTATTTTGAAGTAAAAATATGATTTTTTTCTGTTGAAAAACCTATATGTAAATACTTCTATATATTCTGTATTGCCATTACAGGAGTACTCATATCTAAAGTATGAGGAAAATTTATTAAAGTAATTATCTATTTAATATTAGGTTCAGATCTAATGGCTGAAACCCAAGGAAGCTGAAAAATAAAGATAAGAAAAACTTCAGTCTACAGAACCTGGATGCTTTGCCAAGCAGCCTTGACAGGCCTTCTTGGGTAAGACTCTATGTTGGACAGAATCTGCCTGCTGGCAAGCATGGTTATGCATTTATTACCTTGGGATGGAGACAAGAAAGGACATACGGACACTGTGAAGGTAAAGAAAAGAGAAGAGACTGAGCCTACTCAGGCAACATTTTATGTATGTGGCACTGAATAGGCCCCGCTGCAGCTCTTGTATTCAGAGCACAAGATGCCAAACTTGGAGTACTTGTGTGATCAGAAATCCTGACGGAAAGGAATGCAGAGCGCCCTCCTCAACTCTGCCTGGGGTCTCTGAGAATGCTAGAAGCCTTGAATTAGCCCTATACATTGGTGATGTTGTGGTGATATTCTACTCATCTTTTAAAGCCTGTTATTTTTTCAGTGAAATATCTAATGTAAGTGTTCACAAATCATAACCAATATGCACGAGCTCGTAAACTGGTTGAAGAAAATATGGAGTCTGTTTTTAGCCAAGTATGAACATAGGATCCAAAGCCTCAGGGGCGATAGTGGTTTTGTGCAGTGTGAAGGTGAGAGTGGTGGACACAGCACAAAGAAGTTTGAATTTCTCAAAGAGCAGATGCCAGGCACACATGTGATATAACAGATGTGGGCGCCCATGAAAGAACTTGCACAGTTGGATAGGTCCAGACTTATATCTTGAACTAGTCATAAATGGCCTAATACCATCTGATCTTTTTTGCAGGATAACAGGCCCTAGGAGCAGGCAATGGCTTAGAATATGAAAACTACTTTTGCTTCCACGCAGTGGGGGAAGCTACACTGCGGAGGGAGGGGGGACGGAAAAGATGCCATCAGTAGCTCTGAGAGAGGTACTGTGATCTTACCAGTGATGAAGCACCACCCTGTGGAAGGTGGAGAGAGCAGGATTATAGCCATGAGCCCAGCTACCATGAGCTAGGCAAAAGAGAAGACAGTCTCATAGTAAGGATAATGCCAGTAAATTTTCTCCCCAAACTCCATATGAGTGCTAAGAGCAAAGTGGGAGCCATTGAATTGCTCTGTCCACCTCTCTAGCATGTGTAGCATCAGCACAGACTTTATAGAAGTAGCTGTCATGCTGCTCACTTTTGCATAGACTCAGTGAAACCTGTCAGTTAGCCATCTTGAAGAGGCCAGATTGGAAATTTGTACCAGAGTATTGTTCAGGCAAAAATGTTAAGAGGGCCTTCATGGTTCGTGGCAAAGCACTTGAATAACTGCATCCTGAGACCAAAAAGCAGGATGGATTCAGTGAATTACAGAAGACTATGCTTGAACATATAGCCAGCTGGTTCAAGCTGCTTGGTTCAGTGAAGCTGAGACTGAAATAAGGCGCAGCCACAACATACAATTTAAAATCAGATCATATATTTATCTATATATCTGTCTCCATGTTCCTCATCAAACTATATATTTTTTCCTCTTCTAAGCCTTTTCCAGCAACTGCCCCTTTATTTTAGGCACATGTTTCAACCTAATCCATTTCACTGTTGAACTGGTGTGCTGAAAGACACCTTAAATGAGAAATCCTATTCATTAAGTCATTTAAGTAGTTGTTTGTTTTAAATGTGTTGTCACAAACTTTAGTGGGAAACAATAACTAACCTGCAGCAGTATTTATGCTTTCTTTCATGCTTATTCAACTGAGTTCCAGACAACATCTTTTTCTTAGTATTCTGTCCTTTTTTTTTCTTCATGCATTTTCCTGCTCCTCCTTGCTCTTACTGCTTTCCTCTTTCCCTTGCCTTGAAACTTAGCATATGTCTCTCTCTTTTATATGTTGATTTACTTATTTACATCCACACATTTTTATTTCCCCCTTATCTTCCTTTATGGTGCTGTGATGCGAAGGTAACTTATTGAATTTGTATGAAAAATCTATTCAAAGCAAGAAAGGTAAAATGGAAGAAGCCATCAAACACCTTCCAGACAAGTCTTTCTCTGACATGATGAGATTATAAAGACCTTTCTTTCCTTACTTTTAAATTGTCTATGCAATGGTATATTTGTTGTTATTTACCCCCTCACCCCTCCATGATATGTAGGATAACTGAAGAAAGTGTAAATTCATTACTGGCAAACAGGAGTTGCTGAGGCACAATACAGCCTTTCATGGCCTATAATACTCTGTTAAATGAGCATTTAGTATATCAATATCCTTGCGTGTATGAGGGTGAGGGGCCTAGAGTGAAGGAGTGGAGTCAAGCCTGGGGAAGGAGGAGGGGTGTGTTTTCCCTAAGTGTGTAGATGTTTGCTTCTTTTTGTTGTTGTTTTTGTTTCTCAATATCCAAAAGAGTAATTAGATATCTATATTAAATGGCAGGAAATTAATTTCCCCAAGTCAAGTCTATTTTGCCTGCAACAGTAACCATTCAAAGATCTTCCTGTCTTTATCTCAACCCATGAGTTTTCTCACTCTCGTTCTTCCTTATGTTCTTCCTCATGTTATTCTCATCCTGGGGAGGGCTATGTGTGAGTGAGTGGCTGTGTGGGTGCGTGGCTGCTAGCCGACACCAACCCACCATATCATGCAATGAATGTTTTAACACTCTCAGAAATGTCACGCTAAATGATGACATAACAGATTACTGAGCACCTGCGTTTTCATGTCCTGTGCCATGAAAAGTTTTCCTTTTTTTCCTTTTTTTGTAAGTTTCTTAATTGCACATAAGCATTATTATCTGGAAAATTAAAATCTGCTCTGCATTTCTCAGCTAATGTTTTCTGCTCCTATAGTTATGTTGTGTACATTTTTGATAAGATGTTGTCTAGGCTTACAGGAGCATTTGGAGGAAATAAAAAATGATCTTATACTGATGAAATATTCATTGCCACTGAATACCTTTGCTTTGGTCGTCTCTATCTCAATTAGCACATTACGCGGGAGATGATTTAAGATACACTTTTGTGCAGTAAGTAATTATAAATGATTAAAGTAGATGAGAGCACAATTCATAAGGGTCACACAGAGCTGGCAGAAACAATTGCCAACTTCTTGTGATATATTCTTTTTTCAAGCTGTCTCATTAAGCTTTTTCTGTCTTCCAACACTTCTCTCTCATAGTTTATAATAAACAGTGGTGAACCTATGAATCCAAATTCTCTGGGCCTGAATATACCTTCAATTATTGAAAGATGGCACTAAAGGTCAAAACGGGCAATTTTCAAGCATTTTATAAGACTATGTGTCCAATTTTTCTTTGAAGTGAACTGGGAATTGTGGCTGGGAGCATATTTTATCAAATGACAATGAAATATATGGCCCTAGGTTGCTTCAATAGCTTTGAAATTCCAGGAAATAAGGGATATTCCTCTTTTATGGAGCACTGATATTAAGTATTGCATGTGGTCAGCAGTTATTGCATTGTCATAGGAACCACAGGGAGTTTTTGGGTATTTCCCTTTTCTAGAATAGATTTACAGTTTCCAAATATTTCTTAAACTTGGGCTTAAGAATTTATCAGTGTTGCTGCAGAGGTTAAGGCCAGGGGTGGCCTTCAAGGGGAAGCACAGCTAAGATATGAGCTTAAGAAGACAATTTCAACAGACTCTTTTCTTCCCACACACCCTTATATTTACTTGACCTTTCACACAAAGGAAGAAGTGATGCCTATTGTGATCATAGAAAGGAAGAAGTTGATCCCTATATAGTGACAAGAAGTGGAGTGATCCAGGAAATGGACTACATTAACTGCCCCAAGTTTTTCCATTGCATCCATGATACTCATTAAGACTTTTTCTTATAACAATATCTTAATTCTTTTTAAAAATAAGAAACAAATGTTTTCCATTGTCAATGATCATAAGGAAAAAAAGAGTCTTTCTTCTGCCTGGGAGGATTGTGTAGATTAGGGGAAAGAATAAAATAAACTTCCCATTGTTTATCAGACCATCCTTCAGCTTCACAGCAGGAATCAGAAATGTAGAATATCTCATTAAAATAGAAATGTCAAGCCTAAGATGAGTTCTGAAGGACAACAAAAGGTAAAGATCCCTCTTAAATACCATGGCACTGCTAGTTCATTAAGTTGGGACTAGAATTGTTAACTAAGTTGTCAACTGGTACTGAGAAGGAATTATACAGAAACAGCACTTTCATATACTCAGTGGGTGCAAAGATTTAAATACCATCTTTTTGTACCTAATGAGAATTAGATATTGAACAAAATGTCCCAAAATGTCAGTCAGTAAAGCATGTGCTGTTGAGAAATTTTTCAGGAGGCAAGTAGTGAGACAGATTCATTGTTCTTAATACTAAAGAAAAGACCTCTTTAGGTGCTGTTTAAGGAGCTATAATAAGAAAATGTGGTGAAATAATCATTGAGGAATCATCAGCTTCCTCTCTCATATTAAGGGATGATCCAAGTTATAAGATTCTAGTATGAGAATTAGGAACCCATTCTCTGTCATTGTATTCCTCTGCAATCAGTCTTTCTGTGTTTTAGTTTCTTAAATATATTTAATGGCAACAATAGCAGAATTGATTAGATAAGGTATTTCTGTGCTATGATATTTGTGATTTTGACAGATATTTTTCCATCATTAATTGCAATGATGAATAAAATATTTTCTATAAAAGAAAATTGCTAGATGAAAACTGATTTGAGCTAACTGAAATGTTGCATTTTAGTATATTCTACCTGTTTTGGATTTATTTGCTTATTTTGTAAAAAGGATTAATAACAGCCCATTGATCCATTAAGCATCAAAGTTAAAAGTAATACAAACCCTAATGTTTTGAAACTGTTTTCACTGCAAATTAAATTACATCAAACCCTGTACAATTTTAACACATAAAAAAAAAATGCTGAACAATATTTACCAGTTTTAACAAAACTGTCTCAGGCTCACTGACAACACTTCCCTCCTTAATAATACCAAAAATACGAGAGGAGATTGAGAAGTGTTCAGATCTTAGGCTAACAGAGCCTTATAAACACTTAAGCCTGATATGCAATAAAAAAAGAAGGGATATGAACCTGAAAAAAAGTGTGGGAAGGACTGAAAAAGGAAATAAAAAATGCATCTGGAAAAAAGAAGCAAGTTACAGAAAGAAAGAGTCAAGAGAAAGTAACTTGACAAAGAAGACAAAGGGAGGAGGAAAAGACCTAATGTCTTCTTCTTTATAACATGGAGGCTGGGAGTTTGAGGAACTGTGTTGTTCCTCAGTAAATGAACAGAGTAGCCAGCTGGGCATAGAAAAGGGATTAAAATGTTCAATGAAATGAGGCAAGTTACTCTCCTGAAGCAAGCAGGAACAGATCAGAAACTTAAAATCACTAGGCAGGAAGGTACCTTTGGAGATCATGTAATCCAACCCCCCTGCTCAGACCAGGGTCAGCCACAATGGGTTCCTTAGGGCTATGACCAGTTGAGTTCTGAATATCTCCAAGGATGGAGACTCCACAACTGTGGGGAACCTGTTCCAAGGTTTAAGTTTAAATGGGATCTCCTATACTTCAATTTGTGCCCATTATCTCCTCTATTACTGGATACCACTGATAAGAGTCTGGATCCTTCTTTTTTACTCCCTGTCATCAGATATTTATACACCTCAGTAAGATCTCCCTGAGCCTCCTCTGTTCCAGGCTGAACAGTTCCAGCTCTCTCAGCCTCTTCTTACATGAGATATTTCAAACAATCATCTTTGTGGTCTTTTACTGGACTCGCTGTGGTACGTCCCTGTCTTTCTTGTACTGGGGAGCCCAGCACTTGACTCCACACACTAGATGTGCCTCAATGGTGCAGAGCAAAGGGGAATGATCACCTCCATTGACCTGCTGGTTACACTGTCTAATGCAGCCCAGGATGCTGCTGGCCTTGTTGCCACAAGGGTGCATTGCTGGATCATGGACAACTTGGGGTGCTCTATAACCCCCAGATATTTCTCTGAAAAACTGCTTTCCAGACAGTCAGTTCCTAGCGTGTACTGATGTATCAACTTATTCCCCCCCAGGTGCAGGACTTTGCCTTCCCCTTTGTTGAACTTCATGAGATTTTTGTCGGCCCATTTATCTAGCCTGTCAAGGTCTCTCTAACAGGCAGAACGACCATCTGTATCTGACCTGTAAACCACTCCTCCCAGTTCTGTATTGTCTGCAGGCTTCCTGAAGGTGCAGTCTGTCTCATCATCCAGGTCATTAGTGAAGACATTGAACAGTAGTACTGGAACCGGTATTGACCCATGGGATACACCACTGTGGATGGGCCTCCAGCTGGACTTCATACTACTGATCACAACACTTTAAGCCCAAGACTTCAGCCAGTTTTCAGTTCACCTCACTGTCCACTTATCTAGTCCATACTTCATCAGTTTGTCTATGAAGATGTTACAGGTGACAATGTCAAAAGCCTTATTAAAGTCAAGATTAACAACATTCCTTGTCATCTGAGCTAGTTGTTTCATTGTAGAAGGTTATCAGGTTGGTTAGCATGATTTCTTCTTCATAAATCTATACTGACTACACCTAGTCACCTTCTTGTTCTTCCTACATTTGGAAATGGTTTCCGGGATTATTTCTTCCAGGGAACAAGGTGAGGCTGACTGGCTGGTAGTTCCCTGGATCCTCCTTCTAGCCATTCTTGAAGACAGAGATGACATTTTCTTTTTTCTAATTGCCAAGAGCTTTCAAATATAATTGACAGTGGCCTTACAGGGATAACCGCCAGCTCCCTCAGCACTCATGGGATCATCCTGGCAGATCCCAAGGACTGTGTACATCCAGATTGTTTAAACGTTCCTTAACCTGATCCTCCACTAACAGTAAGTGTTTCTTGCTCCAGACTTTCCCTTGGGTCTAAGGTGCCTAAGATTTCTGAAGGTCAGTCTTACTAGTAAAGACTGAGACAAATAAAGCATCGAGTACCTTTCCTGTGTCCTTTGTCACCAGTTCCCCTGCCCCATTCAGCAGTGGTCCCACACTTTCCCAAGTCTTTATTTTGCTACTGATAAACCTGTAGAAACACTCATCACCCCCAGGGTGCATTCCCACTGCTCTCTCACATAAAGGACAACTTCATGTCATTCCTAAAACACCTGTGCCCATCCACTGTCAGCACTCTACTCATGGGAGCTACCTGTGATGACAATGAGATGGTATATATACTAAACAAAATACCACACAAACTTTCTGATTAACAATGAATTGTCTTTACACAGTAAAACAAGGCAGCTGAATGCAATCTGTCATGAAGGACTACAGTAATGATAATATTAGGAGTGTTATTAAATGTTTTTAATACTACAAAATGTAGTCCTGATTAGAGCACAGCAGAAAGCACCCATTTCCAAATGCACAAATGGGGCATATGCAGTGTGGTATATGCAGCATTTGTTTTGGGGTGTTTTACAACATGATAACTCTAAATGAGCATACTTTATGTCTGCTTATGAAAATGAGAGTAGAGTCAGGCCCAGCACCTGTGAAAAACTTCTGGGAAACAAGCTGAAACCATATCTAGTGGCTTGTGCAATAAGTTACAGTGCCGATTCAACACACAAACAATATATACAACAATCATCATTTCACACTTCCTCTTGGTTAAACAGATTCTAATGCTAAAGCATTTTGTATGATACTCTTTTTTTATTAATCACCTCTGTTTTACTCTTCCCTCTGACAAGGGGTGTGAAAGATTTCTTTAACACTTGTTTGCTGTGATGAATAATTATATCTAGTTAATAAAAAGTGAATGTCTTCTCTTAGTTCATCTCTCCATGTTGCCCTGTCTTACTCCCCTACCTGATTTCTGCTATGACTGATAAGTGCAAAGTACTAATGTGTAAGTAGTACATAATCATAGAGGGTTATTATTCTCGATGAATAATGCATAAGTCTAACAGCAATGTTTTGCTATTATCTGGGAGTGATTAAAAGTGAATAGCTGTTAGGGAGCTTTGCAGTTGCCAAATTAGATAGCTATAGGTTTTTATTGTGCTTGTTTCAACTCTAATTGTTTTTGTTGCTTTTCATTGCCATATAGTTGAATATACCAATATTAAACACAAAAGAGGAATGATGAAGGATTTTATTTCAACAAAACAATAGAAATTAACAGTACCTTTTAACGTTTTAAAAGCAAACAAATAATTGAATGCCCAGTCCCCCAGCTTCAAATAATGATTAAATCCATTTTGCAAATTCTGACTGGTAACAGCAGAAAAAATATAGTGTATCTCATTTCCTCATTCTTCTCCCCTTTATGTTTTTCATTAGTGTAAATACACTTACTGATTTAGCACTGGAATTCAGAAGGGCTTTTTTTCATTAAATAGAGACACCAGAAACAAGATACTTGACTGGTGTAATTAATGGAACTTTACCAGCTGATGGGCCCAGAACAACCTGAAGCTTTCATATGGGAAAATGCTACTTGAGTCCTTTCTTCACTCTTTTCCAAAATCCTGAGTGACTGCTGCACCAGATCCTTTCTCTTTTTCCCCTGAAAATATTTTTATGGATGAAAAGGAGACACAATGCATGAAGCCAAGCATTTATTGTTAGTATAGCTGAAATCTTAATAATTTAATCAGAGAATTATGAGCGGTCCAGATTTAATTAGAAGAAAGAAAAAATAAACGAATACTGAAAAAAGTCTCGATAATAATAACAACACATTTAAAATTTTTCACCACCCTTTTCCTGGTGTTATTCTCACCCTTCCAGTGCTCCTCTGAGCCCTCATCTCTGTAACTTCTGTCTGGTGATGACAGTGGCAGGTGGGATCTACAGTGAGTTCTTAGCATCTGGAGTCCTCTCTCAAATCCTTCATCGTGAGGAATATGACGGTGATGTTGGTGGTTTCTTCTTCTTTTCTACTTCTTCCTTCATTATTTCTTTCTTTCACACACCTTTGATTCATCAGGGGTTATTTTTGTATGTTTTCTAACACACTTTTATGCCTTGCTCTTTCTCCAGTGGTCTGCAACTCCTCATTGTATTCAAATTTTTGCATCTTAGAGTCTACATTTTTGTCCTCCTTGTTTCCTCTACAAACAGGTTTTCCCAGCTTCAGGTCTGCATTATTTTTAACTGACCATGGGTGGGTTGTTTATAGTGGGGGGAAGAGGGAGGAGCACAGGCTATGCCTCATCTCTTATGATGCCATGTCTGTACTCTTCTATATGTATCCCGTGTCCCCACTTCTCTAGGTCTCTGTACTACTGGGTTACAGGGTTACACACAACATCACTCTGCTTTTTACAATTATATAATCACTGGAGCAGGAAACTGAATTTTGGCATAGTTCAGAAAATATTTGTAATTCCCTTAATCCCCATTGGCTATTCTCCAATAACAAAATGTCTCTGATTTGAACCCAAACCTTTGTCCTTAAGCTATGAAACTTTTATTGATGAAAATTTCCTATAAACTGGTGTATGGCTCTAAAATGTTTTGGCCACAATGAATCTCCATTATTTGAGAAAATTTTTGCTTAAAAATTCCATTTTGTGACTTTGAAGTATGATTCATGTTAAAGTGCATGGAGCTAGCTGTAAGAAACTTGTAACAGTATCCCACAATACTGATAAGAACCCTATAGACATAGGAATTACTGCAGAAATTCATATTAGTGAATACTGTTGCCAGAAATCCATTTCATTATTATTCATCTGTAGTAATTTATACTTGTCAATACTGTTGCATATGTACCAAGTTTCCGATTCTGCTTTTCACCATCTCCTCTACAGAACCTTCCTGCAAGTTATAGGTTGGAAGTATTGTACTTGTTATTTGGAATACAACAGATAACAGTACCAGACACCAAAGAGAAATAGTGAATTATTTCGTTTAAATAAAACAAAGGAAATGAACTTGGCAGTAGTTACAGACATTGTCTGATTACTGATTTATTATTTAGAAAGCTTCTATCAAAGATAAGACTTTATATTCTAGAAGCAAAAAAAAAAAAAAAAAAGATTGTCTTAACTATTTTTGATCTGGACATAATATTTAGAAGACAAAAATTCCGAGCTGATCAAATGAATATCCATTCTGTGAAAAATTCATATACTTTAAATCTTGTTTTGCTTTAAGCAAGGACAAGAAGTCATAATTTCAGTTATAAGAAAATGAAATTTTTAAAGCAGTTCATTAAGAAACTATCACAGTGTTTTGGGATTTTTGAAATCTTTCTCTTGGTTTTAATGAGCTTGAAACAGTTTATTTCATTGAGGAGAGAACATTTCCTTTTAGGTACCACATAATACATGATATTAGAAGTTCTGTATTTTCATTAAAACATGTTTGACTTGGTTTATCAATGAAGCTTTTATTTGTTTGCCTGGATTGAAAGGACTTTTTTTGTCTGTGGTGCCACTAACTGGAAGAAGTGTGCTTATTTATGGCCTAAAGGAATATTTGCATAGGAATAAAGATGTCTTACCATGACATGAAGAAATCCATTATCAGTCAGAAACATGGTAAGTAGGAAGGTGGCAAACATCGAACGATTGCAGTAACTAGAAGGGAAGGTTGTGGGCTTCTGGAAGCTTTGTTAAGAACTGGCTCCCTGTATAGACTTTTAGGAGGGGATTTTTAGCCCTCTAAGTATGGATCTTAAATACAGTTCTAGTTGGCTAATACATGCTGACTTGTTTCAGAAAGTCATCTAGTTGGAGCAAAAATCTCCTGGCTCAATAGGCACTAGAGAATTTAAGTTTCTGCAGCAGTGCAGGTTTTTTTGGGGTTTGCTGCAAGTGGTTTCCATGAGCAGTAGTGATGCAACCAGAAACTTAGTCTCATGTTAGTGTGATGTTACGCTTGTCAACCTGTGAAACAAGGGACATGAAGGCCTAACCCTAATGAGAAGTTGCTTCCAAGGAATCTATGGAAAGGTTAAATTTATGACAATACTCTGGGAAATTCTAACGCCACCATTTATATCGTGATTAGCCATTTTGGGCCCATCTAGTGGGCTAAAATAAACCAGGGGATATTAGTTAATAGTAGGAATCTGAATCTGACTCTGAATCTGAATTCTCCCAGTGCCAGGAGGCACACAAGGCGCGAACATCGTTCTTCCACTTCAATCGGTCTGCGGCTGCGTGCTCTGGAGTCACCCAAGGGCCACAGCGCAGTCTTCTGTTGGTTTTTTGCTCAAGACATGACCGATCCAGTTCCATCTCCTCCTCCTCACTTCATTACTGATTTTCTCCATCTCCGCCATTTCGGTTTTTTTTTGAAAGTTGATGCTCGTCATTTCTGCAACTTTTTTTTTTTTTTTTTTTTCCGTGAGGAGGTAGTTGGCCTCCTGCCCGACCCCCATGACTTGGAGGGCCAGTGGTTTTTCTGTCAGGGTGGCCTTCCGTTAGGCTGCGTTGGTTCGCGGCACCTTCTTCAATTTTATCCGGTGCACCCTCCAGAGAGGGATCCCCTATCCACCACCCAGGGGACGCGCCTTCTAGCCGTGCAGCCCCAGCCGAAGGTAATAGTAGGAATACATTGATTTTTTTGTCTTTTTTTTAAACATAGAAATATGTAGAGATTTTTAATCTTGAGAAGGACATCCCCTGTAATTACCCATGAATATCTCCATAGGCAGAAAGCCTCCACTCTGATTCAAGCTGAGGACATGGAGAGACTGTTTGTTATAGAGTTTCTGTACGTGTCCACAGGGCTGTGATCCTGCCTGGTAGATTCAACGGTACAGACCTGGGCCCTAAATAATCAGATGAACTTCTAAGCTGCATTGCATAGTGCCTTCCTCCTCCTATGCCTGAACAGCCTCCTATATCTCTTAAGTTTTCATGTGTGATAGATTTATTTAGCTCATAAAGTTCATGAACTTTCACAATTCATAATTCATATTTCATAATTCATTGTAGAAATAAAGTTTCCACTACTGTTGAACACTTTGAAGTCTTGTCACTTAAAGGTCACCTTTACCAATAAGTACTCTTTTATTTGAGGAAAGACTTTTAACAAAACAGGATTTTTTTCAGTTTGATAATTCTTAGCACAACACTTCAAACTCCGAAGAATTCTTAAAAAGAAAAACAGCCTAAGCCTTGAAATCAGTATTGATTTGCATCTAAAGTCTTCTCTGGATGTTTATGAAAGTTTACAAATGCAAAGTGTAAAGACTGTTGATCTCCAAGAGTATGTTTTTATATTGCCAGATAAGAAAGCCATATATTTTATCTCAGTTTACAAGATTTGCACCTTTCAGAACATATACCACTTTGAGACACAGTTTCATATTCTCTTCCTCCCGCCAAGTCTAGAGGAACATACGAAATGATAGTAAGCAGGTTGAATTATTTTCTTCCATGCTGAAAAAAACAAGCTGTTAAAATTTAAAAAGAAATATGGATTTGTATCATGGAAGATGAAAAAATGATTCTTTCAAGGCTGAAAAATGTAGCACTAAACCTGAACTCTTTACTGTGTGATAGGAAGGGCTTGAGTTATGCTTCCCAAGAAATATGTTCTTGAGAAATCCTCTCAGCAAGAACAACACAGTTCAAATAAAAGAACAGCAAGTGCACTCCTCAGTGCTTACTTTACTGTTACCTATGCAAAAAGCAGCAGTAGTGTGTTCCAGTACCCCACAACTGCAAGTCTCTACCTTTACAGTTCATGTCTGCTGCTAAGGTAGGTTTAGCTCAGTAGCTCCTAGCTTGTGAAACACTAGAGCTGCTGCATGGAGTGCACAGAGAGGATCTCTGCCTCTGTTTACCAGCTTGGGCTGTAGCACAGCATTGCTCCAGTGAGTGGGGGAACGGTGAGCAGCTGGTGGGAACCTCAAAGGGAGGATGGGACAGTGGTGGGAGAGGGAATGAAGAGATAGACAATGAAATGGGGAGAATAGGTCAGTGACTACTAAAAACCTGGAAACCACTGAGGTAGCTAGAATACTGTGGTATCCAGGGTCAGTGGACGTACTGATTACTGCAATAAGAATGATTTAGAAGGCAAGAAACTCCATCTAACTTTTCACCCAACACAGGTAAAATTCATCCAGAAAAAGAAGGGAAGGGAAGGGAAGGGAAGGGAAGGGAAGGGAAGGGAAGGGAAGGGAAGGGAAGGGAAGGGAAGGGAAGGGAAGGGAAGGCAAGGCAAGGCAAGGCAAGGCAAGGCAAGGCAAGGCAAGGGAAGGCAAGGCAAGGCAAGGCAAGGCAAGGCAAGGCAAGGCAAGGCAAGGGAAGGTCTCATTTGGCTCTGTGTGTTGAAACCAAGAAGCATTATATAAAAAAACCCAAAACACAGTATAATTACAATAAGAACTTGTACTTTTATTATTAGATACTTCTTAGGTGAGTCAGATAATACCCAAAAATGCGATGGCAGTTGCTCTGAGGTTGCTTGTCAATGCAAACCAAATTAGTTAAATAATTTCATCTGAAAATAAATTCTTTAGGACCTTACTTTTTCTGAAGTCACACTGAGATTCTTTTTTTACCCATTGTCTCTGTTTATGGCACTCACACTTAACATTTTGAAGTCCTAATTCAAATCATATGAAGTCCTTTTGAAATCATGAATCTACAATTTTTTTTCTCCACCTAGGAGAATATCTAAACACCTTTTTTTTTTTTTTTTTTTTTTTATTCTGCATGGATTCCCTCCTGCAGAGACAAAAATGAGAAAACCTCTCATGTGGGATGCCGAATTCCATCCGCTACTTCAGGGTTTGATTAAAAATTTATATAAGTTACTATAGCGTCAAAAGGATTGATAGGTAGTGTTGCACTCAAGTGTACCCTTAATCATGGCCTTTAGGCCACTATACTTTGCAGTGCAGAATGTGAATTCACATCTCCAAGGAAATTAAATAGCTCCCAAGATAGAAGTATTTACTTCAGATCTTTTGGATGAAAGGAAACAGCAGCGTTGTCTTTTTCTATTGAGCTAATTTTTCATTTCCTGTTACTTTCACACAGATACATGTACAAACCACAAAACACATTCTGGTTGACTTTAAACTAGTGATTTTATCATTCCATTTTGTCTGAAAGTATGTACAACTTTGTTGGCTTTATCTGAGCCGAAGTTTTATCATTGTTCAGATAAGGGGGAAAATGTGTTCTTTGCACAATAGCACTCCTAGTTCCAGAAAGCTGAATATATGTCAGTGTCCTTCTTGAAGTAGCGTTTCAACAGTGAGAGCCAACATTTACTGATATCATAATTTTGATCATTTTGTCAATATGTTTTTTAATGAATGCTCCTCAAGTTTGTTTTTCCAGTACCTTGTGAGGTACTGGAAGAGACTGGTTCCTCTTTGGCCCTTCATCTCTTATCTGTTTACAGCAAAGAGTATAATGTTGCAACATACTAGCAATCACAGTGCCGAAAAGTGTGGAAACGCATTTTTAGATGCTATCAGCTTTATATGGACAAATCTGCCTTAGCTGTAATTACCTGACCGGTCAATATAAGTTAGGATGTATATGCCCTATGCTTTTTTATTTATTTAATAGAGACAGAAGGTGCTCCAGACCTTGTGAGGTATCAAATCAGTCTATATGATTAAATTCTTCTCTTTGGTGCTTATTTAATAGATGAAGCTAGAACTAAGATACCTAAGCCTTAGATGGACTCCTGTACCCAGGTAAAGACCCACAAAATTCAGTAGCTGTGCACAAAGTTTCAGCAGTGAACTAAGCAGCATTCAGTTCTGCAAAACAGGAGTCTTGGACTTTTCCTTGGTATTGTAACTATTGCTCTGCCCCTAAAATGCAAGGTAGTGATTTCTTGGATACATTTTTACAAGCTTTCAAAATGGAAATAACATTCTGATCAAGCAGCAAAAACCAAGTAGGACAAGGGTAAGGCATATTTCTCATTCTTTTTTCCCCTCTGAGTTCTTTGGATTGCTAGCAAAATAAGCAAGCAATACATTTCACTGTCAATCATTTGAAAAAGAAATTACTTTTCCTTGCATCTTTTCAAGACCTTTCAGTATGTATGCCCGGCTGCTTTTCCTTATTATGTGTTTGTTGAAAATATGCTGAACTATTTGAAACAGCTTTTGGTAGGAGCACAAAGGGCATAAAAGCAACAGCTTGTTGAATTTTTGTTTTGAAATGTTTGCTATACATGTAGAACAATAGTAAAATAGCATGGATAAGTTCTGAAATGCTGGATGGTAAAGAAACTAAAAAAAAATGCCTTTTCAGGTCCTTTTGATTTATGAGCCTTGGTTTCTCGTGTGTGCCAAGAACAGCAGCTAACTGAGATGTTCTAAAAGCTTAATCACCTGTCATTCAATTATGGCTGTAGTACTACAAGGCAGAGTAGCCTTTGATACCAGTAAGGTCTGACAGTAAGACAGTGGCTGACCTACTTAACTCTCCAGGGAATTTAAACTCTGGAACAGTATAACCAGATACCAGAAGATGTCAGAACACAGGTCTTACATGAAGCTTATGAAGATCAGGTAGATACTGCTTGCAGTGCACCTGTTGTCCATTTTCTAGTCCCAGTAAAAACTGCTGAATTTTATTTATCTTTTGTAGAATTTCATTATGCATCAACACATAAGAACCAATAAAAATAATTATGGACAGAATACGTTCAAATT